>NC_071638.1:8451077-9750954 GCF_014839835.1 Dryobates pubescens
AACCTGCTCTAGTGGAGAATGTCCTTGCTGAGTGCAGGGAGGGTGGAACAGATGAGCTTTGGAGTTCCCTTCCAACCCAAACCATTCTAGGATTGTATGATTCTGTTTACTGACTGCATCCATAGAGAAGTTAACTTCTTTCAGGAACTGGGAGCCCAGGTCATCTTGAAGGCCAATGCAACACAATACAGAACTGGTAGCATAGAAGGAAACACAAATCCCACAGAATCAAGAGATGTTTGGGTTGGAAGGGAATTCCAGAGATGATTCAGTCCAACCCCCCTGCCAGAGCAGGGCTCACTTAGAGCAGGTCACACAGGAACACATCCAGGTGGGTTTTGAATGTCTCCAGGGAAGGAGACTCCACAACCTCTCTGGGCATTCCCCAGCAAGCTTGAGTAAACAATTACACAACAAGTTGTCTTCAAAAACCTTCCAAAATGGAAGAACCAGGTGAAAGAATGCTGCCAATAATGATTGGGGTTTTTAAAGATATAGAATAGAATAGAATAGAATAGAATAGAATAGAATAGAATAGAATAGAATAGAATAAACCAGGTTGGAAGAGACCTTCAAGATCGAGTCCAACCTGTCATCCAACACCACCTAATCAACTAAACCATGCAACCAAGCACCCTATCAAGTCTCCTCCTGAACACCTCCAGGGACGGTGACTCCACTACCTCCCTGGGCAGCCCATTCCAATGGGCAATCACTCTCTCTGTGTAGAACTTCTTTCTAACCTCCAGCCTAAACCTCCCCTGGCACAGCCTGAGACTGTGTCCTCTTGTTCTGATGTTGGTTGCCTGGGAGAAGAGACCAACCCCCACCTGGCTACAACCTCCATTAAGGTAGAAAGCAAGAAGGTCTCCCCTGAGCCTCCTCTTCTCCAGGCTAAGCAACCCCAGCTCCCTCAGTCTCTCCTCACAGGGCTGTGCCCCTCACCAACTTTGTTGTCCTTCTCTGGACACGTTCAAGTGTCTCAATGTCCTTCTTAAACTGAGGGGCCCAGAACTGGACACAGGACTCAAGGTGTAGCCTAACCAGTGCTGAGTCCAGGGGCAGAATGACCTCCCTGCTCCTGCTGGCCACACTGTTCCTGATGCAGGCCAGGATGCCATTGGCCCTCCTGGCTGCCTGGGCACACTGCAGGCTCATGTTCAGCCTACCATCGACCAGTACCCCCAGGTCCCTCTCTGCCTGGCCGCTCTCCAACCACTCTGACCCCAGCCTGTAGCTCTGCATGGGGTTGGTGTGGCCAATGTGCAGAACCCAGCACTTGGATGTGTTCAATCTCATGCCCTTGGACTCTGCCCATCTGTCCAGCCTGTCGAGGTCCCTCTGCAAAGCCTCTCTCTCTATATATAGGCTAGGAGTTCAGTGTGCTGACTTCATTCTCACCTCAGCAATGGCACAGCAGCTAGAACGTGGTACTACAAGATGCTAGCTCTGAAGGAAATGATGCTGGGAAGGCTCATCTCTTCAGTGGCCATGGGCAGCACCTGCAGTTAGAGTGGTTCAGCATTAGTGTAAATCCATAGGATTTGAGCTTTAAGCAGTATTAGGTGGTAAACATTATCTCAACTGCTCAGAGACACACTTAATGAGCTGGATCGAAGTGGACTCCTTCCTGAAGACATTCCACCTCCACATCTTAAGTATGTTAAATCTGCTCAACTGGCTTGCTGGGTCACCTGGCAGCCTCCTATGTATTGGAAGGAAAGCTAAGGTCAGTCTTGGCTGGTTTAGCCCAAAGTTCGTTTGGTAGCATGGCATCAAACTGCATCAAACTTGGATGTTAAGAATAAGTTCTTTACCACAAGGGTGCTGGAACACTGGAAGGGGCTGCCCAGGGAGGTGGTTGGGGCCCCATCTCTGGAGATATTCAAGGTGAGGCTGGACAGGGCTCTGGGCAACCTGATCTTTATCGATGATCTGGATGAGGGCATTGAGTCCATCATCAGTAAGTTTGCAGATGACAGCAAGCTGGGGGCAGGAGTTGATCTGTTAGAGGTGGGAGAGCTCTGCAGAGGGACCTTGCCAGGCTGGACAGATGGGCAGAGTCCAAGGGCATGAGATTGAACAGATCCAAGTGCCAGGTTCTACACATTGGCCACACCAACCCCATGCAGTGCTACAGCCTGGGGGATGAGTGGCTGGAGAGCGGCCAGGCAGAGAGGGACCTGGGGGTGCTGGTTGATGGTAGGCTGAACATGAGCCAGCAGTGTGCCCAGGTGGCCAAGAAGGCCAATGGCATCCTGGCCTGCATCAGGAATAGTGTGGCCAGCAGGAGCAGGGAGGTCATTCTGCCCCTGGACTCAGCACTGGTTAGGCCACACCTTGAGTCCTGTGTCCAGTTCTGGGCCCCTCAGTTTAAGAAGGACATTGAGACACTTGAATGTGTCCAAAGAAGGGCAACAAAGCTGGGGAGGGGTCTGGAGCACAGCCCTGTGAGGAGAGGCTGAGGGAGCTGGGGTTGCTTAGCCTGGAGAAGAGGAGGCTCAGGGGAGACCTTATTGTTGTCTACAACTCCCTGAAGGGAGGTTGTAGCTGGGAAGGGGTTGGTCTCTTCTCCCAGGCACCCAGCACCAGAACAAGAGGACACAGTCTCAAGCTGTGCCTGGGGAGGTTTAGGCTGGATGTTAGAATAGAATAGAATAGAATAGAATAGAATGGAATAGAATAGAATGGAATAGAATGGAATAGAATAGAATAAACCAGGTTGGAAGAGACATTTGAGATCCTCGATTCCAACACTATCTAATCAACTAACCCATGGCACCAAGCACCCCATCCAGTGTCCTCCTAAACACCCCCAGTGATGATGACTCTACCACCTCCCCAGGCAGCCCATAGAAAGAGATATCTGCCATTGGAATGTGCTGGCTCTCCCTGGAGCCTTCTCCAGGCTGAACACCCCCAGGTCCCTCAGCCTGTCCTCTTAGTAGAGCTGCTCCAACCCCTTGATCATTTTCTTGGCCCTCCTCTGGACCCTCTCCATCAGCTCCACGTCCTTTCTATGCTGAGGGCTCCAGACCTGCACACAGCACTCCAGGTCTCAGCAGAGCAGAGCAAAGTGGCAGAATCACCTCTCTGGCTCTGCTGGCAATGCTGCTTTGGATGCAGCCCAGGCTGTGATTTGCCTTCTGTGCTGCAAGCTCACACTGCCTGCTCCTGGCCAGCTTCTCATCCACCAGCACCCCCAAGTCCTTTTCCTCAGGGCTGCTTTTTCTCACCTCCTCCCCCAGGCTGGATTGACAGTGAGGATTATTCCATATATATATATGCAATTTATAAGCAACACAGAGACCTCTCTGGACAAAGCTGAAGGGCTACCAAACAGCCTTCCCCCTCTCTGTCCCACCCCTGCCCCCTATACAAGGGAAAGAAGGAGAAGAGGAGAAAAGGAGTTAGCATAGCCTGCTAGTACTTAGCCACAACAAGGAACACAGCCAAGGTCAAAGCCAAGCAGAAACACCAGCTAGTAGCAGTTGATGTGTAGAAGAGGGAGACAGAAGAGTTTCTGCCACTGCTCTATATCCCAATGCAACCCAATGCATTATATAGACCTTATTGTTAGTTTTCTTTTGTATCCAGTGGTAATTACTTTCCCTTTCACTCTTTGCAGCCAGGGACTAGGCTAAAGTTCCCCCTTCCAACTGTAACACAGGTGCTGGACCTTGTATTGACTGGTTGAGAAGGACTGGTTGGGGTCATTAAAGTTGGGGACAGCCTTGGCGACAGTGACCATGACATGGTGGAGTTTAGTGTTGCACAGGTGTCCTGGTTTGAGGCCAGGCAGCTCCTCTCTTGCCCTTGAAAGGGGCAAAAGAATGGCACTCACACAAATGGATTGCAGAAGTGCTGGAAAAAGTTTTACAGGAAGCTACAAGCATAGTGACAAAAGAAACCCAGAGCATACAGAGTCCCCTTACAGCATACCCAACAGCCTCCCAACACTTCCCTTTTCCCCACCTCCAGGGCTCTTTCTTCCCCCCCCTACCCCCAACTGCTAGCCTGGTCTCAAGATCTGGGCCAGGTCTTCTTCCTAACATCCAATCTGAATCTACCCACTTCTAGTTTTGCTCCATTCCCCCCAGTCCTATCACTCCCTGACGCCCTCAAAAGTCCCTCCCCAGCTTTCTTGTAGCCCCCTTTCAGATCCTGGAAGGCCACAAGAAAGCCTCCTGGGAGCCTTCTCTTCTCCAGACTGAACAGCCCCAACTCCCTCAGTCTGTCTCCACAGGACAGGACTGTTCCCATATTCTGTTGCAATTATTTGTTATCTTTTCACACAGCTCTAACAAGTACCATCTCCATCAAGATTTTTTGTCACTCAGCTTCCCTCTTTAATTATTAATCTGTTAAATGAGCATTTCCTCCCTTCAGAAAACAAACCAGGCCAGAACAAAGCGAAACAAGACAAAACAAAACTAAACACCACCCCCAGCCCCCCCCCCCCCCCCAACAAATAAATCAAAAGGGTCATCTTGCTTTTGTGCCCTGAAACAAAGCTTGCTTTGTTTTGCTTCTGCCCTGCTGCTTTTTACCCACAGCATGTGTTCAATATTTGTGATAGCAATTTTTTTTTGCATGGAATAAATGCCAGGAGCATCCTGATGAATCAAGCCCTTGTGACTGTGCCCTTCGTGATGTTGCTTGCAAAACTTGGTTCGTGCCTTACAAATAGTTGCAGTAAAAAAAAACACCCTCACAACCAAACATCCCTCCCCCCCTCTTTTATTTTTCCTTCCTAGAGGGCTGGAGAGAAAGCTGCCCTTGAACAGCAGCTCCCAAAGGGTGTCCTCCAAAGAGATTTGAGACTTCCATCCTCCTGCTTTCCCTTCAAAGGTCTGACACAGCCCTTTGTTCAGCCTGCCTCCTGTTTACGGTGTTTAGATGAAACGTAGCACTCTGTTTAAGGCAAACACTGTCATTATGTATGCCTCAGCAAGCCAGAGCACAATAATGTATCTGCAGAGTTCAAGACACAGTTTGCTCTCTAGCTGCACTCTAACCTATTTGGCATGGGTTCTTTCCCCCCCCATTAATGACCACTAATGGCCGCGATCCAAGAAGGCTTTTAGACGTGCACCTAACTTCAGGCATCTGAACACATCCCTGAAACTTGTTCTTTGGTGGTTTGTGCTTTAAACAAACAAACAAACACTTCACTGTTGTTCACTGCCCCAAACTTTCTCTCTCTTGACCTATTCTTCCTTTGTAAGGATCAGGTGCAGCAGAGCACTGCATCAGGGAGCTGTTGTTGATGCACTCCAGAAACCTTGTGGTGTCCTGCTGTGTTGCCTTTCAGCAGGCACTGGGGAGGTTCGAGCCTCTCATGAGGGCCAGGGCATGTGAACGTCAGGCTCCTTCTTCCAGTAATCTGAAAGTGGCTTCTTGATCAGGCAGACCACAGCAAACACCCATCACAACATCTCTTACATTTGACTGCCCTTTGATCTTGACCCCTAAGCTCTCAGCTGTCTGCCTGTCTGTCCCAGCCAGAGCTTCACACATTACTGCTGCTTTCTCACATACTGAGCACCATCCCCTTCCCAGCCTGTCCTTCCTGAAGACCCTGCCTGTATCCAGCCATTGCCACACTTATGTCAGATCTACCTCACCACATCCTTCTGATCCTAATGAGACTGTAGCCCTGTAGTGCCACACAGATCTATTCCTCACGTTCATCCCCAACACCATGTGTAGAATACAGGCAGTAGCCACAGACTATCAAAAGAGCTCACTGTTAGCATGACTGCAGCTAGCAACACCCATATTTACATGTGAGGAGAAACTGCTTCCCTGGGAGGGTGACAGAGCACTGGAGCAGGCTGCCCACAGAGATTGTGGAGTCTCCTTCTCTGGAACTTTCAAACCCCACCTGGACAAATTCCTCTACAAGCTGCTCTAGGTGAACCTGCAGTAGCAGAGGGGTTGGACTGGATGGTCTCCAGAGGTCCCATCCAACCCCTATCATTCTGTGATTCTATGACTCTATCTCTATATACATGTAAAGGATCTATGGGTTGAATTACCAGGGGCTGGAGCAGCTCTGCTGTGAGGACAGGCTGAGGGAGCTGGGGGTGTTCAGCCTGGAGAAGAGAAGGCTCCAGGGAGACCTAAGAGCAGTCTGCCAGTACCTGAAGGGATCCTGCAGGAAGGCTGCAGAGGGACTTTTCCTGAGGGTGTCTAGAGACAGGCCAAGGGGGAATGGTTTGAAGCTGAGGCACAGCAGGCTTAGACTGGAGCTGAGGAAGAAGTTCTTCAGTATGAGGGTGGTGAGAGTCTGGCACAGGCTGCCCAGGGAGGCTGTGGCTGCCTCCTGCCTGGGGGTGTTGAAGGCCAGGCTGGATGAGGCCTTGAGCAGCTGAGTCTGGTTGAGAGGTGTCCCTGCCCATGATGGAGGAGATGAGCTCTGAAGTCCCTTCCAACCTGAACCATTCTAGGATTCTGTGATTCTAGGTGAAGTGCTGTTAGGTTCCTGTCTTAGCTGTCCTACAGCTAGTTGACAAGGGTACTTGATTAGGTCTAGATTAGTGTTATCATTCAAGGAGAACCAGTTAATGGCAGGGTTCCAAGTTAGCAGGTAGATGACTTGGTAAAATTAATCCAAGATCAATGCCTCAGTTAAGGCAATACAACTGCTTACGTTTCCACTGCTTTCTTCTCATGTTCTAGGAACGCAGTGAAGATTGTCAATGACAAAACACTTCCTGCAAGTCCAGCTGGCAAATTCCTTTCACAGGAGTATGCACTGATTTCTCTCTTTAACAAATACCATGTGCCCAATTGTGAAGACTTCTTTGCAGACCACAGGTTATCACAGAAGCACAGAATTGCCAGGGTTGGAAGGGACCTCAAGGATCAGCCAGTTCCAACCCCCTGCCATGGGCAGGGACACCTCACACTACAGCAGGTTGCTCACAGCCACATCCACCCTGGCCTTAAAAGCCACCAGGGATGAGGCTTCCACCACCTCCCTGGGCAACCTGTGCCAGTTATGTCCTCAGGATGTTGGACTTGATGATGCTTATGGGTGCCTTCCAACTGGACTTAATCTAGGCTCTCTCCCTGCAGTGGTTTGTGCGCTGTCTGTTCAGTGCTTTGCTGTGGTAGTGTGGTATGAGCCTGCTCATTTTTGTTGGTTTCACTTCTTCCAAACTCACTAAAGAATGGAGGTATAAGCATAGAGTCATAGAATGGTTTGGGTTGGAAGGGATCTCCAAAGCTCATCCAGTCCAACCCTCCTGCACTCAGCAGGGACATCCTCCACTACAGCAGGTTGCTCAGAGTCTTCTCAAGCCACACATTGAATATCTCCAGGGATGGGGCCTCGGCCACCTCCCTGGGCAATCTGTTGCAGTGTTCCACCACCTTCAGGCTAAAGAGCTTGTTCCTCACATCCAATCTAAATCTGCTCTGCTCTCATTTCAAGCCATTGCCCTTCATCCTGTCCCTGCAGGCCTTTGCAAGCAGTCTCTCTGCAGCCTTCCCGTAGCCCCCTTCAGGTACTGGCAGGCTGCTCTTAGGTCTGCCTGGAGCCTTCTCTTCTCCAGGCTGAACACCCCCAGCTCCCTCAGCCTGTCCTCATAGCAGAGCTGCTCCAACCCCTGATCATTTTCGTGGCCCTCCTCTGGACATGCTCTATCAGGTCTATGTCCTTCCTGACAGGCTCCAGAGCTGTGGCCTCACCAGGACCGTGCACAGGGGCACCATCACTGCCCTACTCCTGCTGGGCACACTGCGTTTGGTACAGGCCAGGATGTCCTTGGCCTTCTTGGCCTGCTGGGCAGAGTGCTGGCTCATGTTCAGCTACCCACCAGCACTCCCAAATCCTTTTTACAATGGGCTGCTTTCCAGTCACTCTGCCTCAAGCCTGGAACATTGTTTGGAGTTGCTGTGACCAAAGCAGGTTTTAGGAGCCGTTTGCCTTCAGGTACAGTCTTACAGTCCTGGAAGCTTCTCTGAAGCAAGGACAGTGTGGCAATAGCATTTTAGGGTGTCAGGGAGTCATAGGACTGAGGGGAATGGAGAAAATGATACTACGATACTATGAAACCTCTGCTCTGGTGAGACCACACCTGTGTCCAGTTCTGGAGCCTCTGTTACATGAGGGATCTGGAGGTGCTGGAAGGTGTCCAGAGAAGGGCCAAGAGGATGAGCAGAGGGCTGGAGCTGCTCTGCTATGGAGAGAGACTGAGGGAATTGGGGCTGTTCAGTCTGGAGAAGAGAAGGCTCTCAGGAGACCTAATTGTGGCCTTCCAGTATCTGAAGGGGGCTACAAGAAAGCTGGGGAGGGACTTTTGAGGGTGTCAGGGAGTGATAGGACTGGGGGGAATGGAGCAAAACTAGAAATGGGTAGATTGAGATTGGATGTTAGGAAGAAGTTGTTCCCCATGAGGGTGGTGAGAGACTGGCACAGGTTGCCCAGGGAGGTGGTGGAAGCCTCATGCCTGGAGGATTTGAAGGCCAGGCTGGATGTGGCTGTGAGCAACCTGCTGTAGTGTGAGGTGTCCCTGGCCATGGCAGGGGGGGTTGGAACTGGATGATCCCTGAGGTCCCTTCCAACCTTACTAATTCCATGATTCTATGATCAATGAGTGAGACAATTATGTCAGTGGAACTGATCTATTTTAATCTATTTAATTATTTTTTTCATCTATCACACAGCAAAACCTTCCACTATCAAAAACACAGCTAAAGGCAGATCAACAGCTAATTAAACTTGACCTGCTTTAAAAGGGTTTCTTTCAATGAGTAGCACTTTTTAGAGTCAGCAACTAAAGAAAGTTGATACCACAGACCATGTGAAATATTAGGATGCAGGAGCAAGAAGTCAGAGCTGCTTCCTTTGTTCCAAGGACTGAGCAGACAAAAAACCCAACCAACCACCAAAACAAAAAACCCCAACCAACTATTTCTTGAGGCTATCTGCAATACTGAAACACAGCCTCTGCCATACTTAAACACAAAGGGAAAGAGCTCCAACACAGCTTTAATTTCTGCCCTCCTTGGCTTATGCCTGTGGCAGCTGTAAAGTTTCTGGTAGTGTAAGAGTGGAGTTTCAAAACCAAATAATAAATATTAGAAGAGTTAAAAATGGACTAGAAGTGATGCCTAAGTGTTGGGTCCAGAAGATCTGTTGGTTGTTTTTTTGTTTACCCACCTGTCTTCTGACTTCTTGGAGAATTTATTTTTCTTTTATAAAAAAAAAAAAAAGAAAAGAAAAAGAAGGGGAAAAAATAAAAAGGAAAGAAAAAATAAAGAAAGAAAAAAAAAAAAAGAAAGCAAAAAAAGTAAAGAAGGGGGGGAAGAAAGAAAAAAGGAAAGGAAAAAAGAAAGGAAAAAAAGAAAGGAAGAAAAGAAAGGAAAAAAAGAAAGGGAAAAAAGAAAGGGAAAAAAGAAAGGAAGAAAAAGAAAGGGAAAAATTAAAGGGAAAAAAAAGGAAGGGAAAAAAAGGAAGGGAAAAAAAGGAAGGGGAAAAAAAGGAAGGGAAAAAAGAAAGAAAAAAAAGAAAGAAAAAAAGGGAAAAAATGGAAGGGAAAAAAGAAAGGGAAAAAGAAAGGAAAAAAAGGAAGGGAAAAAAGAAAGGAAAAATGAAAGGAAAAAAGAAAGGAAAAAAGAAAGAAAGAAAAAAGAAAAAAGGAAAGAAAAAAGGGGAAAAAAAGGAAGGAAAAAAAGAAAGGGAAAAAGAAAGGGAAAAAAGGAAGGAAAAAAGGGAAAAAATGAAGGAAAAAAAAGAAAGGAAAAAAGGAAGGAAAAAAGAAAGGGAAAAAAGAAAGAAAAGAAGAAAGAAAAAAAGGAACAAAAAAAGGGGAAAAAAGGAAGGGAAAAAAGAAAGGGAAAAAGAAAGGAAAAAAAAGGAAGGGAAAAAAGGAAAAAAGGAAGGAAAAAGAAAGGCAAAAAGGGAAAGGAAAAAAAGAAAAAAAAAGAAAGGAAAAAAGGGGGAAAAAAAGGAAAGGCGAAAAAAAAAGAAAGAAGAAAAAAAGCAAAAGAAAAAGCCTGCTGTTACTGAAACAAATAGGTACTGTAGAGCACTTGAGTCCCACTCTTTGTTTTGCTGCCTGCATTAGGTGGGTTTAGGGGCCAGATGCACTGAACTTTGCAACAGACAGTCCCGGGACCATCTGTGCAGAGTTGGGGGGTGTCAAAGAAAGGCTGTTTGTGTAAGTCGTGGGAAACGTAGTGGCCTGCCTGCCTGTGTGCTCCATGAATTGAACTAATTGAAGATTATACTCCAGAGTTTGCCGTAGCTGAGTGAGAGGATAATCCTTCATCAGCTGCAGTCGCAGCCAGTAATTGGAGCTTATTACAGGGAGGAGTTCCCCTGCAGTGCTGCAGAAACTGAGAGGCTTTAGTGTTTAATTACTATCTTTCAATAGAGATGGGAGGAAGGAAAGGGGAAGGGGAGGGGGGTAAAGAAAAAAAAAAGGGCCAGGGTAAGAGAGTCCGGGAAGAAGGGGAGGGGCAGCAAGTGTAATGCAATTTCTGCTAGTCCAGGCTAGACATTTACCAAGTGAGAGCGCCTTTTGTGTGAGGCAACAACATTCCGGCATGGATAATGAACCTCTGTTGTTTGTAATTAACCCCCACATCACCACAAGGTCTTTGTCTGGGTCATTGTCTTCAACAGATTGTTTTCCACACCTCCAGCGCAGTTGAAAAGGTTGTAAAGGGCTGAGAACTTGCCACATTCGGGCCGACCTCATAAAGGAAAAAGAAAAGAAGGGTTGTGGGTTTGGTTTTGTTTGTTTTAGTTGATTCCAGCCCTGACTGGAGCTGATGCTCCAATTTTTCCCCCAATTCCCTAATCACACTGGAAATTGAGGAGAGGAATCTAAGGCCATGCTTACATACATCTTCTGGAAAATCAGCTGAATGATCCTGGACTTCTAGAAGCAAAAATGCAATTTGCTTAGCTAAACTGAGATAACATCCAGGGTTTTATTGTTGGGGTTTGGATTTTCCTGGTGAAAAAGAAAAGAAAGATTATTCTTTAGTTCAAAATTAGTGTGATGTGATACAGATGAAGCCCTCATGTGTGCAATTCCTTCCTTTCTCCTATCCCAGCTCCCTCAATATTGATATTAACTAACTGCGTCTCATTCAATGAACTAGGATTAGCCAGCTCTGTTCCATACTCACCTGAATTCTGGGTTGTGTAATAGTTTCCAAACCTTTTTGGGAATGAAAAACTAGTTGGATGCAACTTAGGCAAGACAGTTTAAACCCTTTTAATCAGTTCAGGGCAGGGATCCATCCAGAAGGATCTTGACAGGCTTGAGAAGTAAGCCAGTGCCAACTGCATAAGGTTCAACAAGGCCAAGTGCAAGGTCCTGCTGCTGGGTCAGGCCAGTCCCAAGCACAAATCCAGGCTGGGTGCAGAGTGGGTTGAGAGCAGCCCTGAAGAAAGAGACTTGGGGGAGTTGGTTGCTGAGCAGCTCCCCAGGAGCCAGCAGTGCCCTCCTGCAGCCCAGCAGGCAGCTGTGTGCTGGGCTGCAGCCAGGGGAGTGTGGGCAGCAGGGCAAGAGAGGGGATTCTGCCCCTTGGCTCTGCTCTGCTGAGACCTCACCTCCAATCCTGCCTCCAGTTCTGGTGTCCCCAGCAGACGAAGGACACAGAGCTGCTGGAGTGAGTCCAGAGGAGGCCACAAAGATGATCCAAGGGCTGGAGCAGCTCTGCTGTGAGGACAGGCTGAGGGAGCTGGGGGTGTTCAGCCTGGAGAAGAGAAGACTCCAGGGGGACCTTAGAGCTGCCTGCCAGTACCAGAAGGGATCCTACAGGAAGGGTGGAGAGGGACTTTTCCTGAGGGTATCTAGAGACAGGCCAAGGGGGAATGGTTTGAAGCTGAGGCAGACCAGTGTTAGACTGGAGCTGAGGAAGAAGTTCCTGAGTGTGAGGGTGGTGAGAGTCTGGCACAGGCTGCCCAGGGAGGCTGTGGCTGCCTCCTGCCTGGGAAGGCCTGTTGAAGGCCAGGCTGGATGAAGCCTTGAGCAGCTGAGTCTGGTTGAGAGGTGTCCCTGCCCATGGTGGGGAGCTTGGAGGAGATGATCTCTGAGGTCCCTTCCAACCTCAGCCCTTCCAGGATTCTATGAATTTTAGGGTTGGAGACTAATGGTCAGAGCTGTCCCTCTCACAGGCTTGCATGTGTTATGTGTCTCATTGCTTATCACTGTACTTTGAGAAAACTGTTTTGCTGGATAATATATAAATAGACCTGGCTGACATCACCCCTGAAATGCTCAAGCTCCAGGACTGATATTGTCTGTGGCTGGATTTGCAAAGCTGATTATGTAAGCACTGTTACACAAATGAACTGGCTGGGCATGCTATTCACAGCAGTTATGGAATGAATAAATCATGTACAACAGACACTTAGCAGGCATTTACAGCATAACTGATCTGTAATTAACACAGATCCTTAATGGCCACTCTGGTTTATAGCATATTTCTATAGCATACCCTTCTCCTTGTCCTCCAGCAACATGGACACTTGAGTCCATGGCCACAGTGCTGCTGGAGAGCCCACACTGCATCACAGATAAAGCACAAATTTGGCCCAGAAATGTAAATCCTCACAAAATAAGGGCAGCTCTGGGCCTTCTAGGTCAGTCTCCACCAAGCCTGAGGGCTGGCTGCCCTAGGTTGCCCAGGGAGGCTGTGGATGCACCCCCAATGGAGGTGTTCAAATCCAGGTTGGATGAGGCCTTGAGCAACCTGGGCTGGTGGGAGGTCTCCCTGCCCATGGCAGGGGGTTGGAACTGGATGATCTTTGAGGTCCATTCCAACCCAAATCATTCTATGGGTCTGTGAGCCTGTATGCAGAAACAGGTAGAGAAGAAAAAGGCATGCTGGGGGATGAGCTGATAGAAAGCAGCCCTGTGGGAAAGGATCTGTGGGTGCTGGTGAGTGAGAAACTGGACAGGAGCCAGCAATGGACACTAGCAGCCCAGAAGGCCAAGGGCAGCCTGGGCTGCATCCAAAGCAGTGTGGCCAGAGCTGGAGAGGGGGGCTCCTGCCCCTCTGCTCTGCTCTGGGGAGACCTCACCTGCAGGGCTGCATCCAGCTCTGGAGCCCTCAGCACAGGAAGGACATGGATCTGATGGAGAGGGTCCAGAAGAGGCCACGAGAATGATCAGGGGGTTGGAGCAGCTCTGCTGTGAGGACAGGCTGAGGGAGCTGGGGGTGTTCAGCTTGGAGAAGAGAAGGCTCCAGGCAGACCTAAGAGCAGCCTCCAGTACCTGAAGGGGCTCCAAGAAGGCTGCAGAGAGACTGTCTGCAAAGGCCTGCAGGGACAGGACCAGGGGCAATGGTTTGAAATGAGAGCAGAGCAGATTTAGATTGGATGTGAAGAACAAGTTATTTAGCATGAGGGTGGTGGAACACTGCAACAGGTTGCCCAGGGAGGGAGTTGAGGCCCCATCCCTGGAGCTATTCAAGGTGAGGCTGGACAGGGCTCTGAGCAACGTGCTGTAGTGGAGGATGTCCCTGCTGAGTGCAGGGAGGGTTGGACTGGATGAGCTTTGGAGATCCCTTCTAACTCTTCCAAACCAACTATTAAGTGAAAACAATAGCCCTGGGGAAAAAAACACCTATGCACCTTTCCTGAGATTGCTTCTGAAAACATGTCTTGGGAGTCTATTTCTATTTGGAGCTTGCATTATTTATTCTTTTTTTTTCTTTCTTTTATTTTGGGGTTTCTTTTGCTAAGACACCCAGCCAGGCACTCAGCCCTGTGCCTAGGGCCTAAGGACTGCAAATTCATTAAGTCTCTAGCCTATTCCTTAGTTATTTTCCTCACAGCAAATAGCTGTGAGAAGTCACCAAGCCATGAACAAAAGGCCCACCTTTATTCTCTAAATAGCTGCCCAGAAGCCTGAAAGCCATCAAAATAATCAAACAGTGAAGACTTCACAGTAGCATATTTTTTTTGTTATCAGAAATAGAAACAAACTGGTGACCTTTGGGCAAAGAAAGAAGCTCTTTATTTGTCTCTTGTTCCTTGAAAACTGGCAACGATAATGACCTAAATGAGCCCTACTGAGTGCAAGCTAATGCAGGGAGGGTTGCTAGCAGCAGCCACTCTGATGTTTAATTGGAAATTGTTAAATGCAGGGAGTGAGCAATTTGTCTTCACAAAACAGCATTCACAGGCTCCTAACAACTTTCAGTCCTGGCACCTGTTGAGCAGCTCCTATGCTGAAAGAACTTCTTTGGTATCCACACTGGCTGAGTCAGCATCAGGCCACAACCTTTCTATTGACTGCAAATACCTGAACACACCATGGAATCCTAGAATGGCTCAGGTTGGAAGGGACCTCAGAGATACCTACCCAAGCTCCCAGCCATGGGCAGGGATGTCTCCCAACTAGACTCAGCTGCCCAAGGCCTCATCCAACCTGGCCTTCAACACCCCCAGGCAGGAGGCAGCCACAGCCTCCCTGGGCAGCCTGTGCCAGACTCTCACAGAATCACAGTATCACCAAGGTTGGAAGAGACCTCAAAGATCATCAAGTCCAACCTGTCACCACAGACCTCATGACTAGACCATGGCACCAAGTGCCACATCCAATCCCCTCTTGAACACCTCCAGGGATGGCGACTCCACCACCTCCCTGGGCAGCACATTCCAATGATGAATGATTCTCTCAGGGAAGAACTTTCTCCTCACCTCCAGCCTAAACTTCCCCTGGCACAGCTTGAGACTGTGTCCTCTTGTTCTGGTGCTGGTTGCTAGAGAGAAGAGACCAACCCCTTCCTGGCTACAACCACCCTTCAGGTAGTTGTAGAGAGCAATGAAGTCTCCCCTGAGCCTCCTCTTCTCCAGGCTAAACAATCCCAGCTCCCTCAGCCTCTCCTCATAGGGCTTGTGCTCAAGGCCTCTCACCAGCCTTGTTGCCCTTCTCACCACCCTCACACTCAGGAACTTCTTCCTCAGCTCCAGTCTAACCCTGGTCTGCCTCAGCTTCAAACCATTCCCCCTTGGCCTGTCTCTAGATACCCTCAGGAAAAGTCCCTCTCCACCCTTCCTGTAGGATCCCTTCTGGTACTGGCAGGCAGCTCTAAGGTCCCCCTGGAGTCTTCTCTTCTCCAGGCTGAACACCCCCAGCTCCCTCAGCCTGTCCTCACAGCAGAGCTGCTCCAGCCCTTGGATCATCTTTGTGGCCTCCTCTGGACTGTCTCCACCAGCTCTGTGTCCTTCTTCTGCTGGGGACACCAGAACTGGAGGCAGGATGGGAGGTGGGGTCACAGCAGAGCAGAGTCAAGGGGCAGAATTATCCCAGCCGTCCTAATGGCACCCAGAGTTGAAGGTGAATGAGGGCTACTGTGTGGTGCACTGTCTGTAATGGCTCAGCAGGATGCTAATTTTTTATCTATTTGTGGCAGAATGAAGCAGCTGTGAATCTGTCAGAGGAGCATTTTGTCCTTGCATCACAAGTGTTCCTGATGGGCAGTCACTTAGAGCCAGTGCTGGGAGGCTTTGAATCAGGAGAAAACAAGCATGTGGCTGATGAGATCCAAGCTCTAATTGTACCTCTCTTTAAATTCATCTGGCATGTCTGTAGGATGCCCAGGAAGAGAAAAAGGAATGGATTTCATATTATATTTTTTTTCCAGTTGGACCAGCAGTGCTTCCAGAATTTCCATGAGCTTGTGCAGGACCCCACCTCAGACCCTTAGAAGCAGAGCAATGATAGCTCCATAGGAGCTGGTTCTCACAGTCCTCACCAGCTCAGCAACTAGTTCATTTGTTCCTTGCAAGTCAAAGGTTGGGCTGATGCAGCCAGATATTTATGGTGTTCTGACAAGCAAAGCTTTTCATTTGCATCAGATGCCTTTGCAAAACAACAAAGTAATGCTCTGGATTCAGCTGGAGGGACTGTGTCTGAGTGTTGCCCCTGGGAAGGAACCAGAGGTTGTTAATCACAAAAGGTATTAAAAAAGGCAGAATGTCTGTGCCAGGCCTTTGTGGAGCAGGGGGGGGGTGGTGAAATCAGCCCAGAATACCAAAACAGAAACCAATTGCAAGTTACACACATCAAAAACAAAGAGAGAAGTTCCTATAAGCTTGAATTTTGTTCATGCTTTATGACAAACCCTCACAAGAGCTTTGGTGCCCTTCTGGCTATCCTGCCCATCTTTTTCCCCCCATCTGAATATCCCTGGGAAGTCACAGCCTTAGCAAACTGAGATTTTGTGGTTGCAGAGAAGTGATGAGTTCTGTGTTTGAAAGGCTGGTGACAGTGCAGAACTTGCCTCTTGAAATCATTTGGATATCAAAGTAGAAAATGCCATGTGTGTGACATATGTGGGTTGTTGAGCACTGCAGTCTTCCCTTGACCTTACAGACTCAAATGCTATCAGTCCAGTCCAGGTTTCAATTCCCAGTTGATTCCCTTTGTAGGCATTGCAGCTGTTGCCACAGGACTAGGTCTTGGTCTTCTGATTTCTGAATTAATCATAGAATCACAGAGTCACTGAATGGTTTGGATTGGAAGGGAGCTCCAAAGCTCATCCAGTCCAACCCCTGTGCAGTCAGCAGGGATAGCCTCCACTACAGCAGGTTGCTCAGAGTCTTCTCAAGACTCACATTGAATATCTCCAGGGATGGGGCCTCAGCTACCTCCCTGGGCAACCTGTTGCAGTGTTCCAACACCCTCATGGTGCAGAACTTGTTCCTCACATCCAATCTCAATCTGCTCTGCTCTCATTTCAAACCATTGTCCCTCGTCCTGTCCCTGCAGGCCTTTGCAAACAGTCTCTCTGCAGCCTTCTTGGAGCCCCTTCAGGGGACTGGCAGGATGCTCTTAGGTCTGCCTGGAGCCTTCTCTTCTCCAGGCTGAACACCCCCAGCTCCCTCAGTGCTGAGGCACTGGGGCAGGCTGCCCAGGGAGGTGGTGGAGCCACCATGCCTGGAGGTGTTCACAAACGCGCAGACACGGCACTTTGGGATGTGCTTTAGCGGCTGTGGCGCTGTAGGGTTCAACAGCTGCACTCGATCTTCAAGGTCTTTTCCAGTGGACACAATTCTATGATTCTAACACTCCCACCCAGTTTGGTGTCACCCCCAAATTTATGGAGGGTGCACTGAAGCCCACTCCTCCAGAGGAGTGACAAAGGTGCTGAACAAGATTTTTTCCTGAGGAAAGAAAGTAAAGGGTAATCCCCCACAGAATTATTCCCTCTTGCCCGTTCCAGGGTAGTGCAGGAGAGCACAATGTCTGATTTTTTTGTTTTTCTACCAGTGAAACAGAATGCTTTACCCTTAGCCTGATTCTTGGAAGCAGTTGTATTTTTTTTTTCTTTCTTCTCCGAGCTGAAATTTTCCAACACAGCTCAGCTCGAGGCACAGACGCTGCAGGGAAAATGTTAGCCCGAGCATTTAATGTTTGGCGAAGGTCTAGGAACTGGAACTGGAACTAGGAAGAGCCTGGCAATCTAGGATAGGCTAACAGCCTTCTTCCTGATCAACATGCTTGGGCAAAAGCTATTAGAATAGAATAGAATAGAATAGAATAGAATAGAATAGAATAGAATAGAATAGAATAGAATAGAATAGACCAGGTTGGAAGAGACCTTCAAGATCATCGAGTCCAACCTATCATCCAACACCACCTAATCAACTAAACCATGCAACCAAGCACCCCATCAAGTCTCCTCCTGAACACCTCCAATGATGGTGACTCCACCACCTCCCTGGGCCGCACATTCCAATGGGCAATCACTCTCTCTGTGAAGAACTTCTTCCTAACCTCCAGCCTAAACCTCCCCTGGCACAGCTTGAGACTGTGTCCTCTTGTTCTGGTGCTGGCTGCCTGGGAGAACAGACCAACCCCCACCTGGCTACAAACTCCCTTCAGGGAGTTGTAGAGAGCAATAAGGTCACCCCTGAGCCTCCTCTTCTCCAGGCTAAGCAACCCCAGCTCCCTCAGCCTCTCCTCATAGGGCTGTGCTCCAGACCCCTCCCCAGCTTTGTTGCCCTTCTCTGGACACATTCAAGTGTCTCAATGTCCTTCTTAAACTGAGGGGCCCAGAACTGGACACAGGACTCAAGGTGTGGCCTAACCAGTGCAGTGTACAGGGGCAGAATGACCTCCCTGCTCCTGCTGGCCACACTGTTCCTGATGCAGGCCAGGATGCCATTGGCCCTCCTGGCTGCCTGGGCACACTGCAGGCTCATGTTCAGCCTACCATCAACCAGCACCCCCAGGTCCCTCTCTGCCTGGCTGCTCTCCAGCCACTCATCCCCCAGGCTGTAGCACTGCATGGGGTTGTTGTGGCCAATGTGTAGAACCTGGCACTTGGATGTCTTCAATCTCATGCCCTTGGACTCTGCCCATCCATTAATATGCCCATCAATATGCTCAAAAAACACTCTGAGAGGCAGAATTCTAGTGGAGGATGTCCCTGCTGGCTGCAGGGGGGGTTGGACTAGATGACTTTTGGAGGTCACTTCCAGCCCAACCCATTCTATGGTTCTAGGAAATCCAGTGCCCTGCCTGAGCTTTCTAAGTCTTGCTTGAAAAGCACTTTGCAAAACCCATTGGAAAGCAAAGGTGTATGACTAAACCAGATAGACACCTAACTAGAATTCTTTGCTAGGCTTCAGAGTTGAAATATTGTCTTCAGCTTCAGGGGTGATATTACCAAAAGGCAGCAATAGCATGGGAACAGCAAAGGAAATTGAGCAGGATCCCCAGAGATGAAGGAACGTGCAAGGTGGACTCAAGGCATTTGCATCAAAATTGCTATACTGGAATTTAATTGAATCAGATTGGAACTCAGACCTTGTAGATAATGTCAGTTGGAGTTACTGTTGTACTGGAGTTACTGTTGGGTTATTAGAGACTGGTGTCTTATTAAAAGCAAATATGTTACTGAAAGGAGATTTGACCAAGGGCACACCTGCTAAAGTCATCTTTTCCAGGCAGTCCTGCTTTGGAGGGCAGTGAAATATGATAGCACTAAAGCAAACCTGTACAATTTGTGGTTTCCATCATCCCTGTTACAGATCTGTCCCACAGGTGCCTCCAAAATGTTTCCAGCTGATTCCACTGCAGCACAGCAGGCCAAGTCACGTTACAGTTTGGTGGATGTTGTTGATGGATGCAATAGAATCACAGCACAGCCAGGGCTTTCCTTCCCCACTCCCTGCTGTTCAGCCACTGAACTAATACTGCCAGGTTAAAAATGTTATGGTTTTAAAGTTCCCTGCATGTGTGTTTGTGCCACTGCTCTGGCACCTTAAAGTGCAAGAATACCAAAGAATCTGAGCCATGTCCCTGTGTGAGTGCTGTTTCTGTTTGTGGAGCCAATGAGCTACAGAATCATAGAATAGTTTGGGTTGGAACGGACCTCCAAAGGTCCAAGCTCCCTGCAGTCAGCTGGGACGTCCTCCACTACAGCAGGTTGCTCAGGGCCGTGTTGAGCCTGGCCTTGAATATCTCCAGGGACAAGGCCTCAACTAGAATAGAATAGAATAGCATAGCATAGCATAGCATAGCATAGCATAGCATAGCATAGCATAGCATAGCATGGAATAGGATAGGATAGGATAGGATAGGATAGGATAGGATAGGATAGGATAGGATAGGATAGAATAGAATAGAATTAACCAGGTGGGAAGAGACCTTTGAGAGCATCAAGTCCAACCTCTCACCCAACACCATCTAATCAACTAAACCATGGCACCAAGTGCCTCATCCAGGCTCTTCCTAAACACCTCCAGGGATGGTGACTCCACCACCTCCCTGGGCAGCACATTCCAATGGCCAATCTCTCTTTCTGGGAAGAACTTCTTCCTAACATCCAGCCTAAACCTCCCCTGGCACAGCTTGAGACTGTGTCCTCTTGTTCTGCTGTTGGTTGTCTGAGAGAACAGACCAACCCCCACCTGCCTACAGCCTCCCTTCAGGTAGTTGTAGAGAGCAAGAAGGTCTCCCCTGAGCCTCCTCTTCTCCAGGCTAAGCAACCCCAGCTCCCTCAGCCTTTCCTCCTAGGGCTTGTGCTCCAGACCCCTCCCCAGCTTTGTTGCCCTTCTCTGGACATTCAAAACAAGTCAGCAATGCCCAAGCCTACATTTTTAAATCATATTTTGCTGGGTTTTAATCTTCTGGCTCCCTTTAGTTCCACATCAGCAGTGAGGAAAATCTTACAGATCTTTACTAATACAGCAGTTAGAAAATCTGCTGCTTTGGGTATAGTCTTAATTTCAGCACTCCCAAACAGTGACTTTCCTGTGGGTCACAAAGTTCTCATCCCTCTCATGACACACTAGATAGGTTGAAGTGGATGCAGTAATAATCAGCTTAGCAGTGTACTGGCTGTTGTGAACCATGCCAAATGCAGAGCTAATGACTACAGCAGCCACAGCACACTGGCAGAGGAAGGATCTGCTACACTCCTTTTTTACTGAAAAGAAAGCATTGATGCCCATCCTCAGGAAAAGATTACAAAATGCAAGGTGTCCAAGTCCTCCATAAATACAACATCCTGTGAGGAAATGGCCTCAAGTTGTACCAGGGCAGGTTTAGATTGTCCAGCTCTGGAAGCCCTGTTACATGAAAGATCTGGAGGTGCTGGAAGGTTTCCAGAGAAGGGCCACGAGGATGAGCAGAGGGCTGGAGCTGCTCTGCTATGGAGACAGACTGAGAGAGCTGGGGCTGTTCAGTCTGGAGAAGAGAAGGCTCACAGGAGACCTAATTGTGGCCTTGCAGTATCTGAAGGGGGCTACAAGAAGTTCTTCCCCATGAGGGTGGTGAGACACTGGAATGGGTTGCACATGAGGTGGTAGAAGCCTCATCTGTGGAGGTTTTGAAGACCAGGCTGGATGTGGCTCTGGGCCACCTGATCTAGTGGAAAGTGTCCCTGCCCAAGTTCTTCAGTAGAAGGGTGGTGAGAGTCTGGCACAGGCTGGCCACGGAGGCTGTGGCTGCCTCCTGCCTGGGGGTGTTGAGCCCAGGCTGGATGAGGCCTTGAGCAGCTGAGTCTGGTTGAGAGGTGTCCCTGCCCATGGTGGGGAGGTTTTAGGAGATGATCTCTGAGGTCCCTTCTAACCTGAGCCATTCCAGCATTCCATGATTCCTACAGATCACAGAGTCCTTTCTCTACATTTGACTTGGAAGTGACCTGCAGCAAGTAGCGAAAAATGAGGCAGAAGTTCTTCTTTAAAGAACTTCCTGCTGTGTTTGTGTGGCCTAATTCCAACAGGGCTTGCTCTGACTTCTGAGCAGGAGGAGGGGTGGATACCACAGAATTGCAGCATGGCTCTTTAAGGCAACCTTCACAGCAATTCAGACTTGAGCTCCATATCTTAATCTCTAAGCTTCCTAAGGATGGCTCAGCTTTTAAGGACATTCATAAATTAAGACAGCTTAACACTGAAGAGAATGACTGCTGCTGAAAATTCCCATCCACTTGAGCTATCCTACCAGCTCCTGGTAGAAACATGGACACTCCAGCACGGGTTATGAAGTTATGCTTCGTCAAAACATTCTCTCCTGACTGGAGATGGCATTTTCTTTCTTACTGCAGACTAAAAATAATGTGGACATTACATCACAGAGTCACAGAACATTAGGGGTTGGAAGGGAGCTCAAAAGATCATTCCAAGACCCTGCCAGAGCAGGAGTACCCAGGGCAGCTCACACACCAACACATCCAGGTGGGTTTGCAATGTCTGCAGAGGAGACTCCACAGCCTCTCTGGGCAGCCTGCTCCAGGGCTCTGACACCCTCACAAGGAAAAAGTTTTCCATTTTGTTCCTGTGGCACCTTGGACATCCCTGAGCAGAGCCTGGCTCCAGCCCTGCACATCTTTATCACCAACAATGAGGGCAGCCCTCAGGCTCCTCTGCTCCAAGCCCCAGCTCCCTCAGCCTGTCCTCACAGGAAGATGTTCCACTGCCTGCAGCAGTTCTGTGTCTCTGTGCTGGACTCTCTCAAGCAGTGGCCTGAGTGGCCCAGAACTGGACACAGTATTCCAGATGCAGCTTCAGCAGGGCAGAGTAGTGGGGGATGAGAAACTCTCTAGTCCTACTAACCACAGCCCTTCTAACTTACATAAAAATGCAAGCCACTGAAGTGTATCATTGAACTAAAGCTACACTGATGCAATGCTTTCAGGAGAAAAAACACCTGCAGACTCAAAAAGAAGTAAGTGATATAGGATCTAAGTACAGAAAAGCTCAGGCCTAAAGTAACTGAAAGTAATAAGCAAAGGAGAATTAGAACAGAAATGTGATTTTATTAATATAATTATTTATCCATAGATTCATGGAACGGTTTAGATTGGAAGGGACCTTAAACATCATCTACTCCAACCCCCCTGCCACGGGCAGGGACACCTTCCACTAGCCCAAATAGCTCAAGGCCTCATCCAACCTGGCCTTCAACACTTTCAGGGAGGAGGCTGTCACAGCCTCCCTGGGCAACCTGTTCCCACCCTCACTGGAAAGAATTTCTTCCTACTCTCTAGTCTCAATCTGCCCTCCTCAAGCTTCAACCCATTCCCTCTTGTCTTGTCACTACAAGTCCTTGTAAAAAGTCCCTTCCTAGCTTTCTTGTAGGCCCCCTTCAGGTACTGGCGGGCTGCTCTAAGGTCTCCCTGGAGCCTTCTCCTCTCCAGGCTGAACACCACCAGCTCTCTCAGCCTGTCTCCATAGGAGAGGTTCTCCAGCCTCCTCTGGCCCCTCTCCAACAGTTTCATGTTTCTCTTATGCTGTGGGCCTCAGAACTGGAGGCAGTGCTGCAGGTGGGGTCTCAGCAGAGCAGAGGGACAGAATCCCCTCCCCGTGCTGCTGCTCTCCCTGCTCTGGATGCAGCTCAGCACACAGCTGCCTGCTGGGCTGCCAGTGACCATTGCTAGCTTCTAGGGGGTTTGCCCTCAACTGACACCCCCAAATCCTTCTCTTCAGACTGCTCTCAAGCCACTCCTCACCCAGCTTGGATTTGTGCTTGGGATTGCCCCAGCCCAGGTGCACTTGGCCCCGTTGAACTTCATGAGGTTGCACTGAGCAACATACCTCTCCAGCCTGCCCAAGTCCCTCTGGATGGATCCCTTCCCTGCAGCATGTCAACCAGCCCACATAGCTTGGTATCATCCACAAACTTGCTCAATGCCTCAATGCCACTGCCCATGTCACTGACAAAGACATCAAACAGCTCTGGTCCCAGTACTGACCCCTGAGGGACACCACTCACCTGGCTCTGCTTTCCATTTGGGCCTTTGCTGTCACACATGGGCAAACACATTCCACAGGTATCAAAACCGGAGCAAGCAGGGGGTGGTTTGTGTGCCCACATCTTAATGTATTACCATGAAATTCCAGCTCTGCATTGTGTGTATACATAAATAATGATTCAGCTACCCCAAGATTAAAGGCTCCAAGCAATTCTTGCTAAAATAGATTGTACCTCGTTATTTGAATGCTCTTAGCAGAGTGTTATTGTTTACCATATTAATTTCATCAAACAAATGATTAATATAACATTTCTGCAGTGATCAAAAGATATCCACAGGCTTTCAAGCACAAGCTGCTTTCCACAGGCAGAAAAGAACCAACACAGTGGCAACAAACTTTGTTTGAATAAATGAATGAAGACACTTTTACAAACAATAATCATACAATCATAGAACACATGGGGTTGGAAAGGACCCTTGAAGGTCATCTTGTCCAACCCCACTGCAGTCAACAGGGACTTCTCCAACTAGAGCAAGCTGCCCAGGGCCACATCAAGTCTCATCTTGAATGCCTTCAGGGGTGGGGGCTCCACAACATGTCTGGGCAACCTCTTGCAGTATTTCACCACTCTCACTGTGCAGAACTTCCTCCTGATGTCCAACCTGAATAGAATAGAATAGGAGTAGAATAGGAATAGGAGTAGAATAGAATAGGAATAGGAGTAGAATAGAATAGGAATAGACTAGAATAGGAATAGACTAGACTAGACTAGACTAGGAAATAGAATTAACTAGGTTGGAAAAGACCTTTGCGATCCAACTTATCAGCAGCACCCCCAAGTCTCTCTCCTCAGGGCTGCTTTCCAGCCAGTCACTGCCCAGCCTGGACTTGTGCCTGGGATTGCCTCGACCCAGATGCAGGACCCTGCACTTGGTCTTGTTGAACCTCAGGAGGTTGGCTTGTGCCCACCTCTCCAGCCTGTCAAGGTCCCTCTGGATGGCATCCCTTCCCTCCAGCGTGTCTGCTGCACCACACAGCTTGGTGTCATCAGCAAACTTGCTGAGGGTACACTCGATGCCATTCCAATTACATAGGTTTACATTCCAATTCCATATGTTTCATTCCAATTCCAATGACTTCTTTTGGTTTGGGTGTTTGGTGGTGGGTTTTTTTTCAGATTTAGTGGGAAATTCTGTTGACAGAAGCACTGGGTTTGAAATGAAAGGACAATCCCTTCACCTCTTTGGGACAGTACAGAGCAGGTGAATGCAATGCGCCACTGCTTGACAAATTGCTAGAAACTTGGAATAACTTGATGAATCCTTTAATACATTCAGAATGGAGGCATTCAATATTTTATTGGGTTTTTTCCCTTGGTTTTAATTCTATCTTAGAATCTATATTGTATTTAATTTTATCATAGAATTACCTAGGTTGGAAGGGACTTCAGCTAGTACAACCACCCTGCAGTCAGCAGGGACATCCTCCACTACAGCAGGTTGCACAGAGCCTTGTCCAGCCTCACCTTGAGCATTTCCAGGGATGGGGCCTCAACCACCTCCCTGGGCAATCTGTTGCAGTGTTCCTCCACCCTCATGCTAAAGAGCTCATTCCTCACCTCCAATCTAAATCTGCTCTGCTCTCATTTCAAACCATCACCCCTTGTCCTATCCCTGCAGGCTTTTGCAAACAGTCCTTCTGCAGCCTTCTTGGAGGCCTCTTCAAGTACTAGAAGGCCACTATTAGGTGTCCCCAAAGCCTTCTCTTCTGTAGGCTGAACAACTCCATCTTATCATGTTAGACGAGGGGCCCTTGACTGAACCCCTTCCATTCCACTATCATAGATGTTCTTGTGCCACTTGGGCTGCCATTCTTGATCCTAAAGTGGTTCTGTCTTGGAGGTGACACACCTCTCAGCTAGACTCAGCTGCTCAAGGCCTCATCCAGCCTGGCCTTCAACACCCCCAGGCAGGAGGCAGCCACAGCCTCCCTGGGCAGCCTGTGCCAGACTCACCACCCTCACTCTCAAGAACTTCTTCCTCAGCTCCAGTCTAAGCCTGCTGTGCCTCAGCTTCAAACTATTCCCCCTTTGCCTGGCTCTAGACACCCTCAGGAAAAGTCTCTCTGCAGCCTTCCTGTAGGATCCCTTCAGGTACTGGAGGCAGCTCTGAGGTCCTCCTGGAGCCTTCTCTTCCCCAGGCTGAACACCCCCAGCTCCCTCAGCCTGTGCTCACAGCAGAGCTGCTCCAGCCCTTGGATCATCTTTGTGGCACTCTCTCCAACATTTGCATGCCCTCTCCTCATGTAGGAAGTAGCCTTTCAGAGGCTCCTCAGTGCACAACAATATGAGAAAACCTTCAGTTTCCCTAACCTGTGGGGAAAAAAAATCACAACAAAAGGAAAAAAAAAACGGGGGGGGGGGGAAACCCAACCGTCTATTCCGCTGAGGTGACTTTGTGAATCACCCCCACAACAACCTAGCTGAAACCCGCCAGCGAGCGAGGGAGGGAGGGCGGCCGGGCGGCGGCGGCCGCGGGGGGCAGGTTTCGGTAAGAGCACCAAAGGCCGCGCTGAGGGCATGCCGAGTTTCTCGAGGCGACCCTCAGACCTCCGCTCAACCGCTCCACTAAACCCTGCTCAGCCTCCAGCTGGCTTTCCACAGCCCATCGCGCCCGCTTCCCCCCGCGCCGGCCGCCGCCCTCCCGCCGGCCGCAGCAGGTGCGGGACCGCGGCTGTGCCGCCGGGCAGCGGCCCCCGCCCTTCCCCGGCCCCGAGCTGCTCGGCTTCGGGCCGCCCAGGCTCGACGCCGAGCCCCAGGTGAGCGAGGCCTGGGCAGGGTCAGCTCCTGCGTTACGGGGGGGCTGCTCCCGGTCCCGCCGCGGAGCTGTGGGGACGGGACGGGACGGGACGGGACGATGCGGACGCCGGCGCGGCGGTGAGCCCCGCTAAGAAGGTCGCCGTTCGTAAGTGTGGGAAAGAAGCTTGCGAGCTTAAGCAAGAACTTTGTGGGCTGTGATTTTTTGGGAGGGTGAGGGTGAGGAGTCCCTCACACACGGGCGAGGCTGCGAGCAAGCGCTCGGGGCGATGGGAGAGCGATGGGAGCAGGGGCAGGGCCCCGGCCGTGGCTCAGGGCTCCGGGGGAGGCCTAGGAAGGGATGAGGGGACGTGGAGGTGTGTGGCGGGACGTGCCAGCCGCTCCTCAGCCGCTGCAGGGCTGGCCGAGAGGGCTGGATACAGTCAGTGGGGGTAGCGGCTCCGCCGTGCCCTGCCTGCGGAGGTGGCTCGGCGGCGGGCGCCGGATCTGCCAGAGCCCTGCCCAAACCTGAGAGCCCCAACACCGACCCCACCTCCCGCCCGATGGCCCGCGAAAAAATGAGAGGTATAAAAGGAAGGTGACCGCTCCCTGGAGAGGGGAGCTGGGGCTGAAGGCGTTGTGTGGGAGGAAGGGGCGGGGGGCACCTGGCAAGGGGTCAAGCAGCTGCAGCAGAAGACTGTGGCCCTGTCCACATGGCTGGGGAGCGAGGGAGGCTGTGTCCCGTCTCACTGGGAAAGCTGGGTGAGAGTGTGACTGGGAGGAAGGCTTGAGGAAGGGTCTCTGTTGGTGGAAAAGAAGGGGGCTGTGTGTGGCTGGGGTGGTGTGAAGAAGAGTTTGTGACAGGGGTTACATACGTGTTTCTGATATTGGGACAAAGGGAGATGGCCTCCAGTTGTGCCAAGGGAGGCTTAGATTAGATACTAGGGAAAATTCTTCACTGAAAGACTGGTTAAGCACTGGTAGAGGCTGCCCAGGGAAGTGGCGGAGTCCCCATCCCTAAAGGTGTTCAAAAAACATGTAGACAAGGCACTGGCCACATAGTGGGCATGATGGTGTTGGGTTGACAGTTGGACTTAATCTCAGAGGTCTCTACTAACCTTAATGTTTCTATGCTTCTATATATGTAGGAACCTACTCTGAGTCAGGTGATGTGTGTGGCACACTTTGCCAGGGAAATTGGAGAGCAGCCACTTTGCTGGATGGCCTGGTTACCTGCTTTAGATGAGGTTATTGTATACCAGCTGACTAGAAGTGGGACTTACTTTCTGAGCTTTAACTTGCTCAGGTGGGGTTGGAGAATCATAGAATTGTTAGGGTTGGAAGTGACCTCAGGGATCATCCAGTTCCACCCCCCCTGCCATGGCCAGGGACACCTCACACTACAGCAGGTTGCTCACAGCCACATCCAGCCTGGCCTGAAAAACCTCCAGGGATGAGGCTTTGACCATGTTGCTGGGCACCCTGTGCCAGTGTCTCACCACCCTCATGGGGAACAACTTCTTCCTAACACCCAATCTGAATCTACCCATTTCTAGACTTTTTTTTTTCCATCCCTCCCAGTCCTGTCACTCCCTGACACCCTCAAAAGTCCCCCCCCCAGCTTTCTTGTAGCCCCCTTCAGATCCTGGAAGGCCGCCAGAAGGTCTCCTGGGAGCCTTCTCTTCTCCGGACTGAACAGCCCCAACTCCCTCAGTCTGTCTCCAGAGCAGAGCAGCTCCAGCCCTCTGCTCATCCTCATGGCCCTTCTCTGGACACCTTCCAGCACCTCCAGATCCTTCCTGGAACAGAGGCTCCAGAACTGGACACAGTGCCCCAGGTGTGGTCTCAGCAGAGTGGAGCAGAGGGGGAGAATCACCTCCCTGTCCCTGCTGGCCACACTTCTCTTGCTGCAGCCCAGGCTCTGTTTGGCTTTCTGGGCTGCAAGTGCTCCCTGCTGGCTCCTGTTGAGCTTCTCATCCCCCAGCACCCCCAAGGCCTTTTCTTCAGGGCTGCTCTCCAGCCAGTCCCTGCCCAGCCTGTATCAGTGCTTGGCATTGCCTTGACCCAGCTGCAGGACTGTATCAGTATCACAGTATCACCAAGGTTGGAAGAGACCTCAAAGATCCACAGCCTGCCAGTACCTGAAGGGGGACTCCAAGAAGGCTGCAGAGGGACTACTTGCAAAGGCCTGCAGGGACAGGGCGAGGGACAATGGTTTGAAATGAGAGCAGAGCAGATTTAGATTGGATGTGAGGAACAAGTTCTGCACCATGAGGGTGCTGGAACACTGCAAGAGGTTGCCCAGGGAGGTAGTTGAAGCCCCATCCTTGGAGCTATTCAAGGTGAGGCTGGACAAGGCTCTGAGCAACCTGCTGCAGTGGAGGATGTCCCTGCTGAGTGCAGGGAGGGTTGGACTGGATGAGCTTTGGAGGTCCATTCCGGCCCAAACCATTCTATGAAATCTTCCAGGATGGCCCCATGTATCTGCTTTGAGGCTCTGTTATACCACCTTTGTGATGTGGTTGTTTTCTTAAGAAGAGAGACATAATGTTTGAACTAGAGCAGATGCTCAGGTAGGATGAAGTAAAGCAGTATGAAATTGAAGCTGTCTTTAATGAGTGCTTGAATATCCTCGTGATCTGTGGCTCTGAATTACTGTGCCCCTCTGGATAGAAAACTCTTTCATAAACCCTGTAAAAAAGCCTGGTCCTAATTGCAGACTGACTTAGTTGTATTAATGAAGGTGGATTTTCTTCACTGATGAAGCAGTGGATAAGGCAGAGGAGTGCCCCCAAAAGTCCTTGCTGGTGAACACTCTTTGGGTTCATCTGCTTGTATGCAATCCTCAGGGGGAACAAAAAATACTACTGTACTACTACAACTGCTGGCAGCAGCTATGTTCCTCAGGGTGTTGGGGTGGGGGAAAAGGCATGAAAATCAGCTGCAATTATCAGCTGCAGGTGTAAATACTCCTCACAGTGCCTGGGGAGGAACTGAGCTGCTGCCAGCAGTTTGAGGGAGCCAGTAGTTCCCTAGCTGGTGTAAATCTGTGCAGCTGATAATTAGAACTGCTTCTGCCTCCCCTGGAGGAAATGAACTGCTTCCAGCTGTAAATCAGGGTAATTTGGTTTTATTGTTTTTCTTGGGATTTTTTTTTTTCTTAATAGCTTAATTTTTTAAATTAAGTTTTCCCCTCCCCAATTTATGACTCCCACCCTTTGAATCTTCTTGTTCCTTCAGTGAGAGCCGCAGCTCAGGTATGGGAAATGTTGGTCTGGGGCATTACTGGTGTTAAACCCAGTACCGTGTGGTCAGATGGCAGGGCTGCCACAGCCTCCATTGTGGCTTTGTTACATTATGCCTCCAAATAGCAGTTTGTCTGGCATCCAAATAGCTGATGCACAAGTCCTCCTTTTATTTCTTTTCAGTGGTTAAAGGGTGTGCATTGATGAGTGCATGGCTACTAGCAGGAGTGCTTTCTGTTGTGAGGAGGGAGGTCTCTCCAGCTGAACAAAACTGGAGCACCGCTGGTTCCTTTGGCAAGTGGTTCTTCATGTCTGCTAATACTTGCAGCAAAACCTTGAGATGAATAGAATAGAATAGACCAGGTTGGAAGAGACCCTTCAGTATCATTGCGTCCAACCTATCATCCAACACCACCTAATCAACTAAACCATGGCACCAAGCACCCTATCAAGTCTCCTCCTGAACACCTCCAGTGATGGTGACTCCACCACCTCCCTGGGCAGCCCATTCCAATGGGCAATCACTCTCTCTGTGTAGAACTTCCTCCTAACCTCCAGCCTAAACCTCCCCTGGCACAGCTTGAGACTGTGTCCTCTTGTTCTGGTGCTGGTAGACTGGGATAGGAGACCAACTCTGCCTGGCTACAACCTCCCTTCAGGTAGTTGTAGAGGGCAATGAGGTCTCCCCTGAGCCTCCTCTTCTACAGGCTAGGCAACCCCAGCTCCCTCAGCCTCTCCTCACAGGGCTGTGCTCAAGGCCTCTCCCCAGCCTCGTTGCCCTTCTCTGGACACGTTCAAGTGTCTCAATGTCCTTCTTAAACTGAGGGGCCCAGAACTGGACACAGGACTCAAGGTGTGGCCTAACCAATGCAGAGTCCAGGGGCACAATGACCTCCCTGCTCCTGCTGGCCACACTATTCCTGGTGCAGGCCAGGATGCCACTGGCCTTCTTGGCCACCTGGGCACACTGCTGGCTCATGTTTAGGTGGCTGTCAATCAGCACCCCCAGGTCCCTCTCTGTTTGGCAGCTCTCCAGCCACTCTGACCCCAGCCTGTAGCTCTGCATAGGGTTGCTGTGGCCAAAGTGCAGCACCTGGCACTTGGATTTCTTGAATGCCATCCTGCTGGACTCTGCCCATCTGTCCAGTCGGTCGAGGTCCCTCTGCGGAGTCCTTCTACCCTCCAGTTGACCAACATCTGCTCCCAGCTTGGTGTCATCTGCAAATTTTCTGATGACTGACTCAATAACCTCATCCAGATCATCAGTGAAGATATTAAAGAGCATGGGGCCCAGCACTGATCCCTGGGGGACACCACTGGTGCCAGGCTGCCAGCTGGCTGTGGCACCATTCACCACCACTCTCTGGGCTCTGCCCTCCAGCCACTTCCTAACCCAGCACAGAGTGCTGCTGTCCAAGCCAGGGGCTGACAGCTTGGCCAGCAGTTTGCTGTGGGGGATGGTGTCAAAGGCCTTGCTGAAGTCCAGGTATTTGGATTCTTCTGGTTTTTCCTGTGTACCCTTAAAATAAACTTTAACCCCCCCCTCCTTGCAGTAGAGATGTTGTGCCTAGTAATGGATGATTGCTGAACACTTGATTCTGACAAAGTTCTGCTGGAATCCAGCACTCAGTTGCTCTTCTTTGGAGAACACTTTTCGCTTGCATGAAGCATGACAGCTAATGGAGGTTATAAAAACATTGCATGAGATAGTGTGCCAAGAGGGAAAGCTGTTCTCTGCTTGCATAACGTGGGCAGAAGCTGAGTTATCTATCCCCTCTCAGTGATAGTGGGAAGAAGCATGCAAAGAGAGGTAAAGTTGGGTACCTCTTCTCCATTCACAGCCTCCTGTTTTGCTTTGAAGCCACAAAGTGTTGGAGTGTTGAAATGGTTTAGAGAAGCTGAGGATGTGTTGGCTGGTGAGGAATACATTGTGAAGACGTAAATACAGCTTCTGTGGTGTTGCTTGCAATCTGTAACCCCTCAGAAGTGTGAAAATAACTTTAGGTTGCTGAAATAGCAGATGGGAGTGTTCTACATTACATCCAGAGAATTGTTTGAGAGAGTCCAGCACAGAGCCACAGAGGTGCTGCAGGCAGTGGAACATCTCCCTGTGAGGACAGGCTGAGGGAGCTGGGGCTTGGAGCAAAGGAGCCTGAGGGCTGCCCTCATTGCTGGGGATAAAGATGTGCAGGGCTGGAGCCAGGCTCTGCTCCGGGATGTCCAAGGACAGGACAAGAAGCACTAGGGGCAAGCTGGAGCAGAGGAGGTGCCACAGGAACAGAAGGGAAAACTTTTCCCCTGTGAGGGTGCCAGAGCCCTGGAGCAGGCTGCCCAGAGATGCTGTGGATCTCCTTCTCTGGAGACTTTCCAAACCCAGCTGGATGTGTTGGTGTGTGACCTGCCCTGGGTGCTCCTGCTCTGGCAGGGAGGTTGGACTGGATGGTCTCTGGAGGTCCCTTCCAACCCCTAACATTCTGTGACTGTGTGATTTATGTTGCTGCTATGTAAGGAAAGTTAAACCTCTGTTTCCTTTAACTGGTCTCTACCAGTTTGTTGTTAGAATAGCTAATGAAATGGATAGTGTGTCCAGTGCTGGGCTCCCCACTTCAGGAGAGACAGGGATCTGTAGGAGAGAGTCCAGTGGGGGGCTACAAGGAAATTGAAGGGACTGAAGCACTGCCTGATGAGGAGAGGCTGAGAGACCTGAGGCTGTTTAGTCTGGACAGGAGAAGGCTGAGAGGGATCTGATCAATGCCTATCAATATCTGAGGGCTGGGGGTCAAGAGGCAGGGCACAGGCTCTGCTCACTTGCACCCTGGGATAGGACAAGGGGCAATGGATATTAACTCCAGCACAGGAGGTTCCACCTCAACATGAGGAGGAACTTCTTCACTGGGAGGGTCACAGAGCCCTGGAACAGTTGTGGAGTCTCCTTCTCTGGAGACTTTCCAGCCCCATCTGGATGCCTTCCTGTGTGCCCTGTGCTGGATTCTCTGCTCCTGCTCAGGCAGGGGGGTTGGACTGGATGAACTGTGGAGGTCCCTTCCAAGCCCTAACATCCTGGGATCCTGTGGCAGAACCTCTTTCAGGAGCATGTCTTAGGCACCAAGTGCTGCATGAAAACTTGTTCTGTGGCTGTTGAGCATTATGTCTGGGCACAAACTCTGGGTGGCACCTAAGAAATGTGGCATTCACTTCCATCACCAGCTGTGGAGTGTTCAGTTCTCCCAAACAGGCCATGCATTTCCTAAGTGTATTCTGTGGTGGGGTTTGGTGTTTTTGATGGCTGGGAAAGTAAGGGACAGTGAGAGAAGCTGTGGGATTTTTTTTTCCTCTTTCATTCCAGACACATGATTCTTGTAAGCTGAATTTAAGGGCTTGGCCTTTTGAGCTGTGTGTTGGTGTGTGTACCCTTAAAATATTGGTCACCCCCTGTTCCCTTATGTGAAAAAAACCCCCAACATTATTCTTTCTTCTGTCCTGTCAGCCTCCAGCATTTTATGAATGCCACTAATCTTAGGCCAACAAGATGAATTCAAACCCTAACAATGCACAGGTCAAATACTAGAGTGAAACATTAGTGTTTATAGCAGGTGATGCCATTCACATTGGAAAATGAGCCAGATTGTGTTCCTGTTGTTTATTTAAGAGAAGTAGAGTGCATTGTGTTAGGTAATGTATTGTACCAGACAGCAACACAGGCTGGAGGATGAGGAGATTGAGAGCAGCCCTGAGGAAAAGGACTTGGAGGGTGCTGGTGGATGAGAAGCTGGCCAGGAGCAGGCAGTGTGAGCTTGCAGCACAGAAGGCAAATCACAGCCTGGGCTGCATCCAAAGCAGCATTGCCAGAGGTGGAGAGAGGGGATCCTGACACACTTGCTGTGCTCTGGTGGGACCTCACCTGCAGTGTTGTGTCCAGCTCTGGAGCCCTCAACACAGGAAGGACATGGAGCTGATGGAGAGGGATCAGAGGAGGGACATGAAGATGATCAGGGTCTGGAGCAGCTCTGCTATGAGAACAGGCTGAGAGAGCTGGAGGTGTTCAGCCTGAAGAAGAGAAGGCTCCAGGCAGACCTAAGAGCAGCCTCCGGTACCTGAAGGGGGCTGCAGGAAGGATGGAGACTGTTTGCAAAGGCCTGCAGGGACAGGACAAGGAGCAATGGCTTCAAACTAGAGCAGAGCAGATTTAGATTGGATGTGAGGAACAAGTTCTGCACAATGAGGCTGCTGGAACACTGGCACAGGTTTCCCAGGGAGGTGGTTGAGGCTCCTTCCCTGGAGATATTCCAGGTGAGGCTGGAGGAGGCCCTGGGCAGACTGATCCAGTTGGGGATGTCCCTGCTGACTGCAGGGGGTTGGACTGGATGAGCTCTGGAGGTGATTTTGTGCTTCTAAAACTAGAAGGATGGTTTAAACTTGTAAAGTCTAAACTCCTGAGTACAGCAGCATTGTGGAATTCTGAATGAATTCTCTGCATGGAAATGCCCTAAAAAAGAGGTCTCACCAGAGCAGGGTTCCCACCAAAGAGGATTGCAACTTTGAAATAAAACCCTGAAAACTTGAGGTTTCAGTGATAAGAATAATCAGACTTGCTCATAGGCCCTTGTTTCATATCTGGGTTACATCTGCCCTGGGTTACATTTCAGGGCAGCATCCAAAAGCAGAGGGACCTTGCCAGGCTGGGCAGATGGGCAGAGTCCAAGGGCATGAGACTGAACACATCCAAGTGCCAGGTTCTGCACATTGGCCACAGCAACCCCATGCAGTGCTACAGGCTGGGGTCAGAGTGGCTGGAGAGCGGCCAGGCAGAGGGGGACCTGGGGGTACTGGTTGAGAGTAGGCTGAACATGAGCCTGCAGTGTGCCAAGGTGGCCAAGAAGGCCAATGGCATCCTGGCCTGCATCAGGAACGGTGTGGCCAGCAGGAGCAGGGAGGTCATTGTGCCCCTGTACACTGCACTGGTTAGGCCGCCCCTTGAGTCCTGTGTCCAGTTCTGGGCCCTTCAGTTTAGGAAGGAGGTTGACTTGCTGGAAGGTGTCCAGAGAAGGGCAACAAAGCTGGGGAGGGGTCTGGAGCACAGCCCTGTGAGGAGAGGCTGAGGGAGCTGGGGTTGCTTAGCCTGGAGAAGAGGAGGCTCAGGGGAGACCTTCTTGCTCTCTACAACTACCTGAAGGGAGGTTGTAGGCAGGTTGGTCTCTTCTCCCAGGCAGCCAGCACCAGAACAAGAGGACACAGTCTCAAGCTGTGCCAGGGGAGGTTTAGGCTGGAGGTGAGGAAGAAGTTCTTCCCAGCAAGAGAGATTGGCCATTGGAATATGATGCCCAAGGAGGTGGTGGAGTCACCATTCCTGCAGGTGTTTAGGAAGAGCCTGGTGCCATGGTTTAGTTGATTAGATGGTGTTGGGTGAGAGGTTGGACTTGATGATCTCAAAGGTCTTTTCCGACCTGGTTAATTCAATTCAATTCAATTCAATTCAATTCTGTTCTGTTCTATTCTGAAAAAGGACGTTTTTCTGAGAAGCTGTTTCACTGCTGTTGGTGGAAACTGTTGGTGGAAAATCTGTGACTAGGCCTATCTCAAACATTAGAAATTAGAAACTAATTCAGATTTATTCTTGAGGCATCCAGGGTTAGGTGTTTGATCTTTCTAAACTCAGAACTGGAGAGCAGTCAGTGGAATAGAATCCAATCCCTGTATGCTCATCTTGGATCTGTTGGCTGACAGAAAGTGTATTGAATAATAAAGCCTGGCAATGCTCTTCCCTTCTGCTCTTCCTCTAACAGCAGATCACCAGATTTATGTTTGATTTCTTGGATCTTTTCTGTACCTTTTTTTGTCTGCCAAAGAATTTGCTCTGGTTGTGCTGGAAAGAGGAAGAAGCTGCAGAATGAGGTTCATGCTCTGTTGTCATTAACAGTTGTGGTATTCCTTGCTTAAGGTAGTAACCGCCATGCGCTGTGGCATTGCTGTTCCAGACAGGGTTGCAGTGTTCCAAAGACCTGGTTTGGATGACATGGGACATCAGGCTGCAGCAGGTTCCACCTGCAGCAGTACCTTCTTCCTAAGTGTTTTTCTCAGTTAATTCCAAGTGTGGTAATTAATAATTCTGTCTAAAGAAAATGTGCTGTGTGCTCTGCTAGGTAAAAGGCAAGATGTGGCCAGCAGATGGAGAAAGGAGATTCTGCCCCTTTGCTCTGGGGAAACCTCACCTGCAGTGCTGCAGCCAGCTCTGGAGCACTCAGCACAGGAAGGACATGGACCTGATGGAGAGGGTCCAGAGGAGGGCCATGAAAATGATCAGGGGGTTGGAGCAGCTCTGCTACAAGGACAGGCTGAGGGAGCTGGGGGTGTTTAGCCTAGAGAAGAGAAGGCTCCAGGGAGACCTAGGAGCAGCCGTACAGGCCTGCAATGGTAGGCTGAGAGCCAATGGTTTGAAATGAATAGAATAGAATAAACCAGGTTGGAAGAGACCTTCAAGATCATCATGTCCAGCCTATCATCCAACACCACCTAACTAAACCATCAACTAAACCATGCAACTATCAAGTCTCCTCCTGAACACCTCCAGTGATGGTGACTCCACCACCACCCTGGGCAGCACATTCCAGTGGCCAACCTCTCTGTGTGGGAAGAACTTCTTCCTAACCTCCAGCCTAAACCTCCCCTGGCACAGCTTGAGACTGTGTCCTCTTGTTCTGGTGCTGCTTGCCTGGGAGAAGAGACCAATCCCCACCTGGCTACAAACTCCCTTCAGGTAGCTGTAGAGAGCGATGAGGTCTCCCCTGAGCCTCCTCTTCTCCAGGCTAAGCAACCCCAGCTCCCTCAGCCTCTCCTCACAGAACTTGTGTTCCAAGCCCCTCACCAACTTTGTTGCCCTTCTCTGGACAAGTTCCAGCAATGAGAGCCAAACAGATTTAGATTGGATGTGAGGAATAAGCTCTGCACCATGAGGGTGCTGGAACAGTGCAGAGGGTTGCCCAGGGAGGTGGTTGAGGCTCCTTCCCTGGAGATCTTCAAGGTGAGGCTGGATAAGGCTCTGGGCAGCCTGATCTAGTTGGGGATGTCCCTGCTGTCTGCAGGGGGGTTGGACTGCATGGGCTTTGGAGGCCCCTTCCAACCCAACCCATTCTATGGTGGTTTGTATCAGTGACAGATGGTGCAGCTAGCAGTGTGCTTTACCTTTCCATTTTGAAGGCTTCCAAATGTAAACAAAACTTGACATAACATTGAAAAAACCCATAACCCTTTGTTCCAAAAAAGCTTGCCAAGGGGAATAATAAACCTTCCTGCAGAGCTGATGATGAGCATGGGGAAAGCAAGCAAGGCTTCAGACACAGCAGCTTTTCTTCCTGTGTGAAGTGGAAGTGGTTGGGTGCCTGGAATGTTCCTTCCCTTTCCCAGTTTGGTGTTTGCCTAATAAGCTGTTCCTGAGCTCTGCCTTGTGTTGTTTGAGCCCAGTGGTCACTGCACCATGGTTGCTGCAGCCTGTCTCCAGCTAGCCTTGCCTACATTGAAATTCTACAGGAGCTTCACCCCTGATGGAGAGGGTCCAGAGGAGGGCCATGAAGATGATCAGGGGCTGGAGCAGCTCTGCTACGAGGACAGGCTGAGGGGGCTGGGAGTGTTCAGCCTGAAGAAGAGAAGGCTCCAGGCAGACCTAAGAGCAGCCTCCAGTACCTGAAGGGGGCTGCAGGAAGGATGGAGACTGTTTGCAAAGGGCTGCAGAGACAGGATGAGGAGCAATGGCTTCAAACTAGAGCAGAACAGACTTAGATTGGATGTGAGGAACAAGTTCTGCACAGTGAGGCTGCTGGAACACTGGCACAGGTTTCCCAGGGAGGTGGTTGAGGCTCCTTCCCTGGAGATATTCCAGGTGAGGCTGGAGGAGGCCCTGGGCAGCCTGATCTAGTTGGGGATGTCCCTGCTGAGTGCAGGGAGGTCAGAGTGGATGAGCTCTGGAGGTGATTTTGTGCTTCTAAAAGTAGAAAAAGAAGCAAGCAAGGCTTCAGACACAGCAGCTTTTCTTCCTGTGTGAAGTGGAAGTGGTTGGGTGCCTGGAATGTTCCTTCCCTTTCCCAGTTTGGTGTTTGCCTAATAAGCTGTTCCTGAGCTCTGCCTTGTGTTGTTTGAGCCCAGTGGTCACTGCACCATGGTTGCTGCAGCCTGTCTCCAGCTAGCCTTGCCTACATTGAAATTCTACAGGAGCTTCACCCCTGTCTCTCCTTCTCTGCCTCCTTGAATAGAAACCTTTTCTTGTATACTTGAAAACAACAACAAAAAACAGGCCAAAGAGAACTGTTGAGGCAATTGGCAGGCCTGTAAACTTTGCAGTCTTCCAGGAGGGGCATGGCCAGCTGTGAGTTGCTGCTTTGTGTGGTCTTTAAAGCAGCTCTGCTTCAAAGACGTGCCCTGCTTGAAAACCAGGCTTCAGGTTAGGAAGCAGAAGGATGATTTGTGTCACTGCCTTCCCTTCCAGGGCCCAAGCTTGAGCTTGCCTGCCTGTCTTTCCTGTTATAAAGAGGAATGGGTGAACATGTTTTGCCTAATTTCAAATCCACTTAAAGTTCATGGGTTTTAAATTAAAACCAGAGCTCAGATCTTCTGAGGGTTGGGTTCTGTTAGGAGCTGGCCTCTTGCCAGGACATGACTAGTCATTTAGCTTTTATCCCTGAAATCAAATCTGTATCAGTTTGCTGTACAAATACTACACAGAGTTTGTGTTTCTTTGCATTCTCTTCCTCACTCTTTTAACCTCTGTTCTATTGGCATGAATTTATGGTTGTTAGAAGTCTGTTAGCAGAGATGTTGGCCCTCTCAGGAGCAGAAGGCTTTGCTTTGCCTCTTCCTTTTGTTCTATTGCTGTTACAGTGTTCACAATGTATGCCTTCTGGCCTATTCCTCCATACATCCAACTTAGTAACCAGAGTGAAATCCCTTCTATGTGAAGACCACATTTCAGATGCTATCTGCTTTGAATTTGGAACAAAAAGTAGAAGATTGACACCAAATAGCCAGTAGTGAAGTTTTTTTCCACTGTGGCAGCTGTTCCAGACTGAGAGGCAGAGCAGACCCACAAGCTGTCCAGAGCACTGAGGATCAGGATCTTTCCTGGTGCAAACATGTGAAGCCTTTTCCTGTGCAAACATGTGAATCCTTTCTTGCCTATAGTGCAGTTCTCAGCTGTGCATGAAACCCCCTGCAACTCTGATGCAGAAGATAACAACCTGGAAAGTAACCAAGAACCATCTGCAATACTGCATTTTGTAGACTGACTTAGTAGTAGTCTGTTGGTTCCATATAGGTGCAAGGTCCTGCTTCAGGGTTAGGCCAATCCCAGGCACAAATCCAGGCTGGGCGCAGAGTGGGTTGAGAGCAGCTCTGAAGAAAGAGACTTGGGGGAGTTGGTTGCTGAGCAGCTCCCCAGGAGCCAGCAGTGCCCTCCTGCAGCCCAGCAGGCAGCTGTGTGCTGGGCTGCAGCCAGGGGAGTGTGGGCAGCAGGGCAAGAGAGGGGATTCTGCCCCTTGGCTCTGCTCTGCTGAGACCTCACCTCCAATCCTGCCTCCAGTTCTGGTGTCCCCAGCAGACAAAGGACACAAAGCTGCTGGAGTGAGTCCAGAGGAGGCCACAAAGATGATCCAAGGGCTGGAGCAGCTCTGCTGTGAGGACAGGCTGAGGGAGCTGGGGGTGTTCAGCCTGGAGAAGAGAAGACTCCAGGGGGACCTTAGAGCTGCCCTCCAGGACCTGAAGGGATCCTACAGGGAGGGTGGAGAGAGACTTTTCCTGAGGGTGTCTAGAGCCAGGCCAAGGGGGAATGGTTTGAAGCTGAGGCACAGCAGGGTTAGACTGGAGCTGAGGAAGTTCTTCAGTACCAGGGTGGTGAGAGTCTGGCACAGGCTGCCCAGGGAGGCTGTGGCTGCCTCCTGCCTGGGGGTGTTGAAGGCCAGGCTGGATGAGGCCTTGAGCAGCTGAGTCTAGCTGAGAGGTGTCCCTGCTTGTGGTGGGGAGCTTGGAGGAGATGAGGTCTGAGGTCCCTTCCAACCTGAGCCCTTCCAGGATTCTAATGTGTTGACTTTTTTTCCCCCCCTTTCCTTTTTTCTTATTTTCTCTTCTTCATTTCAGTATTTTCACCAATTCAAAAAAAAGAGAGGTAAAAGTTAAAAACTCCTTTGGGGGCTTTGTGTGTCCAGACAAACAACACAGGTCTGTTGTTATTTGTCGTTAGTGGCAGGCTGTAGTCCTGTGTTTTCAGGCATTTAAAGAAGGTAATGTATGGATTTAATAAGTTATCTGCATGCTCTCCTTCCTTTGGTGAGCAGAAGAGTGTTTATTTGCCAGTGGTTTACAGGCTGAGGTGATTATGGGAACCTGCTGTGATCAAAGCACTTCACTTAAGCACAGCCTCTTTGATCAGATTGTCTGGGAATCAGATGCAAGTTTGGGAAGTTTATTAGGTTTTGTGTTTTTTTTTTTACAAACAGCTGATCAAAAGCCTCCAAACAGCTCTTGGTCTGCCACTTCTGCTCCCACGTGAGGCAGAGATGATTTTAGTGGCAGTAGGAATGATGTGGGGCTCGTGCAGCGGGAGCCTGAGCACAGGGGAGAGGGGAGCTTGACATCACTGCTCCTGGTCATGAACTTGGAATTTCAAGGCTGTGTTCTGTAACATTTACTGAGCTATTGCTGTTGGAATAAATGAGCTTGCTGTACCTCTGGAGTTTCTCAGAAAACATTGCCCAGCACATAGAATCATCCAGCTTGGAACAGACCCTTGAGATCATCAGCTCCAACCATGAACCCTACTCTGCCAAGGTCACCACTCAACCACATCCCCAAGCATCACGTCTAAACCACCTTTAAACACCTCCAGGGATGGGGACTCCTCCTCCTCCCTGGGCAGCCTCTTCCAATGCCTGACCACTCTTGCAGGGAAAAAAATTGACCTAATGCCCAGCCTAAACCTCCCCTGGTGCAGCTTGAGGCCCTTCCCTCTTGTTGTGTCCCCAGTTCCCTGTGAGAAGAGACCAGCCCCTACCTCTCTCTGGTGTCCTTTCAGGTAGCTGTAGAGGGCTCCCTGCAGCCTCCCCTTCCTCAGGCTAAACAGTCCCAGCTCCCTCAGCCACTCCTCCTCAGACTCATTCTCCAGCCCCCTCCCCAGCTTAGTTGCTGCTCTTTGCACCTGCTGCAGCCCCTCGATGTCTTTCCTGTGTGGAGGAGCCCAAAACTGAACCCAGCACTCAGGGGTGGCCTTCCCTGTGCCAAGTACAGGGAGACAATTCCTGCCCTGGTGGTGCTGGTCACACCACTGCTGATCCCAGCCAGGATGCCACTGTCTTCTACCTGAGTACACTTCCAAACTATGAAATGTGCTAATTCTAAGTCAGTTTCAGTGATACTGTTCTAGACAAAACCAAACAAACCAAAACTGTAATGCTGTTAACTTTTTGTACTGTATCTTTGCATTCAGTCAGGTGCTCATTGCTGATGCCTTTCTCATTTTTAAAGAGGGATCATAGTGCACTACTTAACTTCAGCCTGAAATGGTGATCACAGAATCCTAGAATGGCTCAGGTTGGAAGGGACCTCAGAGATCATCTACAACCTCACCAGTTGAGAGGGACACCTCTCAACCAGACTCAGCTGCTCAAAGCCTCATCCAGCCTGGCCTTCAACACCCCCAGGCAGGAGGCAGCCACAGCCTCCCTGGGCAGCCTGTGCCAGACTCTCACCACCCTCACTCTCAAGAACTTCTTCCTCAGCTCCAGTCTAACCCTGCTGTGCCTCAGCTTCAAACCATTCCCCCTTGTCCTGTCTTTAGACACCCTCAGGAAAAGTCCCTCTGCAGCCTTCCTGTAGGATCCCTTCAGGTACTGGGAGGCAGCACTAAGGTGCCCCCAGAGCCTTCTCCAGGCTGAACACCCCCAGCTTCCTCAGCCTGTGCTCACAGCAGAGCTGCTCCAGCTCTTGGATCATCCAAGGGCATGAGATTGAACACATCCAAGTGCCAGGTTCTGCACATTGGCCACAGCAACCCCATGCAGTGCTACAGGCTGGAGTCAGAGTGGCTGAGAGCAGCCAGGCGGAGAGGGACCTGGGGGTGCTGGTTGATGGTAGGCTGAACATGAGCCTGCAGTGTGCCCAGGCAGCCAGGAGGGCCAATGGCATCCTGGCCTGCATCAGGAACAGTGTGGCCAGCAGGAGCGGGGAGGTCATTGTGCCCCTGTACATTGCACTGGTTAGGCCACACCTCGAGTCCTGTGTCCAGTTCTGGGCCCCACAATTTAGGAAGGAGGTTGACTTGCTGGAAACTGTCCAGAGAAGGGCAACAAAGTTGGTGAGGGGCTTTGAACACAAGCCCTGTGAGGAGAGGCTGAGGGAGCTGGGGTTGCTTAGCCTGGAGAAGAGGAGGCTCAGAGGAGACCTTATTGCTCTCTGCAGCTACCTGAAGGGAGGTTGTAGACAGGCAGATGTTGGTCTCTTCTCCCAGGCAAGCAGCACCAGAACAAGAGGACACAGTCTCAGGCTGCGCCAGGGGAGGTTTAGGCTGGAGGTTAGGAGGAAGTTCTACACAGAGAGAGTGATTGCCCATTGGAATGGGCTGCCCAGGGAGGTGGTGGAGTCGCCATCACTGGAGGTGTTCAGGAGGAGACTTGATAGGGTGCTTGGTGCCATGGTTTAGTTGATTAGGTGGTGTTGGATGATAGGTTGGACATGATGATCTCGAAGGTCTCTTCCAACCTGGTCTGGTCCATTCCATTCCATTCCATTCCATTCCATTCCATTCCATTCCATTCCATTCCATTCTATTCTATTCCATCTTTGTGGCCTCCTCTGGACTTGCTCCCACATCTCTGTGTCCCCCTTATGCTCGGGACCCCAGAACTAGAGGCAGTATGGGAGGTATTCATAATATTCAGCTATTGCAAGGCAGCTCTGTGGTCCTCCACCTCAAAGGGTGCTGTTTCTCTGACAATTTCAACATTCAGAGTTTCATTTGAATGCTTTTTATGACAGATGAAGCAAAACTTTGTCTGTTCTTTTCCACACTCACTTCAGAGAGACTTTGTGCAGTCAGAAGCAGTAGCATCAACCTATGTGAAACGCTGAAGTCTTTTAAGCACCAAACTTGGTCAGTGTTCAAATGGTCCTTAAAATTTCCACTGGAATTTTCTGTGGCTTTGTTACAGATGAAAAAGGAATTAAATATTTGAGACAATTTTACCATCTCACATCTTGATTATTTCTTCCCCCCCCCCACCCCCCCAGCTTAACACAAGGAAATGGTGGCTTGAAGCAAATTACATTGGGGCTTCATTTGGAGATTGATGGTGTTCTGCTTTAGCTGGAACTGTTACTAATGTCCTCCCCCCCTGCCCTGTTTTCCTTCCTGCTGGGTGATGTATTGCATCAGGCCTCTAATCACAATTTTCTCATGAAATTTTAGAGGAGGGTTAGATTGAGTGTGAAGAGTTTCAGGCATCTGTACTGACAAAGGCAGATTATTTTATTCTCCCCATTGCTGTTAGGATTCCCTCATGTTTCCTTTAACACTTTTGAGTCAAGATTTGGATCTGGCTCTGGAGTGTAAAGAGCAGATCTCTAACAAGGACTATTCTTCCCTCCCCTGCCAGCTGTTCTCTACTGCAGTCTGTGCAACTGATTGTAGTGAGTGGATGCTATAAATCATGGTATTTGGCCTTTGCCAACTTTGCCCCCTTCTCAAGGAAGAAGCTGCCAGCCTGGATCTTAAAAGCCCCTCTGTGGAGACCAGAGAACTTATGGTAGCCTGAAAAAGGGGCTTCTTTTTTCTCTTTCAGGAGTGAGTGGATCAGCAAAAGAGCCTTTAAGGCCAAGGGAGAGTGCAGAGCCGCTGCTGGACGTGGCAACTTTCAGCAGCTGCTGTTTGTTTTGAAGATGGCTCTGGGTTTGATGTGCCTGCAGGAGAATGATGGCTATGGAGCTGGGATGAGGCTCATCTCTTTTTAAATTACAATTAAGCAAGCAATTTCAATCACAAATTACGTGTCACCCTGGCTATAATCTACCCATTCACTTTGCAAAATAAAGGAGGCAGCTGATTAAATTTAGCCAGCATGGGTTGGTGGGGTTTTTTTTGCCTGCTGTCTAGACAATTGGCTTGGTTCCCATTCCTCTGGTCTTAGCTTGCTTTCTTGGTTGTAGGCCCACTAGGCCACTTAACCATTCTGCTGCCATTTGAGCAGTGTGTTCATGAGGTTAATTAAGAGGAGACAGGGATGGGGTTGAGGTTTTTTTTCCCCCTCTCTTAGGTCTGTAGCAGAGAGTGTGGTATTGGTAAACAAGCACACAGAGAGCTTCTGCTAATGCTGAATGGGCATGTGGAAATTCAGCTTCTCCACAATCAGTTCTCTTTCTGCTTTGGTGCCCCTAAAACTTAATTGAGCCCTTTCACTTTGTCCTTGTGCAGAAGTGGTGTGTGCAAGCTGATGTTGGCTCTTCCAGCTGTGGTTTGTACATACATTAGAGATGAATGAAACAAAGGGAAGAAAGCCTGAAAACAAAACCAAAAATGAACCACCATGTCCAGACTGCAAACAAAGAGAGGCCAGAGGAGGGCCACAAAGATGGTCCAAGGGCTGGAACACCACTGTTGTGAGGACAGGCTGGGGGTGTTCAGCCTGGAGAAGAGAAGGCTCTGAGGGAACTTTCAATGCCTGGAGGGATCCTACAGGAAGGCTGCAGAGGGACTTTTCCCTTTGAGGGTGTCTAGAGACAGGCCAAGGGGGAATGGTTTGAAGCTGAGGCACAGCAGGGTTAGACTGGAGCTGAGGAAGAAGTTCTTGAGTGAGAGGGTGGTGAGACTCTGGAATAGGCTGTCCAGGGAGGCTGTGGCTGCCTCCTGCCTGGGGGTGTTGAAGGCCAGGCTGGATGAGGCCTTGAGCAGCTGAGTCTAGTTGAGAGGTGTCCCTGCCCGTGGTGGAGAGGTTGGAGGAGATGATCTCTGAGGTCCCCTCCAACCTGAGCCATTCTAGGACTGTGTTTATTTTTCCTTTTGTTACCACTCCCTTCCCCGCTGTTGCAGTTTGTACTAAGCTCCCGCTAACCCTGCTGGCTGATCTGTATTACAGAATCACAGAATCACCAAGGTTGGAAGAGACCTCAAAGATCTTCAAGTCCAACCTGTCACCACTCACCCCATGACTAAACCATGGCACCAAGTGCCACATCCAGTCCCCTCTTGAACACCTCCAGGGATGGTGACTCCACCACCTCCCTGGGCAGCACATTCCAATGGTGAAGGACTCTTTCAGTGAAGAACTTTCTCCTCACCTCCAGCCTAAACTTCCTCTGGTGCAGCGTGAGACTGTGTCCTCTTGTTCTGGTGCTGGTTGCCTGGGAGAAGAGACCAACCCCCTCCTAGCTACAACCACCCTTCAGGCAGTTGTAGAGAGCAATGAGGTCACCCCTGAGCCTCCTCTTCTCCAGGCTAGCTCAGAGAGTTTGCCACCCTGCCCCACCTGTTCCAAAGTGACTTGATGCTGCAGTTCCTCTGAGCACCATGCCTTTAAACCTCCAGGGCTTTGATAGTCTTTTCTGTGCTTTTACTAACACAGGCTTCTTCAGTGTTTGGCCTCACAAATACTTTGCCCCTTTCCCAGAAGTCTGCCTTTTCCATCCTATTAGCATTGTAATGGATTTCAGAGCAAGTGTCATAGTTACTGTAGTTACTCCTTTTCCCCTTAAGAAAGAAGAAATCAGTTAAGGTTTGCATTTTTTCCACAAAGCAGGTAGCCTTTGTTTCGCCAGTTTGCAGCTTCTGAGTTGGACACAGTGCTTCTGCAGAGCTGGCTAGAGAATCATAGAATGGTTTGGGTTGGAAGGGACCTCCGAAGCTCACCCAGGCCAAGCCCCCTGCACTCAGCAGGGACATCCTGCGCTAGATCAGGTTGCTCAGAGCCTTGTCTGGCCTGACCTTGAATATCTTCAGGGATGGAGCCTCAACTACCTCTCTGGCCAACCTCTTGCAGTGTTCCAGCAGCCTCATGCTAAAGAATTACTTTGGGCAAAAGCCTGTGAGTGTGGGACTTTGTCTACAACTGTCTGCCCCTGCTTACTGCAGAGGGGGTTGGACTGGATGACCTTTGGAGGTCCCTTCCAACCCAGACCATGCTATGATTCTGTGATTCTGTTTCCTGAGCTGTCTCCTTGGTGGAAAGCAGTATGCTGCTTAGGAAAACCCAGCAGAGAGGCTGCAGGATGGGTGACAGTGGGGACATGGAACCCTATTTCTTCCACTTGTGGTGCCTGTGATCACCAATCTCAGGACCACTTTTTTATCCACTTTGCCTCCAGAAGCAAGACTTCATATTACTCCATTGCCAAGAGCAATGTGAAAGCAGCAGAGAGACCTCAGAAGAAAATGATTCCCAGTATCATGTCAGGGATCTACTGCAGAGAGTCTGAGGGAGGGCTATGAGGATGATTAAGGGACTGGAGCACTGCATTATGAAGAGAGGCTGAGAGCCCTGGGGCTGTTTAGTCTGGACAGGAGAAGGCTGAGAGGGGATTTAATAAATGTCTATCAATAGCTGAGGGCTGGGGGTCAAGAGGGAGGGCACAGGCTCTGCTCACTTGCACCCTGGGATAGGACAAGGGACAATGGATAGAAACTCCAGCACAGGAGGCTCCACCTCAACATGAGGAGGAACTTCTTCACTGGGAGGGTCCCAGAGCACTGCAGCAGGCTGCCCAGAGAGGTTGTGGAGTCTCCTTCTCTGAAGGCTTTCCAGCCCCATCTGGATGCATTCCAGTGTGACCTGTGCTGGATTCTCTGGTCCTGCTCTGGCAGGGGGATTGGACTGGATGAACTGTGGAGGTCCCTTCCAACCCCTAACATCCTGGGAGCTGTGATCCTGTGAGTCCAGTTGTGATTTACATACAGTCAGTTTTAGGAGCAATTAATGCAATTTATTTGATAAAGGAGCCTTTAAAAAATGATTATGTCAGCTGCCTAAGACACAACTGGACTTGTAATGGGTGAAGGGTGGCTGCTGGCATGGATACATGAAAGAAGTCTCCCTAGAGCCTAGGTAGTTGCTTGCCTCTTGTCAATAAAAAGAAGGCATTGTGTGACCGCTGGGCAGATTCTATAGGTTCATTTTCAGATGATGGGAAAGAAACACTGACTAGGGAACTTCTAATTCCAAACAAGGGTTAATGCAGTGAGGAAGACAATGCCCTCTTTAAAATCTATTTTTGCCTTCCCTCCACTTTTGCTCCACGGCTTCCAGACCTTCCCCCAGACCCATCCTGCCTGGCTTCCTGTTGCAACTGTGAGGAAGCATTTGACCATACCCCAGCAGAGAGGCCTCGCTTGTTTGTTGGTCATTTGGCACGTCATTGTCAGAGCATTATTTGTGGTTTAGAGCCTCCTAAAGGTGGTGGTGGTGGGGAAATAATTAAATAATAATAATAATTAAGAAAATGCAGTTTTGCTGCAACCAAATGAGAGTTTGAATTTAATGGGGACCTTTGTGGTGGTGGTTCTTCCCTTTTGGCCTTGAGGCTAGCACGGGCTTGCTGCCAGTGAGAATCATGTTTAAAACTGTGGATCATCAAGGGGGGGGAAGGAGGGGGAGGGGGGCAACCCAACAAACCAAAAAAGAGGCTACTCTTGAACCAAATTTCACATTGTGCTGTGTGAGAGATTCCACATGTTGGTCCTTCATTCCAAACGTTTTCCTCCCGAGAAGCCAGCCCGGAGTCTGGTATTCAAAAGGGACACAACAATGAAACATATGGATTGTGAAAAAAAAGAACCCCAAACCCCAAACAATCTGTCAGTTGAAATGAGCAATGTCATTCTTGAGCTGGCCTCCAGTGGCTCTGAGATGTTTGGAGGCTGCTTTAAAAGCTGAGTTCATTCTAGGACAAAGAGAGTTTGCTGCTTTCTGAATGTTTCCCCCTGTAAATCATTGAGGGGGGGAGAAGGGGGGGCGGGGGGAAAAAAGGGTGGAATTCTGCTCTGGATGCTGATGCCTTTGCATTTTTGGCACCGTGCCTCCTTACTGTTTTATTGTCTGTTTTGGCTGAACTTGAAGTTCCAGCCCTGCTCCCTGCCAAAAAGAAAGGGGAAAAAAAGCAAAAGCAAAAGCAAAAAAAGTCAGGTCCTTTAAGGATACAGAGAAACCAAGCCAGGGTTTGAGTCTGCCACGTCCTGTAAGCAAATAGAAACCAATCTTTCTGGAGCTCAGATGTTACTTCCTGTTCTCCTTTGGATTCCAAGCAGGAATGGAGCAATTTTTTTTCCCTCTGCATCTAAAGAAAAAAGAGGGGGTTGGTGGGGGAGGGATAAATAGAGGCTTCAAAGCAACACAGGAAGTGGGGGAAAAAAAGCAACCATCTTTAAGGTGCCTCTATGCACCTAACTTCAAGTATGTGCAAAAGGGGTTGCACCTTAAGAAATAAATGTCTGTGCTTGAAAAACTGTGCAGCAAGACCCCTGGGGCAGTGCTGTTTTGTAAGGCAGTGGATGTATTGAAAGAACCCCCTGATTTATGTTGTCTGTTTCTCTTTCTGCTGGTTTTGTAACCATGGCTTCCTGGGCTTGCTGTAGAGAGCGTAGCCTAATTTCTTCAGGCATGCCCAAGTGAGGAAGGAGATCCTCCTTGAGGTTTCCTGAGAGGAGAAGCACAGAGGGAGAGAGGGAGATACTCTTTGCAGAGAAGCTAAGTAGGACTTTTTCATCCCTCTCTACAACTACCTGAAAGGTAGTTGTGGCCAGGAAGGGGTTGGTCTCTTCTCTCTAGCAACCAGCACCAGAACAAGAGGACACAGTCTCAAGCTGCACCAGGGGAAGTTTAGGCTGGAGGTGAGGAGAAAGTTCTTCACTGAGAGAGTCGTTCGTCATTGGAATGTGCTGCCCAGGGCGGTGGTGGAGTCACCGTCCCTGGAAGGGTTCAAGAGGGGACTGGACGTGGCACTCGGTGCCATGGTTTAGTCATGAGGTCTGTGGTGACAGGTTGGATTTGATGATCTTTGAGGTCTCTTCCAACCTTGGTGAAACTGTGATACTGGGACTTTGTATAGTAACCTGTGTATTCAAGGCAGCATAGAATGGGCTGGGCTGGAAGGGACCTCCAAAGCTCATCCAGTCCAACCCCCTCTGCAGTCAGCAGGGACATCCCCAACTAAATCATAGTATCAGTCAGGGTTGGAAGGGACCACAAGGATCAGCTAGTTCCAACCCCCTTGTCATGGGCAGGGACACCCAAATCAAGTTGCCCAGAACCCTGTTGAGCCTCACCTTGTATATCTGCAGGAATGGAGCCTCAACTCCCTCCCTGGGCAACCTGTGCCAGTGTTCCACCACCCTCATGCTAAAGAACCTGTTCCTCACATCCAGTGTAAATCTGCTCTGCTCTAGTTTGAAGCCCTTGTCTCTGGTCCTGTCCCTCCAGGCCTTTGCAAACAGTCCCCTTTCCATCCCCCCTGTAGCCCCCTTCAGGTACTGGCAGGTAGCTGATTGCATGAGGAAGGCAGAGGTCTCAGTTTTTAGGCGCTGCTGCTTTCCTCCTTTTTGACTGACCGAATAAAACCCTCTGGCACAGAAGATAAACTGCTAACACAAGAGCAGGCTCTTGGAGTTTTGCCACTGTCAGATTACCAGCAACTGTAACCCAGGCAGAGCAGCCAAGCTTGCAAGTCACTGTGGACAAATATTCTTTGTGCATAATATGAGAAGAAACTATTTTTGGTAGTGAATGAAGATATGTAATCATTAACACATGATGGGGCCACTGCAAAGGCAAAAGGCTGAAGCATGAATTCTTGCAGCACCCAAGAGGTGCTTCTGTGTTTTAGTTAATGAGTTGTCTGGAATGTGCTGGTACTCCTACTTTATTTTTTTGCTTAAATTATTCTTATTATTATCTTAAATTTGCATTATTAAAGCAACTCAAAAACTGTTCTGAGGAGAGAAGATGGGATTTCTTTTCCTCAAAGGAGGTAAAATGCTGTCACCTGAAATGTGTGGGTTATTCTTTTGCAGAGGAATAGAGGAAAGGACAGAGGGAATCATTTAGTGATAGAGAATCACAGAGTGGTTTGGGTTGGAAGGGACCTCCAAAGCTCAGCCAGTCTGACCCCCCTGCACTCATCAGGGACATCCTCCACTACAGCAGGTTGCTCACAGTCTTCACAAGCCTGACCTGGAGTAGGGTTTAGAATAGAGTAGAGTAGAGTAGAGTAGAATAGAATGGAATAGAATGGAATGGAATGGAATAGAATAGAATAGAATAGAATAGAATAGAATAGAATAGAATAGAATAGAATAGAATAGAATAGAATAGAATTAACCAGGTTGGAAGAGACCTTCAAGATCATCGCGTCCAACCTATCATCCAACACCACCTAATCAACTAAACCATGACACCAAGCACCCTATCAAGTCTCCTTCTGAACACCTCCAGTGATGGTGACTCCACCACCTCCCTGGGCAGCCCATTCCAATGGGCAATCATTCTCTCTGTGTAGAACTTCCTCCTAACCTCCAGCCCAAACCTCCCCTAGTGCAGCCTGAGACTGTGTCCTCTTGTTCTGGTGCTGGGTGCCTGGGAGAAGAGACCAACCTCTGCCTGTCTACGACCTCCCTTCAGGTAGTTGTAGAGAGCAATAAGGTCTCCCCTGAGTCTCCTCTTCTCCAGGCTAAGCAACCCCAGCTCCCTCAGCCTCTCCTCATAGGGCTGTGTTCCAAACCCCTCACCAGCCTCATTGCCCTTCTCTGGACACGTTCCAGCAAGTCAACCTCCTTCCTAAACTGAGGGGCCCAGAACTGGACACAGGACTCAAGGTGCGGCCTAACCAGTGCAGTGTACAGGGGCAGAATGACCTCCCTGCTCCTGCTGGCCACACTGTTCCTGATGCAGGCCAGGATGCCATTGGCCCTCTTGGCTGCCAATGTTTGTGCCAATGTTTGTGCCTAAACTACCTCCCTGGGCAATCTGTTGCAGTGTTCCAGCACCCTCATGGTGCAGAACTTGTTCCTCACATCCAATCTGAAGCTGCTCTGCTCTCATTTCAAACCATTGTCCCTCCTCCTGTCCCTGCAGGCTTTTGGGAACAGTCCCTCTGCAGCCTTCTTTGAGTCCCTTCAGGTACTGGCAGGCTGCTCTTAGGTCTCCCGGGAGCTTTCTTTTCTCCAGGCTGAGCAACCCCAGCTCCCTCAGCCTGTCCAGTGTGTGCCCAGGTGGCCAAGGAGGCCAATGGCATCCTGGCTTATACTGGAAACACTGTGGCCAGCAGGGACAGAGAGGTGACCATCTCCCTGTGCTCAGCACTGGTGAGGCCACACCTCAAGCATTGCCTTCACTTCTGGGCCCCTCACTACAAGAAGGATATTGAGGGGCTGGAATATGTCCAGAAAAGGGCAGCGAGGCTGGAGAAGGGCCTGGGGCACCTGGGCTGTGAGGAGCTGAGGGTGTTCAGTTTGGAGAAGAGGAGGCCGAGGGGAGACCTCATTGCTCTCCATAGCTCCCTGAGGGGAGGTTGGAGTGAGGAGGGGGCAGCCTCTTCTCCTTGGTGTCAAGTGACAGGACCAGAGGAGATGGTTCCAAGCTGCACCAGGGGAAGCTCAGGCTGGATGCTAGGAAAGTTTTCTTCACTGAAAGGGTTCTCAAATACTGGAATGGTCTGCCCAGGGCAGCGCCGGAGTCACCATCCCTGGGGGTGTTCAAACAGTGTGTGGAGCTGGTGCTTAGGTGTAGTGTTGACCCTTCATTTTTGGGTCAAAGGTTGGACTGGATGATCTTGAAGGTCTCTTCCACCCAGGTGTGATAAGCTGTGATAAACTGAACCTGTGAGCACGAGCTGTTGCTTGTGGAATAGAATAGAATAGAATAGAATAGAATAGAATAGAATAGAATAGAATAGAATAGACCAGACCAGGCTGGAAGAGACCTTCAAGATCATCGTGTCCAACCTATCATCCAACACCACCTAATCAACTAAACCATGCAGCCAAGCATCCTATCAAGTCTCCTCCTGAACACCTCCAGTGATGGTGACTCCACCACCTCCCTGGGCAGCACATTCCAATGGGCAATCACTCTCTCTGTGTAGAACTTCTTCCTAACCTCCAGCTGAAACCTCCCCTGGCAGAGCTTGAGACTGTGTCCTCTTGTTCTGGTACTGGTTGCCTGGGAGCAGAAAGATGTTGGAGATGGTCACTCTCTCTCCCCCATTCTCCCCTTCTCAGTTGGTCCTGATCAGCCTGTCAGGAAGCTGGGTGAGATACTAAGTCCCATAGAAGTCAGTGGGAATTTGAGCTCACTAAAATGGATGAGCTGCTCACGGCAGGGGTTTGGAACTAGATGGTCCTTGAGGTCTCTTCCAATCCTAATAGTTCTATGATTCTCATGCTACGATTCTCTCTGCATACTGTGATTGATGGCCTAGGCCTCTGTTCCTTTATCCCTGACAGGGAATAAGGAAATGGAGAATTTTCTAATGGATAGAGAGTCTGGGGATGTCCTTTTTTTTTCCTGAAGGCTGAACTCAGAAGGGTTACACAAACAGTAAGTAGTGGGATGAAGATTTACTTCTAGGTGGAGAGTTAAATATGAGCTGTACATCTGGAAGCAGTTAGTGGATCAGACCCTATCTGGGACTGTGTGGCCATCAAGGAGCATAAGGGGAAGCAAAGAAAATGGCACTGATGACTTGGAATAGCAGTTCTGAATTTCATTCAAACAGGTAAATACTGCAAATAGAGTAGAGTAGAGTAGAATAGAGTAGAGTAGAATAGAGTAGAATAGAGTAGAATAGAATAGAGTAGAATAGAGTAGAATAGAATAGAATAGAATAGAATAGAATAGAATAGAATAGAATAGAATAGAATAGAATAGAATAGAATTAACCAGTTTGGAAAAGACCTTTGAGATCACAGAGTCCAACCTCTCACCCAACACCATCTGATAAACTAAACCATGGCACCAAGTGCCTCATCCAGGCTCTTCCTAAACACCTCCAGGGATGGTGACTCCACCCCACCCTGGGCAGCACATCCCAATGGCCAATCTCTCTGTCTGGGAAGAACTTCTTCCTAATATCCAGCCTAAACTTTCCCTGGCACAGCTTGAGACTGTGTCCTCCTGTTCTGGTGTTGCTTGCCTGGGAGAAGAGACCAACCCCCACCTGGCTACAACCTCCCTTCAGGTAGTTGTAGAGAGCAAGAAGGTCTCCCCTGAGCCTCCTCTTCTCCAGGCTAAGCAACCCCAGCTCCCTCAGCCTCTCCTCACAGGGCTGTGCTCCAGACCCCTCCCCAGCTTTGTTGCCCTTCTCTGGACACCTTCCAGCATCTCAACATCTTTCCTAAACTGAGGAGCCCAGAACTGGACACAGGACTCAAGGTGTGGCCTAACCAGGGCAGAATGATTTCCCTGCTCCTGCTGGCCACACTATTCCTGATCCAGGCCAGGATACCCTTGGCCTTCTTGGCCACCTTCACACACTGCTGGCTCCTGTTCAGCTGCTGTCAACCAGTACCCCCAGGTCCCTCTCTGCATGGCTGCTCAGCCTGTCCTTGTTGCAGACCTGCTCCAACCCTCTGATCATTTTTGTGCTCCATCAGGTCCATGACCTTCCTGTGTTGGGGGCTTCAGACCTGCACACAGCACTGCAGGTGAGGTCTCTCCAGAGCAGAGCAGAGCAGAGCAGAGGGGCAGGATCCCCTCTCTCCAGCTCTGGCCACCCTGCTTTGGATGCAGCCCAGGCTGCCCTTGGCCTTCTGTGCTGCAAGCTCACACTGCTGGCTCCTGCCCAGCTTCTCACCCACCAGCACCCCCAAGTCCTTTCCTGCAGGGCTGCTCTCAGTCTCCTCCCCCCCAGCCTGTGTTGCTATCTAGGATTGCCCTGAGCTAGGTACAGGACCTTGCACTTTGCCTTACTGAACCTCCTGAGCTTCTCCTCAGCCCAGCTCTGCAGCTTGCCCAGGTGCCTCTGGATGGCACCATCCCATCCTTCAGCCTCCTCACCCACACCTCTCAGCTTGGTGCCCTCTGCAGTCCTGCTGAGGGTGCCTCAGCCTCTCTGTTGATGTCATTGGTGGAGCTATGGAACAGCAGTGGTCCCAGCACAGGCCCCTGAGGGACACCACTTGTCACCCAGCTCCAGCTGGACATCAGGCTGTTGACCACTGCCCTTTGGACGCAATCGTCTTACAAAATCCTTACCTACTGGACAGTCCCCCCATCAAATCCATATCTCTCCAGCTTATAGAGAAGGAGCTTTGTGATGTGGTAAGAACTCTTATATGGAATCATAGGATGCTTTGGGCTGGAAGGGACCTCCAAAGGGTGTTCAGCTTGGAGAAGAGAAGGCTCCAGGCAGACTTAAGAGCAGCCTTCCAGAACCTGAAGGGGCTCCAAGAAGGCTGCAGAGGGACTGTTTGCTGAGGCCTGCAGGGACAGGATGAGGGACAGTGGTTTGAAATGAGAGCAGAGCAGATTTAGACTGGATGTGAGAAACAAATTCTGCACCAAAAGGGTGTTGGAACACTGCAACAGGTTGCCCAGGGAGAAGGATGAGGCCCTAACCCTGGAGGTACTCCAGGTCAGGCTTGAGAACCTGCCGTAGTGGAGGATGTCCCTGCTGAGTGCAGGGGGTTTGGACTGGATGAGCTTTGGAGATCCCTTCCAACCCAAAGCATTCTGTGATCCTATCACTCCTTTTCTTTAATCAAAAGGAAGTGCAATGTCAGCCAGCACTTCCTAATTAACTCTGTGTTGGAGAATGGCCTCGAGTGGCAATGAGAGATTTTTAGGACAGTAAAGATGTATTCCACAGCTGATGTTGTGTGGGATGGAACATCCAGAAGAGCTCAAGTCTGCCTCATTGTAGTGCCTGGCACTGAAAAGAGCTTCTTACACTGTGAATATTGGAGTGCTTTGCCCAAAGTTAATGCAGGACATGTATTTTTAATGACCTGTAATAGTATAAATGTTTATCAAGGGTTCATTCAAGTCTGGTATCCTTTTACTATGAACTGTTAAGCTCTTATTGTAGAAGATCAATATTGAAGAACTGGATTTAGGTATTTAATTTCATGAGAGGCACAGCTTTACAAAGAGGAAAAAAAAATACTCCTTTGGTGAATAGTTTTCATCTCAAGTGAGTGCAGGTTCTTTGTCCCTTGAAAGAAAAAGGAACATCTTTATTTGAGCTCACAATGCTTTGCATAGGTAATGGCTAAGGGCTCTAGGGCAACTCAGATGTGTCTGCTGTAACCACAGAATCACAGTGTTAGGGCTTGGAAGGGACCTGGCTTGGTGAGGCCACATCTGAAATATTGTGGCTAGTTCTGGGCCCCTCGGGTCTAGAGCCACAGAATTGTTAGGGTTGGAAGGGACCTCAAGGATCAGCCAGTTCCAACCCCCCTGCCATGGGCAGGGACACCTCACACTACAGCAGGTTGCTCACAGCCACATCCAGCCTGGCCTGAAAAACCCCCAGGGATGAGGCTTCCACCACCTTCCTGGGCACCCTGTGCCAGTCTCTCACCACCCTCTTGGGGAAGAACTTCTTCCTAACATCCAATCTGAATCTCCCCATTTCTAGTTTTGCTCCATCCCCCCTAGTCCTGTCACTCCCTGACACCATAAAAAGTCCCTCCCCAGTTTTCTTGTAGCCCCCTTCAGGTACTGGAAGGCCACAATTAGGTTTCCTGAGAGCCTTCTCTTCTCCAGACTGAACAGCCCCAACTCCCTCAGTCTGTCTCCATAGCAGAGCAGCTCCAGCCCTCTGCTCATCCTCGTGGCCCTTCTCTGGACACCTTCCAGCACCTCCAGATCCTTCCTGGAACAGAGGCTCCAGAACTGGACACAGTGCCCCAGGTGTGGTCTCAGCAGAGTGGAACAGAGGGGGAGAATCCCCTCCCTGGCCCTGCTGGCCACACTTCTCTTGATGCAGTGTGGGGGGACAGAGCCAGGCTCTGCTTAGAGATGTCCAAGGACAGGGCAGAGGGCACTGGGGGCAAGCTGGAGCAGAGGAGGTGCCACAGGAACAGAAGGGAAAACTTTTTCCCTGTGAGAGTACCAGAGCCCTGGAGCAGGCTGCCCAGAGTGTTGTTAGACAGACTGCTCTTCCCACACCAGAGAGGTTGTGGAGTCTCCTTGCAAACCCACCTGGATGTATGCCCTGGGTGACCCTGTTGTGGCAGGGGGCTTTGGACTGGACAATCTTTGGAGATCCCTTCCAACCCCTACCATTCTGTGCTTCTGGGATTCAGTATTTACTCTTCAGTGACAATGCATAACAAGAAGTTATTTTTAGCTTAGGCACTGAGAAAACTTTGAATGTTCTTAGTTGCAGCACCCAAAACTTGTTGTAGCTCTGCGAGCATGTTTCCCTTGTTTGATGGGAATGGGCTTATTTTCACTGCCATGACAGATGGGTTTATTGGCTGGGAATTCTTTAGCAACCAGCATACAAAAATATGTTGCAGTGTAGAGTGCCAGGATGATAGATGGTGTTTAGCAAACTGCTTGCTGCAGTATGTTTCTGTCGTGTGCAGACTTAATTCTTCTCTTCAGATCTCGCTGGTGGACTGGAGAAGCCTGGATGAGGCCTGCATGGATTTTCTCCTTTCTGTCATGGAACAAACTAAGAAGGCCCAGGGCATCCTGGCCTGCATTAGGAATAGTGTGGCCAGCAGGAGCAGGGAAGGCTGCTGTACTCTGCATTGGTTAGGCCACACCTTGAGTCCTGTGTCCAGTTCTGGGCCCCTCAGTTTAAGAAGGACATTGAGACACTTGAATGTGTCCAGAGAAGGGCAATGAGGCTGGGGAGAGGCCTTGAGCACAGCCCTGTGAGGAGAGGCTGAGGGAGCTGGGGTTGTTTAGCCTGGAGAAGAGAAGGATCAGGGGTGACCTCATTGCTCTCTACAACTACCTGAAGGGAGGTTGTAGCCAGGAAGGGGTTGGTCTCCTCTCCCAGGCACCCAGCACCAGAACAAGAGGACACAGTCTCAAGCTGTGCCAGGGGAGGTTTAGGCTGGAGGTGAGGAGAAAGTTCTTCACTGAGAGAGTCGTTCACCATTGGAATGTGCTGCCCAGGGAGGTGGTGGAGTCACCGTCCCTGGAGGTGTTCAAGAGGGGACTGGACGTGGCACTTGGTGCCATGGTCTAGTCATGAGGTCTGTGGTGGCAGGTTGGACTTGATCTTTGAGGTCTCTTCCAACCTTGGTGATACTGTGATAAATAGCACTGATGGCATGACGTGGAAGGCAGCTTTCTTTTCAGATGCTGCAAGCGTGGATGGAGAAGGGGAGGCTGAGGGGAGACCTCATTGCTCTTTATGACTACTTGAAGGGAGGTTGGAGTGAGGAGGGGGCAGCCTCTTCTTCTTGGTGGCAAGTGACAGGAACAAAGGAGGTGGTGCTAGGCTGTACCAGGGCAGGTTCAGGCTGGATATTAGGAAATGTTTCTTCACTGAAAGGGTTCTCAAATACTGGAATGGTCTGCCCAGGGCAGTGCTGGAGTCACCATCCCTGGAGGTATTTAAGCAGCATAGGGACCTGGTGCTTAGAAACACGGCTTAGTGTTGACCTTTCAGTGCTGGGTCAAAGGTTGGACTGGCTGATCTTAAAGGTCTCTTCCAACCAGATACATTCTGCAATTATGGTGAATTTTTCTCTTTCTTCTGTTTCTTAGGCCTTGCATGAAGACTGGTCAAGTGCCTGACCTAGATTGCTGCCTGGAAGTGAAGCAAGCTGTGCCCAGATTTCACCATGGTGGCAGGTATGTGCTACATCCTGCAGATTTGTGAGAGAGAGCCTCAGCTTAGTGCTCTACTGCTGGGGTTTTTTTTTTGTACAGTGGATGCAGCATGCCACCACAATTTCTGCCATGAAGGTAGTTTTCAGTGCTTGATTGGCCTGGCAGTCTTAGCTGCCTCTTGCAGTGACAGGAGCAAAGGAGGTGGTTCCAGGCTGTACCAGGGCAGGTTCAGGCTAGATATTAGGAAATGTTTCTTCACTGAAAGGGTTCTCAAATACTGGAATGGTCTGCCCAGGGCAGTGCTGGAGTCACCATCCCTGGGGGGTGTTCAAGCAGTGTGTGGAGCTGGTGCTTAGGTATAGTGTTGACCCTTCATTGTTGGGGCAAAGGTTGGACCTCTGCAGTACTAGCTAGGGGGTTATCTCTAAAACTGGGTGCATGGCCTTTCCTGTAGTTGCTGGATTTACCTTGTTGCATTCAGATTTTTTCCTTATGAAACCATAATTTGTGTTTGGCTGCTCAGAGAGCTGTGAGAGAACTTAGATTTTTAAAACTAAGTCATCTATTACAATGATGATCAGAGGGCTGGAGCACCTCTCCTATGAGGACAGACTGAGGGAGTTGGGGCTGATCAGTCTGGAGAAGAGAAGGCTCTGAAGTGACCTCATTGTGGCCTTCCAGTATCTGAAGGGGGCTACAAGAAAGCTGGGGAGGGACTTCTCAGGAGATCAGCTAGTAATAGGACTAGGGGGAATGGAATGAAGTTGGAGGTGGGGAGATTCAGGCTGGAGGTGAGGAGGAAGTTCTTCAGCATCAGAGTGGTGAAGCCCTGGAATGGGTTGTCCAGGGAGGTGGTTGGGGTGCTGTCCCTGGAGGTGTTTAAGCCCAGGCTGGATGAGGCTGTGGCCAGCCTGATCTAGTGTGGGGTGTCCCTGCCCATGGCAGGGGGCTTGGAACTAGATGATCCTTGTGGTCCCTTCCAACCCTGACTGATACTATGATACAATTGAATTTGGGCTGACAGAGGGAATATGAAGGAGGAAAAGGTGCTGTCTTGGGTTCACATAGGCCCTCTTGTAAGCTCCCTCTCTCCCCACACAGACAAGAAAGAAAGTAACACACAACACAACCTCTGGGTTGAGCTAAAGAAGTTTACTGGGAATGATCCAGTGCACAATTGCCTATGTGCTGAAAATGCAGCAAAATGCAGAGGCAGCAGCAGAAGCCAGTAATGAAACTGTCCCCCTGCTCCTCAAGCACACAGCAGGAAGCCCAGCTGAAAAGCCCAACACCCCCAAAAACCCTGCAAATCAGAAGCAGCAACCAGAACAGGAAGCCTCTCCTGTTACAGGCTGAACTTCAAGCCCCGTGGCACTTTGCTCCAGGCAGCACTTTTCGTGCTGAAGCTGGCATGGCAGCAGCGTGGCCTTGACTGCATCAGCAGGCTGGGCTCAACCCACGGCAGGTGCTTGCCTTTATTTGTAGAGAAAAAGGAGTCCCTGCAAGCTGGAGCAAAGAGTAAAAGCAGCTTTGAGCTATCTGAGGGAGTGGTCTGCTTGTTTGGGCTGGGGGAGAGTTCATTTTCCAAGCAGCAGCTGGTGTTTACTAAACACAGGGGTGTTTAGTTGCTGCTGAGCAGTGCTGCCACTGAGTCAAGGCCTTAGCAGCTTCTCACCCCAGCAACTAGTAGGCTGGAGGTGCACAAGTGGAATGAAGCTGGAGGTGGGCAGATTCAGGCTGGAGGTGAGGAGGAATTCTCCACCACGAGAGTGGTGAAGCCCTGGCACGGGTTGTCCAGGGAGGTGGTTGAGGCCCTGTCCCTGGAGGTGTTTAAGCCCAGGCTGGACGAGGCTGTGGCCAGCCTGATGTAGTGTGGGGTGTCCCTGCCCATGGCAGCGGGGTTGGAGCTAGATGATCCTTGGGGACCCTTCCAACCCTGACTGATACTATGATACTATGATAAGTGGTTAGGAGGGGACACAGCTGGGACAGCTGACCCCGACTGAGCAAAGTGATATCCCATATGATGTTGTGCTCAGCACATAAAGCTGGGGGTAAAAGGAGTATTCCCTAAGTGACTGTTAATGTGTCACAGAATCACAGAGCATTAGGGGTTGGAAGGGACCTCCAGAGATCATCCCAGTCCAACCTCCCTGCCAGAGCAGGGTCACCCAGGGCAGGTCACATCCAGGTGGGTTTGCAATGTCTCCAGAGCAGACTCCACAACCTCTCTGGGCAGCCTGCTCCAGGGCTCTGGCACCCTCACAGGGAAAAAGTTTTCCCTTCTGTTCCTGTGGCACCTCCTCTGCTCCAGCTTGCCCCTAGTGCCCCTTGTCCTGTCCTTGGACATCCCTGAGCAGAGCCTGGCTCCATCCTCCCACACTGCCCTGCACATCTTTATCCCCAGCAATGAGGGCAGCCCTCAGGCTCCTCTGCTCCAAGCCCCAGCTCCCTCAGCCTGGCCTCACAGGGAGATGTTCCACTGCCTGCAGCACCTCCGTGGCTCTGTGCTGGTGTCACGGTCCATGCAGGGGACCACTTCTTACAGCTGGAGAAGCACAGGGAAGCTTTCTTGGAGGTGGCTGAAGAGATGCCTGCTGATGGGAAGTGGGGAATGAATTTCTTCTTCTGCTTTGCTTGCCTGAGTGGCTGCTTCTTTCTGTGTGAAGCTGCCTTCACCTCAACCCAGGAGCTTCTTCTCTTGGACTTGCTCAGGCAGCACAACTCTCTCCCCTGTGGCAGCGTGGGGGTAGCGAGCAAGAGGCTGCTGTGTGGTGCCTAGTTGCCAGCTGGGGTTAGACCACCACAAAGGCTCTAATGCCCAGGCACATGTTGGCAGATTGGGGTTTTTTTTCATTGCATTGTTTTCCTCTTTTGCCTTTATTTTGCACTTCATAGCTTGTTGTGCCTTTCCCCTCATTATGCAGCAGCTTTGGATGGAATAGCAGTGAAGGAGGAGCTCTCTCTTCCCACCCCCCCCCCTTCTTTTTCCTTTTAATGCCTCATTTAACAAATGTTTCTCATACAGCTTAATATAAAACTTAATGTAATCTAAAAATTCTGCCTTTCTTGTGGCTCAGTTCATTTGCCTTGTAAAGAAGACATAAACCATCTTCTTTTTTCACAAGCTACATTTTCCTCAGAACATTTTAGTGATATTCTTCTCTCAGCTGAAGATTTTTTTTTTTCCCATGAATATCCATTTCTAAACTTCTGTGCTTGAACAGCAAACCAAACACATTTGATTATTAGCCTAGAATACAGACAGGGATTGCTTTCCTTTTTTTTTTTTCCAGACCCTCTTGTCCATTTTTCTTCTTGGTTTTTATGCTAGATGGAAAAGAGAATAAAGTTTTAATGCTGGGACAGAATAAAGCACTCAGAAATTGATTAAGCTGTACTCATAGCTTCACTAAGGCTGGCAATGGCCTTTAAGATTAAGCCTAACTGTAGCCCAACTCCCACGACCACTAAACCACCTCCTGAAGCACCACATCCATCTACAGCTTCCTCAGCACCCCCAGGGATGGTGACTCCACCACCTCCCTGGGCAGCCTCTTCCAACCCCTCACCACTCTCTCACTCAAGAAGTTTTTCCTCATGTCCAACCTAACCCTCCCCTGGCACAACTCAAACCCAGCTCCTCTCGTCCTGGTGCTGCTTACCTGGGAGAAGAGACCAACACCAGCCTCACTCCAGCCTCCTCTCAGGCAGCTGTAGACAGCAGTAAGATCTCCTCTCAGCCTTCTCTTCTCCACACTGAACCACCCCAGCTCTCTCACCATCAACTCATGTGACACCCTCCAAACTCCTCCTCAGCCTCATTGCTCTTCTCTGGACACCCTCCAGCCCCTCAATGTCTTTCCTGTCCTGTGGCACCAGAGCTGACCCCAGCGCTCAAGCTGTGGCCTCACCAGGGCCCAGTAGAGGGGCACCAGCACTGCCCTACTCCTGCTGGGCACACTGGGTGTGGTGCAGGCCAGGATGCCCTTGGCCTTCTTGGCCAGCTGGGCACACTGTTAGTGTTCATTTTCATTCTTAGGTCCTTCAGTGTCTATTTTCTTTGCCTGTCCAAGACAGAGCTGGTTTTATATTGGTTGGTTGTTAAGGAGCATCTCACACTACCAATTTTGGAACTGGCTTTTAACTCCTGAAGAAGTGGCAACTATTCTGCCATGCTTTCCTTTCCTGCCTGCTTTTCCAGCCTGACTCTGACTGAATTCAACCACCATAGCTGTAGAAAAAACATTCCAATGGCTAAGTTAATGCCTGATATTCCTTAATAGCTACAAGGCAGCTCCAATCCTGCCACATGCCCCAAAGAACAAGAAGTTTAGGATGGAGCCTACAGTGTCTGCCATCCTGTCTGCCTCTCTGGTAACAATTTCCTGTCTGTGCTCACCCAGTTGCTGTCTCCCACCAGCTGTCATACACGAGAGGCAGTCTCACAGGTTTGTGTGTTTGGTTTTATGTTCAGCTCAGCCACCAGAGAGCCAGAATGGGAAATGAGAAGAACTTGGAGCTGGTTCACGATTGTAAAGCTTTTTGTCTGTCTCTAAAACGACAGCAGCAGAAAGCCAGATCTCCTTTTTGCTGCTTCAGTCCTTGAGCTAAGAGCTGTAGAAATTCAGATCAGAGGGCTATCATTTTCTGCCCTGTCCTGCCCTGCTGCCACCTATGCTGGACAATCCAGAGTGGCAGAAATAGATTGGTGCTCAGATTTGTCTGTAGTTGTCTTACCTGAACATTGCTCTCTCGGAAATGTCTGACAGGAGTTAGTGGTGTGCAGGAGGTGAGCCTGGTAGGTTTGTTCCATGTCTTCAGTCTAGGAATTTAGCAACATTCATAACACAATAAAATGTGACAGACTCAATATTGGTTTCCTTTTAAACATAGTCTGCAATTCAACTGATAATTCATAGAATCATAGAAGGGGTTGGGTTGGAAGTGATCTCCAAAGCTCATCCAGTCCACCCCCCTGCACTCATCAGGGACATCCTCCACTACAGCAGGTTGCTCAGAGCCTTGTCCAGCCTCACCTTGAATAGCTCCAGGGATGGGGCCTGAGCTACCTCCCTGGGCAACCTCTTGCAGTGTTCCAGCACCCTCATGGTGCAGAATTTGTTCCTCACATCCAATCTAAATCTGCTCTGCTCTCATTTCAAGCCATTGCCCCTGGTCCTGTCCCTGCAGGCCTTTGCAAACTGTCTCTCTGCAGCCTTCTTGGAGCCCCTTCAATACTGCGAGGCTGCACTTAGGTCTGCTTGGAGCCTTCTCTTCTGCAGGCTGAGAGTGTGCAGAGAGCCTTGTTGAAACACAAAATGAGGTTCTGAGACTGTTGCTGGCTGGTGCTTCCCTGGTGAGCAGTGCCATAGCTCTGTTCTTCCCCTGAGGCTGGATCTCACAGCACTTAACCCGTCGTTAAGTAAGGAATCAAAGGTCTGAGAGGCACATGGTGTAAAAGCTGCCTTCTGCAGGTCTAAATGGGATCTAAACTCTCCCAGTCTGCCAATGGCAATAGGTTCACAGGCTTACAGGGTGTTATGGCTTGGAAAGGGCCTCTGGAGATCATCAAGTCCTACCCCCCAGCCAGAGCTGGACTAATAGACTGCACCCTGTATGGACCTTGCCTTTTGCTCTAAACCAGGAGGTGCTGGAGGTGGCCTTGGCAGCGTCAGGCAGTGCTGGCCTGACATGCCACAGTGCCCAGGTCTGTGACAGTTCCCTCTGTAGGCCTGTGGCCAGGTCAGAGGGGAGCTCTGGCTGTTCAAGGCATCTGCACCAGCCTGCCATGCCCTGTAGGATAATGGAGAGCAGCAGCTCCCATCTGCTGCTCCGTGTGCAGCCCATACCTTGGAGAAACAGCAGCTGCAGCTGAGCAGGAGCCAGCTCCTACAGGGCAGGGTGAGCCTTTGGAATACATTTGTCTGCTCATGCAGTCCGTTTATTCTGGCTGGGAGCTGCTTCCCACCACTGCACTCTGAGAGAAGTTTTGCCCCTTTGTTTTCACTGCCACTTCAGCTTTGGCTTCTTCAAGGCAAAATGACTTGAGTCTAATAACAGCCCTGGCAGATGCCTGTCTCAGTCCACTTCATTTCCTTCTGGTTCATGCAGTGTGAGGCTGACCAATATTCCACCTCACCTCCAAGCCTGCATTTGAGTTGTTTTGGTTAGTTTTGTTCTCCCTAAACAGAGGGAAACAAGACTTAAACCAGGCATTTCAAGAAGGATCTATTGGACTCAAGATCAGGCTCAGCCCTTGTGTCACTGACAGCTCCATCAGTTTCAGTAAGTGCCTCCTCTCCTCTTTTCTTTGCTGTGATGTGAGACATTTTTGCTGTAATCTGTCTCCCCAGGGAGGATTTTCCCCTAGATATCCATGTCTCTGTGTGCATTAATAAAATTAGGACTGATATCTTGACTAGCAAGTGGCAGTGTATATCCACCCAGTTCAGGATGTGGCCACTCAAAGCAGTGATTAAAAGTCAGTGTTTATGAAGGGTATTACCTGACTGGAACAAAGCTGGTTTGGGAGGGTGATCTGGGCTGGTGGCTGACAGAGCAGTGCAGGCTGGATAGAGGACTTTGAAATCTGTGCTGGCCTCTCTGTGTCAATCTTTAAAGAGAAGAAAGGAATTTTCCTTGCAGGTTAAAAGGGAAAAGAAAAAGAATTTGAAACCACCACCACCACCACCAATTTGTAGCTCCCAGGGAGTTCAGAGTAGGAAGAATTTTAAACCTGTCAGCAGTGGTCATGTTTTGAGACTTCAACAAACAGGCCATGAAGTTTATTGAGCTAGAGGACAGCAATATCTGGTAAAGAATCATAGAATCCTAGAATGGCTCAGGTTGGAAGGGACCTCAGAGCTCAGCTACTTCAAGCTCCCCACCATGGGCAGGGACACCTCTCAGCTAGACTCAGCTGCTCAAGGCCTCATCCAGCCTGGCCTTCAACACCCCCAGGCAGGAGGCAGCCACAGCCTTCCTGGGCAGTCTGTTCCAGAGTCTCACCACCTTCACACTGAAGAACTTCTTCCTCAGCTCCAGTCTAAACCTGCTCTGCCCCAGCTTCAAACCATTCCCCCTTGGCCTGTCTCTAGACACCCTCAGGAAAAGTCTCTCTGCAGCCTTCCTGCAGGATCCCTCCAGGTCCTGGAAGGCAGCTCTGAGGTCCTCCTGGAGCCTCCTCTTCTCCAGGCTGAACACCCCCAGCTCCCTCAGCCTGTCCTCATAGCAGAGGTGCTCCAGGCCTAGGATCATCTTTGTGGCCTCCTCTGGACTGACTCCTACAGCTCTGTGTCCATCCAGCTTGAACCTCTCAAGCTTTCCCTGCCCTGCTCTCATTTTCAAAGCATTCTTCTTAACACTGGGGCAAATCTTGAACTTTTTTTTCCCCCTTGTTCCTTTTGTTAAGCATTTTTCCACTCTCCATTTGCAGAGGACAGCAGCATAGAAAGCAGGCTGGAGAGAGACCCCCAGATGTTAGGTTGGTCACTCCACTGCTGGAGAGAGGATAAACTGTACCTACTTAATTCCCAACAGATGTCTGTCTAACCTGTTCATAAAAACTTCTAATGAGTGGAATCCCACAGTCTCCCTGTAAAATCCATGGCAATGCTTCATTCCTTTAAGCCTTAATTTTTCTTCCTTGTTCCCCCCTTTCTCCCTCTGGAGTTGCCTGTTTCCTCCACCCTCCCCATTCATTTTCTGTGCTGTTGGGGAATGCAGGGCTGTTTGCTTCTAGAGAGCTGTACGAGCAACTTGGCTGCTAAAGAGTCGTTCAGCTCCTCTGGCAGCCTTTTGCTTCAAGCCTGCAAGAGGAAATTCTTGCCAGTTCTTTGCAGTTTTTCACGTCTGTCTCATGATACTTGCTGGCTTTTGTTTGCTTTTCCTGAAGCTGCAGTTACTGAGTCACAGATCCTCACTTTTAAAGCAGAATAGAATAGAATAGGCCAGGTGGGAAGAGGCCTTCGAGGTCATCCCGTCCAACCTATCATCCACCACCACCTAATCAACTAAACCATGGCACCAAGCACCCCATCAAGTCTCCTCCTGAACACCTCCAGTGATGGTGACTCCACCACCTCCCTGGGCAGCACATTCCAATGGCCAATCTCTCTGTCTGGGAAGAACTTCTTCCTAACCTCCAGCCTAAACCTCCCCTGGCACAGCTTGAGACTGTGTCCTCTTGTTCTGGTGCTGGCTGCCTGGGAGAAGAGACCAACCCCCACCTGGCTACAACCTCCCTTAAGGTAGTTGTAGGGAGCAATGAGGTCACCTCTGAGTCTCCTCCTCTCCAGGCTAAGCAACCCCAGCTCCCTCAGCCTCTCCTCACAGGGCTGTGTTCCAGACCCCTCCCCAGCTTTGTTGCCCTTCTCTGGACACCTTCCAGCAAGTCAACCTCCTTCCTAAACTGAGGGGCCCAGAACTGGACACAGGACTCAAGGTGTGGCCTAACCAGTGCAGTGTACAGGGGCAGAATGACTTCCCTGCTCCTGCTGGCCACACTGTTCCTGATGCAGCCAGGATGCCATTGGCCCTCTTGGCTGCCTGGGCACACTGCAGGCTCATGTTCAGCCTACCATCAACCAGTACCCCCAGGTCCCTCTCTGCCTCGCTGCTCTTCAGCCACTCTTTTATTTCAGTAGAGAAAAAATAACCAATTGAAGTGTTCCCTCAGCCTGTAGCCCTGTCAAGAAAATGCTGGCAAGTGCCTTAAAAAAATAATTAAAAGGAGGAAGGAAGGCAACCTATTCATTCAAGTTTATGTTCTACATTTGTTTCAGCTTTCAGATTGCTTGGGCTTCTCATTATTAGTGGCTTTCATCTCACTGTTCTGTGAAGGTTTTCTAACTTCTCTGGGTTCTGTGTAAGTAGCTCAAGGACAAGGAACTTCTTGAGTGAGTCTATCCCAGAGCCACTGAGGTGCTGCAGGCAGTGGAACATCTCCCTGTGAGGACAGGCTGAGGGAGCTGGGGCTTGGAGAAGAGGAGCCTGAGGGCTGCCCTCATTGCTGGGGATAAAGATGTGCAGGCCTGGAGGGAGGCTCTGCTCAGGGATGTCCAAGGACAGGACAAGAGGCACTAGGGGCAAGCTGGAGCAGAGGAGGTGCCACAGGAACAGAAGGGAAAACTTTTCCCCTGTGAGGGTGCCAGAGCCCTGGAGAGAGGCTTTGGAGTTTCCTTCTCTGCAGACTTTGCAAACCAACCTGGATGTGCTCCTGTGTGACCTGCCCTGGTTGACCCTGCTCTGCCCAGCCTCTACCCTACCATTCTGTGATTCTGTGTAAGCACAGAAATCAGCTTAGAGAAGTGAATCCTAAAACTGGATCATTTTAAACTGCAAAAATACATCCCTGCTTCTGGCAGAACCAGCATTGAGCTGGAAACCACACTGTGCTGCAAAGCCAAAATACAGGTTAGTGTTCTGGGAAGCCTGGGAAATGAAGTTTGCAATCAGCATCATGGCAGCATCAAGTCATGATAAGGAATGCAGTGTTTACTTCAAAGGCATTGAAGTGGTTCACAAAGTTTGGTAGAGACAAAACTCTGGTTCTCCAGGAATCACAGAACATTAGGGGTTGGAAGGGACCCCCAGAGGTCATCCAGTCCAACCTCCCTGCCAGAGCAGGGGCACCCAGGGCAGCTCACACAGGAATGCAGCCAGGTGGGTTTGGAAAGTCACAATATCACAGTATCAATAAGGTTGGAAGAGACCTCGAGGATCATTGAGTCCAACCTGTCACCACAGAGGCTCCACAACCTCTCCAGGGCTCTGTCACCCTCACTGGAAAGAAGTTTCTCCTCATGCTGAGCTGAAACCTTCTCTGGTCAAGTTTGTCTCCATTGTTCCTTGGCTTATTGCTGTGCACCACCCAAAAGAGCTTGGCCCCCTCCACTTGACCCCAACCCCTCAGCTATTGATAGACATTGATCAGATCCCCTCTCAGCCTTCTCTTATCCAGAATAAACAGCCCCAGGGCTCTCAGTCTCTCTTCACAGGGGAGATGCTCAAATCCCCTAATCACCCTCATAGCTCTCCCTTGGACTCTCTCCAGCAGGTCTCTGTCTCTCTTGATCTGGGGAGCCCAGAACTGGACACAGGATTGCAGGTGTGGTCTGAGCAGGGCAGAGCAGAGGGGGAGCAGAACCTCCCTAGCCCTGCTGGCCACATTTTTCTTGCTGCACCCCAGGACCCCATTGGCTCTCTTGGCCACCAGGGCACATTGCTGTCCCATGCAGAACTTGCTGTCCACCAGCACTCCAAGGTCTTTCTCTGTGGAGCTGCTTTCCAGCAGGGCAGCCTCTAACCTGTGCTGGTGCCTGCTGTTACTCCTTCCCAAAGCATGAAGTGTTCAGATGCAGCAGATGATTCAAATCTTTCATTTTCAGGAGGAATGTGGGAGGCATTTTCCTACTTCTTCACATTCCCACACTTTTCCTCATGTACCATGGAAGAAATACTAAGTGGTAAGGCTCTGTGGCTGAGAAGCAAGGTTTGGGATTTTGTAGCTCAGCATTGGAGGGGAGTTGCTTCTGTTTCAGAGGAGTTTTGCAAAGTTCTTGACAAAGTGATGTTAAAGCAGGGGTTGAGGGGAGAGAAATGCTAACTGTCCCTCAAGATTAATACCTACCAGGTGGTTCTTTTGTAGGACAGATTAGGAGCTGTGACTGAGTGAATTTGAATGCAAAACTGGAACTTTTCAAATCAGTAAAATATTAAATGTTCTGTGGATTTTGTCTGTGTATCAGTGTGAGCTTGCAGCCCACAAGGCCAAGGGCAGCCTGGGCTGCATCCAAAGCAGGGTGGCCAGAGCTGGAGAGAGGGGATCCTGCCTCTCTGCTCTGCTCTGGGGAGACCTCACCTGCAGGGCTGCATCCAGCTCTGGAGCCCTCAGCACAGGAAGGACATGGATCTGATGGAGAGGGTCCAGAGGAGCACAAAGATGGTCAGGGGCCTGGAGCAGCTCTGCTATGAGGCCAGGCTGAGGGAGCTGGGGGTGTTCAGCCTGGAGAAGAGAAGGCTCCAGGCAGACCTAAGAGCAGCCTCCAGTACCTGAAGGGGCTCCAAGAAGGCTGCAGAAAGACTGCTTGTAGAGGGCTGCAGGGACAGGACCGGGGGCAATGGCTTGAAATGAGAGCAGAGCAGATTGAGATTGGAAGTTCTTTAGCATGAGAGTGCTGGAACACTGCAACAGATTGCCCAGGAAGGTGGTTGAGGCTCCTTCCCTGGAGCAATTCAAGGTGAGGCTGGACAAGGCTCTGAGCAACCTGCTGCAGTGGAGGATGTCCCTGCTGAGTGCAGGGAGGGTTGGACTGGATGAGCTTTGGAGGTCCCTTCCAACCCAAACCATTCTGTGATTCTATGATCACTTGTAGATTGTCACTGTGTCCAAAACAAGTTTGGTTTGGTCTTCCTGCCCCTAACCCAAACACACCTGGTGTGTTTTGGCTTCCTGCTCAGGACAGCTAGCCGGACTCAGCAGCTTTGACCCTGTTCCGTTGTGATTAAGCTTGTTAAGGTTTTATGGGGTTTGTATCTGTTTTACAGCATTTTCATTGCTGTGCATTTTATTAAGGTTCAAGTGGTTTGTGTTTTTATGGTTGCATCTGGTCTGGATAAACCCTGCTCCAGACTAAAAAAGCTGCTTGTCTCACTGTGGGGCATGAGGGAAATGTGAAGTACAGTGGGAGGCATCTGTGTCAGGGGGGTGTTGGGACCTAGGGAATGCTTTCTTCCTGGAGTAGCTCATAGAAACCTCACTACATAGAACATGGACCAGGTGTCCATGTTCACATCCTTCTGCCTTTCTTTAGAGATACCTGTTCTGCAAAGTGTCTGCTGAGATCAAAGTGCACAGACACTGCAGAGCCCCAAACTTTCAGCATTCTCTCTTCAAATGGTGTTCTCTGCATCCTGTTGAGCATACCTGAGGATGCACCCAAAGCTTTGCTCTGAGTTCTGATGCAGAGCCCTCGTTAAGTGTGGTGCCTGAGTTCTGCATCCTGTGGTTGGCTCCTCTGCATGGAAAGTTGTCTTTCTGCATCAGCTTTTCAAAGAGCAGATTGGTCAAATCCTGTCACTCTTAAAGTAGCCCTAAAAATGTTCTCTCTTGATGTTCCTTACACCACCACCACCACAGCTCTTAGTTTGTTATTTCATCAGATTTTCCTTTTGCTCCTCCAGCACTTATTACCCCTCTGTGGCAATAATGTTTCTCTCTCTCCTACAAGACAGCTTTTGTTAAGGGATCTGGGAGTACTTGTGGTCAGCTGGCTGAACATGAGCCAGCAGAGTGCCCAGCTGGCCAAGAAGGCCAAGGGCATCCTGGCCTGCACCACACGCAGTGTGCCCAGCAGGAGCAGGGCAGTGCTGGTGCCCCTCTGCTGGGCCCTGGTGAGGCCACAGCTTGAGCACTGGGGTCAGCTCTGGTGCCACAGGACAGGAAAGACATTGAGGGGCTGGAGGGTGTCCAGAGAAGAGCAATGAGGCTGGGGAGGGCTTTGGAGGGTGTCACATGAGTTGATGGTGAGAGAGCTGGGGTGGTTCAGTGTGGAGAAGGGAAGGCTGAGAGGAGATCTTACTGCTGTCTACAGCTGCCTGAGAGGAGGCTGGAGTGAGGCTGGTGTTGATCTCTCCTCCCAAGTAAGCAGCACCAGGATGAGAGGAGCTGGGTTTGAGTTGTGCCAGGGGAGGGTTAGGTTGGACATGAGGAAAAACTTCTTGAGTGAGAGAGTGGTGAGGGGTTGGAAGAGGCTGCCCAGGGAGGTGGTGGAGTCACCATCCCTGGGGGTGCTGAGGAAACTGTAGATGGATGTGGTGCTTCAGGAGGTGGTTTAGTGGTCGTGGGAGTTGGGCTACAGTTGGGCTTTATCTTAAAGGCCTTTGCCAGCCTTAGTGAAGCTATGAGTACAGCTTAATCAATTTATGATTATGATTTGGACCTGATATCTTAAAGCCCTGCTCCAATCTTCAGGATTCTCTATTTGCCCACATAAAATATTTTCTCACTTGCTGTGTTGCTTTGTCCATTGAAGCAACATCTTTGAAAATTGAGTAGGTTGTGCTGAAACACAAGAACACAAACCACAAAATAGATGCAAAGGCATCTAAATGTACTTAGGAGTGAAATACCAAACACCAAATGGAATGGAATGGAATGGAATGGAATGGAATGGAATAGAATAGAATAGAATAGAATAGAATAGAATAGAATAGAATAGAATAGAATAGAATAGAATTAGAATAGAATAGAATAGAATAGAATAGAATAGAATAGCATAGGATAGGATAGAATGGAATAGGATAGGATAGGATAGGATAGGATAGGATAGAATAGAATAGCATAGGATAGGATAGGATAGAATAGGATAGGATAGAATAGAATAGAATAGAATAGAATAGAATAGAATAGACCAGGTTGGAAGAGACCTTCGAGCTCATCACATCCAACCTGTTATCCACCCCACCTAGAGTGCTCATCAAAACCCACCTAGCATAAACTACAGCACCTTGCACAGCTTGGTTATAAGCTTCTTAAAAGCTCTTTTGTTGTGTTTTGTTTGTTATGCTCTTAGGTCACAGGATAAGGTTTTATTATCCTTGTGACTTTTATCAGCAAATGCACAAAAGCCTCAAGAGGAAGTGGCTGCTTGTGAATTCAGGCTCCAGTGTTGTACTCCAACCAGAATGAATAAGTGGCTCAGGAGGTTTTACTTGAAAATATTTTTGCACTTTCAATGATCTGGGGAAAAAAAACAACAAGTAATTTCAGAAGTGAGGTCACTCTGAAATGCTCTGTTGTTATGGACAGCGTTGTAGGGACACAAGTTTTTCAAGCCCAGGAAAGTCGTCGTGGTCATTGAACAGAATCATAGGATGGGTTGGGTTAGAAGAGACCTCCAAAGCTCATCCAGTCCACCCCCCTCTGCATTCAGCAGGGACATCCTCCACTGCAGCACGTTGCTCAGAGCCTTGTCCAGCCTCACCTTGAATAACTCCAAGGATGGGGCCTCAGCTACCTCCCTGGACAACCTCTTGCAGTGTTCCAGCACCCTCAGGCTAAAGAACTTGTTCCTCACATCCAATCTCAATCTGCTCTGCTCTCATTTCAAACCATTGTCCCTCGTCCTGTCCCTGCAGGCCTTTGCAAACAGTTCCTCTGCAGCCTTCTTGGAGCCTCTTCAGGTACTGGAGGCTGCTCTTAGGTCTGCCTGGAGCCTTCTCTTCTCCAGGCTGAACACCCCCAGCTCCCTCAGCCTGGCCTCACAGCAGAGCTGCTCCAACCCCTTATCATTTTCACGTCCTTCCTCTAGACCTGCTCCATCAGGTCCATGTCCTTCCTATACTGAGGGCTGCAGAGCTGGATGTTTGTTCCAGGCTGGGTGTTGATTTGATCCTGAGCTGGATGTTGATCCCAAGCTGGATGTTCATTTGATTCTGAGCTGGGTGTTGATCCCAAGCTGGATGCTGATTTGATCCCAAGCTGGGTGTTGATCCCAAGCTGGGTGTTGATTTGATCCCAAGCTGGGTGTTGATTTGATCCCAAGCTGGGTGTTGATCCCAAGCTGGGTGTTGATTTGATCCCAAGCTGGGTGTTGATCCCAAGCTGGGTGTTGATTTGATCCCAAGCTGGGTGTTGATTTGATCCCAAGCTGGGTGTTGATCCCAAGCTGGATGTTGATTTGATCCTGAGCTGTGTGTTGATTCCAAGCTGGGTGTTGATTTGATCCTGAGCTGGATGTTGATCCCAGGCTGGGTGTTGATCCCAAGCTAATTTGATCCGGAGCTGGGTGTTGATCCCAAGCTGGGTGTTGATTTGATCCTGAGCTGGTTGTTGATCCCAGCCAGGGTATTGATTTGATCCTGAGTTGGATGTTGATCCCAAGCTGATTTGATCCGGAGCTGGGTGCTGATCTCGGGCCGGACGTTGGTCTCTACACGCAGAACCCTGATGCTGAAGTTTTTTGCCCTGGATGTGTAACCGTGCCTGATTGGTTGGCCAGGAAAGATGGAAAATGTGGATCACACTGTTGAGTGTTGAGCGAGACCCCGGGAGACCTTCAAGCGTCCAAGGAATCAGCTGCCAGCAGATGGCAGCAGAATGGAAAAGAAAAGGCCCAGAAGCAGGAGAGAGTGGACAAAAGAGCTGCGGTTGCTAACAGCTTAGTTTCACCAGCAGGTTTTGACTGTGCAAGGTAAGCTGAGGTTTGATTGGAAAGGGGAAATGCCCACGGCCTGCTGACTTTTGCTATCAGACCTTGGACTGCACAGAATTGGGCTGTGCTTCTGGAGACACCTAGTGCAAGGATCTATCTGAACAGAGTGCAGCTTGAGTTTGTGGAACTTGCAATGTTTCACAAGTCCTCTATGGTGAAGAATGGTTCAGTCTCATGGCCTGTTGAAAAAAAACCAAACCAAAAACCCCCAAAAACCCCACTCATTGTAGAAAAGGGGAGAGGTATTAATTATAATAGGGGCTGTCAACTTCGGTCCAGACCGGACAAGAAATAAAGCCTTAAGCTGGTTCTGTCTGCACTTTGGCCACAACAACCCCATGCAGAGCTATAGGCTGGGGTCAGAGTGGCTGGAGAGCTGCCAAACAGAGAGGGACCTGGGGGTGCTGGTTGACAGCTGCCTAAACATGAGCCAGCAGTGTGCCCAGCTGGCCAAGAAGGCCAATGGCATCCTGGCCTGCATTAGGAATAGTGTGTAGTCATTTTAAACAAGTTTCCTATCCTCTGCTTCAGACAAATTCTATTCTTTAAAGCACTTTCCAAGAATAGAATAGAATTTGGGAATTAAAACCATGACTTGCAGTTGTCTTAGTGATGTGGTGAAGCAGCAAGGGCCTACCCTTACCACAACAGAGAAAGTTAGGTGCAGAGAATAGCAAGCTGATGGTGACCAGCCACAGTGGAGATGAGCAGCACAAATCTCTGTGTCTCCTGCAGCTGAATGTTTTGGTGGTGCTAATTTGAAACACTGCCTATTAGTTCATTATCTGTTTGGAACCGAATTGGAATTGTTGGGAAAGGGACTGGAATTGTTTGGAAGGCTGCAGAGGGACTGTTTGCAGAGGCCTGCAGTGGCAGGACCAGGGGCAATGGCTTCAAGCTAGAGAAGAGCAGATTTAGATTGGATGCTAGCAACAAGTTCTTCACTATGAGGGTGGTGGAACACTGGAACAGGTTGCCCAGGGAGGTGGTTGAGGCCCCTCTCGTGCAGATCTTCAAGGGGAGGCTGGGCAAGGCTCTGAGCAACCTGCTCTAGTGCTGACTGCAGGGGATTGGACTGGATGAGCTTTGGAGGTCCCTTCCAACCTGAGTGATTCTATGTTTGGAACCCAATTTGAATTGTTTGGAGCTGAGTTGTTTGGAACTGAATTTGAATTGTCTGGAACCAAATCTGAACTGTTTGGAACTGCATTTGAATCGCTCAGAACTGAATTGTTTGGAACTTCTTTAAATATGTGGAAGTTCTTTACCAGAAGCAAAGAACAAGCCATGGAAACTGAGAGACATTCCACTGACCCAGTTAGAACTGGGGCCAGAGTATTTTGAGTCATGCATGTAAGGTCTGACTGCTCAGCCCCCATTTGCATGGCATTACCTCATCTTCCATCCAGTCAGGCAAAGAGCTGCAAATCCCACAAGAACAGATGGAAAGTTATCCAAGGTCACTGCATGAACAGAATGTGGAGAATTCCTTTTCACGTTCTCAGTGTCAAGGGAATGCTTTAAAAATACATTTGAGGAAGCATTTTGTCCTGTAAGATCAAGTTTGATTTAAACAAACCAGATCTGTCAGGCTGGAGTCTCTTGTAGCCAAGAAGGCCAGTGCTGTGCTGGGGTGGATTAGAAGGCCTGTGGTTAATAGGTGCAGAGAGGTTCTCTTCACCCTCTACTCTGCCCTGGTGAGGCTGCATCTGGAGTATTGTGTCCAGCTCTGAGCCCCTCAGTTCAGGAAGGGCTTCAGGGAACTGCTTGGGAGAGTCCAGCACAGAGCCGCAAAAATGATGAAGGGAGTGAAACATCTTCCTTATGAGGAGAGCCTGAGGGAGCTGAGGGCTCTGTGGCTTGGAGAGGAGGAGATTGAGAGGTGACTGGCCTGCATTAGGAATAGTGTGGCCAGCAGGAGCAGGGAGGTCATTGTGCCCTGTACTCTGCATTGGTTAGGCCACACCTTGAGTCCTGTGTCCAGTTCTGGGCCTCTCAGTTTAGGAAGGACATTGAGACACTTGAATGTGTCCAGAGAAGGGCAACAAAGCTGGGGAGGGGTCTGGAGCACAGCCCTGTGAGGAGAGGCTGAGGGAACTGGGGTTGCTTAGCCTGGAGAAGAGGAGGCTCAGGGGAGACCTCATTGCTCTCTATAACTCCCTGAAAGGTGGTTGTAGCCAGGAGGGGGTTGGTCTCTTCTCTCTGGCAACCAGCACCAGAACAAGAGGACACAGTCTCAAGCTGCACCAGGGGAAGTTCAGGCTGCAGGTGAGGAGAAAGTTCTTCACTGAGAGAGTCGTTCACCATTGGAATGTGCTGCCCAGGGAGGTGGTGGAGTCACCATCCCTGGAGGTGTTTAGGAAGAGCCTGGATGAGGCACTTGGTGCCATGGTTGAGTTGATCAGATGGTGTTGGGTGATAGGTTGGACTTGATGATCTCAAAGGTCTTTTCCAACCTGGTTAATTCTATTCTATTCTATTCTATTCTATTCTATTCTATTCTATCCTATCCTATCCTATCCTATCCTATCCTATCCTATCCTATCCTATCCTATCCTATTCCATTCCATTCCATTCCATTCCATTCCATTCCATTCCATTCCATTCCATTCCATTCCATTCCATTCCATTTTATTCTGTTCTATTCTATTCTACTCTACTTCTATTCTACTCTATTCTATTCTATTCTGTTCTATTCTACTCTATTCTACTCTATTCTATTCTATTCTGCTCTATTCTGTTCTATTCTACTCTATTCTACTCTATTCTATTCTATTCTGCTCTATTCTGTTCTATTCTACTCTATTCTACTCTATTCTATTCTATTCTGTTCTATTCTACTCTATTCTATTCTATTCTATTCTGCTCTATTCTATTCTGCTCTATTCTATTCTATTCTACTCTATTCTACTCTATTCTATTCTATTCTGCTCTATTCTGTTCTATTCTACTCTATTCTACTCTATTCTATTCTGTTCTATTCTACTCTATTCTATTCTATTCTATTCTGCTCTATTCTATTCTATTCTGCTCTATTCTATTCTATTCTGCTCTATTCTATTCTATTCTGCTCTATTCGATTCTGTTCTATTCTATACTGTTTTTAAAAATCCATATTTGGATGTCTGTATCTAGACCTAAACACCAGTGTCATGACATGATGAGGCAGTCAAACAGCACAGTGTCAAGACACTAGAAATGCAGGTTTATAGTAGAAATAGAGATCTTCAGGACAAATAGAGATTTCTAGTAGAAATGGAGATTTTTTTTTTTTAGGAGAAATACACATTTGTAGTAGAAATATTTTTAGTAGAGAGAGAGATTTTCAGCAGTGCAGGGCTCTGCACCTGGGCTGGAACAATCCTCACTATCAATATAGACTGGGGGAGGAGGTGTTGGAAAGCAGCCCTGGGAAGAAGGACTTGGGGGTGCTAATGGATGAGAAGCTGGCCAGGAGCAGGCAGTGTGAGCTTGCAGCACAGAAGGCAAATCACAGCCTGGGCTGCATCCAAAGCAGCATTGCCAGCAGAGCCAGAGAGGTGATTCTGCCGCTTTGCTCTGCTCTGCTGAGACCTCACCTGGAGTGCTGTGTGCAGGTCTGGAGCCCTCAGTATAGGAAGGACATGGAGCTGATGGAGAAGGTCCAGAGGAGGGCAAGAAAATGATCAGGGGGTTGGAGCAGCTCTGCTATGAGGACAGGCTGAGGGAGCTGGGGGTGTTCAGCCTGGAGAAGAGGAGGCTCCAGGGAGGACAAAGAGCAGCCTGCAGGTACCTGAAGGGGGCTACAGGAAGGATGCAGAGAGACTGTTTGCAAAGGCCTGCAGGGACAGGATGAGGGACAATGGTTTGAAATGAAAGCAGAGCCGGTTTAGATTGGATGTGAGGATGGTGAGGGTGGTGGAACACTGGCACAGGTTTCCCAGGGAGGTGGTTGAGGTTCCATCCCTGGAGATATTCCAGGTGAGGCTGGAGGAGGCCCTGGGCAGCCTGATTGGTTGGGGATGTCCCTGCTGAGTGCAAGGAGGTTGGACTGGATGAGCTTTGGATGTCCCTTCTGGCCCAGACCATTCCATGATTGTATGAAATAGACATTTTTAGTGGCAATAGAGATTTGTAGTAGAAACAGAGATTTTTCAGCACTACTGCAGAGTTTTAGGGAAAATAGACATTTTTAATAGAAATAGAGATTTTTAGTAGAAATGCAGCTTTTTAGCAATACTGATTTCTAGTAGAAGTGCTGATGTTTAGTAGAAGCACAGCTTTTTAGTAGAAATAGAGACTTATAGGAGAAATAGAGACTTTTAGTGGAAATACAGATTTTGAGTAGAAAGACAGATTTTTAGCAATACAGTTTTCTAGTAGAAAAAGACATTTTGAGTAGAAATAGACATTTCCAATAGAACCAGACATTTTAATGCAGAACTATAGGTTTTTGGTAGAAATACAGATTTCAGTAAAAATGCAGATTTTCAGTAGAAATACAGATTTTCAGGAGAAATAGATATTTTCAGGAGAAGTAGTCATTTTTAGTGGAAATACAGTTTTTAGGAGAAAGACAGATTTTGAGTAGAAATAGGGATTTTCAGTAGAAATAGAGATTTTTAGTGGAAATAGAGGTTTTTAGTGGAAATAGAGGTTTTTAGTGGAAATAGAGGTTTTTAGTGGAAATAGAGGTTTTTAGTGGAAATAGAGGTTTTTAGTAGAAATAGAGGTTTTTAGTGGAAATGGAGATTTTTAGTGGAAATAGAGATTTTTTAGTGGAAATAGAGATTTTCAGTGGAAATGGAGATTTTTAGTAGCAATGGAGATTTTTAGTGGAAATGGAGATTTTTAGTGGAAATGGAGATTATTACTAGAAATAGAGATTTTAAGTGGAAATGGAGACTTTTTAGTGTATGCAACAGGTGACAAAAGGATTAGAAAGCCAAAAGGAGGCACCTTGGGGCCCTTGCTAAAAAGGCAATGGAAACTTTGCTCTTTCCTGGATGCTTTTCACATCCTGACCAAATCCTTGTGGCTCTGAACAGGATTTCCAGGCTGTGAGGGCAGAGTTTGGCAGAGTCTTGGTGACCTGGAAGGTGTTTCTGGAAATAGTATCATAGTATCAGTCAGGGTTGGAAGGGACTACAAGGATCATCTAGTTCCAACCCCCCTGCCATGGGCAGGGACACCCCACACTACATCAGGCTGGCCACAGCCTCATCCAGCCTGGGCTTAAACACCTCCAGGGACAGGGCCTCAACCACCTCCCTGGACAACCCATGCCAGGGCTTCACCACTCTGATGCTGAAGAACTTCCTCCTCACCTCCAGCCTGAATCTCCCCACCTCCAGCTTCATTCCATTCCCCTGAGTCCTACCACTACCTGATCTCCTGAGAAGTCCCTCCCCAGCCTTCCTGTAGGCCCCCTTCAGATACTGGAAGGCCACAATGAGGTCACCTGGGAGCCTTCTCTTCTCCAGACTGAACAGCCCCAACTCCTTCAGTCTGTCCTCATAGGAGAGGTGCTCCAGCCCTCTGCTCATCCACTCCAGCCAGTCTGCTGCTGAGGAACTCCTAAACACCACCTGGTGGGATTTGATTCCAAAGGGAGCTTCAGCAATGTTTTTTTCACAGAATCACAGAATGGTTTGGGTTGGAAGGGACCTCCAAGGCTCATTCAGTCCAACCGCCCCTGCAGTCAGCAGGGACATCCCCAACTAGATCAGGTTGCCCAGGGCCTTGTCCAGCCTCACCTTGAATATCTGCAGGGAAGGAGCCTCAACCACCTCCCTGGGCAAACTGTGTTCCAGCACCCTCATGCTAAAGAACTTGATCAAGTGATCAAAAGCTCTTCCTTGCTTCCAGTCATGAAATTGGGGGTGGGGGTGGGGGGGGAACTGCAGTTTTACAACTCTGACACAAATATTTATCCAACATGTCTTTGTGAGCTACAGACAAGTTTTACCTATCCCAGGCTCTGGACACAGAGAGAACAGTGCAGGAAATTCCATATGTCAGTGAGGGGGAGGATAAAACATTTTAGTTCTGGTTTTTCACTTTCTCCACACTCTCTTTGTGTGGTGGCAGCTGTTTGACATTTGTGATTCTGTAATGTTAGAGGCAATGGTAGAGTGTTGAATTGTGATGGGCAGAAAATGCTTTCTCTGCCTGCTTTTACCTGCCTGTATGTGTGTGTGTGTGCCTGTAGCCCTAGAATCTTACAAGGGCTCAGGTTGGAAGGCACCTCAGAGATCATCTACTACTACCTCCTCACTGTGTTTAAAATCACTGCCCCAGCCTGCACAGGGACAGAAAGTGAGGTGTGCAAGATCCAGCTGAAGCTTTGAGGGAATGGGTTGGGGGATTTTACACTGGAACTTGGCCCCAACACCACAGGGAGTCATCCACACACTGGATCAAGGAGGACAGGAGCACCCCACATTATGCAGCACCTGAGTTGTCTGCTTAGGAAAGCTATTGCCTAAGAACACCTTTGGGGGCCTCTCCAAGAATGAAGAAGGAGATCCAGTGTTATATCCCTAATAGTCTGTATCCATGGCAGCCACAGCACCTTGTGATCACCTGAGGCCAGGCACTTCATTTGAAGAGGCAACTTCCCCTGAAGTGGTTTGTTTAACAGTTTTCTAATCTTCTGGCATATACTCCTGGCCAAATCTGCATGAAAAGAGAATTAAAGCTGAGAAGAGATATCAGTGACTCCAGGCTACACAACATTGCAGAGCTATTTTAAGTATCCCAGTGAGCAGGGTTGACAATAGGGAGGGATTTTAGGATTGCAGTGAAAGTCTTGAGAGAGCTGAGCAAAACAAAAGAGGGATAAAAGTCAGTGAGATACCTGCTCTGCCTCAGATTGTTCTGTACAGGTTTTTCTGACCACAGAATCACAGGATCACAGCATGTTAGGGGTTGGAATGGATCTCCAGAGATCATCCAGTCCAACCCCTCTGCCAGAGCAGGAGCACCCAGGGCAGCTCACACAGGAATGCATCCAGGTGGGTTTGGAATGCCTCCAGAGAAGGAGACTCCAGAGAAGGACAAGGAACAGCAGGTCTAAGCTGGAATACAGGAGGTTCTACCTCAGTATGAGAGACACCTCATTATGGTGAGGCAGCCAGAGCCCTGCAGCAGGCTGCCCAGAGAGGCTGTGGAGTCTCCTTTCTGCTTTGACATGACCTTATTTAAGACCTAAGCACACAAACATTCCCTTTCTGTAAGTTAATTCCATTAACCCTTCTGGGGCAGAGCTCTCAGATGTGGACATGCCAAAACTGGGTAACTGCTGTCTTCATAGGCATTGTGAAATGTGTCTGCAGCTGAGATCATGCCTCCTCAGTCATTTCTTCCTAGAACAAAGATGCCCAGTTCATAGAGTCATAGAATGGTTTGGGTTGGAAGGGACCTCCAAAGCTCATCTGCAGTCCACTGCAGCAGGTTGCTCAGAGCCTTGTCCAGCCTCACCTTGAATAGCTCCAGGGGTGGGGCCTCAACCACCTGCTTGGGCAACCTGTTCCAGTGTTCCAGCACCCTCACACTAAAGAACTTGTTCCTCACATCCAATCTCAATCTGCTCTGCTCTCATTTCAAACCATTGTCCCTCCTCCTGTCCCTGCAGGCCTTTGCAAGCAGTCCCTCCCCAGCCTTCTTGTAGCCCCCTTCAGATACTGGAAGGCCACAATGAGGTCACCTTGGAGCCTTCTCTTCTCCAGACTGAACAGCCCCAACTCCTTCAATCTGTTTGCTTAAATCCATCACTGAGTGGATCTGAGGAAGAAGTTCTTGAGTGTGAGGGTGGTGAGATTTTGGCACAGGCTGCCCAGGGAGGCTGTGGATGCCTCCTGCTTGGGGGTGCTGCCTCATCCAGCCTGGCCTTCAACACCCCCAGGCAGGAGGCAGCCACAGCCTCCCTGGGCAGCCTGTGCCAGAGTCTCACCACCCTTGTACTCAAGAACTTCCTCAGCTCCAGCCTAACCCTGCTCTGCCTCAGCTTCAAACCATTCCCCCTTGGCCTGTCTCTAGACACCCTCAGGAAAGGTTCCTCTGCAGCCTTCCTGCAGGATCCCTTCAGGGATTGGAAGGCAGCTCTAAGGTACCCCTGGCATCTTCTTTTCTCCAGGCTGAACCACCCCAGCTCCCTTAGCCTGTCCTTACAGCAGAGGATTTCTTTTGCTGTTTTTCTTTTAGTAGGACCTCAGCTTAAGAACTAAACCTTTTGTGTTTGTTTCTTTTCCCCCCTGTGAGGCTGCTGTGCAGAGATGCAGTAACTCCAGGGCAAGTTTCTCTACCATGCCTGAGAGTTCTAATTCTTTCCACAGTGCATGAACAGTTGGAAGAACAACTGAACATGGTATCCTGGGAATCTGATGTTTAATGCATCCCTTTCCCCGTGCCTGCCTTTGTTTGTTTCTCTCGATGACTTACAGATTCACTTTCTTGCAGGTCAGAGCAGGGTTCAGGTTGCAAACTGCTCTGTGGGCTCTCAGTGCTGCACTCACCAACTGGAAGAGTCCCCAGTTGGAGTTTAGCTGCCTGCTTGTGGCTAATGCATGCAGCAGAACACAGTTCAAGTGCTTTCCCAGTCTCACTGTTGATATTTTGGTCACTAATGAAGCTTTAGGGACTTTTTGTGTTATAAAGCAAGCAGCTCTGACACAGAAATGCTTTGTGAGCACGTGTTGAATACAGACATACCAGCTTTTATGTGTTCAGCCATCACATCTGAGCAGACATAGCAAAAGGAGTGGGAGACTTTATTGCTTAGTTCATCTTGGAGGCAGAAGTCCTAAGTTCTCAAGCAGCCTTTCCAGTAAGGTTTTAAATACAGGTAGGACATAGATGTACAGTGCAGGTAGAGAGAAGGGCCACGAGGATGAGCAGAGGGCTGGAGCTGCTCTGCTATGGAGACAGACTGAGAGAGTTGGGGCTGTTCAGTCTGGAGAGGAGAAGGCTCCCAGGACACCTAATTGTGGCCTTGCAGTATCTGAAGGGGGCTACAAGAAAGCTGGGGAGGGACTTTTGAGGGTGTCAGGGAGTGATAGGACTGGGGGAGAATGGATCCAAGCTAGAGGAGAGGAGATTAGATTAGATGTCAGGAAGAAGTTCTTCCCCAAGAGGGTGGTGAGACACTGGCACAGGTTGCCCAGGGAGGTGGTAGAAGCCTCATGCCTGAGGGTTTTGAAGACCAGGCTGGATGTGGCTGTGAGCAACCTGCTGTAGTGTGAGGTGTCCCTGCCCATGGCAGGGGAGTTGGAACTGGATGATCCTTGAGGTCCCTTCCAACCCTGACAGTTCTGAGATTCTGTGATAGGTAGTATTGAGTTGTCTCAGTTTTGAGGAGACTGCACAGGTGGCTTCTCCAAAGTTCTGATTTTGCTTCCCTAACCTGCCTTACTTAGCTTCCTTCCATCTTCATGGCTCTAAAGAGAAATGGGATTTGCCCTGTGCTAGCTACTTGCCCATCCCCTGTAAGCCCTTCTCTTCCTTAAGAAGAAAACAAGCTCTCAGAACCTGTAGCTCAGGCAGGGGCAGGGCAAGAGCCATACCAAGCAGGTCATTTTCTCTTGACACTAGGCATACAGGCACACTTTTATTTGCCTTGGGGTTCCCTGAAGAAATAATGAGCTTTCCTTTCTCCATTTCCCCTCTGAGACTTTATGGACCCCCTGACCTCCATCAGAACTTGATACAGATGATTGTGTACAGTTTTCTGAGGTGCTTCTTAGTATTCCTTTGGGCTGTTGGCACTGAGCTCCCCTGCTGCTGGTCCTCCAACCGCAGCTTTCCTTTCCTGTGCTCAGGAGCCAGGCACCGACCCCCAAATGCATCTGGAAAACAATGCTTACATCTGTCTTAGCAAATTAAGTGGGGCCAAGATGTGAGAGAATCAGATGCTGGATGTTCAGCTCTTCTGATGACTCTTCACAGAGTTCAAGTCTGGAGGGCAATCCCATTTTCCTCATCCACCTGCCCTTGGCACAATTCTGAGCCTACCTTTCTCTGGATTAGATGATGACACCAGTAGAAGGTGGTGTCAGGAAGGGGCTATTCCTTCCACTGCTGCCTCCTGGCAGGCTAATTGCTGTCTGATTTGCTAATTACAAAGCTTAGCTTTAAGAAGAGAAATCAACACACTTCAAGTATTTTGCATACAGAGCTACTTACCTTGTTAGTAACAAAAGGACCACAAAGATGATCCAGGGTCTGGAGCAGCTCTGCTACGAGGACAGGCTGAGGGAGCTGGGGGTGTTCAGCCTGGAGAAGAGAAGGCTCCAGGCAGACCTGAGAGTAGCCTCCAGTACCTGAAGGGGCTCCAAGAAGGCTGCAGAGAGACTGTTTGCAAAGGCCTGCAGGGACAGGACGAGGGACAATGGTTTGAAATGAGAGCAGAGCAGATTGAGATTGGATGTGAGGAACAAGTTCTTTAGCATGAGAGTGCTGGAACACTGCAACAGGTTGCCCAGGGAGGTGGTTGAGGCCCCATCCCTGGAGCTATTCAAGGGGAGGCTGGACAAGGCTCTGAGCAACCTGCTGTAGTGAAGGATGTCCCTGCTGAGTGCAGGGGGGTTGGATTAGATGACCTTTGGAGGTCACTTCCAACCCAAACTGCAGCCTACTGTTCCAGAGATTCCAAATCTACCTGGATGTGTTCCTGTGTGACCTGCCCTGGGTGGTCCTGCTTGAGTAGGGGGGTTGGACTGGATCATCTCTCGAGGTCTCTTCCAGCCCCCTCCATTCTGTGGTTCATTTTTGTCCCACACCTGGGACAGGTTTGATCTCCTCAGTGTTCAGTGTAAGAGTAGCCTTGAATACAAAGAAGGGGGAGAAGAGTAGCAGCTGTGTGAGACAGACTTCTGTGACAGCAGAGAAGCAGTTTGTACAGAACAGACCTCTGTGGCGATGTAGCTTCCACATCGTTTGGCCATGATCTGGAACCATAGCAGTGGTGCTGAATCACAGAACTATGGTGCTGGGGCATCTTCTTTGTGGAACTTCTTGGTGTCCCTAGCTTGTGGAGGAGCAAAGCTAGAATAGCAAGACCATTGCTACTGTCTCTCCACATCCAGCAGGCAGCCAGGCACTAGTGGTGTCCTCCAGGGATCAGTGCTGGGCCCCATCCTGTTCAATATCTTTATTGATGATCTGGATGAGGGGATTGAGTCCATCATCAGTAAGTTTGCAGATGACAGCAAGCTGGGGGCAGGAGTTGATCTGTTAGAGGGTAGGAGAGCTCTGCAGAGGGACCTTGACAGGCTGGACAGATGGGCAGAGTCCAACAGGATGGTATTCAATAAGTCCAAGTGCCAGGTGCTGCATTTTGGTTACAACAACCCCATGCAGTGCTGCAGTCTGGGGTCAGAGTGGATGGAGAGCAGCCAGGCAGAGAGGGGCCTGGGGGTAGTGGTTGATAGTAGGCTGAACATGAGCCAGCAGTGTGCCCAGGTGGCTGAGAAGGCCAATGGCATCCTGGCCTGCATCAGGAATAGTGTGGCCAGCAGGAGCAGGGAAGTCATTGTGCCCCTGTACACTGCACTGGTTAGGCCACACCTTGAGTCCTGTGTCCAGTTCTGGGCCCCTCAGTTTAAGAAGGACATTGAGACACTTGAATGTGTCCAGAGAAGGGCAACAAGGCTGGGGAGAGGCCTTGAGCACAGCCCTGTGAGGAGAGGCTGAGGGAGCTGGGGTTGTTTAGCCTGGAGAAGAGGAGGCTCAGGGGAGACCTTCTTGCTCTCTACAACTCCCTGAAGGGAGGTTGTAGCCAGGAAGGGGTTGGTCTCTTCTGCCAGGCACCCAGCACCAGAACAAGAGGACACAGTCTCAAGCTGTGCCAAGGGGAGGTTTAGGCTGGAGGTGAGGAGAAAGTTCTTCACCGAGAGAGTCGTTCACCATTGGAATGTGCTGCCCAGGGAGGTGGTGGAGTCACCATCCCTGGAGGTGTTCAAGAGAGGATTGGATGTGGCACTTGGAGCCATGGTTTAGTGGGTGAGAGGTTGGACTTGATGATCTCTGAGGTCTTTTCCAACCTTATTGATTCTCTAATTCTATGATTCTGCGGTAATCATTCCCTAGCTCCTGGCCTTCTGCTTTTTGCTGCAGTGGGACTTGAATGGCTCCTGTGATGCAAAGTGTCTAATGCCAAATCAAACACTGCCTTCCCTTTTAGAAGTTAACAGTGTAAGTTTTGTGTGTGGAGACCCTAAACTCACACCTATTCATAATCCAGATGTTGTTAAAGGATATAGATAGTTCCCCAGCTGGTGTGGCTGTGTGTCTCACATGCATGTGCAAAGGCTTTGGAAAAGCAGCAGTTGTTATTTCAGAGCTCAGTTCAAAGGTTGGCTTTGATCTTAGCTGGAAATTTATGAGTGGTTTTCAATAGTTCAGGTGGAGTGAAACAAATTTGTAATGGGGGGCACCTCAGAGCTGCCTTCCAGTACCTGAAGGGATCCCACAGGGAGCCTGCAGAGGGACTTTCGTGAGGGTGTCTAGAGACAGGCCAAGGGGGAATGGTTTGAAGCTGAGGGAGAGCAGGGTTAGACTGGATCTTAGGAAGCTCTTCAGTACAAGGGTGGTGAGACTCTGGCACAGGCTGCCCAGGGAGGCTGTGGCTGCCTCCTGCCTGGGGGTGTTGAAGGCCAGGCTGGATTAGGCCTTGAGCAGCTGAGTCTGGTTGAGAGGTGTCCCTGCCCATGGTGGGGGGCTCATGGAGGAGATGAGCTCTGAGGTCACAGTATCACAGCATCACCAAGGTTGGAAGAGACCTCAAAGATCATCGAGTCCTTTCCAAGCTGAGCTATTCTAGGATTCTGTGATGGTAAATACCTCTTCAGTGAAGCTAAAACTGCTTGTTCATGTTTCCAAAACCAGTCCAGCCAGCCACAGACTCTCTCAAACTGTCTGTTTAAGCTCCGCTGTATACGCCTGAAGATACCTGAAGACAGAAGACCTCCATGACTGCTTTCCTGCAGAGGCTGTGTGGATGAGATTCTTTCTGCATGTATCCCTAAGCAGGTTTAATTTCTTGGCTAACAGGAGTAATGGCTGCAGTGCCAATTCAGGCAGAGAAGAGTGCTGGAGAAACAATGATTCCCTGGGGCTGGAGAAAGATGAGATGACTCACGGATCCGTTGAGCGCTCACATTATGTGACTGCCCATGACCACACCTTCCCAGGGGCAGAATCACTCACTCAGCTTTCAGTGGCTAAAGAGAAAAACTTTCTGGATGCAGCCACTAAAGCTGCAAGATTAATTTGTTCAGGGACAGGTTTGCTCTTGTTTGACAGGTGTTTTTTTTCCTGTGCTCGACTTGAAGAGCAAGAGAATCTTGGAGGCAGAGAAGTCAGCAAGATGGAAGGATGAAAAGACATCAAAATGGAAAAGGAAACAAAAAAGGACAATCCACCAAACACAACCCCCCCCCACCATAAAGCTACAGAAGAATGAGAACAAAACAACCCAAAACATGGCAGAAAGATGCTCCTCTTACCGCTGCCTTTTGCACTGGAAGGTAGTTGCCTGTCCAGCCCTTTCTTTTCTCCTCCTGCAGAGCTGTGAGCTGAGGAACTGCTGTTTGACCCAGAGGCTTTGCTTTGCTTGAATCATTGTGGTGGATGTTGTACAGAAGGGGAGGCTTGGGAACTTCTGTGGGAGTGCTTCCCTGGTGAGCAGTGGTAGTACACCAGGTCTGAAAGTGTTCGCTGGGTGAGTGGTCCTAAAATGTCTTTTCTGTCGTTCCCCTGAGCTTTCTTCCTTGAGGATCTTCACTGTGCACAGAGAGCTACACAGTTGTTCAGTTTTAGGCTTCCTGCACATCTGGCCAGCCTGATCTCATGTGGGGTGTCCCTGCCCATGGCAGGGGGGCTGGAACTAGATGATCCTTGTGGTCCCTTCCAACCCTGACTGATACTATGATACTCTGTTCCTCTTTTATTTCCATCACTAACTGTGTAACTAATAGCCCAGGACTTTGGGTGCCTTAAAAGATTAACAGAATCTTTAGTCTGTAGCCTTATTTTGTCTTAGATACAATGCTCTTAATTAAGTGTAAAATGATACTAAAATACTAATAGATTAGACTGGGTGACAGACACAGGAAGACTGCTCTAAGGACCCCCCAGACTGTTCTCTTCTCCAGGCTGAACAACCCTTCCTCCTTCAACCTATCCTCACAGCAGAGCTGCTCCAGCCCTTGGATCATCTTTGTGGCCTCCTCTGGACTCCTTCCAGCAGCTCTGTGTCCTTATGCTGAGGACCCCAGAACTGGAGGCAGGATTGGAGGTCAGGTCTCAGCAGAGCAGAGCAAAAGGGCAGAAGCCCCTCTCTTGCCTTGCTGGCCACTTGATTAGAATGAAAGGTACACAGCTCTTCTGGGGTTCAACATCCACCTTTTTGTTTGTTCAAGTGCATTGCGAAGTGGCTTTCTGTAACCAGAATTTGTCATTGTGTTCTTTAACTCATAGCTTACCTTTTTTTACAAGGAACATGGGGAGGGCTTTGGAGGGTGTCACATGAGAAGAGGCTGAGGGTGCTGGGATTGTTCAGTGTGGAGAAGAGAAGGCTGAGAGATCTTACTGCTCTCTACAGCTGCCTGAGAGGAGGTTGGGGTGAGGCTGGTGTTGGTCTCTTCTCCCAAGTAAGCAGCACCAGGACGAGAGGAGCTGGGTTTGAGTTGTGCCAGGGGAGGGTTAGGTTGGACATGAGGAAAAACTTCTTGAGTGAGAGAGTGGTGAGGGGTTGGAAGAGGCTGCCCAGGGAGGTGGTGGAGTCACCATCCCTGGGGGTGCTGAGGAAGCTGTAGATGGATGTGGAGCTTCAGGAGGTGGTTTAGTGGTCATGGGAGTTGGGTTATGGTTGGACTCAATGATCTTAAAGGTCATTTCCAGCCTTGGTGGTTCTATGAGTCTATGAAATTCTTAGCAGGCTTCTGCTAGAGAGTGGGAGGAGAGCCATGTCCAGGTGACTCATCACAGAGTCATCACAAACTCTGTGGCTGGTTGTCCAAGAAAGCATCTGATCAACTCTTAGGCAACACCAAGAGACTGTTAAGCTCTGTGTAGCGTTTCTCCATGTGTCTGTGCTGTGGTTATAAAAAGCAGAGATCCCACCATAGTATCTGTGTCATATTTTCATTTGTGTGAGTCAATCATTTAGAAGAGAATGGAAAGTGTATAGAAACTGGTGGCAGTAGAAATGAGATCTTTATTGCTTCCATATGGACAGAAGTGGAGCACCTAAACAGATGGGTCATGAGAGAATTTGTGATAGATTGGAACGTTCTGGGCAGTAGACACAAAGCTGCTAACATTCTGATTTGACTGATGGATTTTTTCCTTGCTTTTACACAGCTCCCATTGTGCCAGACACTTTGGGTTTGGTTTTTTTGTGTGTCTGATTTCCTCTGCTTAAGATTTTCTGAAGGAGTCAGAGGAGCGGCAACAGGGATTTTCTGTCACAGGATCACTGGTGCTGCAACAGTGTGTGCCTGACTGCAAACATCACAGTCCATGTTCTTGCCTTCCATCTGCTCAACTCTTGCAACCTGAAGTGCTGAGGGTGAATTTCTATCATAGTATCATAGAATCAGCCAGGTTTGGAAGGGACCACGAGGATCATCTAGTTCCAACCCCCCTGCCATGGGCAGGGACACCCCACACTACATCAGGCTGGCCACAGCCTCATCCAGCCTGGTCTCAAACACCTCCAGGGATGGGGCCTCAACCATCTCCCTGTACAACCCATTCCAGGGCTTCACCACTCTCATGGTGAAGAACTTCCTCCTCACATCCAGCCTGAATCTCCCCACCTCCAGCTTCATTCCATTCCCCCTAGTCCTATCACTACCTGATCTCCTGAGAAGTCCCTCCCCAGCCTTCTTGTAGCCCCCTTCAGATACTGGAAGGCCACAATGAGGTCACCTCAGAGCCTTCTCTTCTCCAGACTGAACAGCCCCAACTCCTTCAGTCTGTCCTCACAGGAGAGGTGCTCCAGCCCTCTGATCATCCTCATGGCCCTTCTCTGGACACCTTCCAGCACCTCCAGATCCCTCTTGGAATAGGGGCTCCAGAACTGGATGCAGTACTGCAGGTGGGGTCTCACCAGAGCTGAGGAGAGGGGGAGAATCACCTCCCTGGCCCTGCTGGCCACACTTCTCTTGCTGCAGCCCAGGCTCTGGTTGGCTTTCTGGGCTGCAAGTGCACACTGAGAGCTCCTGTTGGGCTTCTCCTCCACCAGCACCCCCAAGTCTCTCTCCTCAGGGCTGCTTTCCAGCCAGTCACTGCCCAGCCTGGATTTGTGCCTGGGATTGCCTTGACCCAGCTGCAGGACCCTGCACTTGGTCTTGTTGAACCTCCTGAGGTTGGCTTGTGCCCACCTCTCCAGCCTGTCCAGGTCCCTCTGGATGGCATCCCTTCCCTCCAGCGTGTCTGCTGCACCACACAGCTTGGTGTCATCAGCAAACTTGCTGAGGGTGCACTCAGTGCCACTGTCCATGGCACCCACAAAGATGTTGAACAAGCCTGGTCCCAGGACTGCTCCCTGAGGGACTCTGCTTGTCCCTGGCCTCCACTGGGACATGGAGCCATTGACAGCCACTCTTTGGGTGCAGCCATCAAGCCAGTTCTTTATCCATCTAGTGGTCACCCATCAAACCCATGTGTCACCAGTTTGGAGACCAGGATGTGGTGCAGGACAGTGTCAAAGGCTTTGCTCAGCTCTAGGGAAACAGCATCAGCTGCTTGCCCCTCATCTATCAATGTTGTCACCTGTTCATAGAAGGCCACCAGGTTGGTCAGGCAGGACTTGCCCTTGCTGAAGCCATGCAGACTGTAGCCAACTCAGGATTTTGTTTTGGAGTTGTTTAATTGCTGAGAGGTTTCCGAAGCCTTTTAAAGCCTTCTTGCAGCATCCTGCTTTCCAGAAGGTCATCATTTTCCTCTGTCAACACTATTTCTGTCCCTTCCTTGTCACCCCCCCCCCCCCCCCGAATACACCTTCTACTAGTTCAGTCTGTGGTGGATGTGTGGAAGAGGAGCTGGGGGGGAGGGAGGGGCTGTGCTGTTGTGTGGCGTTTGAAACGCTGACAAGTCTGTCGAGGCTGGATGTGTGGAGCTCCCATCCAAGTTTGTTGTACTGAGCAGAGAATAGAATGTGGGAGAAGTTATTCTGAGTGTGTATGCATGTGACTGCAGTTTCCAAGGAGACCACCTCCTTTGTCTGAACATGTCCAAAATGATTGCCTAATTGATCTCATCATGTGGAACACTGTCTGTCTTTCTGCCTGCTCCTCTGGTGCCTTCTCTCCTCCAACGTTGTGAAGCAAAAGTTAAATGTGAAAAGTTATGCTCTGGGGGGGGGGGGAAAAAAAAAGAAAGAAAGAAAGAAGGAAAGAAAAATAGACCAACAAAGCCAGGAGGCTGCTCAAACAAGGAGTTTGGGGCTGCCCTGGAGTCCAAACCCCACTGCCAGCGTGTCACCAGCTTGGATGTGTAACACGTTGTTGCCAGTGATGCTTCCCAGTCTGCGCTGCAACTTGTGCGTAGAGGATGCTAAGGGCTTCTTTGAAAGAGACAGCTGGTGATGCCACTGCTGAATCTCCTCTAATTATAAAATGAAAGCAGCCAGCTCTCTTTGCCTCCTCAGAGCTCAGTAGTCTAGTTTCACTGATTAAAGAACCACCACCACCAAAAAACACCCCCCCACCACCCCCAAACCACAAAAAGCTGAGGGGAGGAGAGGAGTCTGTCAGTTAGCAGCAGTGCTGAAAAGCAGGCTGCTGTGCTTTTTTTGTGTGTGGCTTCTGGGTTTCTTGGAACTGATGAGTTTTCTCCTGAAAGCCAAAACTCTTTGCAATTTAGTCCATCGAGGCTGGAACTGGAAATGAAGAGCTCAAGTTTAAAAACATCCTTGCTAAAGGGAGGAGAAGATTGTAGCAGGCAGGAAGTACAAGGTTCTGAGGCGAGGCTGGAGGAGACTGAGTGCTGCTCTTCATAGCAGAGGGGACTTAGGCCAGGTCTCACTTTCTTGCTGAGAGAAGACTCCTGTTAACTCCAAGAGAAATTTAAACTGAACTATGGACAGAGCTCTGCTCTGGGGAGACCTCACCTGCAGGGCTGTGTTCAGCTCTGGAGCTCTCAACTCAGGAAGGACAGGGACCTGATGGAGAGGGTCCAGAGGAGGTGATGAATACGATCAGGGGTCTGGAGCAGCTCTGCTATGAGGACAGGCTGGTGGAGAAGAGAAGGCTCCAGGCAGACCTAAGAGCAGCCTGCCAGTACCTGAAGAGGGCTACAAGAAGGCTGGGGAGGGACTGTTTGCAAAGGCCTGCAGGGACAGGACCAGGGGCAATGGCTTCAAACTAGAGCAGAGCAGATTTAGAATGGATGTGAGCATGAGGGTGCTGGAACACTGCAACAGGCTGCCCAGGGAGATAGTTGAGGCTCAATCCCTGGAGCTATTCAAGATGAGGCTGGACAAGGCTCTGAGCAACCTGATCTAGTGTAGGATGTCCCTGCTGAGTGCAGGGAGGGTTGGACTGGATGAGCTTTGGAGGCCCCTTCCAACCCAACCCATTCTATGATTCTGTGAACATTACTGAGACAGAAACTGCAACTGCATCACAATTCAGTATGTAAAAAAGCACATTAAAGGCCCATTAACAGCATGGTACTGAATTGTTGTAAGAACTACAACATTTCTTTTTAGTTTTGTTTCAGTCTTCTCCAGTTTGGGTTTTGGTTTTGCTTTGGGGCTTTTCATAGGATAGAATCAATAAGGTTGGGAAAGACCTCAGAGATCATCAAGTCCAACCTGTCACCCAACACGCCCTGACAACTAAACCATGGCTCCAAGTGCTACATCCAATCCCCTCTTGAACACCTCCAGGGATGGGGACTCCACCACCTCCCTGGGCAGCACATTCCAATGGCCAATTACTCTTGCTGGGAAGAACTTTCTCCTCACCTCCAGCCTAAACCTCCCCTAGCACATCTTGAGACTCTGTCCTCTTGTTCTGGTGCTGCTTGCCTGCCTGGGAATAGAGACCAACCCCCAGCTGGCTACAATCTCCCTTCAGGGAGTTGTAGAGAGCAATGAGGTCTCCCCTGAGCCTCCTCCAAGCTAAACACCCCCAGCTCCCTCAGCCTCTCTTTGTAGGGCTTGTGTCCTTACAGGAGAGGAGCTCCAGCCCTCTAATCATCCTCATGGCCCTTCATCAAGACCAGGCTTGAAAGTTTCCAGGAATATTTTGGTTTGGGATTTTTTTGTTTGGGGGTTTTTTGTTTGGTTTGGGGGTTTGCCTTATTATTATTATTATCATCATCATCATCATTATTGTTATTATCATTATTCAAAATGCAGTCCTTCACAAAGATGAACATCAGTTTCATGAGCATGGTTTTGTTTATCTGTACTCAGTGCCTGTAAGTCTGTGCAGGGCTGGGGAGAGGGCATAGTCTGTGTCAGTTTATCTCCAGCGTGTCACGCTGAGGGTAAATACCAGCTGCTACATGAAAAAGGTCCAGGGAAATGGAACCCAGCAGAAGTAATCATGGACAGCTTGAGGAGCAGAGCCTGAGAAAATGAGTGGAGTCTGCAGCAGCCCCAGCTTTCAGCCTTCCTGGTGGCATTGGTTGGGGAGAATCTGATTAATCTGTCTTTTCAGGAAAAGATAGCAATGATTGTTAGGAGCCATTCCCTCGCTGCCTTGCCTCTAAACTAGAAAGGAGAGAATAGTTTCACAGGGCTTTGATCTTGCCAACTCTTCCTCCTGTCTCACATTACTCATCCCAGCAGCCCTGGTGAGCTGCTGGGTGCAATTAAACATGAATGAGCATCATCAGAGTCTTTGCAATTATACATGACCTTAGCAGATGAGGATTTCAAAGTAGTAATTTGCAAGGTTTACAAGTCCTTTTTTGACAGAGTCTATCTTCTCTCTGTTTCATAAAGATGAAAATGTAGGTAATAAGCCGCTTGAGGACAACTTAAAGTGCTAGGAAGTCCAGGGCAGAGCATAGATAATCGACTGAGGCCATTAGGTGAGGCAGAGCAGAGTGCTGGAAAACCTGGATGAGACAAGAAGAGTCGTGGTCAGCATCTGGCTGCACTGAGAGCCAGCAGTTTGCAGGGTGCTGTGCTGCTAGGAAGAGACAGCGCTGGGACTGCAAGTTCTAAGTGTCTCTCATAAGCTCTCTGGTCCTCCTTCCATGAGTCTGAGGAAATTGCTGAGCTGTATTTAATTAAGGCATGATAAATGGAGCATTTGAACAACTAAGTCTCTTTCCCCCTTTCTGCCTCTCCCCTCAAGTTCTGGCCAAAGCCTGAGGCCACTTCCCTATCGCTTCTGCTCTGTAAGGGTGAGGTGAAGAAGAGCCAGCAGGATTCGTGACCTTGTAATGTGAGTGTCCTATGGTTCAGCTAAGAGGGAAATCAAATTTGCAGCTACTCTGGATTTTCTTTCTTTTTTTTTTAAACAAAACTACTGCCTGTTAGGACCTGCTTTGGTTGGGTGCAAGCCTGATCTGGGGAACACAGCTCGCTGTAGAAAGACTGAGTTGGGGGCAGCACTTCACAGACGATTCCAGAGAGAACTGGTGTTCCCTCTGGGCATCTGACAACATGCAGCACAGTACCAATACAGAGAGCACTTGCAGAGGTGCTGCTCCTTGCTGAGGGTGAAGGAAAGAAGTAGCTCTGCCATCCAGTGCATGCACCTGCACCTACCTGACCTAACTGAGCCAACCTCCCAGATTTGGGCTATGGTATGGTCAGGGTTACTGCACAAAGCAAGCTGCTTGGGTTTGACATGATGGTGGTTAAATCAACATCCAAACTAGGCTTTTGGGACTCACTTGATAAAATACATCTTCCTGAGCAAAAGGTTGAGACCTGACAGTTGGGTTTTTAGCATACATTTGGTGAAACCTGGTTCCTCTCTTTAGTCTGTGTGAGATCACAGGAAGTTAGGGCTTGGAAGGGACCTCTGGAGATCTGCAAGTCCAAACCCCTGCCAGAGCAGGAGCAGAGAATTCAGCACAGGGCACACAGGAACACATCCAGACAAGGATTTACAGTCTCCAGAGAAGGAGACTGCACAACCTCTCTGGGCAGCCTGTTCCAGGGCTCTGTGACCCTCCCACCAAAGAAGTTCCTCCTCATGTTGAGGTGGAACCTCCTGTGCTGGAGTTTCTATCCATTGCCCCTTGTCCTATCCCAGGGTGCAAGTGAGCAGAGCCTGTGCCCTCCCTCCTGACCCCCAGCCCTCAGATATTGATAGGCATTGATCAGATCCCTCTCAGCCTTCTGTCCAGACAAAACAGCCTCAGGGCTCTCAGCCTCTCCTCCCCAGGCAGTGCTCCAGTGCCTTCAGCATCCTTGTAGCCCTCCCTTGGACTCTCTCCAGCAGATCCCTGTCCCTCCTGAGCTGGGGAGCCCAGAACTGGATGCAATATTCCAGGTGAGGTCTCAGCAGTGCAGAGTAGAGGGGGAGGGGAACCTCCCTGGATCTGCTGGACACACTCCTCTGAATGCACCCCAGGTCCCCATTGGCCTTCTTGGCCCCCAGGGCACATTGCTGTCCCATGCAGAACTTGCTGTCCTCCAGCACTCCCAGCTCCTTCTCCATGGGGCTAAAACAGTTTTGGGGACATGAAGAGCATGTGTATTATACAGACCTCTAAGTCAGCAGTCCCAGCAGTGCAATGGCACAACCACCCTGGCACTTGTGCAAAAAAATGCACCTGTGTAACTTCTGCCCTTGTTTAGTAGCTGCCAGAATGGACAGGCAGAAATTGTCTTCTCTCCTATGCTCTCCCAGTCTTTACCACAGTCATTATAAACTCCAGCACAGGAGGTTCCACCTCAACATGAGGAGGAACTTCTTCACTGATAGGCTCCCAGAGCACTGGAACAGGCTGCCCGGAGAGGTTGTGGAGTCTCCTCACAGGACTTTCCAGCCCCATCTGGATGCATTCCTGTGTGACCTGTGCTGGATTCTCTGCTCCTGCTCTGGCAATGGGGTTGGACTGGATGATCTCTGTAGGTCTCTTCCAACCCCTGGCATCCTGTGAGCCTGTGATCCCCCACTTTCCTTAGCTCCTCCTGCAGCAAACTACCAAAAGGTGTTGGACAAGGTCAAACTCAAAGTATGCTGCTGACTCACAGAAAAAGTGTTTGTTCAACTGGTGTCCCAAAGGACAGATCTCTGCTTGGTGATGCTGTGCTTTCCAGCTTTGAGACTCTTCAGGACAATACTCTGTGCTAAATTCAGGCAGAGCCAGTCCAGCAAAGCCTTCCTTCTGTGAGTGGTTATGAAAATGGAGTGAAGGAGAATAATTGTGGAAGAACTTTCCCCCAGGCCCAAGTATTTTTTTATTGCTGTTTTGAAAGTTAAGTATATTCTGGAAGTCTTTGACAAAGTTGAATGAAATCCAAGGCCAAGTGGAGAGTCTTGCATCTGGGAAAGGACAACCCCATGGACCAGTAGAGGTTGGGGCTTGATCTGTTAGGAACAAGTTCTTTAGCATGAGGGTGGTAGAACACTGCAGCAGGTTGCCCAGGCAGGTAGTTGTGGCTCCATCCCTGGAGCTATTCAAGGTGAGGCTGGACAAGGCCCTGAGCAACCTGCTCTAGTGGACTATGCAACCTGAGCAGCCTGCTCTAGTGGTCCAGTGCCGGGGCATTGGACTAGATGACCTTTGGAGGTCCTTTTCAACCCAAACCATTCTGTGATTCTGATTGCCTCTGAGTTGTTTAATGAATGTGGGGGAACATTTATGGCATTTCTGAGGTGGTTGCAGGGCATGGTTTAGTGGTCATGGCAGTGTTGGGTTGATGGTTGGACTTGACCTTAGAGCTCTTTTCTGGTTCTGTGATTCTTTATCACACATGCTTTAAAGGGAGGTTGAGACAAACCTCCTCAACATTCTTTAACCTCCTGCTCTTAAAGGTGAGACATGGAAAAGGCTTCAACACTGTATCTGCCGTGTTCAGAATCATAGGACCTTGCACACTATCAGTTCTTACACACACAAGTTGTCAGCCAAATGCAGAGCAACTCAGGGCAGCTGTTTTTAGGAGCAGTTGTCTGGCCTGGATTCTTTCTGCTTTAGGGAGATTAGAGCTGGAGAGTAAATTAAAGCACCAGATTAATCTTGCCCCAGTGCCAGGCAAGGTTATGGAGCAGGTCATCTGGAGTGCAATCACACAGCACTTACAGGATGGCCAAGGGATCAGGCCCAGCCAGCATGGATTTAGGAAGGGCAGGTCCTGCCTAACCAAGCTGATCTCCTTCTATGCCCAGGAGACTGCCTGGTGGATGTGGGGCAGGCTGTGGATGTAGTCTACCTGGACCTCAGCAAGGCCTTTGACACTGTCCCCCACAGCAAACTCCTGACCAAGCTGTCAGCCCCTGGCTTGGACAGCAGCTCTGAGCTGGGCTAGGAACTGGCTGGAGGGCCGAGCCCAGAGAGTGGTGGTGAATGGTGCCACAGCCAGCTGGCATCCAGTCACCAGTGGTGTGCCCCAAGGATCAGTGCTGGGCCCCATGCTCTTTAACATCTTCATTGATGACCTGGATGAGGGCATTGAGTCCATCATCAGTAAGTTTGCAGATGACACCAAGCTGGGGGCAGGAGTTGATCTGCTGGGGGGGTAGAGGGGCTCTGCAGAGGGACCTCGACAGGCTGGGCAGATGGGCAGAGTCCAAGGGCATGAGACTGAACACATCCAAGTGCTGGGTTCTGCACATTGGCCACAACAACCCCATGCAGTGCTACAGGCTGGGGTCAGAGTGGCTGGAGAGCAGCCAGGCAGAGAGGGACCTGGGGGTACTGGTTGATGGTAGGCTGAACATGAGCCTGCAGTGTGCCCAGGTGCCTAAGAAGGCCAATGGCATCCTGGCCTGCATCAGGAACAGTGTGGCCAGCAGGAGCAGGGAGGTCATTCTGCCCCTGTACACTGCACTGGTTAGGCCACACCTTGAGTCCTGTGTCCAGTTCTGGGCCCCTCAGTTTAGGAAGGAGGTTGAGTTGCTGGAAGGTGTCCAGAGAAGGGCAACAAAGCTGGGGAGGGGCTTGGAACACAGCCCTGTGAGGAGAGGCTGAGGGAGCTGGGGTTGCTTAGCCTGGAGAAGAGGAGGCTCAGGGGTGACCTTATTGCTTTCTACAACTACCTTAAGGGAGGTTGTAGCCGGGTGGGGGTTGGTCTCTTCTCCCAGGCAACCAGCTCCAGAACAAGAGGACACAGTCTCAAGCTGTGCCAGGGGAGGTTTAGGCTGGAGGTGAGGAGAAAGTTCTTCACAGAGAGAGAGATTGCCCATTGGAATGGGCTGCCCAGGGAGGTGGTGGAGTCACCATCACTGGAGGTGTTCAGGAGGAGACTTGATAGGGTGCTTGGTGCCATGGGTTAGTTGATTAGGTGGTGTAGGATGATAGGTTGGACACAATGATCTTGAAGGTCTCTTCCAACCTGTTCTATTCTATTCTATTCTATTCTATTTATTCCATTCCATTCCATTCCATTCCATTCCATTCCATTCCATTCCATTCCATTCCATTCCATTCCATTCCAATTCCTATTCCTATTCCTATTCCTATTGTGCTCTATTCAGAGTTTGCCCAGGCTGGGTTTCCAGCACAGTCAGTTGGTGATCTGAATGCTCCTCAGGAGCTGCCCCCTGTTTTTTTCCCCTCATTGCTTACACACCCAGCATCAGAGAACTGGGTGTCTGGGTACCTGAACTAAAGTGGGATAAATCAGACACCTGAGTTTATCTGCCAGTGTTCAGATGAAAATGATAAGGCTTCCCTAATGAATGTTCAAGCAGTGCAAGCACAGGATGAAGCCTAGGGTCAGGCTTAATCACTAATGACTCTCCCTAAACCCCAGCAGGAGCTCTGAGCTGGCATCACATTTCCCTCTCTGTTACTTTGCTCTTGCTCATTGCTTTCTGCACAGGGAGTGGGGCTGCTTTAATTGGCCTTTGATGGCAGCGGACCAAGGGTGGCTACCTGGGCAGAGCTACAGAAATGGATAGTGAAGACACACAGATACTCAGGAGTCATCCACTGTGCTGTTTCCACTCCCTCACCAGCAGAAATGATTTGTTTCACCAAATAAATGCCCTGCAGTGCTGCTTTATTTCCTTTCTCCGATGGAAGAAGGATTTTGCTGAATGATTAGGAGTTTGCTTTTCCTTCTCTGGAGTTATCTGGGGGGAGGGGAGGGCATATGAAAGCTGGAGAGGTCAGTGTCTTCAGATGTCTCCCTCACCCTAGAGCCAAAATGCAAGAATAATGCTGATTCAGAAAGGCAATGCAGGGATCTGTGTAGCTGAGCAGCCTGTCACTCTGGCTACTCCTTCCCAGAGTGCTGCTAGGCAATTCATTACCACACCACCATTCCCACTCCTTTTTATGCTTGCTTTTTGGTTTTGCTCTGGGTTTGCTTTTAGGGCGTGAAATCTGATGGCTGAACCCCCACCTGACTTCAAACGAGGCAGGCTCTGATTTCTAATTCAGTTCTTCTTTTTAATCTTCCCCCCCAGCCCCCAGTTGCTAATTACCAGCCTGGGTCTCAACCACTGCACTCTTCACGTTCACAGCTACAACACCACTGCACTCTTCATGTTCACAGCTACACCACCACTGCACTCTTCATGTTCACAGCTACACCAACCACTGCACTCTTCACGTTCACAGCTACACCAACCACTGCACTCTTCATGTTCACAGCTACACCAGCCACTGCACTCTTCATGTTCACAGCTACACCAGCCACTGCACTCTTCATGTTCACAGCTACACCAGCCACTGCACTCTTCATGTTCACAGCTACACCAACCACTGCACTCTTCATGTTCACAGCTACACCACCACTGCACTCTTCATGTTCACAGCTACACCAGCCACTGCACTCTTCATGTTCACAGCTACACCAGCCACTGCACTCTTCATGTTCACAGCTACACCACCACTGCCCTCTTCATGTTCACAGCTACACCAACCACTGCACTCTTCATGTTCACAGCTACACCAGCCACTGCACTCTTCATGTTCACAGCTACACCAGCCACTGCACTCTTCATGTTCACAGCTACACCACCACTGCACTCTTCATGTTCACAGCTACACCACCACTGCACTCTTCACGTTCACAGCTACACCAGCCACTGCACTCTTCATGTTCACAGCTACACCACCACTGCACTCTTCATGTTCACAGCTACACCAACCACTGCACTCTTCATGTTCACAGCTACACCAGCCACTGCACTCTTCATGTTCATAGCTACACCAGCCACTGCACTCTTCACGTTCACAGCTACACCAGCCACTGCACTCTTCATGTTCACAGCTACACCAGCCACTGCACTCTTCATATTCACAGCTACACCAACCACTGCACTCTTCATGTTCACAGCTACACCAACCACTGCACTCTTCATGTTCACAGCTACACCAGCCACTGCACTCTTCATGTTCATAGCTACACCAGCCACTGCACTCTTCACGTTCACAGCTACACCAGCCACTGCACTCTTCATGTTCACAGCTACACCTCCACTGCACTCTTCATGTTCACAGCTACACCAACCACTGCACTCTTCATGTTCACAGCTACACCAGCCACTGCACTCTTCATGTTCACAGCTACACCAACCACTGCACTCTTCCTTATCACAGCTACACCACCACTGCACTCTTCATATTCACAGCTACACCACCACTGCACTCTTCATATTCACAGCTACACCAGCCACTGCACTCTTCATGTTCACAGCTACACCAGCCACTGCACTCTTCATGTTCACAGCTACACCACCACTGCACTCTTCATGTTCACAGCTACACCAACCACTGCACTCTTCATATTCACAGCTACACCAACCACTGCACTCTTCCTTTTCACAGCTACACCAGCCACTGCACTCTTCATGTTCACAGCTACACCAGCCACTGCACTCTTCATATTCACAGCTACACCACCACTGCACTCTTCATATTCACAGCTACACCAGCCACTGCACTCTTCATGTTCACAGCTACACCACCACTGCACTCTTCATGTTCACAGCTACACCAACCACTGCACTCTTCATGTTCACAGCTACACCAACCACTGCACTCTTCATATTCACAGCTACACCAACCACTGCACTCTTCCTTTTCACAGCTACACCAGCCACTGCACTCTTCATGTTCACAGCTACACCAGCCACTGCACTCTTCATGTTCACAGCTACACCAGCCACTGCACTCTTCATATTCACAGCTACACCAACCACTGCACTCTTCATGTTCACAGCTACACCAGCCACTGCACTCTTCATGTTCACAGCTACACCAACCACTGCACTCTTCATGTTCACAGCTACACCAACCACTGCACTCTTCATTTTCCCAGCTACCCCAGCCACTGCACTCTTCATATTCACAGCTACACCAGCCACTGCACTCTTCATGTTCACAGCTACACCAACCACTGCACTCTTCATGTTCACAGCTACACCAGCCACTGCACTCTTCATATTCACAGCTACACCAGCCACTGCACTCTTCATGTTCACAGCTACACCAACCACTGCACTCTTCATGTTCACAGCTACACCAGCCACTGCACTCTTCATGTTCACAGCTACACCAACCACTGCACTCTTCATTTTCCCAGCTACACCACCACTGCACTCTTCATTTTCCCAGCTACACCAACCACTGCACTCTTCATGTTCATAGCTACATCATGTTATTGCAAACTTCTTTTGTCTCCTGATGGCATTTTAGGTGTAGAAGTAGGAGGAATGAGGGCTTCTTTTTTTGTTTGGGTGTTTTGGTGTGATTTTTGGGGGGGTTGGGGTTTTTATTGGTGGCACAGTCTGCATTTTATGTCTCCCTCAAGTGCTTTTCTAAAGCTGGGTTGTTTGGGGGGGGAGCTTTGGGGTTTTGTTTTGTTTTGTTTTGTTTTTTTCCCCCCAGACTGTGTGTTTTGCATGGGTGGGACAGTAGGTTATTGTTAGCCTGTTAGACACAACTGGGTCTGAATACCCTTCAGTAGTTTGTGAGGCAAGTCAGCTCTATTTGCATTTGTTCCAGTCACAAAGGTTTATAGGTCAGCAAAGGCTGGCTGGAAAAATCCAACATGCCAAGGCACCATTCTTCTCTGGCTGTCAGGAATTCAAATGTGCTGGTTTTGCTATGTCTCCCTTGGTCATGAATATATGATAGCGGGCTCTGGAGTCGCTTTGTTTCCTTGGAGCTTGGTACCAGCTGGGGCTAAGATGGAGGACGTGACTTGGTGCCAGCTTCCCTTCCCCCCCACCCTCCCTCTTCGTTCTGCCCATGATAAGCAGCAGCAAATCAAACCTCAGTGCAACTGGAAGCAATGAGAGGGCAGTGCTCAGCCCTGCACTGTACTGCTGCTGGGGTTTCATCTTAGAGAATACAAGATGACTCTTGGCCTTTCGTAGAAACTATTGTGTTAACTTCGTGTCCCTTCTGCTTTGGGTTTGGGAGTTCTTCCTGGCTTTTATTTGAGTTACATCCTGGAATGTTTGCTGCAAAGTCTATGCAGAGGTCTTCATTTTGGCCTAGACTGGCAAAAAATTAGCCAGCTTTTAGAATTCAGGTCTTCAGAAGACATTCATACAGCTTTAATGGTCACACATCTCGTGCCAGGTGAGACCTCACCTGGAATATTGCATCCAGTTCTGGGCTCCCCAGTTCAGGAGGGACAGGGATCTGCTGGAGAAGAGTCCAAGGGAGGGCTTTGAGGATGCTGAAGGGACTGGAGCACTGCCCTGTGAGGAGAGGCTGAGAGCCCTGGGGCTGTTCAGTCTGGAAAGAAGACTGAGAAGGGATTTAATAAATGTTTATCAGTATCTGAGGGTTGGGGGTCAAGAGGGAGGGCACAGGCTCTGCTCACTTGCTCCCTGGGATAGGACAAGGGGCAATGGATAGAAACTCCAGCACAGGAGGTTCCACCTCAACATGAGGAGGAACTTCTTCACTGGGAGGGTCCCAGAGCACTGGAACAGGCTGCCCAGAGAGGTTGTGGAGTCTCCTCCTCTGGAGACTTTCCATCCCCATCTGGATGTGTTCCTGTGTGACCTGTGCTGGATTCTCTGCTCCTGCTCAGGCAGGGGGGTTGGACTCAGGGATCTCTGGAGGTCCCTTCCAACCCCTAACATCCTGTGAGCTGTAAAGAAAACCATCTTGAACTACCATCAACAACCTGATCTTTTAACCACTTGCATGCCAAGCTTTTTATATAGTTATAGCTGGAGATACAGATACAGAGATATAGATGTAGATATGTTATGTTATAGAATAAACCAGGTTGGAAGAGACCTTCAAGATCATCGTGTCCAACCCATCAACCAATCCAACACCACCTAAACAACTAACCCATGGCACCAAGCACCCCAGAAAAACATAGATATAGATATAGATATAGATATAGAGATAGATATAGATTTAGAGATAGAGATATAGAGATATAGATAGAGATAGAGATAGATAGATATAGAGAAAGAGATATAGATAGAGAGATAGATATAGAGATACAGAGATATAGATAGAGATAGAGATAGATATAGAGATAGAGATATAGCTGTAGATATAGATAGATATAGAGATAGATAAAGATATAGAGATATAGATGTAGATATAGATATATAGATATAGATTCAAAGAGTGTCTTCCTCAAAGCATTTCCTTAGCTCTGTTTTTCATCTTCCAGTTATAAAGAGGTTTGGCCTTTTACCGTCACAGAATCACAGAGCGGGAGAGGTTGGAAGGGACCTCCAGAGGTCCTCCAGCACAACCCCGCTGCCAAAAGCTGGATCCTTCACCTGAAATACAGATTTCTCCCCTGGAATTTGCTTCCTTCCCAGCTGCATTGTGAATTTTAAATGCTGTGTCTTGCATACATCGTGAGGGATCCTCTTGCAGCTTAGGAGCTGACATCTCATTTCGAGCTCGCTTTCCTGGAGCCCCATTCCTCTGAAACCAGTTAGGCCTTGCTTGAGTTTGATTTGTTTAAAAGCCAGTTAACAAAGTGTTTGTTTTTCTAGGTGTATCTCAAGATCTGATCTTTATGGATTTGTTTTCTTTTCCTATTTTATTTTTTTTTAAACTCCTAAAATCTGCCAGATCTCTCTTTAATAGGCTCATGGAAAGCAAGCTGTGACCTTTCTTGGTCTGTTTTGAAGGGGCTTTCTGCAAAACAGGGGCTGTTTTGAGTAAAAGGCAACACAGGCAAGGTTAGGTTGGATCTGAAAGCTTAGAGAGCCAGCAGCTAAAGCTCCTATTGATGCCTCCATCTGAAGCAGCCAGGGAGACCCTTTTCCTTTTGAATGCAGGACTGGCTGCCAAGTTGGCACCATCTTGCATGTTTGTAGATTGAAATTCAGCACATGGCTTTAACTCTTCAGCTGTGCTGGCTGCAAACAATTACCCCCTCCCCCCCTCAAAAAAAACCAACCCCAAACAAAACCCAAAACAACCACCAAATGCTTAGGTATAATCAGTTCATTGTCTCAGCCGTGCCAAGCAGCATCTGACCCTTAAAAATCCTGTTGAGGATGTTGCTTTAAAAATGCCATCTTGGGTGAGGCACATGCAAAGAGCAGGAGCAGGTTTGAAATGGAAATATTTACAAATATTCAGCTTTTCTGGGGGGGGAAAAAAACCAAAACACCACACAAACAAGCAAAGGAAAAAAAAGACCCAACCCAACCAAAAACACCTCACAAAAATAAACACTGTACTGGATCATGGAATCTGTCCATGAGGGGCTGCAGGTTTCAACAGAGGAATGACTGGAAAAAAAAATCTCCACAGTTGGAAGAACACTAAGAAACACCCCCCAAAAAAATCATCTCTGTAGGGTTTCAATGTCTCACACAGCTACTAATCACCTTCAGAAAGCAAACCGTTGTCAGTATCTGGAGATTCAACTGGGGTTGGAGCCCAGCAGAATGAAGCAAGAGGACACAGTCTCAAGCTGCACCAGAGGAGGTTTAGGCTGGATATTAGGAAGAAATTCTTCTCAGCAAGAGAGATTGGCCATTGGAATGTGCTGCCCAGGGAGGTGGTGGAGTCACCATCCCTGGAGGTGTTTAGGAAGAGCCTGGATGAGGCACTTGGTGCCATGGTTCAGTTGATGATGATGGTGTTGGGTGATAGGTTGGACTTGATGATCTCAAAGGTCTTTTCCAGCCTAGTAAATTCAATTCAATTCAATTCAATTCAATTCAATTCAATTCAATTCAATTCAATTCAATTCAATTCAATTCAATTCCTATCCTATCCTATCCCATCCTATCCCATCCCATCCTATCCTATCCCATCCTATCCTATCCTATCCTATCCTAGCCTAGCCTAGCCTAGCCTAGCCTAGCCTAGCCTAGCCTAGCCTAAATCTGCCCTCCTCAATCTTCAATCCACTCCCTCTGCTCCTGTCACTACAAGCCCTTGGTAAAAGTCCCTTCCCAGCTTTCTTGTAGCCCCCTCAGGTACTGGAAGGCTGCTTTAAGGTCTCCCTGGAGCCTTCTCTTCTCCAGGCTGAACAGCCCCAGCTCTCTCAGGCTGTGCTCATAGCAGAGGTTCTGCAGCCCTCAGATCACCTTTGTGGCGTCCTCTGGACCAACTCTAGCAGTTCCATGCCCCATTTATGCTGGGGGCACCAGAACTGGAGGCAGTGCTGCAGCTGGGGTCAACGTGCCATCCAAAATGACCACTACATCAAACCATACTGCAATTGTGACATTGATATGTTCTTGTTACTACACTTAGCTATTTTTTCCCAACACTATACAAGGCACAAAGCACTTGGCATGGGCCAAAACAGTTCTGCCATTCACTAATGATTTCATGTAGCATGAACTTCTGGATTCAGGCAAGTAGTGACCTCCCTGTAACGCCTTCAGTGTAATTAGAAGGTAATTTGAGGAGTCAGGAAGCAGGTCTGCACAGTTGTGTATCCTTTCTGTGGTTTGGAAGATTTTCACAATCATGGATGCCACAGAGCACGTGGGGAGGTCCTTGCAGCTGGCAGAGATCACCAAAACCTCCAGACAACATTGCAAACACTCACCCACATTCTGATGCTGGATTAAGTTCACAGTTCCTGTTGTGTGTACTGCAACAGGCTAAGACTTTTTAAGAGTTGACTTCTTTCTGGCAGTGATTTTACTCTTGAAACCCAGTAATGCTTTCACAGTGCATCAGATGTACCAAAGTCACCATTTCTTGGCATTATTGCTTTAATCCACACTTGTGTGAGTGGCTATGGATGTGGTGTTTTTGTTTGAAGGAGGTGAGAAGCAAACAGAGTGAAGAGTTCTATATTCTGCAATGGGGACCAGAGGGAATGGATCCAGAAGAGGCCACAAAGATGCTAAAGGGGCTGGAGCAGCTCTGCTACTAGGACAGGCTGAGGGAGCTGGGGGTGTTCAGCCTGGAGAAGAGAAGGCTCCAGGCAGACCTAAGAGCAGCCTGCCAGTACCCGAAGGGGGCTCCAAGAAGGCTGCAGAAGGACTGTTTGCAGGGACAGGACTAGGGGCAATGGTTTGAAATGAGAGCAGAGCAGATTTAGATTGGATGTGAGGAACAAGTTTTTTAGCATGAGGGTGGTGGAACACTGGAACAGGTTGCCCAGGGAGGGAGTTGAGGCCATGCCCTGGAGACCTTCAACGTCAGGCTTGAAAAGGTTCTGCGCAACCTGCTCTAGGTGGGGCTGTCCCTGCAGGGGGGGTTGGACTGGATGACCTTTGGAGGTCACTTCCAACACAAACCATTCTATGACTCTCTCATTATTTTAATGACTATACACACTGCTTTCTGACCTAGAGTGAAAGATACTCTAGCTGTACAAAAGCTACTGTAGGAAAAGCAGCTCTCACTTTCATTCAGACTTTGGTTCAGGTGGGTTCCATCGGCTCCTAAACCCCTTGGATTACTCATAAGTGAAAACAAAAGTTGGATGCCATTGGGTGTCCTGAACTTTTGTGTGGATTCTTTGAGATTTTGAAGCACTGACCAGCAGAGGAAATGTTTTGTTTGTTGTTTTTCCTAGAATTTGTTGTGAATAAGGGAGGGAAAAGAGAGAAATTGCTTACTGAGACTTCTGTGCCACAGTAAAAGGAGCAAGAAGACTCCTGATATGTCACTGTCACTTTGGGTGAAGACAAATCCTTTAATTAGGTGGATGCAGAGTGAGGACAATGCTGCAGGCTTGGGGCAGAGTGGCTGAAAGCAGCCTGGTGGAAAAGGAGCTGGGGGTGATGGTCAGCAGCTGAACATGAGCCAGCAGAGTGCCCAGCTGGCCAAGAAGGCCAAGGGCATCCTGGCCTGCACCACACCCAGTGTGCCCAGCAGGAGTAGGGCAGTGCTGGTGCCCCTCTACTGGGCCCTGGTGAGGCCACAGCTTGAGCGCTGGGTTCAGTTCTGGTGCCACAGGACAGGAAAGACATTGAGGGGCTGGAGGGTGTCCAGAGAAGAGCAATGAGGCTGGGGAGGGCTTTGGAGAGTGTCACATGAGGAGAGGCTGAGGGAGCTGGGGTGGTTCAGTGTGGAGAAGAGGAGGCTAAGGGGAGATCTTATTGCTGTCTACAGCTGCCTGAGAGGAGGTTGGGGTGAGGCTGGTGTTGGTCTCTTCTCCCAAGTAAGCAGCACCAGGATGAGAGGAGCTGGGTTTGAGTTGTGCCAGGGGAGGGTTAGGTTGGACATGAGGAAAAACTTCTTGAGTGAGAGAGTGGTGAGGGGTTGGAAGAGGCTGCCCAGGGAGGTGGTGGAGTCACCATCCCTGGGGGTGTTGAAGAAGCTGTAGGTGGCTGTGGTGCTTCAGGAGGTGGTTTAGTAGTTGTGGGAGCTGGGTTATGGCTGGACTCGATGATCTTGGAGGTCTTTTCCAGCCTTAATGATTTTATGATCAACCTGATCCCTCCTTCCTCTTGTCACCATGTTAATACCAGATTCACTACTTTTAAGTAGGCTGTGAAAAGTTGCAAGCAGAGACTGAGAAAAGGTCAACAGTGCCACAGAAATAGGCTGAAAAGGCAGAAATTTCCTTTCTTTTTCTGAGACACTTGAATGTGTCCAGAGAAGGGCAATGAGGCTGGGGAGTGGCCTGGAGCACAGCCCTGTGAGGAGAGGCTGAGGGAGCTGGGGTTGCTTAGCCTGGAGAAGAGGAGACTCAGGGGAGACCTCATTGCTCTCTACAACTACCTGAAGGGTTGTTGTAGCCAGGAAGGGGTTGGTCTCTTCTCTCTAGCAACCAGCATCAGAACAAGGGACACAGTCTCAAGCTGTGCCAGGGGAGGTTTAGGCTGGAGGTGAGGAGAAAGTTCTTCACCGAGCGAGTCGTTCGCCATGGGAATGTGCTGCCCAGGGAGGTGGTGGAGTCACCATCCCTGGAGGTGTTCAAGAGGGGATTGGACATGGCACTTGGTGCCATGGTTTAGTCATGAGGTCTGTGATGACAGCTTGGACTTGATGATCTTTGAGGTCTCTTCCCACCTTGGTGATTCTGTGAAGAGCAAAGATTTGCCCTTGCCGCATTTAGCAGAGTTGCGTTTGCCAGGCGTGGAACTGAGGTGGATATTGCACACAGTGCCTCTGGAATTTTGTTTGAGAGAAGCACAGGATTTTCACTTCACAGGGAAGGCTGGCCTGGAGTGTGGCCAGTTGAGAGCCCTTTGTGTGAATGCTGGGTGTGTGGGAAAGGGAAGCTGCAGTGCTCGGTAGGGGCTCCTTCTGGCACGCCCCGCGGGGAGTGCGGTGCTCCCCTTGCGGGGGTTCGAGAGCTGGTGCTGAAGGGGAAGCTTTCGCTATCCCCTCCTTATAATTTGCAGGAGCTATTAAAAGGATAATTACCATTAAAGATTAATACTGCATTTTAATTACCTTAATGATGGTGAGTCTAATTCTGCACTCATCCTCTTCCTGTGTATGCATGTATTGCCAGAACAGTTTAAGCTTCAGGAGAGATACAGGTGAACACTTTACTCTCAAAGGCATTTTGTGATGCTTCACCTAAAAAATGCACTTCTAAGCAAAGTGAAAATGAACAAAAAAAACCCCAAACCCTCAGGAACCTCTCTGGGCAGCCTGCTCCAGGGCTCTGGCACCCTCACAGGGAAAAAAGTTTTTCCCTTCTGTTCCTGTGGTACCTCCTCTGCTCCAGCTTGCCCCCAGTGCCTCTTGTCCTGTCCTTGGACATCCCTGAGCAGAGCCTGGCTCCAGCCCTGCACATCTTTATCCCCAGCAATGAGGGCAGCCCTCAGGCTCCTCTGCTCTAAGTCCCAGCTCCCTTAGCCTGTCCTCACAAGATGTTCCACTGCCTGCAGCACCTCTGTGGCTCTGTGTTGGACTCTCTTAAGCAGTTCCCTGAAGTCCTTCTTGACCTGAGTGGCCCAGAACCGGACACAATATTCCAGATGCAGCCTCACCAGGGCAGAGTAGAGGGGCAGGAGAACCTCTCTGCACCTATTGACCACAGCCCTTCTAATCTACCCCAGGATGCCCTTGGCCTTCTTGGCCACAAGGGCACATTGCTGGCTCATGGGCATCCTGCTGTCCACCAGGATCTCCATCTCTCTTTCCCCAGAGCTGCTCTCCAATAGGTCAGTCCTTGCTTTGGAAGAGAAAGAACAGACCCAGGGAGTTTTATTCCTCAGGCTGCACTCACTAGAGTGTGAATTAGAACTGAAGCCTCTAAAAGGCTTAACACATCAGACTTTGGAGAATGTAAGAAACATTTAAATGCTTTTAAAGGAGTTTAGCACTTCAGTAGCGAAGCTTTGGGTAACTGCAGTAAGTGTTTTTTAAAGACAGAGACTAAAGTAGCATCCTAATGGATTCCTAATACAGTTTCCATACTGCATGTGGGGAAGGAGGGTTTTATACTGGTTTGTATCAGCATTCCTGTCAGCACTGCATGACTCACTCAAGCAGACTCATATCCAGAAAGGTGGTTATGCAACCAAGGTCATGGAGTTAAATATGCTCTGGGTTTAAGTATCTGAAAGATGCTGTCACAGGTGTAACTCCCACTGATGCCTGGTGCCTCCCAGCTACACACCTGAAAGTCTTGTTTAATGGGTGTCCAGGTGAAGGTGCCAGGCTCTGTGTGCTGCTGCCCAGTGACAGGACAGGGAACAGCAGGTCCAAGCTGCAACACAGGAGGTTCCACCTCAGCACGAGGAGACACTGCTGTATGGGTGAGAATAGAGTAGAATAGAATAGAATAGAATAAACCAGGTTGGAAGAGACCTTCAAGATCATCGTGTCCAACCTATCATCCAACACCACCTAATCAACTAAACCATGCAACCAAGCACCCTATCAAGTCTCCTCCTGAACACCTCCAGTGATGATGACTTCACCACCTCCTCAGGCAGCACATTCCAATGAGCAATCACTCTCTCTGTGTAAAACTTCCTCCTAACCTCCAGCCTAAACCTCCCCTGGCACAGCTTGAGACTGTGTCCTCTTGTTCTGGTGCTGGTTGCCTGGGAGAAGAGACCAACCTCTGCCTGTCTACAACCTCCCTTCAGGTAGTTGTAGAGAGCCTTGAGGGTGCCAGAGCCCTGCAGCAGGCTGCCCAGAGAGATTGTGGAGTCTCCATCCCTGTAGGTGTTCAAAACCCACCTGGATGTGTTCCTGTGTGAGCTGCCCTGGGTGCTCCTGCTCTGGCAGGGGGGTTGGACTGGATGATCTCTGGAGGTCCCTTCCAACTCCTAACATTGTGTGATCCTGTGATGGATTCTGTGATTCTGTGGTGTGTGTTCCTGGTGTCCCTAGGGCAGAACTGTCAGGCCTGTGTGATCCTGTTCCTGCAAGGAAGTTCTTTGCCTGCCGCTCTAGCGCAGCATTTTAATCTGCTGTGGTTCCTGGCTGCAGGGAGACGCTGCCTAATTGCACAGCATCAGCTGATGATAGGTGCTATCACGCTTCACTCTACCATGTCAGATGTCCAAACATTTGTCTGAGTAACATTGTTACAGATACAATTGGTACCTTAGTTCATTCCCTTCTCTGAAAGGATTTTAAACCAGCAAACCCAGTTCACTTCCTGACTGCTAACAGGGTGGCAGAGCGCTGCTGAGTGGCTGCTGGCTACTGCCTTTGCATGTAGGAACGCCCTGGGAGGTCAGGCAAAAGCACCTGCTGTGCTAGAAGTGTTTGCACCACAAAGGTGTATGGCTTTAGAAAGGTAGACTTGTAGAATCAGGGAATCATTCAGGCTGGAAAACCCACACCAGATGACTACAAGGAATAGCATCCCAAGCCCAGACCCTGCCCTTCTCCAGCAAGGTCACTAAACTACATCAAACCTGCCCTCACAGTCACATTTGGCTCCAACCTTGTCCTTGCACAGCCCAGGACCCAGGCTGACAGGAAACAATCTTCTTGTGGTTGAGTTAGAGGTGTTACATCAACCAAGCAAAGCATCCCCTCTGAAGTCTGGCAATAGTGTGGGGAGAGGTCCCTTCCAACCCAACCTGTTCTATGATTCTCTGAAGCTGTTTATGGTAGTTTGATTCACAGGGCTTCTGTTTCATCATCTCAGTAGCCTTTACCTTTGCATCTGACCAAGTCTTTCACTGTGTAAAATCCTGGCCCCATTAAGGCCAGGCTGGAAGCAGCTTCAAGCAACCTGGTCTAGTGGACAAGGCCAAGTTGGATGGGGTTTTGAGCAACCTGGTCTTGTGGAAGGCGTCCTTGCCCATGGCAGGGGGTAGGAACCAGATGATCTTGAAGGTCTCTTCCAACCCAGACCATTCTATGATTCTTTCAGTTCACTGGTTAGGTGAATCAGACCTGTAGTCACAGAGTCATAGAATGGTCTGGGTTGGAAAGGACCTGTGGAGCTCATCCAGTCCAACCCCTCTGCAGTCAGCAGGGAAAGCCTCAACTGGATCAGGTTGCTCAGAGCCCAGTCAAGCTTCACTTTGAATAGCCCTGTGGCAGTTGTGCCCTTTGAGTAACAGTCCTGTGACAGTTCCATACCAGTTACAGGTTTGCTTTGTATCCTGTTTGCAACCACCAGCATTCTTCTGAGCCTCAGCAGAGAAATGCTCCACGTGGGGTCACAGAATCACAGACTGTTAGGGGTTGAAAGGGATCTCCAGAGATCATCCAGTCCAACCCCCCTGCCAGAGCAGGAGCACCCAGGGCAGCTCACAGGAACACATCCAGGTTGGCTTTGAAAGTCTCCAGAGAAGGAGACTCCACAACCTCGCTGGGCAGCCAGCTCCAGGGCTCCATCACCCTCACAGTAAAGAAGTTTCTTGTGTTGGGGTGGAAGTTCTTGTGTTCTAGCTTATATCCATGTCTTCTAAGCTACTTCTGGCTGAGTGTTTGGGCTGTTTTGGCAGGAGGCCTGCTCACAAGGAGCTGAATGCCAGCAGGAGCAGGGAGGTGATTCTCCCCCTGTATGCTGCACTGGTTATGCCACACCTTGAGTCCTGTGTCCAGTTCTGGGCCCCTCAGTTTAGGAAGGAGGTTGACTTCCTGGAAGGTGTCCAGAGAAGGGCAACAAAGTTGGTGAGGGGTTAGGAACACAAGCCCTATGAGGAGAGGCTGAGGGAGCTGGGGTTGCTTAGCCTGGAGAAGAGGAGGCTCAGGGGAGACCTTCTTGCTCTCTACAACTACCTTAAGGGAGGTTGTAGCCAGGCAGAGGTTGGTCTCTTCTCCCAGGCAGCCAGTACCAGAACAAGAGGACACAGTCTCAAGCTGTGCCAGGGGAGGTTTAGGCTGGAAGTGAGGAGGAAGTTCTACACAGAGAGAGTGATTGCCCATTGGAATGGGCTGCCCAGGGAGGTGGTGGAGTCACCATCCCTGGAGGTGTTCAGGAGGAGACTTGATAGGGTACTTGGTTGCATGGGTTAGTTGTTTAGGTGGGTTGGATTAGTTGATACGTTCACAGTATCACCAAGGTTGGAACAGACCTCAAAGATGATCAAGTCCAACCTGTCACCACAGACCTCATGGCACCATGGCACCAAGTGCCACATCCAATCCCCTCTTGAACACCTCCAGAGACAATGACTCCACCACCTCCCTGGGCAGCACATTCCAATGGCGAACGACTCTCTCAGTGAAGAACTTTCTCCTCACCTCCAGCCTACATTTCCCCTGGTGCAGCTTGAGACTGTGTCCTCTTGTTCTGGTGCTGGTTGCTAGAGAGAAGAGACCAACCCCTTCCTGGCTACAACCACCTTTCAGGTAGTTGTAGACAGCAATAAGGTCATCCTCTTCTCCAGGCTAAGCAACCCCAGCTCCCTCAGCCTCTCCTCATAGGGCTGTGCTCAAGGCCTCTCCTCAGCCTTGTTGCCTTTAAAGTTGGTTGGATGAGATGATCTTGAAGGTCTCTTTCAACCTGGTTAATTCTATTCTATTCTATTCTATTCTATTCTATTCTATTCTATTCTATTCCATTCCATTCCATTCCATTCCATTCCATTCCATTCCATTCCATTCCATTCCATTCCATTCCATTCCATTCCATTCCATTCTTCAAAGAAGTAAAAAGACCAAGAAATTCTGTTACATTTTGACATGATAGAAATCACCTCTTCACGTTTAGTGCCAAAATACTTGGGTAATCAGTTCATGCTGAAGGAGGAAAAATAATACTGCCTGCTGAATACTTTTTAATAGCTACCAAGACCATGCAGGTTGAACAGGTTTGCATACAAATGGGAGATGAAAGAGAGAAATTAAACAACCTCTGTGTCCTCGGAAGCTGAGCTTGCAGGTCCCCACTCACTGGCGTCTGAGCGGTGTGGCAGAGACAGCAGAGCAATTTCTCAAGGGCTGCTTAAGCCATTTAGCTCACTTCAGGTGAAAGAAAACATCTTAACCAACATTCACACACCACATGGTAGCCAGCCCTGGGGGGAGAGAGAGAATCCCAGTGAGGCTTACAGTAAAAGAGGAAGCTATATGAGTCACACATTCATCAGCTACATGAGCTTTGCTCCTGCATTTTACTGGGGAGGGTGTTTGGGGGGGGGGGGGGGGGTTGTGTGGAAGGAAAAATATTGTAGGGATGTTTTTTACTTTACATTTCTCTGTGCCTCTTGGGTGGTTATTTTTTTGTTGGTTTTGTGTTGGGTTTTTTTTCCCCCCATGGATAACTTTCCACCTTGGTGTAATACAGTCATAAAGTGCTCACGAAGAGCAGCTCAGATGAAAAAGTGATTACAGCCTGTTGTAATGGCCAAAAGATGCTTATTCAGCTAAAAAGATTTTGAAATTCTGGCAAAAAAAAAGAAAGGGGAAAAAAAAAACCCCAACACAACACACAAAAAAACCCCAAAAAGCAGCCTGCTGAGGCTGGAAGCAGTTTACATAGTTTCTGAGACATTTCCTCTACTGTTCAATATATCAAAGTGTTCACAGTGCTGCAGCAAGCAGCATATTTCTGCCTCAAAATACATCCCAAGAACAAAATTCTTTCAAACTAACACAGGATCCCAGGATGGTAGGGGTTGGAAGGGACCTCCAGAGATCATCCAGTCCAAGACCCCTGCCAGAGCAGGAGCAGAGAATCCAGCACAGGTCACACAGGAAGGCATCCAGATGGGGCTGGAAAGGCTCCAGAGAAGGAGACTCCACAACCTCTCTGGGCAGCCTGCTCCAGTGCTCTGGGACCCTCCCAGTGAGGAAGTTCCTCCTCATGTTGAGGTGGAGCCTCCTGTGCTGGAGTTTCTATCCATTGCCCCCTGTCCTATCCCAGGGTGCAAGTGAGCAGAGCCTGTGCCCTCCCTCTTGTACCCCAACCCTCAGATATTGATAGACATTGATCAGATCCCCTCTCAGTCTTCTCCTGTCCAGACAAAACAGCCCCAGGGCTCTCAGCCTCTCCTCACCAGGCAGTGCTGCAGTCCCTTCAGCATCCTTGTAGCCCTCCCTTGGACTCTCTCCAGCAGATCCCTGTCCCTACTGAACTGGGGAGCCCAGAACTGGATGCAGTGTTCCAGGTGAGGCCTCTCCAGGGCAGAGTAGAGGGGGTGGAACCTGAACTTGTTCCCCATCTCCACCCATAAAGAGTAACTAAGCAAAAACCTGCTTTTTTTGGGGGTGAGGTATAAAGTAACCTCATAAGGGGATTTTGGTTCTTTAATCTTGATTTTTTCTATTTCTTCAACTGAAACTGAGGTTGTCTATTACAAATATCTAAGGCTTATTTTGTAGTAAGGGCCATTACCCTACAGGCTTGAGAATCATAGAATCATAGAATGGTGTGGGTTGGAAGGGACTTGCAAAGCTCTTGCAGTCCAACCCCACTGCACTCAGCAGGGACATCCTCCACTACAGCAGGTTGCTCAGAGCCTTGTGGAGCTTGACCTTGAATATCTCCAGGGATGGGGCCTCAACTCCCTCCTGGGCAACCTGTTCTAGTGTTTCACCACCCTCATGCTAAAGAACTTGTTCCTCACATGCAATCTAAATCTGCTCTGCTCTCATTTCAGACCATTATCCCTTGTCTTGTCCCTGCAGGCCTCTGCAAACAGTCTCTCCATCCTTCCTGTAGCCCCCTTCAGGTACTGGCAGGCTGCTCTTAGGTCTGCCTGGAGCCTTCCAGGCTGAACACCCCCAGCTCCCTCAGCCTGTCCTCATAGCAGAGCTGCTCCAATCCCCTGGACTCCCCCATGCTCCTCCTCTGGCCCCACTCCATCAGGTCCATATCCTTCCTGTGCTGAGGGCTCCAGAGCTGGATGCAGCACGCAAAGAATCAAAGTCTTCGCTCAGCCCTCAACAGAGTCAGGCCCAAGGCTGGAGCCCTTGTACACTCCTGCAGTGTGAATGTTCAGTTATTCTTGCACCTTCACAGTGCACTTACTCCAGCTTCCTTTACATGAGAAGAGAAACAGCTTCTTAAAGCTTGCAAATGGGGAGTGGTGTGAACATAAAAGCAGGAGATAAATGCCTCCGCTAATTTTTGTCAATAATTGCCCAGATCTTTCCCAAGTAATTACATTTTTCCCTTCCTTTTCTGCTAACTGCATGTGCAGACAGATTCAGGCAAAACATCTGTGGTGGCCCTTAAGTAGGAGAATTTCCTGCAAAGCACTCAAGTTCCAGATGAGTTTTGTCCTGTTTTAAGCTGCCCTCCCACTCTGGGGTTGGAATCCCTGTTAGCATCATCTAGAGAACCAAGCGTGGCAGCCGAGAGCTTCTGTCCGTTGTACAAGCCATACCTGAAGCCATGCAAGCTGTGAGGCTTTCTGCTGTGAAGTACAAGCTGAAGACAAGTCTTCTAGGTGTTTGTTTGTTTCTTTTTAACTCAGTGATGAAAAAAAAAATCCTTCCTGGCAGTTTTGGGATTAAAGTTAATACAGCTTAAGGCAGCGAGGAGGAAACAGGGAAGCAAAGCTGAAAAAAAGGCAGTGAGGTATAGAAGCATTTAATAAATTAAGGTCTAATGGTAGCAGTCTCTTAGAGGAGAGTTCAAGTAACCTTGGATGGGTCTTTTATCACCAGCTGTTAGGTTTTCTATGTTAATTCAGTAAGTTACAGGTTCTGGAGACACGTTTTGATTTGCTAGATACATAACTGCACATGAGAGCTCCAGTCATGAGTGTGCTTATGATGGAATCCTGGAAGGGCTCAGGTTGGAAGGGACCTCAGAGATCATCTCCTCCACCCTCCCCACCATGGGCAGGGACAGCTCTCAGCTAAACTCAGCTGATCAAGGCCACATCCAACCTGGCCTTCAACACCTCCAAGGAGGAGGCATCCACAGTCTCCCTGGGCAGCCTGTGCCAGAGTCTCACCACCCTTGTAATAAAGAATTTCTTCCTAAGAACCAGTCTAACCCTGCTCTCCCTCAGACACCCTCATGAAAAGTCCCTCTGCAGCCTTCCTGTAGGATCCCTTCAGCTATAGGAGGGCAGCTCTAAGGTCCCCCTGAAGTCTTCTCTTCTCCAGGCTGAACACCCCCAGCTCCCTCAGCCTGTCCTCACAGCAGAGCTGCTCCAGGCCTTGGATCATCTTTGTGGCCTCATCTGGATAGGCCCAGCCAGCAATGTTGGGGGTCCTGCCTGACCAACCTGATCTCCTTCTATGCCCAGGTGACTGCCTGGTGGATGTGGAGAGGCCTGTGAATGTAGTCTACCTGTATTTCAGCAAGGCCTTTGACATTGTCCCCCACAGCAAACTCCTGGCCAAGCTGTCAGCCCCTGGCTTGGACAGCAGCTCTGAGCTGGGTTAGGAACTGGCTGGAGGCTGAGCCCAGAGAGTGGTGGTGAATGGTGCCACAGCCAGCTGGCAGCCAGGCACTAGTGGTGTGCCCCAGGGATCAGTGCTGGGCCCCATCCTGTTCAATATCTTCACTGATGATCTGGATGAGGGCATTGAGTCCATCATCAGTAAATTTGCAGGTGACACCAAGCTGGGGGCAGGAGTTGATCTGCTGGAGGGTAGGAGAGCTCTGCAGAGGGACCTGGACAGGCTGGGCAGATGGGCAGAGTCCAAGGGCATGAGACTGAACACATCCAAGTGCTGGGTTCTGCACATTGGCCACAGCAACCCCATGCAGTGCTACAGGCTGGGGTCAGAGTGGCTGGAGAGCAGCCAGGCAGAGAGGGACCTGGGGGTGCTGGTTGACAGCAGCTGAACATGAGCCTGCAGTGTGCCCAGGCGGCCAAGAGGGCCAATGGCATCCTGGCCTGCATCAGTGTGGTAGGTTGAGAGAGGGCTTAGCTCTCCCTCCTCCACAGAGTAAGAAACCACAACTAGCCCAGTCGAAAGAGCAAGCTATATATTTACAAGCATATATGGAAAGCAGGTTATATGTAACACAATATATACAGGTATTTACAATATATACACAGAAATACACAGCAAAGAGAAATAACACAACAAAAATCCCTCCCCGAGGGAGGGATCCCCTCCTTGGAACCCCCTCTCTCTCCCCCCTTACCTCCCTTTTCCCCAAAAAGGGGTTAGAGAGGCAAGTTACTAAGGAAAAGAGTTGTTAGTAAGCTTCAAAAGCCCATGCAGGATTAGTTTTTGCTTATCTGAAGGCCAACTCCAGCAGTTCGCAGAGAGAGCAGGCAGGGAGAACAGGCTGAAACCTCCAACTCCCCCAACTTCCCAAACCCAACTGAACTGAGGGAAAAAAAAATTCCAACTGCTTCACAATCTAAAGCTACATTTCTGTCTACCAACCAATGAAATTCGTTTAGAATATCAGAATGTTTGGGTTCTAGTACCGAAAACATTTAGCCAGTGTCTCAGCACTGTTTGTCCTTAAAGGCACAGTGTCAAACGGTCACAATCAGGAACAGTGTGGCCAGCAGGAGCAGGGAGGTCATTGTGCCCCTGTACACTGCACTGGTCAGGCCACACCTTGAATCCTGTGTCCAGTTCTGGGCCCCTCAGTTTAGGAAGGAGGTTGAGTTGCTGGAAGGTGTCCAGAGAAGGGCAACAAAGTTGGTGAGGGGTTTGGAACACAGCCCTGTGAGGAGAGGCTGAGGGAGCTGGGGTTGCTTAGCCTGGAGAAGAGGAGGCTCAGGGGAGACCTTATTGCTGTCTACAACTACCTGAAGTGAGGTTGTAGCCAGGTGGGGGTTGGTCTCTTCTCCCAGGCAGCCAGTACCAGAACAAGAGGACACAGTCTCAAGCTGCACCAGGGAAGGTTTAGGCTGGAGGTTAGGAAGAAGTTCTACACAGAGAGAGTGATTGCCCTTTGGAATGGGCTGCCCAGGGAGGTGGTGGAGTCACCATCACTGGAGGTGTTTAGGAGGCTTGATAGGGTGCTTGGTTGCATGGTTTAATTGATTAGGTGGTGTTGGATGATAGGTTGGACGCAATGGTCTTGAAGGTCTCTTCCAACCTGGTTAATTCTATTCTATTCTATTCTATTCTATTCTATTCTATTCTATTCTATTCTATTCTATTCTACTCTACTCTACTCTACTCTACTCTACTCTACTCTACTCTACTCTACTCTACTCTACTCTATTCTAAATAAGACGTGGTGCTGCACCTTGTTCAGTGAGGAGACTGCAAATGAGAGTAGCTGCTAATATTGGCATTGTTTTGTTCTGTCCTCTTGATGAATCTGGGACCCAGCAGAAAAGATGGGATAGAGACCTGTGGGTGAGATTGTTGTCATGCAAAGGCTGCTTCCAAGGAATACTCCTGTAGAGTATATCTCACTCCTCTTTATTTTCTGTCTGATTCTCCCCTGTTTGATCCTGTTTGAACAAGATCAGTCCTTGTTTTAATGCACTTCTAACACCTGTGTGCATGGGTACCTGTTGGTGAGTTTTCACAACTCAGGGGGTTAAAAGCAAATTGCATAAACAGAGATGTTATCTTCTAGCAGTCTACTGGCATCCAGCAGGAGTGCAATATTCTGAGCTATCCCCACAGTGCTCTGCTACTTGAGCCAGCTGATGGCAGTAGGAGAATTCTTTAGTTAAAGCACCTCCATAGAGAGGCAACAGAGGTGTTGGTGATTCCTTCTTCTCTCTCAACAAAGTCCTGGTTTCTCAGCACTGTCTCTTTCCTACCTGCTCCCATTTGCTTCCCCAGATAAGAATCACAGAATCATAGAACAGTTTGAATTGAAGGCACCTCCAAAGCTCGTCCAGTCCAACCCCACCTGCAGTCAGCAGGGACATCCTCCCTAGAGCAGGTTGCTCAGAGACTTGTAGAGTGTAACCTTGAATATCTCCAGGCATGGGGCCTCAACTACCTCCCTGGAACAGGGAGGCTGTGGATGCCCCTTCCCTGGAGGTATTCAAGGCCAGGCTGCATGAGGCCATGAGCTGCCTGCTGTAGTGGGAGGTGTCCCTGGCTATGGAAGGGGGATTGGAACTGGATGATCTTTAAGGTCCCTTCCAACCCAAACTGTTCTATGAATCTTTGAACCTCCACTAGGCTGAAGTATTAAGACCCAAAGACTTATGATTGAGCCTAGTTCAGCCATTACAGAGCTGAGTGACATATTTGTGGTGCAGAGCATGTGATGAGTTTCTCTGAGTTCTGATCGACTTGGATAGCTGTGAGAGGCAGCAACAGGGATGTGATGGAGCAGGGCCAGAGCAGGGCCATGAAAATGATTAGGGGGCTGGAGCACCTCTACTGTGAGGACAGGCTGAGGGAGCTGGGGGTGTTCAGCCTGGAGAAGGCTCCAGGCAGACCTAAGAGCAGCCTGCCAGTACCTGAAGGAGGCTCCAAGAAGGCTGCAGAGGGACTGTTTGCAGAGGCCTGCAGGGACAGGACGGGAGACAATGGTTTGAAATGAGAGCAGAGCAGGTTGAGATTGGATGTGAGGAACAAGTTGGTGGAACAAGATGGTGGAACACTGCAACAGGTTGCCCAGGGAGGGAGTTGAGGCTCCACCCCTGGAGCTATTCAAGGTGAGGCTGGACAAGGCTCTGAGCAACCTGCTGTAGTGTAGGATGTCCCTGCTGAGTGCAGGGGGGTTGGACTGGATGAGCTTTGGAGGTCCCTTCCAATCCAAACCATTCTATCATTCTATGTTTAACAAAGATGGGATCTTTGGGAATTTTTCCTGTTAAACTTCAGCAAGTCCCTAGAAAGCAAACATGATCTGAAGTTGACAGCCTGGTTAGAATAAAGCAGCAAAATCCACTTCCTGAACAGGCTGCCTCCTGTCCTAATCTCTGTTCCAAACATGGCGAGGCAGGAGCTCCTCCAGGAGAAGGTTGCTATAGTTGGGCAGCACAGGCCAAACAAGTGATGCTTCAGTAGGTTTGTTCTTGGAAAGGTCTAAGCTGTGTGGCTTCAGATTTTCAACCAAGTGCTTCCTGAGGCACATACCTGGAGAGGACAATTTTCAGTCAAACAGTTCAAGTTTGGCAAAGATCTTAAGCAAGTGAAAATGCAGCCTTATTCTAGCAGGAATCTGGCAATCCTGACAGCTGGCAGTCCTGCTAGCCCCACCTATAATATTTTTGGATCATTTCAGAAGGTGAAGGATTCCAAGGGAGTATTTTTTCCATTAGAATTTAGTAAGATGCAACTGTGCAGCTCCCTCATACTCCTTTGAGCTACAAAGCATGGAGAGATCTCACTAAGCAAGCACCTCCTGGGGAGACAGGGTGAGAGAGTTGGGGTTGTTCAGGATGAAGGAGAAGGCTCCAAAGAGACCTTATAGAGGGATTCCAGTTCTTGAGACCTAAAGGAAAGCTGGAGAGGGACTTTTCCCAAGGGTGTGCAGGGATGTGACAAGGGATGAAGGCTTTAAGCTTAAAGAAGGCAGATTAGGTTAGCTATCAAGAAGAAATTCTTTACTGTGAGGCACTGGAACAGGCTGCCAAGGGAAGCTGTGGATGCCTCCCTCCCTGGAAGTGTTGGACTACAGGCTGGACTACAATGTGTCATAGAATCATAGAATGGTTTGGGTTAGAAAGGACCTCCAAAGGTCATCCAGTCAACCCCCCAGCAGTGAGCAGGAACATCCTCCACCAAAGCAGGTTGCTCAGAGCCTTGTCCAGCCTCACCAGAAATATCTCCAGGGATGAGGCCTCAACTACCTCCCTGGGCAACCTGTTGCAGTGTTCCACCACCCTCATACTAAAAAACTTTCTCCTACCATCCAATCTAAATCTGCTCTTCTCTAGTTAGAAGCCACTGCCCTTCATCCTGTCCCTGCAGGCCTTTGCAAACAGTCTCTGTCCATCCTTCTGGTAGCCCCTTCAGGTACTGGAGGCTGCTCTTAGGTCTCCCTGGCATCCTCTTCTCCAGGCTGAACACCCCCAGCTCCCTCAGCCTGTCCTCACAGCAGAGCTGATCCGGCCCCTTCTGGACCTACTCCATCAGGTCTATGTCCTTCCTGTGTTGAGGGCTCCAGAGCTGGATGCAGCACTCCAGGTGAGGTATTACCAGAGCAAAGTGTCCCTGCCCATGGCAGTGGGGTTGCAACTAGGTGATCTTTAAGGTCCTGTCCAACTCAAACTGTTCTGTGTTGAGTTTGAAATCACCAACCAGTTTCTGTAAGCTTCATACTACTGGGAAGTCTGTAACTGAACCTGTGTGGAAGGTAGGAGGAAAAATACACCAAAATTCTTGTTGACTTTTCCACTTTTAACACCCTCAATATCCCTGTAATTCTTTTTAAAACCTATTTTCACATTCTAAAAATGACTTCAGAAACGAGAAATCAAAGTTACTGATGTGTTGCATCCACATGTGTTTAGCTAAATGAGTTCTGACAATGTCATGCTCTTTCAAACAAGAGAAGAGCAGCAAATACAGAAGAGCACTGATAATTGAGAGTATTTTGGCACATCCACCTTTCACTTGGTATTTGTTGTGACCACCCTTAGCAAACTTGTAAAGAGAGAACAGTAAGATTCATGTGAAGCCAGGTATTTATTAATACTTTGATAGCTCAAAGCTTATATCCTCCAAAGAATTCTGTAGCCTGTAAAAAGCAAACATGTATCCAAATAGTTTAAGCCTTCCTAAGCTTTTATGGGCATGGTTTAGTTGTCTAGGTGGTGTTGGATAATAGGTTGGATGCAATGATCTTGAAGGTCTCTTCCAACCTGGTCTATCCTATCCTATCCTATCCTATCCTATCCTATCCTATCCTATCCTATCCTATCCTATCCTATCCCATCCCATCCCATCCTATCCTATCCTATCCTATCCTATCCTATCCTATCCTATCCTATCCTATCCCATCCCATCCCATCCCATCCCATCCTATCCTATCCTATCCTATCCCATCCCATCCCATCCCATCCCATCCCATCCTATCCTACCCTACCCTACCCTACCCTATCCTATCCTATCCTATCCTATCCTATCCTGTCCTATCCTATCCTCTTCTCTCAGTATGCTTTTTGTTTGTCTGCCTTTGGATGCCAACTCAAATGCACAACATTTGGTGTGTAACAAGTTGCTTTTGCTAGTGCAGGGCAGAATGGGTACTTATGCTGGTACATGAAGGGGCTGCAGATTGTCTCGATGAGGTTAGTTCTAGCATGATTTTGGTACCTTGCTCATGTCACAAAGAGATTACACCCAGTGGAAACTTTTATAGAATCACAAAATGGCTTAGGTTGGAAGGGACCCCAGAGATCATCTACTCCAACCTCTTAACTAGAGGTACAGGGACACCTCTCAACTAGACTCAGCTGCTCAAGGCCTCATCCAACCTGCCTTTCAACACCCCCAGGCAGGAGGCAGCCACAGCCTCCCTGGGCAGCCTGTGCCAGACTCTCACCACCCTCACACTCAAGAACTTCTTCCTTAACTCCAGTCTAACCCTGCTGTGCCTCAGCTTCAAACCATTCCCCCTTGTCCCGTCTCTAGACACCCTCAGGAAAAGTCCCTCTGCGGGCTTCCCTTCAGGGATCGGAGGGCAGCTCTGGGTCCTGCACTTGGGTCACAGCCCCAAGCAAGGCTCCAGGCTTGGGGCAGAGTGGCTGGAAAGCTGCCAGGCAGAAAAGGACCTGGGGGTGCTGGGTGACAGCTGGCTGAACGTGAGCCAGCAGCGTGCCCAGATGGCCAAGGCTGCCCACAGAAAACACACAGGCAAGGCACTCGCTGACATGGTTTAATGGCCGTGGGGGTGGTAGGTAGGACCTGAGCCTAGACGTCTTTTGCACGCAAAACAATGCTATGATTTCTATGATTCTGTAAGGAGAAACTTCATCCCTTTGAGGGTGGCAGAGCACTGGGACAGGCTGCCTCGAGAGGTTGGGGATTCTGTGTCACCGGAGGCATTCCGGTCCCACCCGGGGATCTTCCTGCGTGATTCGCTCTGGGATCTGCTCTAGCAGAGGGGCTGGACGGGAGGATCTGCAGGCTCCCTTCCAACCCCTGTCGTTCTGCGAGGCTCTGTGAAATGAGGGAAAAAACCCCCAAACAGCTACGCACGAAATCCTGGACTACCAAGAGGGCTAAAATAAAGAGGTTAAATACGGGGTGGAGGGAGGGGAGGATACGGCACGGGGAAGAGCCGGCGAGCGCCGGCCCCCAGGCGCGCAGCTCCGCCGGCCCCCGGGCGCGCAGCTCCGCCGGCCCCCGGGCGCGCAGCTCCGCCGGCCCCCGGGCGCGCAGCTCCGCCGGCCCTGACGGCTGCAGGCCGCTGAGGGACGCCGGTCACGTGAGAGCCCGCCCGCCCGCCCGCGGCCTCCCTGCTGCCGGCCGCGCGGCGCTGGCAGCCCAACGCCTGGCAGCCCAACGCCCGCCCGGCCGCCAGGGCCCTCCCTGACGGGGCTGACGCCCACGGGGCCTGCGTGGGCCCAGAAGCAGCTCATCACCTCCACAGCTGCCATGCCTGTCCCTGCTACGGGGACGGGGAGCTAGCAGTCTTACCTGGGCTTCCACAGCTTGAGTTTTCCTCAGAGTAAATCGCAGGATCTCAGGATGTTAGGGCTTGGAAGGGACTTCCAGAGATCATCGAGTCCAACCCTCGTGCCAGAGCAGGAGCAGAGAATCCAGCACAGGGCACACAGGAAGGCATCCAGATGGGGCTGGAAAGGCTCCAGAGAAGGAGACTCCACAACCTCTCTGGGCAGCCTGTTCCAGGGCTCTGGGACCCTCCCAGTGAAGAAGTTCCTCCTCATGTGGAGGTGGAACCTCCTGTGCTGGAGTTTCTATCCATTGCCCCTTGTCCTATCCCAGGGTGCAAGTGAGCAGAGTCTGTGCCCTCCCTCCTGACCCCCAGCCCTCAGGTGTTGATAGGCATTGATCAGCTGTCCTGTCAGTCTTCTCCAGTCTAAATAGCCCCAGGGCTCTCAGCCTCTCCTCACCAGGCAGTGCTCCAGTGCCTTCAGCATCCTTGTAGCCCTCCCTTGGACTCTCTGCAGCAGATCCCTGTCTCTCCTGAACTGGGGAGCCCAGAGCTGGATGCAATATTCCAGGTGAGATCTTAGCAGGGCAGAGTAGAAGGGGAGAACTTCCCTGGCTCTGCTGGACACACTCCTCTGAATGCACCCCAGGTCCCCATTGGCCTTCTTGGCCCCCAGGGCACATTGCTGTCCCATGCAGAGCTTGTTGTCCACCAGCAGTCCCAGATTCCTCTCCACAGGGCTGCTCTGCAGCAGATCCCCTCCCAACCTGTCCTGCTGCAGTTTATTCTTCCTGCCCAGCTGCAGGACTCTGCACTGAGCCTTGTTGAACCTCATCAGGTTCCTCTCTGCCCAGCTCTCAAGTCTGTCCAAGTCTCTGAATGGCCTCACAGCCTTCAGGTGTCTCAGCCAAGCCTCCCAGTTTGGTATCATCAGCAAACTTGCTGAGCAGACTCTATCTGCCTGTCCCCTCATCAATGTCATTGATGAAGATGTTGAACAGGACTGGGTCCCTGGAGCCTTCTCCAGACTGAACAACCCCAACTCTCTTGGCCTGTCCTCACAGAAGAGGAGCTCCAGCCCTCTGCTCATCCTGGTGGCCTTTCTAACCGAATGGTAACCAACCAGTAGTCAGAAGTAGTGCTTTTTTGTGGGGGGGGGTGAGGGGGGAAATTAAAAAATAAACAATCCAGCATCCATCAAGTACTTGGGAGAGACAAAATAATCTGAAGTTTGAGCTCTTTGATAAATGATTGTTAAATGTTTTGATTGCTGCGTGCAGCGCAGTTATTGCTTCCCTTCATTTGTGTTTTGAGGGGCTGAGCTGCTGTGTGTGAGTTAATCACAGCATTTCAGCCTGGAATATTTTCATAGTCTGAAGCACTCTGACGAGTTTAAATTACACATTTGACCGGATTTTAATTGCAATATTTCTTGATATAAAGAACTTGGTAAATATTCTTTTAACACCACCCCCCCGCTGCATTAAAAAAACCCCAACACCCAACCCAACATTCATTTACAACCACACACACACACAAAATTTGTAAGCAATTTTTGGGGTGTTTTGTTGTTGTTGTCGTCGTTTAGTTGAGTGAGGTTTATTGGTTGGTTTTAGTTTGGGTATTTGTTGTTGTTGTTGTTTGGGGTTGGGGTTGTGCTTCCCCCCCCCCCCCCCCCAAATGAAAAGCTAATGATGAGTGGATTGCAGCGAATTCTCTTCATTAGTTCGTGGCTATTCAGAGCCTCGCTCACGTGGTCGCCTAACTAAACAGAGCCACCAAAATTAACATTCCCTCCTAGTTCCCAGGCGGCAGCCGGGGGTGCGGGGGGGAGGCACCCTGCGAGCCCCCCGGCGGACCCCCAGGCCCGTGGGAAAGAAGGAGTTAAAGCGAGCGCCGAGAGGCGGCCGGGGCGGCGAGGCAAAGCCAGCGCAGGCCGCTCTCCTCTTCCGCCGGTTTTAATGCGTGTGTGTGTTTTGTGGTGGTGGTGGCTTTTTTTCCCCCCCCCCTTCCTTGTTAATTAATCATACGCTGCTTCACAATTTAAATATGGAAATGGCGAGCCGCTCGCAATTATTAATGAGCCTCCAGGCTGTCCTGTGGCGTTTCCAGACAAGCTGTGTCAGCCCGCGGAAAAAGCAGCATGGCATCTCCTTTCTGATGTGTGTGAAATTTATGTGCACAAAGGCTCCTCCTTATCTATGCGCAGCCTAAATAAATAAATAAAGGCTTTTGTTTGCCAGGCTACTCGCACATGACTGTTTTGACTAAACCGCTCCACGTTATCACCGCACTTTGCGGCGTCTGGAGAGAAGATGCGCGGCGCTGGTGCGGTGGGGAGGGGGCAGCCTCCCCCCCACCCCACCCCGAGGCCGCGCTACCTGCTGCCTGCCGCTTGCGCGCTCCTCAGCCGCGGCCTCCCGCCGGACCGGGCACCGCTGGCCCGGGGCTGCCTGTGATAAATAAATAACCCCGACCTTACGAGGTACAAACAACAGCGCCGAACAATAAACTTTGCCCTCGCCTGACACTCGCCTTGTGACAGGCGGCTTGGCCCGCTGCCAGCTCCTTCAAGCGATAAGACGGGGCAGGAGGTGGCGGGCGGCGCGGACAACATGGCTGATGCTCAGGCTCTCGGCTGCGGGCCGCGCTGGGACGGAGGGAGCCCAGCGTCTCGCCTCGGCTCCCCTTCCCTTCTCAGCGCCCAGCCGCAGGGCATGACTAGGGAGGATTGAAGCAGCAGCATCGCTCGCTCTAGTTATTTATTTATTTTTAGACAGTAATTCCCCCCATCCCCCTTTTTTATCTATCTCCTTTTTCTGCCGGTATGTCAGCTATCCATTCACGCAGTGTATGACTAAGTAAAAAATACCCCAACCCCCCCCCCCGCCCGAACCCACTAATGGGCAACTAGTTTAATTCGTCTGGGGGTTGTGGTGGCGGGTTTGGCGGCGGTGTTTTGGTTTGGTTTGTTTTTAAGAGCCTTCATAAATGAGGACCAGCCCAAGGTGGGAGGAGGAAGCGAGGAGCGGAAGGGACAGGGAATGAATGGTGAGGGGATAACAAAGAGTCAGGTGCAGCGCTGCTGGCTCTTGCGTCCTCACACGGGTGCTTGTAGGTGGGATTTTTATTTCTGAGCACCCCGCAGCGATTCAATGAGAGGAAAAAAAAAAAGGGGGCAAGTTGTGTAAGCAAAAGGCAGGTTCCTAACTGCAGCTGCAGGCTTGGAAGGAAGCGTATGCGTTGTATGGGGAAGAGCCCGTCCCTGTTAGTGATGGAGAGAAGAACGTAGCATCCAGTTGTGTGGGACAAGCAGCACTTAAAGATACGCCTGACTTTTTTGCTTTTCGCCCTCCAAACTAGCCCGCCGCGAAGGTAAAAATCCCTCTAACACGGTTATGGTTTTTTGTGGTGGTGGTTTGTTGGTTTGGTTTGGTTTGATTTCCCGAGTTTGCCGCGTTAGGTAAGAGCGTTGACTTTGACGTCTTGATGCAGTTTGCAAAGCGAAACAAACCGGGGCAAAAGAGAAGGATTTCAGCTGCAGCCAGGGAGGGGCGGGAGGATGGAGGGGAGGGGAGGGGAGGGAAGGAGAAGATGAGGGGATCATAAACACCGCTGAAAAATGGCAGCAGAATAATGTTTACTTTTGAATACATGGCCTGCTGCCAGGTTGGCGCTGGTTTTTAGGTTAGCAGAGGTTGGAGGAAGGGCCAGACTAAGGCGTGGCTAGCTGCTGTCAAGGGGGGGGGGGGGGGGAAGGCTGCAAATTGCTGTTCTCAGCCTTTTTTTTTCCTCTCTCTGCCACCTCCCTCGTCCCTCCCCCCCCCCCCCCCCAAAAAAAAAAAAAAATCAGTGCTTTTTCTTCAGGCTATTAAAATTATGGAGAATTTTAACCATCTGCTGTACCGGGGGCTCTTCCCTGGTGCTGCAAAGCTGCGTTTTTTGTGAAGGGAAGAAACTGCAAACCTTTCGAGATGCAAAACTTTACTTTTCTTTTCTTTTAAAAAGAAAGATTCTTTTTAACGGAGAACTGAGAAAGGGCTCTGAACAGAATCGAAGCCTTTTTAACCTGTTGTGCTGAGGGTTTTCCACTCCAGGGGGACACACGTGTTACCACTACAGCACAGCTTTCCAAAAGGCATGTAAGCGAGATGAGACTCAAGAAGTGGACAGTGAGAGAAGCTAAGCGTTTTGGTTTCGTAGCCTTGTGGGTTTGTTTGGGGTTTGTTTTGGGGATTGGGGGTTTTGGTGGTTTTTTATTTGGTGGTGTTTTATTTTTGGTGGTTTGTTGCCTTTTTTTTTGGGGGGGGGGGGTGGGTTTCTTTTTCTGAGGCTCACTGTGGAAGTGCCCCAGATAGAGCAGGATTCAGCAAAGTAATTTCTTGCACTTGGCTTGCATGTGTATATATGTGACTAAAATCATTTAATGAGTAGCATGGAGCTTAGCAAAGGATTTGTGTTGCTGTTACCAGCTCCTGAACTACAATAATATATCCAGTGCACAGAGGAAGACTTATTTCTAAGTAATAGTAGTTAGGGGGAAAAAATGCTTTTAAAGTGGTGAAACTTAAAGGGACAAACCAAAAGGAATCTTTAATATGATAATTTTACTTCTTATAAACCAGATTAACTATTTCAGTGCCACAAGCAGCAAATGAATGAACATTAATGGTTTCAGATACTCATTGATCTGAGTACAGTGTTTGTCTGGAGGAAGAGCTAAGAGGACTGGAGGTTATTGCCTCGTAATTCATCTATGTATTTAAGAGCAATTAGCAAGTTACTGGGGGGGGGCAGGGGGAAGAGCTTGTAGTTAAGTATTTTAGGCATGCAGTTGCTTTGAAAATGCAGTTTGGCTGGTGGTTTTTTTTCTGCTTTCAAATCTGAAATGCTAGTTTGTCACTTGCAGCCACTCTTCTCACTTAGAACCAGGAGGGTCATATTTTCTCTCAATGAAACATCTACAAATGAAACGTTAAGAATGACTTGAGAAAAGTAAATGCCTGTGTAGAGGCCCAGTTAAATCTCACCATTAAATTTTCATTGAAAAAAAAAACCTCAAGCAACTCAGGTGAAATCATAGCTGTAGACTAAGCAGATTCTCTCATTTTCAAAGGTGAGGATCGGGGACTCTATTTTGTCACCTGTTGCCAACCACAAAAAGAAAGGGGGGGGGAGGGGAAGGCATTTACTGATCATGCAAGGTTTTGTGCAGAACTTAGCTTTTGTAGAGAATGTAGCTGTTGTGCAGAACTTTGTTTGTTACTGAATTGCTCTGCAATATTAAAAGAGAGCCTTTTTTCCCCACACACATCACCCACCCCCCTCCGTCTGCTTTCAGGTGCTGCACAGAATTGTACAGTGTGTTTGCTTGACACAATGACAGAGAAACATAATGAGGTGTTTAGTCACAGCTTGGATGTGGTATTGGTAGAAAACAGGGCAGGAACCGTGGGTTGGATTTCCAAGGGAATGGTTCTTGTAATCCAAGGCTGCCTAAATCTCAAACTGGTATCCAGGCGATACGGAGACACCGAACACTCCGTTCGCTTTTCGTCAGGCTCTTACCTGCTTGAATGTTTTCCTTTTCTTGCAAGGTCTTCAGCGTGGCTGGGGATTTTGGTGGTGTGGTTTGCTGTTCTGTGTTGGTTTGGGTCTGGTGGTTTTTTTTTTTAATTCTTCTGTTAACCCTTGGAGTTCTTCTTGCTCCCTTTCAGAGTACCTTGGTAAATGCAGTTGGGAGCAATCTGGAGTAAGTGTGGTTTTCTGCTGCGCAAGATGGGGACGGCGGGGAGGGCTTCATGGGGTGAATCTTTGTAGGGCAGGAAAATACTCTTCTGCTAGCACTCTTCCCCTGCCATGTGTTTGGATTTAAAAGTCAGTGTTAGAGCACTCCAGTCTGAGGGTATACATATCACTGCAGTTCAGAAAGAAAAAAAGATCACCGTGTGAATAAACGTGGCTGCAAATGCTACAGGAGGGATCATCTTCTGCAGGTTAATTGTAGTTAAAATACAGCATTGTGAATTCTGCTGGCTTTGAGATTTCCTAATTGTATGTTGGAAGCCTGTTAGGATGTGGAACTAGATAAAAGCAAACACTTCTCCCAGTAGCTGAAGTGTACGAGAGTGTTTTTCTGTGGGTACGGAGTTGTACATGAGTAAGCAAGTAGCAGGTGCTGGGATTGCAGAATGGTTTGGTTTGGCATTATTTAATCTACTCCCTGCAATATATTTTGTAGTTCCTTAGACATGTCCCAATATAACATTAACAATTTTAACCTCAATTTCAGTAGAGAGAGTGAAGCCGAGGGCTCAGGTTCAAGATTTTGTTCCGAAGTGAAACAAACAAGCAGCCCGTTTTAGTTTCCATTTCATAGTCCTGATGACAGCTGAGCAAAAATACCTTTCCTAGTGCAGTTGTTTGCAGAAAAGAAAAAAGAGCTTAGGTTGCTGAACCCTAAATACTGTATTTTTACTTTGCTGTTGAATGCTGGAGCTGGTTATTTGAAAATAAGAGGAATTTGGGGGAGGGAGGTGGGGGGGTGGGGGGGGAAATGTCAGATTTATCACTTTGTATTCACAGTCACTGTTCTCTGGTTAAATAGAATATGAAATGTGGGATAATTACTGTGTCATTTAAATAATTAAATACAGCAGATGATACAGTATGCAAAACAGTTGATAGCAACAATCAATTTCCATCCAGTTCTTTGTACTGCTGAACGATTGATAACATAAATTGCACGAAACAGAAGAGGAGCGAGGAGCCTCGCCACGCAGTATCCTTAGTAACTGTGCTGAAAGATGCTGTGATCTAAAGAATTTATTTGATCAGCAGGGTGAGGTTAGGAGATACACAAACTGTGAAAGCTTTACTCAAATACTACTATTTTATGGAACTATTTAATTATATATATATAAGATTCTTTTTGTTTTTAACAAGAGTTCAACAGATCTGCCTGGGTTTCAATTCCACAGGCTGACGTGCCAAACCTCTTTCTGAGCTTGTCTGGTGGTGGCAGCTATTAACTATTCCAAAATACTGAATATTTCCAGCAGCAATGGAAAAATATCTTGGATGAAATTGTTAGAAGAGGTGGAGGCCCTTGCTCCTGGTGTTACCATAGAACACATTCATTATGTTGCCTTATTTGCTGTCAGTCGAGACCCAAATGAGGCCTACCAAATTTGGTTGAAATGAAACAGAAAATACCAAGCCATGAATGCAAGGATATTTATTTCTTTCTAATCTGCCTAATGAAATCAGCAATGTGGTGTCTGGTGTCCATTAAAAATGTTGTTTTGTGGAGTTTTGTTGTTTTTTTTTCTCCTTCTCCAGGGCCTGGCTTAGAAAGTATTTAATGGTCAGTGGAAAAAAATGAGGAAGAGGAGGGTGTGGCTGCCGCTTAGAGGATCTGACCCTGCGAACGGGCACTGGCTTGTGGAGATACAGTCCTTCATCCTAAGAAAATGAAGATCTCTTTTAGGTAAACCAAGATTTTTACTTGTTTTTAATTCAGAAGTCAAGCTAAGCATCTAATCCTACTCTTGCCTTACTGCAGAGGGTCTTTTGTCCTCGCCTGAGTTCAGTGGCTACAGCCACATCTTGTTTTGTCCCAAATTTCTTTCTCTAAATCCTGACAAAACCAACAAAAATGAGTTCCAGCTTCATAGAGCTATAAGGGAAAAGTGGTTTGGTGTTTTGTTTATTCTGAATATCCCACAAGGGGCTGATCCTGTAGACTCGAGAAGCAGCGCAGATACATTTTCATGTCCATGCAGTATGCTGAGCCTTTAGTCCCTGAGCTGGCACATCTCTACACAGATATTTCTACAGCTCTTCATGATGGCACTTACAGGATCATAACAGCTTGGCAGAGGCCTCAGAAACATTTTCAGGTAGCAGTTCATGTGGGACAAGGTTTTGAAAGTACTTACAGCAAAACTCTCTCTCTCTCTGTTTATATATATTTAATTGCACTTGTTACAAGGGCTATTAGTTAGTAATGCTTATTAATGTGTATAATTGATCTTAAATCTGGTTTGCTGCAGTGGCAATGGTTTTATCACTACCTTTATGTTTGGTGTTTATTTTTTTGCTCCCTGCTTCTGCAAATGTTGTTTTGAAAATGTGTGACTTTTACTGAACCTGTGAGTGAAGATGGAGCTGAGGAAACTTCTTCAGTAGTAGAACCTCACTCACAGGTGTGGTTACAGAATCTGCTTCCTCATCTCCTGTTTGAGCTCATCACCTCATAATTACATACCCTTGTTTCCCTTTGAAGAGCAGCAGCCTGTGGGTTGTGGTGAGGTATTATCACAGTCTGGCTGAATTGTTAGCCACAAGACTGAAAGCTGAGTGCAGCAAACCACCACATGAGTAGCAGTGTCCCAGGATCTGAAGGACGTCTCAGAATCTCTTGTCATTATTAAATTGGTTTTGCAAATAATGGTGTGTAGATGAGGGGAGAAAGGTAATAAACAAGGCAGGGTGGTAAAACAATGCCTATAATTGAGGTCCTTGATGCTGCTTTGCAGGGAGGGGAAGTAAACATAGAATCCTAGAATGGCTTAGGTTGGAAGGGCCCTTAGAGATCGTCTGCTTCAACCTCCCCTCCATAGGCAAGAAAACATAGATGTGTTTTAAGTGTTTTAGTGAAGGTTGATAACTTTGTGTCAGGCACAGTAGGTAGCTTACAGGGGGAATGATTTTGCTTTAGTTAAAAGTGAACTTGTCTGGTTTTAATTTTTTGTGTGTCATTGCTTCTGGCCATAAGAAGAAAAAGAAACTCACTGACTGCATTAGATCAGATCCACCCTCTAATTAATGCTAAGTCTACCCTGACAGTTCTTACAAAGGGTTGACTGGTAAAAGAAAGGAGAGCAAAGACAACCAACGTTTGATCCTTTTGGAATACCCTGTCCTTGGCAGAAAGGGGGCCAGCTTAAAGCCATTGGCCAAAGGGCTCTATTAGGGTTTTGTGCTGAGGTCTTTATGGTCTTTGCAGGAAACAATCACATTTGTAGGCCATGAACAGAACCATGTTCTTCCAGGATCCCCCTGACGTCCTTTAGTGATGGACTGTGGTGCTGAATTTCACATCTTCAGCCTGCGTGTTGTAAAATAGTTTGAATTTCCTGCCTATCTGATTTAGATGAATGATCGAGCTCAAGACTGGAGGTAGGCAAGAAAGTCAAACTACAAATCTTGACTGTCAAAGCATGGATCTCTGTGGTCTTCCCTGTTGCTCATAAATAGTTTAATCACTTTGTCTTCATATGTGGCAGTCTTTTTGTGAGTCAAATCATTTCAGTCACTTGTCCTTGCGCTCCTGTTACCTCTGTAGCTTTAATGAGGTAAGGTAGGAAGAACTGTAGACAGGGTTCTCTGTGAAGGTCTTTTTCTGGCAGGTATATAGCAGAAGGGTAATACTTGAAACAGGATATTCTGTGGTGTTTTGCTGGGGGTTTTTTTGCACAGAAAAGCTTCGTTTGTTTGACCTTGCTGCGTAGGCATGAAAGCTTTTGTCAACTGGTTACGGTGGCCCCCCATCCTTACCCTTTGCCAGGAATGCTGCAGTGTGGTTTTTCCTGAGCAAGTACTGAAATATTTGGTCACATTTCAAATCCACCCGAATTTGCTCAACCCCTCAGTAACCCAAATACTCCCCTCACGTGTCACTTTCGCCCCACTGGTTTACTGCTGGCCTGCCCAGATCTCTAATGCAGTTAAAGCCTGATAACAGCATGGCCTCTGCACACACAACTATTCATCTTTCTCTTCTTGAAATGCCTTTTGTTTAATTTCTACACTCTACTTTGGGGCTGTTTAATTAATTCCCAACTTTCAGTCATGATTACTCTGTTGTGGTTTGGTTGTTTTGCGGGTTTGGTGGGTTGTTTTTTTTGGTATGGTCTTCATGAGTCACGTTGTTTGTTTGGCCCTTCCAAAAGGGGTTTGATGATAATTTCTCCTGCACTCCAAGTTAAAGACATTATTTTTCATGCTGTTAGCAGTGGTGTTTTTCTCTCCATTACGTAAGCTCTGCTTAGGCATTCAAGTTAAAATCTTTTAAAGTAGCCTTCCAGGTGGCTTACTAAATGCAAGAATCAGTTGGCATGCAATCTGGATCATCATTTGTGGCTATTTTCATTCCTGATAGGAGAGGGAATATTTTTGTTGAGAACCCTGCCTCCAAGCTTGAGCTGCTTCAGAACTCCTGTGTGTGTATCTAGTCCTCATAATGGCTTGGCTTTTAATTTCTCCACTTGCTTCAGCACTTTCTGGTTTGGTATCTGCTGTTCTTTTACCCTTCACTTGCAAAACAGTTGATTAATGGCATTTGCTGTCTGGAGGGACCAGAGGAGACAAATGCAAGCTGCCTTCACTGGAGACATTCAGAACCCACCCAGATGCCTTCCTGTGTGACCTGCTCCGGCTGGGGGGTTGGACTGGATTACCTTTCGAGGTCCCTTCCAACCCCTAACATTCTGTGATACATAAACATCACAGATTTTTCCACCTGTATTAAGCATGATAATTTGCTTTTTAAGCTAAAAGGTATCTTTGGGTCTCTGCCTTTCTGACCATCAGTACATAAAGCTGTGTATCCAGGAATATGAGGTAGGGTCAATACTGCTTCATTCACCCCCCCCGGAATGACCCACGTGAGAATGTTATGTCACAAAGTCATGTTTCCTCTCTTCTATTGTTCAAGAGAAGGGACATTGTATTCCATAATTTTCTGCAGTGTGGTGTTTGCTTCCCATCTTGGAGGGAGAGATATTGGTTGGTGCGAAAGAGAACTGGAAAATTCAAGACTCGGAGGGATCATATTGAGCTCCCACTGGAAGCAGCAGTGGGTATTCAGCTTTTTTGGCTTTAATACCCCAGATCAGGAACCCAGCTAAGAGGAAATGCTGATAGGGTGCTACAGGGGGAGAAAGGGTGACTTCACCCTGTGGCATGACTAAATATCTCAAGGTCACAACCAGCTGTTATCTTTCTTGTAGCGTTTTCCCCTCCACTATATTCACTTCCTTTGTGTCCCAGTACTACTTCAGACTTCAGAGACAACTGTTGTGCAGTCTTTCTGCTTCTAATATATGTCAATAGATTGTGCTTAATGTTGCTGCTTCAGTCCAATTAAGCTCCTAATCTCAATGTTTAAGTACCAACTGTATCCTTTGTTCTAGTTGTGCCAGTTCAGTGCCCCTTTGCCTCAACCTATTTCAAAGCTTTTCTCAGTGCTCAAGATGGAGGTTGTCCACCTGCTTCTTACATGTCTTAGAGATGTTGTTACCCTTGGGGTTTTTGTGTGATGAACATGCTCTGCCTGCATAATCTTTTATGCTAAAAGCAGAGTGAAGGCAGTGAGAAGATCCCATAAAGATACAAGGTGACAGCATGGGTCTATATTTCCAAGTAGCCTGGTGGACAGTTGTGGTTTTCCTGTAGATGCTTGTTTTGATCTGGACACGGACTTTGCTAAACCTGTTGTCTGTCAAGGCTTTCTGCTTCCCCTGTTCTTTCTTCAGCTCCTGCTTGGGAATAAAAAAGCCTGATACTTTTATGTTAGATTTTGAGGAATAGCAGTCCCTGGCAACAGTATGATTAGATTGAATTCTTCAGGCACAGAAGCAGGTGAGGAGTAAATGCCAGTCCCTCACCCAGCTGCAGTAGGAATGCCCCCCATCAGGATGCAAACACATGGGTTGAAAGTTTCTTCCTTGTGCTTGGCTATGTTGGAATCCCTTGTGAGCCATCTGGGCTAAACTCTGTGCTCCTCTTAGGAAAGTTTTATCCTTTTGGTTTTCCTGATGACAGGAAGTTTTCCTCTCTTCCTACTGGGGTGAGGCAAGATCAGAAAGCCCAGGCTGAAGGAACAGCAGTGGTGGCAGAGAACATAGTAAGGCAAATGTAATGTAGTTTTTATTGGCTTCTCCATCTCGTTTATCTGTTCAGATGCTATTAAAAGCATTTGAAATGTGTGACTTCTTGCTGTGAAGAAGCCTGTAAACAGTGAAAGTGACTTCTCAAGTGTCCTGAAGAGATGGGCGAAGAGCATGCTTGTCCTGCCTGATGTTGAGAATGCAAAAGAGATGGGAAGGGCCAGACCAGTGTGAATGCAGGCTGGGTATAATGAGACCCCAGTTTGCCACCCTTTGTGCACTAATTTGTGTTGCTGGAGACTAGAGAGCTGCAGGTGCTGCTGTGGATTCAAAATGAGCTGTCCTGCACAAAGTACCTGGGAAGCGAAGCACGTCCTCTCACCTTGCTCCCCATGCGATCCATGCCGCTAACTCCTGTAGTGTGCCGCTCTAGGACTTTGGCTTTCCTGGCCCTCCTTTCAAAGCTGCAGGCATGGTGGGTGATCTAGTGCACATTTCAACTGCATTTACCCCTGTGGGGATTTTCTGTGATACTGAACAACCCGTACCAAAGACTCGGATCGGTTTGGAGCCCGTGCCTGGCCTCACCCCTGTTATTTTCTGCTGGAACCTCCAGCAATGTTCAGCTTCATCAGGAGCGCTTCTGCTTGAGGGGGAAGGAGGAAAATAGCTTAGTTAGACCACTCCCTTCCACGTGTTCCTTTCCCTAATGGTAACACCTGCATCCCAGGGAGCGCTTACAGCACAGATGAAGAAACCAAGGCACGGAGCAAAAGTTCAGCTCATCCGGCAGGTTTAGCAGATTAGAGGCGAGAACAGAAAGGAGAGGAGCCAGCACGCTGTCTGAGTGGCCACCTCACAGCATTCTGTTGGCCCTTGCAAGAAATGCTTCTGTTATTTTATTTAGTAGTAATAATGATGGTTTAGGATATCATTAAGAAGTTGACAAAATGCTTATTTGGTCTGATGGAGCCTAGCTCCCAGCAGATGGAAATTCTCCTATTGCAGCCCACTTTCATTGTATTTTCCTTGGTTTCTTCCTTGTGAGTGAAACATCCCCAGTTCAGCAATTTTCCTGCAGCAGCAAGGCAACTTTTCTGCCTATCCACAGGCTACAGGAGCCTTTGGGGTTCACATTTCTAATGCTTGCAAAAGATGACACTTTGTTTAAAACAATCATGTTGAGACCCAATTTTATGAATCAACAAGGGACTTGTTAATAAGGAGATGGGGGGGACGGGGTGGGGAAGAAAATAAATATATAGAGGTGATAGTTATCACTTACACAAAATATTTTAACTTGTACAAGTAAATTCCAAACGGCTGGCTGGCTGTGCAGAAATTAACCTGGGTTTGGGAGGAAGACCCCCATGAAGCTGCTCTGGAATTAACGTGCCACTGAGCCTTGGCAGCCGAAGGTGTCTCTGTTTTGAAGGGGAGGTCGGAGGGAAGTCAAATGATTTAGTGACTGAGGAGAGTTGCCACTTGTGTGAGCTCCATCCCTAGGGATATGACCTTTTTAATCCTCTTTAGTTAATGTATTGGTGATCTTTACTTAGGCAAAGTAAACAGCGCCGTTGTGAACAAAGGGGAGGTCATGCTTCCTGCATTACACTCTGACCCCGGGGTCGCGGCCTTTGTTCCCTTCTCAATGGGAATTGCTCTCAGAGGGCCACCACCAAATGGAGAACTAATTTAGGCACGTGCTGGCAGAGAATGGCAGAGTATCAGGTTTGCCTCACCACAACCTCCTCTCAGCCTGCAGCACTCAGCCACAGTCCAAGGCAAACTGTTTCAAGAGGAGCCTATGAGCTCTTTACCTGCCAATGGCTGTGCCGCTTGATCCCCCCCACTGGACTAAATACATTGCTTGGGTCTTCCCCACCTGTGCTGCCACTAATTCAATTCATTTTATTTTAGCTTCCCCCCCCCCACTGGACTCTTCCAAATGAGGAAGCATTAGACTAGGGGAAAATGAGGGAATTTTTTGTCTTCAAGAGGGAAGCCTTGTGGCAATTGGAGCACTGAAGGCTGGAAATGAAGCTTCGCTCCTTGGCCTGTAAGGAAAGGTGCTGTGTCCCAGCAGACTGTACAGAAAATCATCTCTTCTCCCTGAAATTTTGTTATTTCTTACCTAGATGCTGTTCTTCCCTCAGCAGTTGCATTTGTGAGCTGCAGTGATAGAGCATAAAAGAATTAAACACATCCCTTCAGTCAAAACACTGCTTTTGCACATTTCCTTCTACCAAACCAACCCCATCACTCCTGCTGACAGCCAAGTTGTGTAAAACACAGCAGGGTTAGAGCTGAGCACGAGGTTATGTGTGTGTGCACTGGGGACAACTTCAAATGTAGCCATCACAAAAATAAGTGATGCTGTGATACAAAGCTTTTGAGGATTCTGTGGTTGTCAGCATAAATAGGAGCGAGGTAAAAATGTGGATGAAAGTCAATTTTAGCTCTCAGATTGGGGTATTTCTGGGCTTACTGGGTATGTTAAATCTCTGTAAAACTCTACCATGTTGTCATGGAGTACAGAAAGGCTTCACCTGCTGGTCCTGCTGGTTTAGGGTGCAGTCCTGCAAATGCCAGCTGCTGTGCTGGGTGTCCTTCTAGACTGCTCTAGTAATAAGCAGTGTGAGACATCCAAAGCTTCTCAGATGCTTGTGTAGAGTTGAGGGCATCTCTCACGTTCAATCCACCTTTGCAACGCACAAGGCTTCACCATGCTGGAAGTGGCTCAGCCCTGCATGGGTAGGAAATCCCCAGCACCTCTACCTTGCCCACTGCATCCTTATGCTGAGGCTTTTCCAAGGAGCAGGGCAGGGCTGGACACAGAGCCTGGGCTATTGCTGCTGCATTTGCTACACAGATTTGCCATCTGTACCCCACTCTCCTCTTTGGAGAAGAGAGCACGCCACTTTTTTTAACTGTTGCAGTTTTTTTTTCCTGCAACAGATAATGTGCCCTCCTAGGGGTTTGCCTGATACAGAAAACTGTAACTCTGGTGGAACACAGCAAAACTTTCTCTCCCCTTCTCTCTTCTTTCCTCATTTTTTTTTCCTATGCACTCGAGTCATTTGCAGTCAAAATGCAGTATCTTTCCCTTAGCCTTCTTGAAGTGGTCTTATTTAAACAAACACTTCTTACATCATATAGCTGTAGATTTATTTTTTATTTTTTTTAAAGTCCATTCTGCAATACAGAAAACCCCCAAAAAGAGAAGCCCTTTCAACAAAAAGCTGGCCCCAGCAACTTGAAACCTCCTGTGCCCCTTCAAGGAAAAGTTGCATTCAAAGCTGAGCCAAACGTGAACAGCAGAGAACTAGGACGTTAGCAGCAAGTGACCCTGACTGCAGCAATACCGAAACCACCCCTCCTGTGTCCTTTATTCGTTGCTTGGAATTCTTAGAAGTCCACTAGGTATACATTTTAATGGAAGCCAGAGGGGAAAAGGTTTACTTGCTATCCCCATTATCCCATACACATAATATTGCCAGCTTAGCATAGCTGTATTCCTCATTTGTACTACTTGTTTGTAATTCAGATGTTTAGTAATGAAAATAGGAGCTCCATCCCTCCCCCCCTCCCCCCCCCCCCCCCCCCCCCGTGTTCTTCAGGGCTAGGATTGCTTTTCTGTTCATCTGAAAGGTTTTGAAAGAGCTCAAAAGAGTCACAGCAATGTCAGTGGCATTTATTTTGGGGAGGGCTGTGGCTGAAGGCATTGATACGGTTGTGCTTTGTTTGGAGGTAACGAGCTGGAGGAGAACTTAGAAAGGTGGATAGCTGCTTAGAATGAGGTTAAAGAAAGAAAAAAAGAACAACCCCAGTGTTCAAATTTGAACACCTGAATTTTTCCCCAGGAAAAAAAAAAATAAAATGCTGAAACCAATAACAAGTGCCTGCTTGAAAAGAGAACTGATGTGTCTCAGTGTCTGTTAAAGACTTCAACACGCAAGTCCGATAATCCAAGATCTCACGGCAGAAGTGCTTCTGAAACCACCTTTTTGAGGAGAGCCTTTTGGAAATGCTCTGCTTCGAATGGTTGGGCTTGAGTCAAACCTCCTGGGATTTATTTGTATTTTTTTTTAATGTTATTTGTGTGTGTGTGTGTTTTACAAAGTGCCACAACCCTGTAAAGTATGGATTGATAGAGTGGGCAGAGAACTGTTGGGGTTTTTTTGGGGGCAGCTTTTTTGCTGCCTGAACTTGATTCCTTAGCCTTACTATTTCTGGCAGTGATTTTTTTTTTTTCTTCCAGCTAGTCTGCCTTTAAAGCTGAATGGTGGTTAAGGCTTTTCTCACTTCCTAGGCAGAGATGTTACTGAAATCAGAAATAGGAACTTCTGGAGTATTTTTTTTTTTCCTTCTAAATTAGCTTTATGAAAAGAGTTTCTGAATGTGACCCACTCCAGTGAAAACGAAGAACTGTTGCTGTTTGTTAAGCAACTCTTTGTACACCTCTCTGTGCTGCTTCTGATATGAAACCATTTCTGTTACCCTGTTGAGTTCCTTGATTCTCTGGACAATGGTTTGCACAGTATCAGTTTATCTAAGGGGAGAAAGGGGAAAAAAAAAACAACAAAACAAAACAATGCTTAAAAATAGCCTCCTAGAGCATGGGTTTGATCAGGCTTTGGATGTTGAAAGGAAACTACTGAGTCTGTTCCTTCTTATATAAACATTTTTTCTAAACACCAGGCTGCCAAACAATATATTTAGGCCCAGTGTAACTCAGCAATTTGCAGCAAATACTTGTTTGCCCCCTTTGCCTTCTGGTGAAAATTATTCTGCTTCTTTCTTGACTACTCGAATAAAAAGCAACCACGAGCTTCCAAGTGCCGCACGGCTACAGACAGCTGCACCTCACACATCTATGCCTGTATGGGGTTTAAATGAATGTAAGGGTGAGGAGAAAAGACATGACAGACTTCAGCTGCACCTGTACAAATAAAAATGCTGCTTGTCTGTGAAATTGCATTGCTGGATCCTTACGTTTTCCCCTGGCATTGTCCACTTTGGAAAGAAACAGGCGCGACGACCTCAAAAGGGTGTGCCCTGCTAGGCAGAGGCGGAAGCTGGAATCACACAGTGGATCTAGCACAAAATGGCCAATTCCCAATCCATTCCAGAGACTGATCAAAGTTTTGGCCATTGGCTGGCCACTAAAAGCTGGGCAGTGATACAGGAAGTCTGATACTCCTCTAGAAGTCTGCTCCTGTACCCGTGGGATGCCCATTTGCTGGATGAGCATGGGTGCAAGGACAGCATTAAAGCAAAATCGTATTTTGCAAGTCCCCACAAGGAACCTTAAGCATCGATTTTGCTTTCCCCTCTGTGCTGACAACTCGGAGCACTGCCACCTGAGTGCTGGAACAACATTTTTGGGCTGTGTGTGCTGTGCATCATGAGATTAAATCCCTGATCCTTTTGTCGGTTCCCCCAGTTGTTTCCTACCTAGTGCAGGACCGAGGTCTCGCATTCAGGTAGTCACAGAGACGTTAGTTAGTTGTGAGTGTTCTCTGAATGCTGTGATGAGTTGTTGCTCATGTTGTAGGGCTAAAATTACTACTGATGTAGTGCTGCTATGAGCAACTCTGTATTTTAGATGGATCAATTCTTTTTTTTTTTAATTATGTGTTTATTCATATCGCTAGGAAAAAAACCAAATCCATCCTCAACCATGTCTTCTGTGATTTTTTTTTCTCCTGTTCTAATTCAAATGGAATCTGAAGGGCTGCATTATTAAGAGACTCTGATTTCTACCAAGCAGTATTATGGAAACAGAATGTTAATTTACAGGCTCACTCTCAACAGGATTCATACTTGGCTGTTGGAACACGAGACCATCAATGCACACATCCACCTCCATATCAACCTCTTGTAAGATCCTTACACCTATTGCACCCAGCACACACGTGCAGAAGAGATGATTTTGCTGAAGTGGTTCTTGGGGGAAGGGAGAATTAGTGAATTTTCTTACAAATAAATGGCAGAAATAATACAGGCTTTAGATGACAGCTTGGATTTTTGGTGTTTGGCTTCACAAGATGCAGTTCTAATTGAGACAAGGAGAGTTCTCGTTCTCCAACCAAGTCTCCCTGTCCAGCTTCCAAGAGGTCTTTCTGTCGTGTTTTCTTTTGTTTATTTCTGACTTTTCCCCCCCCACCCCTCCTTTCATTCCCTGCACAATTTTCCTCTGGAGTTATTTGTCTGCACTAGTTAAAAAAAGCACTCTGCAGTTTGCTTGAAATTCTTGGTGAAGCGAGGAAAAAATTCATTGCATTGCGTTTTTTCTTTTCGGGGAATGTAAATGGAAGAGTTCAGCTTTTAAGTGTTTGAGGGCTTTTATCAGCCACCTAAAGTCTCTGATAAAACAAATTTATACCCTGGGAAGTGGGGGGGAAGGGAAGAGGAGGAGGAGGTTTAATTTTTGAAACTTGAAATTTCCATGGCTTAGTCACTGACATCCCCTGGGAATATTCAGTGTTCTGCAAAGGAAGTGTTTTTTTAAACAACTGCAAGGGACACTTCACTGAGTAACTCTGGGAGCAGCTTTTCACAATTCTCCACACCACCACCACCCTTATTCTCTTTCTTTTTAAGCCAGTATAATCATTGGTCTTGTACTCCAGTAGTGTAAATGGCATAGTAAAAAATCCACTCTACCAAGTGCTTTCCTTGTCAGAGTGTTTCTGCTGGCTTGGTCAGGGCATAATAGATGGCATGAAAATAAACTGTATTGAATAAGAGTTAATATGATTAATCAATACTACTCAATATGATGTGTTATAGACTGGGTATGTTGTTATATACCAAGTGTATCTAGATAGGGAATAATAGGAAATGTTACAGGGATAATAGGAAATATGGAATAGCACAGAAGAAAAATAACAGGGAACATTATGAGATAACAGAAGAATATTAAATAACAATGTTATGGGATAACATAGAAGAATATTAAATAACAGGGAATGTTATGGGATAACAGAATAATATTAAATAACAGGATGTTATGGGATAACATAGAAGAATATTAAATAGGGAATATTATGGACTCAGGAGAATATTAAATAAGAGGGAATATTGTGGAATCACATAGGAGAATATTAAAGAAGAGGGAATACTGTGGAATCACACAGGATAATATTAAAGAACAAGGAATATTGTGGAATCACACAGGAGACTATTAAGAACAGGGAATATTGTGGAATCACACAGGAGAATATTAAATAACAGGGAATATTGTGGAATCACACAGGATTATATTAAAGAACAGGGAATATTGTGGACTCACACAGGAGAACATTAAAAAACAGGGAATATTGTGGAATCACACAGGAGAATATTAAAGAAGAGGGAATATTGTGGAATCACACAGGAGAATATTAAAGAACAGGGAATATTGTGGAATCACACAGGAGACTATTAAAGAAGAGGGAATATTGTGGAATCACACAGGATTATATTAAAGAACAGGGAATATTGTGGAATCACACAGGAGACTATTAAAGAAGAGGGAATATTGTGGAATCACACAGGAGAATATTAAAGAAGAGGGAATATTGTGGAATCACACAGGAGACTATTAAAGAACAGGGAATATTGTGGAATCACACAGGAGACTATTAAAGAAGAGGGAATATTGTGGAATCACACAGGAGAATATTAAAGAAGAGGGAATATTGTGGAATCACACAGGAGAATATTAAATAACAGGGAATATTGTGGAATCACACAGGATTATATTAAAGAACAGGGAATATTGTGGAATCACACAGGAGAATATTAAGTAACAGGGAATATTGTGGAATCACACAGGAGACTATTAAAAAACAGGGAATATTATGGAATCACACAGGAGACTTAAAGAACAGGGAATATTGTGGAATCACACAGGATTATATTAAAGAACAGGGAATATTGTGGAATCACACAGGAGAATATTAAGTAACAGGGAATATTGTGGAATCACACAGGAGAATATTAAGAACAGGGAATATTGTGGAATCACACAGGAGAATATTAAAGAAGAGGGAATATTGTGGAATCACACAGGAGAATATTAAAGAACAGGGAATATTGTGGAATCACACAGGAGAATATTAAGAACAGGGAATATTGTGGAATCACACAGGAGAATATTAAAGAAGAGGGAATATTGTGGACTCACACAGGAGAATATTAAATAACAGGGAATGTTGTGGAATAACACAGGAGACTATTAAAGAACAGGGAATATTATGGAAATAGGATAATATTAAATAAGAGGGAATATTATGGAGTAATATGAAATAAATAACCTGTTGGGGGGTGTCCCTTCCAACCTCTTCTCTGCAATCATGGCACGCATTTAATCTGCGATGCTGATTTGTCTTGTAAAAAGTAAAATGGGGATTGATACTAAGGTGATTTTTTCCTTGTTTTTTAGGGGAGGTGGGGTTGGGATAGACTTGTGGTTTGCTGGAAATGCCACAATAACCCTCTCTTTCAAACACAAGCAAACGTTTTACGTGCCACGTCACGTGAAGGTCTCTCTTCACAAACAGAAACTGCTCCTTTCAGAGCGCAGTGCTCCGAGCTGAGGCCTTGCTGCTCCTACATCTGCTCTGGAGTCCCAGAGCCATCGCTTCCCCACTGCAGCTGAGTGCAGCACTGCTGTTTAACAATCTCCTCTGTTAAGGAGCTGTTGTACACCTCTCTATTCTGCTTTTAATACCGAGCCATTTCTGTTGCCCTGTTGATTGCCTTGATTCTTCCGGAGTTGTGCTGCTGCACGTTCCCTAACGGTGTGCCTTGCTCACTGCCTGCATTTGGGAGCGGGACAGGATTGCTCCTTCTAGTTTGCTAACATCCTCTGTGTGTATTCTGGGCAAAGGTGATTTGTGTCTAGATCAGGGAATGCTTGAATGTATCTCTCTAGAGGGATACATCTTTCTGGACAAAGGAACTACGGAATCACAGAGGTGTGACATTTTGTTTACTAAAACTGAAAAGTAGCAGAATAGTGGTAAAGCTGAACACGTAAATGTAGGCATCCCTTCCAAACAGAAGTTGTCACACTTGCACTATTAAATTTATTTAGTAAGTATAACATGTCAGAAGGGGGGGGAGGGAAAGAAAAAGAAAAAAAAAAACACAGACCTCCCAGGAAGGCATTTCATGGAACACAAATGCTATAAAGTATTGAATAGGTGTGTTCTCTCTTCACAACTAGAATTTATACCTGCAACTGATCTAGAGAATATAGAAGCCTGTATTATCTGTCCAAGTACGTGGGGACTTTCAGTGGTTCATTGTTTCCTTGATGTCCTATTCTATGATAACTATGTGGTGGTGTTGTGTTAGGATTTTATGATTATCTTGGTGGGTTTTTTTCCCTTTAGAAAGAGGGTGAGGTTTCAGTGATATTTTAGGTAGCCAATCCAGTGTGTATCTTATGAACCTTTCTATTTTAGCTTTAATAGCTTTAACTATCAACTGATAAAAGCAAAGTTGGTTACATAAAAGAGGGCACTCAAATCCAGCTTCTAAAGTGCATTCTGTGTCTGCAACCCCTTTTGAAAGTGTCTCTGTGCGTATGAAGTGACTGTATCTATGCTGTGAACACGTTTCCATAACGGACAAGCCTTTTAATTGTCTTTTAAAAATCTATGCACGTTTTTAATCCTAAGATTTCACTACCAAAAAGAAAAGAACCCCTAAGGAATTTATATTGTACATCATTTTTGTTTCCATTGCTTTGTTCAGGACTGCAGCACACTTGTAATTAAAAAAAAAAACACACCACCAAAACCAACACCAGATACTCCCTAAAGTCAGAGAATTTGGTCACTGGACAAGTGACTGAAAGCCTTTAAGTAACTGATAATATCAAGGCATATTAACCCCCTTTTAGAATGAATTTTAAGCTTTTATTACAGATTTCATCATGTACATTTGCTGACTTTCTGCAGTTTATGCTTTTAAAATTAACATTTCAATTTATTATGTTATTCTCCTTTCTTGTTCTGCTTCCTCCCTCCCAATTTTTGCACTTTATTTCCCCCCCACCCCCCTTTCTTCAATAGTAGCTATTTCTGGGAGGCATCCAATTTTCAGCAAATGCATCCTTTTAAATACATGGAAAGGCTGTGTTCTAAGATCCCAATGTCTTATTTTAACTTTGTGCTGTCTGTGTTTTAACTCTGTGCTTCTAATGATGCCGGGAGACAAGTGTTGCCAGGACAGACTCTTTGCTTCGGGAGGACTAGAAATGTCAGGCACTGGGAAGGTACAGAAATACTGGACGGTAAAAAAAAAATCTCTTAGAATCAGAGACTCGTTTCGGTTAGAAAAGACTTTTCAGGTCATCAAGTCCAACCCATTCTCTAGTAAGTTTTGCCTTTGAGGTGCAGCGTTTCCCACCACCCGGCTCTTGAGGCGGAGGGAGAAAGGCTGCCGAGGGCACAGAGCTGCTGCGGGCGAGGACTGCCGAGGGAGCAGAGCAGCCCGGGGAGAGGGCTGCCGAAGGGCAGGGCTGCCGAGGGAGAGGGCTGCTGCTTGTACGGGGGTCATTACCAGGCAGGGATGATCGTTCCTGCCCGCTGAGCGAGCTGGTAGCTGCTGCAGCCAGGAAGGCAAAAGGTGCTGGCCCCGGTAGGCAGCAGTGAGGCCAGGCCCGGGCGGTGGCCACCACCTGTGTGGGTTGTCGGGCAGGGCCGGGCGAGGAGAACGGCGTGGCGTGAGAGACACGGATCCCGAATGTGGAGCTGTATTGTCTGCTCTCAGCGTGAAGAATAAATTACAGCCTGTCAGAGTGTGGCTCAGCAGTGCCAGAGCGGACTGGCTGTACTGTAAAGTTTAGTTATATTTTCAGAGGAATAAAACTGTGGTGTTTTACAGCTGAGGAGCTTCTTAATCTAGCCATAAAACCCGGCGGGACCGTGCCATAGCTTACTTTCCAGCTTGCACCTCCTCCCGCAGTACATTTAGCCTCCAGGAACTTTGCCTCTATGATAAATAAGTAGGAGCCGGTATATAAAATCTCAGGCTTCGATTTGCTGCTGTAAATTTCTGTCAGTAAGAAGGGTATCTAAGAAAATAGTAACACCATCGATTTCAAGCACGCAGCTCTGTACAGCAAAGTGGGGGGGGGAGGTGGAGAAGTTGCAAGGGGAAAAAAAAAGTTGCAAAGGGAAAAAAAAAGTTGCAAAGGGAAAAAAACATGCAGGCAACACCCTTAAAAAAAAGCTCTTAATGCAATGAGACTTTAATGCTTCCTTTATTTAACACATCCCCCCCCCCAAAAAAAAACCCCAACCAAACAAAAACACTAAACCACTTGCCCTACTGCCAGAGGTTCATTTACGTTGATACCAGCTTAATGCCAAGTTTGCTATTCAATATTCCTGTTCAAATACAGTGTCCTGAAGGAAGTGTTTTTGCACAATGTTATATGCTTTGAAAGGGGAGAACGTGGAAATACATGCTGGTTCAGCTTTCCACTTCAAATCACTTGCTAAATGCAGACAATTTGGCAATCTTTAAGTCTTTTCCTCCCCTAATTTAATACCACCACTGAGCCGTTGGAAGTAATGCAAGTTAAGTCAGGAGTGGAACAGAACTATCCCAAGTAACCTGTACAGTGTGTAACTACTGTCCTTTAAATGAAGTGTGCACCACACAGCACCTTTACTCCATATATATATATATATCTATATATATGGAGTGTCTGTATATATATTTATGTTGATATATATTTACATTTATATATGTTCATGTTGATATATATTTATGTGTATAAATATATTTTTATATAATATATATTTATATATCTATATTATTTATATATAATATATATTTAATATATAATATATATTTACATAGATCTTATTTTTATATATATGTGTGTGTGTATATATATATATAAACCAATTTCTTATTATTCATAATCCCTCTCCAAACATTTAAGTAAAGCAATTTCTTGGAGATGGATTTTTTTTTTTTAAAGCATAGGAATTCTTTTAAGGATGCAAGGAAATAAGCAATCAGCAAAAAGAAAAAAATATAAATTGACATGATAACTGAAGCCTGAAAATTTTATTTGGATAATTAAAAAAAAAAAACAAAAAGCAAATAAAAACGAAAAAAAAAAAGGAAATAAAAAGAAAAAAAAAAAAGGAAAGAAAAAGGTAAAAGGTAAAAAAAGAAGCCACATACCTCATTACCTTATTAAACATTTCTGGAGGTTGTTAGATTAGAAACCCCCTCGTGTTGAAAGTGAGGTGTGTTATTTAGAAAGGAAAAGAAAATAGATGATGTACTTGGAGATGATCTTAGTGTTGATGGTCTCAGTCTTATCAGAAGACTCCAAAGCTCCAAAGACTTCTTATCAGAAGACTGAGAGCAAAGAAGAGGTACCACTCTTGAGTTAAAATCTAAGACCTGACTTAGTGTGTAGCAGGAGTTACCTGTGATGAGTTTCCAACAGGCAGAGCTCGTGAGAAGGGGATAGGGAAGGTTTATGAAATGATGTTGTAGTTTAAACTGTGGGGTGAAAATACTGCCTACTACTATTTACACACTTGAACTTATTCAGGTGTGTGTGATGAATCCTTACAATAATTCCTGCACTTCTCTTCCCGGAACTCTGTTTCTATTAAGTGAAGCTTACAGGACGAACTTCAGGGAATTGTTTTCCTTTGTTCCTTAATCCTCATTTTTAGGATTGCAGGAACCTAAAGTTAGGTGACTTGGCTTCTCATTTCACAGCCCCAGTGGCAGATACAATGCATTTTTATATCCCCTCGAAGAAGGGGTAACTTTCAGTGAATGGATCCGAGCCATAACTGTGCACTTTTAACCCTCCAAAGGCATCAGAATTATCCCAGTTATGAAGCAGGCAAAAGCAGAGATGAAACGGAGCTGTTTCCACATTTACCCAAAAAAGTGGGAAAGGAAGGGATGGGTCTGGAGCCTAAAGACCAAGAGCTGTGGTTTTGTATAGAAAGTACAAAAGTAAATGAGGAGATAAAAATGAGTGTCTGAGAAAAAGGGGGGAAAGTCACTCAGCAATCCAATTAAATGCTATTGAAGCACCCATCAGCTAAGTTATTCACATAGCTGAGTCTGATCCTTCTTTGAAAACCAGGTTTGGCTTTTCCGTGACATTAATTGTTGGCTTCACCACCACATCTGAATATTTTCTATCGCATGTAACAGTATAGGGTTAACATCCTCATCTCTGTGTGCTCTGTTCAAATAAATACTATCACAAACGTCCTGCCATGATTTTTAAACAGAAATGATAAGAATTTTAGCTGGATTTTTATGGCTGGCTGCTGCTGAGTCTCTTATCCAGAAATGTTGCTTGCCTTTACTTTTTTTAACCAGCCGTCCTTTATGCCTCCACATCCTCTGCATCCACAGCCTGTGTGCGGTAGACACAAGAAGCTCTTAGAAGAGGTCAGACTTAAGAGATTTAAAAATGGGTGGGAAAATTTCTGCTTAAATATCTTGTCAGCTCCCTCCCCATAATCTCTAGTGTGCCTTTACTGGAATTCTCTAAAAATAAGTATTTTTAAACATTTTCTGGTTTCACACCATTAGAAAAACAAAACCAAAACCCCAGTTTGTAAGGGTAAACCATAAACCCTATCTTTGGCTTACAATATAAATGTTTATTATCCTCAGTGGCTGAGCATTTCCTTCACATCTGAGGCTGGAGACAAATGTTGAGCAGGGGCTTCCTTAAATCTGCCACTGGAAGAGTCGATGAGAGGGGAGCTAGTTCCAAGAAACTCCCATGTGCTACCCCTATAAACTTGGCCAATATTGTGTATTTCAGTAGGGCAAATGTGACTAAGATGAGGCCTGAAAATAACCAAGGTGGTTTTTCATCTGCTTGATGATGTCTAGGTAGAAATGATGCTCAAATACACTACCTACTGTTCTTAGGAGTGCTGGCTTTTGCCAGTTCTACCAATGAGGCCAGGTACCTGGAGCCCTTGAAGTGGCTGTACTGCAAATGGGATGAAGTCTTTGTCACTATCATGGAAAATACTGCATTTTTAAAACTCCTGTGAGTTCATCTAAAGAAGGAAATGCATCTTGGAAAAAAAAAAAAAACCAACAAGAACAACAAAACCCAAACAACATCTCTGACTTGACCTCTGCTCCACTTTGCAGCCTGCTGCATAGCCTGTTTGGATAGGACCTGGTTGTCGCAAGGGGAGCTTCCAGCTTTCCTTTTCCAGTGCATTTCATTCTATCACCTGATGATTGATATTCAGAGGAGTAAAACAATCAATTTGGATTTTTTTTTTTCCAAGTGTTTTGAGGAGTATTTTACAGAAAGTTAGGAGCAGAGGGTATTGGCTTTTTTTTTTTCTTTCTTTCCAATGGGTTGAAACCACCCAGCTGTTTTAAAAGTCCACCAGGAAAGCTAAATAAATATTAAATGAGAGGGCCAACTATGACTTCCCTTAAGTAACCATGTAATCCTTTTTTTTTTTTTCCCCTCTGAGGGTAACATATTTTCCACAAAGAAGACTCTTCAAGGTTGAATCCTCTACAGTCTCCTTTTATTTTTTTTTTTCCCTCCTCCTTCCTCCCTCACGCAGAGCAAATCAAATGCTTTAAAAACGTTTGGGTTTGGTGGGGTGTTTTCTTCTTTTTTTTTTTTTGTCAGGGAAGCACACAGGAAAAATTTTTTTGAATATACCAATAAGAGCAAAAGTACCTATATTTTTATTGCAAGGAGGAGAGCTCATTGGTTGAGTGAGATGGCGAGATGTGACGCAAAAGGACACTTGGACGGGTAGAAATGCTGATGTATGCCAAAGCAGGCGTACCAAGAAATGCTGTTGCTATGAGAGGAACAGAGGGAGAGAGAGGGAGAGGGGGAGAGAGATCGTGAGAGAGCAAGTTGTGGAGGCCTTATTTTTTTTTTGCCTTATTTCCCCCCCCCCCCTTTCTAGCTTAGAGCAGAGAGGCTGCAACATCTCCCCTTTGTAGCAGGGTGTTTTCACCTCCCTGAGCGTTTAGAGGAAGACGAGGGAGACGCGGGTCACCTTAGACCACAAAAGCAATTGGAAAGCAGGAGCCTTGTATATAGTAAGCCAATGATCTGTGTTATGATAGATATACAAATTAGTGCGACAGATGAAGCAGCTTAGCTCATTATCCACCTGATGGCATTAAGACTTAGGATTCCAAATTACAACATTAAAATGCACACACACACAGACGCAGACAGACATGTATTTATAATGACCCCCACCTTTTCAGCTTATGAATTATCCAGCTGGGATACCGACGTCTCTTGTGTAACGTTCTTAAAGAGCTGCAATAAATTCACCTTGTGAGTCCATTAGCCAGGAAAAAAAAAAACACCAGGGGGGGTGGGGGGTAAGGATTTGCAGGATTTTTTTATTATCCCCCCCCCCCAGCCCCCCAGTCTCTCTTCTTCAGCAAGGGGGGGAAAAAAAGTTTGTGCTATGAACTTAGCCTAGCAGCTTCTGGAACGTGAGCCAAAAGGGGCAGGAAGTTGTTTTACAATAGCGTTACAGTGATCTGCCACAAATGGAAAAAGCCAAATGTTGGACTCGGCATAGAGAAAAAAAAAAAGCACACAACCAACATCCTCCCCCCCCCCCCCCCCCCCCATTTTCCCTCCTTTTGCCCCTTATGAGAGAAAAGAAAGGAGCGTTTAGCTGGAAGTTCTTTTTTAATTACTTCTTGTAAGTAATGGAAAGATTATCGTACTCGCATATTCCATGGCAAGCTGGAGGGAAAGAAGTATCAAAGGGACGCTGAGAGAAAAAAAAAACACACCCGCTCTTGGTAACTAGCAACGGGACTTTTGGCACAATTCCTTGAGTTTGCTTGAGGTTATGGAAGCGGGGGGGGGGATGGGAAGAAGAAAAGCGAGTCCACGCAGTACGTTTTCTTTCAAACAGGGGAGAGGGAACGGAGGAGCAACGCCACGATTTGGATTTTTCTTTCTTTCATTTGTGTTTAAAAGGAAACGTGCGTTGATGCTCCGAAGCCGAATCCTCAGGCATTTGTGGCCTGTCTTTGCAGTCCGGTATGGTGGGGTGGGTGGGTTCTTTTTTTTTTTTGGTGAGTGTGTGTAAGCGCTCTCAATCAAACAGCAATCATGGCAGCTGTTTTTCTTCCAGCACAGCAGTTGAGCTGTCTCGCCCAAATGCTTATCAGCTTTTGACTCGGTGCCAAGATAGTTACAAGGGCCAAGCAGCCTGAGCTTGGCTGTGCAGCTGGTTTAGAAGTAGGGGCATGAGAAAACCAAATCGCCAAGTTCGGGGTTTTGTTTGGGTTTTTTTTTGGTGGCGTGGTGGTTTTTTTGGTTGGGTTGCGGTGTTTGGTTTTTTTTTTTCCTGGTCACATGCAGTATTTACTTTTTCTAACACTCTTTTTCAGCTCCATGGGTTTGGGGTTTTGTGTCTGTGTGCGTGCTGCAGTTCCGTGGTCCTTGCAGAATGATTTTGCTACAGAGAGGCGTGTAGGGATGTGACTATGAAGAGCAGCGCTCTCCTCTCTTTCAGCCCCGGATGATGTTTCCGTAGGACCTCGGTGTCCGTCCCCCCACCTCGTTAAAAGCTTCATTAGCCGCACTGCCATGTCAAGCACATTGCCATAGCGTGTGTGCATTCACATTCCGGCGCAGCGCCTTTCCTCCCAGTTGCTCTTCCCCCCCTCCCCTTTTTTTTCCGTCTCCCCCCGCCCCGGCTCCCCCTCCCTGCAGGGCCGTCCCCATCCCAAGCCCCGGGGCTGTCCCGCCGGGCCCGCGGCCGGGGGGGCTCGCGGCCGGGGGGGCCCGAGGCGGGCGTCGCTGGCGGGCAGGGCGCTGGGCTGGCGGCGGTGTGTGTGCGTGTCCCCGGCGGTGTCTACGTGTGATGAAAACGAGCCTGCTCACGCAGAGCCGTGCCTCTCTTTCATCAGCAGCTCCAGCTCTCTGCCTTTCGCTAGCTTACGTCCTCCTCCTCCTCCTCCTCTTCCTTAGCCAGATTGCTCCAGTCGCTCACAAGGGGGAGGCCGGACTCTGGAAAAAAAAAAAGGTTGTTTCTGCCGCTGCTGCTCGCATTCCTGCTGCAAGGGCCTCCCCTTCAGACGGCCTTTGCCAGAGCAGAACTTCTAAAAACGCTACAAATAGGATCTTCTTCCCCCCCCATCCCTCCCCCCCCGCCCTTTCTTTTTCTTTTTCTTTTTTCCCTCCTATTTTTCCCCCCTCTCCTCTGCTTTATTTAACCCTTCCCTTCCCCTGCTCAAGAACGGGGTTCGTTTTCTGTCTCCGCGGCGCTGGGCTGTGTAGATCGCAATGTTGAGGTTAAAACTCCAAGTATTTCACCCCCCCTCTGCTGATCTTTTTTCTTCGCCCCTCCCCACCCCCTCTCATCTTTTTTCCCCCCTCTCCCTAACTGTTAAAAAATAATTAAGTAGCGAATCGGGCTTTGCTGGTTTGTACGCTGCGAGGAAGAAGGCTTTTATGTGTGTTGGGTTTTTTCCTCCCCCGAGTATCCGTGCACAAGAGCAAGCCTCTCGCTTTCATCGCCGTTCTCTTTTAATAGAAATATATTTTTAATGGCTTTAGGTATTTGCGCCATGTGAAACAGGGCGGACGAACTCCCTCCAAACCTTTTGTAGTTTGGCCATGGCTGGAATGGCAATACGTGGGGGGGAAAAGAGGTAGGGGGCTGGGTGTGTGGGGTAGGGGGTGCAGAGGCTGCTTCGTCTCTGCAAAGCTCTCTCCCCCTCCCCTCTTTCTCTGCTGAGGAGGGAAAAGGGGATGTGCAGTAAAATGCCGTCTCTGGGACAGGTGCCAGCTCCTAGACAAAAGAAATAAAATAGGCGGTAAAGAGGGGAGGGGTGCGTGTGTGTGTGTGTGTGTGTGTGTAAATTAATAGCCAACAAAAATAGGGATTGAAAAATCTCCGAGAGGCAGCGCTGGCGAAAGTGATGGTGGTGCCTTCCTGGCCTTTTTGCCGAATATTTTCTTGGCGATGGGTGGAAAGGAGAAAGTTGCAGCATACTTTTTATTCTCGTCTTCTCTGCAGACGTTTGAAAGCGTGAAGGGAGGGTGGAGAGTGCCTTTTTTTTCCCCCCCTTCTTATTTTCCCTCCTTTCTACTGAATTATTCATAGTGTCAGTGGTGAAGCCAGGACTATTAGCATGCATCAGACATGCTGTTTGTCTGTTTGCTAACATTCTTCATTCAAGACTTGTTAACTACCAGACAAGCTTAACACGCTTCTTTTTTTCCCCTCCCCTCTTCTCTCCCTCCGTCTTCCCTTCCCTTCCTTTCGCTTTTCCCTTCCCTTCTTCTCTGCCACCCCTCGCAGCCGCCCATTGTTACCGCCGGGCGCTGGCAGCCGGGGGCAGTTGTGGCAGGGGAGCGGCGACGGAGAAGCCGGCGCCGGTTGCTAGGTAAGGACCGCCTTCCCCTCCTCTCCCAAGGCCTGCATGCACTTGCAAAGGCGAGAAATGCCACAGAGAGAGCTAGCTCAGTGCCTTCTGCCTGCTTTTCCAGGAGACTGCAGAGCTGCAAGGTGAACACCACCGCCACCAGCACCACATCGGCGGCTCCCCGAGGCTGGCTTTCCACCTTGCGCAGGGTAAGCTGCTTTCCCACCGCTTTCCTGCTTCCCCCCCCTTCACACGCAGCAGCATTTCGTGTTTGTGTACCGCTACGATGGCGTGAGCAGCACGTAATTACCAAGGAGGAAAATGAAGTTTCAGAAACTACGTGGGGTATTGGCATATCGGCTCGTGTGTGCCTATTAATTTATTATTAACCGGTAGGACGTTATCAGCCCGACGAGGTTCGGGCTCATTCGGGATGATCACTTGGTGGCCGTTAGGGATGCAATATCCTAATATTTGCTGTCGTTGCTATTTTTTTTTTTCTCCTAATTTTTAAATTTTTTTAAGGTTTTCTTCCCCGTCTCCATCAAGTCTGCCCCTCCCTTCGCTAGTCTGTTTAAAACCAACAAGCTTCATTTTCTTAGCAGACAAAGGTCGATCACAGCTTTTATTTCTGAATGCAAATGTTCTAGGACTTGTGCCAGTCTTTGCCTTCATTGATTACAATATAGTTTCTTTCTTGAATGGCATTCCTCCCCCTTCCCCTTCCCCCCCCCCCTATTTTTTTAAAAATAATAATAATAATAATAATAAAAATAACAGCAAGAAGCTCAAGCAAAGAAACAACGTTGGGGCAGTGCAAGTTTTGATATTTATTTAACATTTCAGCGTGGTTTGGGAGCATTATTAGGCAGCCATGTGCAGAGCAGTTGTAATGAAGCTGTTAAGGACGTAGGGCTTGATGCCATTTTTGTATGCCAGGCTTCACATTTCTCAGCTGGTATTTTTGGGGTGTTTTTTTAAGGTAACTGTGATGTTCTTCAGTGATTGTATCTCCTTGCAGTTACGTCCCCCGATCGGTTTAGGAGCTCGAATTTGGGCAGAAATATTTGCAGGGTTCGTGTTTGAGTTTTCTGATGCCTGGAATGGGTCAGGATTAGTTTATAGTTGCCTCTTTTATCGTTTTTTTTTTTTTCAAATCATGGATTTGTCAAATACTATTTAAAAAGAAAGTATCCTAAGTGTTGTTTTCTTTCTCTTTCATGTGCCCACACAGCCCCACGTACTCACACACACGCTCCCACTCTCTCTCCCCGGGTGTTAATGAAGGAATTTCTTTTAAGTAGGATACTTTAATATTAGAGCAATGCCTTTCATAGATCAAAGTAGCATGGGGATAGAGCTGTACCCAGTTAGAATTTGGCAGATGGTTCTACACTAAGGATTTATTTCCTGCTACCTATTGTAATGCTTTGTGTTCTTCATGCAGGCAAGCACGTGTGCAAATTAAAATAGCTGTTAGAAAAATATGCATATTCTGAAAGACACTTTGTGGGGAAACTTGGTCCTAAATGCTGACTAAACCCTAAATGCTGACTAAACCCTAAATGCTACCTAAACCCTAAATGCTACCAAAATGCTAAATGCTACCTAAATGCTTTCCTCTGCATTAAAATGAAATAAATAGGGACGTTGATGGAAAATAATGTAATATTTTTTTACTTCAATTTTATTGATGCCTGGCAATCAAAGCAAGTAGCAGAACACATCCAAAGAAGTTTTGCATTTGTATTTTTTTTTTCCTCTCCCCAACTCTTCCCCCCCCCGGCCCCCCCCCCCCAGTAATTCAAAACTTGCACGAATTTTGCACAGACCCAGTTTAAAATCCAGGCCGTTGACAGCGTTGTATCAAACCCAGCTCGGTGTTGGCATTGCATTGGACCGGTTTTATGGCAACATAAACTGCAAAACAACTCGTAACTCGGAGCAGTAAAGCAGTATTTATTGGCTGAGCAACCCCAAAGTAAGCAAGAGAGTGTTTTAGTGAGCTGTATAGCTCACAAAAGGAATTTAGGAATGCGTGGCTTGGTGCTAGCTAAAATTATGTTGGGTTTTTTTCCCCCAGAAGTACTTTAGCCTGTAGTAGCTTCTCAGTACAATGCAAATAAAGTCTTTAGTTGAGGGGTTTGACTTGCAGTCCTCTCATTACAAAATCACAAGCCTGCTGAAGACTCCTCACTGAAAAATTTCAGAGGACTCAGTGATGCTTCTCCTAATGATGCTGTTTTATCTAACGAGGAGATTTTCTTTCCCCCCCCTTCCTTAGGTTGTAATACTTGCTGGGTTTATTTTATGGCTGAGGACTAGCACTTAAAGGAATATAAAATTGCTCCTGGTGTATTAGTTTATTATTTTGTGGTGGCTTGCTAGGAATGATGGCTGTGAAAGTGAAAAAGCAGCAGAATTGCCTTATTATTGGGTTTATTTCACAGTGAGGGTTTCTGTAGACAGGCTGCAAATTAACATAGCTGCTCCACAAAGATCACGTGCCTGTTAATGGGAGAAAGATTAAAATCTGTTCATTAGGTTTGGTGAATTTCAGCTTTCTAAATTCAAAACTATTTTTAGTCTGTAACTTAAAATTATAGCTGCTGGTGGAAATAGTCCTCCCCTCAGATGAGTGCCTTCAGGAATCACGTACGAGGTAGAGAGAGCGTTTACGTTTTCAAAGTGTTTTGTGGTGGACTGCCAGAATGTTTGGCGTGTGGAACGAGAAATTAACAGCACAGACAATATTTTTCTTAATTAAGAAGAGTTTCTTGGGGTGTTTTTTGGTTGGTTGGTTGGTGTGTTTTTTTTAATAGCTGGCTAGGATGAAGTTTTGCATATTTTTGTCAGAGAAATAACTGAGCGGAACACGGTGAAGATCTTAAGGTGCGCCGCTTTCGCTCCAAACTCCTTATCCCTGCCCCTTCCCCCCCCCGGTGGATTTTTAGCTATGGATAGGTGAGGGGTTGCTGATAAATGAATAATCTGTTCTTAAACTTCCACTTACCGACTGAAAATACGGCTGGATGAGTGTTGCCAGGTTTGCATTAGGTTACAGGAGATTTTAGTGTGGGTGAAGGCGGGCAAGGAGGTGGAGGGAAGAAAGGGAAAGGGAAAAGAGCAGGAGTTGCCAGTTTCAGGTGCGGGTGCAGTCCAGACTTCTTGTCTTCATTGAATTTAGAATGCAATGAAAGACTGGAAGGCTTGGGGTTTATTTTAAAAGGCCGTGTTGGTACAGCTCTGCTTTCTCCTAGTACGTGCCGAGTATTCATGAGCATTTGGTAACAGCTAAGGAGAAATGAGAAGAGGAGTGGAAGGAATTCCTGGTTTCATCCACCTTTTTTTTTTTGTGGGGGGGAAGTGGTTTGTTTCTTTTTTTTTTTTGGGGGGGGGGCGGGGGGAGGAGTGTGTAATTAAAAACCACTCAGTGTTTTTCAGCAGCTCCCTTGCAGGCAGAATGGTTTCAGTGTAATCTGCCTTCATCCATGTGCCACATAAACCTCAGCAGGGCCTCGTACCTCATATGGCAATGCACAGTCTCCTGTGCGCATGGATGCTTGGGGCATGGGCAGGCCTGTGATGCTGACACCTTCCCTCAAGAAAATGGAAGTGTGCTCTAATTAAGCTGCTTTTTTCCTCCCCCTTTTTTTCCCCCCTCTCTCCCCCCACCAGCTAACTGCATCAGTTGCTCTCAGCTTGAAACAGGTGCAGGTAATCGTCCCCTCAATCCTTCCCCCTGCACTATGGCGATTGGTGTGGAGGTCTAATGTAGAACAAAGCAATACTGCCACACAGTTTTAAGCTTGGTTGTTGGTGCTTGTACCTGACTGAGGCAAAAAAAAGGGGAAAAAACAACACCTCCAAATAGTTGGAAAGACGACTGCACTGTCTTTGTTTCTGGAGACATGCTGTAGATCGTGTGTCTTCATGGCTGCGTACGCGTTCGTGCAGCCTGCGCGCTTGGACGTCGCGCTGGCTTTTTGCAGAGCCTGGTGTTTGTTTATTCGGGATGCTCACGGCTAGCTGGACTTCTGATGGCAGCCAGAAGACAAAAAAACTTGAAACCCCTGTAGTCAGCACAATAGACCTCCATAAGTAGATAGAAAATGGCGGGGCAGATGTTTGCGAGTGCGCGCGCACTTTGGCGGGTCCCGAGTTCGTGCTGCTGGAAATCGAACTGGCCGTGCAAAGCTGTGGATGTTTATGCTTCTGACTCTCATGCCTGATCCACATTAGGATGAGTTCTGCTCACTCTGGGGGGCTTTGGAGCAAACTGCCTCCTGCCATCCACTAACGGAGTACGGGTACGTGTTTGTGGGGTCACTGCTGGCCCAGGCCTAGACCTTGTCACCAGCCAGTGAAGCAAGTTGTGACTGTCCGTAGGAATGATGCGGAAATCTGACCTCCAGGTATTCCTGCACTGGGGTAGAATCCTTGAAATCTTCCAGTGACCCCAGTACTAGCAGCATTTCATTGAAATTCGATTTAGGCTTTCCAAAATACAATCCTTTGTAAGATGCCTCAGAGTTTGAGTGGGTAAGCAGAAATCAAATGCCCCGAATCAGGCCCTTTGCAGCCTGTCTTTGAAAATTATATACTGTCAAGATAGAAGATCTCATCATTGGCAGCTGCCCTTTGTAAAAGCAGTCTTTTTTCACTACAGATTAGTGGTACCTGTTATTGAGTAGTGGTACACTCTTTCCCCCGTGCAGGCGCTTGAAATTTGCTCTGCCGTACCTCTGGAAACAAAGGATCTGATCCAGAGGCCTCTAAAGGCAACGGGGGGTTTTCCACCGACTTCAAATGGGATTTGGATTAAGCCTATACACATAATAGTTTTCAGTAATGATCTGGCTGCTGTAGTGGTTTTCAGGATCTTCCACAGAACTTTTCCAAAGCATTGATCGTGTTTTGCAGGTTTGTTTTTAAAGAGGGGGGGGGGGGGGGGGGAAGGCTCCAGAGAGCTTTCTCTTACTGATGCTCCAAACGAGTTTTCTGACTTAAAGAGGAGTGAATGTTGCTTCAGATCTGTTCTGTAGTTGATGCATTACCTTGTGCATGCTTTATTTAAATGAGGGCAGCCTTTTTGGAAGGGAGTACATAGATTTAAGATGGCAATGTACATTTATTTGCACACACGTTGAGTTTAAATGAGCTCCAACCGTCATATCCTGTTATCTGCCAAGGAAAACATGAAGCTCCCATCCAGTCTCTCTGGAGTTTCAAAACGAGGTGCTCTTTCCAAAATTGCTGAAAAACACAAATAGTGAAGCAAATTAAGTAAAACACAAATAGTGAAGCACAAATAGTGAAGCAAAGTGGTGAAGCGAATTGTTAAGTAAAGGACACATAGTGAAGCATGAATAGTGGAGCAAACTGGTAAAGCTAGTGAAGCACAAGTAGTGGAGGAGACTGGGGCAGCGCAGCTAGTTAAGCACAGGTAGTGAAGCAGATTGGGGAAGGGCAGCTAGTTAAGCACAAGTAGTGGAGCAGACTGGGGAAGGGCAGCTAGTTAAGCACAAGTAGTGGAGCAGACTGGGGAAGGGCAGCTAGTTAAGCACAAGTAGTGAAGCAGACTGGGGAAGGGCAGCTAGCGAAGCACAAGTAGTGGAGCAGACTGGGGAAGGGCAGCTAGCGAAGCACAGGGAGTGAAGCAGACTGGGAAAGTGCAGCTAGTTAAGCACATGTAGTGAAGCAGACTGGGGAAGGGCAGCTAGCTGAGCACAAGTAGTGAAGCAGACTGAGGAAGGGCAGCTAGCGAAGCACATGTAGTGAAGCAGACTGGGGAAGGGCAGCTAGTTAAGCACAAGTAGTGGAGCAGACTGGGGAAGGGCAGCTAGTTAAGCACAAGTAGTGAAGCAGACTGGGGAAGGGCAGCTAGTGAAGCACAGGTAGTGAAGCAGATTGGGGAAGCGCAGCTAGCTGAGCACAAGTAGTGAAGCAGACTGGGGAAGGGCAGCTAGTTAAGCACAAGTAGTGAAGCAGACTGGGGAAAGGCAGCTAGTTAAGCACAAGTAGTGGAGCAGACTGGGGAAGGGCAGCTAGTGAAGCACAGGTAGTGAAGCAGACTGGGAAAGTGCAGCTAGTTAAGCACATGTAGTGAAGCAGACTGGGGAAGGGCAGCTAGCTGAGCACAAGTAGTGGAGCAGACTGGGGAAGGGCAGCTAGTTAAGCACAAGTAGTGAAGCAGACTGGGGAAGGGCAGCTAGCGAAGCACAAGTAGTGAAGCAGACTGGGGAAGGGCAGCTAGCGAAGCACAGGTAGTGAAGCAGACTGGGGAAGGGCAGCTAGTGAAGCACAGGTAGTGAAGCAGACTGGGGAAGGGAAGCTAGTTAAGCACAAGTAGTGAAGCAGACTGGGGAAGGGCAGCTAGTGAAGCACAGGTAGTGAAGCAGATTGGGGAAGCGCAGCTAGCTGAGCACAAGTAGTGAAGCAGACTGAGGAAGGGCAGCTAGCGAAGCACATGTAGTGAAGCAGACTGGGGAAGGGCAGCTAGTTAAGCACAAGTAGTGGAGCAGACTGGGGAAGGGCAGCTAGTGAAGCACAGGTAGTGAAGCAGACTGGGGAAGGGCAGCTAGTGAAGCACAGGTAGTGGAGCAGACTGGGGAAGGGCAGCTAGTGAAGCACAGGTAGTGAAGCAGACTGGGGAAGGGCAGCTAGTGAAGCACAGGTAGTGAAGCAGACTGAGGAAGGGCAGCTAGCAAAGCACATGTAGTGAAGCAGACTGGGGAAGGGCAGCTAGTTAAGCACAAGTAGTGGAGCAGACTGGGGAAGGGCAGCTAGTGAAGCACAGGTAGTGAAGCAGATTGGGGAAGCGCAGCTAGCTGAGCACAAGTAGTGAAGCAGACTGGGGAAGGGCAGCTAGTTAAGCACAAGTAGTGAAGCAGACTGGGGAAAGGCAGCTAGTTAAGCACAAGTAGTGGAGCAGACTGGGGAAGGGCAGCTAGTGAAGCACATGTAGTGGAGCAGACTGGGGAAGGGCAGCTAGCGAAGCACAAGTAGTGGAGCAGACTGGGGAAGGGCAGCTAGTGAAGCACATGTAGTGAAGCAGACTGGGGAAGGGCAGCTAGTTAAGCACAAGTAGTGGAGCAGACTGGGGAAGGGCAGCTAGTGAAGCACAAGTAGTGAAGCAGATTGGGGAAGGGCAGCTAGTGAAGCACAGGTAGTGAAGCAGACTGGGGAAGGGCAGCTAGCGAAGCACAAGTAGTGGAGCAGACTGGGGAAGGGCAGCTAGTGAAGCACATGTAGTGAAGCAGACTGGGGAAGGGCAGCTAGCGAAGCACAAGTAGTGGAGCAGACTGGGGAAGGGCAGCTAGCGAAGCACAAGTAGTGGAGCAGACTGGGGAAGGGCAGCTAGTGAAGCACATGTAGTGAAGCAGACTGGGGAAGGGCAGCTAGTGAAGCACAAGTAGTGAAGCAGACTGGGGAAGGGCAGCTAGCGAAGCACAAGTAGTGGAGCAGACTGGGGTAGGGCAGCTAGTGAAGCACAGGTAGTGAAGCAGACTGGGGAAGGGCAGCTAGTGAAGCACAGGTAGTGAAGCAGACTGGGGAAGGGCAGCTAGTGAAGCACAGGTAGTGAAGCAGACTGGGGAAGGGCAGCTAGCGAAGCGCAAGTAGTGAAGCAGACTGAGGAAGGGCAGCTAGCGAAGCACAGGGAGTGAAGCAGACTGAGGAAGGGCAGCTAGCGAAGCACATGTAGTGAAGCAGACTGGGGAAGGGCAGCTAGTTAAGCACAAGTAGTGGAGCAGACTGGGGAAGGGCAGCTAGTGAAGCACATGTAGTGGAGCAGACTGGGGAAGGGCAGCTAGTGAAGCACAGGTAGTGAAGCAGACTGGGGAAGGGCAGCTAGCGAAGCACAAGTAGTGGAGCAGACTGGGGAAGGGCAGCTAGCGAAGCACAGGTAGTGGAGCAGACTGGGGAAGGGCAGCTAGCGAAGCACAAGTAGTGGAGCAGACTGGGGAAGGGCAGCTAGCGAAGCACAAGTAGTGGAGCAGACTGGGGAAGGGCAGCTAGCGAAGCACAAGTAGTGAAGCAGACTGGGGAAGGGCAGCTAGTGAAGCACAAGTAGTGGAGCAGACTGGGGAAGGGCAGCTAGTGAAGCACAGGTAGTGAAGCAGACTGGGGAAGGGCAGCTAGTGAAGCACAAGTAGTGGAGCAGACTGGGGAAGGGCAGCTAGTGAAGCACAGGTAGTGAAGCAGACTGGGGAAGGGCAGCTAGCGAAGCACAAGTAGTGGAGCAGACTGGGGAAGGGCAGCTAGCGAAGCACAAGTAGTGGAGCAGACTGGGGAAGGGCAGCTAGTTAAGCACAAGTAGTGGAGCAGACTGGGGAAGGGCAGCTAGTGAAGCACATGTAGTGGAGCAGACTGGGGAAGGGCAGCTAGTTAAGCACAAGTAGTGGAGCAGACTGGGGAAGGGCAGCTAGCGAAGCACAAGTAGTGGAGCAGACTGGGGAAGGGCAGCTAGCAAAGCACAAGTAGTGGAGCAGACTGGGGAAGGGCAGCTAGTGAAGCACAAGTAGTGGAGCAGACTGGGGAAGGGCAGCTAGCGAAGCACAAGTAGTGGAGCAGACTGGGGAAGGGCAGCTAGCGAAGCACAAGTAGTGGAGCAGACTGGGGAAGGGCAGCTAGTAAAGCATATTGTAAAGTAAAGCAAATTGTTTTGAGCACCAATTGAAGATCTTGCAAAGAGGAAGGAAGAGGAGTTCAGGAAGAATTGAATTTATTATTACAATAACCAATATACCTTTATTAAATATTAATTCAGGCAGCATTTTCTCTAGCCTGTGATTGATTGTGTTTGAATTGCTGCCTGCTACTTTGCAGCACTTCAGATCTGGTGTGCCCTTATCCCGCTGCACATGTATTCAGGTACCTGCATATGGCTGTTTTACTGCACCATTCATTCAGCTCCTGAAATTCTGTTGTCAGTGTTAAGCAGGCATTTCCAGAAGGAGAAAAGCAGCTTCATAATGACTAAATGATTAAAAAAAACTCACATCCTTTTATAACTTTAGGCACAAATACTTTTTGGAATGCCCAGTGAGAGCAAACAAACAAACCCAAACCTTTTGTTTGAATCTGGTCTTGTTTTCTTTCCTTTCCCCCCCCCCCCCTTCCTCTATTTTATTTTTTACTGGTTCAGATCATTTCCAAAGTAGGCAAAGTACACTGGACCCAGAGGATCTCAGGAGCTAGAAACCCAGAAAGCAGCACCATCAGGTCTTACTTCAGTGCTGGGGGGTGTGTGGCACTGAGTACCGTAGAGGAATACCTGATAGCATTTGTGCTGTCTGCGGTCATGGTAGGCCGAGATACTTCCCACTGAAGTTAATTCATGAGGGAGAAAGGTCAGTTAGAGGTTTCTGTAAGGGTGCTACACTTAATACTGGTTTTTCAACACAAATCAGATTATTCTTTCTAATACATTCTTCACAGTATCCAGGCTTACAGACTGGCAGTAGGATAGGGGATAGAAAATACTTTGTTCTGCCCAGGAGAGAAAGCTGTAGAAAAAGATCATTTTTCATTTGCAGAATGTAATAACCATAAATGAATTAGAAAGCTTTAGAGTGGTTCAGATGGGCAGTTGGCTGTTTCAGTGCAGGAAGTACTTGGGCTGCTGCAAAGCTTTGCCTGGGACTTCTCTTAAATGCATTTGCAATCTTCTCCGAATCAGTTTTGGGGTTGTTTTGTTTTGTTTTTCCTGTTGGAATTCAGCGTGCAAAAGGGTAGGAAAGCTGCTTTTGATCCCTGTGTTTGGTTTGCTACCCACACACAAGGAGCCCTCATACATTCACTCCTGAGTTTGTATATCTAGCAAAAGGCATTTTCAAAAGGAAAGAATCTTCTGAAAAAAAAATAATCTTTGATAAATCATTCAAACACCCTCCCCCCTCCCCCCCCCCTTTTTTGATACTTATTTCTCTCTGTGGTTGCTGGTTTGTTGGTTTGGGTGGTTGGGTGGTTTTTTTTGTTGTTGTTGAGTTCTCATGATATTTCTGTTACCTTTGGCAGATGAGAGGAATTGTCTTATTTATCTCTAGGAAAAGAGCATATTCAGTCCTGAGGCGGTGGAAAGCCTCCCACAGGCAGCAGAGAATTTTTGCATGATGTTTTCACGCCGAAGCAACACTGACTTAAAAACTTGATGCAGGCAGCCTGGACTCTAATGGCTCTTAAAGTGCGTTTCAAGAACGCTCCATTCTGCCTGACCTGATGGACTTCTGCTTTTTTACCTTCTCATTTTTATCTCACCTCAACCAAGGCTTGCTTTCCTCTTTAAAGGGACCCAGCATGGGAATTCTTCCTCCTCCAGCATGCATTTAGGAACTGCAGGGTGCATGGGAAGGGGAAATGCTCATGTTATCCCCCCAAAATGGATGAAAACTCTGTTACAGGCCCAAAGGGCCAGGTACAGATTTGGGTGGAGGAGGTTTTTGTTGTTTAATGCAGTGTGGAATAACAGGTTTGTTGTTGGTTCCCCTCCCCCCCCCCCACCTTGCTTAATTATTGTGTGAACAAACCATTTGAGTCTTTCAATCTGTTTTTATTGGTAACTAGTTTTTTTTTTCAAACAGCTTTTCAACGTGGTCCTTTAGGAAGATAGTTAGCAGGGTGGTTTTTCTCTTTTTAATGGAAGGTTATACATTTCTCATTCTATAATTATTATAGAAGGAGGAATTAATGTGATCACATGGAAATTTTGTTTCTTAAATGGAGATTTACATTGATGGATTGAAGGTTTAAGGTGCAGATTTACATTTAAATTACATATTGCATGACATCTACATTTTAAATTGCACTAAAACAATTATTTCCTACTGTCTCCTTGGTACCTTCTGAATGTCTCTATGAAATGATTCCATTTAAAGCAGAACCCACTCTGCAGTGTATGTGTTTCATGTATGAGAGCAGAGTATTTTTTTTTTTTTGCATGGATGCAGTCCTACTTGGTTAAATAAAAGTGGAGTTGAGAGTGCAGTATTCACATGTGCATCTTTAAGATGCTGTTTAGTGCTCTGAGTGCCAGGTGCTTTCTTTTCTGGAACATAAAAAGCTCTCAGGGGCCCATGTTTAGCAGAGTAAAAATGGCATCCATCAGGTTCTTGCATATATTGGTTTTTTTTGCCCCAAAAGGCTTTCAGGATGCAAAGCTTAAGGCAAGTGGGTAAGAACAATGCTTGGCAGCAGATAGAGCTGACAGGGAAGAAGGTGGTCCAGAGTTCCTAGGAAAAGGCCAAGTGCAGGGTCCTGCATCTGGGTCAAGGCAATCTCAGGCACAAATACAGGCTGGGCAGGGACTGGCTTGAGAGCAGCCCTGGAGAAAAGGCCTTGGGGGTGCTGGTGGATGAGAAGCTCAACAGGAGCCAGCAGTGAGCACTTGCAGCCCAGAAAGCCAACCAGAGCCTGGGCTGCATCAAGAGAAGTGTGGCCAGCAGGGCCAGGGAGGGGATTCTCCCCCTCTGCTCCACTCTGCTGAGACCACACCTGGAGCGCTGTGGCCAGTTCTGGAGCCTCTGTTCCAGGAAGGATCTGGAGGTGCTGGAAGGTGTCCAGAGAAGGGCTATGAGGATGAGCAGAGGGCTGGAGCTGCTCTGCTATGGAGACAGACTGAGGGAGTTCGGGCTGTTCAGTCTGGAGAAGAGAAGGCTCCCATGAGACCTTCTTGTGCCTTGAAGGGGGCTACAAGAAGGCTGGGGAGGGACTTCTCAGGATATCAGGCAGTGATAGGACTAGGGGGAATGGAATGAAGCTGGAGGTGGGGAGATTCAGGCTGGAGGTGAGGAGGAAGTTCTTCACCATGAGAGTGGTGAAGCCCTGGCATGGGTTGTCCAGGGAGGTGGTTGAGGCCCCATGCCTGGAGGTGTTTAAGCCCAGGCTGGCTGAGGCTCTGGCCAGCCTGATCTAGTGTGGGGTGTCCCTGCCCATGGCAGGGGGGGTGGAACTAGCTGATCCTCATGGTCCCTTCCAACCCTGACTGATACTATGAAAAAGGAGGACTGATTTGGGGGAAAGAAAAGCCAGCTGATCTTTCAGTTTGTTTGGTTGTGCCTGTTGTAAAGAGTGGGGAAGTCAGGAGTGACAGCAAAATAACTGTAACTTCATGAAGCTCTTCCATGTTTATGGAAGGTGCTGTCCTCCTCGGGCACATCTTGCAGTCAGTTTTAGTAAGTTTGAAGGAACTTCAAGTATGAGCATAATTCTCTTCCCAAAATAGGTTCCTTTGCACTGTCACTTGGATCTGGCTGCTCTGCACCCATATAAGGTTCTGGGTTGGACACAGAAGCACTAAAATGCCTTTATTGTCAAAATAATTGCTGCAAGCCTTCTAAACTTGCCGTGCCCACCCAGCTGAACAGTTGAAAGGGTTCACACCTGCCTGGTGGTAGATCCAACCTTAGGTGGAAAAGGGGTGTGTGTGTGTGTGTGAGCCAGCATCCCTGCATTTGGTAACTTCTCTAGTCAGCAGTGTGTTCCATACAGTCTAACCTATAACAGAGGTTAAGTGAAGGTTCAGCAGGAAGAGCTAAGAGGCTTCCCTGAAGATCCTCTCTGTACACAATCAGGCCTCTGCTTTTAGCTGTGGATATTGGGTACTGTGTCCAGTTCTGGGCCACTCAGTTTAGGAAGGAGGTTGAGTTGCTGGAAGGTGTCCAGAGAAGGGCAACAAAGTTGGTGAGGGGTTTGGAGCACAGCCCTGTGAGGAGAGGCTGAGGGAGCTGGGGTTGCTTAGCCTGGAGAAGAGGAGACTCAGGGGTGACCTTATTGCTCTCTACAACTACCTGAAGGGAGGTTATAGACAGGCAGAAGTTGGTCTCTTCTCCCAGGCAACCAACACCAGAACAAGAGGACACAGTCTCAGGCTGCACCAGGGGAGGTTTAGGCTGGAGGTTAGGAAGAAATTCTACACAGAGAGAGTGATTGCCCATTGGAATGGGCTGCCTGGGGAGGTGGTGGAGTCACCATCATTTGAGGTATTTAAGAAGAGACTGGATGGGGTGCTTGGTGCCATGGTTTAGTTGATTAGGTGGTGTTGGATGGTAGGTTGGACACAATGATCTTGAGGGTCTCTTCCAACCTGGATTATTCTATTCTAATGTTGCAAATAATGGAAGAACAAACAGGAGAGGCTCAGAAATCAATAAGCATCAAGTGATCAAGCTGAGAAATTATTTTGGCAGTGCCCTTGCAGGCTTTGTTACAGCTCTGTATGTGTGCTTTGGCAAAATGCTTAGAAAGAAAAGGTTTATCCAGGTGATGGGTGGCTGTGTTTCATGCCACTGTCTAGTGGATACTACTTCTAATAGCAATGAAACAAAAAAGGAGACCCATTCTTCACCATGTGAATTTCATCTCTTTGCAGATGACTAGTTCAAGGCCTGAACAGAGTTGCAGGTCCCACTCAAACCACTTAATCATAGAATCATAGAATTATTAGGGTTGGAAGGGACCTCAAGGATCATCTAGTTCCAATTCCTCTGCCATGAGCAGGGACACTTCCCACCTAGCCCAGGTTGCTTAAGGCCTGATTCAGCCAGGCCTTCATAACCTCCAGGGATGAGGCTTCCACCACCTCCCTGGGCAACCTGTGCCAGTCTCTCACCACCCTCATGGGGAGCAACTTCTTCCTAACATCCAATCTGAATCTCCCCATTTCTAGTTTTGTTCCATTCCCCCCAGTCCTGTCACTCCCTGACACCCTCAGAAGTCCCTCCCCAGCTTTCTTGTAGCGACCTTCAGATCCTGGAAGGCCACAAGAAGATCTCCTGGGAGCCTTCTCTTCTCCAGACTGAACATCCCCAACTCCCTCAGTCTGTCTCCATAGCAGAGCAGCTCCAGCCCTCTGCTCATCCTCATGGCCCTTCTCTGGACACCTTCCAGCACCTCCAGATCCTTCCTGGCACAGAGGCTCCAGAACTGGACGCAATGCTCCAGGTGTGGTCTCAGCAGAGTGGAGCAGAGGGGCAGAATCCCCTCCCTGTCCCTGCTGGCCACACTTCTCTTGCTGCAGCCCAGGCTCTGGTTGGCTTTCTGGGCTGCAGGTGCACACTGCTGGCTCCTGTTGAGCTTCTCATCCACCAGCACCCCCAAGGCCTTTTCTGGCCAGTCCTTGCCCAGCCTGTATTTGTGCCTGGGATGGCCCCAACCCAGCTGCAGGACAGCACTTAAGATTGCACACAGCTGTGTTCTGTTCTTTGTGTACCATGAGCCACTACTGCTGTAGAAGCCAATGGGAGAAATTTTGGCTGTGAGGACTAAATTGTGGTGTGCCATGAGAATCAGTGGAGTTACCTCTTTCTGATCAGTGTAATGTAGAGTCCTCAGAGTTTGTCACTATAGCATTCTTTATTACAAAATCCTTTAATTTGTAAGGTTGCCTCCTCCCTGGGGGTGTTGAAGGCCAGGCTGGATGAAAGGTGTCCCTGCAAAGGCTGGGAAGGTTGGAGTAGATGATCTCTGAGGTCCCTTGCAACCTGAGCCATTTTGTATCGATGAAAATATGCATCTTGGCCATTCTGTTGTCCAGAAATTAGGCCTTGATGAAATGTTCAGATGTGGGAGTTGTGGTGCCCTTGTCTGAAAAAAATGAACAAGAAGCTGAGAGATTCTTTTACACTCATCCTTGGATGTAACAGTAGGAGCCTGTTCAGGTTTCCTCCTTCTTCTTTGCCACAGCACCTCCCCTGGAAATGGAGATAACTGATGCTAGACCCCTGAGATTTCTTCTGTAGGCAACAGTTGATGTCTGGATAAAGTATGTACAGCATACAGTGGAGAACGCTGTGCTGAGAAGGGAGGAGCTGTGGACTGCTTTAAAAGGCAGTGCCTACAGAATTTAAGAGGTTAAATACAACTCTGCACAGGGCAGCATCTCTGTGTTGCAGCTGCTCTCCTAGTCCTTGACTTCCTTTGAATGGGGACTTCAGTAGCTTTGGGATGCAACTTCTCTGTCCCCCAAAATTCAGTAATGGAAGGTTAAGTGCTCCCTTGCTTACCATGAGGTGTCTTCTATCACCACCATCTTGTAAATGCTGGCTGTTTTATGTGTTCCAAAGGAATAAGAGAGATTGCAACACAGTGTCACAGTATGTTAGAGGTTGGAGAGATCACCCAGTCAACCCCCACTGCCAGAGCAGGATCACCCAGGGTATTCTGCACAGGAATGCATCCAGGTGGGTTGGGAAAGTCTCCAGGGAAGATGACTCCACAGCCTCTCTGGGCAGCCTGCTCCAGGGCTCCAGCACCCTCACTGTAAAGAAGTTTCTCTTCAAGTTGAGCTGAAACCTTCTCTGTTTGTCTCCGTTGTTCCTTGGCTTATTGCTGTGCACCACCCAAAAGAGCTTGGCCCCCTCTACTTGACACCCACCCCTCAGCTATTGATAGACATTGATCAGATCCCCTCTCAGCCTTCTCTTCTCCAGACAAAGGCCCAGGGCTCTCAGCCTCTCTTCACAGGGGAGATGCTCAAGTCCCCTAAGCTTCCTTATGGCTCTCCTTTGGACTCTCTCCAGCAGGTCTCTGTCTCTCTTAAACTGGGGAGCCCAAACCTGGACACAGCATTGCAGGTGTGGTCTGAGCAGGGAAGAGCAGAGGGGGAGAAAAACCTCCCCAGCCCTGCTGGTCACACTTTCCTTGCTGCACCCCAGGATCCCATTGGCTCTCTTGGCCACCAGGGCACATTGCTGTCCCAAAATACCTACATCAGTGTACCCCAAGTGAGAGTCTTAAGTCTGATCAGAACAGCCCTGTAGAAAGATGCTGTGAAACTGCCCAACCTGTTGCCCTTCCAGTTGAGGATTCTGCTGCACAAGTGATTTAAAATGCAGTGTGTTGAGATTGTATGGGGAAATCACTGGCTTTAAAAAAGAAATGGCACAACCCCAGACTTTTTCTGAATGCTGAAGGATGGCCCTGGAAGCTAACACTTAACAAAGCCTAGCATTTTATGTGCTCCCTGCAGAACAGCAGACTGGGAGGAAACTTTTGAACTGGGCCAGTCTCTTTACTTGTGAATCTGTTGTTTGCTGATTCTTTTTTTTTCTGCCCCTCTGATAACTCTTTTTATCCTACTGCTTGCAGGATATCTGACTCAAATGTAGCTCTGATTTCTTTCTACAGCACCCTGTCCTCTGTTGGTCCTCTGGTTTTGAGACCAGGGGCAAGCACATGTGGTTCGTGCAGCCTTGGCATTGCGTAGCAAATTGCAGTCAGCTCAAGTGAGTAGAGCTTTCTTGCTTAGCTTCCCTGCAGTTTGCATCCTCATCAAGGGCACAGCTACACTGGAGAGTGCCCCAGCCCCACGTCAGGCACGGGGAGGAAGCAGAGGAGGATTTGGCCAAGTGCAGAGAGCCGCACTGGTTCCACCATGTGGACGGCTTCAAGCCGGCTCAAGCTGTAGTGCCTTGGTTACTGCAGAAGGCTGTGTTTTAATGAACGTGGTAAAAAGTGGCTGCTTTCCCCCCATGCTTCTAATAACTGTGCCTGTGGCAATCAAATCCTGCAGCTTGCCCCTGCATAGGACTGACTTTGTGTGACTGGATCTGAGGAAGAAGTTTCTTCAGTAGGAGGCTGGTGAGAGTGTGGAGCAGGCTGCCCAGGGAGCCCTCCTGCCTAGGAGGTTGGATGAGTCCTTGAGCAGCTGAGTCTACCTGAGAGCTGTCTCTGCCCATGGTTGGGGAGGTTGGAGCAGGTGAGCTCCGAGGCCCCTTCTCAACCTGAGCCATTCTGTGATTCTGTAATATGAAGAAATCACTGTTATTTCTTATTCTTACTGTGGATGCTCTGCTGCAAGTAATGTAGGTACTTGTACCTCTGCAGGAGGCAGGAAACTTCTCCCTAACAATATCTGCACACTTAAACCCAATAATGACATGGAAAAAACCCCAGAGACAAGGTGGGGGTGGGGGGAGAGAAAAATACAGCCAGCTGGGTGCAACATGTCTTTGTGTTCATTTGAGGGTTCATATTTTGTTTTGTCTAGCAATCAAGACACATCTTTTTATGTTCTTTTTAGGCAATAAAAATGCACCATTTTGACTTCCAGTCAGAAAAGAGCAGAGGCCCTCGGTGTGCCTGTTTCACAGGGTTTTGCTTTTCACATTTGGTGCATGGGAGTCATATTTTGAATGTTAAAATTGAGTTGAAAATAACTGGGAGCAGTGGCTGACACCCCCTCGGGCTGTGCTGTCATTCAGCCAGGCCTGGACAGCCTGCAGGGTTGGGTGGGGAGAAACTGGATGAAACTCGAGAGCAGGAGTGGGAAAGAATGGCCCTGTGGAGCAGTAGGGGTTGGGGACTGACCTGTTGGAGAGCAGCGCAGGGGAAAAGGAACTGTGGGTCCTGGTTGGCAGAAAGATGACCATGAGCCAGTAATGGTGGCCATGAATGCCAAGGTCATCCTGGGAGGTATCAGAAGGGCTGTGGTTAGTAGGTGCAGAGAGGTTCTCCTCCCCCTCTACTCTGCCCTGCTGAGGCCACATCTGGAATATTGTGTCCCATTCTGGGCCCCTCAGTTCAAGGACCTCAGGGAACTGCTTGAGAGAGTCCAGCACTGAACCACAGAGGTGCTGAAGGCAGTGGAACATCTCCCTGGAGCAGAGGAGGCTTGGAGCAGAGGAGCCTGAGGGCTGTCCTCATTGCTGGGGATAAAGATGTGCAGGGCATTGTGGGGAGGACAGAGCCAGGCTGTGTTCAGGGATGTCCAAGGACAGGACAAGGGGCACTGGGGGCAGGGTGGAACAGAGGAGGTTCTACAGGAACAGAAGGGAAAGCTTTCCCCCTGTGAGGGTGCCAGAGCCCTGGAGCAGGCTGCCCAGAGAGCCTGTGGAGTCTCCTCTGGAGACTTTCCAAACCCACCTGGATGTGCTCCTGTGTGAGCTGCCCTGGGTGCTCCTACTCTGGGAGGGGGCTTGGACTGGGTGATATCTGAAGGTCCAGTCCAGCCCCTAACATTGTGTGATCCTGTCTGAGTTTGTGTATTATTCTTCCAAAAGGAGAAGATGATGTATTTTGAGTCCTGTGTGTAAAAATGGGACTCTTGTCTTTTACTGCTCAAGAATAAAAGCAGCACAGCTTCTGTCGTTGCAGCACCAGACCCCGAGGAGCTGTGTCTGTAGCAGCGTGGTGGTGGTGCAGACGTTGCTGGTGCTGTACTTTTTAGCAGGCTTCTGTTGTGTCAAAAGGTGACAGAGGCTGCTCTAAATAACCAGCATGGATTTGTGCTGTAGCTAGTGATTCTTTTTTTCTTTCCCCCCCCTTGGAGTTACTCCAGAAGTTTGTGTGCTTTGGGTTTTGTTCTCCCATCTGAGAGAGCATGCAATGCTGTACCATTTAGTATACCTTCATTTAATTTGTCTCATCTGTGACACAGTCTCTTCTAAAGAGCTCAAGCTGTAGATTAAAGTGTAGTTCTCAGGCAGAAAGAAACTGCAGTAAAAGCAGTTGTACTACTGCTTCATCCCATGATTAATAGCCAGGCTTGCTTAGAAGTTAGGCTTTGATTTCCTCTGTTTAATTGTAGCCCTAAGTGAAACGGGGGTTTTGATTTATAGAAAATGCAAAATTGGGTACAGAAAGTTTTAAATTACAGGAACAGTAAAAAATTTCCCACAACAATCATCCCATATTGTTTCAATTCAGAAGAGCTAAGGCTTGGGTTTTGTGTGGGAAAGAACCCATGGCAGCCAAGTTCTTCATTGGAAACTGGGGAGAGAGGAGGATCGATTTACCCTCTTCTGAGGGTATAAAAGTATGCTTGAACTTTGCTGAGTGATACTCCTGTCATAGCTCCCTCCTCTGGGAGGCTGCATGCTAATTAATTCATTCAGAATAGCCATTTTCTTACATTGATACCATGTAAAATTAGGTACAACAATCTTGTTAGAATCACAGAATGCCTTAGGTGGGAAGGGAGCTCAGAGCTCACCTACTCCAAGCTCCCCACCACGGGCAGGGACACCTCTCAACCAGACTCAGCTGCTCAAGGCCTCATCCAGCCTGGCCTTCAACAGCCCCAGGCAGGAGGCAGCCACAGCCTCCCTGTGCCAGACTCTCACCACCCTCAAACTCAAGAACTTCTTCCTCAGCTCCAGTCTAACCCTGCTGTGCCTCAGCTTCAAACCATTCCCCCTTGTCCTGTCTCTGGACACCCTCAGGAAAAGTCTCTCTGCAGCCTTCCTGTAGGATCCCTTCAGGTACTGGAAGGCAGTTCTAAGGTCCCCCTGGAGTCTCCTATTCTCCAGGCTGAACAACCTCAGCCTATGCTCACAGCAGAGCTGCTCCAGCCCTTGGATCATCTTTGTGGCCTCCTCTGGACTCAATCCAGTAGCTCTGTGTCCTTCTTCTGCTGGGGACCCCAGAACTGGGTGCAGCACAGGACAGAGAAGAAGACAAGCAGCAAAAGCAGCAGCTTTAGGAAAAGCAGTGGCTTGTCATCAGGACTGGAAAGCCAATCTCTGGTATTTTTACTAACACTTGCTTTGGACAGAATGGTTTTCCATTTGCTGTTAAAGTCTTACCAAGTGGAGTTCAATAGCAGCAGCTTTAGCAGCAGCAGTTTAATTCCTAAATGACTTTGTGTGCTTCTTTGCATCTGTTGACTTGTTCCTTCATTACACTGAAGCCATCCTGTAGGTTTAAGCTCTGATCCTAGATGGTCCAAATTCTGGGTAGTTAAAGCATCCTCAGTAACACTCAAGCTCTGCTGGGGGAAACAGGTTTGCTTTGAATAGGGCAAGATCAAATTCCTCTGTGTTTACAGGGGTAAGTGCTACTGAAATGCTGTGTGACCCATGGAGACTGACATCTCTGTTCCTCAGAAGCAGGGGGGTTGCCATTCCATGTTTGCCTTTTGTGTGTGTGTGTGTGTGTACCAAAATGTAGTTTAACCATCATTTTGAAAACAATAATAATGTAGTTGTTATTCTCTTGGCCAACTTGCTGAGCTTTAAAATCCTGCTTCACAGCCTCCCCTTCATGTGCAGTTTTTATTTGGAGCAGACCAAGTTTACAGTCTGAATGCAAAAATGCTGCTTCTGTTCCATCTGACTTGATGTGAGCAACATTGAAAATCTGAACAGCAGGCATTGGATTGACCCTGCTGTCCTGGACCCTGCTGTCCCGCACCGTGTCGATAGGACCATGGCCAGCGGGGCAAGAGAGGGGATTCTGCCCCTTGACTCTGCTCTGCTGAGACCTCACCTCCAATCCTGCCTCCAGTTCTGGTGTCCCCAGCAGAAGGACACAGAGCTGCTGGAGAGAGTCCAGAGGAGGTCACAAAGATGATCCAAGGGCTGGAGCAGCTCTGCTGTGAGCACAGGCTGAGGGAGCTGGGCCTGGAGAAGAGAAGACTCCAGGGGAATCTTAGAGCTGCCTTCCAGTACCTGAAAGGATCCTGCAGGAAGGCTGCAGAGAGACTTTTCTGAGTGTGTCTAGAGACAGGCCAAGGAGGAGTGGTTTGAAGCCGAGGGAAAGCAGGGTTAGACTGGAGCTGAGGAAGAAGTTCTTGAGTGTGAGGGTGGTGAGAGTCTGGCACAGGCTGCCCAGGGAGGCTGTGGCTGCCTCCTGCCTGGGGGTGTTGAAGGCCAGGCTGGATGAAGCCTTGAGCAGCTGAGTCTAGCTGAGAGGTGTCCCTGCCCATGGTGGGAAGGTTGGAGGAGATGAGCTCTGAGGTCCCTTCCAACCTAAACCATTCTATGGTCTGTTTCTCAGCAGTTCCAAATCACACTGCACTTCTTGGATCACTTCCTGTAGTCACATTTTAAAGCCAGGTGAGCTCTGCTTTTGTGCTGCAGTCTGACAGTTTAATCAAGACACCAGTTTAGAAACAAATCAGTGCTGGCTTTTAGCCACTGCCTCTAAATCCATGGTAATTGCTGCCAGACCTTGGTAAAAGGAAAGGATCCCTGTTTGATGCTACCAATTCCAGTGGGTGTTGCTCCACAGCTGCCTCTTAGAAGAAGACCTAAAGCCTGAACTAAATCTGGTGCTGGTCTCTTCTCCCAAGTAACCAGCAACTGGATGAAAGGAAGTGAGCTTAAGTTGGACTAGATGACCTTTAGAGTTCCCTTCCAACCCAGAGCATTCTGTGATTCTTAGTTGTGCCTGGGGAGTTTTAGGTTGGGCATGAGGCAAAAAGGCTTTAGTGAGGGGTTGGAACAGGCTGCCCAGGGAAGTGCTGGAGTCTCCATCCCTGGAGGTGTTCAAGAAGCTGTAGATGGATGTGGTGCTTCAGGATATAGTTTAGTGGTTGGATTATGGTTGGACTTGATGATCTTAAAGGTGTTTTACAACCTTTATGATTCTATAAACCAGAACAAGGAGGGTGCAATGAAAATGCTGCTGATACATTTGGATGATAGTGATGTAAAGTGGCTGAGTTGAAGCTCCCTCCAAAGGCCTGTTTGGATTAGTTTTGTAGTGTTAGAAGGTACTTTGCAGCACAAGAAAGATGGAGACAGACTGCTTGCAAAGGCCTGCAGTGACAGGACCAGGGGCCACTGTTTGACATGAGAGAAGAGCAGATTGAGACTGGGTGCTGGGAACAAGTTCTGCACCATCAGGGTGGTGGAACACTGGCACAGGTTGCCCAGGGAGGGAGTTGAGGCCCCATCCCTGGAGATAATGAAGGTGAGGCTGGACAAGGCTCTGAGCAACCTGCTGTAGTGGAGAATAGAATAGAATAGAATAGAATAGAATAGAATAGAATAGAATAGAATAGAATAGAATTACACCAGACCAGGTTGGAAGAGACCTTCAAGATTAGTTTAGGTGACTTTTGGGGGTCCCTTCCAAGCCAGCCTGTTCTATGATTCTAATAGGAGCTTGCAGTATGAGTGCAGGTTAGGTTTTGGCTCTCTCCTGGCTTCAAGGCTTCCTGCTCAGCTAGAGCATATAGGAGCTATAGAGTGAGGCTGTATGCTCTGGCAGCACAGATGGAGTATTCTGTCATTAGGGCTGTTTGTTGCCTGTTGGAACACACAGCATATTTCTACCGTGGCATCAACAGTTTCTCAGAACTGAGGTCAAAATAAACAGGTTGCAGTTGGATCCAGGAACAGGCTGGGAAGCAACTTAAAATTCCCTGCTTAGGCAGAAGTATATTCCTGGATAGAATGGATAGAAAGACATTTTTATAGCAAGGCCTCAGCTTAATTTATGCTGGTTTATGCAGATTGGCATAGAGGGGTTTTTTTTTCAGGGCTGCAGTTGCTGAGTTTTCTGTGGATTCTGGCATGTAGCTGCAAAATTGACCTTACTGGAAGACAACAAACAAATGTAAGCACAAAAGCCTTGCACTGTTTCTCTCAGTATTCGCAGGGTTTCAGCAGAGGGGATGTGATGTCATCATGCACACACACACACCAAAAAAAGTGTTTTAATTAGGGTCCAGCAGGGCTAGGGAGGTTCTGCTCCCCCTCTTGCTCTGCCCTGCTGAGACCTCACCTGCAATACTGTGCCCAGTTTTGGGCTCCCCAGTTCAAGAGAGACAGAGACCTGGTGGAGAGAGTCCAATGGAGAACTGTGAAGATGTTAGGGGGACTTGAACATCCCTGCTGTGAAGAAAAGCTGAGAGCTCTGGGGCTGTTTAGTCTGGAGAGGAGAAGGCTGAGAGGGGATCTGATCAATGTTTGTCAATAGCTGAAGGGTGGGGGTCAAGGTGAAGGTGCCAGGTTCTTTTTGGTGGTGCCCAGTGATAGGACAAGGAACAGCAGGTCCAAGCTGGAACACAGGAGGTTCCACCTCAGCAGGTGGAGACACTTCTGTATGGTGAGGGTGATGGAGCCCTGCAGCAGGCTGCCCAGAGAGGTTGTGGAGTCTCCTTCCCTGTAGGTGTTCAAAACCCACCTGGATGTGTTCCTGTGTGACCTGGACTGGATGATCTCTGCAGGTCCCTTCCAACCCCTGACATTCTGTGATTCAGCAGTTGTCTGCAAGTGTGGATGTCACTCACTGCACTGATACACCAAGACCCTTTGAAGTTGCTAGAGCTCTTTGCAGTAGAGCTGTGGTGCTGACAGACAAGCCCTGGCAAACCTTCTTGAGGTGGTGTGAGTTGCTACCCTGCCATAGTCACTGCTCCACCCCTTTCCTGGGGATTAGTGCTTCCTTAGCAGGGAATGTGTGCCTACACCTTCCTTACCTCATTGCAAAGCCCACAGCTTCAGCTCAAACCCTTCAACCAGCATCACTTTCTGCTAAGCTGCTGGAGCCTTCTGGTTCAGTGTGGAGAACCTGTACTCTCCATCAGACCACTGAGAAAAGTGACTTCCATGTGTGATGGCAAGGTGCAGCAGAGCTCAAATGTCAGTGCCCCTTCATGGGTAACTAGTAAAAGGATCATCCCATATTTAGGCTCAAATCCTGGGTGCAATCCTGCCCTCAAATAGATGAGCAGGCACCCCTAGCCAGGGCTGTCAGCAAACCCAGTGCTGTTTATTGTGGTGGTTTTTAATAGCCAGACAGTTTGTATAGAACAGGACAAATACTTGTGATGGTTTGAGCTTGAGCAGAGTGTCCTGACCCAAATCAGCACCAGGCCCTTTGTGGGTAAATATGAGTAACCCTTCCATGTGGTTTATCTTGAGCTCAGTACAGCATTTGGCAGCAGCTCCCACAGAATCCTTGCAGCTAAACTGGGCAAGTGTGGTCTGGATGAACAGGTATTGAGGGGGAGGTGCTGGAAGGTGTCCAGAGAAGGGCCATGAGGATGAGGCTGGAGCACCTCTGCTCTGGAGACAGACTGAGAGAGCTGGGGCTGTTCAGTCTGGAGAGGAGAAGGCTCCCAGGAGACCTTCTGGTGGCCTTCCAGGATCTGAAGGGGGCTACAAGAAAGCTGGGGAGGGAATTTTGAGGGTGTGAGGGAGTGATAGGACTGGGGGGAATGGAGCAAAACTAGAAATGGGCAGGTTCAGATTGGATGTTAGGAGGAAATTCTTCCCCATGAGGGTGGTGAGAGACTGGCACAGGTTGCCCAGGGAGGTGGTGGAAGCCTCATCCCTGGAGGTTTTGAAGGCCAGGCTGGATGTGGCTGTGAGCAACCTGCTCTAGTGTGAGGTGTCCCTGGCCATGGCAGGGGGGTTGGAACTGGCTGATCCTTGAGGTCCCTTCCAACCCTAACAATTCTATGATTGTGTGCTTCTGTGTGAACTGATTGAAGGAAAGGAGTCAGTTGTGGTCAGTGGGACAGTCTAGCTGGAGGCCTTGATCTAGTGAAGTCCCTCAGGGGTCAGTACTGGGAGCCTGCTGCAGATGCTGTATACCTCATTTGTTTTTCTGAGGCAGACACTCCAGCAAGCTTGGACCTCTGGTGGTGTATTTTTTGCTAAGTAAGCCTTGGGGGTCTGATGTAACATCTTTGTGCCAGAAGTAAGAACCTGATCTGTCCACTTCTCAGGGAAAAAAATCTGTATGGTAGCAGCAGGAATTTAGGGCACAACTGGGCAGGAAAAAGAAACAAAGGCAAAGCACTCCAGAAGCTGATGAAAACCTGTTGCTTTAAGAAGGTGGTCTTCTGGTGCAAGTTTGTGCTAATTGTGCTTCAGAAGTGCTTTGGGCTGGCCTGGTTTAACTGTGTATCTCTTAATACTCCTAGTAAGTTGTTTCCAGTGAGTTCACTGCTCTGTGAGACATGAGTGACCAAAAATGTACCCAGGACCTCATGCAAGAGGCAAACAAGCCTTTCCAAATGGCAGCTGGTTGAAGTTCCAGGTACCTCAAACCTGTTGCTTTGTGTTTTGTTGCGATTGGGTAGTCACAACAGAGTGTTGTAGCAGTCACAGAACCAGCATGAACATGGATTTTGAGGGCCTGGCCGTGCCTGTGGCTCTCTGGTGGGTGGAAGCTGCCTGTTTGCACAGCGCTGTTGTTGGGCTCAGCAGTGTGCTTTGGGAGCTGAAAGCGTGGAGCAGAAGCAGGAAAAACAAACCCCAGTCCTGAACATACCAGCAGCTTCAGCAGCTGATCTGACTCCCATGGGAAAGGAGATGCCAAGGTCAGATAGGAGGTTGTATTTTTGGAAAAGATAGGAGAAAAATGCCCTGAACCAAGCTGGATTTTGGTCATGTGGATGAAAATTCTGCACTGGTGTTTGATTGTTTCTCTGTTCTGCATGGTGATGGTGGAGGAGAATCACTCATTAGACAGTAACAGCTGCAGTCCAGAATCAGCTCATGGGCATGAGAGCATTTGCTAAACTCCTCTGAGATGCCTGAAAGAAGAGTTGGCTCCTAGAGGCAAACACCAACACCAGTCTCAGGTAGGACACTCTTTTGGGGCCTGAAAGGTCTCAGACATGCCAGCTGGGCAGCCATGATCAGCAGCACAGGATGGTAGTAGGATCATCCTTCAGATTTGAAGGGGCTTTTGGAAGTATCTGCTCCAACCTCCTGCTCAAAGCAGGGTCAGCCAGTTACAATGTTCCAGCACCCTCATGCTAAGGAACTTGTTCCTCACATCCAATCTAAATCTGCTCTGCTCTCATTTCTAACCATTGTCCCTTATCCTGTCCCTGCAGGCCTTTGCAAGCAGTCTCTCTGCAGCCTTCTTGAAGCCCCTTCAGGTACTGGCAGGCTGCTCTTAGGTCTGCTTGGAGTCTTCTCTTCCCCAGCTCCCTCAGCCTGTCCTCACAATAGAGCTGCTCCAGCCCCCTGATCATTTTCATGTCCCTCCTGTGGACCCTCTCCATCAGGTCCATGTCCTTCCTGTGCTGAGGGCTCCAGAGCTGGATGCAGCCCTGCAGGTGAGGTCTCTCCAGAGCAGAGCAGAGGGGCAGGATCCCCTCTCTCCAGCTCTGGCCACCCTGCTTTGGATGCAGCCCAGGCTGCCCTTGGCCTTCTGTGCTGCAAGCTCACACTGCTGGCTCCTGCCCAGCTTCTCACCCACCAGCACCCCCAAGTCCTTTCCTGCAGGGCTGCTCTCAGTCTCCTCCCCCCCAGCCTGTGTTGCTATCTAGGATTGCCCTGAGCTAGGTACAGGACCTTGCACTTTGCCTTACTGAACCTCCTGAGCTTCTCCTCAGCCCAGCTCTGCAGCCTGCCCAGGTGCCTCTGGATGGCATCCTGTGACCCATGTCTGTACAGTTCTAAAATGGTAGTTCCTCTTGCATGCTCATCTGCTTGGGGCAGTAATTCAAGTGTACATTAATGAGGTTAGAGGTATGGATTCAAATCCATCACCTTGCCACTCTGTGAATTGCTTGGCTGAGTGCAACAGGGTGTATGTGTCTGTAGGCAGCTGTATGTTCATGCATTCCACATGGGCACAGTTTAATACTCCATGTATTTCATTGTCATTGCAGAGAATTGAAATACCAAAATGCAGTTAATGTCATTAGATATAGGGGGGGGGAGGTGGTGGTGGGGGTGTTATGCACATATTTAACCTCTCCAGCAGAAGCATTTTCAAACATGTCTTGCACTGTGATAACCACTAAAGATTAAAGATACTGAACTACTGCTCAAGGAGCCTTTGAGGTGTCTGCAAGCATCTGTGTGAGCAGGGCAGCAGGAATTCCTCCCTCTGCAAGATCTGAATCTCCTGAGCTGGCTCTTCCCACAGACACACTGCAGATGGGGATGAGTCTCTCCCAGTGCACCAGGCTTGGCCTGTCTCTTGCAAACTGCAGAAGGGATTTGTACTCTGGGACAAGCTTGGTGGAGGAGGCCCTTCTCTGGCTAAAGGCAGGGTAATTCTTCAGCCATTAGTGAGTTCTTATCTTGCCATGCTGATTCCATCTCCAGCTTTGCTGCACAGCATCCTTAGGAGACCTCCAGCGTGGATTTACAGGCTGTGCAGTTACCAAGTGAGGTCCTGCCACTGGCTGTAAACCAGTTACTCTTCATAGCAGAAAACCTTTGTAATAAATAATCCACAAGCTGTTTGAGCAACCATTAATGTTCCTGCTCTGCTGGGCAATTCATCAGCTCAGGTTTACTCTGTTATTTTACAGCCTACGTGACTTGGAAGTCAAAGAGCAGGTGTCTGTCCTCTCAGGCAATGCAGCATGTAGTCCAAAACAATGCTGCTGTCCTGCTTTATAATGCAGATAACTTATTTTCTCTTACAGTTTGTCTCACTGTATAGAGAGCAGTTGGAAATATATCTGCAGGCTGCTTGATCTGTTGCTTTTCTCCTCCTGGGCCAGGGCAGGGTCCTGACAAAGAGCGTCGTGGAATCCCGGAGCTAATGGATTCTGATGGGGAAGAATCTAATGGGGCGTTGATAAAAAGGACACAAAAAGGAAGCAAATCCTCCTGTGGGGACTGGCTTGGGAAGGGCAGAGTTAAATGGGTGCACTGAAAGTGTCTCCTCCTTCCTTGCACCCACTCTGCCAGAGAGCCCAACTTGTAAAAGTGGCTGTTTCTGTGAAAGTTGGGGGTCAGACTCTCCCTTCTGGATACAACTTCTTTGCGCGGTGGAGATCTCACTGCAGCGCTCACACAGCCTTGTTCTGCAGCCTTGTTCTGCAGCCTGTGCCTGAGAGTTACAAAAAGCAGACGAAAGCAAACCCTTGCAGACAGTTGTTGCTTCTGTTGGTGCAGATTCACATGTTCCTGCATGCTGAAAGACTTCCTCTTCTGAATGTTTTGCAGGCGGGTTGTAGTCTCCTTGTAAGGAGTGGGACATGCCCAGCAGAAGAAATACAGCTCAACACACAGGAAAAAGCTCTTCCTCATTTGAACCACCACTGAACATGCAGGATGGAAGCAGCTGAGCAGAAGTTTTCTCTCAAGTTGTCTGCAGGACTTCTAGAAGATTCTTCTGAGCTTGAGGTAAGACTGAAAAATAAAGAGCAACCAACTTCATTGGAAAGCAGAAGCTGCTATGAAGCATGGAGGTATAGTTCTGTGGCAGAGAAGTCCTTGTGCATTGACCTCTGTGCTGAAATGTCAGTTCCACCTCAACATGAAGAAGAAAAACTTATTTCCTGAGAGGGTGACAGCCTGTTCCAGGGCTCTGTCTGGAGAGGCTGGGGAGTCTCCTTCTCTGGAGACTCAAACCCCACTGGGATATGTTGCTATGTGACCTGCCCTAGGTGATCCTGCGCTGGCAGGGAGTGGCTTTGGTGATCTCTTGGATGTCTCTCCCATCACCTGCAGTTCTGCGATTCTGTGAACTGCCTGTAAGAGAATTTCAGTGCAATATTTGTTGAAATAAATCAGAAACAGCAATAACCCCAAGTTTACTGTCAGGTTTAAAGCCTGGAGGGTAAATCATACCCTAGGCTGCAGCAAGAGCAGTGTGGGCAGCAGGACAAGAGAGGGAATTCTGCCCCTTGGCTCTGCTCTGCTGAGACCTCACCTCCAATCCTGCTCCAGTTCTGGTGTCCCCAGTATAAGAAGGACACAGAGCTGCTGGAGTGAGTCCAGAGGAGGGCCACGAAGATGATCCAAGGGCTGGGGCAGCTCTGCTGTGAGGATAGGCTGAGGGAGTTGGGGGTGTTCAGCCTGGAGAAGATGACTCTGGGGGGGTCCTTAGATCTGCTTTCCAGCTCCCTGAAGGGATCCTGCAGGAAGGCTGCAGAGGGACTTTTCATCAGTATAGGAAGGGTGGCTCTCTGAGTAGCATGCAGTAGATTTTGGCTTGCTTAGCTCCTGAGAATGGTGAAATGTTTGCACTGTGTGTAGTTGATGGTGTTAGCTTGTCCTGGGCCAGTGCTGGTTCGTATTCAGTGATTGTATTCACTGTTTTACATTTGGGGGCTTAAAAAACCTTGCAGCTGTGTCTTCTCATTGCTGTGTCAGTATAGAGCAGGTAATTTGGGTGTCATCAGAACACCTGTTCTGTCACTGTTGTCATAGGATTTCATAGAAGGAGTATTTTCATATGGATATTATCATCATTATCAACATTCTTACATTCCAAGGGATATCCTAATTATCAGTCCAGAATGGATAATGAGATTGAGAGCAACCCTGCAGGGAGGTACTTGGGGGGTGCTGGTGGATGAGAAGCTGGACAGGAGCCAGCAGTGTGCAGGCTTGGAGGGAAGGTGGTCCTGCCACTTTGCACTGCTGAGACCTCACCTGCAGTGCTGTGTCCAGCTCTGGAGCCCTCCACACAGGAAGGACATGGACCTGATGGAGCAGGCCCAAAGGAGGCCAGAAAAATGATCAGGGGTTGGAGCAGCTCTGCTACAAGGACAGGCTGAGGGAGCTGGGAGTGTGCAGCCTGGAGAAGAGAAGGCTCCGGGCAGACCTAAGAGCAGCCTCCAGTACCTGAAAGGGCTCCAAGAAGTCTGCAGAGAGACTGTTTGCAAAGGCCTGCAGGGACAGGAGGAGGGACAATGGTTTGAAATGAGAGCAGAGCAGATTGAGATTGGATGTGAGGAGCAAGTTCTTTAGCATCAGGGTGCTGGAACACTGCAACAGGTTGCCCAGGGAGATAGCTGAGGCTCCATCCCTGGAGATATTTCAGGTGAGGCTGGGCAAGGCTCTGAGCAACCTGCTGCAGTGGAGGATGTCCCTGCTGAGTGCAGGGGGGTTGGACTGGACTGGTTGGACTTTCTCAGGTTCTTCTGTCTTGCCTAGTGCTTCTGGTTCAGGTCATAGTAAGCTAAAATTCATGCCAGATCCCTTTCTGTCCCAATGTGCATTGGGCACAGCTCTTGGTGCTGCAAGTGTTTGCATTCCTGGAGGTATCAAGTGCTTCTTCTGATCACTTTAGAGTGGTAGGAATTTGACCAGGGCACAGAAACAATTGATTTGTCATTGTTTGCAGTCAAACCAGTTGACAAGGAAGACAAGAATGGGCATAAACGTTCTTGCAGCCTCTGCAGCTCATCCTTCCTGGTAACATCAAAGGGAATATTTGTGGTGGCATACATAGCAGCCAGTAATAAGTGTGGGAGAATCAGCAGCATGCAGATTGGCTTTGTGCTTTTCAAATCTGGTTATCCCCTATCTCTTCAGCATCTGTGTGTCTGCAATAAAGGAGAAGCATGCAGACTTTTTGCTTTTAATTACCATCCCAAATGCTGTAGATGAAACTCACAGCTGTGCACTGGGACTGCATTCTGGGCATGCCCCAGACCACCTGAGACAGTAACACAAAGGTGCAGAGGCTTTTATGTAGCCATCACATCAGTGTGCTAATGGCTGCTGGAAATTACTCTCTTGCCTTTCAGTCCATCACTCTGATCTGTAGCCTGCACCAACCACCAATGGATTAACTCCAGAGCATGAGGAAGCTGAGCAGGAATCCTGGCATAGGATGAGCACAGAACCATGGAATGGTTTAGGTTGGAAGGGATCTTAGAGATCATCTAGTCCCAACCCCACTTCCATGGGCAGGGACACCTTCCACTGGACCAGGCAGCTCAAGGCCTCATCCTGCCTGGCCTTGAACACTTTCAGGGAGGAGGCATCCACAACCTCCCTGGGCAACCTGTTCCAGTGTCTCCTCACCTTCACTGGAAAGAATTTCTTCCTCCAGTGTAAATCTGCCCTCCTCAAGCTTCACTCCATTCCTCCTCGTCCTATCACTACGAGCCCCGGGAAAAAGTCCCTTCCCAGTTTTCTTCTAGCCCCCTCAGGTATGGGAAGGCTGCTTTGAGGTCTTCCCAGAGCCTTCTCTTCTCCAGGCTGAACAGCCCCACCTCTCTCAGCCTGTCCCCACAGGGGAGGTTCTCCAGCCCTCTGATCATCTTTGTGGCCTCCTCTAGACCCACTCCAGCAGCTCCAGGTCCCTCTTCTGCTGGGGACACCAGAACTGGAAGCAGTGCTGCAGGTGGGGTCCGAGCAGAGCAGAGGGGCAGAATCCTCTCCCTGCTTTTGATGCAGCCCAGCACACAGCTGCCTGCTGGGCTGCCAGTGACCCAGGTGCAGGATCTTGCTCTTGGCCTTGCTGAACTTGGCTTCTTCATGCATGTGTTTGTGTGTTTATTTCTTAACAGGGAGTAGAAAGGGGATGTGAGTAGGTGCCAGTATTGTGATGCAAGTGTTGGTGTGGCATTGCAGCTCATCAGTGACAGCTGAATCCATTCATTCTTTTTGTTGTACCAAACATTACAGCAATCTTTGGGCTTCTGTGTGGTTTTGAGGCTTTCAGGAAAATAGATTTGAGAAGCAAACCATTTTAGTAAATTAAATGCACCTCAGGGAATCAATAAATCCCTGAGTCCTTCAGGTTGGAACAGACCCTTGAGATCATCAGCTCCAACCATGAACCCTGCTCTGCCAAGGTCACCACTCAGCCACATACCCAAGCACCACATCTACATCACCTTTAAACACCTCCAGGGATGGGGACTCCACCTCCTCCCTGGGCAACCTCTTCCAATGCCTGACCACTCTTGCAGGAGGAAAAGCTGTCCTAACACCCAGCCTAAACCTCCCCTGGTGCAGCTTGAGGCCCTTCCCTCTTGTTGTGTCCCCAGTTCCCTGTGAGAAGAGACCAGCCCCTACCTCTCTCTGGTGTCCTTTCAGGTAGCTGTAGAGGGCTCCCTGCAGCCTCCCCTTCCTCAGGCTAAACAGTCCCAGCTCCCTCAGCCACTCCTCCTCAGACTCATTCTCCAGCCCCCTCCCCAGCTTAGTTGCTGCTCTTTGCACCTGCTGCAGCCCCTCGATGTCTTTCCTGTGTGGAGGAGCCCAAAACTGAACCCAGCACTCAGGGGTGGCCTTCCCTGTGCCAAGTACAGGGAGACAATTCCTGCCCTGCTGGTGCTGGTCACACCACTGCTGATCCCAGCCAGGATGCCATTGGCAGGGAGTTAAAAATGGAGCTGCCCCTGAAGTTTTGCAGCAGGTTTCCTGCTGGGGGGGTGGCAGAGAGGTGTAGCTGGTTCTGCTGCTCTTTTGTTGACTGTATTGCTGGTGGTTTCTAAAGCAAAGCAAGACTGGTCACAGATCCCACTTGGCAATGGGAAGTGCTGTGTTTGGGGGCTTGGGAGTGTTTTCTACTGTGGGAGGTTTTTTTCTGTGCCCACTTTTTGTTGTTGTTTTGATAATCAATTAAACCTGACTGCAGTAGGGGCTGCTGGAGAAAGGAGGACTCTAACTGAAATGTTTGCCCTGAAGGAAGTGGCTGATTGTTTGTCTTTGATCCAGCCTCATCAGTGCAATTTTCCTTTTCCAAGCAATTGAGCCTGCCCTTCATTACATTGCAGGAGCAAAGCCCTTCCCTTTGCCTTGTTTTTAACAACAATTCCATTGGGCCTGAAAATCCCAGTTGCAGAGAGCAAGGCCTGCAGCAATCCCAAATCTTAGCCCTTAAAATTTCCTCTCATTTATGCTTCCAAGAGGAGCACTGGAAGACTGAATTCCAGCAGCCTTGTTCTCCCAAGAGAGCAGCTGGGTGTGAGGTGGTGGTTAGTGGTGTGGCTTGGCAGTGTTTCTCCATGGTCAGGTCAGCTTAAGCATTCAGTAACCTAACAAAATGCTGTCATGGGATAGCTTCAGTTGGAAGGGACCCCAAATATCATCCAGTTCCAAACCCCCTCTCATGGGCAGGGATGCCTCCCTCTAGACCAGGTGCCCCAAAGCCCCATCCAGCCTGGTGAGGAGGCATCCACAGCATCTCTGAGCAACCTGTTCCAGAGTCTCACCACCCTCAGAGTAAAGAACTTCTTCCTGCTCTAGTTTAAAACTATTGCCCCTTGTCTTAGCACCTTAGAAAAAGTCCCACTCCCCACTCCAGGTACTGGAAGGATGCTCTTGAGGTCTTCTCAGAGTCTTCTCCAGGCTGAACACCCCCAGCTCCCTCAGCCTGTCCTTGTAGGACAATCCTCTGATGATGTTTGTGGCCCTCCTCTGGACCCTCTCTAGCAAGTCCACATACTTCTTGTGTTGGGGTCTCCAGAGCTGGACACAGTACTCCAGGTGGGAGTCTCACAAGAGCAGAGTAGAGATAGGAGCAGAATTTTCTCCCTTGGCCTGTTGGCCACACATCTTTTGATGCAGCCCTGGATGCAGTTGGCTTCCTTGGCTGGCAGCACATAATGCTGGCTCATGTCAGGTGCCTTGTCAACAGGCATCCACCAAGTTCTTACCTGCAGGCTCAATCCACTCATGTCCTCTCACTTGGCCTGGTTGGACTTCATGAGGTTTGCATAGGCCCACCTCTCCAGCCTGTCCCAAGTCCCTCTGGATGGATCCCTTCCCTCCAGGAGGTTGACCATACCACACAGTTGTCAGGAAATTTGCTGAGGGTGCCTCCATCCCAGTGCCCATGTTGCTGAGAAGGGTTAAACAGCACTGGTCCCATTACCCAGCCCTGGGGGTCTCCACTCATCACAGCTCTCTGTTTGGACATGGAGTCATTGATCACAGCTCTTTGAGAGCAGCCATCCAGCTAGATCCTCATCCAGCCACTGGTCTATCCATCAAATCCATGTCCTTCCAGTTTAGAGACCAGGATGTCTCTAAGGACACAGTCTCAAGTGGCACCAGGGGAGGTTTAGGCTGGAGGTGAGGAGAAAGTTCTTCCCAGCAAGAGGGACTGGCCATTGGAATGTGCTGCCCAGGGAGGTGGTGGAGTCGCCATCCCTGGAGGTGTTCATAAAAGGCTTGGATGTGGCACTTGGAGCCAGGGTTTAGTTGTCAGGAGGTGTTGGGCGATAGGTTGGGCTTGATGATCTCTGAGGTCTTTTCCAGCCTGCTTGATTCTGTGGTTCTGTGTCATGCAGGGCAGCGTTGGAGGCTTTGCACAAGTCCAGAAGATGACATCAGTTGCTCTTCCCACGTGCACCAGTGCCATAGGAAGTCACCAAATCTGACAGGTAGGATTTGCCCCTGGTGAAGCCATGCTGGTTGTCACCAACCACCTCCTCATTTTCTATGTGCCCTGGCAGAGTCCTCAGGAAGATCTGCTCCATTATGTTGATGGGCACCGAGGTGAGACCAAGTGACCTGTAGCTGTCCAGGGCTTCCTTGTCTCCTTTTGTGAAACTGGGGGTTACATTCCCCCTTTTCCAGTCACTGGGAACTTCACCTGACCACCAGGGCTTCTCATGTATGATGAAAGGTGGCTTTGCAACTCCATCTGCTGGTTCCCTGGGGACCCGTGGATGGATCTCATCAGGTTCCATGTTCGTGTGCACCTTCAAGTTCATTAGGTGGCCTTGAGCCTGGTCTTCTCTTGGAGTGGACTCTCCTAAAGTACTTTAAGCAGTGGTTTACTTCTTGAAGTGTAGCTCCCATAGCTGAACTGAGGGTGCTCTGTCATCCCACCAGGCCTGGTTTTGGAGTTCTGGTTGTGGTGTGAGTGTTACTGGTCACCTCCACCATGGTCAGAGGCCACCCTGATGCTGTGCCTCAGGCAGCTGCACCCTTGGTGGTGATGACTCAGTAGAGCTGCTCAGCCTGAGGCTGAGATGCTGGAAAGTGTCCAGAGAAGGGCAACAAAGCTGGGGAGGGGTCTGGAGCACAGCCCTGTGAGGAGAGGCTGAGGGAGCTGGGGTTGCTTAGCCTGGAGAAGAGGAGGCTCAGGGGAGACCTTCTTGCTGTCTACAACTACCTGAAGGGAGGTTGTAGCCAGGTGGGGGCTGGTCTCTTCTTCCAGGCAGCCAGCACCAGAACAAGAGGACACAGTCTCAAGCTGTGCCAGGGGAGGTTTAGGCTGAATGTTAGGAATAAATTCTTCCCAGCAAGACAGATTGGCCATTGGGATGAGCTGCCCAGGCAGGTGGTGGAGTCCCCATCCCTGGAGGTGTTTAGGAAGAGCCTGGATGAGGCACTTGGTGCCATGGTTGAGTTGATCAGATGGTGTTGGGTAATAGGTTGGACTCGATGCTCTCAAAGGTCTTTTCCAACCTGGTTAATTCTATCCCATCCCATCCCATCCCATCCGCTTCTGCACCTGCAAAGGATGGGATTGAAAGGGAGCTCTAAGGTTCCTGAGGGGCTTAGCATCTTGCCAGAGCAGAGCCTCTGGATATTGGTCAGAGCTGATGTACTTGATTGAAACAATTTCCCTTCAGCTTATGGAGCTGAGAAGGTGCTGGAGGTGTGGATTAGTGGAAAGACAGGTTGTGGCTGTTACAGAGTCAAGGAGCTGTGCTGCAGAAGAGACAAATCATTCTGCTAGGTGCTCTTGTTAGGTTTGAGCAGTGCTGCCAGAAGTTTCCAAGCAAGGGTGTTTATGTCCAAGTGGAAGTGACTTGCACCATTTCCTCTTAGGACACTCTGCATTACAGAGTTGTAGTTCACTCAAGCAGGGCCACTGGAAGTCTAGGAAGAGAGACAGACTCAAGCAGGAGGGAGGTGAGGGAGAACACAGAAGCTTTGGAGGTGTCTGCCAGGCTTATCAGAACCAACCTCCTCTCACTGTGGCTGTGGCAACCTGCTTGGAGCTTGGAAAGTGGAGATAGTTTGGCACTTTGAAAAACTGGTTGTTTCATTCTGATTGTACCTGACTGAAATGCCTGTGCAGTAGGTCTGGGAAAGCTCTTCAAATACCTGTGGTGTTTGCTGCAGAAGTAGGGAGCCTTCCTGTTACATACCTAGTATACTGTGCATGGAAATGTGAGGGGTGTCAGGCAGGTGGAGAGAAACCCCCAGAGAGGGAAAAAAAATACACCTGATTTACAACAGCTAGAAATGGGCAAATTCATCCCCTGCTAGGGAGCAGAGCACTGGAAATGCAGAACTCCCAGGCCAAGAAGATTTCCTCTGTGTGTGTGGCAGGATTGTGAGTATAAATGAACCTGACAGCAGGACTCAAATTGACAAAACAAAGGCCAAAATGAGGATAAAAGGAGAGAGTGAAAGAAATGTGCCAAGAAATGAACACACAAAGCCTGAAACAGCTGAGGAAAATCTCGGGGGGAAATGAGGGAAATAGACAAGGAGGTAGCAGAGTCCCCAAGGCAAGAAGCGGAGAAGGGGCTCGGTGGTTGCATCGTGTTGCTGGGAATTCTGGCATGCAGATGTGCTTCAGAGACATGAAAGATCTTCTAATTAGAGACAGGATCATTTGTGGGACATGTGATTCCAGTTTGTAGGAGGGATTGCTGAGATAAAGACATGTAACCCTAAAGTAATGAATCAAAGACCAGCAGCAGCTGAGCTGTCCAGGGAAGGGAGCAAAATGTCTGCTGCTCTTGCAGTACACAAAGCTGCGTTTGAAGTGAACTCTGGAGCTGAGGCAGAGGCAGGTTGAAGAAGGGTGCTGCTGTGGTGGTGCTGCTGCTACACTGCTCTGAGAAGATGCTGCAAGGGGCATGGAAGTGGTAACTACTGAGGGATCAGTGCTGCATGTGGATGGGCAGAGTCCAAGGGCATGAGATTGAACACAACCAAGTGCTGGGTTCTGCACATTGGCCACAGCAACCCCATGCAGTGCTACAGGCTGGGGTCAGAGTGGTTGGAGAGCAGCCAGGCAGAGAGGGACCTGGGGGTGGTGGTCAACGGTAGGCTGAACATGAGCCTGCAGTGTGCCCAGGCAGCCAAGAAGGCCAATGGCATCCTGGCCTGCATCAGGAATAGTGTGGCCAGCAGGAGCAGGGAGGTCATTGTGCCCCTGTACTCCACACTGGTTAGGCCACCCCTTGAGTCCTGTGTCCAGTTCTGGGCCCCTCAGTTTAGGAAGGATGTTGAGATGCTGGAAGGTGTCCAGAGAAGGGCAACAAAGTTGGTGAGGAGTTTGGAGCACAGCCCTGTGAGGAGAGGCTGAGGGAGCTGGGGTTGCTTAGCCTGGAGAAGAGGAGACTCAGGGGAGATCTTACTGCTCTCTACAACTACCTGAAGGGAGGTTGTAGCCAGGTGCGGGTTGGTCTCTTCTCCCAGGCAACCAGTACCAGAACAAGAGGACAGTCTCAGGCTGCACCAGGGGAGGTTTAGGCTGGAGATTAGGAGGAAGTTCTACACAGAGAGAGTGATTGCCCATTGGAATGGGCTGCCCAGGGAGGTGGTGGAGTCACCATCATTGGAGGTGTTCAGGAGGAGACTTGATAGGGTGCTTGGTGCCATGGGTTAGTTGATTAGGTGGTGTTGGGTGATAGGTTGGACACGATAATTTTGAAGGTCTCTTCCAACCTGGTCTGATCTATTCTATTCTAAAAGCTCTACTGAAAAGCTGTGCTTAAAAGTTGCAAAGAGATTTCCAAGGTGTGGGAGGAAGCTTATGGCAAGACTCTAGCAGATTCAACCTCTTGTAGCACATCCCCACTGCAGAAAGCAATCAGCAAGCACCTTTGCAGCTCCTGAGAGCAACAGCTGGAGATGAAATTCTTTCCAGTGAGGGTGGGGAGACACAGGAACAGATTACCCAGGGAGGTTGTGGGTACCTCTTCCCTGGAGGTGTTCAAGGCCAGGTTGGATGAGGCCTTGAGCTTCCTGGTCTGGTGGAAGGTGTCCCTGCCCATGGAGTGGGATTGGGACTAGATGATCGTTAAGGTCCCTTCCAGCCTAAAGTGTTCTATGATTCTGTGCTTGTCCTATGCCAGGATTCCTTCTCAGCTTTCTCATGCTCTGGATTTGGATGGTGCAGGCTACAGATCAGAGTGATGGACTGAAGGGCAAGAGGGTAACATTAGGGGCTGGTAGGAACGGAGTCACAATAGTTGTGATTCAGTAGTGATCAGGGGGACTGTACAGTGTGTGTCTGGCTGCTGCCTGGTGGGCTCTCCCATACTCAACCAGAGAACAGAGGAGGCAGGAGGAGGTCATCAGGCAGTTGGACAGGACCTTGGCAGGTTGAAAACAAGTTTCAGCACACCAGGAAGCAAGAGGCAGCGCTGGAGCTCAACGTGTATGAAGGAACATGAAATCAAACTGGCCCGAGTTAGCAGCCTCTGGTTAGTCACCAAATGTCTGCACGCAAACCAGGACTCCCACTGGCAAGAAGAAAGCCGTGGTGACCCATCTGCAGTTCAGAGAGAGAGAGAGAATGTGTGCAGGAGGCATCAGGGAGTGAATCTACCTGAGCATGACCTGAATGCTACCCCCTGCTTTGTACAGCCTGCTCTAAAGAAAAGCCTTGGAAGAATAGGGGCCTCTCCTCTTGTTACTCGTTGTGTGGGACACGAAACACCAGCCCAGAGATGCTGAGCTAACCTTGGCCTTTCATCATGTCTGATCAGCTCATCACTGGTGACTGCTCAAAGCTGCCTGAAAAATGCTTGAGCCCCAGACAACTAAACTTCTATAGATCCAGCACAAAAGCAGCAAAGAGGAGAAGCAAAACTGATTGTCCCAGGGGGCACAGCGGAGCGGGTTGGGGAGTTCTGCTTAGAAAGTCAGCTGTGGCTTTTCTAATGAGGAACTGAAGATTTGAGTTTTCAGACCCTATTAGCTCTCCATTTGTTTGGGTTTTATGAACTGAGCATCCTGCATGCCACGGTTCCAGGAGAGCAGTGAGTCAAGTGATGGATTCAGCCAACGAAGCTGGCAATGCAGGGGCCTTCTTCTTCAGAAAGAAGAGATTTGGGTCTCAGATTTCCTGAGCTGTTATTTTCTTACACCTGTGTATTTCCAGTACAGCAGCTAATGTTTCCCATGCTGTGTCCTTTCTGGGGATATGTGCTTCTGGCTGATGTAGAAAGGTAATCTTCTCTTTCTTGACCCATGAGTATTAAGAGACTTGGATGAGCAGACACAGTTAAACCTACAGAAGAATCACTGCAAGTTTCCAATCCCCTAGCTCTCTGCTCCAGACCAGGAGGGCCTGGACAAGCTGGAGAGGTGAGGCCAGGTGAACCTCCTTAGGTTCAACAAGACCAAGTGCAGGGTTCTGCACCTGGGTTGGAACAATCTTCATTATCAATTCAGGCTGGGGAATGAGGTGGTGGAAAGCAGCCCTGGGAGTTCTGGTAGATGAGAAGCTGGACAGGAGCCAGCAGTGTGTACTTAAAGCCCAGAAGGCCACTGCCAGCCTGGGCTGCATCCAAAGCAGTGTGGCCAGAGATGGAGAGAGGGGATCCTGACACTTTGCAGGTGAGGTCTCACCAGAGTAGTGCTGCATCCAACCATGGAGTCCTTCACACAGGAAGGAGGGACATGAAAATGATCAGGGGGTTGGGGCAGCTCTGCGACAAGGACAGGCTGAGGGAGCTGGGAGTGTGCAGCCTGGAGAAGAGAAGGCTCCAGGCAGACCTAAGAGCAGCCTGCAGTACCTGAAAGGGCTCCAAGAAGTCTGCAGAGAGACTGTTTGCAAAGGCCTGCAGGGACAGGACCGGGGGCAATGGTTTGAAATGAGAGCAGAGCAGATTTAGATTGGATGTGAGGAACAGTTTCTTTACCATGAAGGCTGCTGGAACACTGCAAGAGGTTGCCCAGGGAGGTAGTTGAGGCCCTATGTCTGGAGCTGTTCAAGGTGAGGCTGGACAAGGCTCTGAGCAACCTGCTGTAGTGGAGGATGTCCCTGCTGAGTGCAGGGGGGTTGGACTGGATGAGCTTTGGAGGTCCCTTCCAACCCCAACCACTGTTGATTCTAGGATCAGTACTTTCTCAGGTTCTTCTGTCTTGCCTAGTGCTTCTGGTTCAGGTCATAGTAAGCTAAAATTCATGCCAGATCCCTTTCTGTCCCAATGTGCATTGGGCACAGCTCTTGGTGCTGCAAGTGTTTGCATTCCTGGAGGTATCAAGTGCTTCTTCTGATCACTTTAGAGTGGTAGGAATTTGACCAGGGCACAGAAACAATTGATTTGTCATTGTTTGCAGTCAAACCAGTTGACAAGGAAGACAAGAATGGGCATAAACGTTCTTGCAGCCTCTGCAGCTCATCCTTCTTGTCCCTGCTGACTGCAGAGTGGTCGGACTGGATGAGATCCCTTCCCCCCCAAACCATTCTGTGCTCAAGAGAAACTCCCTAGACTGGTCAATGTCATTACCTGTGTTGATTGCAAGGGCCTCAGTTTCTGAGGCAGAGGTGTAACAGTGGGCTGTGCTTGCTTAGAGAAGTCATCTGGTTCAAGAGAAGTGACAATTCTGAGGGCAGGGAACGCTCCTGGTAACCTTCCCACTGGAAAATGCAGGGGGAAATGTGACAAAGTTTAAGGAAAGCTGAAATGCAGGTGGCCTGTGGTGAGGCACTGAGCTCTAAATGCTAACAGGCCTTCTCCACAGAGAGGCACTTGATCTGCTTCTAAATGAAATGTTCCAAGGTGTAAGTGTGTAGGGACAAGGCAGACACAGAGTGTACAGAACAGAGAGTGCAGGTGATGGGAAAACTGAAGTCCCTTAGCAGTTGTGTCCAGAGAAGGGCAACAAAGCTGGGGAGGGCTTTGGAGCACAGCCCTGTGAGGAGAGGCTGAGGGAGCTGGGGTTGCTTAGCCTGGAGAAGAGGAGGCTCAGAGGAGACCTTATTGCTGTCTACAACTACCTGAAGGGAGGTTGTAGCCAGGTAGGGGTTGGTCTGTTCTCCCAGGCAACCAGCACCAGAACAAGAGGACACAATCTCAAGCTGTGCCAGGGGAGGTTTAGGCTGGATGATAGAAAGAAATTCTTCCCAGACAGAGTGATTGCCCATTGGAATGTGCTGCCCAGGGAGGTGGTGGAGTCACCATCCCTGGAGGTGCCTGGATGAGGCACTTGGTGCCATGGTTGAGCTGATCAGGTGGTGTTGGGTGATAATTGGACTCGATGATCTCCGAGGTCGTTTCCAGCCTGGTTAATTCTGTGCTAATTCATTATTCATGTTCTGCTCAACTATTTGCCTTTCATTTTGAGACTCCCAAGGTGGAAAAAGACTTCCATCTTCTGTGTTTGGCATTTTTGGCCCTGGTGAATCTTTTTGTTTCATGAGTTGAAATCCTGTTTCCATGGCAATCAGCTGAGTTGTTGATCAGCTTTCAATTTCTCACAGAAATGAAGGCAACTGGAGGGCATCATCTCTGCTGATTCTGTCCATGATGTTGGCCACAGTGGTTTTCCTTTTCCCCCACAGGAATGGGAGAGGTATTCTGATGATGATTTAAGTGAACATTCCCAAACACGGTTGCAAAATATCCTTACTGTATCAAGAGGGAAACAAATTTACCACATGCAGAGATGTGCTTGACACCCTAGAAGCAGGAGCCCAGAGCCCTGTTGAGCTTCAGCCCCTGAAGAAGGGGCAGGCTCAAAAAGGCTCTGGGCAGCCCTGAGCTAGTTGAGGATGTCCCTGCTGACTGCAGGGGGGGTGGACTGGATGACCTTCATAGGTCCCTTCTAACCTAAACCATTCTGTGATTCTGTGAACATACTTGTACTCGAAGAAACCCCAGGGACAGCTGCAGTCACCATCATGAAGCTTCAACAGCCAACCCATCTCAGTTCCAGTGAGGCTGAGTGGCAGCTGGATAGGCTTCCTGCATGGTCTGCTTCTCTTCCAGTAGACAGCCTGATCTAGTGTGAGGTGTCCCTGCCCAAGGCAGGGGAGGTTGGAACTGGAGGATCCTTCCAACCCTGGCAGTTCTGTGATTCTGTGACAGACATGTTTGAGTTGAAGTGGACTGAAAGTCAAAGACATAAATGTCTGCTGGACATAAACCTCCCTTGTGACCTTCTGGAAACCTCCCTCATGACCTTCTGGAGGTACTGACTAGGAGGAGAAATAATATGTGACCAGGATTTGTCAAAGACTATAGCAGGGTGGCTTTGTTGCAGGTTCCTAGAAGAGAAGAAGCAAGTCAGAAGTGCTGTGAGACTTGTAGAGGACAGGACAGTGCCTGCAGTGTCTCCCCATGACCAATGCTAAAAGTTCATAGCAAGGCTGCAGTCAATCTGTGACCATCTCAAATGCTCAGGGGGATAGCAGGCTGGTACCAGGGTGCTGTGATCTCTCCATAGGTATCTGAAAACAGAGCTACTCCCTTCATGTGCTTGGACCTGACCACTTCCCAAAGTGGAATCTCAGTCTGTGGGCAGTTACTGTCCATTTGCCATCATCAAGGGACTTCCTGTGTGGCAGCCATCAAAACTCCCTCAGCAGGAGCCAGCAAATCTGCCTCTGCTGCATGCTTGCACCACTGGTCCTGGCAGTAGATTTTTCTCCTGATGACTTTCAGAACAGCTGAAATGAGAAACAAACAACCAAACAAAACCCAACACTTCATTTTGTATTTGTATATAGCTTGGGAAGAAATGTTTAGGCTGGGAAGTTCTTCCCCACGAGGGTGGTGAGAGGCTGGCACAGGTTGCCCAGGGAGGTGGTGGAAGCCTCATCCCTGGAGGTTTTGAAGGCCAGGCTGGATGTGGCTGTGGGCAGCCTGCTGTAGTGTGAGGTGTGAGGGGTTGGAACTGGATGACCCTTGAGGTCCCTTCCAACTCTGACCATTCTGTGATTCTGTAATCTCTCTTTAGTAGCAAGGAGAAGTGAAACAGCTCTAATGTTTCCTTAGCTCTAACATGTAAAGGAATGGGCGAGGTAGGAAGTGGCTGCTATGGGTGGGACAAGAATATGATGGTTTGCTGCTTTGAAAGTATATGCCAGGCATTCAGGTGGGAGGGTGGCAGTGAAAACAGCCTTCCCCACGCTGGAAGTGCCAGGTGCTGTGTTGGAGCAGTGTTCAGATCCTGAGTGTATTTCTGGCCTGCCTAATCTTTGCTCCTGCCATTGGATCCGCGGGGGTGCAAAAATCCTCCCACACGGATCCTTCCCAAAATGCTGGCCTGAATTATTTGTGCTGTGGTTTGGACAGATCACTCTGTGCAGTAACCACAGTTGTTCCCAGAAATGTGGGGCTCTGGGAAACACACAGACAGACATCAGACATTTTTTAAGATGTTGCCTCTGATGTGTTTTGAGGCTGAACTGAAACTGTCATTCCTCTTGCCCTGGGCTGCCTCACACCTGACCACACTGCCCTGGGTCTGTAGCCATTCATTTTCATCTGCATATCCAGGGCTGCAGCAAAAGCAGCCTGGCCAGCGGCTGGGAAGAGAGGTTTCTGCCCCTCTGCTCTAGTGAGACCTCACCTCCAGTGCTGCAGCCAGCTCTGGAGCCCTCAACACAGGAAGGACATGGAACTGGTGGAGGAGGCCCAGAGGAGGGACATGAAAATGACCAGGGGTTGGAGCAGCTTTGCTGTGAGGACAGGCTGAGGGAGCTGGGGGTGTTCAGCCTGGAGAAGAGAAGGCTCACATAGCTCTGTCTGTAAAATTTCTTTTGTTGTCCTGTTCTAGGACACAGGGATAGTAACTAGAATAGATGTGGTCAGCCTGGAGAAGAGAGCCCTCCAGGGACACCAAAAAGCAGCCTTCCAGTACCTGAAGGGCGCTCCCAGAAGGCTGCAGAGGGACTGTCTGCAAAGGCCTGCAGAAACAGGACAAGGGACAATGGTTTGAAATGAGAGAAGAGCAGGTTTAGATTGGAAGTGAGGAACAAGTTCTTTAGCCTGAGGGTGGTGCAACACTGGAACAGGTTGCCCAGGGAGGTGGTTGAGGCTCTTTCCCTGGAGATATTCACGGTGAGGCTGGAAAAGGCCCTGGGCAGCCTGATCTAGTTGGGGATGTTCCTGCTGTCCCTGCTGAGTGCAGGGGTGGTTGGACTGGGTGACCTTTGTAGAGGTCCCTTCCAACCCAAACCATCCTGTGATTTGTGATCCTGAACTGCAACAATATATATCCTGGAAGCAGTCCTAAAGCTCTAAAAGAAGAGCCATCTAGTGCTCTACTCCTTGCAGCAAGACCCTACTGTTTGGTTCAACTGCAAATGGACTGCTCCAGTTTTGTGTGCACCAAACCAACTTCCCTTTATTTCCATGTCTACATGCCTGCTTCCTAAGACTACTCCATCTCAAGTTAGGTCATTTTCATTTGCATGGAAAGAGAAGGTGAATCTCTTAGGAAAAATAAAAACTCCCTTTAACCAAGGGCAGGAAATGTCATGAGGCAAACCAAGTCAGAATTCTGTGGCCAAGCCAGACGTGCCAGTGCCACTGCAGAGCCTGCAAGTTCCAACCAGGAGCAGTCTTTAAGTAAAAGAAGGTAAACTTGGGCATCTCCTTCTGCTTTCCAAATTGTTGGTTTTTTTTCCCCCCTTTTCTCTGAGTTTTTAATCCTATTTGCTGTCATAATGCTTACAAGTAAATCACCACCACTTGAGTGTTGCTTTGAGTGTGCAATTTGCTCTTTGTATTTGCCCCTTAATAGACCAAATAGAAACCTGCCTGTTCAGGTGTTCCTAGGTAGGCTAGAGGAAGGCAGGGAAATTCAGTTATCACATGGTCTCAGTTGGGAGGAGCAGAGAATGAGCAGAAGCTTTCTGCTAATTCCTGTGGCTGCTTGGAATTGTGTGAAACTGAGTTTCATTTGAAGTCAGGAACTTGTGCCCCAGCCTTCAGCAGGTGCTGTTCAGGTGCTCTGAAACATGGTCCCAAGTCTCAAGTGACTTGTCACTGGCAATCAAACCTGGTAACAGCTGAAGGTGGTTTTCTTTTCATGAGATGTCCAACACTTGTCCTGCTGAAGGGTCACACATCCTACGTGCTTCCCCAAGCAGGGAAGCTGACCTGGTGCTTAAACCAGAGGGCTCTGTTCTCAGCTGTGCCACAGCTTTCCTGCCCTACCTCTGTGGGTCTCTTTGTACCTTCCCTTCACCATCACATAATCCACTGCTACCTTGTGAAGGGCCTCTTTGTTGATGCTTTCAGGTGGAAGATGATAGAAATACAAATAACCATTCCTGAGTGGTGTTCCCTGAGAAATCACCTGCAGGAGGCCTCTGAATTTCATCTGACCAGACAGCAGCCCTAGTTTTGATTTTGTCACCTTAGTGTTTGCTCTGGGATGGCAGATTTCAGGCCAGTGTGTTATGGGTGGGGATTGCAACCCAGGGCTCAATGACCAAGCCAGTTCTTAGGCTCACAGGAAGTACTTGGTTTGCACATGTCATTAGCAGTTGGTCTATATAATACTAAAATCATTAGCATTTTGCCAAGTTACTAAATCATGCAAAAGACCTTGTATAGTTCAGTGGTTACTTGGTCATTTCCCTGTCACAGTTGTGCTTAGCATTTCTTCAAACAAAAAGCTTTGGGAATTGGCATGCTGCAGAGCTTTGATATTCCACTGCAGCCTGGGTTGGAACTAACTCTATTGGAAATAAAACACTTGAAGGGATCCTCAAGCTTCTCCTGATGGAAAGAAGTAGTAAGGTAAAGCAGAGGGGCCTGCCTGAGAGCTTTAATCATGAGAAGCCAGTTGCACAAGGGGAAGGGTAACTTTGTTATTGGTGGAAGAATTCTGCCTTTAATATAAGTGTACAATATTTTTTTCCCCTGCAGAATTCCCAGGTTCTCTCATGGTTCTCTCTTCCATATGTATATATGTATATATATAAAGACTGTGATCCAAGGTTTACAGATTACTAACATCAAGTATTGGAGAACCAAACAGTATCACAGTATCACTAAGGTTGGAAGAGACCTCAGAGATCATCAAGTCCAACCTGTCACCACAGACCTCATGACTAGACCATGGCACCAAGTGCCACGTCCCTGAGGCCTTGCTCATACCCTTTCCAAAGGTTCATCCCTACCCCGGAGATCCACCTCTAAGGAGTCTCAGGTTGAGATACAGAAGTCCAAAGGTGTCACCTTGCAACCTCTGACCTACTTTAACTTTTATAAGAAGGTGCTATAAATATTGGGGGGCAGAGGCACCTCTGCTATGAGGACAGGCTGAGGCAGCTGGGGGTGTTCAGCCTGGAGAAGAGAAGGCTCCAGGGAGGCCTGAGAGCAGCCTGCCAGTACCCGAAGGGGTTCCAAGAAGGCTGCAGAGAGACTGTTTGCAAAGGCCTGCAGGGACAGGACCAGGGAAAATGGCTTCAAACTAGAGCAGAGCAGATTGAGATTGGATGTGAAGAACAAGTTATTTATCATGACAGTGTTGGAACACTGCAACAGGTTTCCCAGAGAGGTAGCTGAGGCCTCATCCTTGGAGATATTCAAGGTGAGGCTGGACAAGTCCCTGGGCAACTTGATCTAGTTGGGGATGTCCCTGCTGAGTGCAGAGGGCTTGGACTGGGTGAGCTTTGGAGGTCCCTTCCAACCTCAACCATTCTGTGATGATTCTTCCATGCCTCATTCTGTGTTTAAAAGAAAGTCCTGGTGTCTGTACATGTCATAGTGTAACCTTCCAGGTAGAATCTTGTGAACTGTTTCTTGATGGAACATGCTGCAGCAACAGACAATTTTTTTGGTCACTAAAATGATTTCTGAATTAACTTTTGCTGAAATACTTTCTTGTGGCCACCTCAGGTCAGTGCTTTGGATAGTGCAGTTCCACTGTGGAAATACAACCAGCAATACAAAGGTGATTTAGACAGTCTCATTGAACTAGATTGGGTTACTGTAAGATACAGCTTCTAACTGAAACCCTTCAATCAGACTGTTGAGTTTGGGGATTTCAGCCCTAATGAAGACTGTGCTTGTGGCTTTTGGTTGTTCATAGATTCACAGAATGGTTTAGGTTGGAAGGGACCTTCAAGACCATCTAGGTCCACCCCCCCCGCCATGTTCTTCACAGCCTTTAAAGCCGTATTCATTTCAACTGTTGAAGGTACCCTGTGAGATAGAGCAGTACTGGTGCTGGTTTCTGGAGGCAAGGGCTTGGCTAAGGAGTGGTATTTTCTCAGGATGATCAAGCTGTGGCTTGCTGCAAATCCCATCTGCCCTCTCCACATGCAGTGTTAGAGGCTCTTCCTGGAACAAGCTCCTCCGGTGAGTTGTCTGCATGAGGTTGCTGGTACAGGAGCAGTGGAAGAGGCAGATGGGACACATGATGGGAGACTTGGACCAGTTGCAACTGGCAGAGGACAGATTAGTGGAGTGTGAAAGTCACTCTGTGGGTCAGAATTCCTGTATCAGTGGTACTCCTTGTAGATTCCATCACCCAGTGTAGTGTATGTATCAGTGGTACTGTGCAGCTGTGGGATTTTCAGAAGTGCTGGGTTTGCACTAGAGACTGAAAAGACTGGGGCTGTAGAAATCATGAAACAAGAGTATTTACTTCTGTCTGTGTGCTGCTGCCTGCCACTGCCACTTTTTTTTTGCAGGCTGTGTAAATAAAGGTGGTTTTGCTCTGCCAGTTGACGTTGGAGTGAATTAAGCCAGAATTGAAAGCCTCAACAGTATCCCAGGGAACAAAAAATCCTAAAGAAACAATGATGGTTTGTCATCTGCTTGAGAAGGAAGGTGTGGGGTAACCCAAACCTCTGGTTTACTTCCCCTCTGACCCTATGCCTGTTTGGTCTGTTACAGAAAAACATGAAGGCTCTAGACCTTGTGAGAGCATTAGGAACCTTGAAAACAACAAAAAAACCCACCCTGCTGTGGTGCCCCCAAATGGTCACCACATTTCACCTGTGTGGAAATGCAAGCTGCTCAGGCTTCATTTTATCACAGCATCACCAGGGTTGGAAGAGACCTCAAAGATCATCAAGTCCAACCTGTCACCCAACACCTCATGAGTAAACCATGGCACCAAGTGCCACATCCAATCCCCTCTTGAACACCTCCAGGGATGGTGACTCCACCACCTCCCTGGGCAGCACATTCCAATGATGAACGACTCTCTCAGTGAAGAACTTTCTCCTCACCTCCAGCCTAAACCTCCCCTGGCACAGCTTGAGACTGTGTCCTCTTGTTCTGGTGCTGGTTGCTTGAGAGAAGAGACCAACCCCTTCCTGGCTACAACCTCCCTTCATGTAGTTGTAGACAGCAATGAGGTCTCCCCTGAGCCTCCTCTTCTCCAGGCTAAACAACCCCAGCTCCCTCAGCCTCTCCTCACAGGGCTGTGCTCAAGGCCTCTCCCCAGCCTTGTTGCCCTTCTCTGGACACGTTCAAGTGTCTCAATGTCCTTCTTAAACTGAGGGGCCCAGAACTGGACACAGGACTCAAGGTGTGGCCTAACCAGTGTTGGAGTACAGGGGCACAATGACTTCCCTTCCCTTGCCACAGGAGGATCTTTTTTTGCTTGCTTTGAAGGTGAAACTTGGCTTGGACTTCCCTGGCAGTGGAGTCAGGCTTGCTACAGATCCATGTTGCAGATTAGGTCATTTGCTTATGTTTCAGTTAGGGCTTTTTTTCTCTAGTTCCTCGTGCAGCACTGTTTTGTTAAAGCAGCACAGCTGACTGGAGGGCTGAAGGCATCAAAAGGCCCTGGGCATTAAAAATGGAAGGTTTGGGGCCATTTTCATCCTCAAACAGTTTTTTATATCCCAAGTGCTGCGGTGTTTGTGGTGCCCAAGGAAAAGGTTATTGTTTGCCGGGCTTTAAAACAGCTTTCGTGAAGCCAGCGGCAAAATTCCACTTGCCTTCAGTAGGAGTTTTCTGAAGACCCATGATGTAGTTTGTCACAGCAGGAGGAAGCTGTGAGTCCACAGAACCATGCAAATGTCCAAAGCAGGCATTCCCTTTGGGGTTTAGTATAACTCATTCCTTGCTTATTCTCTTTGGGGAGGGCAGAAGTGGTCGGTCACAGAAAACAGCGACAGAAGGAGTGCTGAAACCCTCCTGCTCCTCCAGGCAGCTGAAGGAGTGGCCCAGCAAAAAAGAATTGGCTTTGGTAGGTATCTAGATTGGGTGTTAGGACCAGACTCTTTAGCAGGAGGGTGGTGGAACGGTGCAACAGGTTACCCAGGGAGGTAGCTGAGGCCCCATCCCGGGAGATCTTCAAGGCCAAGCTCCATAAGGTTCTGAGCAACCCGCTCAGGATGTCCCTGCTGACTGCAGGGGGATTGGACTGGATGAGCTTTGGAGATCCCTTCCAACCCAAGCCATTCTGTGATTCTATAACTAGCTTCATGGCTGCTCAGGGCATTGCAGTCAGGGCTCCCTGTTTACAGGGAGCATTTAAGCATTTGCCCTGCTTATTTAGCAAAGCGTTGATGGAAAAAGGGAGCAGCTGTGAACATCAGGAAGAAGAAGTTGCATCATAGAATCATAGAATGGGTTGGGTTGGAAGGGACCTCTACAAAGGTCATCCAGTCCAAACTCCAGCAGTCAGCAGGGACATCCTCCACTACAGCAGGTTGATCAGTCTTGACCAGTCTGACCTTGAATATCTCCAGGGATGGGGCCTCAGCTACTTCCCTGAGCAACCTGTTCCAGTGCTCCTCCACCCTCAGGGTAAAGAACTTGTTCCTCACCCCCAGTCTAAATTTGCTCTTCTCTCATTTCAAACCATTGTCCCTGTCCTGTCCTCTGCAGCCTTCTTGTAGTCCCCTTCAGGTAGTGGCAGGTTGCTCTTAGGTCTGCCTGGAGCCTTCTCTTCTCCAGGCTGATCGTGTCTGTTCTGGTTACTCCTCCTGTCTCTTAGAATAGGCCAACAAAAGAAATTTTACAGATTCCTGTTCATTTGGTCCTGTATCATTTGCATGTTTCAGAGAGCAATTGCTCTGGCTTGAGAGGAAGAGTCCCATCACCCTGTTAGGCAGGCACCTAGCCATCAGCCAGAGTAAGATGCAAAGTGTGTGACTGCAGTCCTACCTGCTGGGGTTTGGTTTGAGTTTGTATTAGAGCACTGTTAAGGAGGGATCACCTTCTTTTCCTGGGCCTTCCCTTCAGTTCAGAAGATGGAGTGCCAGCTACTGTTTGAGCAATAACCACCAATAAATCTTTAAATCTAAATGTTTGCATTAGGGACCTGAAGTATCCTGAGGAAGCCTCGTGCCAGGCAGAGACTGAAATGTAAGGACTTCAAAGGAGACATTTTTAAGGGAGTTTTTGTCTGGGCTTTCCCACCACAAGAAAGCAGAAGTGTGGCTGCCCCAGAGGCTGTTCTTTGTGTACTTAACTGCTCACTGTGCCTCAGCAGCCATGTAAAGGGGAACCCAAGAGTGAACCTTCAGCTTGTGGCTTGTATGAAGGGAGGAGCGCATAGCTGAATGTGTCCTCCAGATACCTGCCTCAGCAGCTCCGCGGGAAAAAGACATTTCCCATGCTCTCTCCACATGGGAGCATCCTTAAAATTCTCCAGAACAAGGAGGCTTCCCTGCAGCTGTAAAGAGCCCTAGGGCCTTGTCAGGCATTCTTGCACTTCTCAGCTCATTCTGTTGCACGTTGATAGAGATAAGACTAATTACTGGATCCTCAGCCTTGGACTCCCTGCAGTTGTTCAGTGCAGTTTTTCTTTACCCAGCTTTTTCCACTGTAGCCTTACAGTTTCCTTCAGTGAAATGATGTACTTGGAGCTGATGGTAGAATTTGGCTACTAGCAAAGGATGTGGCTTTGAAGTCCATGGGGCCTGCCTGTGGGCACCAAGGGACCAGGCTGTGTGCAGTCTGCCCGAGAGCAGTGGGAAGGGCTCAGGCCTCGAGGAGCCTGCTGAGGGGTCAGCGGGAAGAGGCAGTCCAGGAAACCATGGCTATGGCAGCACAGTGCTGGGGAGTCTGTCAGGCAGAGGGCAGGGGCACACAGACATGGCTATAAGAGTGCACACCTCAAAACACCTTCCTAAGAGCTCCCTTCTGTCTTTGCTGAGCTTCTCTACCAGAATCTTCCCAGTCGTGGCAAGCACGCAGGGTCAGGACAGTGTGGTGTGGACAATGCCTGCTGCCGGCTCTGCAGCCCCCAACACAGGAAGGGCTTGGGCCTGATGGAGTGGGGCCAGAGGAGTGACACCATGATCAGGGACACCTTTCAACTAGACTCAGCTGCTCAAGGCCTCATCCAGCCCAGCCTTCAACACCCCCAGGCAGGAGGCAGCCACAGCCTCCCTGGGCAGTCTGTTCCAGAGTCTCACCACCCTCACCTCTTCCTCAGCTCCAGTCTAACCCTGCTGTGCCTCAGCTTCAAACCATTCCCCCTTGTCCTGTTGCTGGACAGTCTTTTGAAAAGGGGAGAGGGAGAAAAGTTGGCAAAGAAGCCACTAAATCCAGCAAAGCATTGGGTGCTGCCAGTAGTCCTGAGTGCAGCTGGGTTCCAAAAGTTCCAAACCCCCTGCTTAAATCTCCTCCATCCTCTCCTACTAAATGACGTGGAGTGTTTTCTCTCTCTTGTTCATCTGCTCTGCAGGACATGTCAGAGTTACCAGTCAAACAGATCATAAGGGGGAACAGTACTTCAGTGATGATTGTGTGATGTTTTGGCCGTTGCTGTGTAAATGAGGCACTTTCTGACTAAAGTCACACTTGGATGGCTTTTTGTTCTGCTGTTGCAGCACATCTGTCTCTGGCTGCCCCTAGAAAGAAGCAGCAGTCACCTGGCAAAATGACCACGAAGCACAAAAAGAGGAGAGGTTGGAGACTAATCAGCAAGGTGTTCAAGCATTTGCCTTTTTGCTACACAATGTGGGGCACTCTGCACTTCATGCAGTTGAGGGAGAATGCTAACTTACACAAGGGGATGAAAAAATGACAGGAAATTAGTGAGGAAGTCACGAGGCTTAAAGCCACTGAGTCAGAATCCCTCCATGCAGCTTAAACTTAGGGTTGGGAAGGTAGTGTGTCAGAGTTCAACAGACATTGATGCTTCTGGGTATTCTGTCATAGAATCAGAGAATGAATCATAGAATGGGTTGGGTTGGAAGGGACTTTGAACATCATCCAGTTCCGAACCCCCTGCCATGGGCTGGGACGCCTCCCGCTAGAGCAGGTTGCTCAAGGCTTCATCTTCCTCTGGGGAGGAGGCATCCATGGCTTCCCTGGGCAACCTGTTCCAGTGTCTCACCACCCTCACTGGGTAGAATTTCTTCCTCACATCTAATCTATGGTCTTTTAGTTTGAGATGGTTAGCCTTCATCCTGTCACTATGCTTCCAGACCAGGCTGGATGAGGCTGTGGCCAGCCTGCTCTAGTGTGAGGTGTTCCTGCCCATGGCAGGGGGGTTGGAACTAGATGATCCTTGTGGTCCCTTCCAACCCTGACTGATACTATGATGCTATGATATAGAGTCCCTCTCCAGCTTTCCTGTAAGCTCTCTGTAAGTACTGGAACACTGCTATTGGGTCTTCCCAGTGCTTTGTCTTCTCCAGGCTGAACAACCCCAACTCTCTCAGCCTCTCCTCAAAGGGAGGTGCTCCAGCCCCCTGATCACCATTCTGGCCCTTCTCTGGACCTGCTCCAAGGCTGGGAGCCCCAGACCTGAACACAGTACTTGGGGTGGGGTTTCACCAGAGCAGAGCAGCAGAATCACCTCCCTTGAGCTGCTGGCCAGCCTTCTTTTGATGCTGCCTGGGCTGGCTCTCTGTGCTGGGGGTGCCTGTTACCAGCTCACATTCAATTTTTCATGCACCAGCAACCCCCAGTCTTTCTCTGCAGGGCTGCTCTCAATCCAATCACTGCCCAGCCTGTATCTGTCTGGGACTGCCATGGGGCCTTGCACTTGGCCTCGTTGAACTTTGTGAGGTTCACAAAGGCCCACCTCTCATGCCTGTCAAGGTCCCTCTGGATGGCATCCAGATGTCACCATCTGTTAACTGCCCAGAGCATTGATGGCCACCTGAGGAGCAATGGAGAAAGTGGATTCTCTGATACTCACTGGAGCAAAGTGAGAGGGCTCTCCTCTACTGACAGCCTGAGGCATTCTGAAATTCCCAAGTGAGCTCAAGAGTTAGACCCTGAGAACTGTGTTAGCCCTGGATTAGGTTTACACTGAGGTTGAAATGCATTTTGGTTCCCAGAGATTGCAGAATGTCCTGTGTGCATCTTGCCAGGCCTCCAACACGTCCAGGATGCAGTTGAGCAGAAGGCATTTGCAGTTCTTCCAGAGCAGAAATAGGACTTCCTTGGTGGAGAGCAAGGGCAATCCAGAGAAAGGTGGTAAATGGCTGCATTGCTAGGGGTAGTGTCTCCAGCTCCAGAACAGTCAACACAAGAAGGTCCTGAACCTGGTGCAGCAGGTCCAGAGGAGGCTGTGGAGATGATCAGGGGTTGGAGCAGCTCTGCTGTGAGGACAGGCTGAGGGAGCTGGGGGTGTTCAGCCTGGAGAAGAGAAGACTCCAGGGGGACCTTAGAGCTGCCTCCCAGTACCTGAAGGGGGCTCCAGAAAAGCTGCAGAGGCACTCTTTGCAAAAGCCTACAAGGACAGGAGGAGGGACAATGGTTTGAAATGAGAGCAGAGAGATTTAGACTGGATGTGAGGAACAAGCTCTTTAGCATGAGGGTGGTGGAACACTGCAACAGGTTGCCCAGGGAGGGATTTGAGGCCTCATCCCTGGAGATGTTCAAGGTGAGGCTGGACAAGACTCTGAGCAACCTGCTGTGGTGGAGGATGTCCCTGCTGACTGCGGGGGGATTGGACTGGATGACCTTTGGAGACCCCTTCCAACCCAACCCATTCTGTGATTCTGGACTGTAGGTGAAGAAGAGTTTTGTTTCATGAGTCCATCCAGTGCAGGGGAGGTGGTGGAGTCACCATCACTGGAGGTGTTCAGGAGGAGACTTGATAGGGTGCTTGGTGCCATGGGTTAGTTGATTAGGTGGTGTTGGATGATAGGTTGGACGTGATGATCTTGAAGGTTTTTTCCAACCTTGTCTGGTCTATCCTATCCTATCCTATCCTATCCTATCCTATCCTATCCTATCCTATCCTATCCTATCCTATCCTATCCTATCCTATCCTATCCTATCCTATCCCATCCTATTCTAGAGTAGCACAGGGAGAACCATTGTGTGCTTACTTCTCAAAGCTCCTCGTCAGGAGGTGATAACAGCCTTGCTATAAATGAGCAAACTGCTAACAGCCAGTATTTGCACACATTTTGGGGCCAGGATAATAGTGCAGAGGCACTGCCTGTACACAGCCAGAGCCCTTTATTGCTGATGAATTCAGTGAGGCAAATGGGATTGCTCACAGGTGTAAAGGTAAGAGTTGTTTGCAGCGTGCATCAACACAAAGTGCATTCAAACTACTTGTGCAGTCATTGCCATCTTAGGCTATCTCATTAAGTTGTGACAATTAACATGGCAAACCATTGTTCTTAATGGAGTATTGTAAGCAAAATGACAAAAGCAGAGGTACCCAAGGGTATGGAGTTAATGGTGATGTCACTGAGGGGTGAAAACTCACTCTTGATGAATGTCATGTGGCTGCCTAAAAGCAAACAGGAATAAACAGCAAAGTCACTCTGAACCTTGTCTTAACTACTGAACTCCACACTGCCTCCAGATAGTAATTGAAGTTTGTGTTTTATTACATGTGCATTCCTGTGGCTTTGGCAGTGTGTTTGGAGGCAGTACTGATGGAGTTCGCTACCAGACTGCTGCCTTAGTGCAGTTTGCTTCAGCTGAGTGAACTTCAGATAACTCCTGTGCAAAACTCATGGATTCATAGAATGGTCAGGCTGGAAGGGACCTTCAAGATCATCCAGTTCCAAGCCCCCCTGCCACCGGCAGGGACACCTTCCACTAGCCCAAGTTGCTCAAGGCCTCATCCAACCCGGCCTTGAACTCCTCCAGGGAGGGGACAACCTGTTCCAGTGTCTCTCCACCCTCACTGGAAAGAATTTCTTCTTACTCTCCAGTCTGAACCTGGCCTCCTCAAGCTTCAATCCATCCCCTCTCATCCTACTACTACAAGCCCTTGCAAAGCTCCCTTCCCAGCTTTCTTGTTGTCCCTCTTCAGGTACTGGAAGGCTGCTCTAAAGTCTTCCTGGAGCTTTCTCTCCTCGAGGCTGAACAATCCCAGCTCCCTCAGCCTGCCCCCATAGGGGAAGTTCTCCAGCCCTCTGATCATCTTCCTGGCCTCCTCTGAATCCTCTCCAGCAGTTCTTTGTCCCTCTTAAGCTGGGATCAGAGCACCAGGTATTTCTCCACGTAGTACAGCTGGGGGCAGTGGCTGATGGGGTAGTACTGTTGGTACTTTCCATGCCAGGATTTGGTCTTCACTGGCTGGGTGTTTGCGATGCTGCTCCTCCACTGCAAGCAGCTGCTAGAAGCAGCGCCGCAAAATGGGAAGTCGGTGGCAAAAGCTTTTGGTTTTCTCCCAAGTGTTTTAAAGCTGCAGCCAGATCCTTGCTCTTCAGAATCACCCCCAAACTTCTTTAAAGCTACAGGGTTTTTTCCTTTAAGGACAGGAAACTGCTGTCAGATTCTCCCCAGGTAGATTTAGGAAGGGATTCTCTTCCACTTTGAAGGGTGAGCTATTGTTTGCCTGTTAAGCAGATTAGTTGTATCTGAATCATTGAAACTTTTAAGCCATTAAAAAATGAGCACACTTGAGATGAAAAAGTGTTTGACTGCTCAGTTCTGCAGTTCCTGCAGAAGAGAGGACTCTTAAGACAGGGAAAAATGAGCTTTGCAGATACTGTATTGGCAACAGGTAGGAAGTAGTGCAGAGAACACTCTGACAGTAAGCACTAGTTCTATACCCAAAGGTGATGGTCAAAGCAAATATGCAGTGTTTTAGGTAGTAATTACTGACCTTAATGCTCTGAAAACTCATGGGAAAAATAGGCTTCACTTGGAATTTCAACTTGTGATCATTCCCCTTCACTCTGCTCTGGGGAGACCCTACCTCAAATACTGCTTCCAGTTCCTGGCATCCCCAGCAGAAGAAGGTCACAGAGCTGGTGGAGACAGTCCAGAGGAGACCACAAAGATGATCCAAGGGCTGGAGCAGCTCTGCTGTGAGGCTGAGGGAGCTGGGGGTGTTCAGCCTGGAGAAGAGAAGGCTCCAGGGGGATCTTAGAGCTGCCTTCCAATACCTAAAAGGATCCTGCCAGAAGGCTCAGTGCATTGGTGGCTGAGAAGCTCACCATGAGCTGGCAGTGCCCTCATGCAGACCAGAGGGCAGAAGAAGAGTGTGGGCAGCAGGGCAAGAGAGGGGATTCTGTCCCTTGACTCTGCTCTGCTGAGACCTCACCTTCAATCCTGCCTCCAGTTCTGGTGTCCCCAGCATAAGAAGAACACAGAGATGCTTAAGTGAGTCCAGAGGAGGCCACAAAGATGATCCAAGGGCTGGAGCAGCTCTGCTATGACTATAGGCTGAGGGAGCTGGGGGTGTTCAGCCTGGAGAAGAGAAGACTCCAGGAGGACCTTAGAGCTGCCTCCCAGTACCTGAAGAGGGACTTCTCCTGAGGGTGTCTAGAGACGGGACAAGGGGAAATGGTTTGAAGCTGAGGCACAGCAGGGTTAGACTGGAGCTGAGGAAGAAGTTCTTCAATGTGAGGGTGGTGAGACTCTGGCACAGGCTGCCCAGGGAGGTTGTGGCTGCCTCCTGCTTGGGAGTGTTGGAAGGCCAGGCTGGATGAGGCCTTGAGCAGCTGAGTCTAGTTGAGAGGTGTCCCAGCTCATGGAGTAGATGATCTCTGAGGTGCCTTCAAACCTGAGCCATTCTGGGATTCTGTGGTTCAATACTTCTTATTCCTTCAAAATCAGAGAACTCTAAAGGTCAGATCTCTTAGACATTTCCACCTGAACATGATTTGAATAACTGTGAGTAACAAGCTGCTTTAGAAAGGAAGGTTTGTTGTTGTTTTCCTCCCTTGGGACACAGAATGACACTTTACACTCACTGGAAACCTTTCACGTGTCTGAGACTGCCCTGATGCACTCTGGTTTGGATGCATTACAGCTGCAGTGTAACCAAGCTGCTCTCAAGTGCTGCTGTGTTTGAGAGATGCAGATTTTAACTCGTTAACTCCCAGGAAGGGCACTTGGACTTCACAAATTCTGGGTAAACTTGGGCCTGTTAGAACTTGCAATCAGTGTATTACCAGCACAGCCTTTCTGGAAGGTGATGGCATTGGAAAAGGAGCTTTCTCCTAACTGGAAAGCTTTGTGACACCGTGGAAGCTCTCGTGCTACTCCTGCCAGTAGAACTGATAGTCAGGGGCTGTAGCACCTCTGCTGCGAGGACGGGCTGGGGGAGCCTGGAGAAGAGAAGGCTCCAGGCAGACCAAAGAGTAGCCTGCCAGCACCTGAAGGGTACTGGAAAGGTGCAGGAGGGATGGATGCCATTTCAAGAAGATAGGAAGAACAGAAATCATCAGCCAAGAAGGCTGCAGAGGGACTGTTTGCAAAGGCCTGCAGGGACAGGACGAGGGACAATGGTTTGAAATGAGAGCAGAGCAGATTTAGATTGGGTGTGAGGAACAAGTTCTGCACCATGAGGGTGCTGGAACACTGCAACAGGTTGCCCAGGGAGGTAGCTGAGGCTCCATCCCTGGAGATCTTCAAGGCGAGGCTGGACAAGGCTGTGAGCAACCTGCTGTAGTGGAGGATGTCCCTGCTGAGAGCAGGGGGCTTGGCCTGGATGAGCTTTGGAGGTCCCTTCCAACCCAACCCATTCTGTGATTCTATCAGTTAGACCCCAGATCTCAAGAGGGGCTTGATTTTTCTCTCACCACACTTCAAAGCCCAAAGAAACAACTGTTAGGATGAGCCTGAGGCTGTGAAACCTCGATACACCTTGATGGCAATCCCACCTAGATAAAATCCCATAAACATGCTTCCCATTTTGGTAATGAAAGGCAATTTCCAGCAATTTCAGGACAGTGCTGCACTGCCTTGACTGAAGTAGAGGAGGCAAAATTCTCTCCCTCAAATCTAATCAGTGCTGGAGCTTTCTTACCACCTTAACATTTGCCTTTCATTGCTGCAACTGCAAGCATGCTTCCAGGTAACTGTGTGCTTTGTGCTGCAACCCAAGCATTCCTTATGGGTTATGAGTGCTGGAACTGATTGCCAAAGTCCATTTCAGTTGGCACCATTAGAATCCATGTCAAGATTCAGCATCTTAAAATCTCAGCCTCAAAGGTGAAAATGAGTCCTTGGCTGCTCACAAGGGTATTCAGTGGCACAGAGAGCCTTGTGAAGTTTCTGTGCTGCTTTAGTTGCCTCCCTTTCTAAATGTGTTCTCCTCTCCAGTGGAGTGCTGTGGAGGAGCTGCTCACAGCATGCACAGAAGCCTGGTAGTTAGTTGAGTCTGCAGAATTAGTTGGCAGGCTCAAGAGGGAAACTTCCCTGCTGGAATTTCTTCTGAGATCTGATTGTGATAGGAGTTGGGAAGAGGCAGAAGAGGGTTTCTCACAGATTCAGTGGTTTTGCTTCATGTCTTAGCTTTGAGCACTAAGGGACATCTGTCCCATTGTGTGGTGGTTTGAGCCTTAACTGGGGCTTAAAAGCTCAGGTGGGGGCAAGGCTGGGCCCAGCCCAGGTGTGGCCTGTGCAGTGGCATCAGGGGCCGGCCCCCCAGCCTGAACCACCACACATTGTTAGGGGACAGATGTTAAAAATCCTTAAACCTGGTGACTGATGGGTAGAGGGGCAGGTAGTCAGTAGAATCAGAGAGTGGTTTGGGTCAGAAGAGACCTCCAGAGCTCATCCAGTCCAACACCCCTGCAGTCAGCAGGGACATCCTCCACTACAGCAGGGTGCTCGGAGCCCTGCCCAGCCTGACCTGGAATATCTCCAGGGATGAGGCCTCAACCCCCTCCCTGGGCAGCCTCTTGCAGAGTTCCAGCACCCTCATGGTGCAGAACTTGTTCCTCACATGCAATCTAAATCTGCTCTGCTCTGCTCTCATTTCAAACCATTGCCCCTGGGTCCTGTCCCTGCAGGCCTTTGCAGACAGTCCCTCTGCAGCCTTCTTGGAGCCCCTTCAGGTACTGCAGGCTTCTCTTAAGTCTGCCTGGAGCCTTCTCTTCTCCAGGCTGGACCCACCCAGCTCCCTCAGCCTGTCCTCACAGCAGATGTGCTTCGCCCTCCTGATTGTTTTCATGGCCTCCTCTGGCCCTGCTCCCTCAGCTCCATGGTCCTGGCTTTGTTGAATGTCATCAACTCTTTGAAAGCTAATTTCGAGTATCAAACTGAAGTGCCTTCAAAATTCCTGAAACCTCTGTTATTCTAAAACTGTATCTGGAGCTATTTCATTTTAAGTGGAACTGGGGGAAAAACTGCAGGTTTGTTGGGGTTTTTCCCCCATAATCCAGGAAAATGTAAAGCTACTGAAATGGTTTTGCTGAGTTTGAGGCAGTAGGCAGAAGCAGCATTTGGTTAAGCGATGGTCTGGAGCGTTTCACTTGTTGTTTAACTGTTGTTTATCGTTGACTTAACAACAGTGGGCATGGAGTGGGAGTTCCCTGTGGGAAGGGCTGGAACATCACAGTTTAGAATGTCCTTTGAGCTTGGTGCCAGGGCTCATCCAGCAGCAGGTGGATTGTCCGGCCACTCAAACCGTCAGCTGTCCTCTGCACCGGCCAGACACAAATGCCTGAGGGAGCGTGTCAGAAGGAAGTCGTGGATCATGCTTCCACCAAGTCATCTCTTGGTGTGCTGCCATCCCAGAGGTGCATGCAGCCAGGCCTAGTTTCTTTACCTTTAGTGAGCACAGTGGATTTGTACCCTGTAAGCCTGCACCAACTCCCCCGGAGTCCTGCAGACTGGGAGCGTCCCTGTTGCTCTGGTGAGAAGAGATGCTGCCTTTGCTTTGGTTGGAAGTGATTTCCTGCTAGTTCAAGAGGGAAGGATGCCTGATGGGATCTGACAGCAGAGCTGGGCAAACATTCTGGAGATGACATCTTTGTAAAGGTGATTCATGTTTAGGAATTAGATTGGTGTGGTAGATAGAGCACATTTAAGTCATCCCAGGACGGTGTAGCCTTGCAAAGTAAATTGATGCTGACCTATGACTTAGCCATAGAATGGTTTGGGTTGGAATGAACCTCCAAAGCTCATCTGATCCAAGCCCCCTGCACTCAGCAGGGACATCCTCCACTACAGCAGGGTGCTCAGAGTCTTGTGGAGCTTGACCTTGAATATCTCCAAGGATGGGGCCTCAGCTACCTCCCTGGGCACCCTGTTGCAGTGTTCCAGCACCCTCATGCTAAAGAGCTTGTTCCTCACATCCAATCTAAATCTGCTTTTCTCTCATTTCAAACCACTGTCCCTTGTCCTGTCCCTGCAGGCCCTTGCAAACAGTCCCTCTGCAGCCTTCTTGCAGCCCCCTTCTGGTACTGGGAGGCTGCTCTAAGGTCTCCCCAGAGACTCAAGAGAGGTGAATGGTAGAGAGGAGTGGGGAGAGGAAAGGTGCAGGAGAGCTGAGTGCCATGTCAAGAAGATAGGAAGAACAGAGATCATCACTTTTTTGCATAGTGAGACACAATAGCTCCTTAGAATGGATTGATAGCTGCTTAAGTAATACTAAAGTAAGCAAAGGAGAGGGGAAAGGACTTAGGAGTTCAATTGTCACATTTTCCCCTTTCTAAGGTACCTTTTTCCAAGTGGAATTGGGGTTTAATAAGCACATTGGTGGTTAATACACTAGGACCTTGCCAGAGGTCACAAGGCATGCTTAAGATTAGACTGGTCTTGAACTTGTTTGGGCATAACCACAGATCACATCTCTTGTGCTACAGGTCCCATGGAGCCTCTGCCCATCACCAGGCCCTGAGTTGTGAGATGGAAAGAACGAGCAGGTTCATCTGTCCTTCAGAGCAGGCAGAGATGGAGGTTGAAACCAGATAGTTGCAACAACCTGGGCCTGGAGAATGAGCCTGAAGAGGAGTGGCTGAGGGAGCTGGGACTGTTTAGCCTGAGGAAGAGGAGGCTGCAGGGAGCCCTCTACAGCTACCTGAAAGGACACCAGAGAGAGGTAGGGGCTGGTCTCTTCTCACAGGGAACTGGGGACAGAACAAGAGGGAAGGGCCTCAAGCTGCACCAGGGGAGGTTTAGGCTGGGCATTAGGACAGCTTTTCCTCCTGCAAGAGTGGTCAGGCATTGGAAGAGGTTGTCCAGGGAGGAGGTGGAGTCCCCATCCCTGGAGGTGTTTAAAGGTGGTGTAGATGTGGTGCTTAGTGACATGGTTGAGTGGAGACCTTGGCAGAGCAGGGTTCATGGTTGGAGCTGATGATCTGGGGAGTCTGCTGCAAGCTGGATGGCTGCAGGATGTAGCAGAAGCCATGGATGCCTGGTGTGTACTCAAGGCTTGTACTGCTGCAGCAGGAGTGGTGTAGCACACAGTGCCTCAGTTCATTCTTTCTTGGTGGTGGTTGCTGCGTGTCAGGATCAAAGGGAGGGGTGTTCTGACTCCTGGGACTGACATGCAGCTTACCTCTGGTCTCTTATTAAAGGCTCTGTAATGCTTGAAACCCAGTGACATTCAAATCTAAACAGTGTCCAGAGAGAGGGAGGCACAACAGGCCTTAGTTTTCTAGCCTGTTAGTAAGCGAGGCAGGGCAGGAAGGCAGGGCTCAATATAGAACCCAGATGACTTCAGTCCCTTCTTCAGCTGAAGAGGGGGGAAAGTGTTTATTTCTGCAGAGAACAGCCTGTGTTTGTTCAGGCTGAAAATCCTGATTAATTTGCTGATCCCATTGACAGACATGGCCTGCATTTCAAATCCTTGAACGACCATTTGCAGTAATTCTGTTTTCATTTGTGCAGATAATTAAACCACACAACAGCTGCCTGGCAAACATTTAGTGCTCTACTACCTGGTCTCAGGAGAGCAGAGGCAAGGCAGGAGTGATGTGACCAAGCAAATGCAGTTACTGGATGGCAGAACTGGGGGGAGAATCAAATCTTAACTCCTGTGTGGCTGAGGGAGATGGACTCACAGTGGTTGTAAGTGGGGAAAAAGATAGAGCTGGGCTGAATGCTCTGCAGACATGTAAGGGAGCCTTATCTTGATGCTGCTCAGTCTAGCTAAAAGAAGTGGAGTCTCCTCTAAATTTGTTTTAAATCACAGAAATCTAGAGTTTCAATTCTTTTTCTCTGGTCATTGGTAAAAAAACCCTCAGTGTAGACACTTGCAAGGCAGTAACAGATCCACAGCTAGCTCTAAGGATGCAGGTGAAATAGGTAAACTAAACTATGTGCCAGGAATTGGGAAGGACCTCCAGAGATCCCTCCAGAGATCATCCAGTCCTCCTCCCCTGCCAGAGCAGGAGCACTCAGGGCAGGTCACACAGGAATGCATCCAGGCAGCTTTTGAAAGTCCTCAGATAAGGAGACTCCACAACCTCTCTGGGCAGCCTGCTCCAGGGCTCTGTCACCCTCACCATACAGAAGTGTCTCCTCCTGTTGAGGTGGAAGCTCCTGTGTTTCAGCTTGGGCCTACTGTTCCTTGTCCTGTCACTGGGCACCAGCACCTTCATCTTGACACCCACCTCTCAGATATTTATAGACCTTGATGAGATCCTCTCTCTGCCTTCTCTTCATGAAACTAAACAGTCCCAGGTCTCTCAGGGGGGTCTCTTCATAGTAGAGATGTTCAAGTCCCACAGTCATCCATGTAGCAGTCTGTTGGACTCTTTCCAGCAGGTCCTTGTCTCTCTTGAATTTGGGAGCCTAAAACTGGACAGAGTATTGCAAGTGTGGTCTCAGCAGGGGAGAGTAGAGGAGAATCTCCTTAGGCCAGCTCTGTCCCAGCTGAGTAAGATTCAAGCACATCTTGATTTCCATTTTGAATCAAGGCTATATATTAGTTAAAGAGGACACCCTTCAGCTACAGATGTACTCAAATGCCATTTCTCACAGTGTGATGTGCACTGCATTGTTTCACTGACTCATCCAGGTTGGAAGTAGAAGCTTCTTAACCCCTCAGGTTGTTTGTACAGTTTCCTCCTTTTCTATCAATGAATAGAATCATGGAATGGTCTGGGTCAGAAGGGACCTCCAAGGCTCATCCACTCTGACCTCCCTGCAGTCAGCAGGGACATCCCCAACTAGATCAGGCTGCCCAGGGCCTCCTCCAGCCTCACCTGGAATATCTCCAGGGAAGGAGCCTCAACCACCTCCCTGGGAAACCTGTGCCAGTGTTCCACCACCCTCATGCTAAAGAACTTGTTCCTAACATCCAATCTAAATCTGCTCTGCTCTAGTTTGAAGCCATTGTCCCTTGTGCTGTCCCTGCAGGCCTCTGCAAGCAGTCTCTCTCCATCCTTCCTGTAGCCCCCTTCAGGTACTGGCAGGCTGCTCTTAGGTCTGCCTGGAGCCTTCTCTTCTCCAGGCTGAACACCCCCAGCTCCCTCAGCCTGTCCTCATAACAGAGCTGCTCCAACCCCTGAGCATTTTCATGTCCCTTCTCTGGGCCCTCTCCGTAATACATGACCTCTGTACAGCAGAAGCAGGCATCACACAGCCTCTTGCTGTAACTTCCCAGCTGTTTGTGGAGCTGCACCTGTGTCACTGAGAAGCAGAGTTGGAGGTGAGAGTTCAGCTCTTATATCCTCCTGCTGGAAGCCAGTGCAGTGATGCAGCCAGTGAGGGATCTCACTGAGCATTTACAGCTGAAGGAGTCCTTTGCAGGGCAAAATCCTCCTGGGCACAGTGAAGATGCAGAGAGAGAGCAGTTACTGCTTTAGGGTAGTGACATGAAATGGGTGTTTAGTAGGTTTCTGTCTGAGTGACAGTGGCAATAACAACTGTGATTGTGTTCACTTCAGTAAAAAGGCAGTTTGCTATGTTAAGATATTTCTGTGAGCTCCCAAGTGCCATGGAGGTGTTACCTTAAAACTGCTGCTGGAACAAACTGCAGATCCTACAGGAAGGCTGCAGAGAGACTGTTTGCAAGGGCCTGCAGGGGCAGGACGAGGGACAATGGTTTGAAATGAGAGCAGAGCAGATTGAGATTGGATGTGAGCAACAAATTCTTTGGCATGAGGGTGGTGGAACACTGCAACAGGTTGTTGAGGCCCCATCACTGGGGATGTTCAAGGTGAGGCTGGACTGGGTTCTGAGCAACCTGCTGTAGTGGAGGATGTCCCTGCTGAGTGCAGGGGGGTTGGCCTGCATGACCTCTGGAGGTCCTTCCCAACAGAAACCATTCTGTGATTCTGTATTACCTGGCCCCTAGTTTAGTTTACCTATTTGATGTACATCCCCAGAGCCAGCTGTGGATCTGTTAGTGGCTTGCAAGTGTCTCCACTGAGGAGTTTTTTTTATCAATGACTAGAAAGAAAGAATTGAAACTCTAGACTTCCTCTTAGTCTTTGTGGTTCACCCACTGTATTGCTGCTGAATTAATGAGTGCTTGGTGCAGAACCACAACTGAAAAATGAGATGTCACTGGAAGGGAAACTCCAGGATGTTTTGTGGATGGTTTGTTTTTAATTCCTAGTTGGGATTTCACCAGGACTGTGTTTTGGGGAGAAAGTACTAAGGGCAGCTGTCACAACCAGGGCAGAGACCTGGTTTAGTCACTGGTCTCCATGCAAATGGATTCCTCTTGATTTTCTTTCTTCTGTGCTTTTGGAGCTGAACATACTTTGCAGTGTTTTGGACTCCCAGAGTGGTAGCCTCAGTTCTGTGGTATATCCTGTGAGAATTGATGGTGCCAGTGGAAATCTGAGTTGCTAAATGCAACTCTTACTTCACAGTTAGATACCCAGTGTTACCTGCATGACACTGTCAGGACAGCTGATGACATTTCATAGAATCATCACGGGATCCTAATATGGTTTAGGTTGGAAAGAACCTCAGGGATCATCTCCTCCAAGCTCCCCACCACGAGCAGGGACACCTCTCAGCTAGACTCAGCTGCTCAAGGCTTCATCCAGCCTGGCCTTCAACACCCCCAGGCAAGAGGCAGCCACAGCCTCCCTGGGCAGTCTGTTCCACAGTCTCATCACCCTCACTTCTTCTTCAGCTCCAGTCTAACCCTGCTCTGCCTCAGCTTCAAACCATTCCCCCTTGGCCTGGCTCTGAACACCCTCAGGAGAAGTCCCTCTGCAGCCTTCCTGTAGGATCCCTTTAGGGATTGGAAGGCAGCTCTGAGATCCCCCTGGAGCCTACTCTTCTCCAGGCTGAACACCCCCAGCTCCCTCAGCCTGTCCTCACAGCAGAGCTGCTCCAGCCCTTGGGTCATCTTTGTGGTCTCCTCTGGACTCTTTCCAGCAGCTCTGTGTCCTTCTTCTGCTGGGGACACCAGAACTGGAGGCAGGACTGGAGGTGGGGTCTGAGCATCCCCTCCCTTGCCACACTCCTCTGGATGCAGCAGGGAACAAACACTTCCCATGAAGAAAATGAGAAGGTATTTAAATGGAATGCCTGCAGGATAGTCTGGGGAGACATTAAGCTGGAATTGAGCTGAAGCCTTTAGTGGGTACATGCAGTAGTGAAGAATTAACAAAGCTGGGGAGCTGAAGGCATATGCTGGCATTGCTGCTTTTCCCCCAGCTGCTGAAATCTGGGGCAGCATTTCTAATGTGATGTTGCTTGAGTATCCTGCCCTGTTTAGCTTTGCTTTTAGTCTCTGTGAGAGAGCAGTTCCAAGGCTTCTTTTCCTTCCCTGCTGTTGTGGGACAGGTTTACTTGCAGCAGTGTCTAACTGGTTGGCTGATGAGAGGAAAAAGTGCTGTGAAATGCAGTGTCTAAATAAACAAAAGCAGAAAGGCTTTTGCTGGGTTTGTGCCCTGCTAGCTTCTGCCAGTGCTGCTAATCTCAGTGATTAATTATAACTGGATGGAGGCAGTGCCTGCCTGCTGCAAGCCCTGCTTTAGTTGTGCCTCTGAAGAAAGGGAGCTGCATAAAACACTTCTCCAATCCTCTTGTTGATTCTTGATTGAAATCCATTGGGCACTGGTATTGGTGTGCTGGGACTGCAGAGACAGAAGGGCAGACTGCCACAGAAGGCAGTTTCTTCATTCATATTGCAGAGGAGAGAAGTGTAGAACATATTACCTTATTTTATAGCTCTGTGTGTGCATAGTGAAGGTACCTCAGCTGCAGTGGATAGCCGTGGAGTAAAGCAGAAGGCAGTCCCTGGTGGCACTGCCATGCAGGGCTTGTGGTTGCAGTTAGAGGAGACCTGTTTCATCTGTGGAATTAGCACTTGCTCTGTGTGGGCATGCAAAACACAGCTGGCACTTCCTCCTCTTAGGGAAGCAAGAAACTGTGGTGCTGAACGTGCTGTGGGACACATCCTGCATCAGGAGGAGACAGCAGAAACCTGGCTGGCTTGGAGAGGCTGGAGTGAAGGCATTTGCTGTGCCAAGGATCAGGCTCATGATGGATTTGCAGGGTAGATGACATAAAACTTTAATTTCCTTAGAGAAGCAGAGCACTCTGAAGCTGAAGGCTTGACAGTGGAAGCTGAGTGTTGGTTTTCCTTTTATCTATAATTTAGGAAGTTGTTATTATTTATTTTACATTATCCTGGGATGGCTCAGCATGGAAGGGACCTCAGAGCTCATCTCCTCCAAGCTCCCCACCACGGGCAGGGACACCTCTCAATCAGACTCAGCTGCTCAAGGCCTCATCCAGCCTGGCCTTCAACACTCCCAGGCAGGAGGCAGCCACAGCCTCCCTGGGCAGCCTGTGCCAGACTCACCACCCTCACTCTCAAGAACTTCTTCCTCAGCTCCAGTCTAACCCTGCTGTGCCTCAGCTTCAAACCATTCCCCCTTGGCCTGTCTCCAGACACCCTCAGGAAAAGTCCCTCTGCAGCCTTCCTGTAGGATCCCTTCAGGTACTGGAAGGCAGCTCTAAGGTGCCCCCAGAGTCTTCTCCAGGTTGAACAGCTCCCTCAGCCTCTCCTCATGACAAGGAGGTTTTGATGGGGCTTCCTATCTTGATGAAAAAGGTCTGAAGAACACTACAGCAACATTACAGAACTTCTCTCATACTCTCAATAGCAGCTGCTGCAGTTACCCACCAAAAAAGCTTAAAATTCTATAAACCATTCACACTTAGCCTGGTTGTGTCCTGCAGAGTCAAAGGGAGTAGGAGCAGGGGAGCTGAGCTCCAAGGTGTAATTGCTGGGACAGTTTTCATGAAGCCACCATATTTGTTACTCCTCAGAGCACCACAGTGGCAGTGCAGGTAGGAGTCAAAGGACCACATCCAGTGGTGAGTAAGCCTAACCAGGCTGGCCCCCTGCAGAGACAGAGCAGTGTGTTCCTTGCCAGGACTCTTGACAGTTGCCTATGAACAGTTGTGGTCTGGCTACAAAGACCAAGAGTCTCTGCAGGGTGCTTCACAGGGATTTTATTTGTAAGGGAGGAGCAGTATTTAGCTCTTGCTAATGACATTTTCCAGAGACTGCTTTGGATGCATTCTTTCCCTCCCAGAATTATTTTTGTGGTCATCAGTACAAACTGGGGCCCAAGACTGGAGTGTCTTCTTACACAGGCAATGACAAGCTCAAGTGATCAAATCTAATCTGTTTTCTTGCTCCAGAGATACCCTACAACACAGAGATACAGAGGTACCCTGCCATGGATCAATAAGTATTTGTGTAAACACATGTACCAAACAGAACTCTCTTCCTTTGAATAAGTACTGGTTTTAAAGGCACAAATCCAGGCTGGGTGCAGAGTGGGTTGAGAGCAGCCCTGAAGAAAGAGACTTGGAGATGGTGGGTGGCTGGTTGAGCCAGCTCCCCAGGAGCCAGCAGTGCCCTCCTGCAGCCCAGCAGGCAGCTGTGTGCTGGGCTGCAGCCAGAGGAGTGTGGGCAGCAGGGCAAGAGAGGGGATTCTGCCCATTGGCTCTGCTCTGCTGAGACCTCCCTTCCAATCCTGCCTCCAGTTCTGGTGCCCCCAGCAGAAGAAGGACACAGAGCTGCTGGAGTGAGTCCAGAGGAGGCCACAAAGATGATCCAAGGGCTGGGGCATCTCTGCTGTGAGGGTAGGCTGAGGGAGCTGAGGGTGTTCAGCCTGCAGAGGAGAAGACTCTGGGGGGACCAGAGTAGAGGGGGTGGAGAACCTCTGTAGACCTGCTGGACACACTGAAGTTCTTTATGCACCCCAGGTTCCCCTGGCTCTCTTGTCCACAGGAGCACATTGCTGGCTCTCTACCAGCACTCCAAGGTCTTTCTCCCTGGAGCTGCTTTCCAGCAGGATAGCCCCCAGCCTATAGTGGTGCCTGGTGGTCTTCCTCCCCAGCTGTAGGACTCTGCCCTTATCTTTACTGAACTCCATGAGGTTCACCTTCCCCCAGCTCTCAGCCTGTGCAGCTCTCACTGGCTGGCAGCACAGCCTGGCAGGTGTCAGCCCCCCCCCAGTTTGGTATCATCAGGAAGCTGCTGAGGGTGCCCTCAGTGCCCTCAGCCAGGTCATTGATGAAGATACTGAACAAAACTGGACCCTGGGGAACACCACTGGACGCAGGCCTCCAACTGGACTCTGCACTGCTGGTCACAACTCTGAGCTCTGTTGTTGAGCAGTTACCAACCCCCCTCACAGTCCAGTCACCTAACCTACATCTCTTGAGTTTACGTCTGTGAGAACTGGAAACTGTCAGAATGCTGTGTTCTTTCTGTTCAGTCTGGCATTGCTGTGCAGTAACAGAGACTCAGTCCTTCATTAGCAGCTCATGAGACTCTTTCCTGCTGCAGATAAAAGGAATGATCAGATCATTAACATGGACAAGAGAGGTCATGGAGCTTAATTGATTGATCATAGAATCATAGAATTGCCAGGGTTGGAAGGGACCTCAAGGATCAGCCAGTTCCAACCCCCCTGCCATGGGCAGGGACACCTCACACTACAGCAGGTTGCTCACAGCCACATCCAGCCTGGCCTGAAAAACCTCCAGGCATGAGGCTTCCACCACCTCCCTGGGCAACCTGTGCCAGTCTCTCACCACCCTCATGGGGAACAACTTCTTCCTGACATCCAATCTGAACTTACCCATTTCTAGTTTTGCTCCATCCCCCCCCAGTCCTATCACTCCCTGACACCCTCAAATGTCCCTCCCCAGCTTTCTTGTAGCCCCCTTCAGATCCTGGAAGGCCACAATTAGGTCTCCTTTAGCCTTCTCTTCTCCAGACTGAACAGCCCCAACTCTCTCAGTCTGTCTCCATAGCAGAGCAGCTCCAGCCCTCTGCTCATCCTCATGGCCCTTCTCTGGACACCTTCCAGCACCTCCAGATCCTTCCTGGAACAGAGGCTCCAGAACTGGACACAGTGCCCCAGGTGTGGTCTCAGCAGAGTGGAGCAGAGGGGGAGAGTCCCCTCCCTGTCCCTGCTGGCCACACTTCTCTTGCTGCAGCCCAGGCTCTGCTTGGCTTTCTGGGCTGCAAGTGCTCACTGCTGGCTCCTGTTGAGCTTCTCATCCACCAGCACCCCCAAGGCCTTTTCTCCAGGGCTGCTCTCCAGCCAGTCCCTGCCCAGCCTGTATCAGTGCCTGGGATTGCCCTGACCCAACTGCTGGACTTGTTGAACCCTTGGTCTTGTTGAACCTCATGAGGTTGTCCTGGGCCCAGCTCTGCAGCCTTTCCAGGTCCCTCTGGATGGATCCCTTCCCTCCAGCCTGTCCAGGTCCCTCTGGATGGCATCCCTTCCCTCCAGCTGTCAGCTGCACCACACAGCTTGGTGTCATCAACAATCCTGCTGAGGGTGCACTCAGTGCCACTGTCCATGTGGTCAACAAAGATATTAACCAAGCCTGGTCCCAGGACTGATCCCTGAGGGACTCCACTTGTCACAGGGCTCCACTTGGACATGGACCCATGGACAGCCAGCCTGTGGGTGTGGCCATTAGGTTGCTGCATTGCCTGCCCACAACATTCAGATGGAAAAAGCTAAACTGATTGCTTTTATTGCAGTATTTCAACCAGGAGGAAAGGCTATAAGCTATAGAAATAAAATATATGTGAATGTAGTATGTCCCTCTTTCATAAGGGAGAGACTGAAATGGTAGCAGCAAAAATCTGAGCCTCCCAAAATGTTGATCTGCTTGAGCAAGTGCTCATGTTTTAGGTAGCATGACACTGAAAACAAACCTAAGAAGGAGAAATTAAGTGAGCTTGAGACTTGCTCTGGGACATCAGCTGGACATGAGGTGTTATGGGTAAGAAGCTTTGGGGTCGGAGTGGCTGGAGAGCTCCCAAACAGAGAGGGACCTGGGGGTGCTGATTGACAGCCAACTAAACATGAGCCAGCAGTGTGCCCAGGTGGCCAAGAAGACCAATGGCATCCTGGCCTGCATCAAGAATAGTGTGGCCAGCAGGAGCAGGGAAGTCATTGTGCCCCTGGACTCTGCACTGGTTAGGCCACACCTTGAGCCCTGTGTCCAGTTCTGGGCCCCTCAGTTTAAGAAGGACATTGAGACACTTGAAGGTGTCCAGAGAAGGGCAACGAGGCTGGGGAGAGGCCTTGAGCACAGCCCTGTGAGGAGAGGCTGAGGGAGCTGGGATTGTTTAGCCTGGAGAAGAGGAGGCTCAGAGGAGACCTCATTGCCGTCTACAACTACCTGAAAGGTGGTTGTAGCCAGGAGGGAGCTGGTCTCTTCTCTCAGGCAACCAGCACCAGAACAAGAGGACACAGTCTCAAGCTGTGCCAGGGGAGGATTAGGCTGGAGGTCAGGAGAAAGCTCTTCACCGAGAGAGTCATTCACCATTGGAATGTGCTGCCCAGGGAGGTGGTGGAGTCACCATCCCTGGAGGTGTTCAAGAGGGGATTGGATGTGGCACTTGGTGCCATGGTTTAGTCATGAGGTCTGTGGTGGCAGGTTGGACTCGATGATCTTTGGGGTCTCTTCCAACCTTGGTGATACTGTGATAGATGAAACCCTCCTCTACAGCTGCCTTCACTTAGATCCATCTTGTGTGGCTGTGTTGTCTCTGACAGCTCAGAAGGCTCTTCAGGTACGTCTGACAGTGCCTGTGTTCCTTGAGGCAGGGATAAAAGTCATTCTGATCAGACGTCTTCTTTCTTTCAGACTGACTGCTGACATGCAAACCAGAGCCTGCTCACCAGCTACCATGTCAAGGCAGACAAGGGAGGCTTAGAAGTGGTGTGGTTGAAAACAGAAATATTGTGGTAAGTCATCTGATGTGCTTAGCCTCAAGAGGTTGAGAAAAAAGTGATCTTTGACTGGAACAGATTGCTTGTTTGCTCCTTTGCAGTTACAGGAGCCCAGGAGTGTTCTGTGGTGTTAACCCAGCTGGCAGTGTGGCTTGATTTTGCTAAATCCTGCTCAGGTGGTTAAATGGGTTTGGGAGGTCAGACATTTTCCCTTCACACCACTAGCAGGCAGTTCTGATCTGTGTGTTTACATGCTTACATGAAGGTGTGTCCCACAGTATCTGTGCAGGTGATGGAGAGGAGAATCTGTGGAGCTTGTTTGCCACTGGAGAGTAGGGGACAGGTGTTGGACAGGAGTCCCTGATGACATCAAATCATTTTCCCTTCAGAAATTGTCCTGTAGCTGTATATGCAGTTTACCTGGAGGTGCCCCGTCCCTGGAGGTGTTTAAGCCCAGGCTGGATGAGGCTGTGGCCAGCCTGATGTAGTGTGGGGTGTCCCTGCCCATGGCAGGGGGGTTGGAACTAGATGATCCTTGTGGTCCCTTCCAACCCTGACTGATTCTATGATACCTCTGTGTGTTCATAAGCAACCTGACTTGAGTAGGGTACATACAGTCATAGAAGGGTCTGAGTTGGAAGGGACATCCAAACGTCATCTAGTCCACAGTCAGCAGGGACATCCTCCACTAGAGCAGGTTGCTCACAGTATTCTCAAGCCTGACTTGAAGATCTCCAGGGATGTGGCCTCAACAGCCTCCCTGGGCAACCTGTTGCAGTGTTCCAGCACCCTCATGCTAAAGGACTTGTTCCTAACACCCAGTCTAAATCTGCTCTGCTCTAGTTTGAAGCCACTGTCCCTCATCCTGTCACAGTATCACCAAGGTTGGAAGAGACCTCAATGATCATCGAGTCCAACCTGTAACCACAGACCTCATGACTAGACCATGGCACCAAGTGCCACATCCAATCCCCTCTTGAACACCTCCAGGGATGGGGACTCCACCACCTCCCTGGGCAGCACACTGCAATGGTGAATGACTCTCTCAGTGAAGAACTTTCTCCTCACCTCCAGCCTAAACTTCCCCTGGCACAGCTTGAGACTGTGTCCTCTTGTTCTGTCCCTGCAGGCCTCTGCAAACAGTCCCTCTGCAGCCTTCTTGGAGCCCCCTTCAGGTCCTGCCATGCTGCTCTTAGGTCTGCCTGGAGCCTTCTCTTCTCCAGGCTGAACACCCCCAGCTCCCTCAGCCTGTCCTTGTAGCAGAGCTGCTCCAGCTCCTGATCGTTTTGGGGGTGATGTAGGTGCCCTTACATCAGTCATGGCACAGACAGGAGACAGCCAAGCCTGACCCCTGGAGCTGTAACAGCCAACGAGCAGCGCTTGTGTCACTTTGTATTGCAGCTTATCAGATTGCAGGAGGGGAGAAGTTACCCAAGAGTGGCTGTGAAGGGCAGAGTTTGGTTTTTAACAAAACCCTCTAGTTCATGTTTACTGTAAAGCTCTGCCTGCAAGCTGAGCGAGGAAGGAAACCAACGCCGCACAGAGGCAGGGCAGCTGCCTTTTCTGTGCCGCCTTCTTTCCTCTGTGGAAGTCCCAATACCCTAGGGACACAGCTTCCTCCCTGAGCAGGCACTGTGACCTTAAAAATAGCCAGCTCCAAAATAAACAGAGAAAAAAACCCTGCTGCAGTTGCTTCAGATAGGTGGTAAAGAGCCAAAACTACGTTCAGGCAGAAGCTGAAATGCTTAACTTTCGGTGCTGCAAGCAGGACTTTTGGGTTGTTGCTAGTTAGCATTCATTAGTCTGTGTTCAGCTGCACACCTGCCTCTCTGGGGAGAGATCTCCAGAGACATTTAGAATACAATTAACTAGGTTGGAAAAGACCTTTGAGATCATCAAGTCCAGCCTGTCACCCAACACCATCTAATAACTAAACCATGGCACCAAGTGCCTCATCCAGGCTCTTCCCTCCAGGGATGGGGACACCTCCCTGGGCAGCACATTCCAATGGCCAATCTCTCTGTCTGGGAAGAACCTCTTCCTGACATCCAGCCTAAACCTCCCCTGGCACAGCTTGAGACTGTGTCCTCTTGTTCTGGTGCTGGGTGCTAGAGAGAAGAGACCAACCCCCATCTGGATACAACCTCCCTTCAGGGAGTTGTAGAGAGCAATAAGGTCTCCCCTGGGCCTTCTCTTTTCCAGGCTAAGCAACCCCAGCTCCCTCAGCCTCTCCTCACAGGGCTGTGCTCCAGACCCCTCCCCAGCTTTGTTGCCCTTCTCTGGACACCTTCCAGCATCTCAACATCTTTCATAACCTGAGGGGCCCAGAGCTGGACACAGGACTCAAGGTGTGGCCTAACCAGTGCAGAGTCCAGGGGCACAATGACTTCCCTGCTCCTGCTGGCCACACTATTCCTGATGCAGGCCAGGATGCCATTGGCCTTCTTGGCCACCTGGGCACACTGCTGCCTCATGTTCAGCTGCTGTCAACCAGTACCCCCAGGTCCCTTTCTGCCTGGCTGCTCTCCAGCCACTCTGACCCCAGCCTGTATTTGTTACAACTTAGGATGCCATTTGCAAGTGATTTGCCACTACTTTGAATACTGCAGAACTTTTAGAGGGGACACTTTAAGTTTGAACAAGGGCCAGATGGGACACCAAACACTGCTGGACATGGTGATGCCAGGCTGTTTCCATGGTGTTGTGATGAGCTGGTCTTCTCTTGCTGGTGGACATAGCAGCTGCCTGCAGCCAGCTGGAAGAGCAGAACATTTATCACCAAGCCTATCCTGTCAACTGTCCTTCTGGTTTTAAGACTGCATTCTCTGATTCTATGAGAAGAGAGGACTCTGGGGAGGCCTCAGAGCTGCCTTCTAACACCTGAAGGGATCCTACAGGAAGGCTGCAGAGGGACCTTTCCTCAGGGTGTCTAGAGACAGGCCAAGGGGGAATGGTTTGAAGCTGAGGGAGAGCAGGGTTAGACTGGAGCTGAGGAAGAAGTTCTTGAGTGTGAGGGTGGTGAGAGTCTGGCACAGGCTGCCCAGGGAGGCTGTGGTTGCCTCCTGCCTGGGGGCATTCAGGGCCAGGTTGGATGAAGCTTTGTGCAGCTGAGTCTGGTTGAGAGGTGTCCCTGCCCTTGGTGGGGAGGTTGGAGTAGATGAGCTCTGAGGTCCCTTTCAGCCTAAACCATTCTGTGATTCAGCTGTATGAGGAGGAGGTGGTCCAACCTGGACCTCCCTACCATTAAGGCCATGGTATGACCCCATCCATAGGCTCTGTCATATTGCCACCACTGCCACTGCTGGCTTCAAATTGGTCTGCAGCTGGACCTTAGTTTGCAGTTTCTAGAAAAGCTTTTTCCAGGAAAAGAAATTGGCATGAAACAGGTTTAGTAAAGGTGGAGAACCAAGGCCCAACCTGTTACATTAACAGAAGACTTGTCCATCTGTCAAAGCAGTGCCTAGCAGCTGTACCCACTTTTGATTGAGGGCCTCTTGATCACATATAACCCTGTAAGGGCAGAGGGACAGGGGGAAGGGACATCCAACTATGCAGCATAAACACCCTCTGTCTTGCAAGTACTGCTGTCAGGTTGGGTGAGGCCTTGAGCAGGGGAGTCCAGCTGAGAGGTGTGCCTGCCTAAGGCTGGGAGGTTGGAGGAGATGAGCATTGAGCAGTGGAGTCCAGCTGAGAGGTGTGCCTGCCTAAGGCTGGGAGGTTGGAGGAGATGAGCTCTGAGGTCCCTTCCAAACTGAGCCCTTCTGTGATGTTTTCAGAGTCTTGCCAATACCCTTGTGTGAAAAAGTTGGTCAGGTCTTGCATCTTACTGGGTAAAAGTGTCTTCTGACCTTGCTTAGGAGGGTTTTAAATGGTACAGCTTGAAGGGTAACAATCTATTGGGTCTTGAGACACCTAAGACTGAGCGCCCTGGGTCTGTTTAGTCTGGAGAGGAGACGCCAGAGGGGGGATCGTATCAGCATCTGTAAAATAGCTGAGGGGTGAGTGTCAAGATGAAGGTGCCAGGATCTTTGTGCTGGTGCCCAGTAACAGGACAAAGAACAGCAGGTCCAAGCAGGAACACAGGAGGTTCCACCTCAGCACAAGGAGACACTTCTGTATGGTGAGGGTGCCAGAGCCCTGGAGCAGGCTGCCCAGAGAGGTTGTGGAGTCTCCTTCTCTGGAGACTTTCAGAAGCTGCCTGGATGTGTTCCTGTGTGACCTGCCCTGGGTGCTCCTGCTCTGGCAGGGGGCTTGGACTGGATGCTCTATGGAGGTCCCTTCCAACCCCCTTACCATTTTGTGATTCTCTGATTTCAAACCCTTCTCACACAGACAGGTCCCAAGCAGTCCCTGCACAGACAAGACACAGATACTCCCTCTGTGTTTCAAGGGCCGAGTTGATGTTTCAGGGGGGGATTTTCTCCCTCTTCCTGCATGTGATACTCCTGTGATATCAGTGTGGTATAGCAAATATTCACACAGTTGAGTATTTTCCTCTGAATATAGTCTCAAATCCATCACTTTCTAGTAAAACCTGTTACAGTGTTTTGAAGTCTCAGAATAAGGCTCTGAATCTTTCCTGATTAATACAGACAGCTTGGTCTTGAGGTGTAGAGGAGAAGGGAACAGCTCTAAAATGATCAGGGGTAGTAAAAGATGTTGTGTAGTTTTCCATCTAAAGCCACAGCAGGGTTTGGGAAGGCTTTTTTTAAATCCATCATGTTGGCCTTACCCACAGGTAACTCATTTTGGAGTGAAATATACCAAAGCAGTTATGATTTACCAAGAGGGAAAAAAATCAAAGCCCTAACAAATATCTCCTGTTTGATCTGTTGGTCACTATGAAAATATTGACAAAAGGCTGAAGAATAGCCTTCATTTAGCTTGTTGTTGTTGGCTTGCTTGAGTGCTTTCTTATTAAGGGCAAGCTTCCATTAAAATTAACTGTTTTGTGGCTGTGAAGGAATAAAAGATGGGAACTTTGAATGTAAACAGTGATGCTAAGCTAGGCAAGGCCTCATCCAGCCTGGCCTTCAACACCCCCAGGCAGGAGGCAGCCACAGCCTCCCTGGGCAGCCTGTGCCAGACTCTCACCACCCTCACACTCAAGAACTTCTTCCTCAGCTCCAGTCTAACCCTGCTGTGCCTCAGCTTCAAACCATTCCCCCTTGTCCTGTCTCTAGACACCCTCAGGAAAAGTCCCTCTGCAGCCTTCCTGCAGAATCACTCCAGGTATTGGAGGGATCCCTTCCTATCCTCACAGCAGAGCTGCTCCAGGCCTTTGAATCATCTTTGTGGTCCTCCTCCAGTCTCACTCCAACATCTCTGTGTCCTTCTTATGCTGGGGACACCAGACCTGGATGCAGTATTGGAGGTGGGGTCTCAGCAGAGCAGAGTCCAAGGGGTTGTTGTGGCCCACCTGCAGGACCCAGCAGTTGGCCTTGTTGAAGCCCATGGGATTGGCCTCAGCCCATCAATCTAGCTGGGCAGGTCCCTCTGAAGAGCCCTCCTACCCTTCAGCAGATCAACACTCCCACTTGAGCTGGTGGAGTCTGCAAACTTGCTGAGGATGCTCTCAGTCTCCTCCTCAGGATCACTGATAAAGATTTGAAACAGGAATGGCCCCAGTGCTGAGCCCTGGGGAAGGCCACCTGTGACCAGCTGCATTTAACTCCTTTACAGTATCACAGTACCACCAAGGTTGGAAGAGACCTCAAAGATCATCAAGTCCAACCTGTCACCACAGGCCTCATGACTAGGCCATGGCACCAAGTGCCACATCCAATCCCCTCTTGAACACCTCCAGGGATGGTGACTCCACCACCTCCCTGGGCAGCACATTCCAATGGCGAACGACTCTCTCAGTGAAGAACTTTCTCCTCACCTCCAGCCTAAACCTCCCCTGGCACAGCTTGAGACTGTGTCCCCTTGTTCTGGTGCTGGTTGCCTGGGAGAAGAGACCAACCCCTTCCTGGCTACAGCCACCTTTCAGGTAGTTGTAGAGAGGAATGAGGTCACCCCTGAGCCTCCTCTTCCCCAGGCTAAACAATTCCAGCTCCCTCAGCCTCTCCTCATAGGGCTTTCACTGCTGCCCTTGGCCCAGCCATCCAGCCAGGGTTTGATCAAATCATCCTGCTAGCCCCAAACACTCGTTTTCAGTGCAGTCACTGCCAAGCAAGTAAGAAGTAGTTTGAAGCCCATGCCAGAACTGCATCTTAGCAGAACCTGCTTCTGGCCGGGGCTGCAAGGTGCTGGCTGGAAGCGACACTAGAGAGAAGCATGATCAGCTTCCAGGGCAGGTAGGCCGGGCCCTGGTGAGCACCATGCTGCAGTGGCTGCACTGCTGCTAATACTACCTGTGCTCGTTTGTTGGAAGCCTGCTTAGGTAGCTTAAGACTCATTAAGGTGTCAGGAGAACGATTACCTAGTCCAGGAGAGTAATGTGATGCCTGATGTTGCAGAGGGGGTAAGCTTGAAGCTGCCTGTTGTCACTCCACAGAGAGGCAGATGATACAGCCCAGAACCACTGAAAGAAATTGCTGGTTTGAACTCTTTATTCCATTACATTCCCAGTGAATTTGTATGAATAATGAAACTAATTGGTTTGTTATCACTGTAGTGTCTGGGGAAGCCCATTGGGCAGAGAGTCACCTGAACAGCAATGTCTGTTGGGACATTTAATTTCAGTTCCCTTGACACTGCGTGATTCTTCCCTTTGTGCAGTTTCTGTGCTTTGGATAACTTTGTGGAAGAGGTGGAAGTCACTCCAGTCCAGCACAAAGCACACACAAGTCCCTGTCTGAAGAATACCAATGAGCAGGGAGAATTCAGAGAGTTAACATCTCACCCCAGTGAACCAAGATAGTCACAGTTGCCTTCCCAGAACTTGCCACCAGGCTCTGGGCATTTGTGCTGACCGTGTCTCTGTAACAGAATTGCTGCTTACGCTGCAGGGACCTGTTCCTGCAGAGTTACCCCTGCTGCAGGCACTCTGACCTGTTCCTGCAGAGTTACCCCTGCTGCAGGCACTCTGACCTGTTCCTGCAGAGTTACCCCTGCTGCAGGCACTCTGACCTGTTCCTGCAGAGTTACCCCTGCTGCAGGCACTCTGACCTGTTCCTGCAGAGTTACCCCTGCTGCAGGCACTCTGACCTGTTCCTGCAGAGTTACCCCTGCTGCAGGCACTCTGACCTGTTCCTGCAGTGTTAGCCCTGCTGCAGGCACTCTGACCTGTTCCTGCAGAGTTACCCCTGCTGCAGGCACTCTGACCTGTTCCTGCAGCGTTAGCCCTGCTGCAGGCACTCTGACCTGTTCCTGCAGCGTTAGCCCTGCTGCAGGCACTCTGACCTGTTCCTGCAGCGTTACCCCTGCTGCAGGCACTCTGACCTGTTCCTGCAGCGTTAGCCCTGCTGCAGGCACTCTGACCTGTTCCTGCAGCGTTAGCCCTGCTGCAGGCACTCTGACCTGTTCCTGCAGAGTTAGCCCTGCTGCAGGCACTCTGACCTGTTCCTGCAGAGTTAGCCCTGCTGCAGGCACTCTGACCTGTTCCTGCAGAGTTACCCCTGCTGCAGGCACTCTGACCTGTTCCTGCAGCGTTAGCCCTGCTGCAGGCACTCTGACCTGTTCCTGCAGAGTTACCCCTGCTGCAGGCACTCTGACCTGTTCCTGCAGAGTTACCCCTGCTGCAGGCACTCTGACCTGTTCCTGCAGTGTTAGCCCTGCTGCAGGCACTCTGACCTGTTCCTGCAGAGTTACCCCTGCTGCAGGCACTCTGACCTGTTCCTGCAGCGTTACCCCTGCTGCAGGCACTCTGACCTGTTCCTGCAGCGTTAGCCCTGCTGCAGGCACTCTGACCTGTTCCTGCAGCGTTAGCCCTGCTGCAGGCACTCTGACCTGTTCCTGCAGAGTTACCCCTGCTGCAGGCACTCTGACCTGTTCCTGCAGAGTTAGCCCTGCTGCAGGCACTCTGACCTGTTCCTGCAGAGTTAGCCCTGCTGCAGGCACTCTGACCTGTTCCTGCAGAGTTAGCCCTGCTGCAGGCACTCTGACCTGTTCCTGCAGAGTTACCCCTGCTGCAGGCACTCTGACCTGTTCCTGCAGCGTTAGCCCTGCTGCAGGCACTCTGACCTGTTCCTGCAGCGTTAGCCCTGCTGCAGGCACTCTGACCTGTTCCTGCAGCGTTACCCCTGCTGCAGGCACTCTGACCTGTTCCTGCAGAGTTACCCCTGCTGCAGGCACTCTGACCTGTTCCTGCAGAGTTAGCCCTGCTGCAGGCACTCTGACCTGTTCCTGCAGAGTTACCCCTGCTGCAGGCACTCTGACCTGTTCCTGCAGAGTTAGCCCTGCTGCAGGCACTCTGACCTGTTCCTGCAGAGTTAGCCCTGCTGCAGGCACTCTGACCTGTTCCTGCAGCGTTACCCCTGCTGCAGGCACTCTGACCTGTTCCTGCAGAGTTACCCCTGCTGCAGGCACTCTGACCTGTTCCTGCAGAGTTAGCCCTGCTGCAGGCACTCTGACCTGTTCCTGCAGAGTTACCCCTGCTGCAGGCACTCTGACCTGTTCCTGCAGCGTTACCCCTGCTGCAGGCACTCTGACCTGTTCCTGCAGAGTTACCCCTGCTGCAGGCACTCTGACCTGTTCCTGCAGAGTTAGCCCTGCTGCAGGCACTCTGACCTGTTCCTGCAGAGTTACCCCTGCTGCAGGCACTCTGACCTGTTCCTGCAGCGTTACCTCTCCTGCAGGCACTCTGTGTAGTCTTGTTGGAAAGCTGTTTGCTCAGATGTGCAGGATCTTCCTTGGCACTTCATCAGACTTTCATCAGCACCTCATCAGGTTCTGACCTGCCTCGGTCTCAGTAGCTGTAGAGCTCTTAGCATTTCAGGCTGTGTCCTTGCAGTACTTGCATTGTGCTGTGCTTACTTTATTGCAGTCCACTTAAGAGACGTGGGTTTGCTGTGGGGACACAGATGGGGAAGCTGTGGACTTAAGGGGTACAGGTAATAAAGTTTTAAATCAGAAGAATCACAGAATCCTGGAATGGCTGAGGTTGGAAGGGACCTCAGTGCTTACCTGCTCCAACCTCCCTGCCATGGGCAGGGACACCTCTCAGCCAGACTCAGCTGCTCAAGGCCTCATCCAGCCTGGCCTTCAACACCCCCAGGCAGGAGGCAGCCACAACCTCCCGGGGCAGCCTGTGCCAGAGTAGTTTTCTTTCCACACAGTCAGGCCTACCAGCTTGCTTTGATTTATTGCAACGAGGTAAAGTTTCAAAAGAAGCTTCTGCAGGTGTCTGGTTCACTCTGTCACATGCACTCTGAGAAGGGCTACCTAACTTGGGCTCTTGAGAGCCAGGTATTTCTTCTCATCCAGCTGCCTGTTTGATGACTTGGTTCATTGAATATCAAGTAGCAGCACCACACTGAGGTTTGAGTCTTTGTAAGAAAAGAGGGAACAGAGCTGTGTTGCTTTAGCCTAATCTCTTCCAGCATTACTGTAGCTATATAATGCCAATATTTTCAGCACACCTATGCAATTATCCCTGGTTTGTTAGTTTAAGTTCTGTATGACAAGTCCCTCAAAATCAGAGCTGCATTAACATTGGAGAAGGACTTTTCATAAGGGTGACAAGGGGCAATGGTTTGAAGCTGAGGGAGAGCAGGGTTAGACTGGAGCTGAGGAAGAAGTTCTTGAGTGTGAGTGTGGTGAGGCTGTGGAACAGGCTGCCCAGGGAGGCTGTGGCTGCCTCTTGCCTGGGAGTGTTGAAGGCCAGGCTGGATAAGGCCTTGAGCATCTGAGTCTACCTGCGAGGTGTCCCTGCCCGTGGCAGGGAGGTTGGAGAAGATGAGCTCTGAGGTCCCTTTCAACCTGAGCCATTCCAGGATTCTAATAATGAGGAGGGGTTTTATGATGTAATTGCAGAGTGTTTTTAACCCCTGCATCCCATTCCAAGCACAGCAGTAGCCTAACTGCTTTGCTCATCTTCTATCATTATGTAAACAAAATGTCCTCAGGCTTTGTTTTTTTCCCTGGAGAAGGGTCTCAAAACTGTTGTTTTTCAGTGTTAGCAATTACTGTAAGTTTGAGGACTTAGGTGGCATCATCATCATTATTGTTGTTGTTGTTGTTATTGTTCCCCATGGGGAGCAATGTAAAAGTGGGTTTGAATGTCTAAACCTGGAATTTGGCAGGTGCCTAAATCTTTAATGAGCAGCACGTGCAAATTTGCATCTTTGCTTCTTAGGACCCATCAGTTGCTAATACTTGCAGGAGCAATCTGGTGGGCAAACACTGCAAAGGAGCAACCTGCTCCGCAGAGAGCGGTGAGGTCTCCCCTCAGCCTCCTCTTCTCCTGTCTGAACACTCCCAGCTCCCTCAGTCCCTCCTTGCAGCCCAGGTGCTCCAGGCCCTTCTCCAGCTTCATTGCCCTTTTCTGGACATGTTCCAGCACCTCAATGTCCTTCTTGTAGTGAGGGGCCCAGAACTGAACACGGTGCTTGAGGCATGCCCTCAGCAGTGCTGAGCACAGGGGGATGGAGTGGGCGAGCTACCGTTCTGTGGTTCTGTGATCTTGGAAAACAGAATTAAGGGATGTGCTTATTGGTTCTAGAGGCTTTTTGCAGTTCCCAGCTGTGGGTATTTACTTTGTTCTGCTTTTTTTTGTGTCCCTAGCTTATGACACAGGAGACAGTTAAATTTGGATGCAGGGTTAGCAGCAGAGATGACGGCGGGCTCCATTCTTTACATGTTGGTTTGCAAGTGCATTAAAAGGCATGCTGAGGACTGCTCAGTTCCTGGAGCTGTAATGGAAAACATTAATGTCTGGACTTGCAAGGGAAGAATGTGGTTAAGATTATAGCCACTGAGTCACTGTCAATGGGTGGTCTCGAGTCCATATGGCACACAGTAGACAGGAGCACAGAAGAGGCTTTGCTCGCATAGGTGACACGCTGCACTCCGCGGTCAGAGCGCCTGAAAAGGACCGCTCCAGACTCTGTTCTACCTGCACGGGGGCGAATTACCCTCGGCTTTGCCTCCCAGTGAGGCTTTGTTTTAACTTTGCTGCAACACCAGGTACAGGATTTGCTTGGGAGCCGGGGCGTGGTGGTGCTGCGTGCGGCTCCTCGGCTGCCGCCTTTTCATTCGCCACATTTGCATTGTGCTCCCAGGCTGTTAATGAGACAGTTACAAAATGTCTGCCTCTCCCTGACCGCCATTTTGTGGCCCGATTGTTGGCTAATGAAGGCTGTGAGAAACAGCAAATAAACAGCGTGGCACGGGGAGCTTTCCAAAGGAGCACGGAGTCGGCGTGTTTTATTTAGACACTTAATTGTTGCCGACTGGCTGCATTTAAACAAGCGGCTTCACAGTGCCTGGAAGAAGCCCAGCTCCCGAATTTGAAGAGCTGACCTTGGGTAGGTGCCATCAACTGTTCCTTTCTGTTGGCACAAACAACGCTGCTGGCAGGGGCTCCCCGTGGCTGCAGCCGCTCGCCCGGCTCTGAAGCCCAACCTGCTCACGCCGTGCTAGGCCCACCGGATTTACTTTGTCCAAAGGCTGTTGGCAGCCCCTGTGGTAGCTGAGGTTTTTATCTAAGAATGTAAAGATACTCGCAAGTAAGAACCTTCAAAACAGCTTCTCCCATAGAGCAAAGCAGAATGTTGTTCAGGAAGTAAAGGAGGGGAGCTGCAAGTTTGCTGAAAGTAAATGAAAAAGGCACAGTGGGAACTGAAGTGACACTGAGGAGCTGTTACTGTGCTCCTGTCGTAAGAAGGACACAGAGCTGTTGGTGACTCCGGCACTGCCCTGGGCAGAGCATTCCAGTATTTGAGAACCCTTTCAGTGAAGAAGTATTTCCTGGCATCCAGCCTGAGCCTCCCCTGGTGCAGCTTGGAACCATCTCCTCTGGTCCTGTCACTTGACGCCAAGAAGAGGCTGCCCCCTCCTCACTCTCCCTTCAGGGAGCTATAGAGAGCAATGAGGTCTCCCCTCAGCCTGCTCTTCTCCAGACTGAACACCCCCAGCTCCCTCAGCCTCTCCTCACAGCCCAGGTGCTCCAGGCCCTTCTCCAGCCTCATTACTCTTTTCTGGGCATGTTCCAGCCCCTCAGTGTCCTTTTTGTAGTGAGGGGCCCAGCACTGAAGACAACACTCAAGGTGTGGCCTCACCAGTGCTGAGCACAGGGAGATGGTCAGCTCTCTATCCCTGCTGGGCACAGTGTTTCTAATATAAGCCAGGATGCCATTGGCCTTCTTGGCCACCTGGGCACACCCTGACTTGTATTTAGTTGACTCTCAAGCAATACCCTCAGGTCCCTCTCCAAGTTGCAGCTTTCCAACCACACATCCCCACGTCTGCAGCTTACCATGGGGTTGTGGTCCAGGTGCAGGACCTGGCACTTGGCCTTGCTGAACTTCATACAGTTAACCTTGGCCCTTCAGTCTCACCTGTCCAGACCCCACTGTAAACCTTCCTTACCCTCTAGCAGATCAACACAGCCACTCAGCTTGGTGTAATCTGCAAACTTACTGAGGTTCCTTGTGGGATTAGTAAGTGTTTTTCCATTAATTCAAACCAAGCCCCTTGGGGACTACAAGGCAGCTTTATGCTGGCATTTCCTGGCCTGATGCATTCCTAAGTGCAGTAGCCTGTTTGGGTGAGTTTATGTCTAAACACATCCTTCCTGGGGACAGCTGCCTCAGCAAGCAGAACGCAAACACTCATGCCAAGACCTCTTTCAAATGTTTGCTGCTTTGATAACCCATATCTTGGGCAATATCCCCAAGGAATCGCCCCCCCACCCCCCAAGCAGAAATAAGGAGGGCTTACATTTCATGTTTCTCTACTCTGCTAGGTCACTTCCCATTGCATGTTTCATTTTAACAGCAGCAAGCGTGTTCCCCTGCTTCCTTGAGATGCATTTGCATTGCTGACATCTGGAAAGCAGCCATATAGGGTTCCACAGCTAGTTTTTGGAAACACCATTTGCTGGTAGAATGATTCAGAGCAGACACCTCTTTTGGCAGAGCTTCATTGCCATCTATTTTTAGCTGAACTCTTGTACATCAGGTTACTGTGTGTGAGCCACAAGAGCGTGTCTTGCAGGCAGATGCTCCAAGAAGAAAGGAAGATTTCTCTGTGTGGTGGTTAAAAGTGCCTGGGGGTGAGGGGGGAGTTATCTGCACGTACCCTCTGTGACCTGTCTCTGTCTCATGAGTGTAATGTCACAAATCTTAATCACAAAACCTGAAAGTGGCACTTGGCAGTGTCCTTTCTGTACCCCCATGGCACGGTGGAATGAGCTTTGGAGGGCAGTGCTGGCCGGAAGACTGCAGCTCTAAAGTAGCAGCTGTGATATACTCCAGCAGCAGAGCATGCATGTGAACAATTCAGCACAGCAGTGAAAGGGTTCAGAACTCCCCTTTGGCATCTCTCAGCTGAGCTCTGCAGCTTTCCAGTAATTCTAGGGAGAGATGTTGGCTGTCGTCTTGCCCAGAACCCAGGAAAGGGCTGAAGTGAGGGCAGCAGAGCGGAGGAAAAGCTGAAGGTTCCCTGCAGATGTTTGCAGTCAGTGCTTCTGGACAGAGCTGCCTTGCTCAGAAGTTTGCAACTCATTTTAGTGATGTTGGTACTCTTGCTTCTGGTCTTTCCTGCACATTGTATGTCAGACAAATGTGTAACTATGTATGATTTGAATTCATCAGACTCCTGAACGTGTCCAGAGAAGGGCAGCAAGGCTGGGGAGAGGCCTTGAGCACAGCCCTGTGAGGAGAGGCTGAGGGAGCTGGGGTTGCTTAGCCTGGAGAAGAGAAGGCTCAGGGGAGACCACATTGCTCTCTACAACTCCCTGAAGGGAGGTTGTAGCCAGGTGGGGGTTGGTCTCTTCTCTCAAGCAACCAGCACCAGAACAAGAGGACACAGTCTCAAGCTGTGCCAGGGGAAGTTTAGGCTGGAGGTGAGGAGAAAGTTCTTCACTGAGAGAGTCATTCACCATTGGAATGTGCTGCCCAGGGAGGTGGTGGAGTCACCATCCCTGGAGGGGTTCAAGAGGGGATTGGATGTGGCACTTGGTGCCATGGTCTAGTCATGAGGTCTGTGGAGACAGGTTGGACTTGATTATTTTTGAGGTCTCTTCCAGCCTTGGTGATTCTGTGACTTGAGTACCTGTGGCAGAAGTGGAAGACTGAACAGGCTTTCAGTAGGGTGTGAGCCAGCAGCGTGAGCTTGCAGCCCAGAAGGCCAATGGCAGCCAGGTCTGCATCAAAAGCAGTGTGGCCAGAGCTGGAGAGAGGAGATCCTGCCCCCCTGCTCTGCTCTGCTCAGAGGAGACCTCATCTGCACTGCTGTGTCCAGCTCTGGAGCCCTCAACACAGGAAGGACATGGACCTGATGGAGCAGGTCCAGAGGAGGGCCATGAGAATGATCAGGGGGTTGGAGCAGCTCTGCTGTGAGGCCAGGCTGAGGGAGCTGGGGGTGTTCAGCCTGGAGAAGAGAAGGAGATGTTGCATGTAGGAAGGACATGGAACTCAACTGAATTTGTATTTGATAGGTATTTGCCACACAATTGTTTTAAGCTCCAAAGCACATCAAGAACCTCTGTGACAAATCTCAGTTTCCTTCATGAAGATTCTTGAGCTTGTTTTGTAATTGCTATTATTTTTCTTTAATTCCTTTCCCCTCTGAATGTAGCTTGCAAGTTTTTACAAGTAGTTTGCCAGCAGGTAGTTTGCACAGTGTTTGGACCACTCAAAAGGACTTAACAGGTCAAGAGTGGCTAGGAATGTGAGCTGGTGCCAGGTGAGTAGCCAGCTTTCATTCCTTGCCCATAGCTCATCTCAAAGGGTCAGAGATGATCAGATGGGGGTTTAAAACCAAATTGTGGCCATGGCAGTGTGCATGGTTTCAGAAGTGAAAAAGGCTTGCTCACCTTCAGCATCAGCTGTGGTTGGCTTCTTGGGAGGATGACTTTTGACTTGGGTGTTTAGATACACACACACACTGTTTATTTTGTACTGGGGTCTTCTTTCAGCTCATTACTGCTTCTTGACAGTGCTTTCCCAGTCATTCATTTAAAAGATCTCCCTTCACACAAACTCCACTTTATACAGGTCATTACCTCTCTTTCCCTTTGATATTAGACACCTGTTTGCATGTAGCAAATGGCTTTTTTGGCTTCTGCATCATCAGTTACAATAATGTGCAAGTTGAATAGATACACCTAAGGATGGTATCCAGATAGAGCTATAAAACCTGCAATTGATTTAACACATCTAATGCCAGGTTCTACACACTGGCCACACCAACCCCATGCAGTGCCACAGCCTGGGGTCAGAGAGGCTGGAGAGCAGCCAGGCAGAAAGGGATCTGGGGGTACTGGTTGATAATAGGCTGAGCAGGAGTCAGCAGTGTGCCCAGGTGGCCAAGAAGGCCAATGGCATCCTGGCCTGCATCAGGAATAGTGTGGCCAGCAGGGGCAGGGAAGTCACTGCCCTGTGCTCAGCACTGGTTAGGCCACACCTTGAGTCCTGTGTCCAGTTCTGGGCCCCTCAGTTTAAGAAAGATGCTGAGTTGCTGGAAGGTGTCCAGAGAAGGGCAACAAAGCTGGGGAGGGGTTTGGAGCACAGCCCTGTGAGGAGAGGCTGAGGGAGCTGGGGTTGCTTAGCCTGGAGAAGAGGAGGCTCAGGGGAGACCTCATTGCTGTCTACAACTACCTGAAGGGAGGTTGTAGCCAGGTGGGGGTTGGTCTCTTCTCTCAGGCAACCAGCACCAGAACAAGAGGACACAGTCTCAAGCTATGACAGCTGTTTAGACTGGATGTTAGGAAGAAGTTCTTCCCAGACAGAGAGATTGGCCATTGGAATGTGCTGCCCAGGGAGGTGGTGGAGTCACCATCCCTGGAGGTGTTTAAGAAGAGCCTGGATGAGGCACTTGGTGCCATGGTTTAGTTGATCAGATGGTGCTGGGTGATAGGTTGGACTTGATGATCTCAAAGGTCTTTTCTAACCTGGTTAATTCTGTATTCTGTATTGCATGCTACACCAGCCTTGCAATCTGTGGTGAGCAGTGTTGGGGGGCTGACCATGCTGAAGGCTCTGGTGTTGTTAGAACAGGGGTGTATGCACCAGGGGTCTGTTCTCACCAGCCTCATTACACCAGTCCTATGTCTTACGTTCCCACCTCCCTCTACATACTGTGAAATATGTTGTCTGCTGACTTAATCATCTAACATGCAGTGTGGGTGGCTGAAGTCATGACAATCCTCTTCATCCTCTTGGAGCAAGTCCAGAGGAGGGCCACAAAGATGATCCAAGGGCTGGAGCAGCTCTGCTATGACGATAGGCTAAGGGAGCTAGGGGTGTTCATCCTGGAGAAGAGGCTCCAGGAGGAACTTAAAGCTGCCTGCTGGTACCCAACGGGATCCTGGGGGAAAGCTGCAGAGGGGCAAGGGGGAATGGTTTGAAGCTGAGGCACAGCAGGGTTACACTGCAGCTTAGGAGATGCTTGAGTATGAGGGTGGTGAGACTCTGGAACAGGCTGCCCAGGGAGGCTGTGGCTGCCTCCTGCCTGGGGGTGTTGAAGGCCAGGTTGGATGAGGCCTTGAGCAGCTGAGTCTAGCTGAGAGGTGTCCCTGCCCATGGTGGGGAGCTTGGAGTAGATGATCTCTAAGGTCCCTTCCAGCCTGAGTCATTCTGTGATCCTCCCTACTTCAATAGCTGGTAGTAGGTTATGTTTACATACAGATGTTCATACATGAATTACCAAGTAGGTGAGTGTTAGAGCTGCTGCTCAGAGCTCAGGTGAGTCACTGTTGATACAAAGTGGTGTCCCTGCTGTTCCTTTCTGAAAGCAATGAGCTGTTTGTTTGGAGCGTTCAGCCTCACCATTGTCTTTCCAATGACAATGATTTGGGGGTCGGTGTCTTCTTCTAGTAACTAAGGATCATTGTAGCAAAAAAAGCTGGTAATCCACCCCCAAACTTTGCAGGTTCTTGGGTTTCTCCTGACCAAACCTTTTGTACAGGCAGGATCAACGTGAGCCAGCAATGGTCACTGGCAGCCCAGCAGGCAGCTGTGTGCTGGGCTGCATGCAAAGCAGGGAGAGCAGCAGCACAGGGAGGGGATTCTGCCCCTCTGCTCTGCTCAGACCCCACCTGCAGCACAAGGAGGGACATGGAGCTAGGAGAGTGGGTCCAGAAAAGGCCACAAAGATGATCAGAGGACTGGAGAACCTCCCCTGCAGGCACAGGCTGAGGGAGCTGGATTTGTTCAGCCTGAAGAAGGCTCCAGAGAGACCTTAGAGCTGCCTTTCACCACCTGAAGGGAGCTTCAACAAAGCTGGGAAGGGACTTTTAACCAAGGGCTTGTAGTTAGAGGATGAGAGGGAATGGATTGAAGCTTGAGGAGGGCAGATTTAGACTGGAGATGAGGAAGAAATTCTTGACATCAAGGCTGTTGCCCAGGGAGGTCATGAATACCCCATCCCTGGAGGTGTTCAAGGATAGATTGGATGAGGCCTTGAGCAACCTGCTATAGGGGAAGGTGTCCCTGTGCATGGCAGCTCAGACCCCACCTGCAGCACTGCCTCCAGCTCTGGTGTCCCCAGCACTAAGAGGACCATGGAACTGCTGGAGTGGGTCTAGGGGAGGCCACACAGATGATCAAAGGCTGGAGAGCCTCCCCTGTGGGGACAGGCTGGGAGTTGGGGTTGTTCAGCCTGGAGAAGAGAAGACTCTGGGGAGACATTGGCATCCTTCCAGTACCTCAGGGGGCTAGAAGAAAGTTGGGAAGGGACTTTTAACAAGGGCTTGTAGTGATAGGATGAGAGGGAATGGGTTGAAGCTTGAGGAGGGCAGATTTAGACTGGAGATGAGGAAGTAATTCTTTATAGTGAAGAAGTTCTTTGCAGTGAGGGTGGGGAGACACTGGAACAGGTTGCTCAGGGAGGTCATGGATGCCTCCTCCCTGGAGGCATTCAGGTCCAGGTCGAATGAGGCCTTGAGTGACCCGGCCTAGTGGGAGGTGGGCAGTGGGGTTGGAGCCCTTTGCCCTTCCAGCCTAACCCATTCTGTGCCTCTGTGAATCACCTGTCTGCGGAGGAGGCAGATTAGCATCCTGTAAAAGGCAAAAACCTGAGCTGTCCTGAGGGACTTTTGTGCTGCATCACGGCATTTGCAAATTCTCATGTACAGGAAGAATGTTTTGTGGAAGGTTTCAATCAAAATCTTGTACCTTGGAGAGGGAAATGTGGACAAGGACAGTGTTTGAAAATGCTGGTAGGGAAACTGAGGCTTTGAGATCCCCTGGGTGTTGTGTGTTTCAATAGTCAGCTTTGACTTGGTATGCATTCTGGATTTTCTGGTGTCTTTTTTCCCCTCCTTGCTTATGTGTTTCACAGGTTGTGATTTTGTGGCCACAATGGAGCAGGCTGAATTACTTGATGTTGAGAACCTTGTTAATTTTTTGGCTCATTTTCACGTGGAGATCAGCTTTTATTTCCCCTCTCTCTCTTTATCCTTGATTCAATTGTTAGTAAGGTTTACTGAGCAAAAACACTGCCTGTATTATGGGAAGAAATCTAATCAAGGCAGCAGCAAGGGACAGTCCTTCAGAGTCTTCCCTGGTGGCTGGGAGCCAGACTGGAGGTTACTCTGAGGTTACTCTGTCTGCCTTGAACCAAAATACCCATCTACTTTTGAAAAGGCTGCTGGCAGCCCTGTGTATGTGTAACAGAAGCCCAATTAATGTAAGCTCCCAACATACATACACCTGTTGTACGAGCCCCCAGTACAGAGCCTGTGTTTCCTATTTTAAACACTTTGCATGTCTGGCTGCATTCCCTCCTGTCTGCAGTTGCTGTAGTGTGCTTCTGCAGAGCAGCTCCTATGCAATCCCTCCAGGGAATGCAGAAGGCTAAATAAAGTGGTGGCAGATGTCAGGGGGCTTTGCCAAAGGCTCCTTTTCAAGTGAGATGGTTTGAAAGAGTCATTGGCTGATCCAGACTAGGTGATACAGCAGGAGCCTCGTTTTAGTCACAGCTTTTAAGTGTTCACTTCTGTAGTGCCTGCTCCTTTCTCAGGAGAATGTCACTGATTTGTGTGGGAAATCTTCTGTTGGCAAAACTCTCCTCCCAACCCCCAACCCTCCTGTTGATGGGTAGAGTTAACTCCTCTAAGAGTTGAAGCAGTTGAAAGATACAGCACTTCCTGAGGGCTTTTACCTGGCTTGGCTCTGAGTGCCAGTAAATCATTTGACAGCAAAATGACTCAAAGGTAAACTTCTCCCTTTTTATGAAGCACTTGTTCAGTGCATTCCAGAGTATGGCCTCACCTCAAATGTTCTAATCACAGAATCACAGAACCACAGAAAGTTAGGGGTTGGAAGGGACCTGAAAAGGTCATCCAGACTAAACCCCTTGCCAGAGCAGGATCACCTAGCTCAGGTCACGCAGGAACACATCCAGATGAGTTTGGAATGTCTGCAGAGGAGACTCCACAACCTCTCTGGGCAGCCTGCTCCAGGGCTCTGTCACTCTCACAGTGAAAATGCTTTTCCTTGTCTTCTTTGTTAAAGACAAGGAAGGATCTAGAGCAGTATCACTTGCAGCTGCTGAGTCAGTAAAACCTTAGCACAGGCACTGAACTCTGCGCTTTCTCCTTGAGTGACCAGTCACAGAATCCTAGAGTGGCTGAGGCTGGAAGCAACCTCAGAGCTCTTTCACTCCAACCTCCCCACCACAGGCAGGGACGCCTCTCAACTAGACCTAGCTGCTCAAGGCCTCAGTGCACTGGGAATAGTGTCTTGTCACTTCTGTGCCCTGGCCATATTTGGCATACAAGGGCACTGGGTTTGCTCAAGGACAGTGAATTGTCCCCCCTGGAAGGTCCAGAGATGCAGCCCAGCAGCCAGCAAAGCATTCTTAACTGCCACAGCTGCTACAGGGACATCCTTGTCCAGCCTGACCTTGAATATCTCCAGGGTTGGGGCCTCAGCTACCTCCCTGGGCAACCTCTTGCAGTGTTCCATCACCTTCATGCTAAAGAACTTGTTCCTCACATCCAATCTCAATCTGCTCTGCTCTCATTTCAAACCATTGTCCCTTGTCCTGTCCCTGCAGGCCTTTGCAAACAGTCCCTCTGCAGCCTTCTTGGAGCCCCTTCAGGTACTGGCAGGCTGCTCTTAGGTCTGCCTGGAGCCTTCCCTTGTTCTTGCTCTTCTATGATAAATCAAAGGGTGAGGGTTTTCTTCTTAATCCTCTGGAGAAGGAATTTTGGAGCCAGTCCTTACAGCAGTGACATGACTGAGTAAAGACCTTCATGTCTAAACATCTGCAGGGCTGTAGCCTGCTGTAAAAAGTGGACTAGTCTGAACCCTATGCCTGTAAAGTCTCAGTATGGCACTGTGTCAACACAGACTCTTCATGCAGATTTAAGGCTGTCAAGCTGGAGGAGTTTCTTTGTCTGTATCGTTTCTACCCCATCTTGAGTCTGGACTTTTCTTCTGCCCGTGGGTTCCCATGGGCCACACCTGGCTGAGGCTAGCCTAGAGATTATTTTCACGTAGAGTTTTGTACAGAACCTGTGTTTTTAAGGAAAGATACACACAGGAGTTTTTCTTCTTTCTTAATAAACTGAGTGACAGGTTATAATAAGTTCCTTCAGCTGTTCAGAGTGGTGCACAGATGTACTGGCACATTTCAGAGCAAGTTTAAGAGAAGGGGAAGTGTTACGTCACCAAAGCAGCAGCAGCAGAGGAGCTGTTCTCTGCCCACAGCAGTGCTAAGATGGTGGCTATGAGAAAGAGAAGCCAGGCTGCTTCAGTGCTCAGATGAGCTGTGGGAGCAGCAGCGACACAGAGAAAAACCTTAGCAAAGGAAGAACTTGGGAGAAGTAGTCTGAGGAGCGAAAGGGCAGTGCCTGAAACAGGTAGGGGGAAATCAGAGCAGCAGTTTGGGACATAAAGCAGGAAAGGGCTTAGAAAGAAAGCTTCTAAAAGCATGAAGACTGAATGTCTTCAGAGAAAGAGAGGATTGGAATGAAGAGAAAACAGGCACTGGTTTGAAGGCCTGTCTGATACCCAGGCATGGAAATACCAGTCCCGAGTCCTTAACTCTCCTTGCCTGCTGCCTCACTGTGTTTCACTCCAAGGCCAATTATCTCACAGTGGGTAACCCAAACATAATCTTCAGGAGTCTAAAGTCAAAGAATCACAGAATGTGAGGGGTTGGAAAGGGCCTCCAGAGATTATAGAATTATGGAATCATAGAATCACTAAGGTTGGAAAAGACCTCAGAGACCATCAAGTCCAACCTGTCACCAACACCTCATGACTAACTAAACCATGGCTTCAAGTGCCACGTCCAAGAGATGATGGAGTCCAAACCCCTGCCAGAGCAGGATCACCAAGAGCAGGTCAAACAGGAACACATCCAGGTGGGTTTTGAACACCTACAGCGAAGGAGACTCCACAACCTCTCTGGGCAGCCTGCTCCAGAGCTCTGTCACCCTCACCATACAGAAGTGTCTCCTCCTGTTGAGGTGGAACCTCCTGTGGTCCAGCTTGGACCTGCTGTTCCTTGTCCTGTTGTTGGGCACCACCAAAGCACCTTCATCTTTCCACCCACCCCTCAGATATTTATAGGACTTTGCTTTTAGACTTGGCAGTGACAGGAATATTCACTGGCATTTAGATTGAGGTTAGGTGCATATATAGGTAATGGTTATTCCTGAGATGTGCTATGGAGAGAGAGAGGCTCCTAAGGGGCTGGTTCAGGGCCTGCAGCTCTGTTAGAGATGTCCTACAGATTGCTCTCTGAAGGACCTTTTATCTGCTGACAGTGTATTTGGTTCTATTGTATTTAGACAGGTAAAGTGAGCTGCATCCTCTGTTTCTTTTCTTGTCCCATAAAGGAAGGCAATTATTTCTCTGCTTGGAGGTTGTGAGGGTAGCATTCAATAGGAGTTAGGAGGCATTTGCAGGTCCTGTCTATTACAGAGTAACTTCAAAGGCCTGAGAACAAGGCTGAAATTCAGGAGGAAAGGTTGAAATATTTTTATCTAGAAACTTTAAGTTGCTTGGCTGTGAGAGTAGAGGAAACTTTTGTACATGAAGCTTTCAAGGTTCTGTGGCAGCTAAATCGAGCAGTCTCAGAATTGTTAAGTCATTCTGCTTTCCCCAGGGTAAAGTCATCCCTTACAGAGTGCCAGTCATGCCCCACTTACTCTGGAACAAGGCTTTCAAAAGAAGTTTGGAATAGGACACTGTTCTTCTGCTGAAGCACATTCCTCACCTGCAGAACACTCTGGAAGGTCTGCATTTAACATCTGTGTGAGCCTTTCTCACTTTCCTCCTTCATAAAGGTAACATACACATTGATTATTCCTTTTCTTGGTTTTTTTTTCTTAAACAGAAAGAGCAACTTCCTGGGGAGTCAAGTTAGAAGGAAGTGAAGATTGGTCATCTGTGCAGAGGGAGGGCCAAGGTATGCACAGCCATCACACTGAAGATGCTCTTCTCGCGGGTGCTTAGGTCTTCCTGGGAGATGACTGCTGGCACTGAAGTTCAAAAGTAGCTCCTGGAGACCTTGAAAAAGATGTTTGGAAAATGACTTCTTTCTTCTGTTTGATTGCTAGAGTAAGCAAAGTAAGTATTCCAATCCCTGAAGGAATCCTTCCAATCCCTGAAGGGATCCTCCCAATCCCTGAAGGGTTCCTCCAGTACCTGAAGGGATCCTCCAGTATGGCTGGAGAGACACTCTTCATAAGGCTGTCTAGCAGTAGGACAAGGGGGAGTGGTTTGAAGCTGAGGGAGAGCAGGCTTAGATGGGATCATGGGAAGAAGTTCTTCAGTACAAGGATGGTGAGACTCTGGCAGAGACTGCCCAGGGAGGTTGTGGCTGTTTCCTGCCTGGGGGTGTTGAAGGCCAGGCTGGATGAGGCTTTGAGCAGCTGAGACTGGTTGAGAGGTGTCCCTGCCCATGGTGGGGAGCTTGGAGCAGATGATCTCTGAGATCCCTTCCAACCTAAACCATTCTAGGATTCCATAATGTTTTTACCTTTAAGATACACCTTTAAACTCTTCTGTGCTGCATTGTAGCTGTATTTCTTCAGTTAAATGGCAGTGCCATTCATAACTGGGCAGAGCCTTCTCCCAGCATCAAAGCTGGGATCCATCCAGACACTATCAGTGTGTTGAGGCTTTAAAATAATGGTTTTGTGGATGTATTTGAATCACTGCATGTTGAGTGCAGGGCTTGTGTCATCTTCTCTCTGCCATTTGTAAGCATTACTACAAGGAGATGTAGCAGTACCTGCTTGGCACTGCTTTTGGAGGGTCTGCTCTCTGACCTTTGTCATCCTGCAGATTTGACTGGAGGAGTGCAGAGTCAGCACCACTAACAAGTCATTTCTCTCAGAAGTTTTCACTGGAGTGAATGGTGCATTATTTGCACAGTGACTGCTAAGAGACTGGCACAAGGCTGGATGCTGCTTGAGCTCTGAGGTTGTCTTACTTCAGTGGTGCATGAAATTTGTATTGACCATCTCCCATTGAACCCACTGATGAATAAGCCTCACAGTATCACAGAATCACAGAGTGGTAGGGGTTGGAAGGGACCTCCAGAGATCATCCAGTGCAACCCCCCCTGCCAGGGTAGGGTAACCCAGGGCAGGTCACCCAGGAACACATCCAGGCAGCTTCTGAAAGTCTCCAGAGGAGACTCCACAGCCTCTGTGGGCAGCCTGTTCCAGTGCTCTGGCACCCTCACCATACAGCAGTGTCTCCTCCTGTTGAGGTGGAACCTCCTGTATTGGTTTTAATCGTGAAATTACCTTGCAAAGTAACTCAAACCCCTCAGGCAGTGTGAGCAGTGAACCATCCTTGTCCATAAAGAACAACATGAGACACGATGGAAAAGGGTCAGCAGAAACAGCACCAGCTGGCCTTCATAAGCTGAGCAAGTTAGCACAAAGTGCTGAAAGAGAAGTCTCTGCTGGTGACCTCTCTGGTTCTTTTGCTTGAGAGGAAGACTGTGCAAGTCTTTCTGTGTTGCAGAGAGGAACTGCTGGTAGAGGACGGTAAAGGCTTTTCCGTTTGTCGTCCCACCGAACGTCTCTTTGTAAATGTCAGGTCACATGTTGGCTGCTTGCATTCTAACCCTGAAGTCTAAATCATCTTCTCAAGTAACAGCAGCTGTCATTTTTCTTTGCAAACCATTTTTTTCTAACTCTTATCTTACATAACTGGCAGAGTTGTTGACATCTTCCTTGAAAGCCCTGCTCATTTCACACTCGAGACTCCTTATAAAGGTAGGGAGTGGAACAGAGAATTCTTTTGCCTCTGCTTGGATCTGTTTCCTTCCCCATGAGTTGCAGAAAGGAATGTTAGGCATTTCTGAGTCACCCTGTAGCAGGGTATTTTATTTTTAATATCATTAGAATTTGAAAAGAAGGAGGATGAACCTTAGCAGAGGTGAAACCAAGAGTTAATAGACCTCAGTTACAGCAAGTGGCTATTGCACTTGGTTGGGAGGCTGTCACTGATACTTCAGATACAGTGGTGATGTGGGGAGTGTGGGTAATGGGCTAGGGAAAGGCTGTTGATTTGTATGGGAAGTGTGTATTAAAAATACATCATCCTCAGCCAAAGAAGTTCCTGGGAATACACCCAAAGGGAAAATGTCAGAGTATAGACCTCTTTTGTCTGTCGTGGGTTGTGTCTGCAAGAGTGCAGCCTCACAGAGCTGAGTCTTGGCACAGGTAGAGCCCACACCTTGTGTTCTGTTGTGCCTGATTCCTGCCCATCTTAAGGGTGTCAGGGAGTGATAGGACTGGGGGAATGGAGAAAAAAAAATATTAGTGGGTAGATTCAGATTGGATGTTAGGAAGAAGTTGTTCCCCATGAGGGTGGTGAGAGACTGGCACAGGTTGCCCAGGGAGGTGGTGGAAGCCTCATCAGAGTACCACAGTATGACCAAGGTTGGAAGAGACCACAAAGATCATGGAGTCCAACCTGTCACCACAGACCTCATGACTAGACCATGGCACCAAGTGCCACGTCCAGTCCCCTCTTGAACACCTCCAGGGATGGTGACTCCACCACCTCCCTGGGCAGCACATTCCAATGGCTAACAACTCTCTCTGGGAAGAACTTTCTCCTCACCTCCAGCCTAAACCTCCTCTGGCACAGCTTGAGACTCATGCCTGGAGGTTTTGGAGGCCAGACTGGATGTGGCTGTGAGCAACCTGCTGTGGTGTGAGGTGTCCCTGCCCATGGCAAGGGGGGGTTGGAACTGGATGATTTTTGAGGTCCCTTCCAACCCTGACAATTCTATGATTCTGTGATAGTCTAGCATTCATAGTCTGCTTCCCCTCTGCTCTTACATGTCTGCAGGAAATCACTGATACACCTTCCTGATCAGAGAATCATTCCAGTTGGAAAAGCAGCCTCTTGAGATCACTAGATCCAACCATTAACCCTGCTCTACCAAGGTCACGACTGAACCACGTGGCTAAGTGCCACATCTAAATGACCTTTAAACGCACCCAGGGGTGGTGACTCCACCACCTCCCTGGACAGCCTCTTCCAGTGGGTCTTTTCAGTCAAACTTACCCAATGTACCCATTTCTTAGCAAAAAATGGCTGCAGAGTGTGGAGTCAGTGCTGGCAAGGCCTTTGAGTTGCAGCTTCTGCCAAACACACCTGAGAAAGGGAAAAAAGGAGAACTTTTGTAGCTATTTCAGGTCATTACCTGTGCCAGTTCCCAAATTGTTCTGGAAAAAACAAGTTCAAGGAACACTGTGTGGCTTCTGAGGGAGTTCTCTAAGAGTGAGCTGGAATGCAAGAGTTTTGGTCATCAGAGTGTGTCCACTAGAATCATAGAATGCCTTGGGTTGGAAAAGACCTTTAAAGATCATCTAGTTCCACCCCCCTGCCATGGGCAGGAATCCCTCCCTGGTGAGACCAGGTTGCTCAGGGCCCCATCAAACCTGCCTTTGACTGCTCCTAGGTTTGGAGCCTCCACATCTCTGGAGAACCTGTTCCAGTACCTCACCACCATCATGGGGAAGAGTTTCTTCCTAACATCTAGTCCAAAGTCATCTTCTTCCAGTTGGAGCCAGCAGCCTTCATCCTGTCACTTCTTGCCTTAGTCAAAAATTCCCTAACTCCAGCTCTCTTGTAGCCCAATTTAGGTACTGGAAGTCTGCTGTAAGGTTTCCCTGGAGCCTTCCCTTCTCCAGGCTGAACAAGCCCAACTCCCTCAGCCTGTCTTCATAGGAGCTTTCATCCTGAGTTAGAACTTGTCCTCTAAGTGATCACACCAAGTGATTAATCCTAACACATGCAAGTCCAAATGTTTTAGTTACCTTTTAACAAAACTAGAGAGCTTTATGGGGGATGCAGGGTATTTTAGGACACTTTAATGAGTTTGAAGATAACATGAAGATGTCCATACTGACATAGCCTTAACTGCTCAAAACCAGGTTCTCAATTAAGGATCCTGTTGCTGACAAAACCCACTGTTGAGCTTAGGGGAGGATATGAGATCTCTGCTTTGTCATGAGATCCTCTGTAATAATAACTTGCACAGTGAACAGTTGAGCTCAACACAGGCCCATGTTAGAGGAGGCACTTGTGTCAGGTAGAGGAAGGAGTGGAAAGTGCCCTCCTTGTTCCCTGAAGGTTGAGCTGAAGGCCACACCCCCTGGGGAGTCTGCATTCCCACATGGGCTTACGGCTGAAGATTCTCTAGGCTGGTTCATGGGCGTAACAAATCTGTGCTCCTCAGCTTGTAGAGGTTGGACCATAATATTTCAGAGGTGTTGAAGAGAAGCACAGATGTGAGTGCTTTAAGCTGTGCAGCCTCAAGAGCTGAGGCCGGATATTTGAAAGGGTTCAGCAGGAGTCAGCTCATCTTGTAACGTTTACAGGGAGCCCGGCAGCCACGTTGCAGCTGGCCTCTGGAAGCCTGACTGTTTACTTTAGCATCCAAAGAAGCCAGGAGCATTGCAGTTACTTGTCTGAAAGCCTGACCCAAGTGTTTGTCTGAGATGATGAAGGAAATGTGTGGCACAGTTGTGAAATGGATCCAGCTTTCTCAGATTTCTGCCTGCCCCAGGGACCACCTTCCTGCCCACCTGATTCTCTGCTCTTTTCCAAAGGCTTCTTTTGCGGAGTGTTTGAAGGCAGTGCAGCTCTTCTGTGAACTCTTCTCATTAAATCTTTCTCTTTTCTTTCTCCTGCTGCAAGCTGTACTGGAGGGGGAGCTCCTGACAGCAGTTTCAGAAAGTGTGGTGCACATCAGAAAACAATGGGTCCTGAACCCTACTCTGGGTGAGCCTGCTTTTAAGGCCTCTGTTGGAACCAGTTATGTCAAACTACAAACTATTGGCAGGTCTCTGAAATGTGCAGGAGCAGGTCTCCTCAGTTGTGATACATCCCAGCAGATCCTTGGGTGCACTGGTGGCTGAGAAGCTCACCATGAGCTGGCAGTGCCCTCATGCAGACCAGAAGGCAGAAGAAGAGTGTGGGCAGCAGGGCAAGAGAGGGGATTCTGCCCCTTGACTCTGCTCTGCTGAGACCTCACCTTCAATCCTGGCTCCAGTTCTGGTGTCCCCAGCATAAGAAGAACACAGAGCTGCTGGAGTGAGTCCAGAGGAGGCCACAAAGATGATCCAAGGGCTGGAGCAGCTCTTTTATGACTATAGGCTGAGGGAGCTGGGGGTGTTCAGCCTGGAGAAGAGAAGACTCCAGGAGGACCTTAGAGCTGCCTCCCAGTACCTGAAGAGGGACTTCTCCTGAGGGTGTCTAGAGACAGGACAAGGGGAAATGGTTTGAAGCTGAGGCAGAGCAGGGTTAGACTGAATCTGAGGAAGAAGCTCTTCAGTCTGAGGGTGATGAGACTGGCACGGGCTGCCTAGGGAGGCTATGGCTGCCTCCTGCCAGGGAGTGTTGAAGGCCAGGCTGGTTGAGGCCTTGAGCAGCTGAGTCTGGTTGAGAGGTGTCCCTGCCCATGGTGGGGAGGTTGTAGTAGGTGATCTCTGAGGTCCCTTCCACCCTAAGCCAGTCTGTGATTCTGTGTTAATTAAAGTTTATGGCTTGAGCAAGAAGAAGTGAGAAGGAATATTTCCCAGTGTTCTTTTTTGTGATCTTCTTCTAAGTAAGAATATTTGTCACTGAGAAGCCTTTCTGATGATTGAATTCACTGTGGGTTCTGTGTGTGCCAGAAGGCCTAGAGGAACACACTTGAGCTTCCTGGTGGAAGAGTGCAGTCTTTAGCACTCTCGGTATTAAGCTCCTTGCAGCCAGGGTTCCCTGCTGATGTTGCTAAAATGAACTTTAATCAATCTTGAACAAAGCCTTTCATAACCTGAGTGATGGGCCCCAGTGCTAGGTCCTTGATAGGTGGAGAGTGAGCCTAGCAGGATTGATTCCCTCATGCTCAGCAGCTCTGCTGCTTTGCCCACTTGTTAGCAGTGTATGATTTAATAAAACTTCAGTGTGTGAAGTTCCCAGCCATCCTTCTCTGCCTGAGTGGAACCTTTTTAGATCATTCACATGGAGTTTTCCTCAGTTGGAACAAAATGCTGCTGCTGCTGCTTGGTTTTTTTTTATCCCTTAATAAGATTCTGGACTCCAAAACTAATTTAAAAATGGAAACTTCCTTCCTTTTCTAATTATGGCACAGCTCTTGTCAGTCCCACCAGATGGGGGAGGTGAGCCAGAAAGCAGCAAGGATACTCAACCCATGTTACTCTTTCCATGTTTTCTGTAAGGAGGTAGATCCTTGTACTCAGCACTGCTTAGGCCACACCTTGAGTCCTGTGTCCAGTTCTGGGCCCCTCAGTTTAGGAAAGATGTTGAGTTGCTGGAAGGTGTCCAGAGAAGGGGAACAAAGTTGGGGAGGGGTTTGGAATACAAGCCCTATGAGGAGAGGCTGAGGGAGCTGGGGTTGCTTAGCCTGGAGAAGAGAAGGCTCAGGGGGAACCTCATTGCTCTCTACAACTACCTGAAGGGAGGTTGTAGCCAGGAGGGAGTTGGTCTCTTCGCCCAGGCAACCAGCACCAGAACAAGAGGACACAGTCTCAAGCTGTGCCAAGGGGAAGTTTAGGCTGGAGGTGAGGAGAAAGTTCTTCCCAGACAGAGAGATTGGCCATTGGAATGTGCTGCCCAGGGAGGTGGTGGAGTCACCATCACTGGAGGTGTTTAAGAGGAGACTGGATGGGGTGCTCAGTGCCATGGTTTAGTTGATTAGATGGTGTTGGGTTATAGGTTGGACTTCATGATCTCTGAGGTCTTTTCCCAACCTGGTTAATTCTGTTCTATCCTATCCTATCCTATCCTATCCTATCCTATCCTATCCTATCCTATCCTATCCTATCCTATCCTAACCTATCCTCTCCTATCCTATCCTATCCTATTCTATTTGACCTCAGTATGGCATTGTAAGACCTGGCCTGTGTGCTTAGAATAATTCAGAGTTGGTTTTAAGAGGAGAGCCTGGAGAGGTGTAGAGAACTCAGAGCCTTCCTGCAAAGAGATGGAAGGAGGAGTGCCCAGGGGCAGTCAGTGTTCACACGTTAACAGAGATGGTGTGGGGAAGGCAGAAACTCATATTGTTGCTGATATTTCTCCAGGTTTGTGTTCCAATCATACAAATTACAGCAGAGTCCACAAGTGGCCTCTTGTATGTGGCCTGCAGCCTTCTGACCTCCTTATAGGAGGTGACCTTGTGGTTTGCTAGGTTAGCTTTCCATGAGTCAGTTGTTACTGGCAGCCCTCTAATGCCTCTGCAGGGCACTGCTGCTGGACCTTTACAGGGACTCCTGAATGATGTGGTGTGTACCACAGAGACCACTGGCCAGAGGAAGGTGCTGTCAAAGAGTGAGAGAGGGTTAACCACAGAATATTTACCATTCTAGTGTGCACTTAAAAAAACCAACCAACCAAACCAACAGACATAGCTAGAAACAGGCTTTGCCTTCAGTGCTCTTTGCATTGGGATTTCACCCTGCCTGCAGACAAGGTTCTGTGCAGTGTTGGTTCCCCAGAGCAGGTGTGAGACAAAGATTAACCAGTTCCTTCTGACTGCTCACTAATGGTTAGTGGAAGATGTCCCTGCTCACTTCAGGGGGCTTGGAACTAGATGATCTTTGAGGTCCCTCCCAACCCAAACCATCCTATGATTCTGTTAACTGCATGTGCCATGATCACAACCTTTTTAACTGTGTGGATTAGGTGTGAATATAGACAATGATAAATTCACACTGCAGTCTGCTCAGCCCCTAAAAGGTTTCCACAACTCTGGGTAAGTTTCTGTTATTAAAGAATCACTTTTGGAAACAGAAGGGCCTGCTTCAGCAGCCCTGCAGTCAGTGCTTTGGATGTCATTCTGAATTTAGAGTGGATCAGGAACCTTTGAGACCTAAAAGAGCTCCAGTGCAGAGGATAACTTCCCATGAATTCTGGCTGAAGAATGATTTGGTACATTTCTGCCCTAACCTTCATAATCTAAGGGGGACATTCCAACCCCCCCTGGATGTGTTCCTGTGTGACCTGCCCTGGCTGATCCTGCTCTGGATGATCTTTTGAGGTCCCTTCCAGCCCCTGCCATACTCTTCCATAGGAACAGTCTGAATCTTAAGAGTGTCTGTCAGCATGCTGGTTCCAGTTCCAGTGTTTGGAGTTTGTTGTGATTTTATAGTAGTGTTAATCATGGGGTTTTTGTTTCTTTTCCATATATTTTAGCCTTCAGAACATTTCCCTGTGGTAGTGAGGGATTTTCACATGTTGGTAGAGAAACTGAGTTCAAGTGCATCGTTGGTGAAGGTGTAGATGACTCTGAGCTAGCTGGGAGTGTTGATCAGCTTCGGGGTAGGGGGGCTCTGCAGGGGGGCTTAGATTGGGTTGTTGGGCTGAGGTCAGTGGGATGAGCTTCAACAAGGCCAAGTGTGGGTACTGCACTTGGGTTACAGCAACCCCATGCAACACTACAGGCTTGGGCCAGTGTGGCTGGAGAGCTGCTTGGCAGAGAGGGACCTGGGGGTGCTGTGGTGCTGAATATGAGTCAGCAGTGTGCCCAGGTGGCACAGAAAGCCAGTGGCATCCTGGCTGGGATCAGCAGTGGTGTGACCAGCACCAGCAGGGCAGGGATTGCCCCCCTGTACTTGGCACAGGGAAGGCCACCCCTGAGTGCTGGGTTCAGTTTTGGCCTCCTTCATACAGGAAAGACATCGAGGGGCTGCAGCAGGTGCAAAGAGCAGCAACTAAGCTGGGGAGGGGCCTGGAGAATGAGTCTGAGGAGGAGTGGCTGAGGGAGCTGGGACTGTTTAGCCTGAGGAAGGGGAGGCTGCAGGGAGCCCTCTACAGCTACCTGAAAGGACACCAGAGAGAGGTAGGGGCTGGTCTCTTCTCACAGGGAACTGGGGACAGAACAAGAGGGAAAGGCCTCAAGCTGCACCAGGGGAGGTTTAGGCTGGGCATTAGGACAATTATTTTCCCTGCAAGAGTGGTCAGGCATTGGAAGAGGCTGCCCAGGGAGGAGGAGGAGTCCCCATCCCTGGAGGTGTTTAAAGGTGGTGTAGATGTGGTGCTTGGGGACGTGGTTGAGTGGTGACCTTGGCAGAGCAGGGTTCATGGTTGGAGCTGATGATCTCAAGGGTCTGTTCCAAGCTGGATGGCTCTGGGATTCTATGATAATACATCAGCCCAGTCACTGGAGCATTAAAAAGCAGGGAACAGCAGCTCTGTGGTTCTGAGAGCTGCCGAGGCCTCTTGGAGGGCTCAGGAAGATTGTTTTTTAATGGCACATTGCTCTGTTTATCTGTGCACCCATTCCACAGCAGGCAGCTCTGTTAGCACCAGCTTCTGTGTGCCATGGCTCAGGCTCCCATGCTCTCCTGGCAGGATGGATATTCATGAGACTCACGACATCTCCCTGCATCTGCTCTGCTAACAGCTCTCATTTGGAAGCGGCACAGGGACTGGTGGATGTGTGTTGGGTTTGTGACACCTAGTGGATAAATTGATAGTAGTGGATTGCCTCAGGCCTTCTAGATGCTCTTGATAGATACTCTGGCCTGGAAGCTCATTTAACATTACAAACACATGGAGCTTCTTGCTTGCTCAGTTGCTTTCTCTCCATTCTTAATACAGTATCACAGTATCAATAAGGTTGGAAGAGACCTCGAGGATCAAGTCCAACCTGTCACCACAGGCCTCATGACTAGACCATGGCACCAAGTGCCACATCCAATCCCCTCTTGAATACCTTCTTTCTCTTGAACTTTGGTCATGGAATAAGTTGCTGGCAGCCAGGTGAACAAATAGCCAGCTCCAGTCCTGAAGGAATTTCAAGGATCTCAAAATAATAGGAGGCAGTAAATGTTTGAAACAGCAGCCAGGTCTGGTGTCCCCAGCATGAGGAGGAGACAGAGCTGCTGCAGTGAGTCCAGAGGAGGCCACAAAGGTGATCCAAGGCCTGGAGCAGCTCTGCTGTCAGGACAGGCTGAGGGAGCTGGGGGTGCTCAGCCTGGAGAAGAGAAGACTCCAGGGGAACTTTAGAGCTGCGTTCCAGTAGCTGAAGGGATCCTGCAGGAAGGCTGCAGAGAGACTTTTCCTGAGGGTGTCTAGAGACAGTACAAGGGGGAATGGTTTGAAGCTGAGGCAGAGCAGGGTTAGACTGGAGCTGAGGAAGAAGTTATTGAGTGTGAGGGTGGTGAGACTGTGGAACAGGCTGCCCAGGGAGGCTGTGGCTGCCTCCTCCTTGGAGGTGTTGAAGGCCAGGCTGGATGAGGTCTTGAGCAGCTGAGTCTAGCTGAGAGGTGTCCCTGGGCATGGTGGGGAGTTTGGAGGAGATGAGCTCTGAGGTCCCTTCCACCTTAGGCCATTCCAGGATTCTATGAAAATTGGTGGCAGTGTTCAGGCAGGATCCCTGCATGTGCAGCACGTGGTCTTCACACATCAGCTTTTTCTGCTGTATCTACTTTTCTGTGGCTGCTTCAAACAGGTAATTCCCTTAGGGATTGAGGGTACACTGCTTAAAAGGTTACAAAGATACAATTACAGGTGTTACCCTTGGAGGACTCTCAGAAACAGCCATGCTTTTACTGTTGTTAGCAAATGGAATCTGAGCAGCAATAGCCACACAAGAATGTTTTCAGAGCACTTGCATCAAGAGTCTAGAAATGCCTTACATGCACAACCTGCTTTCACAACTGAGATGTGTCTTGTGAGGTGTATCTTCATTTACAGGGCATGGACTCTGAGCCTGGAGCATGTTTCATAGAATCAATAAGGTTGGAAAAGACCTCAAGGATCATCAAGTCCAACCTGTCACCCAAGACCTCATGACTAACTAAACCATGGCTCCAAGTGCCACATCCAATCCTTTTCTGAACACCTCCAGGGATGGTGACTCCACCACCTCCCTGGGCAGCACATTCCAATGGCCAGTCTCTCTGTTTGGGAAGAACTTTCTCCTCACCTCCAGCCTAAAATTCCCCTGGCACAGCTTGAGACTGTGTCCTCTTGTTCTGGTGCTGGTTGCCTGGGAGAAGAGACAACCCCCATCTGGCTACAACCTCCCTTCAGGTAGTTGTAGATGGCAATGAGGTCTCCCCTGAGCCTCCTTTTCTCCAGGCTAAGCAACCCCAGCTCCCTCAGCCTCTCCTCACAGGGCTGTGCTCCAGACCTCTCCCCAGCTTTGTTGCCCTTCTCTGGACACGTTCAAGTGTCTCAATGTCCTTCTTAAACTGAGGGGCCCAGAACTGGACACAGGATTCAAGGTGTGGCCTAACCAGTGCTGAGTCCAGGGCACAATGACCTCCCTGCTCCTGCTGGCCACACTATTCCCGATGCAGGCCAGGATGCCATTGGCCTTCTTGGCTGCCTGGGCACACTGCTGGCTCGTGTTCAGCCAGCATTTCAGTCATTTCTCTCACAGGAAAAGGTTGAAATACTGTCCAGTATTTTTGCTGTAAATCCTGGGTGGTAGAACTGTTGGTGTTTTCATACTACCCTATTTTTTATGTCCCTAAGGGAAGGGAAGTTAATTGTTGCACCAAGTTTGTTTGTTCTGTTGCTGGCTTGAAACCATCAGTGTGTATGTCCCTAGCTACAGAGAAGGTGTAATATGCTTTTTGCCCACCAGATCCTAAATTCTGCAGTTTTCCAGCATCCCAGAGCAGGCACAGAACCACAGCTTCCACGATAGTACGAGAACATTTTACTGGGGTTTAAGTAGGCGTTCAAAGGAACTGTAAGGCACATGAGTTTGGAGAGAGGAGTTGATGTCTTTTTCATACTTGGGGAATTGGAATGGAGTTGTGCAGAGGAATTGGAATGGAGTTGTGCAGAGGAATTGGAATGGAGTTGTGCAGAGGGTGTGAGGAAATGGATTTTCAAGACTGTCTCCAAGATTTTAGGTTTCAGCTTGTCACTCTTCAGAGACAAATGTGTGTTGCCTGTTTGCACTCCCAGCAGGCTTCAGAATCGGAAGGTGTAATACTAAACTGTGTCTTCAACAGCAACTGACGAGGCATTCTGTGCCTCTGCTCTTCTGGCTGCTCCTCCTAACAGTTCTCCTGTGACTTCCATTTATGTAAAATCAGGGCCTGTAGCAACAGCATCATGAATAATGGACGCAGAGAGTAACACACCATCAAGCTCTGGCACGGATCTGCTCCCTCTCTACCACCTGAAGCCCTGCTTTAAGCCTGTTAATGAATGTTTAAGCAGGGAAAGCTTTAGTCTCAGGTAAAAAGGTGACACTGGAGTAAATCTATCAGGAGCTCTGGTCACCTGAGAAGACAAAAGGTTGTACAGAGGCTGCTCTGTGCCTGGCCACCTGAGCTCCTCATCTGTAATTCATGAGGAGCACTCTGTGCCACACGTGCCAGAGGATTGTCACCAGCCCGGCCACCCCGCTGTGCTCCCAAAGCCTTTGGCCTCCTTGGTGCATGACTGCAAGTGGCCAAATGGGCTCTAGCAGAGAAAACAACAGGCTTTGGTGGTTCCTCCCTCGCTTTTTCAGAGTGCTGCTGCTTAAACCTGGTCCAGGTACAGGCCTGGGCTTTGCATTGGGTGGCTGCTGAGGCTGGTGCAGCTGGGGTGTGTAGGAGTCTTCTTTTCAGGGCGCCTGCAGCGTGGAGCACTCCAAATGGAATAGAAGTGATCAGAGAGGTGCACCACTCACTGAATCAGCCACACAGTCATAGAATCCTGGAATGCCTCAGGTTGGAAGGGAGTCTTGAAGGTCATCTTAGAATCATAGAATCAACCTCAGAGATCATCAAGTCCAACCTATCACCTAACACCATCTAATCAACTAAACCATGGCACCAAGCACCCCATCCAGACTCTTCCTAAACACCTCCAGGGATGGGGACTCCACCACCTTCCTGGGCAGCACATTCCAATGGCCAGTCTCTCTGGGAAGAATTTGTTCCTCACCTCCAGCCTAAACCTCCCCTGACACAGCTTGAGACTGTGTCCTCTTGTTCTGGTGCTGGTTGCCTGGGAGAAGAGACCAATCCCCACCTGGCTACAACCTCTCTTCAGGTAGCTGTAGACAGCAAGAAGGTCTCCCCTGAGCTTCCTCTTCTTCAGGCTAAGCAACCCCAGCTCCCTCAGCCTCTCCTCACAGGGCTGTGCTCAAGGCCTCTCCCCAGCCTTGTTGCCCTTCTCTGGACACGTTCAAGTGTCTCAATGTCCTTCTTAAAGTGAGGAGCCCAGAGCTGGACACAGGACTCAAAGTGTGGCCTAACCAGTGCTGAGTTCATCTTGTCCAACCCCACTGTAGTAAGCAGGGAGCATCTTTAACTAGATCTAAAATTTCAAATGACCAAAATTTTAAATGAAAACAGCTAATTGAACATGAAAGGCTGATGGGACAAAGGGCAACAGATATTTTTCTGCCAGCTCCCCCATTACTGACACTGGATTTCTGCAAAATTCATTTTAGTTTCCTGTTGAGGCCTTAGAACATCCCCAACAAACATTTCCTCTTGGGGCTTAATTAAGTTAGGCCTTGCCCATACTGGTTGATTGCATGCCTATTAAAAAAGGAAGACATTCCCAAGGATTTAAGTTGATTTCAGAGTGAAAACCCAGTTTGCCAAAAGTGGAGTTTGGGGGTTGGGATTGGAGATGGCAGTTTGGAAGAAGGTGTCAGCTGAATATTGTTTTCCCAGTCTTGTGACTGTGATTAATACTGTTTCCCTGGTTTGTGCAGGGAACTGGAATAAAGAACACTTCATAGAATGGTCCAGGCTGGAAGGGACCTCCAAAGCTCATCCAGTCTGACCTCCCTGCAGTCAGCAGGGACATCCCCAACTGCATCAGGCTGCCCAGGGCCTCCTCCAGCCTCACCTGGAAGATCTCCAGGGAAGGAGCCTCAACCACCTCCCTGGGCAACCTGTGCCAGTGTTCCACCACCCTCATAGGAAAAAACTTCATGATACCCAATCTAAATCTGCTCTGCTCTAGTTTGAAGTTGTTGTCCCTCATGCTGTCCCTGCAGGCCTTTGCAAACAGTCTCTCTCCATCCTTCCTGTAGCCCCCTTCAGGTACTCAAAGGCTGCTATTAGGTCTCCTGGAGTCTTCTCCAGGCTGAATATCCCCAGCTCCCTCAGCCTGTCCTTGTAGCAGAGCTGCTCCAACCCCCTGATCATTTTCATGGCCTCCTCTGGACCCTCTCCATCAGCTCCATGTCCTTCCTGTGCTGAGGGCTCCAGACCTGCACTCAGCCCTCCAGGTGAGGTCTCAGCAGAGCAGAGCAAAGTGGCAGAATCACCTCTCTGGCTCTGCTGGCAATGCTGCTTTGGATGCAGCCCAGGCTGTGATTTGCCTTCTGTGCTGCAAGCTCACACTGCCTGCTCCTGGCCAGCTTCTCATCCACCAGCAGCCCCAAGTCCTTTTCCTCAGGGCTGCTTTCTGTCACCTCCTCCCCCAGTCTGTATTGACAGTGAGGATTGTTCCAGCCCAGGTGCAGAACCCTGCACTTGCTCTTGTTGAAGTTGGTGAGGTTCCCCTGGGCCACCTCTCCAGCCTGTTCAGCTTCCTGTCAGTGGTATCACCTAGGTTAGGTGTGGCACTCTGTGGCACATAGGAAAAAGCCAAATCTAGCTGACTTCAAAGTCAAATGGCTTATTTAAGATGCTCTGTGCAGTAAAGAGGATTTCCATCCCAAACTGCTTAGAACCATTACTCAGATGATCGCTTGTGGGGTGGCTGAGTGTTTAGTTAGACTGGAAGGGCTGTGATTCTTAACTGTTCTCTGCATCAGTGAGTGTGCTGAGTTGCATTTTGTGTTTCCATGGGGCTTGAGGGGAAATGGGAGAGATACAGCAGAGAAAAGTTGGACATTGCATAGCCAATTAAAGGTAAGAATGTTCAATTTAAGAGTCCAGTTTTGTGTTCAAGGCTGTTAAACAAATCCAGTTAATGTCAGCTGAGTTACACAAGTTCAGGGCTTTCAGAAATAAGGTCCAGTGTTCAACATCCTAAACTAAGTCAATATCTGAGGGAGATCATCTACTCCAACCTCCCTATCTTATATCCCTTTTATTCTTAAGTCTCTCTAGCAAGAGAAAACAAACCTGACACATTTTCTTCACTCTTAACAAGAACCAAGCCCTAAGTTGTCACAGCTTGGAATCATAGAATTATTAGGGTTGGAAAGGACCTCAAGGATCATCCAGTTCCAACCCCCTGCCATGGCCAGGGACACCTTACACTGGAGCAGGTTGTTCACAGCCACATCCAGCCTGGCCTGAAAAACCTTCAGGCATGAGGCTTCCACCACCTCCCTGGCCAGTCTCTCACCACCCTCATGGGGAAGAACTTCCTAACATCCAACCTCAATCTCCCCATTTCTAGTTCTGTTCCACCCCCCCCCAGTCCTATCACTCCCTGACACCCTCAGAAGTCCCTCCCCAGCTTTCTTCTAGCCCCCTTCAGATCTTGGAAGGCCACAAGAAGGTCTCCTCAGAGCCTTCTCCTTTCCAAACTGAACAGCCCCAACTCTCTCAGTCTGTCTTCATAGCAGAGCAGCTCCAGCTCTCTGCTCATCCTTGTGGCCCTTCTCTGGACACCCTCCAACACCTCCAGATCCTTCTTGTAACAGTGGCTCCAGAACTGGACGCAGTGCTCCAGGTGGGGTCTCAGCAGAGTGGAGCAGAGGGGGAGAATCACCTCCCTTGACCTGCTGTCTATGCTTCTCTTGATGCAGCAGGTCGAGGGAGGTGCTTCTCCCCCTCTTCTCTTCATCTCCTCTTCCCTGCAGATACTCATCTCCCAGATAATCTGGCCCTGGATATTTTGCTTTCAGGCATGGTGAGGTACCAAGTGTAACTGCAGCATATGTTCTACACAAGCTGTACCTCACAAGTCCTTGGTGGATTTGCCACTCCCACACAGGTGTCATCTCCCCTGGATGCTGGCCTCGCCGTGGTTTCTGGGCACTGGGGTCTGATCATCATAATTTCTGCCATGGAGACCTCAGAAATGCAGCCCAGCATGAGGCCCTGGCACCCAGGCAGGGCAGGCCTGGCAGCTATCTTGGGCCTGGGCAGAAAGCCCAGCGGGGGCCGCAGGCAGCAGCCTGGCTGGGGAGTGAGTGAGGGGACGGAAAGATTGTGCTAGGGAAACACCAAAAGGTGATGCTTAAGCCCTGCAAAACAAATAGCTTGTGATACACAGCCACAGTTCTGTGTTCCTGTTTGAGGTTGCTTTGTAAAGATACATATCTCCTTCAATATTTACTTGAGGGCACAAGTGCAGCATGCAGGGCAGCCAGAGATTAGGCCTGGGTTCATTTCTCTGAGTGTTTTCATCGTTCTCTTGAACACCAGCTGCTTAGGGCTTGTTAGCATTCAAGAGTGCCACCTCAGCAAGCCCCACAAATAAAAGCAAGAGCACAATCAAAATGCTGTCAGTGGGGGGTACTGCAATTTGCAGGAGCACAAGACGTGGTCCCATAGCCAAGAAAAATGCCTTCTGGTGGAAAACTCTCCATTTCCTGATGTGTTCAGGTTTAGAACAGCAGAAGAATGGAATGGAATGGAATGGAATGGAATGGAATAGAATAGAATAGAATAGAATAGAACTAACCAGGTTGGAAAAGACCTTCGAGATCATCAAGTCCAACCTCTCACCCAACACCATCTAATCAACTAAACCATGGCACCAGGTGCCTCATCCAGGCTCTTCCTAAACACCTCCAGGGATGCTGACTCCACCACCTCCCTGGGCAGCACATTCCAATGGCCAATCTCTCTGTCTGGGAAGAACTTCTTCCTAACCTCCAGCCTAAACCTCCCCTGGCACAGCCTGAGACTGTGTCCTCTTGTTCTGGTGCTGGTTGCCTGGGAGAAGAGACCAACCCCCACCTGGCTACAACCTCCCTTCAGGGAGTTGTAGACAGCAAGAAGGTCTCCCCTGAGTCTCCTCTTCTCCAGGCTAAGCAACCCCAGCTCCCTCAGCCTCTCCTCACAGGGCTGTGCTCCAGACCCCTCCCCAGCTTTGTTGCCCTTCTCTGGACACCTTCCAGCATCTCAACATCTTTCCTAACCTGAGGGGCCCAGAACTGGACACAGGACTCAAGGTGTGGCCTAACCAGTGCTGAGCACAGGGCAGAATGACTTCCCTGCTCCTGCTGGCCACACTGTTCCTGATGCAGGCCAGGATGCCATTGGCCTTCTTGGCTGCCTGGGCACACTGCAGGCTCATGTTCAGCCTACCATCGACCAGTACCCCCAGGTCCCTCCCTGCCTGGCCGCTCTCCAGCCACTCTGTCCCCAGCCTGTAGCACTGCATGGGGTTGCTGTGGCCAGTGTGTGGAACCTGGCACTTGGATGTTGTTCAATATTCAAGGCATTTTACAGCAGTAAGCCTCTAAAATTCCTAATATCCATGTATGGAACATGTCTGTGAGGGTACATTACACAGAGGGATGTTGGGAACAGCTGATCTGTCCTGCATCCAGGCCCTCAGCCTTGCTGGGGAATAGCCCTGCTTTGTCTCTGAGCCCTCTCTTTCCCTGGTGTAATCATGGTGTGTTACCTAGAGCAATGCCCCTGGCACTTACTGCCATCCTGACGTTTTGTATTTGTAAATCATCCTGAGGCTTTGGGTGGAAGGTGCTCTGAAATAGCAAAGTGTTTGTTCTGTGCTGTTCCAGAGCAGCCTGTTGATGAGCAGGACATGTCCCTTCTGAGGACAGGCTGAGGGAGCTGGGGCTCTTTGGCTTGGAGCAGAGGAGCCTGAGGGCTGCCCTCATTCCTCTAGATGAAGATGTGCAGGGCAGTGTAGGGAGGATGGAGCCAGGCTCTCTCCAAGGACAGGACAAGGGGCACTGGGGGCAAGGTGGAACAGAGGAGGTTCCACAGGAACAGAAGGGAAAACTTTTCCCCTGTGAGGGTGCTGAAGGCCTGGAGCAGGCTGCCCAGAGAGGTTGTGGAGTCTCCTTCTTTGGAGACATTCCAAACCCACCTGGGTGTGCTCCTGCTCTGGCAGGGCTCTTGAACTAGATGATCTCTAGAGGTCCCTTCCAACCCATTCCAACCCTTCTGTGAGTCTGTTAATTACTAAGGCTTTTAATTATGTAACAGCCCTGCTTTCAAACTGTCCCCTTTCCTATCACACCACAGAAACTGCAGGCTTGGCCCCATGCCTTTTTAAAAGTAGCTGCTGAGGTAATTATCAACATCAGTTCCCAGAGATGCTACTTTTTTTTACAGAGCAGTGAGAACTGGAATATGGAAGTGTCATCCTTCTCCTAGTGCTGAGCAGTTGCTAAACCAAACCCATGACTTTTGCCAGCTCCTTCCTCTAGAGGAATATCTTCTTCATAGCAAGAAAATGGAACATGCATTTTCCTTTCCTTAAGTATTTTGAAGTTCATCCCTGTTTGGTGATCTAGTCAGTTAAACTAAGTCTGTGAGCAGCTTTTGTGGGAGCAGAAGCCTAACTAATTGGAGGTGTTGGATAAAATTTTGCCCATTCTTTCCCCTTTTTCTTTGCCCAGGGAGTACTGCTAATACCCATGACAGCAGACCTCATAGGAGACAGCACTGCACATAATGTAGGGTGCTTTGCATTTGCATTACATTTGCAGGGTGACAGTCTCAAGGTGTTTGTGAGTGAACAAGCAGCTCTTGCTGTGGGGGAATACTCACTGAGGCAGCATCCTGTTAGAGCTGCACACAGGGAAAAGAATCTCTGACGGGGTTCTCACTGTGCAAAAAAAGAGAATCCTTTTGGAATGGGTAAGGAAAGCAAGGGTGTGAACAGCTTTCAGTCTCCCACCCAGCACTGCACTTCAAAGTGGAAGTGAAGATATGTTAAAGATAGGCTGTCAGTGTGAGTCCCTACAACACGTTCAAGCTTTCCAAAGTGTCTCTGTTTTCAGTTGTATCTCTTAGAGTCACTGGAATCAGCTTTAAGTGCAGGCTCATCATCAAAAATTGCCAGGTGTTGGATGTCTTTGGGTCTGGGGAGTCTGAAGAAGGACTTGAGGGTTTCAGTTGATGGTAAAATCATTATGAGCCAGCAATGGTCACTGGCAGCCCAGCAGGCAGCTGTGTGCTGGGCTGCATGCAAAACACGGAGAGCAGCAGCACAGGGAGGGGATTCTGCCCCTCTGCTCTGCTCAGACCCCACCTGCAGCACAAGGAGGGACATGGAGCTAGGAGAGTGGGTCCAGAAAAGGCCACAAAGATGATCAGAGGACTGGAGAACCTCCCCTGCAGGCACAGGCTGAGGGAGCTGGATTTGTTCAGCCTGAAGAAGGCTCCAGAGAGACCTTAGAGCTGCCTTTCACCACCTGAAGGGAGCTTCAACAAAGCTGGGAAGGGACTTTTAACCAAGGGCTTGTAGTTAGAGGATGAGAGGGAATGGATTGAAGCTTGAGGAGGGCAGATTTAGACTGGAGATGAGGAAGAAATTCTTGACATCAAGGGTGGTGCCCAGGGAGGTCATGAATACCCCATCCCTGGAGGTGTGCAAGGATAGATTGGATGAGGCCTTGAGCAACCTGCTGTAGGGCAAGGTGTCCCTGTGCATGGCAGGGGGGTTGGAACTGGGTGATCTTTAAGGTCTCTTCCAGCCTAAACCATTCTATGAATCCATGACTCTATGAACTGTTTTCACTGGGCCATGAATGCAAATGATTTCTGTTCTTCCACTCTAAAGCAAATGCTTATGCAAAAGTCTCACTTTGAAGTGAAGCACACAGAGAGCTTTCCTCCAGTGTTGTGCAGTGCTGCTGTAGAAGCACAGGATTGATTTTACACTGAAAGCACTGTCTGTGAGCTGACTGCACAACACACAGGTACCCTGAAATTCACTACAATTCCATGATGTCTGCCCAGAATTTTAACCACAGCTTCAATACAAACTCTTGGCCCTTAGGAAATATGGTGAAGTCTGTGACTGGAAGCATAAAGAAGATATTTTGCCACAATTTCTCTAAAATCTAGAGGCACAGGGTAGGAACATTTTCAGAGGTTAATTCAGAGAGTAATTCAGACCTTGCCAGGAAGCTGGCACTCAGAAAAGTGCAGGTATTGAAACCCTTAAGCACACAGAGAAAACTGCTTTCTGCAGTAGAGCTTTCCTTTTGACAGTGCTCAGAGAGTGCCTTCTACTACCAGGTTTTGCAAGTATAATGAGATGTTGAAGTTTCTCTTGCTATTCCTTCTGTGCAGTATGCAAAGAGTATTTTAATGGCTGGACTTCTTGGCCCACAAGGGCATTGGTATTACAAGCTGTAAAGCTGGAGTTGTACAGGATTTCCTCCCACACAATGGTTTCAGAATGGAGAGAGTTGAACCATTCCTGGTTTGTGCAACAAAGAGTCAGGACATCCAGCTTACAGCACCCCAGCAGCCTCTTGCTAGACTTGATCATAGCATCCTAGAATGGCTCAGGTTGGAAGGGACCTCAGAGCTCATCTCCTCCAAGCTCCCCACCATGGGCAGGGACACCTCTCAACTAGACTCAGCTGCTCAAGGCCTCATCCAGCCTGGCCTTCAACACCCCCAGGCAGGAGGCAGCCACAGCTTCCCTGGGCAGCCTGTTCAGAGTCTTACCACCCTCACACTCAAGAACTTCTTCCTCAGCTCCAGTCTAACCCTGCTGTGCCTCAGCTTCAAACCATTCCCCCTTCTCCTGTCTCTAGACACCCTCAGGAAAAGTCTCTCTGCAGCCTTCCTGGAGGATCCCTTCAGCTCTTGGAAGGCAGCTCTGAAGTCCTCCTGGAGCCTTCTCTTCTCCAGGCTGAACACCCCCAGCTCCCTCAGCCTATCCTCACAGCAGAGCTGCTCCAGCCCTTGGATCATCTTTGTGGGCTCCTCTGGACTCGCTCCCACTCAGCTGCAGTGAAATAACCTCTGAAGCTGACACTCCTAACATTGCCTTTCCTAGATTAACACAGTGACAGCTAATTTGGTTCTGTTTCTTCTCTGTTTCATTTAAAAGTGTGTTTGTTCTTTGAAGGTGAAGTAACTGATTCCTCTCTCTACCTGTCTGCAATGCTCTTAACACCTGAGTCCATCCAGAAAAATAACCTTTTGGGTTTTTTTCAATGTATTTTGTGTCTTTCAAACTAGGAGTCCTCGCATGCCATTGTGAAGCTGTGGTAGTAAGAAGTGAATGAGAAAGGTGGTGCTGTGCTTGGGTCTGCTTGGGAAAATGCACATTTTCACTCACCTTAGGATTTCTTTTGGCATGCAGTGAAGTGAAATTGATACATTTGTGTTTTCTCTTGCTCCTCTCTTTTTAGATCTTCCTGTCAGTTTTGCTGAAAGTGGCAGCACATCACTTCAGTTACCCTGAAATACGACCTACAGCCTTTGGGGTGAGATCTGCTTTCCAGTGCAGCAGCACTTTGAGTTCATCTCTCTGTGGCTGCTGTAGCTGTCATTTGTTGTTTCTTGAGTTTATCTGTGTGTGGCTGCTGTGGCTGTTATTCCTTCTTTAGTTTTCTGTTAATATAGATGTATATGTGTTAGCTGATGAAGGCAAGAGTATTTTCTCTAAAAGCTTGCTCATTCAAGGAGAGGCTGAGGGTGCTGGGGTTGTTCAGTGTGGAGAAGAGAAGGCTGAGAGGAGATCTTACTGCGCTCTACAGCTGCCTGAGAGGAGGTTGGAGTGAGGCTGGTGTTGGTCTCTTCTCCCAAGTAAGCAGCAATAGGATGAGAGCAAATGGGTTTTGAGTTGTGCCAGGGGAGGATTAGGTTGGACATGAGGAAGAACTTCTTGAGTGAGAGAGTGGTGAGGGGTTGGAAGAGGCTGCCCAGGGAGGTGGTGGAGTCACCATCCCTGGGGGTGTTGAAGAAGCTGTAGATGTGGTGCTTCAGGAGATGGTTTAGTGGTCATGGGAGTACTGGTTGGACTTGGTGATCTTAAAGGTCTCTTCCAGCCTTGGTGATTGTATGATTCTGTAAAGCAGTATTTATATGACACTGTGGACTGGTACCTCAGTTATTGCCTCCACTTCTTTGAATGAGAAGATTGTGGTCTGTCATACCAGGTGATGGGGAGTAAGAGCCACCTCCAAGTCTAGCCTCAGTGTGAGGCTGGAGTAGGTTACTCTCTGGTGGTCATTTTGTTCCTTATCCTGGCCAGAGTTGGTGTGGCAGCGTAGGGTATGTCCAGTTTGGGCACTGATGCAGAGCTGGGCTATCGTTCGCTGAGGAGCAGCGTTTTATTTAAGGAGGCTGTGACACTTCCTCTCAGTCTGGAGGAATTCTTTGTTCAGTCTTCTGGATCTACCCAGGGGAAATTCAATCTGAGAAACTCAGTTCTTCCCATTAGGGTAACAGAGTTCTGGTGGAAGCACCTTGAACGCTGCCTCTCAGTCGGCATCCACTCTCCAAGCCGTAGCGATGCCTTTCGTCACCTGACAAGAGTGGTCGGCTCAGATGCAGTCCTGTCAGAGCTGGGAGTGCAGGAGAGCAGCTGTTAAAAATGAATGCTGTGCCCTCTCTCCCCTCCTGTACCTTGTCACTGACATGAATTCAGAAGTTGCACTTCTGCTAAACGTGAAACCAGAGCTCATTAAGCAAAACATCGACTGGTACATAGCAAACTGTTTCAGACTCAAGGCTGCTAATATTTGTCTCCAGAGTTGTTTTTTTGTCTTCTAGGTTGTCACCAAGCAATCCAGCTCTCTGGGAATGCAGCTGCTCAGATTCTGACTGTCCTTTGGGGTGAGGTAGTAGGTTGTATAGTTTTAGGGTTATGCCCTGCCTGTCAGATAACTATACAACCTACTGTCTTTCCTGAAGTGGCTGTGATACCATCGCTGGAAAGGTCTTCAAAAGACAAAGCAAATATTTATCAACTCTTAACATTCCCTGGTGGCTCTCTCTCTACATGTTGGATTTGGTTCTGGGAGCAAGCTTATGAAAGCACACAAATGTCCTTAGTGTGTTTAGATTCCTGTGTTTCCCCATTCAGGTTCAAAAGCGGAGTGGGGATGGAAGTGACAGGGCACAGAGGTACTGCCCAGCCTGCAGCAGGATTGCCCACACTCAGCTTTCTCAAGCTGCCATGGAACAGCTGACCCCTTGCTCCTTTAGTTGGTGACATTTGTGTTCACACTCAGTGGCAAATCCCACTTTTGATTCAGCAGCAATTTAAATCCACTTTGCTTAGGCTGTTTGAGAAGCTATGAAGAGAAAAAAACTAGGGATGTCTTCCAGTTGCTCATGTTCTGCCCTGGAACTGGTAAATGTTTCAGCCCTAAGTGAAGAGGTTTCTTGAATCAGCTTTTGGTATGCTGACTTAACTTGCTCTTTATTAGATAGTGCTAATTTGGGAGGCATAGTGCTGCCCACTGGGATTCTTAATCTCTGGAATCACCCTGCCAATCCTAACTGACTTCCAGAAGAGGAGCCAGGCTGTCATTTATAAAGCTAAGAAGTAGGGGGGGGCTAAAAGGCATTGAGGGCATCTTACCTGAAACATGGTGAGATGTTCATTTCCTTCAGAAGAGAACTCTTGATGCTCTAACAGGATGAGGTAGTAGGTTGTGTGGTTTCAGGGTAGTGATTTTGCCCCAATCAGGAGATAACTATACAACCTACTGCCTTCCCTGATAAGCAGCATAACAACAATGTCTTAACTCACAGAAAAAAAAACCCCAAACAAACCAAGAGCTGACATACTTCTGAGACCAGCAAAGTAAGTCCTAGATACAGTTTTTGTTACCTTGTCCCTAACAGCTCTGAACTTGGTGGCTCACATTATTTTTAGTAACTGCCTGCAAAATAATTACCCTTTATTTTTTTTTGAAGTCTGAATTAAAGGAGTTTTGCTTATTTCCAAGTTTGTCTGCTCTTGGGTCTGTTTAATTTCCAGTTCATTTGAGTGGAATGCGTGGGAACTTGTTCCACAGATGCTGTCAGCTCGCGTTCTTGATGGTCATATTTCCATGACGTCTCAGTTTGGGTGCCACAGCTTTTACCAACAGATAGAATAGAATAGAATAGACCAGGTTGGAAGAGACCTTCAAGATCATCGAGTCCAACCTATCATCCAACACCACCTAATCAACTAAACCATGGCACCAAGCACCCTATCAAGTCTCCTCCTGAACACCTCCAGTGATGGTGACTCCACCACCTCCCTGGGCCGCACATTCCAATGGCCAATTCTCTGTGAAGAACTTCTTCCTAACCTTCAGCCTAAACCTCCCCTGGCACAGCCTGAGACTGTGTCCTCTTGTTCTGGTGCTGGCTGCCTGGGAGAAGAGACCAACATCCGCCTGTCTACAACCTCCCTTCAAGGAGTTGTAGAGAGCAATAAGGTCACCCCTGAGTCTCCTCTTCTCCAGGCTAAGCAACCCCAGCTCCCTCAGCCTCTCCTCACAGGCCTTGTGTTCCAAACCCCTCACCAACTTTGTTGCTCTTCTCTGGACACCAGCAAGTCAACCTCCTTCCTAAACTGAGGGGCCCAGAACTGGACACAGGACTCGAGGTGCAGCCTAACCAGTGCAGTGTACAGGGGCAGAATGACCTCCCTGCTCCTGCTGGCCACACTGTTCTTGATGCAGGCCAGGATACCTTTGGCCCTCTTGGCTGCCTGGGCACACTGCAGGCTCATGTTCAGCCTACCATTGACCAGTGCCCCCAGGTCCCTCTCTGCCTGGCCGCTCTCCAGCCACTCTGACTCCAGCCTGTAGCACTGCATGGGGTTGCTGTGGCCAATGTGCAGAACCTGGCACTTGGATGTGTTAACCTTACCTCCTTGTCAGGAGCCTTCCAGTCTTTTACAAACAGGACCAGATGAAGTCACACAGCACTCTTCAGCAGGTCAGCTTGATGGTGCAAACAGAAAGCTGTAACAATGGAAACCAAGGCCTGGGTTTAGAAAAGAAAAAGCAAACCCACATGGATTTGGTCCCTCAGTTTCCCTTGAGCAGGCTCATTTCCTTACATTTAAATCCTCCCAAAAGAGAATTCCCCACTCAAAGGTACAGATTGCACCTGCAACACCATGGAAGATGGTAAGTTGTAGAATCATAGAATGTTTTAGGTTGGGAGAGACTTTCCAGGTCATCAAGTCCAACTCTTAACCCAGCACTGGCAGGTCACCCCCAAACCATGGCCCTCAGGCCCACGTCTACCCAGCTTTTCCATCTCTCCAGGGATGCCCTGGGCAGCCTGGGCCAGGCCTGGACAATGCTTTAAGAGAAGAAATAGTTCCTAGTGTCCAGCCTAAACCTCCCCTGGTGCAACTTAGGGACATTCTGAAAAGAAAAACTGCAGAGTATTAAAACCCAGAACATGTGGAAGAGAGAGCTTGTAACAGCAAGGTGCTGGGGTTGGTTGTAGCCATAGAAATTGTTCTTCCTTGTGCAAAATATACCAGGAAACAGGAATCCTGTAAACCTTAGGGGCTTATCTTAAGGCCAGAGGTCCCAGACTGTTTATGTATAACAATTTGGATCTGTTTTGATTATGCAGCACCTCACTACTGTAAACTGGAGTGAAAATTTAAGTTAGTCATAAACCTCTCTGCCTGTCCCCCATGTTGCATGAAGCAAAGCCTTGCTGACACCAAAAGCATTACCCTCACAGCCAGGCAAGCTGCGATGCCCACAGTGAGAGCAGGTGAACAACCTGGCACTGCATTTGACAGCAAAAGTGGGCATTTTATTGCTTCTCTGATCTAAACCCACCACACTTCTGTGGATTCAGGTGGTATTTGAGGTCATTCCACACCTCAAAAAAAGGCCTTTTGTTAATACCCTTAAGGAAATGTTAGGAGCATTCTGTGGCTCCTGTTCAGAGAGAGGGATGAAGGCCACTGGGACTAGAGGAAAAATCGCTGCCTCTGTGGAGAACACAGGAGAATAGGCAATGCTGGGGCTGCTTTTAATCTTCTCTTTTCTTCTTGCTGTATAAAAGAGGATCTCCTAATTTCAAACTGCTGTAGGGAAATTGCCATGCTGGCCATGTTCGAGGGCTGCAGGACTTGCATTGCCGTTTGGGAGCTCCCTTTCTCCTGCTGGAAATGCAGGCTCACAGCTGCAGGGTACACAGCTGAGTGTGAGTAGAGATTGCACTGTGTGGGGCTTAAAACATCCTCCTCCAGGGTGCAAAATGGCCTGGAAACCTCTACCCTAGGCTTCCATTCAGTACATACCTAGCAAATGTACTGCATGGGAGAATGAAACATTCTACAACAGCCTGAGAGATCTCATCCCTGAAGTCTTGTCTTGAATCTTTTGGCTGTGCCTGGGTCAGCATTTTGTTCTTGGTAACAGGCTGTGAGTTTCCAGATTCTAGGCATTCTGGCAAACTCATTAAAACCAAGGGCCAAAAAAACTCCACAGCTCTGCCTTTGCCAAGGTCTGCAGTAAATGCAGGACCCTAGGGCCTGCATTCAGCAGCGTGCAAGCCTGCAATGAATCAGCTCTGTCCTTAGCAGCAGGCGTCGTTATAGCTGGAATTGGAAAGCACGGCTCTCTGGTACCAAGTATTTTCCAGACCCATCGACTGAAAATGTTTGCATTGTAGCTTGGGGTGCTGGAATCGGCATGGAAAACAAGCTGGGGGGTTTTCAACTTCTATCAGCATTACTTGCTGAGGTCACTTGCTGTTGTGTTGCACATGTTAAGTATGAGGAAAGGAGCCCTCGGGAAGAACATGGACCACGAAAATAATCAGGGGCTGGAGCACCTCTGCTATGTGAGGGCAGGCTGAGGGAGCTGGGGTTGTTCAGCCTGAAGGTGAGAAGGCTCCAGGGAGACCTTAGAGCTGCCTTCCAGTACCTGAAGGGGGCCTTCACCTTTCCTCTCCTCTTCCCACTCCTCTCTACTATTCACCTCTCAAGCCTCTGGGGAGACGCAAGAGCAGCCTTCCAGTACCCACAAGAGGCTCCAAGAAGGCTGCAGGGGGACAGACTGTTTGCAAAGGCCTGCAGGGACAGGACCAGGGGCAATGGCTTGAAATGAGAGAAGAGAGATTTAGATGATCTCGAAGGTCTTTTCCAACCTGGTCTATTCCATTCCATTCCATTCCATTCCATTCCATTCCATTCCATTCCATTCTATTCTATATTGGATGTGAAGAACAAAGTTCTTTAGCGTGAGGGTGGTGGAGCACTGGAACAGGTTGCCCAAGGAGGTAGTTGAGCCCCCATCCCTGGAGACACTGAAGGTGGGACTGGACAAGGCTCTGAGCAACCTGCTCTAGTGAAGGATGTCCCTGCTGACCATAGTGGGGTTGGACTGGATGACCTTTGCAGGTCCCTTCCAGCCCAACCCATTCTGTGACTCTATGTTAGGATAAGGGTATAACATCACATACACTTTTAGAACCTGTCTACTTAAAGACCTTTTGGGTTGTTAGTGTAACAGTGTGAATTAATGAGCAGGAGCTTAACACCTTGCTGGTGTAAAGCCTGCACACTTGCTTGTAACAATCCAGGTGCAAACTGGTGCTTGTGGGTTTTTCTCTGAGGCCAGGATTTTAGTTGTTTGTTTCCCTCTAGTGCCCTGGTGAAAATCTGTGGTGTTTTGAGACAAAGCACAAGACAGCCATGAAGCAGATCCCTGACATTAAAGCCACTGTTGCTGAACTGCAGTTCTGCACTTCCTGGAGGTGAGAAGCATTCTACCTCTTCCTCTGTGGGCCTGTGCAAGGTTGTTGTTGATTTTTTTCATGGTGGCAAACCATATTCTCTAAACCCAGGTGCCCAGCATGACAATTTGTACTTCATCTGGCAAAACACTAAACTAATGTAAATGTGCTTAGACAATCCTAAAACCAGGCAGTGCTACCAAACCCTCTGGTGAAAATCCAGCGTTGCAGCTGTGTGTGGGTACCAGGAAGGCCCAGCTGCTGGGGTTGTTGCTCCATGGCTGCTCTTGAGAGGGCAAAGACCTTGAAGACAGAAGTAGTTCCTGGGCACTCCACTGAAAGGGCAGGTTACAAAAGGGACTTTATACTGGTAGTAAATCCCAAACTGCAGTAAGAACATGGCTTGTATGCCAGCCTGTGCTGGTATAGAGTCCACAGGGTAAGCCACATACTGCCAAGCAGGAGTGACACTTGTGGTTGAAGAGAGAGGGCTACTCCTCAGGGAAGAAAAAAGTGCTGCCTGGCTTTGTGCTGGGAGTGATTCCCCCCACAGTGCCTGGTCCCAGGACTCTGCTCATGCCTGGCAGACAAAGAGTAAATGAGAAAAACCCCAAAGTGTTAGCAGAAGTCATCTGGGGTGACATGCCCTGCGCCGAGGGCTGAGCATATTGCTCATTACCAGCAATGGGACTGTGCACAGCAGTGTGCCCAGAGATGGCAGAGCTGAAACCTGTCAGGGCTTGGAGAGGGTTTTGTAACTAACACTGTGTGGTTCTGACAATAGGAATGCACACCAGTTACAGGAGTAATGGTTGGCAGATTACTCAGGAGTAAAGTAATTTCTGTCATGAAATACAGCAAATCAAAGGTGGGAAGGGAGGAAGGGTACAGAATTGGATTAATACTGTAAAGGGGCCTGGTATAGCAGAGTGTTGTTTCAAGAAACTGGAATGTGACCAGGACTCCATATGCATGGGGAAAAAAACCCCACCAGGAATGCCAACAAAAGGTCATCCAAGCAGGAAGATGCCCCCCCTTGCACTGAATTGACTGCTCCACAGGGTGGGCAGATGGGAAGAAGCAGTGCAGCACATGGGCCAAGTGTGGAAAGCAGCTCCACGGATGTGCTGTGCAGGTGGAACAGAGCAATGTCAGAGAGCTACAAGGCTTACAGACACCAAGCAGTGTGTGAAAGGTGTTTTCTGCTGTGCTTTTGCCCTCTGCCCTGGATTGAATGGCTCCATTAATGTACTTAATGCATTAATTGCTCCATTAATACACTTAAGTGTGATAGCTGAAGCCCACCTAGGCACATCCAGGACCAGCCAATAACAGGATGCACCAAGTTGTCTTTGGAAGGTTCTTGAAGCAAAAAGAACAGCACTAACTTTACAAACATTTACTATGAAAAAATCCAAACTGTTTACTCTTGAGATTCAGAGAGTTCACCAGGATGTTAGCTAACCAAAACAGCAGCAGTCTCTGGCTGCACCCAGGAAATCCTGCTGCTGCCATTGCTTTTACACGGGTGCATTTAAGGAGTGGATGCAACCCACACTGAAGAAAGCAGTTTAACCAGAGAGGAGTCAGCTGAGGGAGTGTGTCTGTTCCTACAGCCCTTCCCTTACAGTCCCCAGCCCAGCCACACCGTGGCTACAATTGCAGTGGCATCGAGATGGGAATGCCTCTCCTTGGCACTAAAGGCTTTCCCTTAGGACCACCCAGGATATGCTCCACAGCCTTCAAGCGCAGCCTTTAGCCCTGGTTAAGTACAACCTCAGCTATCTTTAAGCCTAAGTTTTGCTCAGGTCTGGGGTGTAGCACAGCCCAGCTCCTTCTTTGCAGGCTCATGGCTACAGCTGCCTGCAGTGGCACTGAAGCACGGTGGTGTCTGCCTGGCTCCCTCTCACTACGCCTTGCTGGAGTTTCACCGAGGCAACGCCAAGGAAGCCAATCTGCACTCCCAATACAAATCCCCAGCACTGAAGTCTTTGCAGAACTGGGAGCAGCTGAGCTGCAGACATCTTTGTTGCTGCAATGCAGATGCAAGAAGTGGGATCTTTAGAAGTAAACGACACCCCAGTCCTTAGAGCAGCACATAATACTTGAGTGGCAGGAGCATGTAAAGATACATCAGCATGGCTGTGATCCTTGTGGCTTGAAAGCATCCATGAAGCTCTCCAGGTATTCCTTTCCATTATAAAAACTATGGGAGACAGGAGCCTTTGAGGATGTCTTCCAGGATCTGGGATTCAGTGAAGTGGATGCTCAGAGCCAGCACTGCTTAACAGAGTAGAACAAAGACATGAAAAACCCTAGGCCAAAGCACTCCGTGATTTTGCAGCAGATCTGTGTTCCCGAGTCACTTTGGCACATTTCATTGTTCTGCAGTTAACAGTAATGCTTACCAGTCCTGCTGAGCATTTGATGGTATAAAAGCTTTTGTCTGGCTGTGGAATACAGCTCATGCTTAGAATCCCAACAGAAATCAAAACCATATGAGTAGCCAGGTTAAGAGACAATCAAGTTGCAGCTGAGTTCCCTGATGTTTCCCTGTCCAGCTTGCACATGCAAACGTAAGGAATGATATTTCCATCCACGAGGAGCACCAGTGAGAGTTTATTCTGCAAACAAAGGTGTTAATGTGTCAAAAAAAGCCTCTCAATCAGCTGCAAGTGTGCAGCAGTTTACATATCAGTAGATGTTTTTAACTGACCCTTGGAAGAGAGCAAGAAACGCTTGCGGCAGGTGGGGCTGACACAGTGCTCCTCAAAGGTAAACGTCTGCAGTGAAAACAAAGTAACTCCTGAGAAGGTAAATTGGCATTGACCTTTTGTCCAAAGTGGCAGCTTAATCCTTCCCTCACACTCAGTGAAAACATCTCACTGCTTGTGGAACCATTAAGAGTAAAACACAGTTGGCAGCACTCAAGGATCTTGGAGGTTTCAACCTCATCTGGGTGCTTAGAGTCCTGCCTGAGCCGATTATGGCCATGTGGGTGTCCTTCTCTCTGGATTGAACCTGGATTCGGTGCTCTTTAACCTGCATCTGTTCAAAAGCTTCCCTGGACAAGTGATGCTGCAGTAGGGAGTATTTGAAAATCAGATGGGGAATCCCATAGGTCCTGGTTTTATTTATGCTTGGCTTTCTGACTCCTGCCAGTGAGCTCCACTAAGGGCATGGTTACAATAGCATCAATTGTATCATAGTATCAGTCAGGGTTGGAAGGGACCACAAGGATCAGCTAGTTCCAACCCCCCTGCCATGGGCAGGGACACCTCACACTAGAGCAGGCTGCCACAGCCTCATCCAGCCTGGTTAAACACCTCCAGGGACTGGGCCTCAACCACCTCCCTGGACAACCCATGCCAGGGCTTCACCATTCTCATGCTGAAAAACTTCCTCCTCACCTCCAGCCTGAATCTCCCCACCTCCAGCTTCATTCCATTCCCCCTAGGCCTATCACTCCCTGTCTCCTGAGAAGTCCCTCCCCAGCCTTCTTGTAGGCCCCCTTCAGATACTGGAAGGCCACAATGAGGTCACCTGGGAGCCTTCTCTTCTCCAGACTGAACAGCCCCAACTCCTTCAGTCTGTCCTCACAGGAGAGGTGCTGCAGCCCTCTGCTCATCCTCGTGGCCCTTCTCTGGACGCCTTCCAGCACCTCCAGATCCCTCTTGTAATAGGGGCTCCCGAACTGGATGCAGTACTCCAGGTGGGGTCTCACCAGAGCTGAGCAGAGGGGGAGAATCCCCTCCCTTGACCTGCTGGCCACACTTCTCTTGCTGCAGCCCAGGCTCTGGTTGGCTTTCCGGGCTGCAAGTGCACACTGAGAGCTCCTGTTGAGCTTCTCCTCCACCAGCACCCCCAAGTCTCTCTCCTCAGGGCTGCTTTCCAGCCAGTCACTGCCCAGCCTGGATTTGTGCCTGGGGTTGCCTTGACCCAGCTGCAGGACCCTGCACTTGGTCTTGTTGAACCTCCTGAGGTTGGCTTGTGCCCACCTCTCCAGCCTGTCCAGGTCCCTCTGGATGGCATCCCTTCCCTCCAGCATGTCTGCTGCACCACACAGCTTGGTGTCATCAGCAACCTTGCTGAGGGTGCACTCAGTGCCATTGTCCATGGCACCCACAAAGATGTTGAACAAGCCTGGTCCCAGGACTGATCCCTGAGGGACTCTGCTCCTCAATAGAACAACCTCTACAGTTGTGACATGTTCAAAACCTGGGTTGTGTTTTCTTCTCCCCATTTTGCTTTTTGTCCATGGGGAAGATAAAATGATTGATGGCCCAAAATGTAATGATTTGCTTCTTAGTCCCCAAACCAGGAGTCTTGAGGTTGGAAGTCTGAATGGGTAAATCAGTTTCCATTTTGTTCCCTTTGCAGTTCAGCAGCTTTTCTAAATCTTTTAACTGTGGTAGAAAAGGAACCTTGTAACTGGATCCCATTTCAGACATCCATCTTACATTGTATTAGCTGCCAGGAAAAAAACCAACCAACAAGTGAATGTGCCCCAAATTTTACTCAAATCAGCACAAAATGAGAATTAGGGAAAAAAAAATCTCCCTCAGAAAGTTTCTGTGCCTGAGAGAAGATTTCTAACCGAGGAGCTCCGTCCGCCTTAGCCTGGGTAAGTACTGCCACACACCAGTAGGCAGTGGGCATTGCTCACACACAGCCAAAGCAGCTACAAGAGGAAGTCCTGCTCAGCTGCTGATTCCTGCCTGCAGCTACTTACTTTGCGTGCTGGGGGGGTGACAAGATGTGGTTTGACTCCCTGAGCCAAAGCTCACGTTGACTTAGTTCCTAGAGATGATGCCAAGAGGAAACAAACACCTCAGCACACACAATGTGAGCGGTGGCTGAGCTCTGCTCCGGCCTGCCAGCGCACAAACCTGCAGCTCTACAGCACGTGCGGTTGGTTACCTCCCCCGAAGCCAATAAGGGTAAGAGGCATCCCAGTGCTTGGCTACTGCCTTGAGGGCATCTCTGAATGGACTTGATGCCTCTTGGTGGCCTTTCCCTGGTTAGAAAGCGGTGGGGAAAGCAAAACCAGAGCAATCTGAAAGAAACAGAGAGCTGTGTGTTCTGGTGATGCTGCGTGGGGCGGTGCCAGTCCAGGGGTGCGTGCAGCAGGAAAGAGAGGGGCTGCCTGATGTGGAAGGGGATGGGTTCTGTCTCCTGCTGGGTAGGGGAGGCTGACAGACTATCAAATCTAGGGTACAGACAGATCTTAGCTGTGTGGGTCAGTGCAGCTGTTTGAGTATACAGAATGGTAAATGTGTGGGTGTTTCTGTGCAGATTGGTCTATCCTCTTGAATGCTGTTGAGCTCAAGGAGGATTCACAATGTTCATCTGCTCTTGGTTTTGTATAGGAGGGAAGAGAATTGCTGCCCACACCCAGTATCTGTAAGGGAGCACTTTTTCCTTCAAAGTATTTAAAGCAAGCTAGATCACAGGAGGCTGCACCTCAGCACGAGGAGACACTTCTTTACAGTGAGGGTGCCAGAACCCTGCAGCAGGCTGCCCAGAGAGGCTGTGGAGTCTCTTTCTCTGGAGACTTGCAAAACCCACCTGGATGTGTTGCTCTGTGACCTGCCCCAGCAGGGGGGGGTTGGACTGGATGATCTCTGGGGGTCCCTTCCAACCCCTAACCATCCTGTGATTCTGTGATCACTATCCAAGCTGGAGAACCCTAGGATTTACTCTGTTTGGGGGTTCTAGGTTAATTACAGACTATGCTTTTAATTACCAGGAGCACAGAGAATGTGCTGCTCATTGAAGTTTCTACCTCAATGTAGATAGCCTCATGGCTGGGGGAGGGAAGATGGTATCATAGTATCAGTCAGGGTTGGAAGGGACCACAAGGATCATCTAGTTCCAACCCCCCTGCCATGGGCAGGGACACCCCACACTACATCAGGCTGGCCAGAGCCTCATCCAGCCTGGGCTTAAACACCTCCAGGGATGGGGCTTCAACCACCTCCCTGGACAACCCATGCCAGGGCTTCACCATGCTCATGCTGAAGAACTTCCTCCTCATGTCCAGCCTGAATCTCCCCACCTCCAGCTTCATTCCATTCCCCTTAGTCCTATCACTACCTGAGATCCTGAGCAGTCCCTTCCCAGCCTTCCTGTAGCCCCCTTCAGATACTGGAAGGCCACAATGAGGTCACCTGGGAGCCTTCTCTTCTCCAGACTGAACAGCCCCAACTCCTTCAGTCTGTCCTCATAGGAGAGGTGCTGCAGCCCTCTGCTCATCCTCATGGCCCTTCTCTGGACACCTTCCAGCACCTCCAGATCCCTCTTGTAATAGGGGCTGATGATGATGAGGAAGGACTGGGGCATCCTGCAGGGATACCTGCTGGCAGGGGGCATCTCTCTTTGGGCACAGCTGTCTGCTAATAGGGAAGAGGGCAGGGGTATGCCTGCTGCAGGAAAAGGCTGTTCCTCCCCACCCTAGTAAGGAGCAGCGAGGCAGATGGGTTCATCTCACCCCAAGGGAGCCCAAGGGGCAGTGGCCACCACGCAGCAGGCAGGGGCCAGGCTGCTGTTGCCTTCCCAGCCTCGGCCCCCACTTCTCCCAGCTAAAGCTTCCCCAGACTGATTTACAGCTCCCTGTGAGTACCTGTGCTAGAGCTCTAGCCCCTTGTATTCCTCAGTGCCTTCTCTGTTACTGCACACCACAGATTTATGGTGGCTTTTAGTGCAGGCAGCAAGCAAAGAAATACGATCTGGAGAAAACAGAAGGGACCAAGGGAGGTCAGAGTGTGGGAGCTGAACAGCTCCACGGTGATCCTGGATTTCCTTTTATTTACTGCTCACACCTTTTCAATCTCAAGTGGATTTTGGCTGTGTCAGGCAGCCCTACCCAGAGGCTGGGGAGGAGTCTGTGATCCACTGAGCCAAGCTGCTTTGACATCAGCTGCTGTCTTTGATTACAATTCAGCACATGTGGGGAAAGCCAAAATACTGTTGGTGAGTTAAATGAATGTTAGGGAGTGTCAGAAAGACACATGGCATCAGTGTTGGTAGAAGTCACACATGCACCCAAACAGGCTTTCTGTCCTCCTCCTGTGGCACCAACCTGTGTTTTTCTAGGTTAATGGTGTCCTCCTGCAGAGCTTCTCTGCTGTTGGTGCTGAAGGAGAATGATTTGTGAGCCTTTCATCCATCAAGAAGTAGGGCAAAAGCCATGCCTGGTTTGATCAATATGATTAGGGGGGTGTGAAGAGGAAAGTAATGCTCTAAGTAACTCTACTTTAATAGAATTATTTCCATATATTAGTCTATTCTTCCAGAACTGCAGTGCAGAGGGAAAATCCAGGCACTGCCTCTTTGCAGATGGATAATGTGAGACCTTGCAGCCCAGGCAGGGTGGCAGAAGCACAGTGGCAGAGCTGAACAGTCACCTGTGGGACCACAGCCTGCATTAAACACTCTGTGTCAAAAGGCAATGTGAGGCAGCTGGCAAGAGGGAGGAAAGCTGTAATTACAGCCAGCTAATGACACCTGGACCAACACCTACTGCTGAGGTGCTGCTCTTGAAACAGAAGGCAGGGAGAGGAGCTTTTTCCCCCTCCTGGGTGGGTGCTGTAATCCCCTTCAGCTGCAGGGGTGTTGCCCTTTGTTAATCAGACAAGCTCTGGTGTGCTGCCTTACACTCAGATTGACCACAGCATGATAGAATGGGCTGGAAGGGACCTCCAAAGGTCATCCACTCCAACTCCCATGCAGTTAGCAGGGACACCGTCCACTAGATCACCTTTGCCCTAGAAGGTCACTACTGAGAAGCTTCTCCTGAGGTAGGTGGTGTCCTCCAAGCTGGCATCTGAAGAAGGGGGAATGATACAACTTCACCAGCAGGGAAATTGTGTGTCCTGCCACTATCCTTGGGACCTCTGTGTTCTCCAGCTCTCTATTTTCCAACTGGTTGCTGAATTTCTCCTATTTATTTCCTCCCAGTGTGTGCTTCTGTATGATGACATCCAAATCAAGCCCTTTAACACACTTTCAAGTGCAAGATCTCAATTAGTCCTTGTGTGTTTTGAAGATGCTCTGTCACTAATGAGAGGTGGCAGGAGCTCCTGCAGTATGAACATGCTGCCTGCTTTTGTTTTCTGATGTTGTTTTGGTAACTTACCTCATCAGAAGATCCTGTGTCTTTGCTGAGAGGTTGTCCTCAGCTTAGTCTTCAGTTGCTGATGATGTGGAGAAGGTGAGCAACTGCATCTTGCCTCATTCAGTTAGAGACCTAGGGAATGGCAGATTGAAAATTAGCAAAAAGAGAAGCTTTTTTCCCCAGCTGCTATGGTTAACCAGTGGAGGTCTCTTCTGGAGTGCCCATGGCAGCTCAAACAGCAATAAGAAATTGTTGATAGTGAGGATGGTGAGACACTGGAACAGGTTGCCTACAAGCAAGCTAGGAAAGGACTTTTTCCCAAGGGCTTGTAGTGATAGGATGGGAGGGAATGGATTGAAGCTTGAGGAGGGCAGATGGAGACTGGAGAGTAGGAAGAAGTTCTTTACAGTGAGGGTGGGGAGACACTGGAACAGGTTGCCCAGGGAGGTTGTGGATGCCTCCTCCCTAGAGGTGTTTAAGGCCAGGTTGCATGAGGCCTTGAGCTTCCTGGTCTAGTAGAAAGTCTTCCTGCCCATGGCAGTGGGATTGGAACTAGAAGATGTTCAGGGCCCCTTCCAACCCAACCCAATCTATGAGAGGTGGATGTGGATGAGAACAGCAGATGCAGCACTCCTGTCTCAGCCAGAGGTGTCTCCTTGGAAGGACAGAGTCTAATTTTGCTTCGCTTGAGAACTTATGAAAGGCTTTTCCTATGGTAGGGGCACTGGCTTGAAAGAGTTTTGGCAAGAGGCTGCCACAGCACTCACCCTGCTTTCATTTTGGTGGTTCTCTTTGTGGTATGCTTCATTTGCAGTAGTGACTTGGCTTGAAAAGAACATGGTGGAGATAAACAGGGGTAGGATAAATCATAATGCTGCTGTATTTGTGTGGGTCCCTTGCTTTGAGCAGGGGTGGACTTCCAGCTGACAGCAGTCTCATGTTGATAGCAGACTTCACTAGGGTTAACTAGTTAGCTAGTTACTAATTTTTGCATTATGTTTCACTGCCTTTGTATTACAATGTCCTTGGATATGCAAGAGTCATGAAGAGGTTCCTCAGGTTCTGTTCTTCCTGTTAGGAGCCTCTTGCCCTTGCACTTGATTAGTGCTCTCAGTTGTAACTGTTCCAGTGGGACTCATAACTGGGGTTTTACAACAGAGTGTAAAAGTGTAAAAGCCACAGCTTAAACTGTACTGCACTTCTTGCTGGGCTGTGTTATGAATACTTAAATAAAGAAAGGTCAAAGTAGTGCAGCACCACAGATGAAGGACCTGAGAGCTGCCCTCCAGTACCTGAGGGGATCCTCCAGGAAGGCTGCAGAGGAACTTTTCCTAAGGATGTCTAGAGACAGGCCAAGGGGGAATGGTTTGAAGCTGAGGGAGAGCAGGGTTAGACTGGAGCTGAGGAAGAAGTTCTTGAGTGTGAGGGTGGTGAGAGTCTGGCACAGGCTGCCCAGGGAGGTTGTGGCTGCCTCCTGCCTGGGGGTGTTGAAGGCCAGGCTGGATGAGGCCTTGAGCAGCTGAGTCTAGTTGAGAGGTGTCCCTGGACATAGCAGGGGAGTTGAAGCAGATGATCTCTGAGGTCCCTTCCAACCTAAGCCATTCTATGATGATAGCTCTATGAATTCAAACCCCATCATAAGAAATCCCAATAGTCAAAGCAGAGTAATATGCTGTAAAATACAAAATGTAAGGGGAGTTTGGGGAGTAAATTTTACCTGTCTTGTCTCAGATTCCTTTTCTGATCAACAACAGAATCAGAAGCTGCTTAGTTTGAAGTGTGCATTGCCTGACATGGACAACTAGATCACAGGAGTTCCTGAAAAGCAGAACAAGGTCTGGCTATGCACTAGTGGATTGGTGTTTGCAGTTAATGCCCTGTAATATGTTCAGCCTGGTGGTAAATCAGACAGTGAGTGGGCTAACAGCCAGGATAAGGTTGAAAGCCAACCTACTTGTCCCCTTTCTCCTAAAGGAGGAGGAAATCCAGAAAATGGAAAACTAGAAGCAGGAGTAAGGGAGGACACAGGGGGAGTTGCTCAGCAGGTGATGAAAATGCAGCTGAGGCTGCGTATGTGCAACATGATCAGGTTGGAAAAATAGTTGGTTGAACTGGGATGATGATAAAATTAACCTGTAGTGGAAGAAGTTGGCCTAGTCAGGAGATAGAAACATGATGCTGGAGAGGGGCTGAAGCTGAGCCTGATGGATCTGACTGGAGTTTCTCAAAATGCAGATTCCTCCCCTCTCCACAGGCAGCAGCCTCTGAAGGGAGGATACATCAGCTTAAAATAACTCCATCTGAATCGGTCTGGAAACTGAGGGTTTGTCTCAAACAATATCTGAACTCCTGAGTGGGGGAGATTTTGCAAGCCAAGTGAAAGCCAGAAGGATCCTCTGCAATTCAATATTCAGCAGCTGTTGGAGCTTTTAACTTCCTAACGTGCAAGAGGGAGTCACGGAAAAAAAGAGTCAGGGGAAAAGAGATTTTTAGAAGCACTGTTACTAACTTGCAGGTGTGAAGGTCCTCTGGTGATTGAAGATCACCAAGATGAGGGGAATCCCAAATTCAAAGTACAAATAACCCCATTGATCAGTACAGGTTAGGGGTTGACCTGCTGGAAAGCAGCTCTGTGGAGAAGGGCCTGGGGATAACAAGTTAACTGTGAGTGTGCTCTTGTGGCCAGGAAGGCCAGTGGGATTCTGGGGTTCATGAAGAAGAATGTGGCCAGGAGGTCAAGGGATGTTCTTCTCTCCCTCTGCTCTGTGGTGAGGCCACATCTGCAGTACTCTGTCCAGTTCTGGGCTCTCCAGCCCAAAAGAGACAGGGAACTACTGAAGAGCAGTTCTGGAGGATTCTGGAGATGATTAAGGGACTGGAGCAGCTCTCTTATGGGGAAAGGCTGAGACCTGGCATCTTTAGCCTGGAGAAGAGAGGACTGAAAGGGAGTCTTATCAATGGTTATATAAAGGGCAAGAGGATGAGGCCAGACTCTTTGCAGGAGCAATGGGCAAAAACTGGAACCCAGGAGGTTCCATCTGAACATATGGGAAAAAATTTACTTTGAGGGTGACAGAGCCCTGGAAGAGGCTGGCCAGGGAGCTTGTGGAGTCTCCTTCTCTGGAGACTCAAAACTCTGGCAGGGGGGGTTTGGCTGCAACACCTTTTGAAGTCCCTCCCAACCCATAGCATTCTGTGATGAAGCCAACACCCAGCTGGCTGCCAGTGATCCGAAAATGTCCTTAAGTATGTGAGAACAACAACAGAAATCAACTCCTTTGCAGAACACAATGACAAAAAACCCTCAACAGCAGCAAGGAACTTGAAAAAGGACCTTCAAAGCTTGTTGAGAAATTAAAAGCTGTGAAGATTCCTTAGCTTGGAGCCTGGGTCCTTCCAGTATTTCCTTTTTTATTACTTTGGTTACAGATACTGGAGTTTATAGACCCAAACCTGACTGCCATAAGAGAGTAGAAGATGGTTACTGTTAAAGTGTCCCTTTTCTAGCAATGCTGCATCAGATGTAGAATGATTCTGATGCTGTTGGTCTGAGAATAATGAACCAGAACATAAAGGTTTAGGGGGGGAGATTGGGAAGGATGGAAGTGATTGCTTTACATCTAATTGCAACCCCCCCAGCACTGGCAGGGGCACCTCCCACTAGACCAGATTGCTCAAAGCCTCAAGCTCCAAGCTTCCTCTCTCCTATCTCCAGAGGTCCCTTCCAATCCTAACCGTGCTGGGATTCTGGGATACCTTCCAAACCAAGTGCTCCGATCTACAGCTCTCCTCTGAAGTGCCAAGGTTCCTCAAAGGTTTATAGAGGAACTCTTTGCTAGCAGCTTTTTCCACCAGCAGCATCTCCATGAAGGGATGCAGAGCAGGTTTTTCTCTATACAGGTAAAATCCTTCCCTGAAGTTCCTGCCATGCTATTACCCAGATCTTCTCCATAAGGAAAAACTCACCAGCAGTTCAAGTACCACAGGTGTGAGAAACATCGTCAGTTGGGGGTGATCATTTCAAAGTCCTTCCATAAATCACTGTGATGAAGCTCATCAATGCTCTAAATACCTGGGATGAGTAGGAGTACTGATCCAAGGAGGCTGGAGAGGTTGCATTTCTGTGCTTGCAAAACCCAGCCCCGAGGTGGTGGCAGGAGGAGCTGCTGTGGCTGATCACCACCTGCAACTTTTCACCCCCTATTACAGAGTGTACAGCAAGACGTGATGATGAATCAGGTTTCACTGAAGGCACTGATGAAGAGAAATCACATTGGGCTTGAGTCTAATGATGAAAAATTGGATCTTGTCTCCATGGGTGGAAGAAAACACAGTTTATGGGAGCAGCAATAATGCACTGGAGATTTCTGGGAAGGCTGCAAGGACACATAAAATACAGCAATGCAAACAAGAACAGGATAATTAATTTGCTTAATAGACAGAAGATAAACAGGAACAAGAGAGCTTGATGTGGTGCAAATAAGGAGATGAGCCAGCCTGTGAAGTAAGAGTGAATAAATCATCTTGTGGGGCTGCTTTTTGTGGAAAGCTGCTCTTGAAGGAGGTTCTCAGAAGTGACTAAAAGCATTAGGAAATAAGTCTGCTTATGAAGACCTTGATTTGTGATTATGGAAGAGGATTAGCAATCTAATGCAAATGAGGTACAGAGAAAAAGCAATGGATGTGCCCAGGAATCAGCCTTGAGGCTGTGAAGAGGGCTGGATTTCTGCCAGAGTCCCCATGGCCAGTGGTCTGACCAAGGCATGAAGTGGTGGCTGTTCTGCCAGGCTGAACAAGGGCACATCTGTGGTGTGGGCACTTGGCAGAAGGGCTTCTTACCTCTTGGTTCCAGTCAAGATTTAGAGAACTTCAGTGAGACATAGGTAATGTACCAGTGATGGGCTGGCCAAGCACATCTGTGCTTTACCCAGCATCACAGAATCACAGAAGGTTAGGGGTTGGAAGGGACCTCCACAGGTCCAACTCCCCTGCCAGAGCAGGGTCACCCAGGGCAGTTCACACAGGAACACATCCAGGTGGGTTTGGAAAGTCTCCAGAGGAGACCACAACCTCTCTGGGCAGCCTGCTCCAGGGCTCCATCACCCTCACCATACAGAAGTGTCTCCTCATGTTGAGGTGGAAATTCCTGTGTTCCAGCTTGGACCTGCTGTTCCTTGTCCTGTCACTGGGCATGACCACAAAGAGCCTGGCACCTTCATCTTGGCACTCACCCCTCAGATACTTATTGATCAGATCCCTTCTCAGCCTTTTGCTCTCCAGACTGTATTGCCCCAGAGCTCTCAGCAGAGATGTTCAAGACCCTCACTCAACCTCATAGCCTCTGTTGGACTCTCTCCATCAGGTCTCTGTCTCTGTTGAGCTGGGGCAGCCCAAAACTGGACACAGTATCACAGGTGTGGTCTGAGCAGGACACATCAACATGCAGACACTTGGGTCTGCCCAAACAGAGATGGAAACCAGAGATGGAAACCCTCTGAACTCCTGGCCGGTGCTATCACCTCTGCATGTGGCATCACCTCTCTTTCTACATTCCCCACCACCCCAAAAAAGAACCAACTCTGCCTGCTGGGTTTTTCAGTGTTCCCCTGCCAGTAACACAGGAGGATCATCCTCACCCACCATAAATCCTGGTTGAACTGATCTAAATATTTGTTAATCTGGGATCCTTTTCAAGCTGTGTCACAACCTCAGCTGTGGTTGTCATTAGGCAACACTGCAGCTTGCATCTGCAGGAACATCCACAGCAATCATTTCCCTAGAACATGTGTTCAGCTGGAGTGGGGAGGGGGGTGAGGTGGTGGTGAGGAGCTGCACAGTCTCACTGATGGAATCATGCAGCTAAAACATGTTTCTGCTTCTGGAAGTTAAGAGTAATGACTGTCCTCTGCCAGCCCATGGCCTCTGCATTGGCAGCTGTGGACTTCAGCAGGTGGAACAATCAGCTACAGATTAACAGACAAAACAACATCTTCTGTCCTCTGTCCCTTGTTACCCACTTCTCTGGGTCAGTTCCAGCTCAACTCTGCCTTGGTATCATTCCAGACAGGCTGAATATGAATTTCAGCTGAACCAAACTCTGTGCTGGTGCAATGCCTCTTTCTTTTGGTGATACATTTATGATCTGGGAAGCAGAGTGCAATTAACATTGATGGGTAGGAAGATTGTTTTCTGACTTCCTGTGGCTAGCACACTTGTATTTGCTTCAGCCTCTAAAGTCATCATGGCTACTGTACGAGGTTTAGGCAGGAGGTTAGGAAGAAATTCTACACAGAGAGAGTGATTGCCCTTTGGAATGGGCTGCCCAGAGAGGTGGTGGAGTCACCATCACTGGAGGTGTTCAGGAGGAGACTTGATAGGGTGCTTGGTGCCATGGTTTAGTTGATTAGGTGGTGTTGCATGATAGGTTGGATGCGATGATCTTGAAGGTCTCTTCCAACCTGGTCTATTCTGTTCTATTCTATTGGAGCAAGAATGAGGGAATGAGCTCTGGAGCCCTCAACAGATGAAGGACATGGACCTGATGCAGCAGATCCAGAGGAGGGCTATGAAGATGATAGGGGGTGGAAGCATCTCTGCTACAAGGACAGGCTGAGGGAGCTGGGGGTGTTCAGCCTGGAGAAGAGAAGGCTCCAGGCAGACCTAAGAGCAGCCTCCAGTACCTGAAGGGGCTCCAGAAGGCTGCAGAGGGACTGTTTGCAAAGGCCTGCAGTGACAGGACCAGGGACAATGGTTTGAAATGAGAGCAGAGCAGATTGAGATTGGATGTGAGGAACAGGTTCTTTACCATGAAGGTGCTGGAACCCTGCAACAGCTTGCCCAGGGAGGTAGTTGAGGCCCCATCCCTGGAGATATTCCAGACTAGGCTGGACAAGGCTCTGAGCAACCTGCTCTTGTGGAGGATGTCCCTGCTGACTACAGAGGGGTTGGACTGGATGAACTTCGGAGGTCCCTTCCAACCCAAATCATTCTGTGACTTAACACTGCTTGCAAAGCTAGTGGATGAATTCTCAGCAAACACTGTGGTGCCAAGGTAGGTGCTGGTACTCCTGTCACTGATGTGCTCTTTCTTACACAGTGAAATGGCCTTCCAGTATCTGAAGGGGACCTACAGGAAGGCTGGGGAGGGACTTCTCAGGATCTCAGGTAGTGATAGGACTAGGGGGAATGGAATGAAGCTGGAGGTGGGGAGATTCAGGCTGGATGTGAGGAGGAAGTTCTTCCCCATGAGAGTGGTGAAGCCCTGGCATGGGTTGTCCAGGGAGGTGGTTGAGGCCCCATCCCTGGAGGTGTTTAAGCCCAGGCTGGCTGAGGCTGTGGCCAGCCTGCTCTAGTGTGGAGTGTCCCTGCCCATGGCAGGGGGTTGGAACTAGCTGATCCTTGTGGTCCCTTCCAACCCTGACTGATACTATGATACTATGAAATAAGGCAGAAAGAGTTTAGCTCAACTCATCTGTGTTACAGCATGGAGAGATCCAGCCCCAAATTCTCCCCCTCTGCACCATTCTTTAGACCTTGAAACTTTTTGGCATAGAGCAAAGTTCTCTATGCCAAAACATTTTGACATCCAGCTTGACGCTTCGCTGAGGCCACAGTGCAGTGCTGTGATCTGGCTTGCCTCTTACTGGCACAGGAACCAGCTGGGTGGGTTGAGAAACCAGCTGCCAGTGGTGCCACCTTGGGGGTTTGTTTGGGGTTTGGTGGGGGGTTATTTTTGGTGTAAATCGTTACCTGGAGCGTTGCTGTGACTTTGGGAGAGTTGCAGAGCGCTTTGGCTGTGGGGAAATTGCAGCCATGAGCTTGCTGTGCGCCAACTAAAACAGCACAGAAAATGTGCTCCCTCCACGCCGAGCAGCCGGGAGGATTTCACAAGGGAAAATGCAGCAATCTGGCTATAAATAGCAGCTTCACTAAAATTAGATGGAACTGGCAGGCTCTGGCCTGTGAATGGGAGCTCTGTTAATGTGCTCATCAGGTACTGGAAGGGCTCCAAATCTGACAAGGCATCCCAGGGAACAAACTTTTATGTGCCTGGAAGAATGAACAGAAATGGCTGAGGGAGCTGGGGGTGTTCAGCCTGGAGAAGAGAAGGCTCCAGGGGGACCTTAGAGCTGCCTTCCAAGAGCTGAAGGGATCCTACAGGAAGGCTGCAGAGGGACTTTTCCTGAGGGTGTCTAGAGACAGGCCAAGGGGGAATGGTTTGAAGCTGAGGCAGAGCAGGGTTAGACTGGAGCTGAGGAAGAAGTTCTTCAGTAGGAGGGTGATGAGACTCTGGCACGGGCTGCCCAGGGAGGCTGTGGCTGCCTCCTGCCTGGGGGTGTTGAAGGCCAGGTTGGATGAGGCCTTGAGCATCTGAGTCTAGTTGAGAGGTGTCCCTGCCCCTCTAGTTAAGAGCTTGGAGCAGCTGATGTCTGAGGTCCCTTCCAACCTGAGCCATTGTAGGATTTTATGAATGAATAGGGCCAGGGATGTTTTCCTAAGTGGATAATTATGTCAGAGGCTGCCTGGTGATGCTGATTAATACAGTCCATACTGCATTACTTTGTTTACACTAACAGAAATTACTGTTAAATCTAATGAATAATGACATGTGGGAAATCATTTAAGGGAAAAATTGGTACCAAGATACGCAGTAAAGTTAAAACCCAGCTGGGTAGCAGCATAAGCTTGAAGTTTGTAACTGCTTCTGGATGTTGTTATTCAGAAAAGGGGTTTGCACACCCCTACATGGTGAATCATAGGATCATAGAATGATCTGGATAGGAAGGGACCTCCAAAGGTCATCCAGTCCAACCTCCCTGCAGTCAGCAGGGACATTCTCCCCTACATGAGGCTGCTCAGAGGCTTGTCCAGCCTCACCTTGAATATCTCCAGGGATGGAGCCTCAACTATCTCCCTGGGCAACCTCTTGCAGTGTTCTTCCACCCTCATGGTAAAGAACTCATTCCTCACATCCAATTTAAACCTGCTCTTCTCTCATTTCAAACCATTGTCCCTGCAGGCCTTTGCAAACAGTCCCTCTGCAGCCTTCTTGGAGCCCCCTTCAGGTACTGGAGGCTGCTCTTAGGTCTCCCTGGAGCTTTCTCTTCTCCAGGCTGAACACCCCCAGCTCCCTCAGCCTGGCCTCATAGCAAAGCTGCTCCAACCCCCTGATCATTTCTGTGGCACTCCTCTGGACCTGCTCCATCAGGTCCATGTCCTTCCTGTGTTGAGAGCTCCAGAGCTGGATGTAGCACTCCAGGTAAGGTCTCACCAGAGTAAATTGAATCTGCTGAACAGTGAATAGAAGCATAACTTCTGCTGCCTGTTTGCCTGCTATGGAGAGACCTATAGAGTTCTTAAAGCTATCAGATGGAATCATAGAATCAACCAGGTTGGAAAAGACCTCAGAGATCATCAAGTCCAGCCTATTACCTAACACCTCACACCTCATGACAACTAAACCATGGCATCTAAAATACTCTTGGCCTGTCTCTGGTTCACAATAGACTGGATAGCACAGAAAGCACCATGCTGGTCACAAAGCAGTTGAGAAGTTTCATCTGCATAGATGATACTCTCTGACCTTCCTTCTACACATAGCACCACTGAACTACAGCCCCTCCTGCACCTGCTATCAATCAGCCAACACTTCCTTAGAGAGCTTCTGGTTTTTGCCCTAAAAAATGGAGATAACCTCCTACAAAGGCACCTTGAGGCCACACTCTGCCTCCAGAAGGAAAGGGAAGGTTGGAGTAGATGATGTCTGAGGTTCTTCCAACCTGAGCTGTTCTATCATTCTATGATCTGTGTCAGGTGAGATGGCATAAACTCTAATGAGGGTTGCAGGGTGCTTGTTGAACGACCATGTGTGCACAGAGGGGAAGCAACCAAAGTGGCAAGCTACCAGAAACTTCCTTTGTGAGGTTATAAAACCTGTTAGATATTGCTAGTTCTTTTGGCCAGCCTTTATCGAGAGGAGCATGCACACCCTGCCTAAACACAGCAGTGAACTGAAGGTTCCAGAATAAACATTTCAGAAGTAAAAATATCCTGGATTCCCAGCTGGGATCTCAACAGAAAAGCTAATTAAACAAAAAAAAACCTAACAAAGCAACTAGTGAAAGTTCAAACTCCACGAGTGCAGCTTACTCTGTACCCACTTTGATTTGGCCACTTGCAGTTCCCTCACTTCTTCTGCGCTGTGTGCTTTGCAGTTATCTGTGAGGTAGCTGCCACTAGATGTCAGGTGTTTGTCATTCTCCTCCTAGTGTGATGAATAACCAGCAGTGCTATAGAATAGGATAGAATAGAGTAGGATAGGATAGGATACATAGAATACATAGAATAAACCAGTTGGAAGAGACCTTCAAGATCATTGCGTCCAACCCATCAACCAATCCAACACCGCCCAAACAACTAACCCATGGCACCAAGCACCCTGTCAAGTCTCCTCCTGAACACCTCCAATGATGGCAACTCCACCAACTCTCCAGGCAGCCCATTCCAATGGGCAATCACTCTCTCTGTGTAGAACTTCCTCCTAACATCCAGTCTGAACCTCCCCTGGTGCAGCCCAAGACTGTGTCCTCTTGTTCTGGTGCTGGTTGCCTGGGAGAAGAGACCAACATCCGTCTGTCTACAACCTCCCTTCAGGTAGTTGTAGAGAGCAATAAGGTCACCCCTGAGTCTCCTCCAGGCTAAGCAACCCCAGCTCCCTCAGCCTCTCCTCATAGGGTTTGTGCTCCAAGCCCCTCACCAACCTCGTTGCCCTTCTCTGGACACCTTCCAGCAACTCAACCTCCTTCGTAAACTGAGGGGCCCAGAACTGGACACAGGACTCAAGGTGCAGCCTAACCAGTGCAGTGTACAGGGGCAGAATGACCTCCCTGCTCCTGCTGGCCACACTGTTCCTGATGCAGGCCAGGATGCCACTGGCCCTCTTGGCTGCCTGGGCACACTGCAGGCTCATGTTCAGTCTACCATTGACCAGCACCCCCAGGTCCCTCTCTGCCTGGCCGCTCTCCAGCCACTCTGACCCCAGCCTGTAGCACTGCATGGGGTTGCTGTGGCCAGTGTGCAGAACCTGGCACTTGGATGTGTTCAATCTCATGCCCTTGGACTCTGCCCATCTGTCCAGCCTATTGATAGGATAGGATAGGATAGGATAGGATAGGATAGGATAGGATAGGATAGGATAGGATAGGATAGGATAGACCAGGTTGGAAGAGACCTTCAAGATCATTGTGTCCAACCTATCATCCACCACCACCTTATCAACTAAACCATGCAACCAAGCACCCTATCAAGTCTCCTCCTGAACACCTCCAGTGATGGTGATAACCTGCCCTCAACTAAACAGCATCCACTGAATGAACTAGATTCAGTAATGTTACAGGGCCACTGAGCATTTGAAAGGATTTCTTCTATTCCTGCCAACAGCAAACCTCAAAAATCCTCACATTCTTCTGTCTTGCTATGAACACACATAAAAATGCATCTTTGAAACACAAATACTGTTTTTCTCATCACCTTTTCCTTCCCCCAGTCAACTCTATAAAAATAACCTGGTTACAGTAACCTGCAAAAACAGAACAATGCATTTCACAAGTATCTGTAAATTACCCCATCTTCCTGTTGAAGACACAAAGCTGCAACAATTTACCATCAAAAATATATATTTGGGAGCAAACTTAGCACTGTACCTACCCATCTCTGGCAGCCACTTAAGCATGCTGCCTGACAACTACCTGAAGGGAGGTTGTAGACAGGCAGAGGTTGGTCTCTTCTCCCAGGCAGCCAGCACCAGAACAAGACACAGAACAGGACACAGTCTCAGGCTGCACCAGGGGATGTTTAGGTTGGATGTTAGGAAGAAGTTCTACACAGAGAGAGGGATTGCCCATTGGAATGGGCTGCCCAGGGAGGTGGTGGAGTCACCATCATTGGAGGTGTTCAAGAGAAGACTTGATGGGGTGCTTGGTGTCATGGGTTAGTTGTTTGGGTGGTGTTGGATTGGTTGATGGGTTGGATGCGATGATCTTGAAGGTCTCTCCCAACCTGGTTTGTTCTATGTATTCTAATAAACCTCCAGAGCTCCTTTCCCACACATCTTTCTGTTCCCCTTAATGGTTTTGAAGTATCTTCTTGTGAGCATTGGCTCACAAAACTGCTTATTAAACACTGGTGACACAAGGACACTCCAGAGCCAGTCCTTACCAGGCCTTCCCCAGGTTTAATGTTGGTTAAATGAACCTCTTCCACAGTCTGAACGGAATATCACTGCAAACAGCCTAAATTCTTTCACTTGTTGCTCTGTGGGTGTTAACAGAAATTAGTGCAAAGAGAAGTTGTAAATTGAACAGAGAGTTGATGTGGTTTTGTTCCAATCACAGCAGTTAGAACTTAGTTGGATTTTTGGGTAAGAAATCTGGAGGGTTTAGTGTGTTGTCTGCAAAGATGAGATTTCCCAGTGTGCAAAGAAACATTTCACAGAGTCACAGCATGGTAGGGGTTGGAAGGGACCTCTGGAGTTCATCGAGTCCAACCCTCCTGCCAAGGCAGAGTCAGCTAGAAAAGGTCACATTCATTGATCTGAGTTACTGCTGTAACAAAAATAATGAAGAAGCCACAGTGTACACATTAGTAATGGTGTTAATCAATGTTAGATGCAGTGCTTGCACTCTTGGAACATCTCCCTGTGAGGACAGGCTGAGGGAGCTGGAGCAGAGGAGCAGCCTGAGGGCTGCCCTCATTGCTGGGGGTAAAGATGTGCAGGGCTGGAGCCAGGCTCTGCTCAGGGATGTCCAATGACAGGACAAGGGGCACTGGGGGCAAGCTGACTTAGCCATAATTGCCAGAGGGGTATTAATCCTAGAGTCCTAGAATGGCTTAGGCACCCTCCCCACCTCTCAGCTAAACTCAGCTGCTGAAGGCCTCATCCAACCTGACCTTTATTAGAGTCAAAAAAAAATCAAGGTCTCACAAGTTATGTGAAAACTAGCAATTGAATAGTCAAAAGCAACACAATTAGTGTTTGCTTGGTCCTGTGGTCCCTTTCCACTGTGAAAGAGTAAGCAGGCAGGCAGCATGAGCATAGGAACTAATCAGGTAGTTCACCCAAAAGGACATAAAGATGATCCAAGGGCTGGAGCACCTCTGCTATTAGGATAGGCTGAGGGAGCTGGGCGTGTTCAGCCTGGAGAAGACTCAGGGTGGAGACCTTAGAGCTGCCTTCCAATACCTAAAGGGATCCTACAGGAAAGGTTGCAGAGGAACTTTCCTAAGAGTGTCTGGAGACAGGACAAGGGGGAATGGTTTGAAGCTGAGGCACAGCAGGGTTAGACTGGAGCTGAGGAGGAAGTTCTTCTGTATGAGAGTGGTGAGACTGTGGAACAGGCTGCCCAGGGAGGCTGTGGCTGCCTCCTGTGTGGGGGTGTTGAAGGCCAGTTTGGATGAGGCCTTGAGCAGCTGAGCCTAGTTGAGAAGTGTCCCTGCCCATGATGGGGAGGTTGGAGCAGATGATCTCTGAGGTCTTTTCCAAGCTAAGGCATTCTAGGATTCTGTGACATGAAGCTGAAGAAATCAGGGGTGAGGAGACAACCAGATGAGACTCCCATTGCACAAAATGAGTGGGAAACCAGGCTTTCTTTTCCAGTATGCTTAAAATGTGTGTATGGATAGAAGTGGTTCTGCTAAAGTCCTTAACTTTCCTGGCTTGCTTCCAAGCTCTTTATGAGCCACACAATCAGTACCACTACCTTGTATAAGAGGACAAAGAATGTAGAAATACTTGGATATTTTTATACAGGCTCATGACATGATGGTTTGCTGAGCAAGGCTCTGAAGTTCCTAAGAAGAACTTGATTTGTTAAAATGTTATGTAAATCAATTAACTAACTAAACCAGCACAAGGTGGTGACATCACTGCAGTTGCATCTAGCTCTGCAGAGCTCCACCTATGCTGTTGCATGCCCAACACCACCTTTCCACAGGGATCCTCGTTAAAAGATCTTCTGGTGATGCCATCTATAGGCCCATGGCAAGCAGCAGCCTGTGCAACAGCTATTTAGTAAGCAGCCTGCAGTCAGTTGGAAACACCTGCAGACTGCAGCCAGCTGGTAAATGGTGCTGCTTAAATGACCTAAAGAGCACAGCAGAAGGAAGCAAACTCCTCACTCAGCCTTCTCCTTCATGAAAGCGTTCTCGTGCCCTGCCCCTCTGCCACAGATCTGCTCAGCAGTGAGTTATTTTGGGGTTTATAGAAGAGATAAAAAGTCATCTTTGCTGTCTTTCCTTTAGTAAGTAAAACAGCTGGGTTCAGTGTGTCCTCAGAAACTATTCAGTAGTGAAAACAGAGCTGTAAGGCTAGCTGGGATGCAGCCCTTTGAATGTGTGCTAATCAGCCCCAAGCATCACTGCCACCCCAGCACTTTGGATTTGCTGCCTCTTCACTGGATATTCCTTTCCCCAGGAAAACCTGGAGTGAATCCAGCTGCTGGTTAAAATGTGCTGCACCTGATCTGCAGAATTTACAGCCTGCTGTGAACTGCACAGAGATGCTCTTCAAAGCTTACTCTTTCCTTCACTACCTTTCAGAACACAGGAAATGCTCTTACAATGACTTCTGTGGCACACACAGCAATCGTTATATGTATCCCTGAGCACACTCTTTGATTCATTGTCATCACTGTGTTTGAAAATGGCTCACCAGGTGGTTTTGAAGTACACAGTTTGAATCTCTGATGCACTCTGTGCCTCCATGCTTAACTGCAGCAGACCTCTGGTGCAGTGTTTTAGAATCCTGCTAAGGATGAGGAGTGATACAGATTCTATCACTGAAAAAATAAACGTGTGCCAATGCTAAACTTCAGAGAGGCTCAACCCCATTATCATCTGGAGAAACACCATCATTTGTTAAAGAGACAGCTTTTAAAGGGCCCTGCTCTCTTCTCAAAACAGTTGTTCTCTTCTTAGGGGTGCTGGTGGATGAGAAGCTGGACATGAGCCAACAGTGTGAGCTTGCAGCTCAGAGGGCCGTTGGCATCCAAAGCAGCATGGCCTCTGGTCTGCTCTCCTCTGCTGAAATCTCACCTGCAGTGCTGCCTCCAGGGAGCCCTCAACACAGGAAGGACATGGACCTGATGGAGCAGGGTCCAGAGGTGAGCCACAAAAATCATCAGGGGGTTGAAGCAGCTCTGCTATGAGGACAGGCTGAGGGAGCTGGGAGTGTTCAGCCTGGAGAAGAGAAGGCTCCAGGGAGACCTAAGAGCAGCCTGGCAATACCTGAAGGGGGCTCCAAGACAACTGGGGAGGGACTTTGCAAGACCTGAAGGGACAGAACCAGAGGCAATGGCTTGAAATGAGAGCAGAGCAGATTTAGATTGGATGTGAGGAACAAGTTGTTTAGCATGAGGGTAGAGGAACACTGGAACAGGTTGCCCAGGGAGGTAGTTGAGGCCCTATCCCTGGATGTATTTCAGGTTAGGTTTTACAAGGCTCTGAGCAACCTGCTTTAGTTGAGGATGCCCCTGCTGCCTGCAGAGGGGTTTGGCCTGGACGAGCTTTGGAGGCTGTATCCTGTTTCTTTGTCTTGGAACACAGAAATCTTCCCTCTCCTCAGGAGCCAGGAACACTGGTTTTTATTTCTAGGGATTATGATTCAGAAAAATGCATCACAGGCTCAAAACATCTTTCAGTGTGAAAAACTGTAAACACTCTCAGAGACAGTTTGCTGCTTCTCTCCTCTCCTCCCTTCTCCTCTCCTCCCTTCTCCTCTCCTCCCTTCTCCTCTCCTCCCTTCTCCTCTCCTCCCTTCTCCTCTCCTCCCTTCTCCTCTCCTCCCTTCTCCTCTCCTCCCTTCTCCTCTCCTCCCTTCTCCTCTCCTCCCTTCTCCTCTCCTCCCTTCTCCTCTCCTCCCTTCTCCTCTCCTCCCTTCTCCTCTCCTCCCTTCTCCTCTCCTCCCTTCTCCTCTCCTCCCTTCTCCTCTCCTCCCTTCTCCTCTCCTCCCTTCTCCTCTCCTCCCTTCTCCTCTCCTCCCTTCTCCTCTCCTCCCTTCTCCTCTCCTCCCTTCTCCTCTCCTCCCTTCTCCTCTCCTCCCTTCTCCTCTCCTCCCTTCTCCTCTCCTCCCTTCTCCTCTCCTCCCTTCTCCTCTCCTCCCTTCTCCTCTCCTCCCTTCTCCTCTCCTCCCTTCTCCTCTCCTCCCTTCTCCTCTCCTCCCTTCTCCTCTCCTCCCTTCTCCTCTCCTCCCTTCTCCTCTCCTCCCTTCTCCTCTCCTCCCTTCTCCTCTCCTCCCTTCTCCTCTCCTCCCTTCTCCTCTCCTCCCTTCTCCTCTCCTCCCTTCTCCTCTCCTCCCTTCTCCTCTCCTCCCTTCTCCTCTCCTCCCTTCTCCTCTCCTCCCTTCTCCTCTCCTCCCTTCTCCTCTCCTCCCTTCTCCTTTCCTCCCTTCTCCTTTCCTCCCTTCTCCTCTCTTACAAAAGCCTCTTTGGTGATTTCAGAAGAATGAATATCACAAAGGTTGGAGCATCAGTCAGATGGGTGAGGAACATGGAAGAACTGTGTTATTTGGGGTTTGAGGGATAGCAGTGTGGAAGAACTGTGTTTCCTTGGGGGGCCTGGGGCTTACTTTGGGTAGCAAAAGTAATTCTTTTCATCGTTGTTGGCTGGCCCTCAGGCTGGTTTATGTCCAGTTTTCTTCTAGTCTCTCCACCTTGTTTTTAATGTGGCTTGATGCAACCTAATCACTGGTACAAAAGTCCACAGTTACCCAATGTCTGTTTACTTCATGCAAATATTACTTTAGAGGATGGCCTAATTGGCCTGTTACTATTTTAAGCCAGCTGCTGGTAATATGAAACTATCCACAGAGTATCACAGAATACTGCTTTATGGTTTGCTAAAAACTGGATTTAGGGCTTGCTTTAGTGGTATTGATGGCTCAATTGGTCAGGTTCTGCTGGCTGTGTCATAAAACTTTGTCTGCTTCTGAGAAGATCCTCAGAAGAGGGACTACAATGTTTTTGATGCTGTCAGAGAGGTATTTAAACAGAGAGTGGATTCTTTTTTAAGATTCAAAAGGTCTTGGGGGGCTGAGGTGGCAATTCCTTACTTGTAGAGACAGAATTTGATTAGGAATAAATGTTAGTTTAAGGGAAATCAGCCACTGGTGTGCTGGTAGTTTTGCAGTGCTGACACTGATAGTTTTTTAGAATGGTATGAGAAGGATCATTTTGATGCTTGTTAGGTTTTGCTTGTTAGGGATTGGATGTGGCATTTGAAGCTATGATTTAGTCAGTCATGAGGTGTTGGGTGACAGATTGGACTTGATGATGTCTGAGGTCTTTTCCAAGCTTATTGATTCTATCATAGTATCAGTCAGGGTTGGAAGGGACCACAAGGATCATCTAGTTCCAACCCCCCTGCCATGGGCAGGGACACCCCACACTAGATCAGGCTGGCCACAGCCTCATCCAGCCTGGGCTTAAACACCTCCAGGGACGGGGCCCCAACCACCTCCCTGGACAACCCATGCCAGGGCTTCACCACTCTCATGCTGAAGAACTTCCTCCTCACCTCCAGCCTGAATCTCCCCACCTCCAGCTTCATTCCATTCCCCCTAGTCCTGTCACTCCCTGAGATCCTGAGAAGTCCCTCCCCAGCCTTCTTGTAGGCCCCCTTCAGATACTGGAAGGCCACAATGAGGTCACCTGGGAGCCTTCTCTTCTCCAGACTGAACAGCCCCAACTATGATTCTATGTTCAGCCTGGAGCAGAGAAGACTCCAGGGAGACCTTAGAGCTGCTTTCCAATAGCTGAAGGGATCCTGCAGGAAGGCTGCAGAGGGACTTTCCCTGAGGGTGTCTAGAGACAGGCCAAGAGGGAATGGTTTGAAGCTGAGGCACAGCAGGGTTAGACTGGAGCTGAGGAAGAAGTTCTTCAGTATGAGGGTGGTGAGACTGGCACAGGCTGCCCAGGGAGGTTGTGGCTGCCTCCTGCCTGGGGGTGTTGAAGGCCAGGCTGGATGAGGCCTTGAGCAGCTGAGTCTGCTAGCTGAGAGGTGTCCCTGCCCATGGTGGGGAGCTTGGAGGAGATGATCTCTAAGGTCCCTTCCAGCCTAAGGCATGTGTGATGATTCTATGGTAAAGCCAGTGAATACAGGTAGGGTTTCCTGAGGCAGATGAATATTTGTTAAAATAAGTTTTAAATCTGCTGGATCAACAAAGCCTTAGAATTGAATTACCTAATGAATTGTGATCAGAAATGGAAGCTTAACAGCAAATAGCATCAAATGTTTGCTCAATAATCTTGTTGGTATCCAGGAGCTTATCAGAAGCCTGGTATCAGGTACAGGCTGCTCTGAGTACAATCTGTTATTTGTCACTGGAATGGGGTCCAGCTCAGCCATCCAAATCCAGAAAGCTGCTAACAGATGTACATTGCAAGAAGCATTCAGCAGAGATTTCCCATACATTTGTATTATCAAACTTCTCCTTTAATGCAGGGTTTGTCCCCTCACTACCTAGTAACTCTACCTGGAGGCTGTTTACTGAACAGCCTGGCTGGGCTCAGGCCCATTGGACACTGCAGAGCATTGTTTACAGAAGAGAAAAGCAGGGCACCAGATTAGCAATGAAATCTAAACCTGATTTCAAAGTACAATCCCTGGTAGTACAACACACATCATCTCTCAAATTTATGGCCAGGAGGGAAAACAGAACCTATCCAAAGGCAGCCTGAACCATGGGGGTGAATCAAATGTGACAACCTTCCAGGAGATAACACTGTAGCTGGGGCTTAAAGGTAACTAACACCTGATTAGACTGATTTAACAGCTGAAGGTGTATTTCTAAATCAAAGCACCAGTAGGATTATTTTATATATATCATAGTATCAGTCAGGGTTGGAAGGGACCACAAGGATCAGATAGTTCCAACCCCCTGCCATGGGCAGGGACACCCCACACTAGATCAGGCTGGCCAGAGCCTCAGCCAGCCTGGGCTTAAACACCTCCAGGGATGGGGCTTCAACCACCTCCCTGGACAGCCCATTCCAGGGCTTCACCACTCTCATGCTGAAAAACTTCCTCCTCACCTCCAGCCTGAATCTCCCCACCTGCAGCTTCATTCCATTCCCCCTAGTCCTATCACTCCCTGATATCCTGAGCAGTCCCTCCCCAGCCTTCTTGTAGCCCCCTTCAGATACTGGAAGGCCACAATGAGGTCACCTGGGAGCCTTCTCTTCTCCAGACTGATCAGCCCCAACTCCTTCAGTCTGTCCTCATAGGAGAGGTGCTCCAGCCCTCTGCTCATCCTCGTGGCCCTTCTCTGGACACCTTCCAGCACCTCCAGATCCCTCTTGTAATAGGGGCTCCCGAACTGGATGCAGTACTGCAGGTGGGGTCTTACCAGAGCTGAGTAGAGGGGGAGAATCCCCTCCCTTGACCTGCTGGCCACACATCTCTTGATGCAGCCCAGGCTCTGGTTGGCTTTCCGGGCTGCAAGTGCACACTGAGAGCTCAGGTTGAGCTTCTTGTCCACCAGCACCCCCAAGTCTCTCTCCTCAGGGCTGCTTTCCAGCCAGTCCCTGCCCAGCCTGGATTTGTGCCTGGGATTGCCTTGACCCAGCTGCAGGACCCTGAACTTGGTCTTGTTGAACCTCATGAGGTTGGCTTGTGCCCACCTCTCCAGCCTGTCCAGGTCCCTCTGGATGACATCCCTTCCCTCCAGCGTGTCTGCTGCACCACACAGCTTGGTGTCATCAGCAAACTTGCTGAGGGTGCACTCAGTGCCACTGTCCATGGCACCCACAAAGATGTTGAGCAAGCCTGGTCCCAGGACTGCTCCCTGAGGGACTCTGCTTGTCCCTGGCCTCCACTGGGACATGGAGCCATTGACAGCCATTCTTTGGGTGCAGCCATCAAGCCAGCTCTTTATCCATCTAGTGGTCCACCCATCAAACCCATGTGTCACCAGCTTGGAGACCAGGATGTATATACATATATACACACACACACATATATATATATATACACACACACATACATATGCCAGCTGCAAAGTTTCTGGAGTGAAAAACCATAATTGTAAGCCCTAGAAACAGCAAACTAACCAAAAAAAGCATTCGTTGTGCCAACTGGGCTCTTCCAGGAACGATGGATTATTTTTTGTTTAGAAGTCAGCATTGCATCAATACTTTTTGATCAGAGGCTGAGTTTGTATGAAGTACATTTTGGTTCTAGTATCCCACTCTATTTATTTTGTGCAGAGTCCACCATTATTTGCTTAATAATACTCAATGGTTGTTTTTGTTCCTGTGTATTGTTGATGGGATTGAGAGTGGGATCGTGGCTGAGCTTTTCTCTAAGGGCAAATGGAAGCTGTTAAACTGTCTCAGGGTCTTTAGCTATGTACAGGCAAAGAGGACTCTACAAAATTAAGTTACATGATAAGGTTTTTGTCCCAAAGAACTGAATACTCAGGAAAAGAGGAGCAGAATTCTAGCATAATGATGTTGATAGCAGTCAATGACTAACTGGAAAAGGAATAAAACCCAGGCTTGCAAAAGAAATAGGGCTTAAAAACTGATCAGGAAAGGACAGTGGGGGCTTGTTCAGAGAGGCATTGCCCCAGTCAAGGGGTTTGAAGATAGTGGGGGAAGAAAAGAGGACTATAATTGGTGCTATGGAAAACCAAATGAGCCAATACCGATTTCAGCCACTCCTTGATCTATCTTTAAATAGCCAAAGCAAGTGGCCTTTACCACCTTCTTCCAAGGTGTGGTTTAACAAACAACTGAACTGATGTAATAGCTCACAGCTGCAAGGGGAGAGATCTCGCAGATCTCTTCCTCCTGCCCTCTCCTGAGGTCCTCTCCTCATCCTTGTACCTGCTCTGGTGTTTAGTGGCTCCTGGCTGAGTCATTGCAACTCACTAACCTACAGAAAGCTTTGCAGTCTTTTGGGCAGGTTACTGAGTCAAATTTTGACTCAGCAGGGGGAATGAAAAATGGTGAAGCCTATGCCTGAAAGAAGGGGTAGGAGAAGGAATAGGGCTTTTCTGTTTTCTCCAGTGCCTGAGCATCTACATCACCCAAAAGACAACTCTGCTGCCAGAAACACAATTCTGTATGCAGTGCTGTGTAACTCTGCCACCAGAAAACACACTGCTGTAGCCTTGCAACATCCTGATTAGAGGATTTCTTCCTGGTCTTGGTTTCCAGTCCTAAAATTAGTCTATAACTTTACCTTTAGGAAGAAAACCAAAACAAAACAAAACAGCACAAACAAAAACCAAACCCAAGATGCATTTTCACTTGGCTTAGCTTGGCTTTGTTTTTACTTAGACCAAAGTGCTTCTCTTAGAGCACAGTAATATGTAATAGTTAATCTAACTGTAAAATCTGAAGTGGAGAGACAGTACTTGTAATTCTACCACCAAGTAATTAGGTGATGTCAGCACACTCACACCCTTGGTTAATCTAGCCTCGTTTACCCTTTAATAACATAACAGTGCCTTGCCTGCACCTCATTTTCTTCAGTGGCAGCAGGAGCTCCCTTTATGTATGTTTCATTAAAGGCTTTCTGCCCGTGACAACAGAAGCACTGACACGCAGAAGAGTGACAGGGCTCTTTTATCTTCTGCAGGTGAACTCCCAGAGTGTAAACAATTCAGGAGGAGACATATGGGCTAGGTATGCAGACAAGGTTCAGTAGAAACAAATTGGAGGTATCCTGAGCTGTGGGGGTGCATTTGAAAATCCCAGTCTGGGCATTAAACAGAAATCTGTAATCACAGAATCACCAAGGTTGGAAGAGTCCTCAAAGATCATCAAGCCCAACCTGTCACCACAGACCTCATGACTAGACCATGGCACCAAGTGCCACATCCAATCCCCTCTTGAACACTTCCAGGGACAGTGACTCCACCACCTCCCTGGACAGCACATTCCAATGGCTAACAACTCTCTCTTCTCCTCACCTCCAGCCTAAACTTCCCCTGGCACAGCTTGAGGCTGTGTCCTCTTGTTCTGGTGCTGGTTGCTTGAGAGAAGAGACCAACCCCTTCCTGACTACAACCACCCTTCAGCTAGTTGTAGAGAGCAATGAGGTCTCCCCTGAGCCTCCTCTTCTCCAGGCTAAGCAACCCCAGCTCCCTCAGCCTCTCCTCGTAGGGCTTGTGCTCAAATTTGCAGAGTTACACACAGATGAATTGGGTAATCTAAGAAACTGGTAGCAGGAACCAATATGGATGCAAAACTCTATGATGCAGTTCAGTATGGATCCAGGCTAGAGGATGCTAGATTTAGATAGACATTAGGAAGAAGTTCTTCTCCACGAGGGTGGTCAGACACTGCAACAGGTGGTGAGGGAGGTAGTGGAAACCCCAACCCTGGAAGTTTTTAAGGCCAGGCTGGCTCTGGGCAGCCTGATGTAGTGTGAGGTCTACCTGCCTATGGCAGGGGGCGTTGGAACTAGATGACCTCTCAGGTCCCTTCCAACCCTGACAATTCTGTGATACATTTCTAATTAGCCATTCTTGTGTAATACTCCTTGTTGAAGGGCATCAGTACATAGAATACATAGAATAAACCAGGTTGGAAGAGACCTTCAAGATCATCGCGTCCAACCCATCAACCAATCCAACACCACCCAAACAACTAACCCATGGCACCAAGCACCCCATCAAGTCTCCTCCTGAACACCTCCAATGATGGTGACTCCACCACCTCCCTGGGCAGCCCATTCCAATGGGCAATCACTCTCTCTGTGTAGAACTTTTTCCTAACATCCAACCTAAACCTCCCCTGGCACAGCTTGAGACTGTGTCCTCTTGTTCTGGTGCTGGCTGCCTGGGAGAAGAGACCAACATCCGTCTGCCTACAACCTCCCTTCAGGTAGTTGTAGAGAGTAATAAGGTCACCCCTGAGTCTCCTCTTCTCCAGGCTAAGCAACCACAATGATCCACTTTGATCCTGTTGTCTGTGTATTCCAGTGGCTTGGGAACCTTTGGGGTTTCCAGCTATGGCTGGAGCAGGGAACCTAGACTAGAAGTGCATGCAAACCCCGAGAGGCAGGCAGCTGCCAAGGGACCAGCTTTTGAGTATTTGCTGCTTTACTTCCAAGCACCGTGCATTTTGTCTGCCAGTTTCTAAAGCCAAGTGTAGCAGCAGGCTGAGTGTTACCTCAAGCCAGAAGTGGGTGGTAAAACCAGAGAAAGGACTGCAATTCATAATTGATTTTTTTTTTTTTTTAATGGGGGAAGCCTTTTAAAATAACTCAGTTAAAAACTAAGCATCCAGTAGCACCAGCATGGAAAATATGCTGAATATTGCAAATATTACAGGAGAGGACTGGCAAATGTGCTGGATTTGCCTCCAGCTCTGAACACAACAATGGTTTTCTTGCAGGTTCAGTATCAAATTATTTCCAGGAGGTTTCCAGGAGTGGAGCATTTCAGTCACAGCTTTACTAAAGAGGGACAGGTCTAGCTGCACAAGGATCTGTCTTGTGCAATTTTGTTTACTTCTGCCTGTTTGCTAACCCCTAACTTTCAGTGAGTCACAGTATTTTTACTACCATGCTATCCATTCCATAGGCTTTAACACACTCTTGCACTTAATTATTAACAAAGTCCAAAGGTATCCACCCCTCTCCCACACAGATCTTCCAGCTAAATACAGCTCCAAAACCTCTTCTTATTTAAAATTATTCTTTATGATTTGGATAACTACAGTGTTAGTAGCTGATGCTTTTGTGTTGCTGAAATGACATCCCTCCCAAATTCTCCAAGCTCAGAAGGCTTTCAGTGCTACAGCTCCTGCCACTGTTTACATTCCTTATGTCCAAACAACCAGGACTTGCCTGTGCTGTGGTCCTACAGATACCTCATGAGCTTTGCTCCTCATGATCCAGCTGCAAATGGCCTTCTTTTCCAGGATCCTCAGAACTAAAATAAGCCATATCCCTTACTCCTCAGATCACCCATTGCAGCCATCTCTGTTTCTTTGATCAGGCATGACTGTGATTTGATGTCAGGCTAATTTCAGAAGTAATGCAGATGGAAGGAATTCAGCCAGCAATCCTTCATCACAACGTGCCAGCTCTCCAGGGCATGGTGGGGTGTGCCATGAACTGGATCAGGAAATCAGGTTTAATTCCTGCTGCTCTTTTTTGTATTACTTCTCAGTGTAAGAGGTCCCCTGATCTGGTGCACAGTGTGGCCTGGCAAAGCGCTGGAGCTGGGGCAACTGAGGAGCAGTGCAGTGTTGCATGAGGATAACAAAATTGGAAGGGGTGTTTGGATGTTTCTGAGGCCACAGGATCAGAAAACTGTGACCTTTCTGCTACTGGCTTGAGATGAGTCTTCCCCCAGTTTCTAGCAAGCAGTGAGGTTGTTAATATGCCTTTATAGCACAGTAAATCTGCTTGTGTTCTCAAATCTCTTCTGACCTCCCTCTTCTGTCTTATTTAAGCTCTTGATATAAAATTATTTGATCAAACGCTGTAAACCATTTCAGAAGTACAATCTTGCTCTTAAAAATATCCTCCCTAGGGCTTAGTTCCTGCTCACACAGCAGAGCTGACCAATGTAAAGAACAGTGAGAAACACTTGAACAGTCAGGACATGGACAGTCAAAGTGTGAAGGAGAAACTGGTACCTGCAAAGCAGCAGCTCAAACCCCTGTGTGTTGCTTTTTGTTTAAAACTCTGGCTTGTAAATATGCAATGATTGAGCAAAGAGCCCAGAAATGCAGTGTATGGTAGTTCTTCATTCAAGGCAGCTCTAGCATCTGGTCAGTAATTCAGCTGTGAGTGCTGGAAAAGGCTGGGTGTAGCACAGTGAGCGTTAGTCATGGCCTGGAAACAGGGTAGGAAAACAGTTTAAGCTGAAGAGTTACTCAGCTAATTGCTTTAAGTATCAGATTTACCCACCCTAGCACCCAAACTCACTCTGTACTTGACAGTATGAGGCAAAATACTTGCCCCTTCTCCAGGGGGAGGAAATCTTAGGGGCTTTCAAAACCTGCATTTGCAGTACTACAGGCAAACAGGAAAAGAAACTGCTGGCATTAAGGTTCTTGAAGGACTGCAAAACTGTGATGAGATGAGATCTGTAAAATGCACTGGAGTGGATACAAAGAACCAGTGCCACCCAGTGTGTATCCTACCTGCTCACTAGGTGCCACCACTCTTGAAAGCAGCATGCAACCTGTACTTTCCCTTTAATTGCCTTGATTAAAAACAAAGCAACCAAACAAACAAACCAAAACAAACAGCTTAGCTTTAAACTGGCCTTCAGAAGCCACTGGACTTTGCACCAAAACAAATACATGTGTACATTATTCACACTGGCTCTCCTTGGGCACTCTGGCAATAACACACTGGGTCTGCTTGCTAAATAAATGTGCTTACAGCTGTGGTCTGTGAAGAACCCGGTGTGAAGTGCACCTACTTAGTATGGAAGCAAACACAAGTTCCAGCTCCAGTTTTCCTTTCTCTACTTGGCCTGGATTACTTACAAGGAGATGAAAGCACAGCAAGCTGACATTTAGATGGTAATTCCTTCTTGAAATCTGCACAAAATGGGAGCAAAGGTGCAGAAATTACTAATGCTTAGATAAAGGCTACAACAAAGGCCAGATAAGAATAAGTACTGACCAAAGTATGCTGGGAGAATGTACTAGTTGCAGTGCAAGCTGACCTGGGCATGCACTACAGTACATCAATGCTGCAGAGGTGTATACAGGAGGACACATTTAAAAGAAAACCAAGGAGAAGTTGTTAACAATTGTATTTAAAAAGCAATCTGCCCTACATTCATTCTTGCTTCAGTGTCCTGATATGTTCTGCTAATATAAAAACATTGCAGGGAAAGGGCAGATTATTAAAGGACAGTAGAGAGAACACAGGGAATTACAGGAAAGAAGGGTTAGGAATTGGCAGGAGACATCAGAGAGATGTAGAGAGTTGATGTAAATAGCAAAGAGACTTGAGAGTGACAGCAAAAGGTAGCTTTAGCTGGAGAGGGGGAAGAATGTAGGCCCAAAGAGATGTTGCAATAGTCAGCCCATGAGCAAGATGAATCACAGTTACAGTGGTGATGACAGGGAGAGATTTTAAATTGCCAAAGAAGAGAATCTCAGTAAGACAGAGAAAACAAATGTGAAACTGAGATGGGGGGGAAAGGTGCAAAAAGGACTTCAAGCCTGGATGAGAAAAGAAAGTTTTTTTTCTTTGAGATAGGAAACATTCAAATAGTGTTCAGTTCAAAGGACTGGAAATGCAAAGGTCAGCAAATTAAAATGCATGAAGCAGGCAGATTCACAATTAACCAAATTAAAAGTGCATCTATTTCCAAGAATAATGGGGAAGGGAGGGAGAGAATCTATATAGGAGGTTACTGTTACTCCTTCAGCCACATCTCCTGGCAAGTACCACATGAATCAAAGGAAGGACAGAAGGAGCAAAAAATGTCAGTAACAGCATAACAAAACTGCTCCCCAGCTCAAGATACCAAGCAGTGATCTAAGGCTGTGTAATTTTATTACACTAACCCATTTTTTAGCAGTTCTTGGAGGAAAAAAAAGAAAGCCAAAAAACCCACAACAAAACCCTCAAACCAAAACAAACCCAAACCAAAACTAACCAACCAAAAACCAAACAAACAAAAACCATAAAAAAAAAACCCCACACCAAAACAAAATAAACAACAACAACAAAAAAGCCCCACCAATCCACTAAAGCTGGCTGAATCTGCTAGTAGTGCCCAGTACCAAAAGAAATGTGTAGAAAAGGCATTTTTGCATTGGAGGGAGAAATGATTCAGAAGAGAAAGCAGGGAGTATCTGGGAAAGAAAGGCACAGCTGAGTTTTAAGAATAATTGCTTATCTGGAGTTCAGAGTGGCTGGAGAGCAGCCAGGTGGAGAGGGACCTGGGGGTGCTGGTTGATGGTAGGCTGAACATGAGCCTGCAGTGTGCCCAGGCAGCCAAGAGGGCCAGTGGCATCCTGGCCTGCATCAGGAACAGTGTGGTCAGCAGGAGCAGGGAGGTCATTGTGCCCCTGTACACTGCACTGGTTAGGACACACCTCGAGTACTGTGTCCAGTTCTGGGCTCCTCAGTTTAGGAAGGAGGTTGACTTGCTGGAAGGTGTCCAGAGAAGGGCAACAAAGTTGGTGAGGGGCTTGGAACACAGCCCTGTGAGGAGGGACTGAGGGAGCTGGGGTTGCTTAGCCTGGACAAGAGGAGACTCAGGGATGACCTTATTGCTGTCTACAACTACCTGAAGGGAGGTTGTAGACAGGTGGATGTTGGTCTCTTCTCCCAGGCAACCAGTACCAGAACAAGAGGACACAGTCTCGGGCTGCACCAGGGGAGGCTTAGGCTGGAGGTTAGGAGGAAGTTTTACACAGAGAGAGTGATTGGCCATTGGAATGGGCTGCCCGAGGAGGTGGTGGGGTCGCCGTCGCTGGGGGTGTTCAGGGCGAGGCTTGACAGGACGCTTGGTTGCATGGTTTAGTTGATTAGGTGGTGTTGGATGACAGGTTGGGCACGATGATCTTGAAGGTCTCTTCCAACCTGGTCTGGTCTGGTCTATTCTATTCTATTCTATTCTATTCTATTCTATTCTATTCTATTCTATTCTATTCTATTCTATTCTATTTCCCCTGTGGTTCCTCCACATCCTGCAGGAGACTCAAGCGTGGGCTTCCCCTCAGAAAAGCCCTTCAGGACACACTGGTTTCCCCTGTCTTTCAGTTCACCTTTAATGTGTGCATCCTGCATTACCTGCTCACTGCAAATAGTTTTCCATTAAAGAAGTTTTTTCACAGAGCTGGAGAAATGTCCTGACAGCAATAATGACAGGGCACAGGAGAGAGCTGGCACATCCAGAAGATGGCAGGTCAACAGTTCCCCACATTGCTGCTACCCAGAGGGATGATGACAGCACCAGCATAAAAAGGGTTTGATTATGGGAGAACTTCTAAACATTTTGGATTAAGAAGGGTTGATTGATAAGTTTAAAGCACCATCATCTTACATGCAACTGTCCTTAGTCTTTTTGACAAAGGAAGAGAGGATGGGCTGAGAGAGTTGTGGTGGTTCAGCCCAGGGGAGAGAAGGCTCTGGCGAGACCTTGGAGCAGCCTTCCAGAGGCTGGGGAGGGATTTTTATGAAGGCTTCTTATGACTGGATGAGGGGCAATGGCTTTGAGATGGAAGATTTAGATGGGAGATTAGGAAGAAGTTAGGGTAAGACACTGAAACAGGTTGCCTGGGGAGCTCACAGATACCCCCCACCCTGGAGGTGTTCGAGGCCAGGTTGGATGAGCCTTGAGCAAACTGGGCTAGTGGAAGATGTTCCTGCCTGTTGGAACTTGATGGTCTTTAAGGTCCCTTCCAACCTAAACCCTTCTATATGGGTGGCTGGAATGTTTGGTGTTGACACTGACAAATAATGAACTACTCCTCTAATAAGTAAAGAGTAATGAGGCCAGTCATTCTCAAATATGGGTAGAAATTGCCTGAATGGCTGAGTCCATACCTTCCATTGATGGCATGGCACAGGAAACATCTCTGACAGCAGTTAAATATAAAGAACAGCTTGAATCACTTATTTTGCTGGGAGATATTTTAGATCTAAACCAAACAAAAAATAATCCCATGTCTAAAGAGTTTGGTGGAACATTCGACTTGTGCAAACCTGAAACTTGCACCTGCTTCCATCCAGAACCTGTCATGCTAAAATGAGACAAGATGAGCATAGTATGATTTATCTTAAAAAGTTTTCATTTATCAACTTCAGAGGTTTGTTCTAATCCAGGAGAGAGACGTGCATCTAAAACCAACAGACCCTCCCTAAACCAACCCGCCCTAAAGTCAGCAGCAAAGTAGCGTGGAAGTTTCCTTAACAATACTGCTCTGCAGGGAGAGAGCTTCAGAATGAAAGGTCAAGACAGATAAATCTCACAGATCATAGAACCTAGAATGACTCAGGATTGAAGGGACCTCAGAGATCATCTACTGCAACCTCCTAACCATGGGCAGGGACACCTCTCAACCAGACTCAGCTGCTCAAGGCCTCATCCAGCCTGGCCTTCCACACCCCCAGGCAGGAGGCAGCCACAGCCTCCCTGGGCAGCCTGTTCCAGAGTCTCACCACCCTCACACTCAAGAACTTCTTCCTCAGCTCCAGTCTAACCCTGCTGTGCCTCAGCTTCAAACCATTCCCCCTTGTCCTGTCTCTAGACACCCTCAGGAAAAGTCCCTCTGCAGCCTTCCTGTAGGATCCCTTCAGGTACTGGAGGGCAGTTCTAAGGTCCCCCCAGAGCCTTCACTTCTCCAGGCTGAACACCCCCAGCTCCCTCAGCCTGTCCTCATAGCAGAGCTGCTCCAGCCTGTGGATCATCTTTGTGGTCCTCCTCTGAACTTTCTCTTCCAGCTCTGTGTCCTTCTTCTGTTGGGGACACCAGAACTGGAGGCAGGATTGGAGGTAAGGTCTCAGCAGAGCAGAGTCAAGGGGCAGAATCCCCTCTCCTGCCCTGGTGCCCACACTCCTCTGGCTGCAGCCCAGCACACAGCTGCCTGCTGGGCTAAATGAGGGCACTGCTGGCTCCTGGGGAGCTGCACAACCAACCAACACCCCTAAGTCTCTTTCTTCAGAGCTGCCCTCAATCTACTCTGCACCTAGCCTGGATTTGTGCCTGGGACTGGCCTGACCCAGATGTAGCACCTTCATGATGACTCAGCATAAATAAGACACATTGTCTGTTAAAATCTCTGTCATCAGATCAGCAAGAAAAACCACAACAAATATTTGAGCACAGGGTCAGCCCACTTCCTGTGTTTTACCCATGGCTGGATGAGGTGGCAAAGGCACTGTTATTAACTGCTGGAGCAGTCTGTTTCCCAGACTTTTGAATGAATTCATGTTGTCTTGGGTCTGCTCCCCTGCTTCCACAGAACTGTTAGAAGACACTCCATATCTGGCCTTTCAAAAGAGGGAAAGGTATTTTTGTTGTGGAAAGGAAAACATTCTGTGACAGAAATGCTGTGCATGACCATGCAGACCTGTGGCAGAGCCAGCTGGCTACTGGAAAGATGGAAAAATCAATGACTGCACAAGCCTGGCTGCTTGTTTCACAACTGTCAAGCTGTTAAGCAATAGTAATATGGTTATTGCATATTAATAGAATGTAACACAAATTAAAGCTTATTCCAGGTAAGAGCCTAGTAAATAATCTTAAGTTCTGATTCTAAAAGCTGGCACATTTAAATAGCTGATGGATGTTTATGATATTTAGTGTGTGATTAAGATTCAAACTGTGATACAGACTGATGCAATCCAGTCAGCAGTCTGCACTTAAGAAGAGCTTTTGGTGCAAAAGGAATCACCACGGTCTGCTGGGGAAAGAACTGAAAGGCAGGGTACATTCTCCTCCTTCTTCACTGATGCCTCCTTGTGCAGCAGCCATTTTTTGTGGACAACATGCAGGAAACTTCTTTAGAAGGAAATACTTCCAAGAGAGCTGTGCTTTGTCTAGAATAACCACAGGCCTCTTCACCAACCACGCTGCAGACAGAGGCTGCTGCGAGTTTGGTTATCAGAGAGTGTGGGATGGGGAGCCCACAGCTCATAAATAGGCAACAGCCCACAACTCATTTTAGTTCCCAATGAATGTTTTGTGGGACAGCGTTAGTGTGTGAGCCAGGACAAGATGTATGAAATACCTCTTTGCCTCAGAAGAGCTGGTTGAGCTTGACAGCTAGGATAAAGCCTAGACAGCCTGGCATGCCTCTCACTGTCAACAGCAACGCCCTGATGTGGTGAATCCCTCAAAATATGCAAATTCCCCAGGCAGAAGCCTGCCACCATGCCAAGACCTTACTTTGGAGAGTTACACTGCTGTGCTTCCACAGTGTCACCTCAGGGACCAACAACACAAATGCACATGCAAACAGACTTCCTAAATCCATCCTGAAAGGTCAGGACAGAAACTCAAACACGAGTGTCCTCATTCCCCACAGCTTCCTTGAGAAGCGAAGAGGGGAACCAGTTTCAAGAGCTGACCACACATCCAAAGGAAATCAGCATGTATTTGTAACTGTACAGAAGCTTCTTTTGCTTGGGTATATTTCAGGGGGGGGAAACCAAGCCAAATTAAAAGCTCATCTAGTATCACAGAGAATTCTTGGGGTTGGGAAAGACCTCTAGGATCCTATGCTGAGGTAACACCTTTGATAGAAATAGTCCCCGAGCCTTGTTAGCAGCTGAGCTCTGTTACACACTTGCTGTGGAGAAATACAGTGTTAAAACTAGTAACTAACTTTCAAAATCGGCTTGTCTCTCCACTGACCTCAGAGCTGCGCTAGTGACTGAAAAGCCAGGCTGTGACTGGAGCTGGCTGGGAATAGACTGAAAAGGCTTTTTAAATCACTTGCTGTAAATATAAGGGCTTTTGACTGCATGTTTTATGTTGTTAATACTGCATTTTATTGGCTCACACTCACACATGCTTTCTGATGCTTTTCCAAACACCTACCAGTACTGTTGTTGCTACATGGAGCGCTCCAGTATCATGGTTTAGGTTCAGCACACCCAGTTTAGGATAAGCATGTGCTTAAAGACTGAGAAATGTATGGAGTTAAACAGAACCACAGAATGGTCTAGGTTGGAAGGGACCTCCAAAGGTCATCCAGTCCAACCCCCCTGCAGTCAGCAGGGACGTCCTCTGCTTGATCAGGTTGCTCAGAGCCTTGCCCAGTGTGGTAGTTTTAGGCTATGCCTTTAAAAATGTGCTACAGGTTTTGAGCAGAAAAATATAATTAAATCACTCTTGGGTGTACAAAGGAAAACTAAAGATAATTCTAAACAAATTCAGCAGGGAAATATCTAGTATAAGACTGGCTACATCAAAACAATTCTTTCCCCTGATCTCTTCTCTGCTTACTTCACTCAGGAGAGATTAATTCTGCTTTTGCTGACTTCGGCTGCATTATTTTGGTTAAGTCTAACTGCTGCTTTCTCTCTGCTCCTTTCTCCCTTTTGGGGGGAGGGACAGAGGGACAGTTTCCTTGGTCTCTGACCAGGGGGGGTTTCATGTTGTTTGTTAATTGTAAATATTGTAAATCCTGTATATCTGTACATGTTCATTGCATTCCATTGTAGGTTGTAGTTTTGCTTGTAAATAGAGCTTCCATTTGCTTCCAGCTGAGTTAGTCTGGCAAAGTTAATGCTGGGGGGGGGGACTTTGACCCAGACACCCAGCCTTACCCTCAATGTCTCCTGGCATGGGGCCTCAAATACCTCCCTGGGCAACCTGTTCCAGTGTTTCACCACCCTCATGGTGCAGAACTTGTTCCTCACATCCAATCTAAATCTGCTCTGCTCTCATTTCAAACCACTGCCTATCGTGCTGTCCCTGCAGGTCTTTGCAAGCAGCCTTCTTGGAGCCCCTTCAGGTACCGGCAGGCTGCTATTGGGTCTCCCTTAGGTCTCTTCTCCAGGCTGAGCATCCCCAGCTCCCTCAGCCTGCCCTCGTAGCAGAGGTTCTCTAACCCCCTGATCATTTTCCAGGCCTCCTCTGGACCCTCTCCACCAGCTCCACGTCCTCCCTGTGCTGAGGGCTCCCGAGCTGCACACGCTCTGCGGCCCTTGCTGCGGTAGGGGCCAAGCTTTCTCCCTCTCTTCTGGGCCTGTGTTTCTCTTTTCTGAGCTGCCACAAACTATGCTTCCATCGAGTGAAACTAAGCAGGAGCTGCCCACGTGTGTTGTGCTTGGTGCACGTAAAACAAGATCCCAAGCAGGTCATGGTTATTTCCCTGGCACTCGGGCTGCTGGCTACTCAGGTCAGGAATAAAGCTGCTTCTTTTTTTTTTTAACCCCTTTTTTTCTTTCTTCTTCATCTTTTATTTTTTTCCCTTTCCCTCTAAATGCAGTGAGAGCTCGGCAGTGAATATGTAACTGTGGTTTACACCCCCCAGTGCCAGTTTTTGTACAGGGCTCACCACTGGCGTGAGGATCACCAAGGACTTTAATACGCAGGATGCAGCCAGAGCAGAAATCGAGGCGGGGGAAACCGCTCCTCTTTTACACCCGCTCTGCGTGTGCTTCGGGTTACCTTTCCAAGAGCCTCAAGAAGCCAAAGTCCACGACAAAGCCTTGCTCAGGGGCTTCGGGCTCTGCTCCGCAGACGTGCCCCGCAGCGGCTTTCTGAGCGCGGCGGTTCCTCAGCCTCAGCCCTCACGGAGAAGCCTCTGCGCCACGACCCGCGCGCGCCTCCCCTCAGGGCCGGGGCACGGCCGCTCGCCCCCCGCAGCCTGTGGGCTGCAGGGGCCGGGCAGAGCTTCGCCTCAGGGTCGGGGAAGCCCCGGAGGCGGCTCCCGGCCGCCGGCTCCAGCGGAGGGAGGGAAGGGGGCGGAGGAGGAGCGCGCCCGCCCTCGCGCCGCGGCCGGCCCGCGCAGGTCTGCCCGCGCGCAGCCAATGGCGCGCGGCCGTGGCGGGAGGTGTGTGCCACGACCTCACTTCCGGTACCTGTCACCCTGCCGCCCGGAGTCAGCCAGGCGCAGCGGCGGGGTGCCCGTGTCCTCCTCCTTCCCCCTCCGCGACCCCCGCCCCGCCGGGCTGACAGCGCCCGGCAGCTGCTCACCCTGGCTAAGGCTGGCGGCGAGAGGGTGCTCGTGCGCCGGCAGCGGCGGTCGGGAAGCGTTGGGCGCGCTTGTGCGCCGAGAGCCGGGCGGCCCCGCGGCCCCGGCGGCGGAGCGGTAGCCGGGGGACGAGGTGGCGCTTGCCAGACCCGACCCGACCCTGCCCACAGACCCCTTTCGCCCAGGCGAGCGGCTGCGCCTCTCCGCCTGCCTGCGGGCCGCCAGTAATCCACGGTATTGCCTTAGGGGCGTCCGCCCCCTCCCCGCCCCCTGCGGCTGCCTGAGCGCCAGCTGGGACTCCGGCGGCTGAGGGGAGCGCGGGGCGGGGGGGCGTTGGCGGTGGGAGGGCGGCTGGGTGATGTCCCCCACCTCGCTCTCACGGTGGCGGTTTTGCTTATGACCTCTCTTTTCCTCTTACCCCTCTCTCCTTTCATTGATTTATTTTATTGTTTTTTAACGCGTGTATTTATCTTGTCGCCGCGTTTTGAAGCTCCCTGCGAAAAACTGCGGCTGTGGCAAAGGCGAGAAGGAGTTAGCTGGCCTGGGGAGATGCTTTAGCTGTTCCGGCTGCTGCGCTCGGGCATCGCGCCAGCTGCCCGCCCTGCCGGGACCGCGGTGGGCGGCAGCCCGGGGCCAGTGAGGCTAAAGGACGAGCAAGAGCCGGCCTTGGCAGAGCTTGGTATGTGTAGGTAAAAGAGGGAGCTTGGAAACTTAATGGGGAGACTTCAGCGTGCTGCGGGGGGTGGGAAACAGAAAAGGCGATGTTCCGTCAGGCACGGTGCTGGTTTGCAACTGTCACGTCTCTTAAACGCAGCGCATTTGAATTGTCTTTAACGTGGTTTGAGAAATTAACTTGGGCACTAGGCGGAAAATAGGTGCTTGGAGGCTACCCGTGTCGGCTTGGCTTGGCCAGGCGGATTGTGCTTTTACCAGGCAGTGGGTCAGAGTCAAATGTCCTTGCGTGAGGAGAGGGTCAGTGGGAGTTCTCCCTTTATTTGCTTTTGTGGTTTGATGAGAAAAACGTGGGTTTGGTTGTCCCTACGGGGCTGTCCAGTAAGTGCAAAAGACAGCGTTGAAAAAGTAATGGAACGGAGTGCTACAAGGTACTGCCTTGTATTCATGTTAAGATTAGCACAGCCTTGCTGACAGTTTCTAAGCTCTCTGATGGAAGAAGTGTGAGCACAGGATTCGTCAGCCAGGATTATCTATAATAATGATGTTTGGCACTCTGATGGCATTGGATGTCTTAGTTGTGCACAAGTAAAGAGGTTGCATAAGTTTTTGTCAGGAAGGGAAGTTTTGACCACAGTTTACTTTATAGTGTAGAACGTGCACAGAATCTCTTGTTGGCATTTAACTCTGATTACTGGGTTGAAATTCACGTGGTCTTTGCAGGCAGCAAGGTTAATAAGCCAGAAACTGTATTTCCTTTATAAATTCAGAATCACCGACAGCACTGAGGCTACCTGGCCTCCCACTGAAACTGAGGGCAGTTGTGGTTCATGTGATGTGGTCACAAGTCTACTCAAAGCTCAACCAGTGTTATATAACCTTTGTTATTTGGCAGGAGCGCTCTCAAGCAGCCATTGGCTCTTTAGTTACTTTTAGTGGCATGGTTTGGGATTTTCAAGCAGAGCGATGTAGTGCTGTGGAAGGGTGAGAGCCTGTGCAGACCTTATCGGAGGCTTGCAGAGCTGTGTAGCCAGCTTTACATTTCTTTTCCCATGTTTGGAAGGAACACTTGGCATAGACCAAGGGAAAAAAAAATCCTTATCAATCTGATGATGCCTTCTATTGACTGCCATCCTCTGCAGTCGGGTAGTGTAGGTTGTTTGGGCTCCTTATTACAAACGGCCTGAAAACCTCGGTGAGATTCTCACTTGCTTTTTGGTCTTTGTTTTCCGTTCATAACACTCAGTGCTGTATCTTCTCTAAAGGTGCATTCTGAATTTTAAACCATGGAGAAAAGGTTACATTACAGTGATGATTTCTGTACTGTCATGCTGTATGTCCTGTTTTATGTGCTGGGTGTAATAAAAATAGGTTGAGAAGGCAATGTCTTGCAGGAGAGTAGGAGACGTGGCCTAGGATATTCATCTCGTTCTAGAAAATGGATTATCGTGCTCCCTGTTTACCCAAAGTGATCCAAGAGGGCAATGTAAATTTTCTTAGTACTTTTTTCAGAAGGAGCTCTTACTTCCAAATGGCAAATGGCTCTCTTTTTCTCTGCCTTAGCTTTCCTGCTGAGATTTGAGTTCTGAGTTCTGTTTCTCTTGCACGTGGCATATTTGTTGCAAGGCGAGGAGGCGGCGGGTGGGGGGGAAGAAAAGCAGAGAACATAACACTTGTCTGGGAAAAGAAATGAGGTTGAATTCACTCACATATCTTGTAACACGTTCTTACAGCATGTTGGAATTGTAACATTTTTTTATTTAACCTGACAGCTTTTGCAGTCTTTGATTTGTTTGGGTTTGAGTTGAGTGGACTGGGGAGCCGATGCGATTAACCTTTTGTTTTTGTAGATGCGCATTGGGTTTTCTGTTTGGGTTGGTTGGTTTGTTTTTTAGGCCTTATATAGTATGGAAAAGTAAAATCTCTACCTTTAGGGTGTGAATGGCACTTAAAGGGCCAATCTCAAAGGCACCTTGTGGGACGTGTGTGTGCTTGCATCTGGGCAACTATAACTTAACAGTTTGTCCACAGAATCGCCAAGTGTTAGGGGTTGGGAGGGACCTCCAGAGACCACTGAGTTTGTAAGAATGGGCTTTAGGAGTAGAAGTATGTTACTCTATAACAATGATCATAATTAAAGTCACACACAAAGCTTCCACTGTGGTGGCCTTAGACAAGTGGATTTTTTTCTGCTGCGAGGAAAAGTGATACTGAGAGGGACCCTGGTTAGCTAGATGTCAGTGTCGTGCTGCTGTGAAGTTAGGTGTTGTATTAAAAGCCTCAGTCATTTAAAACCATAAAAAAAGCATAACACCCCATTAAATTGCACTATATCAGTATCAAATTAATCAGCTTTGGGAAATGTTATTGATCACTGTGTTTGTTTCTTCTTTAAAGAAAGAATGTCAGCTGCTTAACGGAGAGCCACTCGTCATCCCCAACGTGCACATGAAATGGAAAGGGAACATGTTCTGGGAAACAACTTCTGTTTCAGCCCTACAAGATGCTGCATGAAGTGGTGAGTACATACGTGGCTGGGAGCTATCTTGGCATTGTTTGTGAACAACTGGAGAAGAAAAAAAAACATTTGAGGCAGAGTTTCTGTAAAGGGTGATTAATGCGCAGTCAAGCAACAAGGAAAGAAACCTAAGCGAGTAGTGCCAGCAGTTGATAAATGGAAAGTAGCAGCACAGTCAGGAGAGCAGAGCAAGTAACATTTCCTCTTGTTTTAATGTGGATTGCTGTGCTAGACTTGCATGAAAAGTTGTATAAAGAGTTTATTCAGTAGAAGTAAGAATTCTTTATATTTTAGAAGCAGAGTGCTCAGCTTTTCACAGGAGCAGGTCCATAAAGTTAAATCCCAGTTGACTTTGTATGAAGTAGAGTGCTGAATGTTCACTGGAGAAAAAAGTGCTTACCTGGTAAGGTTAGGCTTGAAATCATCACTGTCCTCTAAATAAAACTGAAGTCTCTTCAGCCTTCCAGAGTGTGATATTTGGCGTGTTTTAAAAACACTAAATTGATACGAGGAGGCGGTTGTGTGACCAGATTGCATGTGGCATTGAGATGTTGCCAAGCCTGATTCCACTTCCTCATACCAGTTCTCATAGTTTCTGCTTATGTAACAATATTTATTTATAAGTGCATTGCATGTGTCTCTTAAGTATCTAGGAAGTATCATCTGTGTGTCCAATGAAGGGCTTCTCGTGCACAGATTAATACAAATCGTGGAGTACCATTCGTTGGTGTTCTAATCCTGACTGAGGCTTGGCAGGTTTGTGTGACTGTTTGCTGTGGTTTAAAATGCCATAAGCATTTATTTTTATGTTATTTCTTTTTTTTTTTTTTTGTTTACTTTGGAGCTATGAAGATGAGAGCTACCTAACAACAGGCATAGTTTGTTCTGAGGTGCTATTTTAATCCACATTTATTGCTTCGAGTTGTCTTAACCCCTGTGGGAACGCTAACAGTACGATACAGACTTGCTGGCACTTGGCTAATTACCTATCCATTTCTAGAAATGCTAATAGACTGTTTTGACACATTTATAAACAAATTAGTCACTTAAGTTTTCCAAACAGTAAAAGAAACTTATTCAAAGGTATTCCTGCCTTGAGGAAATCGGCATAGTTAGCAGCTTCCGAAGTCATGAGGTCCTTTGGTATTTGTTTGCAGGCAGCTGAAATCCATGTGAAAGTGAGTCCAGGATTTTCCTCTTTTTGTATCTCAGCAGTCTGTTTTCAGTTTGTTGAGAAGTATGGAAGGAAACCAGAGCTGCTGTGCAGTGTGCAAATTAACTGCTGGTTGAGTAACTTCTTACTCATCTAGGAGTGGATAATATCCTGGAGCCAAGAGCATTTATTGTTGTCAGTGGTTGAGAGTTTGATGTGTTTTGTGTAACACAACCTGCAGTAGTGTTACTTAGATTTGACCAAAAAAGTGAGTGATTTGAAACTATTCTGCAGTCTGTGCTAAAGGTTTGGAGGCAGAGTCTTGTGTGTATCCATGCATCCAGCTGAGTAGTTCCTGTAACCTGCATACAGGCTCATAATGCCATTGTTGGTTTTTTTTTTGGCTGCACAAATAAGGGTGCTAAGTGCATGTCTTATTTCTATATTTATTGGAAATGATTGCCATGACCCTGAATTTAAACCAGAATGTGAATGTTCAGGTGGTGAGAAGAACTTTTGTTTATTGTCTGGAACTATTTGAAAGTGAGGACTTGCAGTGCTTCAGCAAGAGTGTTATGAAGTTTGTGACATTGGAGTCATGGTGCAGGTTCTTATTAAACAAAACAAAACCTTCTCACAGCTTTGTTCAACATGTGTGGAAAATGGATTAGTAAGGCTTGAATATATAACGTGGAACCATTGGGATTTGAGGGGGAAGAGGAGAGAGAAGGTGGGTGTCGTGTCAAGAGCCTGCTTTGACAGCTCCTGGATTTATTAGCAGGCAGTGCTTGATGGCATTCTTTACAGCAGGGCTGATGAATTCTCCATTACAACCAACTTGCCTCTTAAAATAAAATTAATTGCAGCCCAGAGGTGGTAGTGAATGTTGCTGGCTTGTGGGCAATTTCCAGGGGAAGCTTACAAGAACCATGCATTGCTAGCAGGAAAAGGATGTTTCTCATCATGGAGGCTAAAATGAGATTCTGGGTGAAGTTTAGGAGTCCAAAGAATGATTTCAAAAAGCAGCCAGTGCAATTATGCACAGAATATTGGACACTGAGGTTTACTCAGCAATGCTTAAAATGGTTAAGTGTGGCTTTAAAAATCCTTTTTCTTGGTCTGTAGGTAAACATTCTGTTTGGAGCAAGTGTGCTGCATTGCGATAGGGTTTTGAGTGGGGGGGTTGCCAGCATAAGATGCTGCATGGATATGGTTTCACTACAAGAGAGCTATGCAAACAGGTGAAAGTTCTCTCTGTGGTTGTTCCTGACCAGTTGGTTGTTGGAAATTTGGCTCTGTGAGCTTAAGGTCCACTTCTGTTGTTGTGCTGTGTGTATGTGAAAGCTTAAAAATGATGTAATGTATGTGTTTGTATCCCACATAGCTGCCCATAGAGAAGAGCACATAAGAGATTTGAACTCGTTTGTTTGGGTTTTTTCCCCTCTGAAATGAGCTCTTTTCTCTCTCTATATATAGAACAAATTATTTACTCTTATCCATCTCAGAACAAAAGACTGCTGTGTGCAGTTAAGCATGCCAGCCTGATTAGAAGCAAATTGGGCAGCAGCTTTGGTGTCTAACTAGGAAACAAGCAGCACAGGATACTGCATCTGAAAAAAAGCAGCAGCTGTACATTTTGTGTACTGTGCTTCCATAGAGATGGAGCTGTACATAGACAGGTCAGTATCTTCAAACAGCTGTCAACTGGGGAACTTAAATGTATGGTTTGGGCACCTAATTTTCAGCATAGTGAGCTGCCATCATTCTAACCAAATTTAGCAGGAGTTACATTTCCTCAGGGCTGTAAATCCCATAATAAACCTTGCAATGGGGATTGTATTGCAGTAGTGATTATCCTTTAAGAATATGTGACTGTTCAGTTTGCAGCTCTCATGTGCTTTATTTCTCTTCTATGTGGCATGCACTCTGTGTGTGTGTTTTTGTGTACATGTGCCTATGAAGACATAAATATTAGAACTACCTGAATATTAGAATGGGATGTCCCCTCTCCGTGCTGTTCCTGAGAGCCCTGCAGTTTACAGAGAGAGGTGTGGTTACACAGCATGGCCTCATCTGATCTAGCAACCCTTGTTACAAATCAGTCAGGCTCCCTCTTGATGCTTCTTCTGCTTTGCTTCCATCCCTGCCTTTTGATCCTTCCTTTTAGCTGCCCCTTAGTGAATCTGTTCAGCTAGCTCTAGCTGTGTCCTGCCTTAGGTTTCTAACCAGCTCCTTGAGCTGAATTGTTTCACTGAGGTTATGTCTGCACTACACAGTAAAAGATGGCAGGGACCATTCTCTGGACCCAGAACAAAATCACAGAATCTCATGCACACACTCACCCACCCCTGCCCCCCTCCTCCCCCACCTCCCCAAGAGTTTCCCCCCTGAAAAATTATGCCGGCATCTAACCTGCTGGTGGAGAGCAGTTCGCTGCTCTGAACTTGCTGTCCCCTTAACTGTGCCTGCACGTTTGTCTGGGACAGGGCCAAGTTGGTATGGGCCAAAATGGTGTCAGAGAGGACTCTTAACAGCATGGCTTGAACCTGGGCTTTGGCCTGGTTTTATTTACTATTTCAGATGTGGCCACTGAGATCAGACAAGTGTGACGGCCAGCAGAGGCGGGAGGGAGACATGAGGCTGGAAAAGAAGAAGGGAGAGGGAAGGTGCAGGGCTGACAATGTCACAGAGCTATGGAAAAGATCTTTTGATGTCAGGGAGCTATTACATTGCTTAACTTATCTAACTGCACCCTTAACATTTTACAACCAACAGCTTCTGTTTGGCTCTGCAGAAGGCTGTGAGTGCTGTGTCCCTATAATTGCCTTTTCAGAGTCTGATTCAATCAGCTCAAATGCTTTACAAAGTGAATTAAAAGTGGTATTTGACAGCACATATATGGCTTTTAGAACAGGTTTTCTTATCCTGGCTGTTTCATCAAACTGTTCAGCTGCTTCCTTAGTTAAAAGAAGTGGGGAGGAGAAGTGGGGTGGCAGACAGGTGATAAGGTTTTTAAGAGGGAGGGGGCTGTTAACTGGGTAAATAGACAGTCAGCACATCATATGAAGGATGAGAAGAGAGCTCAGAAAGAAGCTTAGGAATAATTAGTTGTGTTTTGGATGTATTTTGATCATGCAGGAGTGTGAGGCTTGTGATCTGCATACTGTAGACAGTGACCTGATTTAGAACTGTGAAGTCATGTGTCCCAAGTATATCCTCTATCAGCAGCTTGGAAGTACAAGCACTTGATGTCCATTTGCCAAAAAAAATGTAGATTCATTGCCTTCATACCTGTTGCCAAGACTCCTATCAGCAATGCCAGTTCAGTGTAAACTTTGGGGGGTTGTGTGATGTTCTTAAAGCACCAGGAAGAAAAACCAAAACCACCAACAAAACAAACTGAAGGCCTGGGTTGTTTTTTTTTTAACCAAAAAACCCCAAACCCCCAAACTCCAACAGCAAAAAAAGAAAAAGTGAAAGAATTTTGTTCCACGTTCCACTCTGGGTGCTCGGAGCTGTGGCATGCCCTTAAATCAAAGTTGGTTTATTTTTAGCAGGTTGGAGTGATTTATTTATTTATTTGTCTGTTTAAATGTAATAGCTGAGCAACAAGAGGCTATCAAAACACTTTGGTGGAATGAGTGAAATATTAGGATAGTGGGGAGGAAGTGAAGTACACAGCTCCAGGCCCTGTTTGTAGGGGAGGTTAGATTTTTGTCTACTTGTTGGAGAGTAGCAAAGCTAACCCACTGGGGGTTACTCACTTGAAAAAAGACACTTGCCAGCAGAAGGGGCCTAAATCTAATACCTTGTCTGAAGGGCCATTCTCTTTTATAGGAAATAAATCCTTCTGTTAAGCTAAATTTAGGTTATCCAATATGTCTTGTTATTATGTCTGGGCAAGGGAATAAACTTTGTCAGTGAAGTAAAGCCAGGAAGATACACAGTGATCTTCTCTGATAAGAAGGCAAATTCAGGCTTCTTGAATCTCTTCCAGAAACAGATGTAAATGCCAGGGTGTCTTTTCAAACAGTGAATAATTGTGGTCTGTTGTGTTGGGTGATGAATTGCACAGGGGGTTGCAGATGGTGAGAAGAGTGCAGCTGTGCAGATCATAGAGAAGCAGAGCTAGAAGGCTTGAGGGGATGAAGGAGGTGATTTGAGGATGGGTTGGCATGGCTTATGAAAGAGAGGGGTAAGACAACTGCAAGAGTATTGAAGCAGAGTGTGCCAGGCTACAGCCAAAAGTGAAACCTGAGATCTGGGGATGGGGAGAGTACTGGGGGCTGGAAAGGAGGTATACTTGAGATAGAAAGGTAATGTTTATCTTTGAGGCAGAAGTTGCAGGTATGTTCAAGGCCAGGCTGGATGAGGCCTTGAGCAACCTAGTCTAGTGGAAGGTGTCCCTGCCCATGGCAGGGGTCTTGGAACTTGATGATCTTCAAGGTGTCTTCCAACCCCAACCATTCTATGAGTCAATGAATCTGTACCAAAGTACCTAGACTTTTGTCTCAAGCCAAAACATGACTGAGCTTAGCTGTGGAAGTTTAATTTGTAAATGAAAAGAGAAAGCTAAGAGGCTTCATGCTGGCTTTAAAGGAATGCTGGGAGGTAGGGCAGCTGTTCTACTAAGAGATACAGATGCAAAGTTGGGAGGGGATGTGACTTGGATTGTTCTGAGCAGAAACTGTGTAATGAGATGAGGGTGGCAAATTGTGGGGGTTTGCCAGGTGGAGAAGTTGTGTTTGAGCAGAGATTCTAGAAGAGGGGGATTGCAAGGCCTAGGTTATGGTAGAAAGGCAGGAAAGATTCAAAGGAAACTTTGCATGGTCTTAAATCTAGATGCTCAAAAGCCTAAACCATCTTTCAACTTACTGCATTAAGTAATTATGATTTAAGTTACCCTTCTCTCTTTTTGTTCTTAGTTTTGCTTAGAAGCATTGCTCCAAAGCAAGAGCTCTTTATTCAGAAAGAACACTGCTGTCATCATGCCTCTAAGAACTCAGGTTTTTGCCCACAGGTCACAAATCCTCAGCCAAAGTGAATATTTAACCACTGTTTCAAGGACAGCCAGTTATCTTTGCCTTAATAAAATACACAACTGGGAGTCCCACAGTGAAGGACACTGGAAGAACTGTAGAATGCACCAAGTATTGACAGAACTCCAAGCACACAGCATTACAAGAAAAGGAAAGGAGGAGGGGCAAAAGTCCAGATGTGTCTTGGATGAGAGGTATACTCCAAAACTGCTACACTTAAAGCTCTCTGCAGGGTTGTTTTCTCCTCTCTTTTAATCTGGTAACCTCAGAAAGTCAGCTACATGCAGTATGGGCTGCAGTCCAATCCCTCCACCCAATAACTTTCATGGATTCATAGATGTACAGAATTGTTTAGGTTGGAAGGGACCTTAAAGATCATCCAGTTCCAATTCCCCTGCCATGAGCAGGGACACCTCCCACCTAGCCCAGGTTGCTCAAGGCCTGATTCAACCTGGCCTTGAACACTTCCAGGGAGGGGCATCCATGACCTCCCTGGGCAACCTGTTCCAGTGTCTCACCACCCTCACTTGAAAGAATTTCTTCCTAATCTCCAGTCTGAATCTGCCCTCCTCAAGCTTCAACCCATTCCTTCTCATTCTATCACTACAAGCCCTTGGGAAGAGTCTCTTCCCTGCTGTCTTGTAGCCCCCTTCAGGTACTGGAAGGCTGCTCTACAGTTCCCCCCAGAGTGTTTTCTTCTTCAGGCTGAACAGCCCCAGCTGTCTCAGCCTGTCCTTTTAGGAGAGGTTCTGCAGCCCTCTGATCATCTTTGTGGCCTCCTCTGGAGCTGCTCCAGCAGCTCAATGTCCCTCTTATGCTGGGGGCACAAGAACTGGAGGCAGTGGTGCAGGTTAAGGTCTCAGGAGAGCAGAACAAGAGGGGCAGAACCACTTCCTGCATCCTGCCAGTCATAATTCTTTATATCCTATTAGATATCTTTGTTATATTAGCCCAAGCACAGATTACCAACCACACTGTGGTGACACCAGCCTTGGAATGAACCATCTCTGTCCTCTTTGAAGGAGACTGGGAAATCCCTTAGCTCAATTAATATTTATTTTTTTTTAATGAGCTTTTAACCCACTATTGCTGTGGCTAATCAGAGTTTAAGGTGATCCAAGAAGTGTTGTCAAGTAGAGAAACTGTTAACACTGCCAGCAGAGAATGAGAACAGACTCTGCAGTGTTTCTACTACATGGTGACAAGTCAGTTCCACAGTGCACTGACTTTTTCCCACGGCTTGTAGTGATAGGATGAGGAGGAATGGATTGAAGCTTGAGGAGGGCAGATTGAGACTGGAGGTAAGAAGAAATTCTTTCCAGTGAGGGTGGTGAGACACTGGAACAGGTTGCCCAGGGAGGTGGTGGCTGCCTCCTCCCTGGAGGTGTTCAAGGCCAGGTTGGATGAGACCTTGAGCAACCCGGTCTAGAGGAAGGTGTCCCTGCCCATAGCAAGGGGTTGGAACTAGATGATCTTTAAGGTCCTTTCCAACCTATACCATTCTTTGAATCTGTGAAAGTGAACCTTCAGGTCTTGTCACAGGTGAGGAGTCGTGGTTGCAAAGGCTTTAAAGTTCTGTCATTTTTCTGTGAGTTGATAACTGGAAAGAAGAAAGGAAAACAAGTTATTGACCCTGGAGAGGAAATGGTGCAATGTGAATCCAACAATCACCTGTTTGGCCTGTCAATTGCCAATCAGCATGGAGTCAGACCCTTGCAACACGAAGGACCGAGCCAGCTCCAGCATGTTTGCTGTTTGCACAGTCAGTAGTTCAGGGACGTGGCACGAGGAGGGCAAACCGTGAGTGTACGAGAAGGGGAAAGAGCAGGAAAGCACCACAGGATAATGTGAGGTGACAGAGGCGTGAGGAGTCCCTGCACCATGGCAGGGGCTTGGAACTAGATGATCCTTGAGGTCCCATCCAACCCTGACAATTCTAAGATTCTTCTCCCCATAGTTGCTGGTAGTACAGAATAGAATAGAATTAACCAGGTTGGAAAAGCTGGGGGCGGGAGTTGATCTGCTGGAGGGTAGAGAGGCTCTGCAGAGGGACCTTGACAGGCTGGGCAGATGGGCAGAGTCCAAGGGCAGGAGATTGAACACATCCAAGTGCTGGGTTCTGCACATTGGCCACAACAACCCCATGCAGTGCTACAGGCTGGGGTCAGAGTGGCTGGAGAGCGGCCAGGCAGAGAGGGGACCTGAGGGTACTGGTTGATGGTAGGCTGAACATGAGCCTGCAGTGTGCCCAGGCAGCCAAGAGGGCCAATGGCATCCTGGTCTGCATCAGGAACAGTGTGGCCAGCAGGAGCAGGGAGGTCATTGTGCCCCTGTACACTGCACTGGTTAGGCCACACCTTGAGTCCTGTGTCCAGTTCTGGGCCCCTCAGTTTAGGAAGGAGGTTGACTTGCTGGAGCGTGTCCAGAGAAGGGCAACAAAGTTGGTGAGGGGTTTGGAACACAAGCCCTGTGAGGAGAGGCTGAGGGAGCTGGGGTTGCTTAGCCTGGAGAAGAGGAGACTCAGGGGTGACCTTATTGCTCTCTGCAACTACCTGAAGGGAGGTTGTAGACAAGCAGTGGTTGGTCTCTTCTCTCAGGCAGCCAGTACCAGAACAAGAGGACACAGTCTCAGGCTGCACCAGGGGAGGTTTAGGCTGGATGTCAGGAAGAAGTTCTATACAGAGAGAGTGATTGCCCATTGGAATGGGCTGCCTGAGGAGGTGGTGGAGTCACCATCATTGGAGGTGTTGAGAAGACTTGATGGGATGCTTGGTGCCATGGGTTAGTTGTTTAGGTGGGTTGGATTGGTTGAGGGGTTGGACTCGATGATCTTGAAGGTCTCTTCCAACCTGGTTTATTCTATTCTATTCTAAAAGACCTTTGGGATCATCAAGTCCAACCTCTCACCCAACACCATCTAATCAACTAAACCATGGCACCAAGTGCCCCATCCAGGCTCTTCCTAAACACCTCCAGTGATGGTGACTCCACCACCTCCCTGGGCAGCCTTTGTGTGCTGGACCAATTTAATGCTCTCAAGCCTTTCTCACACTGTCTGAAACTCAAAGAATTCCACTCAATTTCATTACCAGTCAACCAACTCAGAACTACTTTGTATCTGTAAGATATTAGAGGATATGGCATGACAATACACTGTGTAGTCCACATTGTATATAATATATGACTTTGTATTCAATTAAGTATTTATGTCACAGGAACATTCCTTTGCTGCTTGAAAGCAATGGAGGTCGAAATCACAGTTGGAGTAATAAATATGCTCACAGAATAAAAGATCAGTCAGTTACTGCTTATCCCTCATTTTACTCTAAAGAGCAATTGACAACAGGTGATTTTATTAGCAAGAATTCTAAGTTTTAAAAGAGTATGTCACTACCAGTCTTTGTGTTCAGTTCTGGTGTCCTCAGCATAAGAAGGACACAGAGCTGTTGGAATGAGTCCAGAGGAGGCCACAAAGATGATCCAAGGGCTGGAGCAGCTCTGCTGTGAGGATAGGCTGAGGGAGCTAGGGGTGTTCAGCCTGGAGAAGAGAAGACTCCGGGGGAATCTTAGAGCTGCCTTCCACTACCTGAAGGGATCCTGCAGGAAGGCTGCAGAGAGACTTTTCCTGAGAGTGTCTAGAGCTAGGACAAGGGGGAATGGTTTGAAGCTGAGGCAGAGCAGGGTTAAACTGGAGCTGGGGAAGTTGTTCTTCAGTAGGAGGGTGGTGAGGAGGCTGTGGCTGCCTCCTGCCTGGGGGTGTTGAAGGCCAGGCTGGATGAGGCCTTGAGCAGCTGAGTCTAGTTGAGAGGTGTCCCTGCCCATGGTTGGGAGGTTTGAGTAGATGATCTCTGAGGTCCCTTCCAACCTAAGCCATTCTGGGATGATTCATTAGGGTCTTAGCACCAATACATAGCAATTGCTATCACATAGAAACTTCTGTGGCTAGAAAACAATACAAAATACTATTGTCTTCTATCCTAGTATGTAAGAACACATTTTAAGGTATCCATACCCAGAGATGAACCTTGAAGGTTGTCAACATGCTCTCAGAGTCTGAGGAAGTGTATCAGAGTCTTTGCTTGTTTCTGTTCGTGCCAGTGGGGTTTTATTTCTATCCATCAACACAGTATGTCTAAAAATTCACATTTATTAGTAAGAGTGTCCAGAGAGCTTTGCTTGTACAAATGATGCTATCTTCCTGGGTCATGTGTGTTGTGGTGAGGTTTTGGAGGGCTTGGTTTGCACGTGAACAAGGAAAGCTTCTGAGTTTTAAGAGGCTTATGTAACAGGACAGCCAATATGTTTCATGGCACATGGCCAAAAGTTTGGCCTGGCACTGCCTCACTATGCATTAAATGATAATTTAATTGACAATTGTGCAGACACAGATGTCTTTAATTCCTTACCCTCTGAAATGTATTTTTAACATACGCAGGGCAAACGTGCTCTGCCGGAGGCTCAGCAAGGGGCTTACATCAGAACTTGCTTGTCCTGAAGAGCACCATTTAGTTGCCACACTAAAATGCAATTTGTATTTGCCTTTTACCCTCAGATGTTGGACTTGATGAGCTTTGAGGTCCCTTCCAACCATATTGGTTCTATGGCTCTGTCTTTATCCTTCAACAAATGAAGCCTCTGTAGGCTATCAGGATATGGTTATAAAATCGTGGAGGAGCCACGTTGCATAATCTCAGATGCTGTAAGGAAACAATTGCAACATTCCAATTTAGTCTTGAGCAGCTGGTTTCCAGTGAGCAGCATGTTAGGGCAGATGTTAGGGTGCTGCACTTTGGCCACAACAACCCCATACAGAGCTACAGGCTGGGGGCGGAGTGGCTGGAGAGCTGCCAAACAGAAAGGGACCTGGGGGTGCTGATTGACAGCCACCTAAACATGAGCCAGCAGTGTGCCCAGGTGGCCAAGAAGGCCAATGGCATCCTGGCCTGCATCAGGAATAGTGTGGCCAGCAGGAGCAGGGAAGTCATTGTGCCCCTGGACTCAGCACTGGTTAGGCCACACCTTGAGTCCTGTGTCCGGTTCTGGGCCCCTCAGTTTAAGAAGGACATCGAGACACTTGAAGGTGTCCAGAGAAGGGTAATGAGGCTGGGGAGAGGCCTTGAGCACAGCCCTGTGAGGAGAGGCTGAGGGAGCTGGGGTTGTTTAGCCTGGAAAAGACAAGGCTCAGGGGAGACCTCATTGCTCTCTACAACTACCTGAAGGGAGGTTGTAGCCAGGAAGGGGTTGGTCTCTTCTTCCAGGCAACCAGCACCAGAACAAGAGGACACAGTCTCAAGCTGTGCCAGGGGAAGTTTAGGATGGAGGTGAGGAGTAAGTTCTTCCCTGAGAGTCGTTCATCATTGGAATGTGCTGCCCAGGGAGGTGGTGGAGTCACCATCCCTGGAGGTGTTCAAGAGGGGATTGGATGTGGCACTTGGTGCCATGGTCTAGTCACAAGGTCTTGGGTGATAGGTTGGACTTGATGATCTTTGAGGTCTCTTCCAACCTTGGTGATACTGTGATGTGTAGGCTGCTTGCAGGTGCTGTACTCGCTGGCATCACAGGACGTTAGGGGTTGGAAGGGACCTCTGGAGATCTTCGAGTCCAGCCCCAAGCCAGAAGGGAGAGACTTAGACTTCACCATTCAAGTCCATCCCTGACTTCACCACTCAGTTTATTTTTACATATTGTTTTTAGAAAAATAAATGGGCAATAGTTTAGGACATTCAATATGGGCATGCAGCTCAGGTGCTTTTATTCTGGGGGGGAGGTTTGGGTTGTTCCTTTATTAACAAACCAGAGCTAGCCTCACCGATTCCTGAAGCCGAATTATCCCTCACTGTTCTTCAGTTCAAAATCTCAGCTTCTGTAATTAGCTTGTCAGACATTTGGGCAGTACTGCAAAACTCAGGAAGCACAGCTGCCTTCCAAACAAGCAGGGAAGGAGTCTGGGGACATGTGGGAAAAGTAAGAGAGCTTCACATTCGTGAATGCCATCATAAAAATAAAGCAAACCCTCAGATGACACGTTTCTGTGTGAGCATGACCTTGGATCTTGGATCAAATAGCAAATACACCAGTGGTGTGTTTGTCTGAATGTGACCTTGCACTGCTTCAAATACCAATCATCAATCAAACTTTTCATTTGCATGTGAAGAAAGTAGCCTCTGAAAGTGGTGCCTCAAAGCCTTTGCTTCTCAGTGGTTGTGACCTTCACCTGTAAGCATTCAGCAAACACCTGGAGCATCAGTGTGCTAAACACTATCTTCTTTTAGCTTCATCACCTACAAGATGTTGTCAGAATCTGTGAAAGTTAAAAGCCCAGATTTCTGTGGCTGTTGCATTGGGGGGACAGAGCCAGGCTGGGACAGGGACAGAGACAGAGACAGCCAAGGACAGGACAAGAGGCACTGGGGGCAAGCTGGAGCAGAGGAGGTGCCACGGGAACAGAAGGGAAAACTTTTCCCCTGTGAGGGTGCCAAAGCCCTGGAGCAGGCTGCCCAGAGAGGCTGTGGAGTCTCCTTCTCTGGAGATGTTCCAAACCCTCCTGGATGCATTCCTGTGTGACCTACTCTAGGTGATCCTTCTCTGGCAGTGGGGTTGGACTGCATGATCTTCTTGAGGTCCCTTCCAACCCCTAACATTCTGTGCATCTGTGATTCAGTTCATCTTTCATTACAAAGAAATGCAGGTCGTCTTCCCCTAGGTAGTGAAGGCAATGATGCTGAATACAAAAACTCAGGGTTAAAGGAGAAAAACAAAACAAATGAAAACCCCACAAGCAAACAAACAAAACCCCCACAACACACACCCAAACCAACCAACCAACCAAAAAGCCACCAAACAAAACAGCCATAAAGCTCCAACTGTCTCAGTGTTCTATTGGTATTCTGTGCAGACTTGAATCTATCCCTTGACTCTGGATGAGGGGATTGAGTCCATCATCAGTAAATTTGCAGATGACACCAAGCTGGGGGCAGGAGTTGATTTGCTGGCGGGTAGAGAGGCTTTGCAAAGGGATCTCAACAGGCTGGACAGATGGGCAGAATCCAGAGGCATGAGATTGAACACATCCAAGTGCCAGGTTCTGCACACTGGCCACAGCAACCCCATGCAGTGCTACAGGCTGGGGGCAGAGTGGCTGGAGAGCAGCCAGGCAGAGAGGAACCTGGGGGTGCTGGTCGATGGTAGGCCTGCAGTGTGCCCAGGTGGCCAAGAGGGCCAATGGCATCCTGGCCTGGATCAGGAAGAGTGTGGCCAGCAGGAGCAGGGAGGTCATTGTGCCCCTGTACACTGCACTGGTTAGGCCACACCTCGAGTCCTGTGTCCAGTTCTGGGCCCCTCAGTTTAGGAAGGAGGTTGACTTGCTGGGAGGTGTCCAGAGAAGGGCAACAAAGCTGGTGAGGGGTTTGGAACACAGCCCTGTGAGGAGAGGCTGAGGGAGCTGGGGTTGCTTAGCCTGGAGAAGAAGAGGCTCAGGGGTGACCTTATTGCTGTCTACAACTACCTGGAGGGAGGTTGTAGACAGGCAGAGGTTGGTCTCTTCTCCCAGCAGCCAGCACCAGAACAAGAGGACACAGTCTCAGGCTGCACCAGGGGAGGTTTAGGGTGGAGGTTAGGAGGAAGTTCTACACAGAGAGAGTGATTGCCCACTGGAATGTGCTGCCCAGGGAGGTGGTGGAGTCACCATCCCTGGAGGTGTTGAGGAGGAGACTTGATAGGGTGCTTGGTGCCATGGTTTAGTTGATTAGGTGGTGTTGGATGATAGGTTGGACACGATGATCTTGAAGGTCTCTTCCAACCTGGTTTATTCTATATTCTATTTGACATCAGTCATTTCCAGGAACAAACCAATCTCCCCTCTTTGCAGACATGAGGTAGGAAAAAGAAGCTCTATTATTATTCTATTTTCAATCATCAGGATTTTACTGCAAATTGGAGCAATTTGAGTAATGTCAGCTTTGATGCAGCTGATGCCCATTTTATGTGGAAGAAAACAAACATGACTCCAGATAGATGTAAACCTGAGGTGGTGGACCTGTAAATCTTGTCTCTGGAGCCTGAAGGCAAGTGTTGCAAAACCCCTGTGTCCCATGGCTGATGAAGTCAAATCAACTCCTGTTGTTAAAAGGGTTAGCAATGGCTAATTTAAAGGCAGCTTTCAGTTCTCATACCTGGAAGTGTGGCATTTCTTTGAATCCCAAGTCAGTGCCAAACCCCTGGGTGTAAATGTAACGTGCTCTCAAATGGGTTCTTAGCGAGTCCCTGAGAGGCTTGCTGAATTTGAAGTGGCCCCTTGGCGAGCCATGTGGTGCTAGGATGTTGTCATTTTTTGACAAGCAGCTGACTTCTTCTTTGAGCTATATTCTGCTCTCAGCTTGAGTTTCCACTGTTGGAATTACTGATGGATTTTGTTTATTTACTGGAGCATGTTGTTTCACTTGAGAGTAAATGCCTCCATCTTCCCTTGGCTGGATTTCTGTGGGAGCTTTACTGCTGGAAGAACGATGAGTAAGTGTGGGCTATGTCTGCCACTTCCATAGCCCTGTCAAAAGATGATAGTGCCTAACCTAATTGAGATCCTGTCTGATCTGTGAAGCAGTTTTCAGCTCTCCTCTGAGACTCGGGAGGCCTGGCTGATTTACTTCAGTCAATGCAAGTGCCTGGTTTACAGTTCCAGCTAGGGACACAATCATTAGATTCTTCAGAGAGGCTTCAGGCTGGACATACACATTTTTATTCCTAACACAGCAAGAGGTCCAACTTCTAAAGAGTGTGTTACTGCAAGTTTTGGCATTAAGGAATTATTCTTGGCTGTGCAGCATGTGTAGCCCTCTCCCCAGCTGCTTATTTCTGCTCCCTCCTTGGAGCCAGCACAAATACTTGTGAGGCTGAATGGGGGAAGTGGTGTGATTGAAAAGTACTGCTTTAAATTTGTTGCTGTGGCTCTGCAAAGTCCAGGAAGTTCTGCTCAACCCAAACATGTAAGTAAGGTGCTTGACATTATCATAGAATAGCCTAGGTTGGAAGGGACCTCAGAGATCATCTGCTCCAACCTCCCTGCCATAGGGATGCCTCTCAGCTGCTCAAGGCCTCATCCAACCCCCAGGCAGGAGGCAGCCACAGCCAACCTGGGCAGCCTGTGCCAGACTCTCACCACCCTCGTGCTGAAGAACTCCTTCCTCAGCTCCAGTCTCACCCTGCTCTCCCCCTAGACACCCTCAGGAAAAGTTCCTCTGCAGCCTTCCTGTAGAATCTCTGCAGGTGTTGGAAGTTTCTTAAGTGAGTCTGCTGACAATGAATTTCTGCTTTATAATTCTTTTTCTAACTTCTTTTCCCCCCTCCATTACTGACTACATCAGTTGTATGAGAGTGAGCAGGCATGGGATAAGTAGGTTCATTACCTCCTGGATGATCTTGCAACAGCCCTGTTATTAGTTGTTTCTTAAACAGCAATCTTGGCATAACAAAGACTTGTTTAGGACTATTTAGACTATACTGAGTGCGTTACATAACTGAAAGGCAACGTTGGAGAGAGCCACTATCTAATCATGAAAGTACAGAAAGCAGCTGAATAGTTGTCATGAGAACCTCCATTCTGTGCTGTGCTCCCAGGGCTCTGCTTAGTGCAGGGGCCAGACCTGCTGCTGTGAGAGGATGCAGCAAACTGGGAGTGAGAGCTGAGCAGAAGGCTGTGGGCTGGGATTTGCCTCTTGTGGGTGAAGTAGATATTTGAGTGGATCTAGAGCCTGCAGCATTGAAGAGGCAGGACAAGCAGGCAGCTGCTTGAAGAGGCAGGACATAACACTGCTGCTGAGAGCCATTGCCATCTTCTGACTTGAGGTCCCTGCTCTCTGCGGAGATGTGGCCTGGCTTAAAGAGCTTGAGGAGGGGAGATTTAGGCTGAAGATTAGGAAGAAATTCTTTACAGTGAGGGTGGAGAGACACTGGAACAGGTTGCCCAGGGAGGTCATGGCTGCCTCCTCCCTGGAGGTGTTCAAGGCCAGTTTGGATGAGGCCTTGAGCAATCTGGTCTACTGTGAGGAGCTGGAACTGGATGATGTTTAAGGTCTCTTCCAACCCATTCTATGAGTCTATGAATCTCTAAGGCAGAAATGCTGCATTTAAAAGGAGGATGAGTGACCCTGTTCAGAGACATTTCTCTTTCTTTTATGCATTCCAGGCAATCAGGCTCCAGAGAGTCAGGACTTGAGGGTGATTTAGTTTCTACTCTGTGCTATGGAATCTTGGAAAGAAGTTACAGGGAGATGCCAGCAGAGACTGAATCTGGCTCAGTAACTGCAGAGGAGTTGAATGGTGACTGTTAGTGATGATGTCATTGTTCTATTTTCCTTTCCCTTTTTTCAGCCTGTGCTTTCCTCCCCTTCCTGGACTGCTTTTTCTGTTGACTTTTTTTTTTTTGGCTGTTTCTGTGTAGGGTCTGCCCACACTTTTGTAGCTAAGCAGTGCTAGTCAATCCTTTCAACAAGTGTTTGGGGCTTTTTGGTCTTTGCATGTTGTGAGAGTGTTGGGAAATGCTGAATTTCAAACTGTGCCTTTGTATACACTGCCATTACAAGCAATTAAATGTCCTCATATTTGTCTTGCACTCCATGGTGATTTTATGGGTCTTGCCTTTGAGTGTTTTTATCATCATACAGATTGAGATTTTAGACTTTTCCCATGAGAGGGACTTTAAACAGATGTTTCTAGAGCCTTGCATTTCTATTAGTGCACACCCTGCATCATGGCTGCTTTGCACTTGTCTGATGTGTAAGGAATCCTCCATGCCTAGGGTGGTTGCCTCCTCTTTGTCAACTCGTGGTTGTTCTCTCTGCAGAATCTGTATCCTGATGATGTGTTTCACTGATGGCAGTCCTCTTCTTGCCACGTGACAGGTGTAGCTCATGCTAGTGTGTCCTTACAGATTCACTTTTAAAGGCCATTTGCATCAGGAGAAGTGTGGATTTCTGACTTGCAAATTATATTTTGTCATTTCATTAAGTGATTTCCTCATTTTTTTCAAGAACTTGGCTGCTCAAGGCCTCATCCAGCCTGGCCTTCAGCATCCTCAGGCAGGAGGCAGCCACAGTCTCCCTGGGCAGCCTGTTCCACAGTCTCACCACCCTCACACTCAAGAACTTCCTCAGCTCCACTCTAACCCTGCTTTCCCTTAGTTTCAAATCATTCCCCCTTGTCCTGTCTCTAGACACCCTCAGGAAAAGTCCCTCTGCAGCCTTCCTGGAGGATCCCTTCAGCTATTGGAAGGCAGCTCTAAGGTCCCCCCAGAGTCTTCTCTTCTCCAGGCTGAACACCCCCAGCTCCCTCAGCCTGTGCTCACAGCAGAGCTGCTCCAGCCCTTGGATCATCTTTGTGACCTCCTCTGGACTCACTCCAGCAGCTCTGTGTCCTCCTCCTGCTGGGGACACCAGATCTGGAGGCAGGCTTGGAGGTGGGGTCTGAGCAGAGCAGAGCCAAGGGGCAGAATCCCCTCTCTTGCCCTTCCTCCCACACTGCTCTGGCTGCAGCCTGGGATATGATTTGCTTTGTTTTAGTTTCTTAATACCCTGTAAAATACAAACTATTACTAGTATGTAAGATGCCAAAGTATGAGAACTGAATCAAATGTGGCAGGGCAGAGGAGAAAACATGCTTGTTTTCCCAGACAGGGGACTAGACTTGGCTGTCCAGGTGCCAAAGCTAATTTTCAGTTCTTGTTGTGTTCTGCTGGTTTTTAATGTATTGAATCAGGACATTGTAAATATTGCTACCTGAAGGGTGGTTGTAACCAGGTGGGGGTTGGTCTCTTCTACCAGGCAATGTGTGGCAGAAGGAGAGGACACAGTCTCAAGTTTAGGCTGGATGTTAGGAAGAAACTCTTCCCAGACAGAGAGATTGGCACTTACAATATGCTGCCCAGGGAGGTGGTTAAAAAGAGACTGGATGGGGCACTTAGTGCCATGGTTGAGTTGATCAGATGGTGCTGGATGATAGGTTGATGATCCCAAAGGTCTTTTCCAGCCTGGTTAATTCTGTATTCTATAGCTTACATATTTCAGGCTCTGCCTGTTCATCTAAGTTTTCTGAAAGGGTCTGCCTCACCCAGCAGTTTTGCATGTGCAGTGTTGAGCCACAACACTCTCAATGTGACCCAGAGGTAATGATTGTCTCAAGCTTAACCTTTGCAAGCAAACCCTTTCCAGGATCAATTTGTTTATGTAGTCAATCCAGACTTTGGTACTGTGTCTCAGAGACCATTGCATCTGAGGGACCTTTGGGGTCCTCAGTACCTGGGGGCTCAGTACCTGAGCCAGCAGTGTGCCCAGGTGGCCAAGAAGGCCAATGGCATCCTGGCCTGTATCAGGAACAGTGTGGCCAGCAGGAGCAGGGAAGTCATTCTCCCCCTGTACTCAGCACTGGTTAGGCCACACCTTGACTCCTGTGTCCAGTTCTGGGCCTCTCAGGTTAAGAAAGATGTCCAGAGAATGGCAACAAAGCTGGGGAGGGGTCTGGAGCACAGCACTGTGAGGAGAGGCTGAGGGAGCTGGGGTTGTTTATCCTGGAGAAGAGGAGGCTCAGGGGTGACCTTATTGCTCTCTACAACTACCTGAAGGGAGGTTGTAGCCAGGTGGGGGTTGGTCTCTTCTCCCAGGCAACCAGCACCAGAATTAGAGGACACAGTCTCAAGCTGTGCCAGGGGAAGTTTAGGCTGGAGGTTAGGAAGAAGTTCTACACAGAGAGAGTGATTGCCCATTGGAATGTGCTGCCCGGGGAGGTGGTGGAGTCACCATCACTGGAGGTGTTCAGGAGGAGAATTGATAGGGTGCTTGGTGCCATGGTTTAGTTGATTAGGTGGTGTTGGATTGCTTGATAGGTTGGACATGATGATCTTGAAGGTTTCTTCCAACCTGGTCTATTCTATTCTATTCCATTCTAAAAACCATTGGCTTACACAGATGCTTGAGGAGAGTCCTCTCACTGCAGCTACCATGTCTGCTGTTCTGGTTTTGTAAAGCAAAAGACTCTGTGTAGGTACTAGTGAACTGAAATTCACAGTCAATACCCTTTTGCTCTCAGAAGCTTCACTTCCATGCAAGCAAGGATCAATGCAGATGAAGTGAAAGGTGCCAATGTAAGCATGCAGGAGTGTGAACATGCACAAAAGAGTTTACTGCATGACTTCCAGATGTTTTCCTTCCAGGTTTTCTGTGCTTCTGAAAGAGAAACCTGAATTATAACTTCCAGGAATGAGAATCTTTGTGTATTTTGACAGGCTTCAGAAGTGGCTGTGTAATGGCTGTGCTTGCTAAGCTGGTTAATCATTGTCAAGAGCCATAATTATTAAGCAGCTGTAATTTACTAGTAGTGTTTGGAAGTACAAAAGGGTAGGTAGTTTAGTAGTTAAAACAATAAGCACTTCATTTGTGTTTCACCAGCTGCTAGGTTGCTCTGGTCTAAGCTCAGCTCTGTTTCACCAGCTGCTAGGTTGCTCTGGTCTAAGCTCAGCTGCAAAGATTGAAGAAGCAGTACAGTGTGGTGCAAGCAGGGCCATAGCAGGCACGCTCCCAGAAGAGCTGCTGCTGTGTTCAGAGTTCAGCTGTCCAGCCCTTCCTTTGCTTTCCTGTCCAATAATGCCTGTTTTCACAGTATCACCAAGGTTGGAAGAGACCTCAAAGATCATCAAGTCCAACCTGTCACCACAGACCTCATGACTAGACCATGGCACCAAGTGCCACATCCAATCCCCTCTTGAACACCTCCAGGAGTGGTGACTCCACCACCTCCCTGGGCAGCACATTCCAATGGCAAATGACTTGCTTGGTGAAGAACTTTCTCCTCACCTCCAGCCTAAACTTCCCCTGGCACAGCTTGAGGCTGTGTCCTCTTGTTCTGGTGCTGGTTGCCTGGGAGAAGAGACCAACACCTTCCTGGCTACAACCACCCTTCAGGTAGTTGTAGAGAGCAATGAGGTCTCCCCTGAGCCTCCCCTTCTCCAGGCTAAACAACCCCAGCTCCCTCAGCCTCTCCTCACAGGGCTGTGCTCAAGGCCTCTCCCCAGCCTCATTGCCCTTCTCTGGACACCTTCAAGTGTCTCAATGTCCTTCTTAAACTGAGGGGCCCAGAACTGGACACAGAGTCCAGGGGCACAATGACTTCCCTGCTCCTGCTGGCCACACTATTCCTAATGCAGGCCAGGATGCCATTGGCCTTCTTGGCCAGCTGGGCACACTGCTGGCTCATGTTTAGGCAGCTGTCAATCAGCACCCCCAGGTCCCTTACCGTTTGGCAGCTCGGGATTTTTTGTTTCCAGGTAGGCTTAGGTGCTCACTTAATCTAGTAAAAATCCTTGTGCTGTCCCAAGATGTAGATGGAGAGCTGTAGGTGTTTCTTTAGGGGACTTCATGTCACTGGGTGTAAGGAGCCCAGTGCCTCCTGGAACCCCCCCTGCTGTGCTGGGGCAGGGTACTGCTGCCGCAGGTCTGCTGAGGGATATAATGTTTCTGTGCCATCAACACAAGTGGTTTAGCTTGGGAGAACTTGAAGAGCACACTGGAGGAGCAGTGCAGAGCATGTGCTGCCATTCCTTTCTTCCCTTTTCTGTTAGTGACTGCTTAAGGAGACAGACTTGGCAGCCTCCAGACAGCAGTTGTTGTTACTCTTGGCTGTCGTTACCAAAATGAATGTACAGCAGCATTACTTTGCTCTTGTCCCTCACCACAGAATAGCCCTGTCACAGGCATAACAATTCAGCTTCCTTCTCAGATATACAGAAAAGTGATTTTTCTCTCAACTGGAGTACAGTATCTCCCAGTTCCATCAGAGGTATTAAGTGCATAATGTAATGTTGTGGACTCTAAGGTAACCGAGAGGAGCTCACCATGAGCTGGCAGCAGCTTCATGCGGCCCAGCAGGGCTGCAGCCAGAGCAGTGTGGGCAGCAGGGCAAGAGAGGGGATTCTGCCCCTTGGCTCTGCTCTGTTCAGACCCCACCTCCAAGCCTGCCTCCAGTTCTGGTGTGCCCAGCAGAAGGAGGACACATTGCTGCTGGAGTGAGTCCAGAGGAGGCCACAAAGATGATCCAAGGGCTGGAGCAGCTCTGCTGTGAGCACAGGCTGAGGGAGCTGTTCAGCCTGGAGTAGAGAAGACTCCAGGGGGACCTTAGAGCTGCCCTCCAATAGCTGAAGGGATCCTGCAGGAAGGCTGCAGAGGGACTTTTCCTGAGGGTGTCTGGAGACAGGCCAAGGGGGAATGGTTTGAAGCTGAGGGAGAGCAGGGTTAGACTGGAGCTGAGGAAGAAGTTCTTGAGTGTGAGGGTGGTGAGAATTTGGCACAGGCTGCCCAGGGAGGCTGTGGCTGCCTCATGCCTGGGGGTGTTAATGAGGTTGGATGAGGCCTTGAGCAGCTGAGTCTAGCTGAGAGGTGTCCCTGCCCATGGTGGGGAGCTTGGAGAAGATGAGCTCTGAGGTCCCTTCCCACCTGAGCCGTTCTATGATCACAGTAAACAGCAGTTAGTTGCAGGTGTTACTGAGCTGGTTCCTTCTGCCTCAGCAGAAAAAACTGTTCAAAGATATGCAGGGGGGACAATGTTGACAAAGAATGACAGATGAGGTTAGCCAGAAATGCTTGCAGTTTATCCTTTCTCTCACAGTCTGTGGCAGAAATGTTTTGGAATGCACTCTGCATCTGCAGAATTCCTCTGCATCCTGACCCTGTGTGGGGTCCCAAGTGTTGGTCTCAATGCACACAGGTGGTTTAGCAGCAAGGTCTTTGGCAGATGATCTACAATGATTTGTGCTGCTTTGCTTTGATGGTCATGCATTCCTAAAACTCTTCAATGAACAATTCTTTTATTTCAAGTCCTCATTCATAGCATTTCTGATTTTTTATTTTCCTTCTGTAACTATGGTCAGCTATGTTACAATCATTTAATTTCTGCCCTATGTCTCCTGAGAAGCTTAGGAGAAGGTAAGAAGGCTCTGCAGAGAGATCTGGACAGGTTAAATCAGGCTGAGGATCATGGAATGAGGTTTAACAAGGCCAAGTGCTGGGTCCTGCTCTTGGGTCACACAACCCCAGCCAGCGCTGCAGGCTTGGGGCAGAGTGGCTGAAAGCAGCCTGGTGGAAAAGGGGCAACTCAGCATCTTTCCTAAACTGAGAGGCCCAGAACTGGACACAGGACTCAAGGTGTGGCCTAACCAGTGCAGTGTACAGGGGCAGAATGACCTCCCTGCTCCTGCTGGCCACACTGTTCCTGATGCAGGCCAGGATGCCATTGGCCCTCTTGGCCACCTGGGCACACTACAGGCTCATGTTCAGCCTACCATCAACCAGCACCCCCAGGTCCCTCTCTGCCTGGCTGCTCTCAGCCACTCTGACCCCAGCCTGTAGCACTGCATGGGGTTGCTGTGGCCAATGTGCAGAACTCAGCACTTGGATGTGTTCAGTCTCCTGCCCTTGGACTCTGCCCATCTGCCCAGCCTGTCGAGGTCCCTCTGCAGAGCCTCTCTACCCTCCAGCAGATCAACTCCTGCCCCCAGCTTGGTGTCATCTGCAAACTTACTGATGATGGACTCAATCCCCTCCTCCAGAAGTTGAGATGTGCATGCAAACTCTTGAATGGCTTAGGAAAATTCTATTACAATGCTGGCAATCTGGGAGAGTGTCCCAAGGAGTATTTAATGTAGCAAAGAGGATAACTTAATTTGGCAGTCATTCTTAAATACAGCCAAGCTGTGCAGGGGCAGAGGGTAGCAATGTGACACATCCAAGTCCAAATCAGCAGGGACATGCCTGGTGTTCTGTAACTGCTGGGAGATATCCTGGATGAATTCCCATTCTTCCTCTCCTAGATGTTCTTATTTATTACACCAAGTGGTATAAAAGGTACTTCCCTTTTCCTGTGAAAACTGGCCTGTTTTGAAAGGCAAATGAATCTCCACTAAGGATCCTTGAAGCATGAGAGAGCAGGTTGGTAATAGTGGCACTCAGAACTGAACCCAGTACTCAAGCTGTGCTCCAGAGAAGGCCACAAAGATGATCCAAGGGCTGGAGCACCTCTGCTGTGAGGACAGGCTGAGGGAGCTGGGGGTGTTCAGCCTGGAGAAGAGAAGGCTCCAGGGGGACCTTAGAACTGCCTGCCAGGACCTGAAGGGATCCTGCAGGAAGGCTGTAGAGGAACTTATGCTGAGGGTGTCTAGAGACAGGACAAGGGGGAATAGTTTGAAGCTGAGAGTGAGCAGGGTTAAACTGCACCTTAGGATGAAGTTCTTCAGCATGAGGGTGGTGAGGCTGTGGAACAGGATGCCCGAGGAGGCTGTTGCTGCCTCCTGCCTGGGGGTGTTGAAGGCCAGGTTGGATGAGGCCTTGAGCAACCAAGTCTAGTTGAGAGGTGTTCCTGCCTGTGGTGGGGTGTTGTAGGAGATGATCTCTGAGGTCCTTTCCAACCTAAGCTATTCTCAGATACAACATGCAACTTAAAAGAATCCTTGCCTTTAAGGGAGAGACTGAAATGGCAAAGTTAGTGGCAGCATGTCAGTGCTTTCCTGCTCAAGAGGGGAGAGTGGAATTCTAATGATCTGAAAGATCTTTTCCAGCCTGGTCTGGTCTGGTCTATTCTGTTCTGTTCTATTTCATTTGGTTTACAACATCAGGTATTAAGAGATATGAGCCTTACAATTTGTGGTTCTTTTCAGCCTTAAGCCTTCAGCACTGGCTGTTGTATTTGTCTGGGTTTTAACAGTCAAAATACAATGAACCTCTGAAGTCTTCAGATGGCCAACATAAAGCACTCAGAGTCACAGGAGCCCAACTAGTGGTATTTGAAACTTGAAATAACATTGAGGGAGATCTCTTTAATTTTTTTAACAATGCAGCACTTCTGTTGTCATTAAAAAAAAAAACCACCACAAAAAAAAAACCAACCAAAAAAAGGCAACCCAAAACCAAGCCAGCATTTTTGTATCCCCCTGGAGCCAGCTCCTGGCAGTTTGAAGCTTCACAAAGCCCTGCAGGGAACACGTGGTGCTTGCAAAGGGCAGTGTGGAGCAGTAACCACAGTAACAGCCAGAGCCTCTCAGCTGCCCCTGCACATTCACTGCGTGGAGCACAATGCCCTGTGCCATTTGTGCACACACTGAGTAAAGCACGAGCAGGACTTGGTGTAAAGGGTGAGTTTCTTTCAGCAGGGGTGGATCTGTGCAGCAGTAGCAACACTCTGCAGTGTGCTTAGCTGCCAAGTCAATGGAAGAGTAATTCAAGGTTGTGACATTTTCTCAGGAATCTGTGCTGTTACTCAAAGTTGATGAGAGGGGTTTTGAAGGGAAGGACACAGAGCTGCTGGAGACAGTCCAGAGGAGGCCACCAAGATGACCCAAGGGCTGGAGCAGCTCTGCTATGAGGACAGGATGAGGGAGCTGAGGGTGTTCAGCCTGGAGAAGAGAAGGCTCCAAGGGGACCTTAGAGCTGCCTGCCAGTACCTGAAGGGATCCTGCAGGAAGGCTGCAGAGAGACTTTTCCTGAGGGTGTCTAGAGACAGGACAAGGGGGAATGGTTTGAAGCTGAGGGAGAGCAGGGTTAGACTGGAGCTGAGGAAGTTCTACAGAAGAAAGGTGGTGAGAGTCTGGCACAGGCTGCCCAGGGAGGCTGTGGCTGCTTCCTGCCTGGGGGTGTTGAATGCCAGGCTGGATGAGGCCTTGAGCAGCTGAGTCTAGTTGAGAGGTGTCCCTGCCCATGGTGGGCAGGTTGGAGTAGATCATGTCTAAGGTCCAACCTGAGCCATTCTATGAAATAAAACTAACCCCAGAAGTTAGAGGTGCATGGGATAGCATGTGCTGGAGCACTCCTGCTGAAGGTGTTCTTTGGCCAGAGTCTGTCAGAAATCATTGGTCTGGCCCCCTTGTACAGAGATCTATTGAACAAATTGGAAGAAGAAGAAAGGAGGAAATCAACAGATCTAGAGCTGTTAGGTGAGCAGAAACTGCTCAGATGTGATCTGTATGCATATTGCTATTTGTTATTTCTGCCCAAGTTTTGGTGGGAAGTGTTTGATGCCTGCTATAGAAACATAGTTTGTGGCTTTGAACAGCAAGGGAGGGAAAGTAACCCCCTACAGAATGATCTCTTCAGAAGTTCAATTCATACTGAACTATTTTTTTTCCCTCTGTCCTGAGGGCCATGAAAAAGATCAGGGGCTTGGAGCACCTTTGCCCCAAGGACAGGCTGAGGGAGCTGGGGGTGTTCAGCCTGGAGAAGAGAAGGCTCCAGGCAGGCCTAAGAGCAGCCTCCAGTACCTGAAGGGGCTGCAAGCAGGCTGCAGAGAGACTGTTTGCAAAGGCCTGCAGGGAGAGGAGGAGAGGCAATGGGGACTGAAGTCCCTGAAGGGGCTCCAAGCAGGCTGCAGAGAGACTGTTTGCAAAGGCCTGCAGGGACAGGATGAGAGGCAAGGGCTTCAAACTAGAGCAGAGCAGATTTAGACCGGATGTGAGGAACAAGTTCTTTACTATAAGGGTGGTGGAACACTGCAACAGGTTGCCCAGGGAGGTGGTTGGGACATATTCTAGGTGAGGCTGGACAGGGCTTTGGGCAACCTGCTCTAGTTGAGGATGTCCCTGCTGAGTGCAGAGGGGGTTGGACTGGGTGAGCTTTGGAGGTCCCTTCCAATCCAGACCATTCTGTGATTCTGTCGAGGATCGATGTTGCCTAAAGCTCCTGGAGCATCAGACTGTTGTATAATGGGTCACCTGGGGGTCAGAATTCGTGTACTCAGTGTGATGCAACTGATTCAAACTTAAAAAACACCTTGAAATATTATGTATTTGAGGCACAGGATTTAAACAACATTCTTCTTTCCCCAGGGTAAAGAAGTTTAATTGACCGCTCTACGTGATCAACATGGTGGACACCGAAAACCAGCTCTATCCTCTTACTCCTCTGGAGGAGGATGATATAGGCAGCCCTTTATCTGGAGAGTTCCTACAAGACATGGAGAACATTCAAGACCTGTCTCAGTCTCTAGGTGATGATAGCTCTGGAGCTTTAAGTTTAACAGAGCTCCAGTCACTGGGAAATGGGCCAGGATCTGATGGATCAGTAAAAACAGGTAAGGGAGTTTTGGTTGGCCATTGCATTTTCTGTGGTCATTACATAGTGAGAGGAATTGAGGACTTTTTTTAATGCAATTATTATTGTTTATGACTAAGTGATGCTAGAAACACATAAGCTGGTTATAGCATAGCCTTAAAGTATTTATGTATTCTATTCTATGTATTCTATTTAAGGCTAAAGTTATTAAACAAATATCACTGAAAAAAATCACTGTACTGTAGAGCTGCTGGTTTAAATCAATGTTAGTAACAGCAACTGTTTCCAAATGGCTTGGCCAAATCACTGTTATTCACAAAGAGGTTGCTACATATTGGAGTCATGTAGGAAGTCACTAAGGCTGGTAGAGGCCTTTAAGGCCATCAGCAAGTCTGCAGATGACACTAAACTGAGCAGCAGTGTTGATCTGCTCAAGGGTAGGAGGGCTCTGCAGAGAGATCTGGACAGGTTAAATCAGGCTGAGGACCATGGAATGAGGTTTAACAAGGCCACGTGCTGGGTCCTGCTCTTGGGTCACACAACCCCAGCCAGCGCTGCAGGCTTGGGGCAGAGTGGCTGAAAGCAGCCTGGTGGAAAAGGAGCTGGGGGTGATGGTCAGCAGCTGAACATGAGCCAGCAGAGTGCCCAGCTGGCCAAGAAGGCCAAGGGCATCCTGGCCTGCACCACACCCAGTGTGCCCAGCAGGAGTAGGGCAGTGCTGGTGCCCCTCTACTGGGCCCTGGTGAGGCCACAGCTTGAGCGCTGGGGTCAGCTCTGGTGCCACAGGACAGGAAAGACATTGAGGGGCTGGAGGGTGTCCAGAGAAGATTAATGAGGCTGTGGAGAGGTTTGGAGGATGTCACATGAGTTGAGGCTGAGGGAGCTGGGGTGGTTCAGTGTGGAGAAGAGAAGGCTAAGGGGAGATCTTACTGCTGTCTACAGCTGCCTGAGAGGAGGCTGGAGTGAGGCTGGTGTTGGTCTCTTCTCCCAAGTAAGCAGCACCAGGACAAGAGGAGCTGGGTTTGAGTTGTGCCAGGGGAGGGTTAGGTTGGACATGAGGAAAAACTTCTTGAGTGAGAGTGGTGAGGGGTTGGAAGAGGCTGCCCAGGGAGGTGGTGGAGTCACCATCCCTGGGGGTGCTGAGGAAGCTGTAGATGGATGTGGTGCTTCAGGACAGGGTTTAGTGGTCATGGGAGTTGAGTTACGTCTGGACTCAATGATCTTAAAGGTCTTTTCCAGCCTTGGTGATGCTGTTCTGAGTCACTGTATTGCACTAAAAGAGTTCCCCATTTAAAAAGGTTCTTCCAATCTCATGCATTTGACAATAGTGTGAAATGTTTGCCAAAACTTCATAAGCCAGCCCTTAAAAGCTCACCTGGAATGTGGCAGTATTTAAAACACGTGTTCCCCTCCCTTCTCAAGGGTAGCATTGCTCAGCTGATGACTTCTGCTGTGGTTAAAGTGATGGTCTCAGGCTGCTCAGACATTGCACTGGCTTTAGGTAGATCTAAGTGAGAGGAAAGGGAAATAATGGAAGTGTGGCATTGTCAGTAAGGTTTTCCTCCTGAAACCGGGGGGGGGGGGGTCACAACCTTTTCTCAGTAGAGCCATTTTAAGCACTTTATGCTTAACTTTGTGCTTGGTTTACATCAGGTTTTGGGTTGGGGCATTCATACCTTAAGTTGATTCCCAGGCTCTACCCACTATTTTACCTTAGGATGTGTACATGAACACTGCACCCAGTTCTGGTGTGCCCAGCATAAGGAGGACACAGAGCTCTTGGAGTGAGTTCAGAGAAGGCCACAAACAGCACCTCTGCTATGAGGACAGGCTGAGGCAGCTGGGGGTGTTCAGCCTGGAGAAGAGAAGACTCCAGGGGGACCTTAGAGCTGCCCTCCAATAGCTGAAGGGATCCTCCAGGAAGGCTGCAGAGGGACTTTTCCTGAGGGTGTCTAGAGACAGGACAAGGGGGAATGGTTTGAAGCTGAGGGAGAGTGGGGTTAGAGTGGAGCTGAGGAAGAAATTCTTGAGTACAAGGTGGGTGAGACTCTGGAACAGGCTTCCCAGGGGGGTTGTTGCTGCCTTCTACCTGGGGGTGTTGAAGGTCAGGTTGGATGAGTCCTTGAGCAACTGGGTCTAGTTGAGAGGTGTCCCTGCCCCTCTAGCTAAGAGCTTGGAGCAGATGATGTCTGAGGTCCCTTCCAACCGGAGCCATTCTGTGACAAATTCTACAACAATTTCAGTCACCTTCTACTGTCACCTCCTAGTTTGAGTATTCAGCGTTGTAGTTTTGCAGTTAAAGACATATTTGAGGCTCAGATTCCAGGAGGCAAATCAGAAGAATCAGATGCTAAAAAATCCTGGGTTTTAGGCTGTTCTGGATGACTCTGATGCCTGTGGGCTTGGCAGGGCTGGCAGTGCAGCCTGAGTTCTCTTGCCAGGGTTTTTTTTCCCAACGTAATACTTGCTGACCTACATTCATGAGTGTTTCTTAATCTCCCTGCTAAAATAACACACCCATTAATTTGCTCAGGTCTTGTGGGGCAAGTGGGAAGGTTGAAGATAAAGGCAATTCTGGCCTCAGAAAACGTTTTCCTCAAACAAGGTGGAAATATGAATTGAAAGCATTACAGTTGGATTGTGCTAGGTTTGTAGCATGCTAATGTAGCAGTCAATTGGTAAGCCAGTTGTGTCCTGGGCTGCAGCAAGAGAAGTGTGGCCAGCAGGGCCAGGGAGGTGATTCTCCTCCCCTCTGCTCCTCTCTGCTGAGACCTCACCTTGGAGCACTGTGTCCAGTTCTGGAGCCCCTCTTACAGGAAGGATCTGGAAGTGCTGGAAGGTGTCCGGAGAATGGCCACGAGGATGAGCAGAGGGCTGGAGCTGCTCTGCTACGGAGACAGACAGAGAGAGTTGGGGCTGTTCAACCTGGAGAAGGCTCCCAGGAGACCTTCTTGTGGCCTTCCAGTCTCTGAAAGAGACTAGAAGAAAGCTGGGGAGGAACTTTTGAGGGTGTCAGGGAGCGATAGGAGTGAGGGGAATGGAGCAAAACTAGAAATGGGGAGATTCAGAGTGGATGTTAGGAAGAAGTTGTTCCCCATAAGGGTGGTGAGAGACTGGCACAGGTTGCCCAGGGAGGTGGTGGAAGCCTCATGCCTGGAGGTTTTTGCAGCCAGGCTGGATGTGGCTGTGAGCAACCTGCTGCAGTGTGAGGTGTCCCTGCCCATGGCAGAGGGGTTGGAACTGGCTGATCCTTGAGGTCCCTTCCAACCCTGACAACTCTGTGATTCTATTGCTTGTCTGGGGAGTTTATTTCAGGATCCAAGTCAGAAATGCTTTTCCCATTGTAATCACAGGTCTGAATATCAGCACAAGGTTTCTAGTGCTGAATTATCTTAGAAGTAGACAATTGGGATACCTGTTAATGTTTGGCCTTTCCAGTGATGTGCAGGAGCATGCTTTAAGAACATTCCTGAGAAAGATAAGTTGGCCAACTGCTTTTTAGGCCTCAGTTTAGGTTAGCACTTAAAACTACAAGTAGCTCTTCAAAAGTCAAGGGAACTTTAGGTGCATCTTAAGTGTAACTCAGTGTGAACCCAGTGCTATGGGACAAGAGGTGAGTGAAGGAGGCAGTGGCAAGATGAGGTGATAGTAACCTTCTGGAATGTATGAGAGACAGGTTGAATGGCTGTTGTGACACAGGTTTGAGGGTTTCTCTTTCATTATGGTTTGGTTTTATTTCTTTTTCTGTTTTGTAGTGTTTGTCTTGACCAGTGGATAGGTGAGACCTCACCTGGAGTACTGTGTGCTGGTCTGGAGCCCTCAGTACAGGAGAAGGACACGGACCTCATGGGGAGGGTCCAGAAGAGGGCCACAAGAATGATCAGGGGGTTGGAGCAGCTCTGCTACAGGGACAGGCTGAGGGAGCTGGGGGGTGTTCAGCCTGGAGGAGAGAAGGCTCCAGGGAGACTTAAGAGCAGCCTGCCAGTACCTGAAGGGAGCTACAGGAAGGATGGAGAGAGACTGTTTGCAAAGGCCTGCAGGGACAGGACCAGGGCCAATGGCTTCAAACTAGAGCAGAGCAGATTTAGATTGGATGTTAGGAACAAGTTCTTTCCTATGAGGGTGGTGGAGGACTGGCACAGGTTTCCCAGGGAGGTGGTTGAGGCTCCTTCCCTGGAGATATTCAAGGTGAGGCTGGAGGAGGCCCTGGGCAGCCTGATCTAGTTGGGGATGTCCCTGCTGACTGCAGGGAGGTCAGAGTGGATGAGCTTTGGAGGTCCCTTCCAGCCCAGACCATTCTATGGTTCTGTATGTGTTGAATGCTGCTCTTCCCTTTCGGATGGATGTTATTTGTCATGCACACTTCTATCATGAAGAAAAAACCCTTGGTTTAAAGAAATTTAGAATAGAATAGAATAGAATAAACCAGGTTGGAAGAGACCTTCAAGATCATCATGTCCAACCTATCATCCAACACTACCCAATCAACTAAACCATGCAACCAAGCATCCTGTCAAGCCTCGCCCTGAACACCCCCAGCGACAGCGACCCCACCACCTCCCCGGGCAGCCCATTCCAATGGGCAATCACTCTCTCTGTGTAAAACTTCCTCCTAACCTCCAGCCTAAACCTCCCCTGGTGCAGCTTGAGACTGTGTCCTCTTGTTCTGGTACTGGTTGCCTGGGAGAAGAGACCAACCTCCACCTCACTACAACCCCCCTTCAGGTAGTTGTAGAGAGCAATAAGGTCACCCCTGAGTCTCCTCCTCTCCAGGCTAAGCAACCCCAGCTCCCTCAATCTTTCCTCATAGGGCTTGTGCTCCAAGCCCCTTTGTAGTCGACTTATTTTAAGTTGGAGGCTGGGGGGAGAATAAATCTCAGTTGGGTGCTCAGGTCTTGAAAACAAAAAGTGAAGCACAGAAAGACACAAGGGGGAAATCCCCCAAAGCTTGGTTTTGTTTGAATGTGTGCAGTGCTGATTTATCACAGTATCACCAAGGTTGGAAGAGACCTCAAAGATCATCAAGTCCATCCTATCTCCCAAGACCTCATGACTAAACCATGGCACAGAGTGCCACATCCAATCCCCTCTCGAACATCTCCAGGGACAGTGACTCCACCACCTGCCTGGGCAGCACATTCCAATGGTGAAAGACTCTCTCAGGGAAGAACTTTCTCCTCACCTCCAGCCTAAACTTCCTCTGGCACAGCTTGAGACTGTGTCCTCTTGTTCTGGTGCTGGTTGCCTGAGAGAAGAGACCAACCCCTTCCTGGCTACAACCTCCCTTCAGGTAGTTGTAGAGAGCAATGAGGTCACCCCTGAGCCTCCTCTTCTCCAGGCTAAACAACCCCAGCTCCCTCAGCCTCTCCTCACAGGGCTGTGCTCAAGGCCTCTCCCCAGCCTCCTTGCCCTTCTCTGGACACCTTCAAGTGTCTCAATGTCCTTCTCAAGCTGAGGGGCCCAGAACTGGACACAAGACTCAAGGTGTGGCCTAACCAGTGCAGAGTCCAGGGGCACAATGACTTCCCTGCTCCTGCTGGCCACACTATTCTTGATGCAGGCCAGGATGCCATTGGCCTTCTTGGCCAGCTGGGCACACTGCTGGCTCATGTTTAGGCAGCTGTCAATCAGCACCCCCAGGTAAACCCTCAAACCCCTCATCACCCTTTGAGGGTTATGAAACCCTCAAACCCCTCATCACCCTTCCAGTTCAGGAGTTCCTTTGGTAAGGCTTTTTTGTTGGTTGGCATTGGCTGTCTGAGGGTACACTCTGTGCGTGGTGTTGTGTGGTGTGTGTTGTGTGTGTGTGTGTGTTCATAGAAACATTCATTATGTTTCAGACACTTAGGGCCACATGATGACTATTAATGCATGTTTTGTTCTGTTGCTTTGTTTTGGTTTTATGGCATAAGCTCATTTTTGTGGGGGTTGAGTAGAGAAATGGTATCCATCTGGCTAGTATAGTATTTCTGAAGTGTTCCTTTTTCTTTTAGACACCCTTTCACCAGCATCCAGTCCTTCATCCATTAATTTTGCCACAGCTCCAGGTAGCATAGATGAATCACCCAGTGGAGCATTAAACATTGAATGTAGAATTTGTGGGGATAAAGCCTCAGGCTACCATTATGGAGTACATGCTTGTGAAGGTTGTAAGGTACAGTGGTACTTTTCTTTTTAAGAACCTAAATCACCTTGCTTTATTTCCAGGCTTATATGAAGATAAGCATCTGTAAGAGACATGTTGTAATTGACACAATTCTAGCCATTACAGTGCTTTAAATAACAAAGACATTTGTGATCTCCTCTTGGGTTTGGTTTTGGTGTTGGTTTTTCTGCTGAGAGAAACGATCCAGATCCCCCAACTCAAAGCCAGGCCTTCAGCAAGCCAGGGGCTATTCACAACCAGCAATTCTAATTCTGCTTTTTCTGGATGTATAACCAACTGAAACCACTAAACTGTGACTAAAAAACAATAGTCAAAGCCTACTTGCTCCACTAGTGTTTTATTTGTGTTGGGAGTATGGCTGCGAGAAGCATGCGCGTTCACTGCATTGCCCTTCTGAAACGCCTCATCTCCGCTCCATTCTGCCTGGTTTCACTCAGTCTCGTATCTCCCGTAGATTCTGGGGCTAGTGCATGTCTCTGGGGGGAATTAATATTAGCATTAATGCATCATTTGGGGGATGACACGACCCATCACCCCCAGGGTCAGTCTTCCTGCTAATGGTTCGATTTCCCTTTGCTTCCTAATTACAGAGTGAGAGAAATAATTCTATCTGTCTACATTTTTCTTCCTTGCAACTATGTCAGCATATGATCGTTTGATTGTCAATATGGCCAGAGGAGGACAATAGGAATATAATGTCAGAGGGGGCTCGGCCGGGGGCGGCTGGTGTCCGAGTGGGCTCGGCCGGGGGCGGCCGGTGTCGGAGTGGGCCCGGCCGGGGGCGGGCGGTGTCGGAGTGGGCCCGGCCGGGGGCAGCCGGTGTCGGAGTGGGCCCGGCCGGGGGCGGGCGGTGTCGGAGGGGGCCCGGCCGGGGGCGGGCGGTGTCGGAGGGGGCCCGGCCGGGGGCGGGCGGTGTCGGAGGGGGACCGGCCGGGGGCGGCCGGTGTCGGAGGGGGACCGGCCGGGGGCGGCCGGTGTCGGAATGAATACATAGAATAGAATACATAGAATAAACCAGGTTGAAAGAGACCTTCAAGATCATCGCGTCCAACCCCTCAACCAATCCAACACCACCTAAACAACTAACCCATGGCACCAAGCACCCCATCAAGTCTCCTCCTGAACACCTCCAATGATGGTGACTCCACCACCTCCCTGGGCAGCACATTCCAATGGGCAATCACTCTCTCTGTATAGAACTTCCTAACATCCAACCTAAACCTCCCCTGGTGCAGCCTGAGACTGTGTCCTCTAATGGGCCCGGCCGCAGGCGGGCGACGTCGGGATGGGCCCGGCCGCAGGCGGGCGACGTCGGGATGGGCCCGGCCGCAGGCGGGCGACGTCGGGATGGCCTGAGTGGGCTTGGCCGTTGGCGGGCGGTGTCAGAATAATGCTAGACTGTCTCTTAGAGATGGAGAGCCAGTTCCTCTTCAGTTTTATCCCACAGTCCAAATGAGACCCTGTTAGGGCATGTGAAGCAAGCTGCTGCAGTGTCCCTGGATTTGCTAATCCTGTGATTTCACACTAGGAGACTAACCTTACCCTGCAATGCTCTCATGGGTTGAGTTGAATCTGCTGCTGCTGATCCAAAACTTGCCATGATTATCAAGATGTCCTGGTCAGATGTGTTGAGCTGCAAGCTTCTCCTCTACCGCTCCTTTTGGTGTCCTTGGCTCTTTCTGTGCACCGCGCTGCGCTGTCCTCCCTCCTCTGTTTGCTGGCTGAAGTTAAAATGTGTTCCGTGTGTGTGCTCGTGTGACTTACACAGATGGAGGATGAAGGTGATTTCTGATGGAGGACACAGAGAGGATGTGTTTTCTGTAATCCATAAGAGCAAATCTGGCAGGCTCTTGATCCTCTCCCACGAAAGGAGTCCGAGAGCCTCTCCCTTCTTTGCCGTTTCTCATTTTAAACGTGCCTCCAGCCACTGCAGAGGTTCCTCCCTTTGCACAGGTGGTGGTGTGTGCTGTTTTGCTAGTGCCATCACTGAACAGCAGAGTCCCCCCCCCAATTCTGTAACATTTGGTTGCTGTTTTCCCCACCTCCTCCTAGGGCTTTTTCCGAAGAACAATCCGTCTGAAGCTCGTCTATGACAAATGTGACCGCAGCTGCAAGATCCAGAAGAAAAACAGGAACAAGTGCCAGTACTGCCGCTTCCAGAAGTGCCTTTCAGTGGGAATGTCACATAATGGTAGGTAAGAGTGCCCTTCATTTGTTTGTTCCTACCCAGAGTCTGCTTCTGGAAGCAGGCATGTGGATAGCATTTCTTCGTGGGTTCAACCTTAGAGTTAGGTTAGAATAGAATAGAACAGAACAGAACAGAATAGAATTAACCAGGTTGGGAAAAGAGCTTTGAGGTCATCAAGTCCCACCTATCACCCAACACCATCTAATCAACTAAGCCATGGCAGCAAGTGTCTCATCCAGGCTCTTCCTAAATACCTCCAGGGATGGTGACTCCAGCACCTCCATGGGCAGCACATTCTAATGGACAATCTCTCTTTCTTCCTAACATCCAGCCTAAACTTCCCTGGCACAGCTTGAGACTGTGTCCTCTTGTTCTGGTGCTGGTTGCTTTAGAGAAGAAACCAACCCCCACCTGGCTACAACCTCCCTTAAGGTAGTTGTACACAGCAATGAAGCCTCCTCTTCTCCAGGCTAAACAACCCCAGCTCCCTCAGCCTCTCCTCACAGGGCTGTGCTCAAGGCCTCTCCCCAGCCTCGTTGCCCTTCTCTGGACACCTTCCAGCAACTCAACATCTTTCCTAAACTGAGGGGCCCAGAACTGGACACAGGACTCAAGGTGTGGCCTAAGCAGTGCAGTGTACAGGGGCAGAATGACCTCCCTGCTCCTGCTGGCCACACTGTTCCTGATGCAGGCCAGGATGCCATTGGCCTTCTTGGCCACCAGGGCACACTGCTGGCTCATGTTCAGCCTACTATCAACCAGTACCCCCCCCGGTCCCTTTCTGCTTGATTGCTCTCCAGCCACTCTGACCCCAGCCTGTAGCACTGCATGGGGTTGTTGTGGCCAAGTTGTTCTCAAATGAGTACTTGGTGGAACTGAGACACAGCTGCTAGGTTGTTAGGAGCTTTACACAACTGTGCTGGGTGTCTGTCCACATAAAAATTGCAGGGGGACTCTAGAGCTGCCTTCCAGTACCTGAAGGAATCCTATGGTAAGGCAGTAGAGGGACTTCTCCTGAGGGTGTCTAGAGACAGGACAAGGGAGAATGGTTTGAAGCTGAGGGAGAGCAGGGTTAGACTGGAGCTGAGGAAGAATTCTTCGGTACCAGGGTGGTGAGAGTCAGCAACAGGCTGCCCAGGGAGGCTGTGGCTGCCTCCTGCCTGGGGGTGTTGAAGGCCAGGCTGGATGAGGCCTTGAGCAGCTGAGTTTAGTTGAGAAGTCTCCCTGGGCATGGTGGGGAGGTTGGAGGAGATAATTTCTGAGGTCCCTTCTAAACTAAGCTTCTCTGTGATTTAGTTGCTTTCTTCACCCAGAACTTTGGTGCCATTACTGCCACTGAAACAAATTTCAGTACTGGAATAATGCTGATCAAGGTCAGTGTTGAGGAGTGGGAAGAGAACAACTCTCTGATTGTGGGAGGGAGTGATGTGGGATAGAAATGTGCAGGAAACCAGACTTCAGTATTTTTCAGGTCATAGTGCAGCAGCTCTTGGGCAGATAGCTCAGGGCACGTGGTGGTAGGGCAAAGGTATGGGCTGACAATGGAGGAAGAATCTGGTAGGTTGGTTGCTAAATGGAATGGTAACAATTCAGAGCCTTTGGATATGCAGCTGAAACATTATCTTAGTGTCCGTGTTAATGATTTAAGGCAGGGCTGGCAAGCTTACAGGCCAGCTTCAGCCCACAGGGCAGGAGGCAGCTTGCTAAGCAACTTTGGTAAAGAGGTCTAAGCCATGAGAGACAGCATTCTGCTTGGCCACAAGCCAGGAGGTTGCTTTCCTTAGCTAAGTCTGATAGTGTCAAGGCTAAACTTGGGAGCAGGTGCAGCTTGGGAGTAGGTGCAGAGCTACAGGTTAGGAGATGACCTTCCTGGGGAAGCTATGCAGTCAGGATAGCTGGGGTGGGAATGTGGTTGGAGAAGCTGCCTGTGACATCATAGTCTAGAGTCCTAGCAAGAGACACTAGGAGAACTGGCTTTCTGGTTCTGGGGAAGGAGGTCCACTGGGAGAGGGTAGCTAGATCTGTCAGACTGGTAATAACCTTTGTGCAGAGGCAGGCAGCCAGCATCTCAGAGGCACGAGCTGAGCAGGGAGCTGTGGCAGCTGGCAGAGTTCCTGGGTGATCCTGCTCTGGCAGGGGGGTTGGACTTGATGATCATGAGAGGTTGGAAGGGACCTCCAGAGATCACAGTACTCTCTGGAGGTCCCTTCCAACCTCTCATGTACTGTGAGACTGAGTTAACATTTGCTTGAAGCTGTTCCATCCTGCTAAAATGTTGTGGGCAGCTACAATGCAGCTGAAGCTGCAGCAGGCACATGGGAGGCAGTGGAGGAAGGATGTGGCTGCTGTCTTGCAGGCAGTACATCTCAAGACAAAAGCTGGAACTAGGTTTACAGCCATGACCTTAAAACTGCTTCAATTTATAGCAGATACTCTGCAGACTCATGGGCAGACACCAAACAGGCCCATCCACGGTGGACTTCTGTTGAAGCCCAAAACTGCATTTCAGATCACACCTAGAGTCACCTCCTTATGCCAGGAGAAAATCCCCTGGGCATGTTGAAGAGCTCATTCTGCACATGCTTGAACTGCTCAGTTCTAGGCAGTGAGGCTCTGTGCTCTCCCTGGTTAGCTGCTGGAATGCAGGAGGGGAACCAGCTAGTCTGGTTCCATCTCAAAACCTTGCACACCCCACTAGAGGATGAGGCCCCTTGACAAATGGAGCTGGTTTCATTTTACACTGACACTGAGGAGGATGTGCACATGCACTTGCCCAAGGACTGGGACACCCAGAGGTGTTTCAGACTTGCATCTCTCTCTCTAAAGAATATCCCAAGAGCTAGACTGGATACTCAAAACTCCACTCTCATCCTCTCCAGTCCTGAAGGGCTAATCTGTTGGGAAAAGAAGCACAAATTGCTGGCTCTGGCAGGTTTTGTTGACTTCAGGCTTGAGCACAAATCCAGGCCTCTGATCTGTTTTACTCTCGCAGGGATGTTAAGCTGAACATTCAGTGCATGAAGAGCTGAATGCCCCAGGAGGTTCTCAACGAGCCATGGGCTCTGGGCCCAGCTCCACTGCGGTGTTCCCTGTGAGGTCCCTCTGAGGCAGCTGTCCAGCTGGCACATGTGTTCTCTGCCATGCTTCTGACAGGGGTTTACTCAGGGGCTTTTTGAGTACTCCCAAGGTGGACTCCTAGTTTGGTGTTGGGAGTTGCAGAAAGCAGCAAGGAGAACACAAAACCCAGCTCCTTGGCTGAGGCAGAAGGCCGCGGCACGTGTCCTAGCTCCCTGTGTTTCAAAACCGCTGGTGACCTTCAGTTTAGCATGGTCTTCAGAATTCCTCACTGACTGTGATGGATAGGAGGAGGCTTTTTCACCCATGGATTTGTCACAAAGATACTGCCCCTGGCCGAGTTTCCCCAGCCACGAATCCTACCGCTCTGATCAGCAGGAGCGAAAGGTGCTGGTGAGAGGCCTTGAGCACAGCCCTGTGAGGAGAGGCTGAGGGAGCTGGGGTTGTTTAGCCTGGAGAAGAGGAGGCTCAGGGGTGACCTCATTGCCCTCTACAACTACCTGAAAGGTGGGTGTAGGCAGGAAGGGGTTGGTCTCTTCTCCCAGGCAACCAGCACCAGAACAAGGGGACACAGTCTCAAGCTGTGCCAGGGGAGGTTTAGACTCGAGGTGAGGAGAAAGTTCTTCACTGAGAGAGTCGTTCGCCATTGGAATGTGCTGCCCAGGGAGGTGGTGGAGTCACCGTCCCTGGAGGTGTTCAAGGGGAGATTGGACGTGGCACTTGGTGCCATGGTCTAGTCGTGGGGTCTGTTGGGACAGGTTGGACTTGATGATCCTTGGGGTCTCTTCCAACCTTAGTTCTACTGTGATACTGTGTGATACTGTGTGCCTGTAACTGACGCTTGGCTTCCGTTTGTCTTCCCCGCAGCAATCCGGTTCGGACGGATGCCCAGGTCTGAGAAGGCCAAGCTGAAAGCAGAAATCCTCACAGGTGAAAGTTCTGTGGAGGATTCAGAAACAGCAGATCTCAAATCACTTGCCAAAAGGATTCACGATGCTTACCTGAAAAACTTCAATATGAACAAGGTGAAAGCCAGAATCATCCTTGCAGGGAAAACTAATAACAACCCAGTAAGTACTTCTGCTGTCACTTCAAAGCTGCCAAGGACAGAAAGTGATTGTAACAATTTGTTAGACTCTTAAGCACAAGCCTTTAGGAAAGAAATATCATGAGAGCAGGGATGGGCAGAAGGGCTCTGCAGAGGGACCTCGACCGACTGGGCAGATGGGCAGAGTCCAACGGGATGGCATTCAACAAATCCAAGTGCCAGGTGCTGCACTTTGGCCACAGCAACCCCATGCAGAGCTACAGGCTGGGGGCAGAGTGGCTGGAGAGCTGCCAAACAGAGAGGGACCTGGGAGTGCCGATTGACAGCCACCTAAACATGAGCCAGCAGTGTGCCCAGCTGGCCAAGAAAGCCAATGGCATCCTGGCCTGCATCAGGAATAGTGTGGCCAGCAGGAGCAGGGAAGTCATTGTGCCCCTGGACTCTGCACTGGTTAGGCCACACCTTAAGTCCTGTGTCCAGTTCTGGGCCCCTCAGTTTAGGAAGGACATTGAGACACTTGAATGTGTCCAGAGAAGGGCAATGAGGCTGGGGAGAGGCCTTGAGCACAGCCCTGTGAGGAGAGGCTGAGGGTGCTGGGATTGTTTAGCCTGGAGAAGAGGAGGCTCAGGGGAGACCTCATTGCTCTCTACAACTACCTGAAGGGAGGTTGTAGCCAGGAGGGGGTTGGTGTCTTCTCTCAAGCAACCAGCACCAGAACAAGAGGACACAGTCTCAAGCTGTGCCAGGGGAAGTTTAGGCTGGAGGTGAGAAAAAAGCTCTTCACTGAGAGAGTCGTTTGCCATGGGAATGTGCTGCCCAGGGAGGTGGTGGAGTAACCGTCCCTGGAGGTGTTCAAGAGGGGATTGGACCTGGCACTCGGTGCCATGGTCTAGTCATGAGGTCTGTGGTGACAGGTTGGACTTGATGATCTTTGAGGTCTCTTCCAGCCTTGGTGATACTGTGATGCTGTGAAAAGGAGCACCTGCAGTAAATACAGCTGCCTTTAGCCACTAGCAGCGTAGTAGAAAGAGTTAGAAAACTCAGGTGATGAACTTGTAGCTGGAAGCTGACAACCTTAAATGGGAGCACACACAAATTCAGCTTCCAGTTTAAAGCAAAAGGAGTATCTGAATATGAAACCCACCTGCTGTGGGTTGGGGAGATGGTTCAAAATTAGTCTCCTGTCATCACAGTGAAAGAAAAAGAAATATTTTTCTGCCACATAGGCCAGGATAACAAAAATCTTCCCTTTTAGAGTGTGGAGGAACTCTCTGTGGCTTCTGTTTTAATCACAATGATAATGGCAGGAGCAGAAAGAAAACCTCAGCTTGTCGACAGGTTCTTCAGCATTCTGCTCTGTCATTCCCATGCTTGGCAGATGCATTGAGAGCATCTCTGCTGGAGCTGATGGAGGCCAGAGGGGCAGGAGGGAAGCTGTGAGCTGAGGGTAGTGCAGGAGCTGCAGACCCTGTAAGCAGCTTGTAGAGGGGGGACCCTCTCCTTGCCCCTGCATCCCACTCCCTCTGTGGTTACTCTGGCTCTGAGCTGTGTTTCCAAGCAGCACTGCGAGAGCAGAGCAGGTCTGGGGGAGGGTGGCTGTGTCCTGGGCTGGATGTCTCAGTTCCAGCAGCAGGAGAGTCTCCCAGTGCCATGGGTCTTCCCACACCAGTCCTGGGCTCTCAGGCATCCCTGGCAGAGGCAGGCCAGAGGCATGGGAAGCAGGGTGGGATTGGAAAGGTTGGAGCAGATGATCCTTGAGATCCCTTCCAACCTGGTACTCTATGATCTTATGATTCTGGCCATTTCCTCACCCAGCCTTGCTGATCTTTACTGTGTGGTTGCTTGGAAAGGGAGAAGCAGTTCAGGTTGTTGAGAGACAACCTGCAGGGGGGATTTTCCTTTCAGGATCATTTAGCCAAGGTCTACCCAATGCTGTCAAGCTGCTTTTGGGTTTGCAGCAGGTGGGCTTGTGTAACCCTGGTAAGGGCTGACTCATTTCACATGACACCTGTTGGGTTTACAGTCTGTTGTGATGCGTGTTCAGCACACAGAGAAGATGACGATGTTGTTTTACCAGCACTTGTAGTTTGGGTATAAACTTGCAGGGAAGAGGTTATGAGCACACCAAAATCAACCCCATCTGACTGTGGGAGGGAGGGTTAGAAAGCTTGGAAGCCAGGCTGTTTGATGGGGCAGTTTGGCACTTTATAGTCCAGCCAGAGAAGAAAGGAAAGGAGGGATTTGTTCTAGGTAGTTTGTAATCCACCTCCTTCTGAGCAGGTCATTAAGAGCTGGTTTCAGTGGCTCCTCGAATTCATTTCAGAACAAACTAATTTTATGGGGTTTTTTCCCCACAATGATGAGGTCTAAATTTAGCTCCTAGGACCCTGGCCAGACCTAGTTCCTGAATAGTGAAATGATGATGAATTCATAGAATGGTTTAGGGACCTTAAAGATCATCCAGTTCCAGCCCTCTGACACGGGCAGGGGCATCCTCCACCAGAACAGGCTGCTCAAGACTTCATCCAACCTGGCTTTGAACATCTCCAGGGAGGAAGCATCCACAGCCTCCCTGGAAAACCTGTTCCAGTGTCTCCCCACCCTCACTGGAAAGAATTTCTTCCTACTCTCCAGTCTAAATCTGCCCTCCCCAAGCTTCAATCCATTCCCTCTCACCCTATAGCTACAAGCCCTTGGAAAAAGTCCCTTCCTGTCTTTTGTGTAGCCCCCTTCAGGTACTGGAAGGCTGCTCCAAGGTCTTCCCAGAGCCTTCTCTTCTCCAAGCTGAACAGCCCCACCTCTCTCAGCCTGTCCACACAGAGGAGGTTCTCCAGCCCTCTGATTGTCTTCATGGCCTGCCCTTGGCCCCCTTCATCAGTCCCATGTCCCTTTTATGCTGGGGACACCAGAACTGGAGGCAGTGCTGCAGGTGGGATCTCAGCAGAGCAGAGGGACAGAATCCCCTCCCTGTGCTGCTGCTGCTCTCCCTGCTTGGGATGCAGCCCAGCACACAGCTGCCTGCTGGGCTTCCAAAAAGCCTTACAAGACAGCCTGCATCTTTTAAATGGGTTAGAAATGTGGTGGCTTTATTGCTTTGCCACTTCCTGCTCGTCCACATGCACATGGAAAGTTCTGTGGTGTGTACCTCTGAAGTGGGGTGGGACATGTCCTTGCCATAAGCAATTCCAAAGTGGAGAGCTGTGGGAAACTGGCAGCTTGGACAATCTGCTGAGGGGCATAAGTGAACTCTAGGAGTTTCCAACAGAATACTTCAGTGAGGAAAAATGTTTTCACTGTGAGGGTGATGGAACACTGAGGAACAGGCTGCCCAGCTGGGTTGTGGAGTCTCCTTCTCTGGAGATACTCAAAACCTGCCTGGATGCCTTCCTGTGTGACCTGCCCTGGGTCACCCTGCTCTGGCAGGGGCGGGGTGGATTGGGTGATCTTTCGATGTCCCTTCCAATCCCTGCCACTCTGTGATTCTGTTTCTCATGGTATTTCATCTGAGATGAGCAAAGCAGCACTGGGAAGGTGCCTTGTTTTGCATTCATGGAGCTAGATTTGTGTTTCAGGTCAACTGCCCTGACTGGTAGCTGGGAAGCTTTGGGGTTTGTTGTTGTTTTTCTCTCTCTTCACTGCTGCTCTTCGGCTATGTCTCAGAATGTTTTTGAGTTCTGATTGTCATTGAGGAAGTCTGGCTGCTTCCTCCCAGGTTGTTTTAGGAGGCTGGCTCATCACCTTGTAATGCATGCTTCTGTTTGAATGGGGGTGGTGGTGGAAGAGATGGTGATCAAGCCTGAAAATCTGTGTAGCCCGACATCCTGGTGGGGTGCTGGGGTTAAAGACGAGCTGGGTTTCTGTGGAACATCAGCTAGCTGGGACTGAGTCACTGACAATTCATACACAAGAGTGGTACAGGCTTCACACCCCTGTGAAACTCTGGTGCCCTGCATTTAAATGGCTGCCTGCATGCCCCCTAGGATGCACTCATGGTGCGCAGCAAGTGTGGTTAGTTTAGGAATCAGCAGGATTGTAGGCAGAGTAACCTAGACTAGTGGAGAAGGTCATACAAGACTTCTGGGTCTTGATCTGAGGTAGCTGTGTGCATGTCAAGCTCAGCACTTCTGGATCTTCATCTAACAGCTAGAGGAAACCAGATTAGGGCCAGGGCACAGTGTTACATTTGGCTCCTTGCTCTGTGCTGCCATTTGTAGTGCTGCAGCTTCTCTTTATGCAGAACCATCAATGAACTCCTGGGTCAGTGACAGGTGAAGAAACTCTTAGTTTATTGATAGGGTTGTTCAGTTTGGAGAAGAGTAGGCTCCCAGGAGACCTTCTTGTGGCCATCCAGGATCTGAAGGGGGCTCCAAGAAAGCTGGGGAGGGACTTTAGAGGGTGTCAGGGAGTGATAGGACTGGAGGGAATGGATCCAAGCTACAGGAGGGGAGATTTTGATTGGATGTTAGGAAGAAGTTATTCCCCATGAGGGTGGTGAGAGACTGGCACAGGTTGCCCAGGGAGGTGGTGGAAGCCTCTTCCCTGGAGGTTTTTCAGGCCAGGCTGGGTGTGGCTGTGAGCAACCTGCTGTAGTGTGAGGTGTCCCTGGCCATGGCAGGGGGGGTTGGAACTGGATGCTCCCTGAGGTCCCTTCCAACCCTGGCAACTCTGTGATCCTGTGTAAAGAAACTCTTGGGTTACTGACAAGCTGAAGACTGATTGGCATCAAAGTGCATCAAAATGCCTCTTCCTTAAGAAGCCAGTCATTGCTAACCACTATTTTGTGACTGAATTGCTACTGTTCTTTTCCCCTCTGCAGCCATTTGTTATACATGATATGGACACCTTGTGTATGGCAGAGAAGACTCTGGTGGCAAAACTGGTAGCCAATGGAATTCAGAACAAGGAAGCAGAGGTTCGGATCTTCCACTGCTGCCAGTGCACTTCGGTAGAGACTGTCACAGAACTCACTGAGTTTGCCAAATCCATCCCCGGCTTCTCCACCCTTGACTTGAATGATCAAGTGACACTGTTAAAATATGGAGTTTATGAAGCCATATTTGCCATGCTAGCCTCTGTGATGAACAAGGATGGGATGCTGGTAGCCTATGGGAACGGCTTCATCACGCGGGAGTTCCTGAAGAGCCTGAGGAAGCCTTTCTGTGACATCATGGAGCCCAAGTTTGACTTCGCGATGAAATTCAACGCGCTGGAGCTGGATGACAGTGACATCTCCCTGTTTGTGGCTGCCATCATCTGCTGTGGAGGTGAGCACTAGGTGTTCAACAAGGCCAAGTGCAAGGTCCTGCTGCTGGGTCAGGCCAGTCCCAGGCACAAATCCAGGCTGGGTGCAGAGTGGGTTGAGAGCAGCTCTGAAGAAAGAGACTTGGGGGAGTTGGTTGCTGAGCAGCTCCCCAGGAGCCAGCAGTGCCCTCCTGGAGCCCAGCAGGCAGCTGTGTGCTGGGCTGCAGCCAGAGCAGTGTGGGCAGCAGGGCAAGAGAGGGGATTCTGCCCCTTGGCTCTGCTCTGCTGAGACCTCACCTCCAAGCCTGCCTCCAGTTCTGGGGTCCCCAGCATGAGAAGGTCACAGAGCTGCTGGAGAGAGTCCAGAGGAGGTCACAAAGATGATCCAAGGGCTGGAACAGCTCTGCTGTGAGGACAGGCTGAGGGAGCTGGGGGTGTTCAGTTTGGAGAGGAGAAGACTCCAGGGGGGCCTTAGAGCTGCCCCCCAGTACCTGAAGGGATTCTCCAGGAAGGCTGCAGAGAGACTTTTCCTGAGGGTGTCTAGAGCCAGGCCAAGGGGGAATGGTTTGAAGCTGAGGCAGAGCAGGGTTAGACTGGAGCTGAGGAAGTTCTTGAGTACAAGGTTGGTGAGAGTCTGGCACAGGCTGCTCAGGGAGGCTGTGGCTGCCTCCTGCCTGGGGGTGTTGAAGGCCAGGCTGGATGAGGCCTTGAGCCGCTGAGTCTAGCTGAGAGGTGTCCCTGCCCATGGTGGGGCAGTTGGAGGACCTCTGAGGTCCCTTCCAAGCTGAGCCCTTCCATGATCCAGAAGGCAGCCTGCTCTCCAGGAGGAATCCATGTCATAGTCTGCTTCTGTTCTGTCTGTTTTGGGAGCAGATCGGCCTGGGCTCGTCAACGTTGGCCACATAGAAAAGATGCAGGAGAGCATTGTGCACGTCCTGAAGCTTCACCTGCAAAGCAACCACCCTGATGACATCTTCCTCTTCCCCAAGCTCCTCCAGAAAATGGCTGACCTCCGACAGCTCGTCACAGAGCACGCTCAGCTGGTGCAGATCATTAAGAAGACTGAATCTGATGCACACTTACATCCTTTGCTACAGGAAATCTACAGGGATATGTATTAAGGATTCTTAGTCTTTTATTCCCCCCTCCCCCTCCCCCCACTATTTAAGGACAAGAGCAATACTAATCATGGGAGCAAACCTACTGGCAGTTACTCTGCTGTTGACCCAGCACAGAGCAGGAGAAGTCACTGCAGTGTTGCACTTCTTCTGGTTTGGGATCTTTTGTCTGGTTTTTGAACGAACTCTGCAGAAAAGTACTGATGCTAGTGCTCATGGAGTATCTTACAATGGTTCTTTGATTTGCCACGTTGGAGGTTGGTAAGGAATGCACATTTGGAGAATAAATCAGAATGTTAAGTACCAGAAGCGCACAAAATGGTATTTTCTCTTGGTTTAGTCCTTTGTAGACCCCAGCAGAATCAGCAGCTTCCCTCCAGGTGAATGCACAATCATGAAGCCGAGGCACTTCGGGCTGATGGCAATCACTGAGAGCCAGCTGACACTTTTTCTTTCCTGGCAGCAGTCAGGCTGCATCAAGCCCTACGAGGAGAGGCTGAGGGAGCTGGGGTTGCTTAGCCTGGAGGAGACTCAGGGGTGACCTTATTGCTCTCTACAACTACCTGAAGGGAGGTTGTAGACAGACGGATGTTGGTCTCTTCTCCCAGGCGGCCAGTACCAGAACAAGAGGACACAGTCTCAGGCTGCGCCAGGGGAGGTTCAGGCTAGATGTTAGGAAAAAGTTCTATACAGAAAGAGTGATTGCACATTGGAATGGGCTGCCTGGGGAGGTGGTGGAGTCACCATCATTGGAGGTTTTCAGGAGAAGACTTGATAGGGTGCTTGGTGCCGTGGGTTAGTTGTTTGGGTGGTGTTGGATTGGTTGATGGGTTGGACGCGGTGATCTTGAAGGTCTCTTCCAACCTGGTTTATTCTATGTATGTATTCTATGTATGTATGTAAGTGGTTGGATCTTGCTGTCCATACACTAACAAAAGAGCTTTGATCTGCTGCTGCTTTAATCCTGTGAAATGCAGCCCAGCTTCTGGTAGTGCTACCTTGGGAGGAGGCGGGTTAAAAGATGAGATAAAAGCTGAGGAGTTATCTAACACCCAGCAGAGAAGGGTACATGTGGTAAAGCAGTGGAACCCTTTCTTCCCAAGGAAATAGGAAAGTGTCCTTGTGTGCTTCAGAGGGTTGGAATATCTCAAGATGTGGTTGAAGTTAAAAATGGCTGGTGGGATTTGGCAAGAATTTAGGGGAGCCTGAAAGATCTGATCCTAGCCCAGACAAAAGTGTATGCATAGAAACTCCAGCACAGGAGGCTCCACCTCAGCATGAGGAGGAACTTCACTGGGAGGGTCACAGAGCACTAAACAGGCTGCCCAGAGAGGTTGTGGAGTCTCCTTCTCTGGAGACTTTCCAGCCCCATCTGGATGCCTTCCTGTGTGCCCTGTGCTGGATTCTCTGGTCCTGCTCTGGCAGGGGGTTGGACTTGATCTCTGGAAGTCCCTTCCAACCCCTGACATCCTGGGATCTGTGATTTCAGCTGCATAGGCAAGGCCCCAGGTTCCTTGTTGAGTATCTTGGTGGGACAGAGTTGTTTGGGCCTGATTACTTTTCTGATGAATATCCTGCTTCCTTTTTCCCAGTGGGCCACTTGGATAGATTGAATCCTGCTCCTTGTTCCTAGAAGTATGAGCTAGATTTCTCACCAGCTTTCATCCTTGTCCATAGAGCCCCAAGTGGGTGAGGTGCTGGCATTACCAAGAGCAGCATTTGCAGGTGTCAGTTGTGTAACAGCATGAAAGAGAGCACAGCTGAGAGGAAGCTGATCATGTTCCTGAGATCAAACTCTGGGTTTACAACAGGACTTGCTCCTAGTGCAAAATAAGCCATAAGGAAACTGCTGGGCTTGCCCATTTCCCAGGATGTGCTCCCGGTGCAGTGCACAGCAGTGCTAGTGGCACGCAGGACACTGCTCTTTGGTTTGGTTGTTGCTTCTTGGGGTTCTTCTCACAGGATGATTCCCTTCCTGTGGTGTTTGTCTAACACAGAGCTCAGGAGTCAGTCCTAGCATTTGCACAGCAGTTAAGCTTTGAAGGGTACAAGAGGACACTTTGTAGAGCTTTTGGTGAGGACTTCAGAATCTTAAAACCTTCACTGCAAGATTTTAGTAAGATGAGTAAAGTGAGAGCATACATTGATAAAATGGTTTAGGTTGGAAGGGACCTTAAAGATCATCCAGTTCCAGCCCCTGCCATGGGCAGGGACACCTCCTGCCGGCTCAGCTTGCTCAAGGCCTCATCCAACATGGCCTTCAACACAGCCACAACCTCCCTGGGCAACCTGTTCCAGTGCCTCCCCACCTTCACTGGAAAGAATTTCCAGTCTAAATCTGCCCTCCTCACGCTCAAAGCCATTGCCCCTTGTCCTGGCACTACAAGCCCTTGTCAAAACTCCCTTCATGACTTCCTTGTAGCCCCCTTCAGGTACTGGCAGGCTGCTCTTAGGTCTGCTTGGAGCCTTCTCTTCTCCAGGCTGAACTCCCTCAGTGTGACCTCATAGCAGAGCTGCTCCGGCCCCTGATCATTTTTGTGTCCCTCCTCTGGACCTGCTCCATCAGGTCCATGTCCTTCCTGTGTTGAGGCCCACAGAGCTGGATGCAGCACTGCAGGTGAGGTCTCACCAGAGCCAAGTGCCAGGATCCTGTCTCTCCATCTCTGGCCACACTGCTTTGGATGCAGCCCAGATGATTAAAGCCTGCCTGGCTCTTTAAGGTGTAGCTTTGATGTGGCTCTTACCAACAGAACTTAGTTTGCTATCATGGCACCAAAGAACCCCGGTTAGCCTTAAACCAGCTTAAAAGAGGAGAGAACAGATGGATAGAGGAAAAATCTCAGGAAGCATTGGTATGGCTGAAGTTCTCCCCAGCCCTTGCAGCTTCCACAGTCTGAGGGTTATTTGGGGGTTTTTAAATGTATGTAATGGAATGCCCCAGGTCCTTTGGCAATGTTTGGGGGGAGGAAGATTCAAAGGTTGGGGGTTTTTTTCTGTCAAGTATTAGGAATTCTGAGGTTCATTTCTATCTCCTTAATCACTTTCTTTAAGGGTGTCCTGTCTGCAGTGTAGCAGCACATAACTGCTTCTGAAATCCAAATCACTTACTCTGGACCTCGTTGAGCTGCAGAATCCCACCTCTTTTTTTCCAAGGCCCAGTGATGGGCAGTAGCTGGGAATGGTTTCCACCTGCAGAAATGGAACCTCTCTTCCCATTTAAAGATCCCAGTGTTTTCATTTATTGAACTGCCATTTCCATGTGCCTTGATGCTTTGCTTCTAGTCGACTGCTAGCGAGCTGACGTGCTGCCAGAGAGGATATTTTGCATTATTCCTGCCTCTTCCCCCCCCCTCCCAGATTTAGGAAGTGCCAGTAGCTGCACTAAGTCTGTTCCCATGAGAGGGCTAGCACGAGTGTGCAACTCAAAAGAGCTTATAATAAGCATCTAAACATTTGTTTGTTTATTCAAACAGCTAAAACCTGGGGAGATTGATTCATCACGGGACCTGGGCCACATCCTGTTGCATTTGACTTTCCTCCTGATTTCTACTGGAAAGCTTGCATGACTTGGGCACCACCTCAGACAAAGCAGTCAGAGCTTACCCTCTGTCTGAAGGGGAACGGTTTCAGCTCTGCCTCTCCTCCAAAGCATCCCCATTAGCTGGAAAGCTGCAGCCACATCTAACGAACGCCTTTTGTTGTGGTACTGCTTCAGCAGAAGGCCTTACAGTGGTTCCCTCCCTGCAGAGCCTAATGCTTGGGGAAGTGTCCAGATGTAAGGTGTAGGGGGGGGGGTCTGCTGCTTGCTTGTACCTCAAGTGCTTTCCTGCCCATCCGTGGCATCTACTGTGTTTAGTCTAGGTTTGATCAGCTTTCTGCTGCTGCTCTTTGACATGATCTGTGGCGCTGATCTGAGGTTCTTGGTACTGCTGTGTGTGGTGGTGGTGGGAGGGGGTTGTCCTTTCTTCACATCTTAACTTGTAGAATATCAGAATGCCATTGGGAGGGATAAACTTGCACCAAGTTACACGGCAGGGGTGCTTGAAGATGGAAATGATTCCGTGTAAATAGTGGCTTTGTGGCTTGTCTGGTGAACCCTTTTGTACCCTTTGATGGGGGAAGGATGGGGCTTGAAGTCAAATTGTTATTTATTCCTTTCTGGTCTTTACTGTCTGTGAGGAAGAATACATAGAATACATAGAATAAACCAGGTTGGAAGAGACCTTCAAGATCATCACATCCAACCCATCAACCAATCCAACGCCACCTAAACAACTAACCCATGGCACCAAGCACCCCATCAAGTCTCCTGATCACCTCTGCTGCTGAGGTGCCCTGGATGGCTTCCCTGTAGGGTTGTTCCCCTCATGATTAGAAGCAGAGATCCATTCACAATCTGCTCGCAGGGCTGAGCCTGTGCCTGCGCTGTGGCTGTGCTACAGGGCTGAGCCTGTGCCTGCGCTGTGTGCTCGCAGGTGTGAGCCTGTGCCTGCGCTGTGGCTGTGCTACAGGGCTGAGCCTGTGCCTGCGCTGTGGCTGTGCTACAGGGCTGAGCCTGTGCCTGCGCTGTGGCTGTGCTACAGGGCTGAGCCTGTGCCTGCGCTGTGGCTGTGCTACAGGGCTGGGCCTGTGCCTGCGCTGTGGCTGTGCTACAGGTGTGAGCCTGTGCCTGCGCTGTGGCTGTGCTACAGGGCTGGGCCTGTTGCCTGCGCTGTGGCTGTGCTACAGGTGTGAGCCTGTTGCCTGCGCTGTGGCTGTGCTACAGGGCTGGGCCTGTGCCTGCGCTGTGGCTGTGCTACAGGGCTGAGCCTGTGCCTGCACTGTGGCTGTGCTACAGGGCTGAGCCTGTGCCTGCGCTGTCGCTGTGCTACAGGGCTGAGCCTGTGCCTGCGCTGTGTGCTCGCAGGTGTGAGCCTGTGCTGTGGCTCTGCTACAGGTGTGAGCCTGTTGCCTGCGCTGTGGCTGTGCTACAGGGCTGAGCCTGTGCCTGCGCTGTGGCTGTGCTACAGGGCTGAGCCTGTGCCTGCACTGTGGCTGTGCTACAGGGCTGAGCCTGTGCCTGCGCTGTCGCTGTGCTACAGGGCTGAGCCTGTGCCTGCGCTGTGTGCTCGCAGGTGTGAGCCTGTGCTGTGGCTCTGCTACAGGTGTGAGCCTGTTGCCTGCGCTGTGGCTGTGCTACAGGGCTGGGCCTGTGCCTGCGCTGTGGCTGTGCTACAGGGCTGGGCCTGTGCCTGCGCTGTGGCTGTGCTACAGGGCTGGGCCTGTGCCTGCGCTGTGGCTGTGCTACAGGGCTGGGCCTGTGCCTGCGCTGTGGCTGTGCTACAGGGCTGAGCCTGTGTCTGCGCTGTGGCTGTGCTACAGGGCTGGGCCTGTGCCTGCGCTGTGGCTGTGCTACAGGGCTGAGCCTGTGCCTGCGCTGTGGCTGTGCTACAGGGCTGGGCCTGTGCCTGCGCTGTGGCTGTGCTACAGGGCTGGGCCTGTGCCTGCGCTGTGGCTGTGCTACAGGGCTGAGCCTGTGCCTGCGCTGTGGCTGTGCTACAGGGCTGAGCCTGTGTCTGCGCTGTGGCTGTGCTACAGGGCTGAGCCTGTGCCTGCGCTGTGGCTGTGCTACAGGGCTGGGCCTGTGCCTGCGCTGTGGCTGTGCTACAGGGCTGGGCCTGTGCCTGCGCTGTGGCTGTGCTACAGGGCTGAGCCTGTGCCTGCGCTGTGGCTGTGCTACAGGGCTGAGCCTGTGCCTGCGCTGTGGCTGTGCTACAGGGCTGAGCCTGTGCCTGCGCTGTGGCTGTGCTACAGGGCTGAGCCTGTGCCTGCGCTGTGGCTGTGCTACAGGGCTGAGCCTGTGCCTGCGCTGTGGCTGTGCTACAGGGCTGGGCCTGTGCCTGCGCTGTGGCTGTGCTACAGGGCTGGGCCTGTGCCTGCGCTGTGGCTGTGCTACAGGGCTGGGCCTGTGCCTGCGCTGTGGCTGTGCTACAGGGCTGAGCCTGTTGCCTGCGCTGTGGCTGTGCTACAGGGCTGAGCCTGTTGCCTGCGCTGTGGCTGTGCTACAGGGCTGAGCCTGTTGCCTGCGCTGTGGCTGTGCTACAGGGCTGAGCCTGTGCCTGCACTATTCCTGCTAACCAAAGCTTCCTGCAGGAAGAGAGTCACTTTATGGTGACCTTCATGGAACAGTGTGGCCAGCAGGAGCAGGGAGGTCATTCTGCCCCTGTACACTGCACTGGTTAGGCCGCACCTCGAGTACTGTATCCAGTTCTGGGCCACCCAGTTTAGGAAGGATGTTGACTTGCTGGAGCGAGTCCAGAGAAGGGCAACAAAGTTGGTGAGGGGTTTGGAACACAAGGCCTACGAGGAGAGGCTGAGGGAGCTGGGGTTGCTTAGCCTGGAGAAGAGGAGACTCAGGGGTGACCTTATTGCTCTCTACAACTACCTGAAGGGAGGTTGTAGACAGACGGATGTTGGTCTCTTCTCCCAGGCGGCCAGTACCAGAACAAGAGGACACAGTCTCAGGCTGCGCCAGGGAAGGGTCAGGCTAGATGTTAGGAAAAAGTTCTATACAGAAAGAGTGATTGCCCATTGGAATGGGCTGCCTGGGGAGGTGGTGGAGTCGCCATCATTGGAGGTTTTCAGGAGAAGACTTGATGGGGTGCTTGGTGCCGTGGGTTAGTTGTTTGGGTGGTGTTGGATTGGTTGATGGGTTGGACGCGATGATCTTGAAGGTCTCTTCCAACCTGGTTTATTCTATGTATATTCTATGTAGAAATCTTTAAAGCTGCACTTGAATTTTGCTGTGGGCAACGTGGCAGCTGCTCCGAGGACAGCCTGCACTGGATGCTGCAGTGATGATTTCCCACTGCCTGCCTTTTATTTGTCATAAGAGAAGATTTCATTATCCCAAATGGCTGCAACTTGAAATTTGCACATGCTTTGTGCTCCCACACAGGTGTGCTGCCTGCGGCCATTTGTAACAGCTCTGCTGAGCTGTCTTTGGGTAACCCCCAGCTCCTTCATTGCTGCCTATGGGGAGTGAAGAAAACCTCTAAGAGGTACTACAGATGAGGCACTTAAAGCTCTCTCTAGATGATGCAAAGTCATTGTTAACTCACCCTCAGGCAAGGCTCTTTCCTTTCTGTTTTCCCTAACCTCCTTACAAACTTTTAAAACCTTTTCTGCCTTCTGAGCCTGTTTGGGGTTCTTTTTCTCCTTGTGATAGTTGATCCTGTCAGACTCCGTGGCAAGGATGTTGCAAAACAGAACTCCTATTGCAAGGACCTCAAGTGTCAGACGAGTTGCCTCTGCCCAGGGCATGATAGGCTACATGCACCAAACAGATTAGTCTGATTACAGGCTGGGCCTTAACTGAGAGCTCCAAGACTAAGGATAAGGTACTTAAAGCTGTTGTATTTTGGGCTGTCTGCTCGTGTTGGCTATGCATGTACAGGAGTCTCTGATGTGGAGAAGACAGCAGCCTTATGATCCAGGCAAGAAGTTTCTTGGCATTCATTACAAATGAATGGAGACCCCAAAAAAATATACTCAGTGGTATGGGAAAGTCCAAAGCAGGCAACAGCTTGGCAGGATGCAAGCTCTGCTTTCCGCCGCTGCGGCCAGCGGTGCGATCGCGCCGGAGCCGCTGGTGGCGTGCAGCAGGAACTGTGAGCAGGTTGGCAAATCCTCTGGGGGTGGTCCAGAATGCAAAGAACCACCTCGAGTGCTGTACAAATCTGCACCTCGCTACCTCTGGCACATTCAGATCCTCCAGGGATGTCTGGCCTTCATGCAGACACAGTGCCTTTGCCCAGCGGGGGGTAAGAGAGCTGTTGGCTGGGCCATGTCCCTACTGGGAAGAGTGTCTGCGGGCACTGAGCAGCTTCTGTGTGCAGACAGCAAATCCTTCCTCCCTCTCCTCTGGGGAAGGAATAGTGGGGGACAGGTGGGAGCCTCCTCAGGAGCCATAACTCCTTCCCTCTGGTTTCAGCAGGGGAAAGGACAGCATCGGTTCTTTACTCAGAACAAATCTAATGGCATCCTGGCCTGGATCAGGAATAGTGTGGCCAGCAGGAGCAGGGAAGCCATTCTGCCCTGTACTCAGCCACACCTTGAGTCCTGTGTCCAGCTCTGGGCTCCTCAGTTTAGGAAAGATGTTGAGATGCTGGAAGGTGTCCAGAGAAGGGCAACAAAGCTGGGGAGGGGTCTGGAGCACAGCCCTGGAGGAGAGGCTGAGGGAGCTGGGGTTGCTTAGCCTGGAGAAGAGGAGGCTCAGGGATGACCTCATTGCTCTCTACAACTCCCTGAAGGGAGGTTGTAGCCAGGAGGGGGTTGGTCTCTTCTCCAAGGCAACCAGCGACACAGTCTCAAGCTGTGCCAGGGAGGTTTAGGCTGGATGTTAGGAAGAAGTTCTTCATAGAAAGAGAGATTGGCCATTGGGATGTGCTGCCCAGGGAGGTGGTGGAGTCACCATCCCTGGAGGTGTTTAAGAAGAGCCTGAATGAGGCACTTGGTGCCATGGTTGAGTTGATTAGATGGTTTTGGGTGATAGGTTGAACTTTGTGATCTTGAAGGTCTTTTCCAACCTGGTTGATTCTATTCTATTCTAAAGAATGTGTTTTAAGAGGAGTGTCCCTGGGAACCGTCTGACCAAGGCCTGTCAGCTGCTCAGGTGAGCTGCTTGCCACACTGCTGCTATTTCACAGCCTTTACAGACAACTGCTCTGGGTTTCCTTTGGGGGTGGAACACAAGAGGTTAATCTCGTTGGGCTTTTAGAACCCTTTATCACCTCTTCAACTGGCTGTTATCTGATACAGCACACACACAAAAGCAGGTTTTTGTTAAGGTGGCCAAACCCTAATCACTAACAAGTGTTTAATTAAATCAAGATATCAGTATTAAAGAGGGGGGAAAAAAAGAACCCTAGGTCCCTGCTTTCAGTCATCTCTCCTTCCAGGAGGTTTGGGCTATGTTTTACTACAGTAAATACAGAAGCTGCAGGGAGCAGTAGGCAAAGCTAACTGTGCTGGAGCAAGCTTCTTTCTGCCAGAGCAATGCAAAGTATATTTTCAAGAGAGAATGAAAGCCCTCCTCTCACAGGGGTCTGTGGGAAAGACAAAGTGACCTCAGGATGCTGATGCACTCTCAAATGTTAGCAGCCTACACCTCTAGGATGAAAAAAACACCAACCACCAAACAACTTGAACTAAACTTTTTCTTTTCTTCCTTTCTACATTCTGTTTTTCAGTCTCCTTCTCAAGCTAAGAGGTTGAGAACTCAGAGTGTTTGTAGAGAGACAGGTAGGAACCCACATGCTTTGATAAAAACCCCAATGGAAGCTGAATGTAAGGAGAGTTCAACTGCAACAAGGTTTTGCCTCAATGGTTATTAAAAAATAAGTGTTTTTTCAAAGTGAATTTACTGACTGGTGCTGAGCTGTGCTTGCCAGCAAAGCAACTCACAGTAATGCCATGGGTTGGAGGCATGAATCTGATGGGCACAGAGCAACTCTGAAGAAAGAGATGAGGGTGTATTGATTGCTGAGCAGCTCCCCAGGAGCCAGCAGTGCCCTCCTGCAGCCCAGCAGGCAGCTGTGTGCTGGGCTGCAGCCAGAGCAGTGTGGGCAGCAGGGCAAGAGAGGGGATTCTGCCCCTTGGCTCTGCTCTGCTGAGACCTTACCTCCAAGCCTGCCTCCAGTTCTGGTGTCCCCAGCAGGAGGACACAGAGCTGCTGGAGAGAGTCCAGAGGAGGCCACAAAGATGATCCAAGGGCTGAAGCAGCTCTGCTGTGAGCACAGGCTGAGGGAGCTGGGGGTGTTCAGCCTGGAGAAGACTCCAGGGTGGACCTTCCATTACCTGAAGGGATTCTGCAGGAAGGCTGCAGAGGGACTTTCCCTGAGGGTGTCTAGAGACAGGCCAAGGGAGAATGGTTTGAAGCTGAGAGACAGCAAGGCTAGACTGGAGCTGAGGAAGAAGTTCTTCAGTAGGAGAGTGGTGAGAGTCTGGCACAGGCTGCCCAGGGAGGTTGTGGCTGCCTCCTGCCTGGGGGTGTTGAAGGCCAGGCTGGATGAGGCCTTGAGCAGCTGAGTCTAGCTGAGAGGTGTCCCTGCCCCTCTAGCTAAGAGGTTGGAGTAGATGATCTCTGAGGTCCCTTCCAACATGAGCCATTCTAGGCTCCTATGAAACAAGCTGCTGTTTCCCTAACATTTTCTTTAACTCTTTTAGGACTGAAACTGGTTCTGAACTCCCTGTTCTAGGTGCAGTTTAATTGCTTAGTTCAGGAAAGAACTGATCTTACTAACTGAACTTTGCTATTTCCAGATGAACTGATGTGCATGTGAGAAGGAAGTCATCCTGACCTGTAAGGCATGAGGAGGATCTACTGAGGGTCCTCTTCTCTTCCTCTAATTGCCATGGGCTGGAAGACTGGCAGAAAGGGACTGCAAGTGCAAATGACTTGGAAGTACCTTTTAGTATTACTGTTACTATACTGGTATTCTCTTCCAAGAGCAGCTCTCTTCAGACAACTTCCTTCTAGGTTAATACTGAGATTATCACCCAGGTGTTCCTATGGCTACATGTGGCATTTGCTTCTGATAGTTTGACTTTAGACTTAGAGCTTGGAATTTCTTACCTTCTGTAATCTTATCAGGACAGCACTGCCAGGTTGGCAGTGGGTGTATGCTGACCTCCTGGAATCACAGCATCACAGTGTGTTAGGGCTTGGGAAGGGCCTTGAAAGATCATCCAGTCCAATCCCTCTGTCAGAGCAGGAGCACCCAGGGCAGGTCACAATCAGGAGGGTTTGAAAAGTCTCAAGAGCAGACTCAGCCTCTCTAGGAAGCCTGCTCCAGGGCTCCAGCGCCCTCACAGGGAAAAAGTTTTTCCCTTCTGTTCCTGTGGCACCTCCTCTGCTCCAGCTTGCCCCCAGTGCCCCTTGTCCTGTTCTTGGACAGCCCTGAGCAGAGCCTCCCTCCAGGCCTGCACATCTTTATCAGCAGCAATGAGGGCAGCCCTCAGGCTCCTCTGCTCCAAGCCCCAGCTCCCTCAGCCTGTTCTCCACAGGGAGATGTTCCACTGCCTGCAGCAGCTTTGTGGCTCTGTGCTGGACTCTTTCAGGCAGTTTCCTGAGGTCCTTCCTGGACCGAGGGGCCCAGAACCGGACACAATATTCCAGATGCAGCCTCACCAGGGCAGAGCAGAGGGGCAGGAGAACCTTTCTGCACCTACTAAATGACAGTCCTTCTAATCCACCCCAGGATGCCCTTGGCTTTCTTGGCCACAAGGGCACATTGCTGGCTCATGGGCATCCTGCTGTCCACCAGGACCCCCAGGTCCTTTTCCCCAGAGCTGCTCTCCAAGAGGTCAGCCCCCAACCTCTACTAGTCCATGGGCTTGTTCTTTCCCACACATGAGACTCTAGATTGTCCTTGTTGGATTTCAGTCACTGTGCCCTGAAATAAGCCAGATAAATCTGTATCAGATTTTCCTAACACTGCAGCATATCAAGAACAAAGCCCCAAATGTGAATACTCAGCCATGGTTCCTGTCCTGGTTGGTGCTGTGCTGTATGTGGTGACAACAGGCCTGGCTGCCTTGCTTTATGGCTCTTCACCACTTTTGAGGCTGTGCTGCTGGCCCTGCACTCGCTGCTTGATAATGCTGGGAGCCCAGCCAGCTCCAAGGAACGGTGCTACTGTGCTGTGCAGCAGCCAGCTGATGAAGGTCACCTCTTTAAAAGGAGCAACATGATAGCCTCCAAAAGGAGAGGAGAAACCCCAGCCAGAGAACTCCCTCTCTTGGTTCTTCAGTATTTATGTTCTTGCATCCATTTTTCCACTAGGCAAGGATTTTTGCTGGGACTTCTTTTTCTCCATATCTTCTTGTATTTCCAAAGGGAAGGCCTTTAGGTTTTTCTTCACACAAGGCAGGCAGAACCTTTTGGAGTAGAACAGGCTACATTCCTGTGGAAAAACAAAAACAGAGTAATATTAGCAGGATGAACAAACTGGAACTGCTTAAATTCCAGCCTCCTTAAACCACATCTAGATTTACAACTCTTCTGCTAGGCTGAACTATTCCAGCAATTCTACTTCTTCCTGTTCAATAATTCTAACATCTGCCTAGAGCTAACTGGGTGACAAATAAAAGCTGGCTTCACAGCAGTTGTTAACCAAACCAGCTATCATATTGTTCCTCTTAAAAGAGGTGACCTTCATCAGCTCACTGCTAAGCAGCACAGTAACACAACCTTCAAACTGGCCTGTCCTGCAAGCATCATTTCACAGAAATCACAGAATGGCTCAGGCTGGAAGGGACCTCAGAGCTCATCTCCTCCATCTCCCCACCATGGGCAGGGACACCTCTCAACTAGACTTAGTGGCTCAAGGCCTCATCCAGCCTGGCCTTCAACACCTCCAGGCAGGAGGCAGCTACACCCTCCCTGGGCAGCCTGTGCCAGAGTCTCACCACTCTCTTACTGAAGAACTTCTTCAGCTCCAGTCTAACCCTGCTCTCCCTCAGCTTCAAACCATTTCCCCCTGTCCTGTCTCTAGACACCCTCAGGAAAAGTCCCTCTGCAGCCTTCCTGGAGGATCCCTTCAGGTCCTGGCAGGCAGCTCTAAGGTCCCCCTGGAGTCTTCTCTTCTCCAGGCTGAACACCCCCAGCTCCCTCAGCCTGTCCTCATAGCAGAGCTGCTCCAGCCCTTGGATCATCTTTGTGACCTTCTCTGGACTGTCTCCAGCAGCTCTGTGTCCTTCTTATGCTGAGGGCACCAGAACTGGAGGCAGTATTTGGGATCTTAGTGACTGACTAAGAGGGAGAAAAAACTGGAGTATTTTAATCTCCTTGCAGTACAGAGTTTGGCCAACTGGAAATGCAGCTAACTAATGTCTTATCCCTCTGCCCCATGGCCAGACCAAAGTCCATGGTTCTCCTAGTGTGCTGATCACTACATTCCAAACAGGATATAGCAGGTAAGCTGGAGCTAGTGTTGCTGCTGGATTATTCTTGGGGATTTAAACATGAATAAAGACATCAGCTCAGATGGATCAGGCCATCTTTTGGGGAGTGATGGATTCCATGGGGTTTACCCTAAATGGAAAAGCTTTCCTCTTGCCATGGTCATTTGTAGCTAGCTTTTCTCCTGAGGCTTGGCTTGGATATTTCTGGGCTTCTATTCTTGCTTTTGTTTCCCATGTCACTATCTGGACTTCAGCAGCAGATTCAGCAGATGATTACATCAAAATCACAATCAGCCTGCTTCTGTGTGACTGCCAAATCTGAGGAACAACTCTGCAGCACAGGCCTGATGAGGAGCGGCTGGGGAAACTGGGCTGGCTTAGTCTGAAGAAGAGGAGGCTGAGGGGAGACCTTCTGGCTCTCTGCAGCTACCTGAAAGGAGGTTGTAGCCAGCTGAGTTTCAGGTTCTTCTTCCTAGTAACAAGTGATAGAATGAGAGGGAATGGCACCCAGGAAGGTTTAGATTGGATATTGGAAGAAATCTCTTGACTGATAGGGTTCTCAAACACTGCAACAGGCTCCCCAGGGAGGTGGCTGAATCCATCCCTGGACATGGTTAAGAGATGCATGGATGTGGTACTGTGGGACATGGCTTAGCACCAGACTCAGTAGTGTTAGATAATGGTTGGACTCAATGATCTTTAAAGTCTTTTCCAATCAGAACAATTCCATCTATTGTCCTTTTCTGCTCTGCCAGGCACTTTCATATGCAGAGCTACTGTGAGGCCTTGGTCTATCAAAAGCCTTGAATCTGGATTTCAGTTGCACAACCTCCAGAGCCTACTGTTTTTTGTCTCTTGGTATCCTTAATACTTTAAGCTGCCAATTAAAAAGGGAAGATTAGGGTTGAGGTTGGCCTTGCTATTCCTGTTTGCATTGCAAAATGGCACACAGCTGCCCCTGCCTCCTGGCTCCACGGCGACCAGCACTGCACCACTCTTCAACAGCAAAGGAGGGAAGAGGTTTTTCCCTTGTTCTGCCAGTGGGGAACCCTGCTGGTAAGATGCAGCTCCTCACAGCCTTACTAGTGCTTAAACTGCATTTACTTAAGTAAGTGTTTTAATCTCACTTGGGGCAGAAATAACCAGCTTGGAAAAGACCTTTGATATCATCGAGTCCAACCTATCACCCAACACCATCTAATCAACTCAACCATGGCACCAAGTGCCTCATCCAGGCTCTTCCTAAACACCTCCAGTGATGGGGACTCCACCACCTCCCTGGGTAGCACACTCCAATGGCCAATCTCTCTTTCTATGAAGAACTTCTTCTTAACATCCAGCTTAAACCTCCCCTGGTGAACCTTGAGACTGTGTCCTCTTGTTCTGGTGCTGGCTGCCTAGGAGAAGAGACCAACATCTGCCTGTCTACAACCTCCCTTCAGGTAGTTGTAGACAGCAAGAAGGTCTCCCCTGAACCTCCTCTTCTCCAGGCTAAGCAACCCCAGCTCCCTCAGCCTCTCCCTTTCTGCCTGGCTGCTCTCCAGCCACTCTGACCCCAGCCTACAGCACTGCATGGAGTTGTTGTGGCCAAAGTGTTGAACCCGGCACTTGGATGTGTTCAATCTCATGCCGTTGGACTCTGCCCATCTGTCCAGCCTGTCAAGGTCCTTCTGCAGAGCTCTCCTACCCTCTAACAGATCAACTCCTGCCCCCAGCTTGGTGTCATCTGCAAATTTCCTTGAGCTGAACTGAGTGCCCAGCTCTGGCTTACACAATACAACCCATTGCACACCTGGGTGCTGGGTCTGCACAGGCTTGGTCATCCTCCCTCAGCTGTGGGATTGTTCAGCCTAGATGTTGTTTTGAAACCCTGTGGATTACACTTACTGGGTACAGTTCAGCCCTTCTTTGACCATTATCCTGAGAGGCTGCTGTGTCTAACTGGATAATTGCAAAATCACAGAATGGTGGAGGTTAGAAGAGCCCTCCAACCCTCCACCTAAGGGAGGTTGTACAGGAATGCATCCAGACAGGTTTTGTCCATCTCCAGAGATTCCACAACCTTTCAGGGCAGCCAGTCCTAGTGCTGTTACCCTCAAAGAAGATTTCCCTCATGCTCAGAGGTTGGTATGTTTTACCACTTCCATGACTAAGGCAGGAGGGAGACTTCATCAGATTGCCATGGCTTTTCAAATCTGATGGACAGTAGTCTGACAACTTCATCTGCCAGTTCCCTCAGGATCAAACCTGCTCCTTTCCCTCCCTTTTTTCTCCAAAAGCCTCCTCTTCTCTTCTCCTGTCTTCAGTTTGTGTTGCAAGAAGACATAACTGTGTTAAATGACTCAGATGGTCAGGTTATATCATTTCCTCTCCCATTTTCTGAAAAGGAAACAGGAAGAAGGGGAACTGACCTTCCTTAGGACTTTGGAAAGCACCTTTAGTAGCTTCCTTTGTGTGGGGTTTTGCCCAAGCTGACTGTAGTAAAGAAACTGAGTGAGACGTAAGAGACACTTCATAGAATCACTGAATGGTTTGCTTTGGAAGGGACTTTAAAGATCATCTAGTTCCAACCCCCCTGCCACAGGTAGGGACACTTCCTACTAGACCAGGCTGCTCAAGGTCCTGTCCAACCTGGCCTTGAACAGCTCCAGGGAGGGGACATCCACAACAGAATCACAAAATGCTAGGGGTTGGAAGGCACCTCAAAAGACTACCTAGTCTAACCTCCTCCTGCCAGAGCAGGATCACCTACAGCAGGTCACACAGGAATGCATCTAGGCAGGTTTTGAACACCTCCAGAGAAGGAGACCTCTCTGGGCAGCCTGTTCCAGTAACTCACCACCCTCACTGGAAAGGATTTCTTCCTAACACCCAGTCTAAAGCTCACCTCTTCCAGCTTAAAGACATCCCCTCTCATCCCATCACTAAAAGCCCTTGTAAAAAATACTCACTTTGGAGAAGTGAATTTATGACCATTAATCAGAACAGTTCCTCAGTACCTTGATTTTCCTTGGCACAGCAACTGTGAGGAAAGAATTGACAGCTAGCAGGAGCTGTCTCATGAAAAGCCTGGAATCTGGTCTGTATCTGAGTCTCCTTTAGATATCAAAGCCAGCAAATTAAATCAAGCCCTGCTGCCAAAGCTAAGGTCAGAAAGGTCTTCATTTTGCCACAGGTTAGTCCAGTTATATTCTGAGGGAACATAGAGATGAAAGAAACCTGTCACTAAAATCATTCCATCAGCTTGGCCCAGCTTTTTTACCAAAAATGCCCAAGAAAGCTTCAATTCTGATGTTGCACTGCACCCAGTTCTGGTGTACCCAGCATAAGAAGGACACAGAGCTGTTAGAAATAGTCCAGAGGAGGCCACAAAGATGATCCAAGATGCTCTGCTATGAGGACACGCTGAGGGAGCTGGGGGTGTTCAGCCTGGAGAAGAGAAGACTCCAGGGGGACCTTAGGGCTGCCTGCCAGTACCAGAAGGGATCCTGCAGGAAGGCTGCAGAGGAACTTATCCTGAGGGTGTCTAGAGACAGGCCAAGGGAGAATGGTTTGAAGCTGAGGGAGAGCAGGGTTAGACTGGAGCTGAGGAAGAAGTTCTTGAGTGTGAGGGTGGTGGGACTCTGGAACAGGCTGCCCAGGAAGGCTGTGGCTGCCTCCTGCCTGGGGGTGTTGAAGGCCAGGCTGGATGAGGCCTTGAGCAGCTGAGTCTAGTTGAGAGGTGTCCCTGCCCATGGTGGGGAGGTTGCAGTAGATGATCACTGAGGTCCTTTCCAACTTGAGCCATTCTAGGATTCCATGAACATTATGGAAACACTCAGCACAGGGCTGAGTTGATCTGCTTGGCTCAAGCACAAGCAAGCACCAAAACCAATCCACAGAGACACTATCCGGCCTTTGGCTCTCTCTTCTGCCTTGGGTAAGTTTTTACTTCTCTGCACTCTAAATTCTCCCTACATGAAAGAGAACAATCTGTGTTTACCTGCTCTGTGGTGTGGGTGTTTAAACACTAATTGCAATTTCTGCAGATGCCTCTCAATGTTACCTAAGTAGTATTGCTAAAGACATTTTGAAACCACAGCCATATGTGTGATTCACTACCTGGCCTGGCTAGTTTGGGAAGAAATTCATTCTCAATCACTTACAATCAAGGTTTTGTTTTGAGTGATACCATCATGGGGATCTTGAAGACTCAGATAACAACAAGTAAATGACTGGCATGTTTCCACAATAGGCAGGAACACCAAGAAGAGTAGAAGAGGCTTCTGCTAGTTCACTGCTACACATCTTCTACACATTGGTGATGGTGGTAAGACTCTGGATTAGGCTGCCCAGGGAGGGTCTGGATGCCTCCTCCCTGGGGGAGTTGAAGGCCAGGTTGGATGAGGCCTTGAGCAGCTGAGACTAGTTGAGAGGTGTCCCTGACCATGGTGGGGAGCAGGTGAGCTCTGAGGTCCCTTCCAGCCTGAGCCATTCTAGGATTCTATGATTGCCATGCCCTAGATGAAGTGAAACAGTTCATAAATCTTTTAAAAGACAAAGCCCCATCTTCACTAGGAGACTTGCACTTAGCTCTGGAAACTTCAGCCCAACTACCAAAGATGCAATCAGAATGGACTCCAGAAAGGAAAAAACCCAACACACTTGTCATCTCTAGTCTGAGCTTTTGGTGTTTTTCTTAGGAGAGTGGACCAAACCTGACAGAAGTCAGAAAGCAGCTGACTTGTCCAAGTGCACCACTTTCCTTTTGGCTGTGTCTATCCAACCCTCTAAATGTTGTCAGGATAATTCCACTCTTTGTTCACCTCAGGAGTTCCTCAAGTCCCCACACTGAAACCATCTGGCATTTGCATAGGAGCTGTCTCAGTTGCCCAGATAGTCTCACCTCATGCTCTGAAGAGGCCAGAAGTACTCCTTTGTCCCATCAGAATTACAACCAGCAACAAACATGAAAAAAAACTCTACATTTTCACAAAGTCTTTAGTAAGTGTAACTCCCACTAGTAGTTACTTGCAGTAAGGATCAGGTCTGTGGAGCTGGCTTCTAACCACTGCCATGACAGAACTGGCTGAAAAGGTTGCATGTGACCACTGCTAAAGCTGATGCTTTAAAACCAAGGTGTGCTCTTGCTAATAGCTGCACTTGAGATTCAAGCACATTACTCTGGGATAGCAAACAACCCCTTTGAAGGAGAAGGCCAGGATCTGGCTGCTGTTAGAGCAGTGATGTCTGGTCCAACAAGTGCAGGCCACTGTCTGTGTAACCTGTCTGGTGACGTCTTGTCATGGGTTGGCTCATGCAGCAGTCCTGGTTACTGCACAAGTCCTGATTCTCTTGCAGCCACAGAACTGGTTTGCCAAGGGAAAGGAATGGGACCTGAATTTTCTCAATTCATTGTATTGCCTCAAAGCAGCCTCCAGACACTGATCATTGTGTCATAACTTGTCTTAATTTTTGCTTTGAACTCACAACAAACAAAGGGGCCAGTTCTGCACTGAGGAGGAATGAAGACAGCTGTAGTTTTACACCACCTTTCTGGACTGGACTCAGATTTCATAGTTTAAAGATTGCCTACCAGCTGCTACTCAAATCCATTCTTCTTCAGAGAGCTATCATGGCATTGCACAACCCTCCTCCCCACTCACTTTCTACAGCAGCTTTTGCAAACAGGATGACAGCCCTGTGCTGAGCATGCAAACCTGAGGACCCAGGGATGTCTGTGTTCCCTGTACAGGAAAAAACAAGTCTACTGTCGGTATGGTATGGTCTACTGAACCTTAAAGGTCTTGAAGTGATATGTGATCTCCCTTGCATTTCCTTGTGCTAGTGGAGAAGAGCACCCATTGAGTGAGCTTGGGGTGGGCTTGTCTGTAAATAGAGCACTTTAAGATGGTAAGCATTTAGTACAAAGAGCTTTCTCTTGGGGAATCCACAGGAACATGCAATTAGCTGGACTTAAAAATAGGCTGTTTGTGGGTTTGCTGCTTGATCTTTCTTTAACAGGTCACCAGGAGCAAAGACAGATGTCTGAAGAAGCTTGTTTTGCTTGTTACTTACCGCACCAACGCACACCACTCTGCTACACAAACTGCAGTGAGAGCCGAGGATGAGGAACTTGCTCTTGTCAGGAGTGAAAGGATCCTTCATGACGTAGCTTTCTTCCAAAATCCTGCAAGGGAGGAATTTCAGCTCTTAAAGAACAGATGTCATAGCAGGGGAGAGCTGAAATGGGGAAACTGTGGAGGCTGAAAAGGCATCAGCTCATTCTACTTGATCTGCTTGGCCTGCACTTTGTATCCGTCTTCCAAGCTTAGGGCAGCTGGTGGTCCTCTGAAGGAAGGCCACCTTGCTCTGTTTTTCTCAGAGCTCTACCTTGGAGTATTTTTCTGCCTTCCACTTCTATGGCATGCCTTCAGTGCCTTGTCAAGTTAGCATTCCAATTGCACTGCTCTTAATTAGAGGCTCCCTTCCAAAGCTGTGTGCACGTGAGGGTAGGATCCAAAGGATTTGCTGCTCTTAGCTTTACAGCACTGACATAACTAAGATTTCCACCTCCTGGCAGTGTGAGCAACTGGCACAGAGCATTGCAATGACCTGAAATATGCTTGCTTTGTGTCATAGGCTTGCTCCAGAGCATTAAGGGAGTGTGGCAATCTGCTTGGGAAAGACTCTCAAGACCTTTCAAGAGACACAGAAGATAGCACAGAGCCTGCATGAGCTGTACTGCCAGAAGCTCTCAGCCCATGGGCAGCCCGGGCTCTGAGGGTGAAGCAGGAGCCTCTGCAACTTCCTACTGTTTTCCTCTACTCCTCATGCTGTGGCCTTTGAGTTGTTAGTGGCCCGTCTTGCAGTGGCTCTGCTGGGCTTAGCAAAGCCCAGCAGACCTTCAGCTGAGGATTATGGGTGGGAAGTGATCATGGAGGCACATCCCTGGAGAGCCTGGAGGGTGTCCTGCATGGTGGCATGGGATGTGGAGTGAAGATGCTGAGGGTGAACCTTCTGGGAGAGTCACTTCTGTAGAGGCAGAACAAAAAGTGCTGGAGATTGGAGAAAGGGACTCCTGAGCATTCCTGGGCATTGTCAGTGGCACTGGGGAAATGTCCATGGTGACAATCCCAGCTGGCTCATGGTTACTGCTGGAAGAGGTTGGAACCGGGCCCTGTTCCTTTGGTGTCCTTTGCTCTGTGATCCACCTAGCAACCCTCCTGACTACATTCCATGCTCCCTTACATAGCTTTCACCTTGCTGCGGCTTCTCTTGCTTTCCTCTGTGCCTAACTCTGCCTTTTTCATGCTGTCCTACCCAACGAGATTGCTGTTCAAAAAAGGATTGGACGTGGCACTTGGAGCCATGGTTTAGCTAGTCATGAGGTGTTGGGTGATAGGTTGGACTTGATGATCTCTGAGGTCTCTTCCAGCCTTATTGATTCTATGATTCTATTCTATGACTCGGGCCTTAAGTCTTCCTGGGAGCTGCAGGCAAAATCTTACAGAAGTCAGCTGGGTGACTGTCTGCACAGAGCACCCTGCAAGGCTGGCTGATGCTTGGGCTTAAATCAAACTTTGATCCTGCAGTAATATGGAGTACAATATATATTTAACAGATAACTCTGTTAACACACCAAGTCCAACCCTCCACCCAACACCATCATGCCCACTAAACCATGTCCCAGAGTGCCATGTCTGTACATTTTGAACACCTCCACCCCTTCCCTGGGTAATCTGTTCCAGTGCTTGACCACTCTTTCAGTAAACACATTTTTCCTAGCATTTCCTTTTTCCTCTCCACTCAATCAAAAAAAAAAACAGTATGGCTTGAACATTCCCACACACCTGGCCACACCTTGAGGACTGTGTCCAGTTCTGGGCCCCTCAGTTTAGGAAGGATGTTGAAGAGGGAAAACCAGTAGCACTTTGGTGTCTGCAGCATAGGAAGGACACAGAGCTGCTGGGGAGAGTCCAGAGGAGGGCCACAGAGGTGATCCAAGGGATGGAACACCTCTGCTATGAGGATAGGCTGAGGGAGCTGGGGGTGTTAGAGAAGACTCTGGAGAGACCTTAGAGCTGCCTTCCAGTACCTGAAAGGATCCCCCAGGAAGGCTGCAGAGAGACTTTTCCTAAGGCTGTCTAGAGACAGGATAAGGGGGAATGGTTTGAAGCTGAAGAGAGAGCAGGGACAGACTGGAGCTGAGGAAGTTCTTCAGTAGGAGAGTGGTGAGACTGGAACAGGCTGCCCAGGGAGGTTATGGCTGCCTCCTGCCTGGGATGTTGAAGGCCAGGTTGGCTGAGGCCTTGAGCAGTTGAGTCTAGTTGAGAGGTGTCCCTGCCCATGGTGGGGAGGTTGGAGGAGATGATCTCTGAGGTCTCTTCCAACCTGAGCTATTCTATGACTCTGTGATTGGGAATGATAAAAGTACAGCTGCCCAAAGCAAACAGCCCAGGCAGGTGGTGATCAACAGCTGCTTCCATTTTATTAGATGCTAAGCAGTGTTATTGGGATGAACTGTTGAGTTCATGCCTGACTTCCAGTTCTGGTGAGTTTCTGACCATGTCTGCCTGGTGGGTTTGCTAACCAGGATGGACTCAGTGGAGCTACCCATATTTTTAAAGGTAACTGTTTGTTTGATGGGGAGTTTCATGTCTGCACAGTCCTAACTGCATCATTTCTGATCAAACTATCCCTACTTAGCAAGAGATGGAAAAGGCTTTGTCTTCTGAAATGTAAACATGTACTAAATTTCCACTCACTGTCATGCCCTACAACCTGCCAAAGAACTGTCCAATTCATGCAACAAAAAAAAGCATTGCTGTCCCTAGCTCCCTGGCTAACAGCTCTGAAAAACGTTTGACTTCATGCTGTGTTTACATGTTACCCAGCTGACACAGCTGTGAGGAAAGAGCTATTCCCAGAAATGCAGGGCAACCCTGTTCTGGTAAGAAAGTAAGGGTATGTGCAAATAGTAGGAGTTGGGATTATTGAAGCAGGATGGGAAGGCTCCTTTTGTTTTGTCTTTCCTGTCAATGCTGACAATTTCCCCCCTTTCTTCCCTTTGGAAAAAGAAAGGGGTGTTCCTAGGCTCATGCAGTGCAGGTCATTCCACAGCACAAGGCTACCAATGCTCACAGCACAAATTGAATCTGTAGCATGCAAGACTTTACTCACACAAGGGACTGTGTGTTTGGTGGCTTCTGCCCATAGTATGTGTAGGGAGCTGTTAAGCCACACAGCTGGCAAGTGAACTCTCCTGCAGGCTGAATTTCTTTGGGAGCATCCATCTGCACCTGCAAGAAACATACAAAAAAATCTTTTAGCTCCAAAATCACAGAAACATTCAGGTGGGAGAAGACCCTCAGGATCACCCAATCCAACCAAGCCCTACTCTACAAGGATTACCACAAGAACCCCATCCAAACCACCTTTAAACACATCTAGGCTTGGTGACTCAACCACCTCCTTGGACAGCTCATTCTAATGTCTGATCACTTTTGCTGGGGAAAAAAATTCACCTACAGTCCAGTCTAAAGCTACCCAGTGGCAGTCTGAGGCCATTCACCTCTTTTTCTGCCACTAATTACCTGGGAGAAGAGACCAGCAGCAGCCTCTCCACAAGGTCCTTTCAGGTAGTTGTAGAGAGCAATGAGGTCTCCCCTCAGCCTCCTCTTTCTCAACCAACCATCCCCAGCTCCTTCAGTTGCTCTTCATCAGATTTATTCTCCAGGCCCTTCACAGCTTCCTTGCCCTCCTCTGCAAGGGCTCCAGCACCTCCACATCTCTTTTTTATTGAGGTGCCCAAAAGTGGGCACAATACTCCCAGGTGTGGCCTCACCAGAACTGAATACAGGGGACAATCCCCTCCCTGCTCCTGCTGGACACAGCATTGCTAATCCCAGCCAGGCTGCCTTTGGCACTTGGCCTTGTTGAAGCTCCTCCTGTTAACATTTGCCATGGATCCAATCTATCCAAATCCCCCTGTAGAGCCTCCCTGCCCTGGTGCAGATCAACACTGACACCTACCTCAGTGTCATCTGTGAGCTTTCTGCTGACACACTGTGTCTTCATCAAGGTCATCAATAAAGATGTTAAACAGAAGTGGTCCCAACACTGAGCCCTGAGCAACACTCTTGTGCCTGGCCACCAATACTGGGAACATGTCTGTAGAAGACTGCACTGATGTGGAGTGTCTGGTGATGCAAATTACAATCCAATGGTAAAGTGACTGCTGCAAAACTGTGCTCAGCACTGGTTAGGCCACACCTTGAGGACTGTGTCCAGTTCTGGGCCCCTCAGGTTAAGAAAGATGTTGAGTTGCTGGAAGGTGTCCAGAGAAGGGCAACAAAGCTGGGGAGGGGTCTGGAGCACAGCCCTGTGAGGAGAGGCTGAGGGAGCTGGGGTTGCTTAGCCTGGAGAAGAGGAGGCTCAGGGGAGACCTTCTTGCTGTCTACAACTACCTGAAGGGAGGTTGTAGCCAGGTGGGGCTTGGTCTCTTCTCCCAGGCAACCAGCACCAGAACAAGAGGACACAGTCTCAAGCTGTGCCAGGGGAGGTTTAGGCTGGATGTTAGGAAGAAGTTCTCAGAAAGAAAGATTGCCCATTGGAATGTGCTGCCCAGGGAGGTGGTGGAGTCACCATCCCTGGAGGTGTTTAGGAAGAGCCTGGATGAGGCACTTGGTGCCATGGTTGAGTTGATTAGATGGTGTTGGGTGAGAGGTTGGACTTGATGATCTCAAAGATCTTTTCCAACCTGGTTAATTCTATTCTGTTCAGTGCTAGAGAGTGAGCAGCAGGTATCCAGCATTAAACACCATGCTCTCTGCTTTCACTCTTCCTGCATCACACCAGTTACTAACTGAGTAACAATGAAAAAAACCTCCTTTTTTCTTCCATGGCTTTTTTCCCCTCATGTTTCTGTCTTGCAGAGGAATCCACAACTGCTAACGGTAGTACAAGGTTAGAGAAGCTAGAGGCAGAACTGCAGAGCCAGGAGAAAGGGAGGGCTGAGATGAGGGACCTGTATTTTCCTCTTTACTGACAGTTAGCTGCTATTTCTGCTCAGCCTATGTGGTGAAACTTGATCCTCAGAGACATATGCTGCAGAGGTGAATTAGGGGCAAGGTGAAACAGAGTTGTGACGACTTGTCACCTAATGCTCCAAAAGACTGGGGAGCCCCAAGATCCTCAGAGGTTACAGAGGCTTCCTCACAGCCACCCAGTTGAGAAAGCCCTGATCTGTTAAATCCTGACCTTGAACTTTGGGGATCATCTCCCTTAACCCATCATTCCTTCTCCACCAGCCCTCTCAGTGCCATTCCTGGTGTTTCAGTAGCACAGGAAGTTCTTCAGATGGAGGACACAGAGGCCTGGATGCTGGTTTGGTAAACATATCCCATTTGAGAATACTTGAGGCAACCACATTTTTTCAGGAGGGAGGCAATCCTTACATATCAGGGATTTTTCCTTACCTCCCAGGGATGCTCGAGAATCTAATTAACTAAATTACTTTCAGATTTCCCAGTTAGACAGAAGGCATATGTTGCCTGTTTCTCCCTGTATATTAACCTGGGGTTCTGCAGACTGTACACAAACTCACCTAAATCTGCTTTTTGGAACCTGTATCTTAAGGTTACCAGCTAAGCCCCTCCAAACAAACCTGATTTTACCTTTTCTGTAGGTAGTCAGCAGCAATACCAAGACACCCACCTGCCTGAACCAGACTGCCCAGAACATTTTGTAACCAATATTTTCTTAAAAAATGGGAAATAACTAACCCCTGAGGTAGAGCATGGAAAAGTCATTTGACTCAACTAAAGATGCCTACCACGGTGGTCATTTCTTTACCATAATGCCAAATGCTAATAACAGCAACACCCACAACAAAGAAAAAGGAGTATTTATATGGCAGGATCACAGACTTTGGAATGAATGTGTCCTGATTCAAAGTCAAAAAGAACAGCCCTGGCTTCAGAGCTGACATGTGTTAGGTATAGAAACACCTGCTCTCTTATAGACCATTGGCATGTAGAACAGATTCTGCTCAGTGACTACCACTGGGAAGGAATGATATCTATGTACAAACAGTGCTGGCTGTGGCAGTTGAAAAGCATATGATCCTGCCACCAAGGCACAGATGAATTTAGGATGCTTTCCATTTTACTCCCAGCTTACAAGCCACTGCTATCAGCTGTACCAAGTTTTATTTCACTGGGGACACTGGGGTTTTTTTTCCAGAGCTTGTCTACACAGCAGCACTTGGGAAAGTTAAGGGGCAAAGTTAACAAAAGTAGGGACTTCAGAGTGAATCTTCCCATCCAGAAGTAAAGTTTGCTGCAGAACAAAGTCATTTTCCTTAGGAAAAAAAATAAGGGCAATGTAATAAGCTTTTCAGTTTATGCTTGTGCTTCACACCTTTAGTCTAAACCACCAAGCAGACAAGGCCTCACAAACCACCCAATGCTTCCAAAAACCTTCTATGCAATTAAAAATAGTCTGTCTTTATGGTAGGTAGGAAATGCAACAGCAGCAGTGCTGAGATAAAACCACAGCTGAGGCAGACTTTGCTTTACTGCAAAGCAGAATCACAGAATGGGCTGGGTTGGAAGGGAACTCCAAAGGTCATCCAGTCCCTCTGCAGTCAGCAGGGGCATCCCCAATTAGACCAAGTTGCCCAGAGCCCTGTCCACCCTCACCTTGAATATCTCCAGGGATTGGGCCTCAACTACCTCCCTGGGCAACCTGTTCCAGTGTTCCACTCCCCTCCTGGTAAGCTCACTGGTTTGGCCCTGCACACCATCTCAGCAAGAATCTTGATGTGACAACTCTGACAAGGTGTCTGCCTCCACTGCAAGCAGCATGAGGGAGGGAGAACTTGTTTCTCTTTAGCATACCAACACCAGGATGAAGGATCTCTTAACAAGTCTAGGGCACCAAATCCCTTCTTAATAATGACAGACAAATCTGTGACCTCAAGTGACTCCAGTCAGCACCAGTGCTACCACTGCTGCCTTCTCTTTTCCTTGACGAGTTCTGAAGCAGCCCCATGTCCCAGCAGCACGTCAGATAGCTGGCTGGCTGCTGTGTAATGAAGAAGTCTTTTAGAACAGCTTGTCCAGAACTGAATTCTGCCTGAGCCTTTGCCATTTTGGCTGGAAGCTGCAAGGTACTTCAAACACATACTTGCTCTAAGCACGTGCATTGCTCTTGTGTCAAGAACACAGCTACCCACACGTGCTGCATTATGAAGCCAACACTGAACCAGCAGGCTCAGCAGAAACCTGCCAAGTCAAGCCCAGAATGCTGCAGGACGTGTGTGAAGTTGGCCCTTGTGTCATGGCAAAAGGCAAGGCACAGAGATTCAAATGCCATACTAAGGAAATAATTGCAGGAAAGGAAAGGTGTGTGTTAGATGCTGCTAGGAGAGTGCTGCTCTATGTGACCTGCGACTCACAAATGCTATGGATGTGGGGAAACGGCTAGCTGATCTTCAGAGGTGCCTTCCAACCCCCACCATGGCATTCAGGGCAGTTCCCTAGGGACTCCTAAAAACCTCAGGGCAGTTCCTCTCAGAGCATTCTGCTAACAGGCCTGGAAGCTATGCCAGAAATAATAAATCACCACTAAATTGCCAGGGTCAGTGACCAAGCAGTAGCATAGATAAGTAATCTGATTTTCTTTGCTTCAAACCTCGTTAGCACAAGTCTTTACAATGCATTGGTTAAGCCCCTCTTAATACTCCAGAGGAGACTCAGGTATTCCTGAGTCACTGAGAAACTAGAGAAACTGTAGAGGAAACCAAGTGCCCACAAACACACTTAGACTTTGATCTGAAAGGCTGTTGGATAAAATCAACACCAACACACCTTTCTCTTCTCCAGTTGAACCCTTATTTCTTTTAACTGTCAAGATTTCCCTGCACCCTGATGACAATGACCTATGAAAATAATGAGAGGCTGATTCTCCATGGGAAAGGGTGCTCTCTAATAGAAGGGGAGGAGCCACTGAGTTCATAGCCTGGCAGGGGCCAAGTTACTTTGCAGTATTTGCTGTGATATACATTTAAACACACTTCAGCACCAGGAATGCACTCACCCCCTTCAGAAAAAAAAATGATCTGTTGCATAATTCAGGTAAGAGAACAGCACAACCTTCATACTTGCTGGTTAACCCCCAAGTGAACAACTCTTTCCCTCCAGTTCCTTCATGCTATTGCCCTGAAGGTACATATAGGCCAGCTGCTGGCTGCCTCCCTGCTCTTCTTTTGAGCTGTGTTCCTAGGTCAGGAATGCAATTTCCCCAAGCATGGTCACTTGGAACTTTTACCCTTATCTCTCCTCCCAAAGATCACTTGATTGAATTAAACCCTGACTGTTTGCAGCAACCTCTTCCTTCAGGCTGGAGCAAGGAGAGGACTGTATTAGTATTGCTAGGCTCACTTGGCTCTGAGGGAACTGAGATCACTGCAGGCACGTGGCAGACCACAGTTTGTTAAGGAATTGCCTGTGGCAGCAGGGTAAATGGCCCAGATGGTCACAGCTGTAAAAGTGAGTATGTTTTGTGAACCGTTGTAGGAAAGACAGAAGGAATAGAGGAATGTCAGAAGACAGACAGAAGGAATGCAAAGAACCAAAGCAAAGCCCTTCCTTGGGCTTTTATGAATGCAAGGTGAATCTCAAAAAGGCATCTATTAATAGGATAGCCGATTTAACAAAGCTGAGAAACGAACACTTCACCAAAATCTAGCCCAAGCACTCCTTACTCGACTATGGCTGGTAGCCAGCTGTAAATTAGGCAACATTTGGTTAAGGATGAATCCCAAACGAGGCAAGGATTTAACAGCTTCACACGGGAACGCCGCTGCAAGGCAGGACCTGGTATATAGCACTGCCCTCTAGCGGACACACGGCACCCGTGCAGCGCCGGGCTGCAGGGAATTCTCCCCTCAGCACCTCAGCTGATCGGAGTGACTCACTGCCCAGCCAAGCGCATCACACAGCAAGAGGCGTGGAACAAAACACAAGCTAGCTGCTCATGGATGCTTGGTAGAGGCCATCTCCACACCTCTCCATAGCTGAAGGCATTCTACAGGAAGGCTGCAGAGGGACTTTTCCTAAGGGTGTCCAGAGATGGGACAAGGGGGAATGGTTTGAAGCTGAGGCACAGCAGGGTTAGACTGGAGCTGAGGAAGAAGTTCTTCAGCATGAAGGTGGTGAGACTCTGGAACAGGCTGCCCAGGGAGGTTGTGGCTGCCTCCTGCCTGGGGATGTTGAAAGCTAGGCTGGATGAGGCCTTGAACAGCTGAGTCTGGTTAAGAGGTGTTCCTGCCCATGGCAGGGAGGTTGGAGTACATGATCTCTGAGGTCCCTTCCAACCTAAGCCATTCTAGGATTCTATGCCTGGCTGCAGAGGCATAGCAAATGCTGCATCTCCTTGCTGTGTAACAGAATGAACAAGCCTGACAGAGAAGGGAGAACTAGTGCTATTAGTTCTGCCTTTCCTTCTCCCTCAGAATTAATCTATGTTCATATCTGTTTTTCTGCTCAATCTCCTTCCTTGCTATTTTTCCCCCACCCTCTCCTCCTCTTCCAACAGGCTTTTCTAAACAGAGCACAAACTTATCACATCATCATCCATGATGCCATTCTATATGTAAAATGGCCTAGAAATCCAAGACAGGCAATGGAAGCTTGTTGCTCCTCTCTCAGCAGTTCTAGGGTCTTACCAGGGAGGAGGTATCATAGCAGATCCAGACAGTGGAAGCAAACATCAGTTTCTGGATTATGGTTACTCCTTGCCAAAATGAGGAAATCAGACCTGAAGTCTCATTTAATTAAATCTCCCCACTGGTACAGCCACAATAAACAAGCTTGCTGTGGCCACAGGTTACCCCCCACCCTGCACAGAGTTTCATCTTCCTTCCAGACTGTACTTCCTTATTGTAGCTTTGTTAATATCCACAGCAGGGAAGAATAAGTTGGTAAGGCTCTATGAACATGTAAGTGATGATGATTCCTTTAAAGTTGTCCTTTAGGAAAAGTGATGGAGAGCCACACATGTACCACTTAAAGTATCAGCTTGGCCAAGCACAATCTAAACATAGTCAAACAATTTCCAACAGAGCCTGAAAACAGGAACACCAAGTTTTGGTGGAAATACAGGAGGAGAGGCTAACAGGGTGTTTCAGGAAACACAACACTGCAACCTGACAAAATCCTGGAAGAAATAAATACAGCTTCAGTGATTTATCTCCCTGGAGAAAGGTTAGTACTGTAAGGAAATACTCAGCCCGCAGTATGTGGGGTTGCGTGTTACAATGTCCTTGCTGTGACAGCCCCTGCCTTGCTTCCCCCTGGGACCAGCAAGCCACTGAGTGAGGCTCTCAGGTTGTTAGGCTTGAGCTTGAGGACTGCACAATGAAATGGTGCAAAACCTTTAAGGTGAAAAGCAAATGCAAAAGTACCAGAAGGGTGGGGACTGTAGGGTAAACAGAATCAGCTTCCAGAATGCCCAAGAATAAAGAATGTTAGAATCATGCAGGTTGGAAAAGACCCTTGAAAGCATCAGGTCCAACCCTACTCTACCAAGGTCACCACTAAACCAGTGCTGAGTGCCACATCTAAAACACCTCCAGGGATGGGGACTCCACCACCTCTTTGGGCAGCCTCTTCCAATGAAAAGATTTATCCTAATGTCCAGCCTAAACCTCCCCTGGTGCAGCTTGAGGCCACTCCAGATTGCTGTGTCTGTGCAGAGGGAAACTTAGAGGGGATCCTCCCCTGTTCTTGGTGGTGTAACCTTCTTATATTTAGTAGAGATCACAGCTGCACATCTTAACTCTCTTTGAGGCAAGGTATAAAGTGTGACAAGATGTAAAACAATGCTCTGGTTGTAACAGTCACTTTGCCTGGCAAACTTCTCCCTTTCCACGGGAAATAAAGAGGAAAACATTATCTGCATGGAGTCCAGAGGCATGAAGGTCTTAAATTTTGCTTGCATGTAAGACACCATTTCAATTGCAATTGGTATAGCCAAAGAAAACTACTATTTTTATGTTACCATTAGTTATGCTGACAGAAAGAGGTTTACATCAGTACCACTTCTAAGATATACCAACTAAAGGAAACTAATCAGCATATGGTATCATTGCACTGGGCTAGAATCAGCCAGGTTGGAAAAGACCTCAGAGATCTTCAAGTCCAACCTATTACCTAACACCTCCTGCCAACTAAACCATGGCTCCAAGTGCCACATCCAAGCCTTTTTTGAACACCTCTAAGGACACGACTCTAGAATCAACCCACTTGGGAAAGACCTGGAAAAGACTTCTAGTTGTGCCTCCACGGCAGTATATTGGTAAGGTTACAGTGTATTTCAAACCTTTCCCACTCCCAGCAAAGCAAGGGTTTGAACTCCGCTCTCCCACCTCTCCAGAAAGGCTTCGTCTGCAGGCTGTCTTGTGAAGGAGAAGCCCTGCACCCTGCCTCTGCAGCAGCAGCAGGACCAGCCCGGGCCCTGTCCTAAGGAGGGCTACGGCCACCCATCTTCAGAGGGATCCCGGCTGGCAAGGAGACAAGGAACGCCTTTTTCAGGTCCCAGACACGCATTCTGCTGAAGGGAAACCAAGGATTAATTCTTTTCATGGCTTTAGCGGCCACGGTTGCCGGGCAGCTCGACTTTCCCGGGCAGCTCGACTTTCCCGCGCAGCCTGTACGCCGCGGCCCGGCTGCACACAGGGGCTGCACACAGGGGCTGGCCCCCAGCCCCTGTCCCCGGGGCCTGCCACGGCGGCGGAGCAGAGCCCCTCAAGTCCGAGCACCCGGAACTGCGCGGCACCCACCAAGGCGGCGGCCGGCACCCACGCGAGGCGACCGACGGACGGACGGACGGCGGCCTCCTCCCGGCTCCCTGCTCTGACGCCGCAGCCTCAAGCCCCAGCGCCCCTCCTCCTTAAAGGGACAGCGCCACAGGATGCCGAGCTGCCGCCCGCCACCTCCGTCGGCGCCTCCCCGGTGAGATGAGGGAGCGGCGGGCTCCGGGCCTGCGCTGCGAGCTGGCGGTGGTTGGCCGCGCCGGGCTGGCACCGCGGTGCGAGCCCAGCGGGAGGCGTTTGGGCGGGAAAGCGGCGGCCGCGCCGGGCTGGTACCGCGCCAGGCTGGTACCGCGCCGGGCTGGCACCGCGGTGCGAGCCCAGCGGGAGGCGTTTGGGCGGGAAAGCGGCGGCCGCGCCGGGCTGGTACCGCGCCGGGCTGGTACCGCGCCGGGCTGGTACCGCGCCGGGCTGGTACCGCGCCGGGAGCCTCCATTTAACTGATAATGACACTCAACAGGCTTGTACAACAAGCAGTGTTGCCCAAGGTTCAGTAGTGGGGGCTGTCCTCCTTATTAATGATCTGGATGAGGGGATTGAGTGCACCCTCAGTAAGTCTGCAGGTGACACCAAGCTGGGTGGGTAGATCAATCTGCTGGAGGGCAGAAAAGCTTTACGGCAGGATCACAGTATCACAGTATAACTAAGGTTGGAAAAGACCCCAAGGATCATCGAGTCCAACCTGTCTCCACAGACCTCATGACTAGACCATGGCACCAAGTGCCACGTCCAGTCCCCTCACCTGTCTGGACAGGTGAGACTGAAGGGCCACGGTTAATTATACAAAGTTCAACAAGGCCAAGTGCCAGGTCCTGCACTTGGGTCACAACAACCCCATGGTAAGCTGCAGACGTGGGGATATGTGGTTGGAAAGCTGCAACTTGGAAGGGGGCCTGAGGGTATTTATTGGTTGACAGTCAACTACATAGAAGTCAGCAGTGTGCCCAGGTGGCCAAGAAGGCCAGTGGCATCCTGGCTTATGCTGGAAACACTGTGGCCAGCAGGGACAGAGAGGTGACCATCTCCCTGTGCTCAGCACTGGTGAGGCCACACCTCAAGCATTGCCTTCACTCCTGGGCCCCTCACTACAAGAAGGATATTGAGGGGCTGGAATATGTCCAGAAAAGGGCAGCGAGGCTGGAGAAGGGCCTGGAGCACCTGGGCTGTGAGCAGCATCCAAGAGAGCTGAGGGTGTTCAGTCTGGAGAAGAGGAGGCTGAGGGGAGACCTCATTGCTCTCTACAGCTCCGGAGGGGAGGTTGGAGTGAGGAGGGGGCAGCCTCTTCTCCTTGGTGTCAAGTGACAGGACCAGAGGAGATGGTTCCAAGCTGCACCAGGGGAGGTTCAGGCTGGATGCTAGGAAATATTTCTTCACTGAAAGGGTTCTCAGGCATTGGAATGGTCTGCCCAGGGCAGCGCCGGAGTCACCATCCTGGGGGTGGGGGTGGGGTTCAAGCGGAGTGTGGAGCTTAGGGATGTGGTTTAGTGTTTACCCTGTGGTGCCAGGGTGAAGGTTGGACTGATCTCTTCCAACCAGACACATTCTGAGATTCTGTGAACAGAGCTCCAGGGAACACTGCTTGTGACTGGCTGCCAAGTAGATTTAACTCCATTCACCACAACTCTCTGGGCTCAGCCATCCAGTCAGTTTTTTAATCCAGCAAAGAGTCCACCAGTCTAAGCCATGAGCCACCAGTTTCTCCAGCAGTATGCTGTGGGAGGCAGTGTCAAAGGCCTTACTAAAGTCCAGGCGGACACCAGTAGGAACTAAGAATGGTGTTTCCAGATCTCAGGCCATTTTTGCTCTTACATTAGTGAGTGCTCAGCCAGAGGTGAGAGTTCTGCTCAGACTTCTGAGCTAACTCCTTATGTATTGCCTTTGTGAAACAGGCATCATCAGTTCCTCTGTGTGTGTGGGCATTGGCTGGCATGGAATTAATGATGCCATGAGATGAGGGGTCATGCTTAGCAAGGAAACTGGAGCAAGGGAAGTTTTTTGACAGTAACTTTCACTTGGAGACTGGCTGGGGATCCATTTGCAGGTTTGGGGGGTTTGCACTTCTGAAGTAGTTGTTATCTCAACTCATAAGTTTATTTCCTTTCTCATTTTTTCCCTTTGATTCTCTTCCTTTGCTCCTGGGAGTGAGTGAGCAGCTGGGTGGGGGCTTACCTACCAGTCAGAGTCAATCCCCTGCACTCTGACAGCCGAATACCACTGCAACTGATGCAAAATAAACTGGAGAACATCTTACAACCATTAGCAAGGAGTTGAATGTTAAAACAATCTTAGAAGTCAAATATTTATGAACATTTATTTGAAATGCAACTATTACAGAGTAAAGATGGTCTTGAATACCAGATCTATCTTGCTTTGCTCAGATGACAAAATAATCAAATTTTCCCCATTTCCTTTTCTGTTTGTTCTTGAACCCCGAATCTTGCTGGTGTCTTCTCTCAGGCTTCCCATGGAGTATGTTGTGGAAAAGACCAGGCTTGCTGGTTTGGGATCTTTTACATTTCAGAAGAGAAAGCAGATTTTTGAGCCTTTGCAATAGAAAGGTGGCCACCTGTGCTTCATCAGATGGTTCTCCGTGTTCCTGTCGTTTCATATCTTCATAGGCAGACATAATGACAGCTTGGAAGAGATGAATCAAGACACAGATCATCACTAATGTGAAAGAGGCTAGGAAAATAGCCCCCACCAACCTGTTGGATGAAAATGGGGTATCACTGAAAGCTGAGACACAGTAAGAGAATATGGTCTGAGCTGAATGAATGATGCTGTTGTATTTCTGTTCATGTTGCCCGAACACAAGGTAGCCAAACATGATAAAAGCAAAGAAGTACACCAGCACCATGAGGGCCGTTGAGGAGATTCCAGGAAGGGCTGCCAAGATGGATCTCTGTACCAGGCGCACATCATAAACCAACTGAAAATACTTTAGAGTTTTCAAAATGGCCAGAAATCCTAAGAAGCCCATAGATATCCTTAGACTCTGATCCAGGTGAGAAACTGCATGAAAATGAATGAAATCATGTGGGTGAAGTAAGTAAAAATTTACTATATCCTCTCCCATCTTGTACTTGATGATCTTTAACAGGACAAAAAGGAGGAATGCTGATTTTAAGCCAAGGTTGATTATGTTGGAAATGTTTTTAATGTAATCTTTTTTCTCTTGGTACACGGTGTAAAGCTCCTCTGCAATGTAAATGAGTAGAAAGGCAATGACAATGGCAAACAAAGCTCTTTGAGCTTTAGTTTGGTGTCGGAGAATGGGGAGTGCAAAAGAGTGTACTGCCAAACTTGGTTTTACGATCCCAAACCCAGACATTTCAAATATGACTGAGATGGTGCAGAAGAGGTCTACATCTGAGTTAAATGTAGTTAATTCAGTGATCACAGCCCATGTCTTGTCATCAAGCCAGTAGCTCTCTTCTAGAGCATTCAGCCTTATTGTTGAATTAGGACTTCTTTCATTGGGGAAAAAGTAAAACGTGTACCCTGCTGGTCCATATGTGTGCAGATCTCCATACGAATAATACATCCACTGAGACGTGTTTTGCTGGTAAGTGAACCCATCATAACTGCTGGCATCCTTGGAAACAGACTGGTTGGCAGCCTTTGTCCAAGTGCCGGCGTAGTGCCCCGTCTCTGGGATATCGGTGCCGTATACGTGAAGACAGTGGCTCTTGCTGATCACCAAGTGATTTACAGAGCTGTGAGGATGGAAACATTTCTTCCTGGTATCTTTAGCCCGCACTTGCCTCATCCTAGGCAAACCAAGGATTTTGGACCAGCTCTCAGAAAGAAAGGTTGGCTCAGAGTCGCTGTGGATCAAAGGCAAGAACGAGTCTTTCACCCACCTGTAGATATCTTCCAGCTTATCCACACTGGAGAGTCCTGGGGAGAATTGGTTGTGGATGAATCGATTGTAGTGGAAATTATCAATGTTGTCATTGGAATATATGAAATAAAAGAACAGTGTTAGAAAGAGAAGGTGACTGATCAAATCTTTTATGAAAAGGAATGCTTTAGCTTTAATTCGTGCCCTTTCCAGCATGTTTGCCATCTCATCAGCTTCCAAAGGCTGATAGTACTTGCTGCGCCTGATTTCAGCCAGTTTCAAGTGCACTGCTCTCATCTCATCAGCACTCAGCATTTCTTCGGCCACCTTAAGCTCGGAATACTTTTCCTGACTTAACCACGCAATGTTTTCGCAGCGCTTTCGACAGATTGAGCTTACAGCCGATAACAAAATGATTTTCAGAAAGGAAAGGAAGAACACATTCTCAATAAAGGAGACTACAGATGCTAAAAGCCACTCTAGGGAAATCTGGTAGCCATAAGATAAACCATACAACACAATGAAAAAGGAGGACAGCCCACTGACGGCTACAACCAGTGCCCACGAGAGACAGGTGCGCCACCGATGGCAAACTGGGCGCGCTCTCTGGAGGAAAAGCGTGGAAGTAGAGCTTAGTGGTTTCCTTTCTTTCTGAAGGTTGCCCCCTTCTTCTGCATAATTACTACTAAAGTTGGAATCTGCTGGTGGCCTTCTCTTTAGGGGAGCTTTAGCTATTGGAAGGGAATTTGTGGTTGTCATCTGCTCCTCCGTTACAATTACATTTGCGTCTCTTTCAGGAATGGTGCAGTTATTCCAGAATGGGGGAGTGAACTTGCTTCTTGTCTTTCTGGAATCTGGAGGGCTCTGTGAGTTGCTCAGACTGGGAAAGTTCCCCAAGGGATTCATATTCCTCAATTGTGCTGAGGTTTCTGAAACTTTTGGTGGTTGTTCCTTCTGGTTCTGAAGATTTGCAGACAGCGGGAGTGAACCTGGCTTTAGGTCTGTCTGATTCACACCAGGAGGAGGAGGGTCCTTCTGGGAATAATTAAATAAGGCAATTATAAGGATTTCCACAGGTAGAGTAATCAAAGCACACTCAATTCCTACCATTATTGACCTAAGAAGATTCATGTGTGCTGAAGACTCTTCGTTCTTGTGAGCATTAAAGAACATAATGTTTACAAACAGGTTTAATAATAGTATTGCTAAGCAGCAAGACAACCTTTGGAGTCTGCTGAAAGTGCCAGTGGGAGCACGAGCGAAAACTGAGAGCCACAGATGGCCCTCTGTCAGGCTTCTGACAAGATTAATTAAAAAATAGTCAGTTCTGTGCAGAGGTGCCTTGGGATCTGTGACAGAAAATGTCCTTTCTAGTAAGTGGTCACCCTTATCAACAGAAAACCATTTCCGGCACACGAAGAACCAAATCTTCCTGGTGGACATATTCACCACTTCAGCTCTGCTTAAGAACCAACCTGGAGATGAGCCCTTGTTGTTGTGCCACATCCTGAGGATGCAAATGTCTCCCAGGTCTTTCTTAACAGTCAACAGAAAGAAATCAATACTTCCTTGTCGTAAAGACGGGAAGTATGGGTGCCTTAAACAATGGGCATCGCTCTTGCCTTTCTGGCCATAGAGCTGAAGAAAGACATCTGCTGTGGTTCCAGCTCCACAGCGACTGCCTGTGTATAAAGTGACCAAATATCTGACTTTGTCAAAAGGGTCGTTGTCTGGCAGGACTATAACCTTGCATTTGTCTGCCCTGTCAGCCCTGTCTTTTCTCATGGCCCAGATGGCCAAAGGAACGTAGACGGCAAAAATGAACAGCACCGTTAAGAGGGTCACTAGGTTACTATGTATGTCTGCTATCAGAGCTTTCTCCAGATCTACTATGTTGGGGGCAACTATTACTTTGGCTGCCAGGAACCTGATGCTAGATGTGGATGTGACTGTCCGACTCGCGCGCCTCTGCTTCAGATTGCAGACGCAGTGCACCCTCTGCCAGTTGGTCATGGGCCCAAGCATGCAGGTGTCTTGCCTCCACTGACTGTAAACATTATCCAGAAATAAGCACTGATCACTGAAGATGTGAATGCTCACCAGGCTCTGGGTTTTAGAGCTCACGACATAGGGTGTCTGCAAGACAATGGAGATGTTATGAGCCTCTCCACTGCTTCCTTGAGCTGTGGCTCTCAGCAATGACTCTGGGAGGCAGATAATATAGGGAGTCTCAATGTTACAGTCAGTGCTAGCTGTCTCAGTTTCTCTTGCCACTGTTGCCTTGTCATGAAAAGCATCAAATGTGGCTATGGGGTAAGCATGAGTGACATTAGTGCCTGTAAATACTAGCACCTTGAAAGTAACTTGTAAATTGGTCAGGATCTGGAAGTATGTGGTTGTGGTATTTTTGTTGATTTCCAAACTGAATCCTCCGGTTGTGTGAGCCTGTGTTTTACCAGGTCCTATTGCTAACTGAAAAGTTGAAGATTCCTTATCTTTCCTAACAACAATAATTTCTGGCTTTTCAGGCATGATCCCTAGCAGATGCCCGTTATCCTTGTTCTCTGCCATTTTAAACCCCAGGACCATTGTTGCAATTTCTGATGTGTAACGTAACCAAGGGAAGGGGTTCTCATCAAACTCAAAAAGGGCAGTGGAAATCACCGCGTCGGGGGACAACCCTGAATAATTGCCCTTTTCCAGCAATGGATAAAAGCAATTCCTGCAGTTGTCTTTGTCAGAGAAAGCACTTGTCATATTCCAGGCTTCCTCTTTTTTCAAGGTGATATTCCACTTTTTTGTTCCCATGAGAGTGTCTATATCTCCAGGGACTTTGCCCTGGAAAACTATCTCCGTCAAATTTTCCGTGATGGACACGACTTGTTTAACCCCATCTACGTTGACGCTCCTGCGATTCAGGAGGGCAGCTCTCAGGACATTGGACAAGCAACTTAGTATTCCACTGCTCTGAATTTCTGCTTGCTCAGACCACTGGCTCTCATGCCTCCATACATTCAACACTCCCGTTACTTCTGCCAGTTTCTTAATGGCGAGGTCTTGTGACCTGCGGTTCACTTCATCAGCGTCCTCTGTGACGTGACAAATAGAGGCGACTACTTGATTGGCTTCCATTGTGCTCTCAGCTGAAATGTTCAGGGCTGTTCGAATCAAGTCTTCTCGAAGCTGAGCCGTCGGGAGCTGGAGAGCTGGTGTGGCTTTAATGTAGTTTAAGAGCGAGGCTGCCAGGTAGTTCAGATAACCCGCACTAAAATAATCGCCGGTCTGGAGGTAAGACGTCATCCTCTTGCTCAATCTGCTCACCAAAGCCATCAGGTCTTGAAACGGAGCAGCCGGCGGTTGACTGCTAACAGGGTTCTCCACCTGGGTGTATAGATTCACCTGAGTAAATGCCCCCAGGGAATCACTGACTTGAACGTAAAGTGTCAGACGGTAGTTCTGAGAGGGCACTCCAACCGGGAGAAAAGACGGAGGAGTTTTAGGTTGATAACCAAAGTACAGAATTGTGCCAAATGTGTTTTCCTCCACAGAAGTTATTTTGGTAGTTCTGGATACATCAGAAGCTATTACCACTTTGTATGTCAGAGGTGTATGTCTGTCAGAAAATCCACGGCATGCAACCACAAATTTTGTCTGCAAGGCTCTACCCCAGCGTGGGTTGATGGTGCACTTGCCAGCCTTTGGAGGAGAATTGATCTTAAACGCACGTCTATACATGGAGGCCCTGCCATCCAGGGTAGTTACATTTAACAGGAGGAGGTAGGATCGCTGTACAGCCTTTGTAAAAGTCTGAGCATGTATAGACAGGTAAGCCCCATGCCTCCCCGTGGTGGTCCTGGAAGACCAGTCAAAGCTGATTTCTTTAAAGTTTCGAGAAAAGAGAGACCAGTAATAGACTGGCTTGTTGTACGATCTACAGTTCAGGCATTTGCCAGACAAGACAAATCTCTCTGTTGGAATTAGAGCTTTACCACAGTTTTCAATGCATGTCACATCCAGGAGGAGTGGAGAGCCAGGCTTCACGCTCACAGTTTGATCAGCATAACTACTCCTTCCGCCCTTTTCAACCACTAGACGGAAGTAATAGGTGTCTTTCCCTGGGAGGAATTGTCGAGGCACTGTTTGAACTGGACCTGAGGGTGTTACCCATTTCAAATCCTTCTGGTATGGGTGGCATTTCTTTCCTGGGCTGAGTGTCATGGTTTCATAGTCCGCCACCTCTTTAGTGCAGTACCAAGTAAACGTCATTCCCTTTAGTCCTTCCTGAGAATCAGGATCGTAGGATGCAGAGCCATTGAGAATCCACCTGTTAGAAAACCCCACTGTGCGGAACGCCCCCCCTGCAATATTCGCCACGAGATCGGTGCCCTCGATCAGGATGTAGACTTTATCTGAGCCCCTGAGGATAGTCGTTGTCCTGATCGGGTTTATCTCAACAGTGAAATAAAAGAGATACAGGCCGAAATCTAAAGTGTAGCTGGGCACGGTTAAGACTATCATTTCGACTCCGTGCATCGCGTCGGTGTTGAGGGGTTTGGACCAGTCGGGATCGGTTGTTGTATCGCGAACAGCATAGATTCGCCACAAGGACTTGACAGAAATAGCAACGTTGCACTGTAGCAGCAGCCTGACAAAGAGGTAGAAAGATGTCCCTCTTTTCTGGTTCAGGATAGTGGTGTTGTAAGGTTTCTGAATATACAGATCGTATATCTGACAGAATTCCTGCTGGCAAGATGTTGGTGCTTCGATGGCTCTTGCGGCACTGTGGTTGACTCTGACTCTCAAAAAGCCTGGTGTAAGGCTGCTTCTGGTACATTTCACCTTTGCCACAAACCCAGTGGATTTCTTTGGATCAAAGGGCAAAGCAGAGCGACGGACAAGATGTGTAGCAGTCTTTCTTAGGTGGTCGTCGTATGTGTCTGTGCTGTTCTGGAGGAGGAGGCCTTTCTGTGTTCCAAAAAGCTGCAGACGGAAGGTCCACGCACACTGTAGTGTTGGATCCTGTGCAGGGACAAACCGCACTAAATAAGTGAAGCTCTGCAGAGAAGCAGGATGGCTGCTGCTGAGAACATGGACTTCAAAGTCCACACATGAAGCAGATGAGTGTTCCACTGTAAGGAGGCTGGAGGCCACAGGTGGAGGAGTGCTGCCTGGCAGGAGGCTTCTCTGCAGCATGATCTGGCCTGACCAGCTCAAGGTGTTCTTTATCCAAGTCGAGTTCAGGTACCAGAAGCAGCAAGGTGGAGGTGGTGGCTGTGCCTCTTCCCTCTCTGCCTCTGGTCTTACTCCTGGGGTGGGCTGGTAACACAGGTTCACTGTGCTGTTCCACTGGCATGAGGCCCAGTGCTCATCCTGCCATCCAGAGACTTCTCTGTGAGGGCCCCAGCAGGTGACCAGTGGAGGTGGTGGCTGGAGGTGGGGAGAGAAGCATGGAATCATTAAGGTTTGAAAAGACCTCTCAGATCATCAAGTCCAACCCATAATCCAACACCACTGTGGCCACTAAACCACGTCCCAAAGTGCCATGTCTATGTGTTTTTTGAACACATCAGGGATGGTGACTCCACCACCTCCCTGGGCAGCCTGTTCCAATGCCTGACATTTTTCCTCATATCCAATTTAAACTTCCCCAGGAACAATTTGAAGCCATTTGCTCTTGCCCTATCACTAATTACTTGGGACAAGAGGCCAACCCTCACCTAACTGCAATCTCCTTTCAGGCAGTTGTAGAGATGAAGAAGACCTCATTTTCTCCAAGCTAAACAACCCCAGTTCCCTCAGCCACTCCTCACCAGATCTGTTCTCCAGCCCCTTCCCCAGCTTTGTTGCCCTTCTCTGGACCTGCTCCAGCACCTCAATGTCCTTTTTGTAGTGAGGGCCACAAAACTGAACGCAGTATTTGAAGGGCAGCCTCACCAGTGCAGAGCGTGCCCCCAAGCCTGGGAGGCAGCAGCCGAGCAGCTGAAGGAGGAGAAGACAGCGCGCTGTCATTGCTGTGGCATGAGGCGATGGAGAGGACGGGAACGCGGCCGTCGCGGTGCAACCTGACAGGGGCTGACAGCTCGGAACAGGGCTCCGGGGAGACCGAAGCCTGCTCCCCGTGCTCCCCGGTACTTTGGGAGCAGCAGCTGGTGCGGGGATGTACCCAGTGCCACAAGAAACAAGCGCCCCGAGACCGGTCAGCCGATGGGCACACCTGCCTCGGCAGCTCCTCCTCCGTACCGCGGGAGCGCGGCCGGCAGCCGCCGGCAGCCGCCGCTAACCGCCAACTCCCCGCCTGCCAACCACCGCCTCCGGCCCCGCCCCCGGCCCCGGCCCCGCCCCTCTCCCGGCCCGCCTCCGGCCCCGCCCGCCGCGCTGCGGGCCCCGCTCCAGCCCTTCCTGCAGCGGAGTGGAGAGGAACGGCAATAGCGGAGCTGTTTTGGGGGTCATGGCGTCGCTGAGGGACTGTAAGGTGAGGAGGGGTCGGGAGTGGAGCGGGACGGTGACCCCCGCCCGTGGCTCCTGCTCCGGCCGGGCAGCCCTTAGCCCTTGGTTAGCGCGGATGGGCGAGCGGTGCCTTCCCGTGGGAGTTCTGAGGCCCTGGGCCCTCCTGAGAGCCAGGCTGCGGGCGGGCGCTGGGTTTGGGAGAGGAGAGGAGAGGAAAGGGAGCTGAGCTGTATGAGGCTGAGGACAGAGCTCCGAGAGGCGGCCCCGGTGTGGTGAGGCCTCCGTTGGAGCTTCTCTCCCTCAACACCGCGGTGACCTTCCGCTCAGGGTGAGCTTCAGGTGGGGTGAGGCTGCTGCCGAGATCTGACAACGGAGAGGAGTCGCTGCGCGCTTCCCTGGGGAAGCAAACCCGCGCCTGAACATCTCTGGGTCTCCTTCGTAGTACAGAGTGGTCCCACACGCATTCACCTGCCCTTTCCGTGGGCCTGGGAGTGCTTCAGGCCTTCACTGAACTCTAAACCAGCTTGAGGTCCAGGGGTTCATGTGCAGGAGCTAGTTACTGATTACTCGTTTGCTTGCTTTCTTCCCAAAGAACTCCATCTCCCTGTCACTCCTTTTCGAGTTAAGTAGGCAGGAGGAGGTGAAAAAAGAGGTCTTGAAGATCTTCTGAGAGTGTAATTGGTTCATCACACCTCATGAACAGAGTTGTGAATAAGGGAAAGTAGAAATAAAACAATTTGAAGACTGCATTGAGAGGAGTGTAGCCAGCAGGGCAAGAGAGGGGATTCTGCCCCTTTACTCTGCCCTGCTGAGACCCCACCTGGAATATTGCATCCAGTTCTGGTGTCCTCAGCATAAGAAAGACACAGGGCTGTTGGAGTGAGTCCAGAGGAGGCCACGAAGATGATCCAAAGGCTGGTGCACCTTTGCTGGAGCACCGCTTCTGCCTGGGAAGGTGGTGGAGTTGCCTAGGGAGGTGGAGGAGTTGCTATCACTGGAAATGTTTGAGAGGAGACACTTAGTGCTGTGGTTTGGTTGATTGGATGGTGTTGGGTGGTGGGTTGGACTCGATCTCAGAGGTGTTTTCTAACCTGGTTAATTCAATTCAAAATGAGGGTGTGCTAACAGCAGATTTTATGGAGCAAGCAGGGACTCTAGCAGGGCAGAAATACAAATAAACAGCCGACAGACAGCGTGACTAAACTCTGATCTTAAAGCAGGAGAAAGGGCAAAGCTCTGGTCCTGCCAAGAAGCACTGAGAGGAGCCGAGACCGTGGCGCTGTGTCTCGGTCCGGAGAGGGAAGGAGACTAGTTCTTTTGAATATTCCCGTGCTGTGAAATTAATCGGCACAAACGAGGCCAAAATATCAACAGCTAGACTATTTATTACATAAATAAAATGGAAATAAGAAGGGGAGAGCGAGAAGATAGAGAGGGAGAGAGAGAAGAGAGAGAGAGAAGAGGAAAGGAGTTATATTACCACACCCCTCACCCACCCCAAGACAGTTTGAGTCTGTGGAGGAAAGGTGCTGCAGGAGGTGCTGGGTTTGTGCTGAGGCTTTGGCTGGAGATGCGATGTGATCCCTCTGGGCAGCCTGGGTCTGTAAAGAAAGGGTGCTGAGGCTTTGGCTGGAGAACAGATGAGGTCCCTCTGGGCAGCGTGGGTCAGCTCCATGAGTAGAGGACATGGAGAGAGGGTTCAGTCTGCTTCCTTCCTTCTCAGCGGCATGGTCCTCCTTCAGCGTTTTTCTCTCTGCGTTTTTCTTCCCTCCATTGCGGTTTTCTTCCTCTGCGGTTTTCTTCCCCACTGAGCCAGTAGTGGTCAAGTCTTTTACACAGTTTTTAGTCCTTAGGTATGTGTCCGAGCATTGTCCCTCAGGAATTCAGGAGCCAGGAAATCATAAGTATCCAGGTATCGTTCCCCAGGAAGTCTTTCTGTGTATTCCTGTGAGTTTGGACAGTGGTCTGGATGGAGGGGGGGGGGGGGGCCTCCGCCTCCTTCCTCTCCATCTCCCTGCCTACCCACTTATCACACATCAGGAGACAGGTGGAGAGTCCATTGACTCATCACCCTCCCTTCCTGGGGGTATCTGATAGCTGTCTTGAAGGCTTGATGGCTGGGTCCTTGGGTCATTGTTATAGGCCAGCTGCAGTCCAGTGTTATCACGATGCAATCGCAAGGTGATTTGCATCCAGGATTGGTACTGTCTGGGCAAGCAGCAAGTGATTTTATCTTTGTTGAGTCACACCAGGAGTAGACTCTTACACGCTGTACTCCCAGAGGTATCACAGAGAGGAATCTCTTCTGGAGCTAGAAAGGAACCTTGTGGGACATTAGTGTGACAGAGCTGAAAGGAAGCCTGACTGGGAGGGAGAGGTGATAGTTTTTTGACAGGCTCTTCAGGCTGATTTTTGCCTGCTGAAAATCTGCTGGCATAATCTGGAAAAGGAGTGTCTAAAATGAGTGCATTTTTATTTGTTTGTTGTGCAGGCCTGGCAGGATGCTGGACTTGCCCTGTCCACCACTAGCAATGAAGCCTGTAAGCTATTTGATGCTGTGCTGACTCAGGTATGACTGAGAAGAGTAAGCAAATGTGATGTGAAGGGACTCATGCATGAACCAGTCTTTGCTCTAGTTAATGTTTACATTTCTTACCAGCTGAGAGAGCCTCCGGATCAGGAGTCCAGCCATTAACAGGCAGCATAAAACCCTGGTAGCAGAGGGTTATGCCAGATGCTGGAGCTGTGGAGAATACCTCAACCAGTGTGCTTATCCTACATGACACTGGAGAATCAACCACTTGGCATAAACCACGTAGAAATACAGGGTTACAAGTTCTGCTGGTGGCCAAACTATATTAAAGAAAACATGTTTTGCTGTTTTTCTCCTATGCTAACCCTACTGGAAGGCAGTGTTTTACTTTTAGTCATTTACCTTTCTTACTTGTGAATTTTAAGTGCCTGTGAGAACAAAAAGAAACTAACAATCACTGGGGATTCCTCAGTCCTCCCTCACTGTCTTTCTTACAGTATGCAACCTGGACCAATGATGAGAGCCTTGGGGGTATTGAGGGATGTCTCTCCAAGTTGAAAGCAGCAGATCCAAACTTTAGTGAGTATCACCTTTAATTCTTAGCACAGACAATGCTGGATAATATCTGGTGTCTTGGTGTTGCTTTCTTCACACAAATGGAAGGCTGTGGCTTAGAGAAGTCTGGAAAACCTCTTCAGAATGCAGAGTGGGCTGGGATGGGTTTGTATGATTTTTTTTCTGTTCATAGAATGGCTTAGGTTGGAAGGGACTATCTACTCCAACCTCCCCACCATGGGCAGGAACACCTCTCAGCTAGACCAGGTTGCTCAAAGCCTCATCCAGCCTGGCCTTGAACACCCAGGGAGAGGCAGCCACAGCCTCCCTGGGCAGCCTGTTCCATAGTCTTGCCACCCTCCTGCTGAAGAATTTATTCCTAAAATCCAGTCTAACCCTGCTCTTCCTCAGCTTCAAACCAGCTCCTGTCTCTAGATAGCCTCAGGAAAAGTCCCTCTTCAGCCTTCCTGTAGGATCCCTTCATCTATTGGAAAGCAGCTCTAGGGTCCCCCCAGAGTCTTCTCTTGCGCAGGCGAACACGCCCAGCTCCCTCAGCCTGTCCTCACAGCAGAGCTGCTCCAGCCCTGGATCATCTTTGTGGCCTCCTCTGGACTCATCCCAGCAGCTCTGTATCCTCCTTCTGCTGGGGGCACCAGAACTAGAGGCAGGCTTGGAGGTGGGGTCTGAGCAGAGCAGAGCCAAGGGGCAGAATCCCCTCTTTTGCCCTGCTACCCACATTCCTCTGGCAGCAGCCCAGCACACAGCTGCCTGCTGGGCTGCATGAGGGCACTGCTGGCTCCTGGGGAGCTGCTCATCAATCAATACACCCACACCTCTTTCTTCAGAGCCGCTCTCTGCCCAACTTTTAATTACTGTTGTGAAAATCCTCGATGAACTTTAGGCTGATGAAACTTTCTGGAGCCCTGTGCCTGCACGTCAGCGTTGTTTGAAACAGCCACCCTTCCTGTTCATGCAGAGATGAGTGCAATGCCTTGCAGCTCAGCTTGTAATGTGCTGTTTCCCTTAGCAATGGGGCATGTCATTGCCAATGGTTTGGAGCTGGTTGGCACTGGGAGTTCAGTGCGGCTCAGCAAGGAGCTGGACGGTGCCATGAGAACAATGATGACGCTCTCGAAGTCACAGCCCCTGACTGAGAGAGAGAAGCTTCATGTGTCAGCGTTGGACATGTTTGCCAGGGGGTAAGTCTGTTGTCATCCCATTTAGAGGACTGTGAAGAGCCAGCTACCAGAGGTGGCTGGTGGTAGTGTGGTCTGACATTAGCAGCCATCCAGGGGAGGATCAGGCTGCAATGTGGTTCTTGAGTTGCTCTCCAGACTGTAAGCACCGTGACTGGTTACGCAGCAGCACCTTAGGAGAAGTGCTCTGTTGCCACCACTTCATATCAGTTTTGACTCTGTCATAGTTCCATCAGTGGAATATGTGGTTTAGAGCTGGAAAACTAAGTATTGAGTCACAGAATATTAGGGGTTGGAAGGGACCTCAATAGATTGTCCAGTCCAACCTCCTTGCCAAAGCAGGATCACCTAAGGGCAGGTCACACAGGAATGCATCCAGGAGGGTTTGGAATGTCTCCAGAGGAGGTGCACAGCCCTGTGAGGAGAGGTAAAGGGAGCTGGGATTGTTTAGCCTGGAGAAGAGGAGGCTCAGGGGAGACCTTATTGCTCTCTACAACTACCTGAAGGGAGGTTGTAGCCAGGTGGGGCTTGGTCTCTTCTCCCAGGCAACCAGCACCAGAACAAGAGGACACAGTCTCAAGCTGTGCCAGAGGAGGTTTAGGCTGCAGGTGAGGAGAAAGCTCTTCCCAGAAAGAGTAATTAGCCATTTGGAATGTGCTGCCCAGGGAGGTGGTGGAGTCACCATCCCTGGGGGTGTTCAAGAGGGGATTGGATGTGGCATTTGGAGCCATGGTTTAGTCATGAGGTGTTGGGTGATAGGTTGGACTTGGTGATCTCTGAGGTCTCTTCCAACCTTATTGATTCTATGATTCTGTGATATGTGTGCCTTCTCTTAGCAAGCAAAACCTTTATTTCTAGGCAGCTTCCAAAAGCTTGTGATCTGTGGGAAGAGATTCTGCAGAGCCACCCAACTGACCTGCTAGCCCTCAAGTTTTCCCACGACACTTACTTCTACTTGGGCCGTCAAACACAGATGCGAGATTCTGTTGCCCGAGTTTATCCTTTCTGGACTCCTGAGGTCCCCCTGAGCAGGTGAGTCACTTCAGTTTGAAAATTGCTCTCTCTCTTGTGTGCACATTGGCCACAACAGCCCCATGCAGTGCTACAGGCTGGGGTCAGAGTGACTGGAAAGCAGCCAGGCAGAGAGGGACCTGGGGGTACTGGTCGATGGTAGGCTGAACATGAGCCAGAAGTGTGCTCTGGTGGCTGAGAAGGCCAATGGCATCCTGGCCTGCATCAGGAGTAGTGTGGCCAGCAGGAGCAGGGAGGTCATTGTGTCCTGTACTCAGAACTGGTTAGACCACACCTCGAGTCCTGTGTCCAGTTCTGGTGTTCTTGGCCACCTGGGCACACTGCTGGCTCATGTTCAGCTACTGTCAACCAGTTCCCCTAGGTCACTCTCTGCCTGGCTGCTCTCCAGCCATTCTCTGCCCAGCCTGTAGCACTGCCTGGGGTTGTTGTGGCCAATGTGTAGAACCCAGCACTTGGATGTGTTCAATCTCATGCCCTTGGACTCTGCCCATCTGTCCAGCCTGTCAAGGTCCCGCTGCAGAGCTCTCCTACCCTCCAGCAGATCAACTCCTGCCCCCCAGCTTGGTGTCATCTGCAAACTTACTGATGATGGACTCAATGCCCTCATCCAGATCATCAATAAAGATATTGAACAGGATAGGGCCAGGCACTGATCCCTGGGGGACACCACTAGTGCCTGGCTGCCAGCTGGATGTGGCACCATTCACCACCACTTTCTGGGCTCAGCCCTCCAGCCAGTCATTCAGCCTTCTGCAAGCCTGAACCCTCACTGTAACTTGCATTGCAAGGACTGTTTTGAGTTCAGTGCTATTTCTGATACGTTTTTCAGCCCTAGATTAAATCTAGTTTTAAATGAGTGCTGTGCTGTTTATTCCCCTTTTGCTTAGCTACGTGAAGGGCTACTACTCTTTCGGACTCATGGAAACAAACCTATTTGATCGTGCTGAGGAGGTTGCCCACGAGGTAAGCTGCCTGCTGTTGGGTTTAGCATTCTTGTGGCTGACTCTTTGTGCTGGAGGTCCCTTCTAACCCCTTGCATTCTGTGATTCTGTGAAAACCAGGAACTCACTCTCTCCATTCTCCCAGTTAGCAGAAGCAGCAAACAGATAAAGCTCAACATAGAAATGTTTGCAGAGTTTCTAAGTGCCAGGTTCTACACATTGGCCACAACAGCCCCATGCAGTGCTACAGGCTGGGGTCAGAGTGGCTGGAGAGCAGCCAGGCAGAAAGGGACCTGGGGGTACTGGTTGCCAGTAGGCTGAACAGGTGGCCAAGAAGGCATCCTGGCCTGCATCAGGAACAGTGTGGCCAGCAGGAGCAGGGAAGTCGTCATGCCCTGTGCTCAGCACTGGGTAGGCCACACCTGGAGTCCTGTGTCCAGTTCTGGGCCCCTCAGTTTAGGAAAGATGATGAGTAGCTGGAAGGTGTCCAGAGAAGGACAACAAAGCTTGAGAGGGATCTGGTGCACAGCCCTATGAGGAGAGGCTGAGGGAGCTGGGGTTGCTTAGCCTGGAGAAGAGGAGGCTCAGGGGAGACCTTCTTGCTGTCTGCAACTCCCTGAAGGGAGGTTGTAGCCAGGTGGGGGTTGGTCTCTTCTCCCAGGCAACCAGCACCAGAACAAGAGGACACAGTCTCAAACTCTGCCAGGGAAGGTTTAGGCTGGATGTTAGGAAGAAGTTCTTCATAGAAAGAGAGATTGGCCATTGGAATGTGCTGCCCAGGGAGGTGGTGGAGTCACCATCCCTGGAGGTGTTTAGGAAGAGCCTGGATGAGGCACTTGGTGCCATGGTTGAGTTGATTAGATGGTGTTGGTTGATAGGTTGGACTCGATGATCTCAAAGGTCTTTTCCAGCCTGGTTAATTCTATTCTGCCAAAATGAGAGTTTTCATCTCATAGAACTATAGAATTTTCAGCATTGGAAGGGACCTCAAGGATCAGCCAGTTCTAACCCCCCTGCCATGGGCAGGGACACCTCACACTACAGCAGGTTGCTCACAGCCACATCCAGCCTGGCTGCAAAAACCTCCAGGCATGAGGCTTCCACCACCTCCCTGGGCAACCTGTGCCAGTCTCTCACCACCCTCATAGGGAACAACTTCTTCCTAACATCCAATCTCAATCTCCCCATTTCTAGTTTTGCTCCATCCCCCCCCAGTCCTATCATTCCCTGACACCCTCAAAAATCCCTCCCCAGCTTTCTTGGAGCCCCCTTCAGATACTGGAAGGCCACAAGAAGGGCTCCTCAGAGCCTTCTCTTCTCCAGACTGCACAACCCCAACTCTCTCAGTCTGTCTCCCTAGCAGATCAGCTCCAGCCCTCTGCTCATCCTCGTGGCCCTTCTCTGGACACCTTCCAGTACCTCCAGATCCTTCCTGGAACAGAGGCTCCAGAACTGGACACAGAGCTCCAGGTGTGGCGTCACCAGAGTGGAGCAGAGGGGGAGAATCCCCTCCCTTGACCTGCTGGTCACATTTCTCTTGCTGCAGCCCAGGCTCTGCTTGGCTTTCTGGGCTGCAAGTGCTCACTGCAGGCTCCTGTTGAGCTTCTTGGAGCCCCCTTCAGATACTGGAAGGCCACAAGAAGGTCTCCTCAGAGCCTTCTCTCCAGATTGAACAGCCCCAACTCCCTCAGTCTGTCTCCATAGCAGAGCAGCTCCAGCCCTCTGATCACCCTCCTGGACCTTCTCTGGACAACTTCCAGCACCTCCAGATCCTTCCTGTACTAGGGGCTCCAGAATATATCTCCCTTGACCTGCTGGCTATGCTTGTCTTGATGCAGTCCAGAATGTGATTGGCTTTCTGGGCTGCAAGTGCACACTGCAGGCTCCTGTTGAGCTTCTCATCCATCAGCACCCCCAAGGCCTTTTCTTTAGTGCTGCTCTCAAGCCAGTCCCTGCCCATCCTATATTGGTGCCTGGGATTGCCCTGACCCAGCTGCAGGACCTTGCACTTGGTCTTCTTGAACCTTGTGAGGCTGGCTTGGGCCCACCTTTCCAGCCTGTCCAGGCCCCTCTGGATGGCATCCCTTCCCTAGAAATCTTCCCACATCCATGCCATAGCATGGCACTTCCATCTATTTCCTTCACTTGCTTATGAGCATGCCTTGTCAGAACACATGTATAAAATCCATGTATCCCATCTGCTGTTGCCCCCCTGTGTAATTGGCTGTTTTCTTCTATTGAAGAATGTTAGATTGGTTTGATGGATTGCTAAAAGCCATTACAGCCTGCTTGGGTTCCCCCTCCCTTTTTCCCTAGATGCTTCTTCATGGATTATTGAACAATTAACTGTACAATCTTCCTGGGGCTCAACATTAGCTGGCTCATGTCCTTTGTCTGAAGGTAATCATAGAATCAGTAAGGTTGGAAAGGACCTCAAAGATCATCAAGTCCAACCTGTCACCCAAGTCCTCATGACTACTAAACCATGGCACCAAGTGCCACATCCAATCCCCTCTTGAACACCTCCAGGGATGGTGACTCCACCACCTCCCTGGGCAGCACATTCCAATGGTGAACGACTCTCTCTGTGAAGAACTTTCTCCTCACCTCCAGCCTAAACTTCCCCTGGCACAGCTTGAGACTGTGTCCTCTTGTTCTGGTGCTGGTTGCCTGGGAGAAGAGACCAACCCCCTGCTGGCTACAACCTCCCTTCAGGTAGTTGTAGACAGCAATGAGGTCTCCCCCGAGTCTCCTCTTCTCCAGGCTAAACAACCCCAGCTCCCTCAGCCTCTCCTCACAGGGCTGTGCTCAAGGCCTCTCCCCAGCCTCCTTGCCCTTCTCTGGACACATTCAAGAGTCTCAATGTCCTTAAATTGAGGGGCCCAGTCATTACACTTGCCTTTCTCCAGTCCTCAGGATTCTTCCTGTCCTCTGGCAGTCTCAGTTAATCATTTAGGCAATTAATCTCTAATGGATGTCTTTACATACTTCTGTTAGCTCAGATTGCTGTGACAGCAAAGACTGAATGTTAACATTTAACCTTTCCTAGGTTAATGACTTAGGTTGCAAAATGCCTAAGACCTAGTGGGAGTTTATGGAGCAAGAAAGAGGGAATTGCTGAATACTCAGAGCTGGACATATTCTTGAAGAAGAACTTGCCACCTTTAAGCCATTATGGCATGGAATACACTGGGTCTATGCAGGCATTTCTTTCATGCATGTCTGTGAAATGAAATCAAAGCCTGCATTTTAAAGTCTTTTGTAGGTGGTGATTTGTATGCAGTAGAAGCTGAAAGTGAAATCAGCCAATAAGTATTTCCTCCCTCTCCACATCCTCCCCCCACCTCCTTCCCTGTCCAAATCAAACTTCCCAGCTCTGGTGAGTTAGAATGGTGCAAGGATGTACTTAGCATGCAGCCTTTAGAATGCAGTCTCTGTTTCTGTATCAGCAGTGATAAACACTGCTGTTTGTCAGCTTCACCAGGTTTTCCCTGCTTTCACTTGCAGGCTTTGGCTATAAACCAGACAGATGCGTGGTCTGTTCACACCATAGCTCACATCCATGAGATGAAAGCAGAGGTGAAGAAAGGCTTAGACTTTATGAAGGAAACGGAGGCCAACTGGAAGGTAAACATTTTCTAGTGTCTCTGCATCAGCTCCTGCTAGTCCTTTATCTCCCCCAGCCACTCCTCTGTACACAGTCCCTTCCTATCTGCAGACACATGACAAGCCATGTAAAGGTCACACAGGAGAATAAGCTGTGGCTTTTGAGGTGCTGTTACTTTCTCCTCTGCTTTTGAAGCAAGAGGCAGAATGAAAAGGACATGAGGGACACACCCCATGGACCACTTTTAAGTTGTTCCTACAACAGCTGAGATTACACAACTGGCAAACATATCAGTAGTCCAGGATGCACACAAGGTCTCACTGTCTGAGGTACACTGTCTGGGTAGGTGGAATGAATAGCCTTCATAAGCTGGAATGTCCACTGTCTGTCCAGGTTACTTTGACATTCCAGATGAGACAAATCTTACTCTTGTTACAGATGAGAGGTTTTGTTTTTCCCCAAGAGACAAAAAAAAAAATGAAAGTGCTGCAGAACTTTTGGTTGAGACCTTGTGGTTGAGAGCTCTCCCTGAACAGCTTCAAGGACATTTCTGTCAAGTGGGATGTTGCTCTGTCCAGCTGATTGGAAGTTCTTTTCTGTCTCATGAAACACTCAGTTTGCTGAAGAAGGAAACAAACCTGGCTGGGTATGTTTAAATGGGAAGTGACTTTGTGTGTAATGCTTTCTTTTTCTTTCTTTCTTTTCTTTCCAGAACAGTGATATGCTTGCTTGCCATAATTACTGGCACTGGGCTTTATACTTTATTGAAAAGGTATGAGATATGTTTATATAGAATCCTAGAATGGCTCAGGTTGGAGGGGACCTCAGAGATCATCTCCTCCAACCTCCACACCATGGGCAGGGACACCTCTCAACTAGACTCAGCTGCTCAAGGCTTCATCCAGCCTGGCCTTCAACACCCCCAGGCAGGAGGCAGCCACAGCCTCCCTGGGCAGCCTGTTCCAGAGTCTCATCACCCTCCTATTGAAGAACCTCTTCCTCAGCTCCAGTCTAAGCCTGCTCTGCCTCAGCTTCAAACCATTCCCCCTTGTCCTGTCTCTGGACACCCTCAGGAGAAGTCCCTCTGCAGCCTTTCTGTAGGATCCCTTCAGGTACTGGAAAGCAGCTCTAAGGTCCCCATGGAGTCTTCTCTTCTCCAGGCTAAACAATTCCAGTTCCCTCAGCTGCTCCTCACCACACCTGTTCTCCAGACCCTTCACCAGCTTCACTGCCATTCTCTGGACACAGAATAGAATAGAATAGAATAGACCAGGTTGGAAGAGACCTTCAAGATCATCATGTCCAACCTATCATCCAACACCACCTAATCAACTAAGCCATGGCACCAAGCACCCTATCAAGTCTCCTCCTGAACACCTCCAGTGATGGTGACTCCACCACCTCCCTGGGCAGCCCATTCCAAAGGGCAATATTCCAGCACCAAAATGTCCTTCTTTTATATTTCTTTAAATACCTGAAGATTTCTTTGATTTGGTTTGTTTGGATCAAGCCCTGAGGCAGCTGTGGAGTAATACTATGTCATCTATTAATTAGACTCCTAGAATGGCTTGGTTTGGAAGGGACCTCTAAAGGTCATCTGCAGTCAGCAGGGACATCCCCCACCATACAGCAGCTTGCTCAGAGCCTTGTCCAGCCTTACCTCAACTCAGGCATGGGGCCTCGACTACCTCTCACTGCAACTACCTGTTGCAGTGTTCCACCACCCTCATGCTGAAGAACTTGTTCCTAGCATCCAATCTAAACCTCTCATTTCAAGCCATTGTCCCTCATCCTGTCACTGCAGGCCTTTGCAAACAGTTCCTCTCCAGTGTCTTCAGCTGCTGCCAGTCACTTTTGGTTGCTCTAACAGTGTTAATCATGCAGGTTTCTTTTGCTTTGCAGGGTGAATATGAGGCTGCTTTGACAATTTATGACAATCATGTGAGTAGGGAGCCCTTCTTTTTTTGTCTGCACTGGGAGCATGCTTAGCACTATGTCAAGTGCTGTCCTCCTCCTGTATGAGATTGAAACCTTTCTCAGTGTACCCTGGAGGTGCAGATCTAATTTACATCTACTCTTAAAGAGTTTCTTCTCAGCAGTTTGGGGTAAAATGTTCACATGTTTCTCACATTTGTGCTTCAAAGAGCTGCAATGGCATACTGCTGGTTTCCATGATTCTTATTCATGCTTTTTAAAGGGATGTACAATAATTTTCCTGTGAAGTCATAGAACCCTAGAATGGCTCAGGTTGGAAGGGACCTCAGAGCTCATCTGCTCTACCCTCCCCACCCTGGGCAGGGACACCTCTCAGCTAGACTCAGCTGCTCAAGGCCTTGTCCAGCCTGGCCTTCAACACCCCCAAGTTACCTATACAGGAACTGATTTTGCATGTTAGGGCCTAAGTCAACAGAAGCAGGGCTTTTCATTCCTAGATAACTTATTATAGCTCTTTACTCTCTGGATTCCTAAACAGTCTTTGTAAATAAACAACATCAAATTAGCTAGGATGAGATATTTCTGTAAGAATTACAAAAGCAAGCTGCAGGGAAAACTCCTGTCTACTGACTTTGGCAAAGGGAAGTCATAGACATGGCACCACTTTGGTGAAAGTGAAATCATGGAATCAACAAGGCTGGAAAAGAGCTCAGAGATCATCCAGTCCAACCTGTCACCCAACACCTCCTGACTAAACCATGGCACCAAGTGCCACGTCCAATCCCCTCTTGAACACCTCCAGGGATGGTGACTCCACCACCTCCCTGGGCAGCACATTCCAATGGCCAATCTCTCTTGCTGGGAAGAACTTTCCTCTCCTCCAACCTAAACCTCCCCTGGCACAGCTTGAGACTGTGTCCTTTTGTTCTGGTGCTGGTTGCCTGGGAGAAGAGACCAACCCCCACCTGGCTACAACCTCCCTTCAGGGAGTTGTAGAGAGCAATAAGGTCTCTTCTGAGCCTCCTCTTCTCCAGGCCAAACACCCCCAGCTCCCTCAGCCTCTCCTCACAGGGCTGTGCTCCAGGCCCCTCCCCAGCCTCATTGCCCTTCTCTGGACATGTTCAAGTGTCTCAATGTCCTTCTTAAATTGAAGGGCCCAGAACTGGACACAGGACTCAAGGTGTGGCCTAAGCAGTGCTGAGCACAGGGCAGAATGACCTCCCTGCTTCTGCTCCATTGCTGACTCTCCATTCTTACTGAGTTTAACTTCCTAACAGGGAAAAAACCCACCCCAACACAGATGAAGCAGTGTGTTTGTCATTGCAAATTGCTGCCTTCAGGGAAGATGCAGTGAGGGCTATTGCAGAGCAGGCATTTTTTTCCATGAATGAAGAGGTAAAATAAATCCTGTGCTGTGAGAGTAACTTTGGTTCCCAGGAGTGCAACAGTTGGCAGCTTATCAATCCTTGTGCTTACAGATTGCTCCCCGCTGTCTGTCAAATGGAAGCATGCTGGATGTAGTAGATAACTGCTCAATGCTCTACAGGCTTCACCTGGAAGGTAGGATATCCACCTGCCATTCTGCTTTGAGATCTGTAAGGGCAGCAGTTTTCTTTTTGCTCCCCCCCCCCAGCCTTGCACAGTGGAGAAGTGTTTAAACATCTTTGCAGTGCAAGCTTGGCCAACATAAGAGAAGGAATCTTCCATCACTGAAGAAAATTCTGCTCTTGAGAAAAGCCTCAACATGCAATTCATAACAATGTCCAGAACCTTTATTCTTCCCAAGAGCTTTGTTGAGTGGTTTTTCTCATGCCAATATGGGATTTGGGTCCTGCAGCTGGGTCAGGGCAATCCCAGGCACAGATACAGGCTGGGCAGGGCCTGGCTTCAGAGCAGCACTGAAGAAAAGGCCTTGGGGGTGCTGGGGGATGAGAAGCTCAACAGGAGCCAGCAGTGAGCACTTGCAGCCCAGAAAGCCAACCAGAGCCTGGGCTGCATCAAGAGAAGTGTGGCCAGCAGGGACAGGGAGGGGATTCTCCCCCTCTGCTCCACTCTGCTGAGACCACAGCTGGAGCTCTGTGTCCAGTTCTGGAGCCTCTGTTCCAGGAAGGATCTGGAGGTGCTGGAAGGCGTCCAGAGAAGGGCCACGAGGATGAGCAGAGGGCTGGAGCTGCTCTGCTAGGGAGACAGACTGAGTGAGTTGGGGCTGTTCAGTATGGAGAAGAGAAGGCTCTGAGGAGCCCTTCTTGTGGCCTTCCAGTATCTGAAGGGGGCTCCAAGAAAGCTGGGGAGGGATTTTTGAGGGTGTCAGGGAGTGATAGGACTGGGGGGGATGGAGCAAAACTAGAAATGGGTAGATTGAGATTGGATGTTAGGAAGAAGTTGTTCCCTATGAGGGTGGTGAGAGACTGGCACAGGTTGCCCAGGGAGGTGGTGGAAGCCTCATCCCTGGAGGTTTTTGCAGCCAGGCTGGATGTGGCTGTGAGCAACCTGCTGTAGTGTGAGGTGTCCCTGGCCATGGCAGGGAGTTTGGATGATCCTTGAGGTCCCTTCCAACCCTAACAATTCTACAATTCTATGATTTAATTTAGCTCAAGCTAGCATAGGTCACATATTTCTTTCCTGGTGAATTCACTTCTGTTGTCCCTGGAGATGTAAGGCTGAGCAATCAAGTACTTAAGCATCTAAAAAGAGTAGAGCCTCCTTGAAGTAAACTTCAAGTTAGGTACTTAACTTTCTGGTTTGATACTGAGTGAAATAGCTTCTGCACATATATCAGTCTCTGGCTTTTGTGTGTTCTCCTAACCAGTAGCATTTCTCCTTAAGCTAGGGTTTAAACACAAGAGTTCATGAAGGTGAGGGAATGGAGGACAGACCTTATTTTCACAATATGCTGCTAAAACACTGATGATGCATTGGGTTTGCTTATGACATCCATCTTAGCACTCTGTTCCTTGATTGATACAGACATGTCATTGTGAGCAGTCATCTCCCAAGAATCCTAGAATGGATTGGAAGGGACCTCAGAGCTCATCTCCTCCAAACTCCCCACCATGGGCAGGGACACCTCTCAGCTAGACTCAGCTGCTCAAGGCCTCATCCAGCCTGGCCTTGAACACCCTCAGGGAGGAGGCAGCCACAACCTCCCTGGGCAGCCTATTCCGGGGTATCTCCACCCTTGTACTGAAGAACTTCTTCCTCAGCTCCAATCTAAACCTACTTGCCCTCAGGTTTAGACCTGAGGTAGAAGACATGACCAACCTCCATAAAGCCAGGACCTCACATAACACAGTCTGCAATATCAGTGATGAGTTACTAACAGTCAAAAAACCTCTGCCCAAACCTGGGAGGCTGCAGGTGAGCACAAGTGTATCACTTTTGCCATGTTAGGGGGATGGTCACTTGAGTTTAGCAGGAATGCTGTTCAACCTGGGTGACTGCAGTTCTGTTCCTAAGTCCCATTTCTGCCCTTGGTGTTTTTATTGAGGAAAAAAACACATTTTCTTTTCACTCTTAGGTGTAAAGCTTGGAGAAAGGTGGAACAATGTCCTGGAGCTTACAAAGAAGCACACCAAAGATCACATCCTACTGTTCAATGATGTACACTTTTTGATGTCCTCCCTTGGAGCCAAAGACCAGAGAACAACCAATGAGCTTTTAACAAGTCTTCAGGAGCTTGCCAAGTAATCAAGTGAATTGTTGTGTTCAGTGCAGGTCTGGAGCCCTCAGCACAGGAAGGACAGGGAGCTGATGGAGAGGGGCCAGAGGAGGGACATGAAAATGCTCAGGGGGTTGGAGCAGCTCTGCTACAAGGACAGGCTGAGGGAGCTTGGGGTGTTCAGCCTGGAGTAGGCTCTGGGACACCTAATTGTGGCCTTCCAGTATCTGAAGGGGGCTACAGGCAAGATGGAGACTGCTTGCATAGGCCTGCAGGGACAGGACCAGGGGCAATGGCTTTAAATTAGAGCAGAGCAGATTTAGATTGGATGTTAGGAACAAGTTCTGCACCATGAGGGTGGTGGAAGACTGGCACAGGTTGCCCAGGGAGGTGGTTGAGGCTCCTTCCCTGGAGATCTTCAAGGTGAGGCTGGAGGAGGCCCTGGGCAGCCTGATCTAGTTGGGGATGTGCCTGCTGACTGCAGGGAGGTCAGACTGGATGAGCTCTGGAGGTCCCTTCTGGCCTGGACCATTGTACAATTCCATGAGGCTCCTTGATTGCCCAAAGCTCACTGTGGTACTTTTCTAGCAGGTGTCAGGGTGGTTGAAGTCCCCCTGCCTGAGGAGAGCCTGTGAGTGTGAAGCCTGGAGGGGGCCTAAAAGCAGTCTGCCGTGGTTAGAGTAGCAGAGCAGACTTGGAGAGCTGTTGTTGGGAATCCAGTCTGGTACAGACAAGGCAAGGTGCTGTGCTGTGTGGTGAGCTGCCTTGCAAGATTAGTTTGGAGCTGTTTGCAAGGGACTGATTGCCACTTCTGGCAGAGATGAGGACAGTCAGTACTAGCAGCAGGATGTTCTGGTAAGAACTGGAGCTACGGTTTCCTCACTTTTCTAGCCAAAACTGCCCCAGGGGGGTTGTGGAGTCTCCTCTGGAGATACTCAAAACCTGCCTGGGTGCATTCCTATGTGATCTATTCCAGGTGATCCTGCTCTGGCAGGGGGCTTGTACTGGATGAGCTTTTGAGGTCCCTTCCACTCCCTAACATTCTGTGATTCAGGATGGGTTTGGCTTGTGCCTTTTGCAGCTGTCTTCAGAAGAATGCAAACTGTCTGATGAGTAACAAAAGGCTGAAAGTAACACAGGCACCCCAAAAAGATCTGCAGTGCATGAAACATCAGGCTTTGCACAGCACTAAGAAGTACTGACTGTAGGCAGACACAGACTGGCACTGAACTATGTATATACAATTGAGTTAACCCCTTTCTTGTTCTACAGAGCACCTAGTGAAGACCATGAGCTCTCCCTGGCCCCTGGTGTGGGGCTGCCACTCTGCCAGGCTTTTGTGGAGTTTGAAAATGGAAACTGTGACAAGGCTGTAGACCTGCTGTACCCAATCCGTTACCAGCTCGTCCAGCTAGGAGGCAGCAATGCTCAGGTAAAGGAGAGCAGGACAAGAGGTTTCATTGCAACTTAATCATCTTCCAGCAGCCTCTGACCTTAGGCACTTAGATTATTAACACACCACTTCATTTGTAGAAAGGGAGAAGCTGAACTTGGCTTCAGAGTGGCTGGAGAGCAGCCAGGCAGAAAGGGACCTGGGGGTACTGGTTGACAGCAGTTGAACATGAGCCAGCAGTGTGCCCAGGTGGCCAAGAAGGCCAGTGGCATCCTGGCCTGCATCAGGGACAGTGGGGCCAGCAGGAGCAGGGAAGTCATTCTGCCCTGTGCTCAGCACTGGTTAGGCCACACCTTGAGTCCTGTGTCCAGTTCTGGGCTCCTCAGTTTAGGAAAGATGTTGAGTTGCTGGAGGGTGTCCAGAGAAGGGCAACAAAGCTGGGGAGGGGTCAGGAGCACAGCCCTGGAGCTGGGGTTGCTTAGCCTGGAGAAGAAGAGACTCAGGGGAGACCTTGCTGTCTTCAACTCCCTGAAGGGAGGTTGTAGCCAGGTGGGGGTTGGTCTCTTCTCCCACGCACCCAGCACCAGAACAAGAGGACAGAGTCTCAAGCTGTGCCAGGGGAGGTTTAGGCTGGATGTTAGGAAGTTCTTCATAGAAAGAGAGATTGGCCATTGGAATGTGCTGCCCAGGGAGGTGGTGGAGTCGTCATCACTGGAGGTGTTTAGGGAGAACCTGGATGAGGCACTTGGTGCCATGGTTGAGTTGATTAGATGGTGTTGGGTGGTAGGTTGGACTCGATGATCTCAAAGTTCTTTTCCAACCTGGTTTATTCTATTCTGTTCTGTTCTATTGGCTTGTGACTGAGTCCTGTTTGCAAACACTTAACTAGCAGTGCTAGCTGTTTAATTTTTGTTGTTGAGATGTTTCCCTCCTCAGTGGTTTTACTGATTTGGTAAAGACAGCACTGGAACCAGCAATCCTTTGTAAGTTACTCATTCCTTCCTATTTTTCCTGATGTTTTTCAGAGGGATGTGTTCAGCCTCTTGTTGATTCATGCTGCTTTAAATTCTAAGTCACAAGCCAAACAAAACCTTGCAAGGTGAGTACTTGTCCTGGTAAATATTCCTGGCAGTAGTATTGTTACTAAAAGCACTTAGTAGTGAGTATCCTCTAAGCAATAAATGAAGGCTAAAATTGTATGTGTGTGATTGTTTTGTGTTAAATGTAGCAACATTTAACTAAGATGAAGAGTGGGGTTTTAAAACCGCACTCTTGTGAGCTGGATGAATCACAGAATCTTAGGGGCTGGAAGGGGCCTCAAAAGATCACCCAGTCCAACCCCCCTGCCAGAGCAGGATCAGCCAGGACAGGTCACCCAGGAGCACATCCAGCTGGGTTTGGAAAGTCTCCAGAGAAGGAGACTCCACAGCCTCTCTGGGCAGCCTGCTCCAGGGCTCTGGCACCCTCACAGTGAAGAAGTTTGCCCTTCTGTTCCTGTGGCACCTCCTCTGCTCCAGCTTGCCCCCAGTGCCCCTTGTCCTGTCCTTGGACATCCCTGAGCAGAGCCTGGCTCTGTCCCCCCTGCACAGCTTTACAAACATGAGTGATAATTCATTCTAATGAGAATTCATCCTGATGAGCACCATTTGTTCAAGGGCAGCTGATGTTCATATAGCTCTGTCTTAAAATGTGGCCTCCTGCCTGTTGATCAATGTACTTAATGGGCTGCTAAACTTCTGTGAGCTGCTGAAAAGACAATCTCTCCTCATTATGACATCTGCTTGATTGGCAGAGGAGATTTGCAGTGCCTGCCCTGTCAGATTATCTTAGTACAAATCACAAGAGCTGAGAAACTGAAGCTGTTGCTTGTTCACCTGCACTGAGTTCTGTTGGAATGTGTTGTCTGGGTCAGCCTGTGCACTTGAAAGAGTGGATCCTCAGGAGAACATGAAGCCTTGCCCATTCCCCCCCTGAGAGCTCTCTGAAATACAAAGATTAGACACAGTGTCAAAATGATTCCTCTGTGCACTTTGATCTCTGGGTGCTTGTTTCCAGTCTCTGTCAGGGCTGAAAACAACCCAGCTCTGCCTCAGCTTACTGCCAAGACCAAATATTCCCAGTATGGGAAGTCTGCACCTCAAGAGCAGGTTTTGATACACTCTTAGAAGGACACTGCTGGTGATCTTAAGAGAAAAACTGATGTGCTCATGACCTTCCTATTTCTCTCCTATTCTCCTTCCTTAGGTGCCTCCTGCGGGAACGTGATGTGGTGAGACCACATTCACCCATGACAGAGAGACTTATCAGGAGGGCAGCAGCTGTTCATTCCATGGCATAAGACTTTCCCCTCTGCTTCAGCTGAAATAGCAATAAGTTACCAAAGTCTGGGTTCAGGGAGTGGAGGAGGGGTAAGGTAAGAGTGCCCTGTGAGTCAGTGATCTGACAGTTGCCATTACAAAATACGCAGCTGGTGAGTTTCAGGAGGTTGTATCTTGGATGACTGCACAGGCAAAGAAGATAACCTGTGGGCAGTTTCCTGAAGCAGCCTGGGCCATTGCTTTTCTGCTGTATTTCCCTTCAAGTTCCTCCTGACCCTCTTCCAGGGTCAGAATTGCTGTGAGTCATTGGCCCAATTAGTTACTTTGTCAATATGTTAAATAATCAGTGAAGTGCCCAGGTAGTTCAAATGGACCTTTGAAACACAGCTAGCAGGCAAGTATGGGGTCAAAGCCAATACAGGCATAAACTCAATTCCCTCTCAAATATCAGTCACAAATATCAGTGTGGCCAGCAGGAGCAGGGAGGTCATTCTGCCCCTGTACACTGCACTGGTTAGGCCACACCTTGAGTCCTGTGTCCAGTTCTGGGCCCCTCAGTTTAGGAAGGAGGTTGACTTGCTGGAACGAGTCCAGAGAAGGGCAAAAAAGTTGGTGAGGGGCTTGGAACACAGCCCTGTGAGGAGAGGCTGAGGGAGCTGGGGTTGCTTAGCCTGGAGAGGAGGAGACTCAGGGGAGACCTTATTGCTCTCTACAACTACCTGAAGGGAGATTGTAGCCAGGTGGGGGCTGGTCTGTTCTCTCAGGCAGCCAGCACCTGAACAAGAGGACACAGTCTCAAGCTGTGCCAGGGGAGGTTTAGGCTGGAGGTTAGGAGGAAGTTCTACACAGAGAGAGTGATTGCCCATTGGAATGGGCTGCCCAGGGAGGTGGTGGAGTCACCATCACTGGAGGTGTTCAGGAGGAGAATTGATAGGGTGCTTGGTGCCATGGTTTAGTTGATTAGGTGGTGTTGGATGATAGGTTGGATGTGATGATCTCGAAGGTCTCTTCCAACCTGGTCTGGTCTGGTCTGGTCTGGTCCTGTGCTATTCTATTCTATTCTATTCTACCTCAGAGCTTTTGGAAATTGCTATGAGTGTGAAACTAGGCAAGAGGGATAACAGCTGACTGGCTGTTCTAAGATGGGTGCTCCCTTAGCACTTGGAAGCCTTTAGAATAGAATAGAATAAACCAGGTTCAAGAGACCTTCAAGATCATTATGTCCAACCTATCATCCAACACCACCTAATCAACTAAACCATGCAACCAAGCACCCTATCAAGCCTCTTCCTGAACACCTCCAATGATGGTGACTCCACCACCCCCAGAAAACACGGCAAAGCCTGGATTTCAGCTCCACAGTACCATCTCTGATACTTTGGACTAGTGCCTTCGTGCTTACCTGAGTTTGGGGAAAGTCAGCCTTTGCTGCCATCTCAATGGCCCTACATGTTAGCAAAGCAGAGTTTAAAACCAGTGTTAAACCATACACTTTCTAAAAGTAACTCAGAGCAGGCAAAAACTGGACAGGAGCTTCTGCCATAGGAAGAAAGCTAAAGGGAGTTGATACAAAGCTTTGTCCCTGCACATGTGGTGCTTCAAATGTGGCATCATGTGCACCATGTCACCTCTCTGAAGTTCTGCTGCCTCTGGACTTTCAGATCTGGCCCTGCACTGCCCCTGGTGTTCCTGCATAGAGGAGTAAGACTTGGAAGTGCCTTGCTGCCACCCTTGTCTCCCCAGCCCTGACTTGAGGGAAAAAGAGCTTATTTTTAAATCAATGATAATTTGGGGAACCACAGATGAGTATTGCATCCCTGAGTGCAGCCTTTGGGATCCTGCAGTCCTGGTTCCCTGTTCCTCAGCTCTGCTTTATGGCATCCCCGAGTGCAGCCTTTGGGATCCTGCAGTCCTGGCTCCCTGTGCCTCAGCTCTGCTTTATGGCATCCCTGAGTGCAGCTTTTGGGATCCTGCAGTCCTGGCTCCCTGTTCCTCAGCTCTGCTTTATGGCATCCCTGAGTGCAGCCTTTGGGATCCTGCAGTCCTGGCTCCCTGTGCCTCAGCTCTGCTTTATGGCATCCCTGAGTGCAGCCTTTGGGATCCTGCAGTCCTGGTTCCCTGTTCCTCAGCTCTGCTTTATGGCATCCCCGAGTGCAGCCTTTGGGATCCTGCAGTCCTGGTTCCCTGTGCCTCAGCTCTGCTTTATGGCATCCCTGAGTGCAGCCTTTGGGATCCTGCAGTCCTGGCTCCCTGTGCCTCAGCTCTGCTTTATGGCATCCCTGAGTGCAGCCTTTGGGATCCTGCAGTCTGGCATGTATGGATGAAGCTTTCAGATGAGTTACCCAGCTTAATTTCCTAAACCTGTGACAATGAAGCCTCTTGGCTTCCCTGGATGTGACTGGAAGCTGTTGTCCATTCAACTAGTACTATACATTTTGCCCAGAAATGAGACCTTGAGCTTTTCTGCCTCATCTCCCCCTTATTTTTCTCTGAAATTATCAAACTGTTGCAGCAAGTCCAGAGAAGGCCACACAGACGATCCAAGGGCTGGAGCACCTCTGCTAGGAGGGTAGGCTGAGGAAACTGGGGTTGTTCAGCCTAGGGAAGAGAAGGCTCGGGGCAGGGTGGGGGGACCTGTCCCTCCCTCTTGCTCCTGCCCCTCACTTGCCCAACAGACCCTTTGCTGCTCCTGCTGTTGCTGCAAGCTCGTGGTGGGGGCCTGTACCATGCTGCTCCACACTCCTAAGGACTGCATTAAAGAGTATCCACATCTGCATCCAGAGAATCCTTTGCCAGCTGTGCCTGATTTTGTATACATTTGTATTGACACTGTTTCCTCATACCTTTGTAACCTTCCTTTTACTCAAATGCCTTTTGTTAAACTTAACCTTTTTACTTCCAAATCGATTCAAGACTCTTTCTTTTGTGTCATTTTGCCTCTCTTTTTTTTTTTCCCTCTCCTCCTGTCTAATTTGCTTTCCCCTACCAGGAAAAAAAGGGAGAAGGGAGGCAATCTAAATCTGTTTCAGTGGGGCTTTTGGGAAAGCTTAAACCATGACAGCTGCAGACTGGAGGAGGCCCATGCCACCAGTCAGGGAAGTACTTAACTCTGTCCATAAATTCCTCAGCTTCCAATGGGACTTCAACAACAACTCCTTGCCCTACACCCTGGCTTTCATTTGAGCCTCCCCACCCCCAGCTCTGTTGAACTTGGATAAATCTACAGCTGTTTTTCCCAGTCCAAACTCATCAATGCTCCACCCATACAGCACAGCCTTGTTCTGTGGAAGCTTTCCTCATTTTAGATGGTGTTGGGTGATAGGTTGGACTTGATGATCTCAAAGGTCTTTTCCAACCTTGTTCCTCTTCCTCTCTCCTCCTCCTCTTCCTCTCTCCTCCTCCTCCTCTCTCTCTGCCTCCTCCTCCTCTTCCTCTCTCTCTGCCTCCTCCTCTCTCTCTCTGCCTCCTCCTCCTCTCTCCTCTCTCCTCCTCCTCCTCCTCTCTCCTCTCTCCTCCTCCTCTCTCCTCCTCCTCTCTCCTCCTCCTCTCTCCTCTCTCCTCCTCCTCTCTCGTCCTCTCTCCTCCTCCTCTCTCCTCTCTCCTCTCTCCTCTCTCCTCTCTCCTCTCTCCTCCTCCTCCTCTCTCCACCTCCTCCTCTCTCCTCCTCCTCCTCTCTCCTCCTCCTCCTCTCTCCTCCTCCTCCTCTCTCCTCCTCCTCCTCTCTCCTCCTCCTCCTCTCTCCTCCTCCTCCTCTCTCCTCCTCCTCCTCCTCGATCTACCACTGAAGTCATCACAATAGGACAGGCAGGTTTACAAAGCTCTCCTAAACAAACCTTGACAGGTACCTAGTTGCAGCTGAAGTGTGATGGCTTTCTCTGCACCTCTCAAAGCTTGTTTTCACTGGGGAAATTGTAACATACAGAACCTCACAGTTCAATAGGTAGGAGGCAGCATGAATGAGCATCATTATTCATACAGCCTCCAAGAACATTTTGGCTCTGTGCTGGGACCCAGAGCAAGCATATCAGACACATTTAGTCCTTCTCCTACGTATAAGCCACTGAAAGACCCAAACACCCCAAAAGAGAGAGGTTTCAATAAAGACAGAGGCTGAGGATGGAAAAATTATATCCAATATCTGACAGGAACAAAACCACAGAAGCCAAGCTCTTAATTCCATGCTTTTAAGCTCTGTCAAATAAAGCAAGACAATCAAACAGGCTGTGCATTTTGCCTTTAGGAAGAGGAGCAGTAGTACTTCACTCAGCATCTTAGGGTGCCCCAGTCCCCATAATACAGTGCCAGCTGGCTGCTCATTTCCCTTGGGTTTCTTGAACTATACCAAAGTATGCAGATAGGTCCTCAAGACACAGAGGAGAAGAGCACTTCTGTAACTGCTGGCTGCCCTTAGCAGAAAAAAAAGGAAGGAGAAGCAAACCCCCCTCCATTTCTTCACTGGAACAGGGCATTAGGCAGGCTCCTGTCTAGTGTTATGCTTTTGAGCCAAGATGGCCTTGCTGAGACTTCACAGAAGTCAGTTTTATCAGAGGAACTAACTGAAAGACAGAGTGATTAACACAGATGGTGTATAAATGTTGAGAAGAGCAACTACTACCTGCTGTGGCATTACTTGGTGGTGTTACTGGGGTTTGTTCTTCATGTAAATGGGGAGTTTCAAAGTAAGACCTACTTCATCATCATTTGACCTACTTGCTGGGTTTTTTCTGCTGCTTGATCTTAGCTCCAGGCCTGCCTTTCAGTTCTGTCTTTTCAGCAGTTTGATCCGCAAGGTTTGCACCTACAACAGTGTTTGCTTGGTCTGGTTTTCACTGGGCAAACTGTTGCAGGCACTGTTCTGAGGGCAGCTGCTGGATGCCTGCAGAGTGCAGGATTCACAGAATCACACAAACATTCAGGTTGGAAGAGACCCTCAGGGTCACCAAGTCCAACCCAGAACCCTGCTCTACAAGGGTCACCCCTAAACCACAGCCCCAAGCACCACATCCAGACCACCTTGAAACACAGCCAGGCTTGGTGCCTCCACCACCTCCCTGGGCAGCACATTCCAATCTCTGACCACTCTTGCCCTGAACAAATGTTTCCTACTGTCCAGTCTAAAGCTACCCAGGGGCAGCTTGAGGCCATTCCCTCTTTTTCTGTCACTAATGACCTGTGAGAAGAGACCAGCAGCAGCCTCTCCACAAGGTCCTTTCAGGTAGTTGTAGACAGCCACGAGGTCTCCCCTCAGCCTTCTCTTTTTTCACTCTAACCCTCCCCAGCTCCTTCAGTTGCTCTTCATCAGATTTATTCTCCAGACCCTTCATAGCTTCCTTGCCCTCCTCTGCCCTGGCTCCAGCACCTCCACATCTCTCCTGTATTGAGGTGCCCAAAACTGGACACAGTACTAAAGTGTGGCCTCACCAGAGCTGAGTCCCCTCCCTGCTCCTGCTGGACCAATTCCTGAGCTGTCTAGAACAAAACAATCACATTCCATGGGTGCCAAGAGCAGCAGCCTCACGTTGGCAGCCTTGGATTGGAACATGCTGGAACCTCTCATTGGGAAAAGATTTTAGCTTACAGATATGGTTGGGTTTTACTGCTTAAGGGATTGATAACAGAGAGTATAGAAACAGTCACTCTGAGCTAAAGTTACCTGGGTTAGGGACTTAGGTTAGGAACAGCTTGGGGGGTTTGGGCTGCTAGGGACTTCTGCTTCTGTCAGTTAGCTACTTCTGGCTAGGGCTTGGGTGCAGGGATGCTGCTGGGGATCTGCTCAGGACTTCTGTTAGCTGCTTTGTCTGTTAAGGGCTTCCAGGACTTGTGCTGTAAGTGGGACTCTGAGACTCTGTAATGTTGGGGATTCTACAAGGCAGCAATAAAGGCCTTGGGGGAGGACTTCTGAGATGCTCTACTCTCTGCATTTCTGGAATCTCGTTGCTCCATGGCAACAGGGTTCCTGCCTTCATTCATCACCCAATGGCACCTGGGCTGGGGAGAAGGACAACTGCAATCAGCTGGTGAAAGATACCTTCTTTTTTCCCCCCCAATGTCAATTAAAAAACCATGCAGTGCTAGCTGTGTTTCTGCTAAGCTTGGTACACAGTAACAGATCTCAATTGTTAACCTTGGTACAAGGTAACACTGAGATGGTTTGGATGCCAGCTCCTCCTAGCTGAGCAGGGGTTTTGCAGCCAGCAGGTGTGAGTTACTGTGGCTTCATTCTGGTCAGGATGTGACACAAGAGGGCGCACAAAGCTTGCTGATGCACCTGATGGGCTTGGGTTAGTACACAACCTCCCAGAGACCTGGTGGTGGCTCTTTTACCTCCACTTCCTCGGGGGCTGAACTGCAATCGGTGGTGAGGTTCCTCCTTCTCCTTCCTCAGCCTCCTGGTGGATTATTTTAGCCCAGAAGTGCAAACAGCACGATGAGTGGGTACAGTATTGTTGGAATACACTTCCCTTGCAAAAAGCCAGCTCCTAATTCACAGGATTGCTTTTTCAGCCCTTGTTGTCACAGCTCATGCTCAAATTCAGGCAGCAGCAGGGAGTGAAGTGTGTTGGGGCAAAGAGTAAACAAAGTCTTGCAAGCACCCTGCCCTTGGAGCAGCTGCCCCCAGTTTACTTCCCAGTGAAAGAATACAGAGCAGTTCAAAACTTACCTTCTGTACATTGTCTTAGCCAGACTCAAGTCACTGCTCACATCACAGAATCACAGAAAAGACCCTCAGGGTCACCAAGTCCAACCCAGAACCCTACTCTGCAAGGGTCACCATGGCCCCAAGCACCACATCCAGACCACCTTTAAACACATCCAGGCTTGGTGCCTCCACCACCTCCCTGGGCAGCACATTCCAATCCCTGACCACTCTTGCCCTGAAAAGGTGTTTCCTACTTTCCAGTCTAAAGCTACCCAGTGGCAGCCTGAGGCCATTCCCTCTTGGTCTATCACTAATTACCTGTGAGAAGAGATCAGCAGCAGCCTCTCCAGAAGGTCCTTTCAGGTAGCTGTAGACAGCCAGGAGGTCTCCCCTCAGCCTCCTCTTTTCCAAACCAATCAGCCCCAGCTCCTGCAGTTGCTCTGCATCAGATTATTCTCCAGGCCCTTCACAGCTGATTCCAATACCATTATACAATAATGGGCTGAAAAGTACAGCTCAAAGACCTCAGTGAAGCAGAGAATCCAAGGGGCTCCTTCCCTTCAGGGCCACAGAGATGCATGCATTGTGTTTGCGCTTCTCAGCAGTGCTAACATCCAGCACGGACTGGCAGGGTGCAGAGGTTTTATTACGCTGTGACAATGTGATCAAGAACATTCCAGAAGTAACCAAAAACAAATAAAAAGGATTTTTTAAAAAGTGGTAATTCCCAGCAGGAAGTCTTTATGTCTACTTCAGGAGCTGAGACATTTGTTACCACTGTGTTAGCACATCTGACTGGTCTTGAACGCTTCCTCAAGGTGCCTGAAAACGCTGGCGTCTTCGATGGTTGGTGTGACCTGAAAAGGAAGAAGAGAAGAGAAGCATGGGGCACTAAAACAGAATTGATCACACAGGATGTCAGGGGTTGGAAGGGACCTCCAGAGATCATCGAGTCTAACCCCCCTGCCAGAGCAGGAGCAGAGAATCCAGCACAGGGCACACAGGAAGGCATCCAGATGGGGCTGGAAAGTCTCCAGAGAAGGAGACTCCACAACCTCTCTGGGCAGCCTGTTCCAGGGCTCTGGGACCCTCCCAGTGAAGAGGTTCCTCCTCATGTTGAGCTGGAACCTCCTGTGCTGGAGTTTCTATCCATTGCCCTTTGTCCTATCCCAGGGTGCAAGTGAACAGAGCCTGTGCCCTCCCTCTTGACCCCCAGCCCTCAGATATTGATAGACATTGATCAGATCCCCTCTCAGTCTTCTCTCCAGACTAAGCAGCCCCAGGGCTCTCAGCCTCTCCTCACCAGGCAGTGCTCCAGGAGAACCTCCCTGGATCTGCTGGACACACTCCTCTGAATGCACCCCGGATCCCCACTGGCCTTCTTGGCCCCCAGGGCACATTGCTGTCCCATGCAGAAGCTGTTGCCCACCAGCACTCCCAGGTCCTTCTCCACAGGGCTGCTCTGCAGCAGATCCCCTCCCAACCTGTCCTGCTGCAGTTTATTCTTCCTGCCCAGCTGCAGGACTCTGCACTGAGCCGTGGTGAACCTCATCAGGTTCCTCTGCTGGACACACTCCACTGAATACACCCCAGGATCCCATTGGCCTTCTTGGCCCCCAGGGCAACATTACTGTCCCATGCAGAACCTGGCATCCACCAATTTCATTGACAGGATCTTCTGAATTCAGTTTTCCAAAGCAATCAGGGGAAACCGAAAGGATCACCTGGCAGTGTCTGGAACACGAACAGCTTCTGCTCAAGCTGCAGTCGAAATAAAATGCAGTGCGCTACCTGGCACCACGGACCAGCTGCAGGGCGGTCTGGAGAATCACAGCCATGATATGGTGCCCTTGGGTGTGCCCAAGTCATTCAAGTCTACATCTCCAGCTTACCTTGTAAGGCTTTCCACTGACAAGGGCAGAGAGAGAGGCCCGGGGGATCTTGCCGGAGCGTGTCTTGGGCAGCTGCTTCACAAACATCCCCTTCTGCAGAGCTGCTACCGGGCCAAGGGTGTTTCGAACGTGCTCAACAATCTCCTCCAGAATCTTCTTCTCTTCTGTCTTTACACCTAGGGAAGAACATTAACAGTGGTGTGCTGCACTCTGGTCACAGCAACCCCATGCAGAGCTACGGGCTGGGGTTGGAGTGGCTGGAGAGCAGCCAGGCAGAGAGGGACCTGAGGGGACTGGTTGACAGCAGCTGAACATGAGCCTGCAGTGTGCCCAGGTGGCCAAGAAGGCCAATGGCATCCTGGCCTGTAGCAGAAATAGTGTGGCCAGCAGGAGCAGGGAAGTCATTGTGCCCCTGGACTCTGCACTGGTTAGGCCTTAAGTACTGTGTCCAGTTCTGGGCCCCTCAATTTAAGTAGGACATTGAGACTCTTGAACATGTCCAGAGTAGGGCAACGAGGCTGGGGAGAGGCCTTGAGCACAGCCCTGTGAGGAGAGGCTGAGGGAGCTGGGGTTGTTTAGTCTGGAAAAGAGGAGGCTCAGGGGAGACCTTATTGCTGTCCACAGCTCCCTGAAGGGAGGTTGTAACCAGGAAGGGGTTGGTCTCTTCTCCCAGGCAACCAGCACCAGAACAAGAGGACACAGTCTCAAGCTGCACCAGGGGAGGTTTAGGCTGGAGGTGAGGAGAAAGTTCTTCACAGAGAGAGTCGTTCACCATTGGAATGTGCTGCCCAGGGAGGTGGTGGAGTCACTGTCCCTGGCGGTGTTCAAAAAGGAGTTGGACATGGCACTTGAAGCCATGGTTTAATAGTCGTGAGGTCTTGAGTGACAGGTTGGACTTGATGATCTTTGAGGTCTTTTCCAACCTTACTGATTCTATGATTCTAAGTTAATGTCCTTTAGCTGTCCTGGAGCTTTTCCAAGATAGAATGGTTTGGGTTGGAAGGGACCTTAATGATCATCCAATTCCACCCCCCCTGCCTTGGGCAAGGACACCTTCCACTAAACCAGGTTGCTCAAGACCTTGTCCAACCTGAACACCTACAGGGAGGAGGCATCATGACCTCCCTGGGCAACCTGTGTCTCACCACCCTCATGGTGAAGAACTTCTTCCTGACTTCTTCCTAATCTGAATCTACTGTAAAGAACTTCTTTCTAAATCCACTCTTGCATCAAGAAGTTATTTTTTGTCAACAGCTTGAGGAAGAGGAACATTCTGCTTGGTAATATTTGAGTGGGACCAAACATGGGAATCGCTTCTCCTTTCCTCAATCTCAATTTCCTCAGCCCCAGGGCTCTCACCCTCTCCTCATCAGGCAGTGCTTCAGTCCCTTCATCATCCTCACAGCCCTCTGTTAGACTCTCTCCAGCAGATCCCTGTCCCTCCTGAACTGGGGAGCCCAGAACTGGATGCAATATTCCAGGGGAGGTCTCAGCAGGGCAGAGTAGAAGGGAAGGAGAACCTCCCTGGATCTGCTGGACACACTCCTCCTAATGCACCTCAGGGTACCATTGGCTTTCTTGGCCACAAGGGCACATTGCTGTCCCATCAGCCTGTCACAGGGTGTCTTGTACCATTCCAGGTGGAATGAATCACCTCCTGGAAGAACCTCACTCCCCCAGTTAGAGGTGACCCCAGTGATTAACTTGGAACTAGGCATTGCACAAGGCACAGTGACCACCACATGAGTTTTGGATCACTAGGAACATAAATCCCACTGGAACACCAGTTGTTCCAGGCTGCCTGGGCCAACAGGCACAAGCAAACTGTTCCAAGAGGAGAGGGTGAAGGGCTCAGGCTTGTTCAGGATGATCTAATTTCTGGCTGCAACTCTTTGAAGAGGAGTTGCAAAAGAATTACCAACTCTCCTTGGCAGAGGTAGCCTTTAGTGCCACTGGTGAGCTGTGGGTGGTTTCCAGCTGATGCCTAGGAAACTTTCCCACATATTTGAGTAGAAAAGTGGTAGAATGTAAATAAATCACCAGTGGATGGAAAAGGAACTTAAAGAGCAGGTCACAATAATCCCATTGCTCTGGTAGCTAACAGCAAGTTAGTTGTATAAACTCACTCTCTATTTGGCTTCCTCACTCTAGCTGGTACCAGCTGGCAGCTTTTTTGCTTGGCTGTTGCTGACCTTGGCTGCATTCTTCTTGTGGCTAAGTATGAACAAGCTACCATCTGCTCATCTCTTTCTCTTGTCCCATGTAGAGGGGGGGGAGGGGGAAAAGAAGAGGAAGCTGTTGGTAGCCCCCTGGTTTTGTCCAGGGGGGGGTTCTTGTGCTGGTTATAAATTGTAAATCTATGTCAATATTGTACATTGTGTACATATCCACTGCATTTCCTATTTCCTGATGGTAGTCTGCTTGTAAACAGAGCTTCATTTCCTTTCCAGCTGAGCTGCTCTGGCAATTTTATGCTGGGGGGGTTGGGGGGGTGGAATTTCAAAGCCAGCACACGAGCTCTCACCTTCTCTCAGGACACAGATAGCAAACGGAACGTGGCCCTTTAAACAGTCCTCCTGGCCCACAACAGCACAGTCTGCCACAGCAGGATGGAAGAGAACACACTGGGGAACAGGAAACAAAGCTCAACTGAATTAGTAATAATAATGAAATCAATTGCTAACAACCCCCCAAAATATTCCATAGGCATGGACAGACACAAGAGACTTAGAATACAGAGCAGAATACAGAATTAACCAGGTTGGAAAAGACCTTTGAGATCACTGAGTCCAACCTATTACCCAACACCATCCAATCAACCATGGCACCAAGTGCCTCATCCAGTCTCACACACCTCCAGTGATGGTGACTCCACCACCTCCATGGGCAGCACATTCCAATGGCCAGTCTCTCTGTCTATGAAGAATTTCTTCCTCACCTCCAGCCTAAACCTCCCATGGCACAGCCTGAGACTGTGTCCTCTTGTTCTGGTGCTGGGTGCCTGGGAGAAGAGACCAACCCCCTCCTGGCTACAACCTCTCTTCAGGTAGTTGTAGAGAGCAAGAAGGTCACCCCTGAGTCTCCTCCTCTCCAGGCTAAGCAACCCCAGCTCCCTCAGCCTCTCCTCACAGGGCTATACTCCAAACCCCTCCCCAGCTTTGTTGCCCTTCTCTGGACACCTTCCAGCAACTCAACATCCTTCCTAAACTGAGGGGCCCAGAACTGGACACAGGACTCAAGGTGTGGCCTAACCAGTGCTGAGCACAGGGCAGAATGACCTCCCTGCTCCTGCTGTCATAATAACTTGCTGAACATGCTGAGTTGTCACTTCATTAGATGGCAAACCTCTCTGTATTCACTGATCTTAGTGCAAAGCTAACTGTGGTCTTGGTTCACTCCTTCCCATTTAACCAGCCATTGGCTGTGTATGGATTAACAACAGTCTTTTAGCCTTCTTCAAGAGGTGAATTGAAAAGCTTCTCACCTAAAAGACCTAACTAGGCAGAGAGAAAATCAGAGAGACAGAGCTCAAGATGAGTCTGGGGAATCACTGAAGCACAGAATTGTCCAGGTCAGAAGGCACCTCCAAAGCTCATCCAGTCCAACCTCCCCACAGTCAGCAGGGACATCCCCAACTAGATCAGGCCTCGCCCAGCCTCCCCCTGGGCAACCTGTTCCAGTGTCCCACCACCCTCACAGTAAAGAACTTGTTCCTAACAGCCAATCTAAGTCTGCTCTGCTCTAGTTTGAAGCCATTGCCCCTCATCCTGTTGCTGTAGGCCTTTGCAGTTTCTCTCCATCTGCTGCAGTTTCAGGCTGTGCCTAGGAAAAGTGTCCTCAGATCTGCCAGTGGGGTTGCTTAGAATTATCTCTGTTTTCCTTTTCACACCCAATAGTGATTTATTTACCTTTTACTACTTTTCTGTTCTAGATCTATGGAAAACTTTTAAAGGGATAGCCTAAAACTACCACAGAATTTGATCAGTGTGCAGTCAGAATTTCTTCTATGTTTGCTTGGATTCAGCGACCAGTTGAGGGTTCTTAAGAGGGTAGTTTTCCCTTCTGTATGCCCATCACACCTCTTCTACAGCCCCTGAGTAAGCAACTGGCATGCCATCAGGGAAATTTGTCACTGGCAGCCCCAGTCATAGTCAAAAATAAAAGTCAGAATCCCACCCAGTGGGAAGAGGCACCGGTGAAGCACCCTCCCTCAGTGCTGGACTCTCATCACCCTCTGGAGCTGCATCAGCTGGAGATGGCTTGCATGGCTGTCCCAGTGAGGCTCTGTCTGGATTTACCACTTAGACACTTTGGTGGGGCCCTCCTTTAGAGGCATGAGCTGAAATTGCCTCTAAGAATCACAGAATTTCACAGAATGTTAGGGGCTGGAAGGGATCTCAAAAGCTCAATGTGTCCAACCCCCCTGCCAGAGCAGGAGCACCTAGAGCAGATCACACAGGAACACATCCAGGCAGGTGTTGAATATTTCCAGAGAGGGAGACTCCACAACCCACCTGGGCAGCCTGTTCCAGGGCTCTGTCACCCCCACAGGGAAATTATTTTTCCTCATATTTATGTGCAACTTCCTGTGCCTCACAGCCTCTAACCTGTCCTGGTGCCTGCTGTTCCTCCTCCCCAGATGCCAGCCCCTGCACTGTGCCTGAGTGCACTCCATGAGGTAAAGCACCTCACTTGGCGAGGCCTGAAACAACGTTATGGTCAAAATTCTCAATGCAATACAAAACAAACCCAAACCACCAACAAATAAAACCCCCAACCCCAAACCAAAAAGATGATGAGAGCTTTTCTTAAGGTTTTCAGCCTCAGCTTTCTTTACACATCCTTCCCTCTTCTGCTTTCCTGTCAGGCAGCGCTAACCTCTTCAATCGCCCCCGAAGAGATTCTGTGCCCGGCAACGTTGATCACATCATCTGCTCGAGACAGGACATACAGATAGCCATCTTCATCCATATAACCTGCATCCATGGTGTCATAGTATCCCTGAACACAACACAAAGAAAGATTAACTCAGAAATAGTACTAGCCACAGCAGTTCATTTCCCATGAAACCAATGTACACACCTGGTCATTCCAAACCAAATCTGTTTCTGGTGCGCCAAAGATTTATTGCTGTAATATTTGTCACCATTCTTATGTCAGAAAATATTGCACAGCTGCCTTTATAGAAATCACAGAAAGCTCCAGGCTGGAAGGGACCTCCAGAGCTCATCCAGTCCGACCTCCCCGCAGTCAGCAGGCACATCCCCAACTAGATCAGGCTGCCCAGGGCCTCCTCCAGCCTCACCTTGAAGATCTCCAGAGAAGGAGCCTCAACCACCTCCCTGGGAAACCTGTGCCCCTGTTCCACCACCCTCATAGGAAAGAACTTGTTCCTAACATCCAATCTCAATCTGCTCTGCTGTAGTTTGAAGCCATTGCCCCTGGTCCTGCCCCTGCAGGCCTCTGCAAACAGTCTCTCTCCATCCTTCCTGTAGTCTCCTTCAGGTACTCAAAGGCTGCTATTAGGTCTCCCCAGAGCCTTCTCTTCTCCAGGCTCACTGCCCCCAGCTCCCTCAGCCTGTCCTTGTAGCAGAGCTGCTCCAACCCCCTGATCATTTTTGTGGCCCTCCTCTGGACCCTCTCCATCAGCTCCATGTCCTTCCTGTGCTGAGGGCTCCAGACCTGCACACAGCACTCCAGGTGAGGTCTCAGCAGAGCAGAGCAAAGTGGCAGAATCACCTCTCTGGATCTGCTGGCAGTGCTGCTTTGGATGCAGCCCAGGATCTGATTTGCCTTCTGTGCTCCTTCATGCTAAAGAACTTGTTCCTCATCCAATCTAAATCTGCTCTGCTCTAGTTTGAAGCCATTGTCCCTGGTCCTGTCCCTGCAGGCCTTTGCAAACAGTCTCTCTCCATCCTGCCTGTCGCCTCCTTCAGGTACTGGCAGACTACTACTACTACGTCTCCCCAGAGCCTCCTCTTCTCCAGGCTGAACACTCCCAGCTCCCACTGCCTGCTCCTGTCCAGCTTCTCATCCATCAGCACCCCCAAGTCCTTTTCCTCAGGGCTGCTTTCTAAACTTGAGGTTTGCTTCTTCTGTTGCAGACCTTGGAAGTGTTTCTAACTGTAGCACAGATCTATCACGGCTCCCCTGCTCCAGTAAGATATGATCATTCCGTGTGTTACCCAGTTGAAATCTACTGCCATTCAGTTCTGCAAGATTCCCAAACAGTTGACACCATTCATTTCAGAACTCTTACTGGAAATTTTTGGAAGTACAACTTGTGGAATGCTTCCTGATTTTCCCAGAGACCTGAGAACGCTCCGGGAGGCAGAGGCAACCTTGGACAAAAACGAGCAGAGGGAAGCAGTAAGAAACACAGCCACAACAACTACATTCATTCATGCTTTGTATTCAGGTGAATCAATACATTCAGATATATTCACTGGCCAGACAAGTTCCTCTTAACCACAGACCAGCCGTGTGTCATGATCATATGCACATGGCACTGAACTCTATCCAGAGGTGGTCATTTCAGGCTTTGCCTGGATCATTTTCCACGGCTCTTGAACAGAAAGTAGTGGAATGTAAACACATCACCCTCAGGTGGAAAAAGTAGAACAACAGTAAGGTCTAAACAATCCCATTGGACAGACTGGCAGCAAAGGGGGGGTTGTACATACTGCATTTCTCCCTCTGTTCTGCTTCCTCCGCTCTGGCTGATGCTTCTGCTGACCTGGGCTGCGTTGCTGTGCTGTGGCTAAGTCTAACAACCAACCCCCTGCTCTGTCTCTGGTCCCTTGTGTCCTTGGCCCTGTGTTACAGCTTGAAGGGGGAACTTTAGCCTAGTCCCCGACTGCAAAGACTGAAAGTCAAATAAATTACCATTGGATGCAAAAGGAAAGCAATGCTAAGGCCTACAGAAGTCATTGGCTTGCTAATGGGGATGTAGAGCAGAGGCAGAAACACTTCCTGCTCTCTTTTCTTCTTCTGTTGCTTCTGCTTGCAACTTTCCTCTCTCTGTCCTGTGGCCTTGCCAGGGGATCTCTGTTTTGACTCCTGTGTGAGGTAAGAGGAAGGAGGGAGGGAATGGGGGAGGAGGTGAACAGTCCCCCTGGATCCATCCAAGGGTTCTGAGGAGTTTCTGTGTTGTTTATAAATTGTAAATATATCAATATTGTACAGGCTCAGAGGAGACCTTATTGCTGTCTACAACTCCCTGAGGAGAGGTTGTAGCCAGGTGGGGGTTGCTCTCTTCTCCCAGGCAACCAGCACCAGAACAGGAGGACACAGTTTCAAGCTGCACCAGGGGAGGTTTATGTTGGAGAAGAGGAAAGTTCTTCCCAGACAGAGAGATTGGCCATTGCTGCCCAGGGAGGTGGTGGAGTCACCATCCCTGGAGGTGTTTAGGAAGAGCCTGGATGAGGCACTTGGTGCCATGGTTTAGTTGGTGAGATGGTGTTGGGGGACAGGTTGGACTTGATGCTCTCAAAGGTCTCTTCCAACCTGGTTAATTCGATTCCTATTCTATTCTATTCCAATTCTATTCCATTCCTACTCTATTCCATTCCTACTCTATTCCATTCCTACTCTACTCCATTCCTACTCTACTCCATTCCTACTCTACTCCATTCCTACTCTACTCCATTCCTACTCTACTCCATTCCTACTCTACTCCATTCCTACTCTACTCCATTCCTACTCTACTCCATTCCTACTCTACTCCATTCCTACTCTACTCCATTCCTACTCTACTCCATTCCTACTCTACTCCATTCCTACTCTACTCCATTCCTACTCTACTCCATTCCTACTCTACTCCATTCCTACTCTACTCCATTCCTACTCTACTCCATTCCTACTCTACTCCATTCCTACTCTACTCCATTCCTACTCTACTCCATTCCTACTCTACTCCATGCCATTCCTATTCTACTCCATGCCATTCCAATCCACATTGCACTTCCTATTTCTAGATTGCAGTCTGCTTGTAAATAGAGCTTCATTTGCTTCCATCCCCAATGAGCTGGGCTGGTGATTTTTATTTTGGGGTTAGTTTCCCCATATTAGCTGGGGGGGCAGTTTCAACCCACCACAGCATATCAACACAGGGTTTCTGAAGCTTAACCAAGTACTACCTGAAAGGGAATGACCTTGCAAGAGCATTATACAGATAAAATCAGATTTTACTGGCATGTGCCTGCATTCCTAACCAGAGAATCTTTAGCCAAGGGCTATTTTATTTTCCACTCTGAAAGTGTCCCTGTGCCACCAGACAGCAATGTCTCTAGCAGTGAGACACCCCCTCTGTAGCCTAGCAACACTGGTGTCATTACAAGTCTCTTATGATGTTCAGGTCACAAGAGCAGGTGCTACCAGCCCAGGGACATGTACATTTCTGACACTGCATTGACAAACAGAGGGAAGCTTGGCTGAGACACCTGAAGGCTGTGAGGCCATTCAGAGACTTGGACAGACTGAGAGCTGGGCAGAGAGGAACCTGATGAGGTTCAACAAGGCTCAGTGCAGAGTCCTGCAGCTGGGCAGGAAGAATAAACTGCAGCAGGACAGGTTGGGAGGGGATCTGCTGCAGAGCAGCCCTGTGGAGAGGGACCTGGGAGTGCTGGTGGGCAACAGCTTCTGCATGGGACAGCAATGTGCCCTGGGGGCCAAGAAGGCCAATGGGGTCCTGGGGTGCATTCAGAGGAGTGTGTCCAGCAGAGCCAGGGAGGTTCCTCTCCCCCTCTACTCTGCCCTGCTAAGACCTCATCTGGAATATTGCATCCAGCTCTGGGCTCCCCAGTTCAGGAGGGACAGGGATCTGCTGGAGAGAGTCCAAGGGAGGGCTGTGAGGATGCTGAAGGGACTGCAGCACTGCCTGGGGAGGAGAGGCTGAGAGCCCTGGGGCTGTTTAGTCTGGAGAGGAGAAAACTGAGAGGGGATTTAATAAATGTCTATCAATATCTGAGGGCTGGGGGTCAAGAGGGAGGGCACAGGCTCTGCTCACTTGCACCCTGGGATAGGACAAGGGGCAATGGATAGAAACTCCAGCACAGGAGGTTCCACCTCAACATGAGGAGGAACTTCTTCACTGGGAGGATCACAAAGCACTGGAACAGGCTGCCCAGAGAGGTTGTGGAGTCTCCTTCTCTGGAGCCTTTCCATCCCCATCTGGATGCCTTCCTGTGTGCCCTGTGCTGGATTCTCTGCTCCTGCTCTAACAGGGGGGTTGGACTCGATGATCTCTGGAGATCCCTTCCAACCCCTAGCATCCTGAGAGCCTGTGTGATCCTGTGATACTGAGCAACTCCTGAATGCCACCTTCCATGTCTCCATCTTTCAGGCAAAACAGTTGCAGAGCAATGGGCACATGCAATTCTTCCACGAAGGTAAAGTTCTTAGCACTGTGACTGAGGGGAATTTCTAAGGTGCTGTGCAAATACAAGTAATTACTAACACTAGTAAAGATAGACTCCAGCATTCCAGAACATAATCCTGGGTGTTGGAATCTTGCCAGGACATCAAATTAAAATTCCCAGAGCCCAAAATAACTCCATTCCACTGCTGTCAGCAGGAATGCTGCCATGAATTCCAAAGGGAGCAGAACTGGATGGTAACTATGTGCAAGGAGCCAGGAGGGACAAAATGAGATAGGTAGAAAATAACAGCAACCTGGAAGCAAAAATCTCTTTCTTTCTTCAACTTCTTCACACACACACACACAAAAAGAACATTCTGAGATGCTGAGCTGGGTTCTGCTCTCACAGAATCATAGAATCAATAAGGTTGGAAAAGACCTCAAAGATCATCAAGTTCAACCTGTCACCCAACACCTCATGACTACTAAACCATGGCACCAAGTGCCACATCCAATCCCCTCTTGAACACCTCCAGGGACAGTGACTCCACCACCACCCTGGGCAGCACATTCCAATGCCTAACAGCTCTCTCTGTGAAGAACTTTCTCCTCACCTCGAGTCTAAACTTCCCCTGGCACAGCCTGAGACTGTGTCCTCTTGTTCTGGTGCTGGTTGCCTGGGAGAAGAGACCAACCCCCACATGGCTACAACCTCCCTTCAGGTAGTTGTAGAGAGCAATAAGGTCTCCCCTGAGCCTCCTCTTCTCCAGGCTAAGCAAGCCCAGCTCCCTCAGCCTCTCCTCACAGGGCTTGTGCCCTAGGAAACACAACACACACCTACAAAAGTTCTGTGTTTAAAAACTGTTGCTTCCTTGTCCAAAGACTGAGTTGATACTCAAAGCCTTTTGGGATTATTTCTGTTCAGAGGGTATACATTGAACCAAAAAAAAGTGCCAGGTATGCATAAGTAAGCATGACTGCTCCAGAGACAGCTCTGCTTTCCTATCACAAGCAACAGGACCACAGAAAAGTGAGACAGGAGGAGCCAGGCTCCTTCATCATCATCATTTCCACACTGTTCTTTGCTTGGTTTTCTTTTGGGACATGCTTCATATATTTTTCTGCCTATCTGCTAACTTCTCTTTCATCCTGCATGCCAAGCCACAGAGCAGCCAGTGCTGAGCCTTTGTATCTGCTACCAGTTCAAAGCCAAAACCCTCCCTTAGCACTACTCTTACTTTGTGTTTTCATGTGGTCATAACTCTTGCAGCATCTTCTGCCTCACAGAATGTTAAGGGCTAGAAGTAACCTTGAAATACCATCCAGGCCAACCCCCCTGCCAGAGCAGGGTCACCTAGAGCAGATCACACAGGAACACATCCAGGCAGGGCTTGGGAGAATTCCACAACCCCCCTGGGCAGCCTGTTCCAGTGTTCTGTCCAGAGGTTGTGGAGTCTCCTTCTCTGGAGACTTTCCAGCCCCATCTGGATGCCTTCCTGTGTGACCTGTGCTGGATTCTCTGCTCCTGCTTTGGCAGGGGGGTCGGGCTTGATGATCTCTGGAGGCCACTTCCAACCCCTAACATCCTGGGATCCTGTGACCACAGTCCCTTAAAGGCTGGAGCAATGTGAATTATTCATACTCAGCAGTGTTATGGATGCACAATCTTGCCTGTGTCACAGGAAAACTACTTCTACATTTGAGTCTGTTGCTTCAGGGCAGATCGTCTGTGCACTTTAAATACATGATTGTGTGTCCTGGTGGTTTAGACTAAGATGCTGGAAGTTAGGCTGGGGCTGGGCTTCATCCTGGAAACAAACAGCTGTGTCACACAGTACAACAGCTTAATGTGATGCTACCTTAGCCTCCACAGTGGTCCTAGTTACATTACATCAGCAGGACAGCTGAGCAAAAAACCTCCACATCTCAGTAACTCTGACTCCCAAGCAAGCAGGCTGCAGGCAGCCACACCACATTTTTAGCACTGCACATCTGCAGCATGCTCCAGTGCCTGCAGCCTTTATGTCTCATCTCCAGCTCACGTAGCCACTGCCCCAATCCTCAGCTAACTGCTCATTAAAATGGGCACATCTGTCCCAAGGCTTTCACTGTGGACAGAATTTCAGTTCACTGAAGGTTTATGCTAATCTTTGCATCTCCTTCCATGCATCTCAGCAAGCAGCAAAGCCTCTTGAGTTACAACTCTAACCTAAATGTTACCACAAAGCAGGTGGATGAATGCTCTGCTTTTGAGGGCCAAGGTTTGCTGCAAGTGAGGAAGTGTCCAGAACTGAAGTATTTTGTGTGAGTGTGTGGCTGTTTGAGGCTGTGCCTTTAAGAAAGGGGCACACTGGCTAAATGTTTGTAAAGTATTTTGGTATTCTAAACCAATTTCATTGGCCAAGTAATTGTGGGAGGTGAGGATAGTCCCAGCACAGCTGGAACTTTCTCTCAGTCTTCCTTCCTTCGCTGTCCCTTTTGGCTGGATCTGCTTCTGGGCTTCTTGCCAAGAGATAAGCACTAACTCCCTCCCTGTAACAGGCCTGTCTGCTTCTTCCCCTGTCCTGCTAACCATCCTCGTCTCTTCTTCTACCTCTCTGGGGGAGAAGGGAGGTAGGGGGTGAAAGGGGGCACAGGGGGAGCCCCCTCTGTGGGGGGGTCTGGTTTCTGGTTGAGTTCATTTGCTGTATATTCCTGTATATATTGTAAAATCCCTGTGTTTGTTGTGTTACATAGAATCTGTTTCCTTGTACAATATACTCTCATGTCTCCGACTGGGTTTAGCCGTGGTCTCTTTCTCAGTGGGGGAGGGAAAGCAGAGCCTTTCCTTTCAAACCACCACAGAGTGAAAACAGCTCCTGTGTTAATCACACAGTAGGCATCTGTCTCAGCAAAGTGCCCACCAGCCTGGGAAACAACCAGAATCCAGAGCTGGCATGGGCTGTGGGGAGCAGTAATCCATCAGGCTTTACAGAGGTAAGGAAAGGTTCTGCCAACAGTGAGATGGCAGAAGGGAAGACAGAGAAAGATGTTCACAGTGTTAACTAAACAGAGACCTCCAAGGAAATGTGCTAAGAAAGGGGTAACTTAAAACAATATAAATTAAAGCTCATGGAACTCATCTGACAGGAGTGTGCTAAATGGTACTGAACACTAATGGTGCAGCAGACAGGCTGGAGGGAAGGGATCTGTCCAGAGGCACCTGGATAGCCTGCAGATCTGGGCCCATGACAACCTCATGAGGCTCAACAAGACCAAGTGCAAGGTCCTGCAGCTGAGCTGGGGCAATCCAAGGTACTGATATAGACTGGCTTGAGAGCAGCACTGAAGAAAAGGACCTGGGCTGCTGGTAGATGAGAAGTTCAACAGGAACCTGCAGTGTGCACTTACAGCCCAGAAAGCCAACCAGAACCTGGGCTGCAACAAGAGAACAGCCAGCAGGGCCAGCAAGGTGAGTCTCCCCCTCTGCTCCACTCTGCTGAGACCACACCTGGAGCTCTGTGTCCAGTTCTGGAGCCTCTGTTAAAGGAAGGATCTGGAGGTGCTGGAAGGTGTCCAGAGAAGAGCCAGGAGGGTGATCAGAGGGCTGGAGCTGCTCTGCTATGAGGACAGACTGAGAGAGTTGGGGTGGGAGAGGAGAAGACTTCAAGGAGCCCTTCTCGTGGCCTTCCAGGATCTGAAGGGGCTACAAGAAAGCTGGGAAGGGACTTTTTTGAGGGTGTCAGGGAGTGATAGGACTGGGGGAAATGGAGCAAAACTAGAAATGGGTAGATTCCCCATGAGGGTGGTGAGAGACTGGCACAGGTTGCCCAGGGAGGTGGTAGAAGCCTCATCCCTGGAGGTTTTTGCAGCCAGGCTGGATGTGGCTGTGAGCAACCTGCTGTAGTGTGAGGTGTCCCTGCCCAGGGCAGCGGGGTTAGAACTGGCTGATCCTTGAGGTCCCTTCCAACCCTGACAATTCTATGACTCTGTGATCTACACAATGCACAGCACAGGTTTATTCTTTCTTTCTGTTTTACTGTTGCTGGAGCCTTTTCCTGTATGTATTTTATCCAAATACTTCCCCAAATGAACACTGTTTCATGCAAAGCACACAGAGCCATCTTGCTGTTTGCACGGAGAAAACAACACATTCCTCCTCTAAAAAATGTGCATCAGCTGGGACTCAGAGAGAGGGAAAGAGGAGGCAGCATCACAGCCATGAGTCAAAGCCTGTCAATCTGCACTGCTGCACTGCTTCACCAAAGAGAAAGACAAAACAGTGAAGGGAACAATCCAATGTCTTGCTCGTGCAGCACATCAGGGAGGCTCCACTCCATGCCAACAATTAAGAAAATGGCCAACTTCTTTATAACTGAAGGAGGAACACTCAGCAATCATGCTTGCTACAGGACTCCTCAAGCAGGCATGGAAGGTATGAGATCTTGACACACAACATATTTCTTTAACACGTGTAACTGTGACAGAACTAAAGCCAATGGAAGGGAAGGCATCCTGGCCTGGATCAGAAATAGTGTGGAAGTTGTTCTACCCTGTACTCAGCACTGGTTAGGCCACACCTGGAGTCCTGTGTCCAGCTCTGGGCTCCTCAGGTTAAGAAAGATGTTGAGTTGCTGGAAGGTGTCCAGAGAAGGGCAACAAAGCTGGGGAGGGGTCTGGAGCACAGCCCTGTGAGGAGAGGCTGAGGGAGCTGGGGTTGCTTAGCCTGGAGAAGAGGAGGCTCAGGGGAGACCTTATTGCTCTCTACAACTACCTGAAGGGAGGTTGTAGCCAGGTGGGGGTTGGTCTCTTCTCCCAGGCAACCAGCACCAGAACAAGAGGACACAGTCTCAAGCTGCACCAGAGGAGGTTTAGGCTGGATGTGAGAAAAAAATTCTTGATAGAATAGACTAGACTAGACTAGAATAATCCAGGTTGGAAGAGACCTTTGAGATCATCACATCCAACCTATCATCCAACCCACCTATCAACTAAACCATGGCACCAAGCACCCTATCAAGTCTCCTCCTGAACACCTTCAATGATGATGACTCCACCACCTCCCTGGGCAGCCCATTCCAATGGGCAATCACTCTCTCTGTGTAGAACTTCCTCCTAACCTCCAGCCTAAACCTCCCCTGGCACAGCTTGAGACTATGTCCTGTTGTTCTGGTGCTGGTTGCCTGGGAGAAGAGACCAACCTCTGTTTGTCTACAACCTCCCTTCAGGTAGTTGTAGAGAGCAATAAGGTCACCCCTGAGCCTCCTCTTCTCCAGGCTAAGCAACCCCAGCTCCCTCAGCCTCTCCTCACAGGGCTGTGTTCCAGACCCCTCACCAACTTCGTTGCCCTTCTCTGGACACCTTCCAGCAAGTCAACCTCCTTCCTAAACTGAGGGGCTCAGAACTGGACACAGGACTCAAGCTGTGGCCTAACCAGTGCAGTGTACAGGGGCAGAATGACCTCCCTGCTCCTGCTCTTCCTGATGCAGGCCAGGATGCCATTGGCCCTCTTGGCTGCCTGGGCACACTGCTGGCTTATGTTCAGCCTGCCATCGACCAGCACCCCCAGGTCCCTCTCTGCCTTTGCCTTTGGAATGTGCTGCCCAGGGAGGTGGTGGGAGTCACCATCACTGGAGGTGTTCAAAAAAGGACTGGATGTGGCACTTGGAGCCATGGTTTAGTTGCCAGGAGGTGTTAGGTAATAGGTTGGACTTGATGATCTCTTAGGTCTTTTCCAACCTGGTTGATTCTGTGATTCATTCTGAGTGCTCACTCAGCTCATTTGCTCACACAGTCTCACCTGCAGTTTTTCAACATTAAATGGACACAAGAATTTCTGGCAGTTTGGTATCAATATCAGAGGCAGCCTTGCTTTTCAACCCTCATTACTTCTATTATTCTATGACCTATTATTACCTCTCTATATAAAAGCTTTAGACAAAAGGCAATCAACCCAAGTAAGAGTTTCCTCTTAACTGTGAGATACTTAGGTTCACTTACTTTACCACAATATTTCCCAAAGTCTTTGCTTTCACTGGTTCCTTATTTTCATCCAGAATCATCACTGTAAAAGAGTAAGATAGGAAAGGAGGTCCTGTTAAGTGGTGTATTTTTGGGCAGAGGACAGTGTCTGTATTCATGGATATCAACTTAGGGCACATTTCAGGGAGGCAACAGATCAAGGAACAAAAGGAATTAATGAATGTGGGAGTGCCAAGCAGGATAATCTCATGACCTAATCAACATTCAGCCTTCAGCACAGAATCACAGAATGTTAAGGGCTGGAAGGGACCTTGAAAGCTCATCCACTCCACCCCCTCTGCAGGGTCACCTAGAGCAGATCACACAGGAACACATCCAGGCAAGGCTTGAATCCCTCCAGAGAGGAAGACTCCACAACCCCCCTGGGCAGCCTGTCCCAGTGTTCTCATCTGATAGGATGTGTGATGCAATTAGATTTTTCCATTTCTCCACATTTACTACAACTATGGACAAACTTCACAGCGGTGTTTTAATGTTTGTTTTAAGCTACCCACCTGGAGCACTGTGTGCAGTTCTGGAGCCCCTGTTACAAGAAGGATCTGGAGGTGCTGGAACATGTCCAGAGAAGGGGCATGAGGATGAGTAGAGGGCTGGAGCTGCTCTGCTATGGATTCAGACTGAGAGAGTTGGGGCTGTTCAGTCTGGAGAGGAGAAGGCTCCTAGGAGACCTAATTGGGGCCTTCCAGGATCTGAAGGGGGCTCCAAGAAAGCTGGGGAGGGACTTTTGAGGGTGTCAGGGAGTGATAGGACTGGGGGGAACGGAGCAAAACTAGAACTGGGGAGATTCAGATTAGATGCTAGGAAGAAGTTGTTCCCCATGAGGGTGGTGAGAGACTGGCACAGGTTGCCCAGGGAGGTGGTGGAAGCCTCATGCCTGGAGGTTTTGAAGGCCAGGCTGGATGTGGCTGTGAGCAACCTGTGTAGTGTGAGGTGTCCCTGCCCATGGCAGGGGGGGTGGAACTGGATGCTCCTTGAGGTTCCTGCCAACCCTGACAATTCTATGATTCTACTGCTTGTCTTCATGCTACAATTGTAAATGTCAAAAACCAGAGCTACTGAAAATGGTTTATTAATGCTCACATCCACTGCCAAGTATTAGAAGAAAAAAACCAGCTTAGCTCTTTCTGTCTAATGATGTCAGCACTTTTCCTGAAGATGGTTTGATCTTAAATGTAATTATTTTCAGAACACTGTGTTCAATCAGGGTTCCCAGGTAGGAAAATACTTTTGCATTCAGAAGTCAGTGGCTGCAGCCTCTGCATGCAAATGACTTCCAGACAGGTCACACAGGAATGCATCCAGATGGGGCTGGAAAGGCTCCAGAGAAGGAGACTCCACAACCTCTCTGGGCAGCCTGTTCCAGGGCTCTGTGACCCTCCCAGTGAAGAAGTTCCTCCTCATATTGAGGTGGAACCTCCTGTGCTGGAGTTTCTATCCACTGCCCCTTGTCCTATCCCAGGGTGCAAGTGAGCAGAGCCTGTCCCCTCCCTCTTGACCCTCAGCTATTGATAGACATTGATCAGATCCCCTCTCAGTCTTCTCTCCTCCAGACTGAACAGCCCCAGGGCTCTCAGTCTCTCCTCACCAGCAGTGCTGCAGTCCCTTCAGCATCCTCATAGCCCTCCACTGGAATCTCTCCAGCAGGTCCCTGTCCCTCCTGAACTGGGGAGCCCAGAACTGGATGTAGTATTCCAGGTGAGGTCTCACCAGGGCAGAGTAGAGTCTTACCATTGTATCCTGGCACTGGCTTTCCTGCCTGTCCAGGGGGAGGTGTTGTAGAGTGCCCCAAACCAATACAGGAAGCAGTAATTGCAGAACCAGATTCTGTTAAGAGAACACAAACGCATGTCAGTTAAGGTTTTTTTTAGTGTCTAGTGGTTCTAGGTTTAGCTTCTACTTCAGCACATCAAAAATAACAAAAGAAAAATGCAGGAAAAACGATGGCAGGTTCAGAATTGAGGAACTTCTATGTCTCACAGAGTCACAGAATGTTAGGGGTTAAAACAGCAACAGCTTGAAGAAGGGTAATGCTTGCCAAAGAGAAACTGTAATTCACTTGCCCCTTACTTTCATAGTATCATAGTATCAGTCAGGGTTGGAAGGGACCACAAGGATCATCTAGTTCCAACCCCCCTGCCATGGGCAGGGACACCCCACACTAGATCAGGCTGGCCACAGCCTCATCCAGCCTGGGCTTAAACACCTCCAGGGACGGGGCCTCAACCACCTCCCTGGACAACCCATGCCAGGGCTTCACCACTCTCATGGGGAAGAACTTCCTCCTCACCTCCAGCCTGAATCTCCCCACCTCCAGCTACTTTGGCTTTATCAATGTCCAAACACCCCCCCCTTACCTCATGCTCACTTGCTTACAGTGAAAGATCCTCTGAAGTGAATTCACAGTGTCTAGACAGCTTTCCAGCGCTGAAGCCTTTAGGAAGCTGCATATACTTAATGTAAGGAAGAGAACAGAAGATAGAGCTTCCAGTCAGTCCCTTCTGCCAACATTTAGGTGCTATGCTTTCACTGCCTACACCAGCAAGTGAGCTCACCCTCTGGCTCTGGAACTTTCCAGGCACAACTGCATTACAGAGCCAATTTCCTTTTTGCATAACACCTTCACAGTCTGGGAATGAAACAGCTCTGTGGAAGAGCCGTGGCTCACTACTCGTCTGTAGCTGCGCTCAGCATCTGCTCGGAGTTAAAGTGGAACGAACACAGACACCTCTGAAAATAATGACAAGCACTTCACTGAGACCTGGAAGAGAGACTTGGTGAGAGATCATCTTACAATCAGAGCTGTTAAAGTGCCCCAAGTCCCTCCTCACATTTTTACTATCAGGATAAAGGCTGATGCAAAGAAAGAGCCCTCAGAGCCTTCTTTCTTTCGTCCCACTCTTCTTTTTTAATTGTAAAGCTACTTCAGCTCAAGGAGCCCCACTGGAAGGGGGCCTACAAGAAGGGTGGAGAGAGATTGTTTGCAAAGGCCTGCAGGGACAGGATGAGGGGCAATGGCTTCAAACTCGAGCAGAGCAGATTTAGATGGGATGCGAGGAACAAGTTCTTCAGTGTGAGGGTGGTGGAACACTGGCACAGGTTGCCCAGGGAGCTGGTTTGGCCTCCACCCCTGGAGATATTCAAGGTGAGGCTCAACGTGGCCCTGGGCAGCCTGATCTAGTTGGAGATGTCCCTGCTGTCAGCACTGGAGGACCTTTGGAGGTCCTTTCCAATCCAGACCATTCTATGACTAATGAATATCCTGATGCAGTCTGTGGCATTTGTGCCTCTGAAAGCAATCCTTAGGTCAGAGATGGTGCTGCTGATGCAGAAGCAAGAAGTGCACTCACAAGAGTAGCAAGGGGAATCAGTAAGGGTCTGACTTACTTTATCCATCAGAAAGCTTCCACCTACATTTGTGCCTGGCCTGTAGAGACTGTGCTTTGCCAAATGATGCAGAGCAACAGAGAGTAAGTTCTGTGCTCAGAGCTGTCCTGTTCATTTGGAGTCAACAGTCAAGCTCAATCAAAAGAATTAGTTTTGAAACAACTCAGGAGTTCAGGGATGAAAAATGTCCTGTACCACTTACACTCCTGAGACATGGTAATTTGCAGACCATGTCTCCTGTTGCTCAACATAATATTCTGTCACACTGCTGAAGTATTGCATTTGCTGATGGGAAGGACTCAGGGAAAATACACTGCAGCCTGGCATTCATATTAGAGTTTCAGCTGCACTAAGAGAGTAATGTATCATAGTATCAGTCAGGGTTGGAAGGGACCACAAGGATCATCTAGTTCCAACCCCCCTGCCATGGGCAGGGACACCCCACACTAGAGCAGGCTGGCCACAGCCTCATCCAGCCTGGGCTTAAACACCTCCAGGGATGGGGCCTCAACCACCTCCCTGGACAACCCTTGCCAGGGCTTCACCACTCTCATGGGGAAGAACTTCCTCCTCACATCCAGCCTGAATCTCCCCACCTCCAGCTTCATTCCATTCCCCCTAGTCCTATCACTCCCTGATCTCCTGAGAAGTCCCTCCCCAGCCTTCTTGTAGCCCCCTTCAGATACTGGAAGGCCACAATGAGGTCACCTGGGAGCCTTCTCTTCTCCAGACTGATCAGCCCCAACTCCTTTAGTCTGTCCTCATAGGAGAGGTGCTCCAGCCCTCTGCTCATCCTCATGGCCCTTCTCTGGACACCTTCCAGCACCTCCAGATCCCTCTTGGAATAGAGGCTCCAGAACTGGAGGCAGTACTCCAGTGGAGCATCACCAGAGCTGAGTAGAGGGGGAGAATCACCTCCCTTGACCTGCTGGCCACACTTCTCTTGATGCAGCCCAGGATCTGATTGGCTTTCTGGGCTGCAAGTGCACATTGAGAGCTCCTGTTGAGCTTCTTGTCCACCAGCACCCCCAAGTCTCTCTCCTCAGGGCTGCTTCCCAGCCAGTCACTGCCCAGCCTGGATTTGTGCCTGGGATTGCCTCGACCCAGATGCAGGACCCTGCACTTGGTCTTGTTGAACCTCAGGAGGTTGGCTTGTGCCCACCTCTCCAGCCTGTCCAGGTCCCTCTGGATGGCATCCCTTCCCTCCAGCGTGTCTGCTGCACCACACAGCTTGGTGTCATCAGCAAACTTGCTGAGGGTGCACTCAGTGCCACTGTCCATGGCACCCACAAAGATGTTGAACAAGCCTGGTCCCAGGACTGATCCCTGAGGGACTCTGCTTGTCCCTGGCCTCCACTGGGACATGGAGCCACTGACAGCCACTCTTTGGGTGCAGCCATCAAGCCAGTTCTGTAAGGCTATCTGTAAGGCTATCCAGCTTCCAGCTTCTTAGGATGCAATGGATAGACATTGGAAGCAAGCAAAGAGGTGGGAAGTTGTTAGGTAGCAAGAGAAAAGAGAAGGTAAGGGGAAGGAGCAATTGTCATACACTGACACACTGATGAACACAATAGGTACAACATACTAAACTCTCACTATGGCAGAGATGGTTTGAACCATTGCCCTGGCAGGTGCTGTCATCTTGGTTGACTGGAATTACTACAGCAGAAGATAGCACTGACAAATGGAAGGCAGGGCCTGTGGAAGGGATAAAGGCAGCAGCTGATAACAAATCCATCCATACAGCAAGAAAGCAGCTTTGAGGAGATTCTTTGCACATGCTCCCTCCAATTTAATTTAATGATGCCAGATTGCTCAATTTATGGTCAATTTAATTATGCCAGAAAGGATGGAATGAAGAATTCAATAGGAATTCCTTATGAGAGGAGACTGAGGTTGCTGGGGCTATGGAGAAAAGGAGCCTAGGAGGTGACCTCCTTCATGTTGATAAAGATGTGCAGGGTGAGTGCCCAGAGGCTGGAGCCAGGCTCTGCTGGGTGATGCCCAATGGCAGCACAAGGGGCAGTGGTGGAAGCTGAAGCACAGGAAGCTCCATGTGAACTGGAGGAAGATTTTTTTTCCCTGTGAGGGTGACAGAACCCTGGAAGAGGCTGCCCAGGGGGGTTGTGGAGTCTCCCTCTCTGGAGACACTCAAGACCTGCCTGGATGTGATTCTGTGTGATCTGCTCTAGGTGCTCCTGCTCTGGCAGGGGGGTTGGAGTGGATGAGCTTTTGAGGTCCCTTCCAGCCCCTCACATTCAGTGAATAATGTAAGAGCAATGTGCTTTCTTGTATGGCAACAACTACTGCATCAGGAACAGTATGGCCAGCAGGAGCAGGGAGGTCATTCTGCCCCTGTACACTGCACTGGTTAGGCCACACCTCGAGTCCTGTGTCCAGTTCTGGGACCCTCAGTTTAGGAAAGATGTTGACTTGCTGGAGCGTGTCCAGAGAAGGGCAACGAAGTTGGTGAGGGGTTTGGAACACAAGCCCTATGAGGAGAGACTGAGGGAGCTGGGGTTGCTTAGCCTGGAGAAGAGGAGGCTCAGGGGAGACCTTATTGCTCTCTACAACTACCTGAAGGGGGGTTGCAGACAGGCAGAGGTTGGTCTCTTCTCCCAGGCAACCAGCACCAGAACAAGAGGACACAGTCCTCCACCACCTGCCCAGGGAGGTGGTGGAGTCACCATCACTGGAGGTGTTCAGGAGGAGACTTGATGGGGTGGCTTGGTTGCATGGTTTAGGTGATTAGGTGGTGTTGGATGATAGGTTGGATGCGATGATCTTGAAGGTCTCTTCCAACCTGGTCTGGTCTATTCTACTCTACTCGGCACCCATAATACCAGATGAATTATAGCACTCATAATATAAATCACAGCCTGCCCTTTCCCCCCCTCTCTCCTGCTCCCAGCACAGACTGCTATCTCTTGTTTGGCATTCTGCAGGAGGCCTTTGGCCTTGAGCAGCCTGGGTCATTTTTCCTGCATCATTTGGGCCTGGGTAGGGAGTTATGTGGGGGGAGGGCATTGAGGCCTGGGGGTTTGGCCTGGTTGGGTGGGGAGTGAGGTTTTGGTAAGCCCAGAATGGATAACTGGGTTGAGGCTGAACAGGGATCTGTGTATTTTGTATGGGTTTGCACTGTTGTATACACAGCTGTACATAGCTTCCATTTACATTTCCAATTCTTCCCAATCCTGTGTGGAGTGCTTTCTTTTACTCCTGTGGGAAGGGGTAGAAGAGCTTCTGTCCACTCTAAAACCAATACAGAACCAAACCTAACACATCAGAGAAATAATATCTGCTGGGAGGGTCCTGAAGATTCAGGGGCCAGATCATCAAGTAGTCATACAGATCTGATTTCCTTCATCCCTCAGCACTGTTAAACCTGACAACTTCTTTCTGGACAGCCATGCTGCAGGCTGGGATCCCAAGCACCAGTTTAGCCTTATGTTTACAGGTCTTGGAAGATAATTTCAGAAAGCTCTTTCAGCCTCTGCACAGTACAGCTCAGCCATGCCTTCAGCAAGGCCTCATAAACCAGCCACTGAAGAGTTTTGCCATGAGAGTTTTTATCCCAGCTGTCAGAAAGCAAGTGTGAAATTAAATCCAATTCAGACATTATGCCCAATTAGGTTAGATTAAAGGCAATCTGTCATCCTAAACTGTGAGTGGCTTTGCTGGTTAGCAGTGAAACTTCAAAAAACTCTTTTCATGCATCATTTGGTATCTCATTTCACTCCTCCTTGCCGAGGAGAATGACAGATGCAGCAGCAAAGCCAACAGTGATGGTGATTATCATCTAGTTTTCCTCCACCTGACTGCATTCCTGACTTACTCCTCTTGTGAATTTAAGTGCACATCTCATCAACACAATACAGAACAGGTGCATGAAGAATGGCACTGAATGGTGAGTAGCAGGGGTCTATTTTAGAAGCATAGAATGGTCTGGGCCAGAAGGGACCGCCAAAGCTCATCCAGTCCTACCACCTCCGCAGTCAGCAGGGACATCCCCAACTAGATCAGGCTGCCCAGGGCCTCCTCCAGCCTCACCTGAAATATCTCCAGGGAAGGAGCCTCAACCACCTCCCTGGGAAACCTGTTTCACCACCCTCATATTAAAGAGCTTGTTCCTAACATCCAATCTAAATCTGCTCTGCTCTAGTTTGAAGGCATTGCCCCTGGCCCTGGCCCTGCAGGCCTTTGCAAACAGTCTCTCTCCATCCTTCCTGTAGCCCCCTTCAGGTACTGGCAGGCTGCTCTTAGGTCTCCCCTGAGCTTCCTCTTCCCCAGGCTGAACACCCCCAGCTCCCTCAGCCTGTCCTTGTAACAGAGCTGCTCCAAAATCTATAATCAGGATTATCAGGTAGTGATAGGACTAGGGATAATGGAATGATGCTGGAGGTGGGGAGATTCAGGCTGGATGTGAGGAGGAAGTTCTTCCCCATGAGAGTGGTGAAGCTCTGGCATGGGTTGTCCAGGGAGGTGGTTGAGGCCCCATGCCTGGAGGTGTTTAAGCCCAGGCTGGATGAGGCTGTGGCCAGCCTGATCTAGTGTGGGGTGTCCCTGCCCATGGCAGAGGGGTTGGAACTAGATGATCCTTGGCATCCCTTCCAACCCTGACTGATACTATGATACTAAATGGACACTGCACAGCTGACTTGAGCTACATTAGAGCTATCTTCACTGTGGTGCATTTAAAGAGAAGTGTGGCCTAATCCTTCTACACCTTGGCCATGCATGAAAGCCAAATCTAAAATTTGACAAAACAAGTGTGTCAAATCCCAGTTCAAATCCATGTCATGGAAGTGTGGCCAGCAGGACAAGGGAGGTGATTCTCCCACCTGGAGCACTGTGTGCAGTTCTGGAGCCCCTGTTACAAGAAGGATCTGGAGATGCTGGATGGTGTCCAGAGAAGGGCCACGAGGATGAGCAGAGGGCTGGAGCTGCTCTGCTATGGAGACAGACTGAGGGAGTTGGGGTTGTTCAGTCTGGAGAAGAGAAGACTCCCAGGAGACCTAATTGTGGCCTTCCAGGATCTGAAGGGGGTTCCAAGAAAGCTGGGGAGGGACTTTGTAGGGTGTAAGGGAGTGATAGGACTGGGAGGAATGGAACAAAACTAGAAATGGGTAGATTCAGATTGGATGTCAGGAAGAAGTTGTTCCCCATGAGGGTGGTGAGAGACTGGCACAGGCTGCCCAGGGAGGTGGTGGAAGCCTCATGCCTGGAGGTTTTGAAGACCAGGCTGGATGTGGCTGTGAGCAACCTGCTGTAGTGTGAGGTGTCCCTGCCCATGGCAGGGGGGTTGGAGCTGGCTGATCCTTGAGGTCCCTTCCAACCCTGACAATTCTGTGGTTCCAAAATGCAGATTCAGGTGTTTTCTTTTCCTTTTTCCCCCTGTTGAAGCACAGGCATTGGCAAATGCCTTTTTTTCCCCTTTTCTTCAGGTTGGACTTGATGATCTTTGAGGTCTCTTCCAACCTTGGTGATTCTGTGATTCTTTCCCCCCACCACTTTTTAAATGTTGTGTTTTGAATACATCCTGAAGTCACTTTTTAGTACCACTTCCAAAAAAAACATTCTTCCTGCTTGGATTTTTAGTTTTACACTTGGGTCTTAGCTATTTCAGTGTCCATGGAGAGAGAAAGCAGTTCTACCTGCAGACTCCAGAAACAAGTCTGAAACCATCTCCTCCCTCATTGAGAGGGAGAAACTACTTAAGTATAAATACTGTGAAGATAAATGCTATAAATAATAGTTTTAAAGTACTTACCAGTTTGCCACCAATGGTCCAAGACAGGTACCTTGAAGACCCTTTTTGACCACTCTAGTGTGTCCATGTCACAGCGTTCACCAGCTACAAATAATGTCCTGAACCTTTAAACAAAAGATGTTAAAAGAAGTATGGCTCTTGAGCTGCATGGGGAAAGGAAAACAAGGTAACAAAATTCAACAAATACCTCTGGTCAGTGCTCCAGATAAAGAGAAAAACAGAATGGCTCAGGGTGGAAGGGACCTTAGAGGAGGTGGTGGAGTCACCATCACTGGAGGGGTTTAAGAAGAGCCTGGATGAGGCACTTGGTGCCATGGTTTAGTTGGTGAGATGGTGTTGGGTGATAGGTTGGACTTGATGATCTCAAAGGTCTTTTCCAACCTGGTTAATCCTATCCTATCCTATTTTCTATCCTATCCTATCCTACCCTATCCTATTTTCTATCCTATCCTACCCTATCCTATTTTCTATCCTATCCTATCCTATTTTCTATCCTATCCTATCCTATTTTCTATCCTATCCTATCCTACCCTATCCTATTTTCTATCCTATCCTACCCTATCCTATTTTCTATCCTATCCTATCCTATCCTACCCTATCCTATTTTCTATCCTATCCTACCCTACCCTACCCTATCCTATTTTCTGTCCTATCCTAGCCTATCCTATTTTCTGTCCTATCCTATTTTCTGTCCTATCCTATCCTAAAAAAAGATCATCCACTCCAACCTCTCTGTCATGGACAGGGACACCTCTCAACCAGACTCTGCTGCTCAAGGCCTCATCTAAACTGGAAGGTTGGGTGAACACTGCCAGGGAGGAGGCATCCACAACCTCCCTGGGCAGCCTATTCCACCACCCTTGTACTGAAGAACTTCTTCCTAAGGAGTGCTGTGTGCAGATCTGGAGCCCTCAGTATAGGAAGGACATGGACCTGATGGAGAGGGTCCAGAGGAGGGCCATGGGAACGATCAGGTTGCAACACTAACAAACATGACTAAACCACAGCATAGAGACTTTGCTAAGCTGCTAGCAATAGCACAGCTGTGAAGTTATTGCATTAGAAGCTGGAAGGGATCTGCTTATTTTGCTGCACAGTTCAACATGTTCCTGCAAGATTTTGCAAAGGACATCGATTGGGGAAATCAAATCTAAACCAAAGGGAAATTCAGGATATAACACTTCTGGTTTCATTATGTAGATAAATAACAAAGGAAAACTGCACCTCCTTCCCTGGAATGCTGCTGTGGCCATCTGAAATACTTCAGGCAAGTATTCAGTGCCTGTTTGTAACCACCAGGTACAATCCTGCCCTGAGGTAGAGCATAAATTCTGAATGCAGAGCTGCCATGCACAAACCCTCTTGCTACAAACCCAAGGACTTGCTTCCCTCCTGCAGCAGTCCCACAGGATGGGGTCATGCCTTCACTCTTACAAATCCTCCTTACACAGCATATGAGCAACAAAGACAACACTCAGATTGTACCCAGACACACATTAAAAACCTCCAAGAGTTGAGGTAAGAAAGAAAGGATAAGAGGCCAACACAGATTCAGACTCCACACCAAAATTCTTGTCAACTAGCAAATTAACTTCTTTCTTCCAGTACACACATACTGCAAATGACAAAACAGTTCATAAATAACCTCTCATGCCATGAGAAACTGCAGAGGCCCTCTACCAAGCACCACATCACTCCTGAAGTCTTCTGAGATCACAGTATTGCACTACATTAGAGGTTGGAAGGGATCTCCAGACATCACTGGGTCCAACCCCTCTGTCAGGGCAGGGTCACCCAGGGTAGTCTGCACAGGAATGCATCCAGGTGGGTTTGGAATGTGTCCAGAGAAGGAGACTGCACAACCTCTCTGAGCAGCCTGCTCCAGGGCTCTGTCACCCTCACTGTAAAGAAGTTTCTCCTCATGCTTTGCTGAAACCTTCTCTGTTCAAGTTTGTCTCCATTGTTCCTTGGCTTATTGCTGTGCACCACCCAAAAGAGCTTGGCCCCCTCCACTTGACACCCACCCCTCAGCTAGTGATAGACATTGATCAGATCCCCTCTCAGCCTTCTCTTCTCCACACTAAACAGCCCCAACTCTGGTGCCTTCCCCATTTCAGGAAGTCTGTTTTCTCCTCCAAAATTGTTCCTCTTTTGAGGGTTATTTCAGATGTGCATTTCTTGTGGCTTGCACTTTTAGTCATGAGGTCTGTGGTGACAGGTTGGACTTGATGATTTTTGAGGTCTCTTCCAACCTTGGTGATTCTGTGTGATTCTCCCTGCATTTTGAGAAATGCACTAAGTTGCAAAGATGATACAGGGTCAAAGATCACAGGCTCACAGGATGTTAGGGGTAGGAAGGGACCTCCAGAGATCATTGAGTCCACCCCCGCTGCCAGAGCAGGAGCAGAGAATCCAGCACAGGTCACACAGGAATGCACCCAGATGGGGCTGGAAAGGCTCCAGAGAAGGAGACTCCACAACCTCTCTGGGCAGCCTGTTCCAGGGCTCTGTGACCCTCCCAGTGAAGAAGTTCCTCCTCATGTTGAGCTGGAACCTCCTGTGCTGGAGTTTCTATCCATTGCCCCTTGTCCTATCCCAGGGTGCAAGTGAGCAGAGCCTGTCTCCTCCCTCTTGCCCCACAGCCCTCAGCTATTGATAGACATTAATTTATCCCCTCTCAGTCTTCTCTTCTCCAGACTAAACAGCCCCAGGGCTCTCAGCCTCTTCTCACAGGGCACATATTACAGGGTGTAAGCAGAGTGGAGTAAAATTGAGTGAGCAATCCTAACTCAGCAGTAAAAGCTCTTATCCTCAGAACCATGATGTTTTTAAGAGCTTTCACCTCCTCCAAAGTGCCAGTATCAAATTTACATGCCAATACAAGCACACCTGAACTGCCAACAACTCATTTCAACTCGGTCTGACAGAGGGCTGTGGGCAAAGCTCCAGACACTCTGCTATTATTAGCTCAGCCAGCCTGTTTCTGCAAGAAACCACTTCCAGTGTATCCCCAGTTCACCTCTTCAGAGGGTATTGCTTCCCCAGAGCTGCTTCAGGGTCCTGCTGACGGATTGCTCTGATTGCAGTGGGTGAAGTGAAGGCTGCAGCCACCTCATGCTCTGCCAGCACGCGGAAGTAGGCACCGGCATCTGGCGTTCCCACGGGCTTCCCCTGCAGAGAGAATCGTTCCCAGTGTCACAGGACAGCAACACCTCATCACCCCTCAACACTTCAAGGCTGCAAAAGGGGTGGTGGCAGCACAGCAGAAGTGATTGCAAGTCAGATTTTAAAGAAGGCTTTGTTAAAGGTTGGAAGCAGCTCGGCCCCGAGAGAGAAATTCACTGCCTCTGGGCACAGCCCTGCACAGGAGCACAGCACATACTGGCTGCTGCTCACAAAAGCAGAACAAGTGGGCATGAGAAAGACCAGAGAGTCACAGGGAGCTGCTACCACACTGCCATTTCATATACTTCACAGCATCACAGAAACATTCGGCTTGAAGTGTGTTGGGGCAAAGAGTAAGCAAAGTCTTGCGAGCACCCTGCCCTAGGAGCAGCTGCCCCCAGTTTACTTCCCAGTGGAAGAATACAGAGCAGTTCAAAACTTACCTTCTGTACATTGTCTTAGCCAGACTCAAGTCAGTGGCAGCAAGTTTGCTGAGGACACAAACTGAGTGGAGGGGCTGACACAGGAGGGTTGTGCTGCCACTCAGCCAGACTGAGACAGGCTGAGAGCTGGGCATGGAGAAATGGAATGAAATTCAGCAAGGGCAAGGGTAGAATCTTGCACCAAGTCCCCTGCCAGAGCAGGAGCACCTAGACCAAGTCACACAGGAACACACCCAGGCAGGACTTGAATTCATCTCCACAGAGGGAGACTCCACAACCCCCCTGGGCAGCCTCTTCCAGGCCTCTGTCACCCTCACAGGGAAAAAAATCTTCCTCCAGTTCTCATGGAGCTTCCTGTGCTTCAGCTTCCACCACTGCCCCTTGTGCTGCCATTGGGCATCACCCAGCAGAGCCTGGCCCAGCCTCTGGGCACTCACCCTGCACATCTTTATCAACATGAAGGAGGTCACCTCTCAGGCTGCTCCTCTCCAAGCTACAGAGCCCTCAGCTCCCTCAGGCTCTCCTCCTAAGGAAGATCTTCCACTGCCCTCATCATCTTTGTGGCTCTGTGCTGCACTCTTTCAAGAAGTTCCTGAGGTCCTTCTTGAACTGAGGGGCCCAGAACTGGACACAACACTCCAGATGTGGCCTCACCAGGGCAGAGTAGAGGGGGAGGAGAACCTCTCTCGACCTACTCACCACAGCCCTTCTAATCCACCTCAGGATGCCATTGGCCTTCTTGGCCACCAGAGCACATTGCTGGCTCATGGTCAAGCTCCCATCCACCAGGGCCCCCAGGTCCTTTTCCCCTTCACTGCTCTCCAGCAGCTCAGTCCCCAACCTGTACTGCTCCCTGGGCTTGTTCTTTCCCAAGTGCAAGACTCTACCCTTGTTGAATTTCATTCCATCTCTCCCTGCCCAGCCCTCAGCCTGTCCAAGTCTCACTCTTTCTTGCTGCCCTGCCCTGTACCTTTAGAGAAGTAAAATAGAGAAGCCCAAGGTCAGAGGGAGGATAGCACAGCCTGAAGCCAAAGTGGAACAGCAAAGAACCAGCAGGCAAAAAGAACAACCTCTGCTGCAAGATACAAGGTTTTCAATACACCAATGGAATGATATTAACCTATCTATTGTTATTCTGTTATCCAATCCCTTACATGATTTATCTTACACTCAAATTTATTCTATTCTGTTCTAAATGTCTCTGGAATTTTCCTTTTCAATATCAGTATCTAAGTTAGGGACTAGCTCAAACCACTACAATCACCTCCTAAGTCATTTATCACTAAACAAATCACTTTAAGAACTGAGAGCATGATGTCAGCACAGGTTGTATTCAACAGTGGTTGTCCCCAGACAAAGGGGACGAGGTGTTCCTTCCCTCTGCCTACACAGCATACTCATACTCCCAGAAAGAAAAGCTTCAGCTGTAAATTCATGACTATTCACTCTTCAGACAGCCCTATACACCATTCCTCCTCCTAAACAATCTGTTTTGTTTGGGTTTTGAACCTGTGTGTACAGAAGCCTTCCTTCTCTTCCTACTTTTAATCCTCAAAAAGACAACACTCTCTGAAGTGCTGACTGGTAGCACCTCAGAGAAAGGAAAACCAGGGGACATCCTGTTACTGTTTAGTAATGGTCTCACCAAGATAGATATTAAGTAGATATTAATTCTGATTTTTCTTTCATACTCATTGTTCAAGATAGGATTTGTCCTCTTCCTTTCCCAAACCCACCCATTACAATGATAACAATCCATCTTGAACTCTATGCATTCACACAGACATAAAACTTCACTGTATCACAACAGTGAGCACAGAAAGAACTCATCACTTTCCTCCCTTTTCCTTCTCTTGGTCTACAATTGCTAAATGATCACAGGCCACAGGATGTTAGGGGTTGGAAAGGATCTCCAGAGATCATCAAACCCAACCCCCCCCGCTAGGGCAGGACCATAGAAACTAGCAGACAGGCCACACAGGAATGAGTCTCCAGAGAAGGAGACTCCACAACCTCTCTGGGCAGCCTGTTCCAGTGCTCTGTGAGCCTCCCAGTGAGGAAGTTCCTCCTCATCACAGAATCACAGAATTTCAGAGGCTGGAAGGGACCTCAAAAGCTCATCCAGTCCAACCCCCCTGCCAGAGCAGGATCACCTAGACCAGCTCACACATGAACACATCCAGGTGAGTTTTGAATATCTCCAGAGAGGGAGACTCCACAACCCCCCTGGGCAGCCTCTTTCAGGGCTCTGTCACCCTCATAGGGAAATAATTTTTCCTCATATTTATGTGAAACTTCCTGTGCCTCAGCTTCCACCACTGCCCCTTGTGCTGCCATTGAGCATCACCCAGCAGAGCCTGGCTCCAGCCTCTGGGTACTCACCCCACACATCTTTATCAACAGCAACAAGGTCACCTCTCAGGCTGCTCCTCACCAAGCTACAGAGCCCTCAGCTCCCTCAGGCTCTCCTCCTAAGGAAGATCTTCCACTGTCCTAATCATCTTTGTGGCTCTGTGCTGGAATCTTTCAAGCAGTTCCCTGAGGTCCCTCCTGAACTGAGGGGCCCAGAACTGGACACAATACTCCAGATGCAGCCTCAGCAGGGCATAGTAGAGAGGGAGGACTTCTGTCAACCTACTGACCACAGCCCTTCTAATCCACCCCAGGATGCCACTGGCCTTCTTGGCCACAAGAGCACATTGCTGGCTTATGGTCATCCTTCCATCCACAAGGACCCTCAGGTCCCTTTCCCCTTCACTGCTCTCCAGCAGCTCAGTCCCCAACCTGTATTGCTCCCTGGGTTTGTTCTTTCCCAAGTGCAAGACTCTACCCTTGTCCTTGTTGAACTTCAACAAATTTCTCCCTGCCCAGCTCTCAGCCTTTCCAGGTCTGGCTGAATGGCAGCACAACCCTCCTGTGATCTGCTCTGCAGCAGATCCCCTCCCAGCCTGCACTGCTGCAGTTTATTCTTCCTGCCCAGCTGCAGGACTCTGCACTTCTCCTTGTGGAACCTCATCAGGTTCCTCTCTGCCCAGCTCTCAGTCTGTGTCCAAGTCTCACTGAATGAAAACCTCTTCAGTGCAGTATTTACTGCAGTGATTCCCTCCTGCCAAGTTCATACAACAGTTTTAATGTGGACTGCTGTATCAGTGGTCAAAAAGAGGTACCATAACATTTTCTCCTTATCTCTGAGAAAATGCTGCTCTTCTCATGCTTCTTCCACTCAGCTAGTGTGGTGGTGGTGAGTTAATCCCTTTGGAAATGAAAAGAAGATCTAATTAACATCTACTGGGTATTTAAACATTAGTAATTAGACTGCAGTAATTTAATGCTCAAGCTAATGTGGTATTTGATTCTATAAATATGCATTGCTGCTACCCAGTGAAGACTCTGCTCTTTGGTATTCAGAATATTAGGGAAGTCAGGGCTCAGTGGTCCCCAGCCTCAGCAGTCTGTGAATTTAGTGGGAAATCACAGGCACACCAGAAGACTGAACACAATTAAACTTCAAAAAGAGGAATAAAACCTATTTCTTTCTATTTTTCCAACCTGTTAGTATTATTTCATTTCTATTTTTCCAGGGAGTCGTTTGTAACTGGAGTTCTCTCTTTCGTTATTCGTAGAGATCCTGAATCGCAGAATCATCTGCTTGGATGAGACCTCAAACATCATCCAGTCCAACCCTTGAGCCAGCACTGAAGGGTCAACACTAAACCATGTCCCTAAGCACCAGCTTCACAGGCTGCTTGAACACCCCCAGGGATGGTGACTCCAGCACTGCCCTGTAAACCCAGCAGTGATCCTAGCTAGAGGACTACTACTAACTGGGGAGTTAATGATCCATGTAGCAGTTGACCTGAGAAGATGTAGCCCTGTGCTGTGCTTGTCTGTCTCTAAACTTTGCCCAGAAGATTCATCCTGTGTTGAGTAAGTTAAAGTAGAATCACAGAATCAGTGAGGTTGGAAAAGACCTCAAGGATCATCAAGTCCAACCTGTCACCCAACACCTCCTGACAACTAAACCATGGCTCCAAGTGCCACATCCAAGCCTTTTCTGAACACCTCCAGGGATGGTGACTCCACCACCTCCCTGGGCAGCACATTCCAATGGCCAATTACTCTTGCTGGGAAGAACTTTCTCCTCACCTCCAACCTAAACTTCCCTTGGCACAGCTTGAGACTGTGTCCTCTTGTTCTGGGGGAAGGGAAGAACGGGAAGGGAAGAACGGGAAGGGAAGAACGGGAAGGGAAGAACGGGAAGGGAAGAAAGGGAAGGGAAGAAAGGGAAGGGAAGAAAGGGAAGGGAAGAAAGGGAAGGGAAGAAAGGAAAGGGAAGAGAGGCCTCTTCAAAAAGGACCTAAGCAATAACTCAAAACAAATGGCTGACTTCTATTACCACAGTTGCACTGCAGATGTTCTTTGCATCACAGAGATCAATAATGCATTTACTGCAAACTTCCATGCTGAGCACTCAAAGCAAGCAAGTCAGTAAACTAGACAGAAGGTACACTGAGCTTCACAGTAAGAATAACCATTTGTTTAATATTCTCCTTACTACATGCACTGCTATAAACTTGGTGTTACTTCAAATAAGCATAGCCAGCAGGCCAGGGGAGGTGATTCTCCCCATCTACTCTGCTCTGCTGAGACCTCACCTGGAGCACTGTCCAGTTCTGGAGCACCTATTACAGGAAGGATCTGGAGGTGCTGGAGACAGTGTCCAGAGAATGGCCATGAGGATGAGCAGAGGGCTGGAGCTGTTCTGCTGTGGACACAGACTGAGAGAGTTGGGGTTGTTCAGTCTGGAGAGGAGAAGGCTCCCAGGAGACCTAATGGTGGCCTTCCAGGATCTGAAATGGGCTACAAGAAAGCTGGGGAGGGACTTTTGAGGGTATCAGGAAGTGACAGGACTGAGGGGAATGGAGCAAAACTAGAAATGGGTAGATTCAAATTGGATGTTAGGAAGAAGTTCTTCCCCATGAGGGTGGTGAGAGCCTGGCACAGGTTGCCCAGGGAGGTGGTGGAAGCCTCATGCCTGGAGGTTTTTGCAGCCAGGCTGGATGTGGCTGTGAGCAACCTGCTGTAGTGTGAGGTGTCCCTGCCCATGGCAGGGGGGTTGGAGCTGGCTGATCCTTGAGGTCCCTTCCAACCCTGACAATTCTGTGACTCTGTGATTCTACAATAACAGAAAATATGAATGCAGGCACATATGGTGTCACAGACTTTTGTTTATGTAGCAAAGAGAGGTGAATTACAGCAGATTAGTAGAGCAAAACATTTAATGCCAATGCTCTTCACCTCTTCCACTAGATGTCATTTGAGGTCTTGTTAACCAGAACAAAAACATAGCTGGAAGTTTTCTGGCAGAAAGCTGCCCTACAGATCTTCCTTCCCTTGATTGAAGAGAATTCTCTTCTAGGAAGTGTCAGGCTGTCTCTTTCACCTATTTCATAGATGACAGTAGCACCCCACTTCCCACACTGCCAGTAGGCTCCACCATAAGGTTTCTATATCCTCTGTCATCCCTAGCTCTGGTCACTGAATCAAAACATATGCAAAGCCTTCAATACAGGAAGGACATGGAGCTGATGGAGAGGGGCCAGAGGAGGGCCACGAGAATGATCAGGGGGTTGGAACAGCTCTGCTACAAGGACAGGCTGAGGGAGCTGGGAGTGTTCAGCCTGGAGAAGAGGAGGCTCTGGGGAGATCTAATAGCAGCCTGCCAGTATCTGAAGGGGGCTACAGGGAGGATAGAGACAGACTGTTTGCAAAGGCCTGCAGGGACAAGATGTGGAGAAATGGCTTCAAACTAGAGCAGAGCAGATTTGGATTGGATGTTTGGAACAAGTTCTTCACTATAAGGGTGGTGGAAGACTGGAACAGGTTTCCCAGGGAGGTATTTGAGGCTCCTTCCCTGGAGATATTCAAGGTGAGGCTGGGGGAGGCCCTGGGCAGCCTGATTAGTTGGGGATGTCCCTGCTGACTGGGGGGGGGGGTAGGACTGGATGACCTTTGGAGGTCCCTTCTGGCCCAGACCATTCTACACATGGTGCTCTAACAATTACTGTATTCACAGTGTCACCAAAGCTTGTTCCATGTACCTTCCTATGTCCTCAGTATGCAGCACATGCATAAGGCTTCTGCAGTTCCTGTATGCTCTCTGAGCTGCTGTCAGATTTCCCTTAATGGTTCACATTTCTAATTACCACTACAAATCAACAGAGGTGATTAGCATGCCATGATGGAGCAGCTAAAACAACTTCTGCCTCTAGTTTTGTTGAAAAAGGCACAGCAATTACTGGGGTAGGTATCATGCTGTGTTGGAGAAGTTGGTATATGACCAGGATTCCCCATGCCAGGTGAAGGCAGACAACCAATAGAATAGAATAAAATAGAACAGAACAGAATAGAATAGACCAGGTTGGAAGAGACCTTTGAGATCATCGTGTCCAACCTATCATCCAACACCACCTAATCAACTAAACCATGCAACCAAGCACCCTATCAAGTCTCCTCCTAAACACCTCCAGTGATGGTGACTCCACCACCTCCCTGGGCAGCACATTCCAATGGGCAATCACTCTCTCTGTGAAGAATTTCTTCCTAACCTCCAGCCTAAACCTCCCCTGGTGCAGCTTGAGACTGTGTCCTCTTGTTCTGGTGCTGGTTGCCTGGGAGAAGAGACCAACCCCCACCTGGCTGCAACCTCCCTTCAAGTAGTTGTAGAGAGCAATAAGATCTCCTCTGAGCCTGCTCTCCTCCAGGTTAAGTAACCCCACTCCCTCAGCCTCTCCTCACAGGGCTGTGTTCCAAATCCCTCATCAACTTTGTTGCCCTTCTCTGGACACCTTCCAGCATCTCAGCATCTTTCCTAAACTGAGGGGCCCAGAACTGGACACAGGACTCAAGGTGTGGCCTAACCAGTGCAGTGTACAGGGGCAAAATGATCTCCCTCCTCCTGCTGGCCACTCTATTCCTGATCCAGGCCAGGATGCCATTGGCCTTCTTGGCCACCTGGCACACTGCTGGCTCATGTTCAGCCTACTGTCAATCAGCACCCCCAGGTCCCTTTCTGCCTGGCAGCTCTCCAGCCACTCTGCCCCCAGCCTGTAGCACTGCATGGGGTTGCTGTGGCCAGTGTGTAGAACCTGGCACTTGGATGTGTTCAATCTCAAACCAAGTCTCAGCATACTCAAGAGCAAGCAGTGCTGGTGCATTTACACTTTCACTGTCACTGATGGATACTGGATTCACTCCCTGAAGAAGGAGGAAGATGATTCAAGCAACACTGTATCTTCTTGCTGGGTGATTAGAGAACCAATAATCAATTCCCCAGGAATAGCAATGCAAGGCAGCATGATTGCTTTGCTGAGTATGAAAGTTAGGATGCTGCAGGCCACTGTAATTGGACTAGTCTCCTCTCCAACCCATCGAGTTTCATCCCTCAAGAAGGACTAAGCCCTGAATGCCATTTGAGTTTGGGCTTCAGGTGCCTTGAGTGGTAGAGGGAGGAAAGAGACAAGTCTCCTTAAAACTTCTGGCTCCACCCAGAGAGCTCCCAGTTGTCTCCAACTTAGATCCAGTAAGAATCTGTCAACTCCAGACAAACAAAACACAACATACTCTCCTAGTTCCATGATAAAGGCAGTCCAATGGCCTGTGGCTGAAGCCTGAGCAACACAGGTACACTCTACCATCTGCCATTTCTAGGTCTGTTCTGGAGTTCCATGCCCCACTGACCATCACCAGCCACACAGATGAAGTACAACATTCAAGAACATTTCCTTGAGTCCTGTGTCCAGTTCTGGGCCCCTCAGTTTAAGAAGGACATTGAGACACTTGAACGTGTCCAGAGAAGGGCAACAAGGCTGGGGAGAGGCCTTGAGCACAGCCCTGTGAGGAGAGGCTGAGGGAGCTGGGGTTGTTTAGCCTGGAGAAGAGGAAGCTCAGGGGAGACCTCATTGCCCTCTACAAGTACCTGAAAGGTGGTTGTAGCCAGGAAGGGGTTGGTCTCTTCTCCCAGGCAACCAGCACCAGAACAAGAGGACACAGCCTCAAGCTGCACCAGGGGAGGTTTAGACTGGAGGTGAGGAGAAAGCTCTTCACCGAGCGAGTCGTTTGCCATTGGAATGTGCTGCCCAGGGAGGTGGTGGAGTCACCATCCCTGGAAGTGTTCAAGAGGAGACTGGATGTGGCACCTGGTGCCGTGGTCTAGTCATGAGGTCTGTGGAGACAGGTTGGAACTCGATGATCCTCGAGGTCTCTTCCAACCTCAGTGATACTGTGATACTCTACTGGATGAGAGAGAAGAAACACTGCAGATAGGCACACCATTTAAACCCAGGCAGCATGAAGAACAGACAAGCATAAACATCAGGATCATCAGCTGGGGGACATGCTGCCTCTTCCAGGGCTTTTTACAACAGACCATACCTCATACAAAACCGTCGTATTCCCATGAAGGAGAGGTCCATAGCAGATATAGGAATGACCAACAACCCAGCCTAAATCAGAAGCTGCCCACCACACCTAAAATGAAATAACAACATTAAAACAGTGAGGAGCTTTCAAGAGGAGTTCAAAAAAACACTGACATGACTCACAAGCAGAATTACCTCACCAGGTTTGAGTCCGTACACAGCTGACATGGTCCAGTGCAGCATTACTGCATAGCCCCCTGTTGGTCTGACAACGCCCTGGAGGAGAGAATGTTAATATTTAGGATCATTGGAAGGATGCAGTGATATTCCAGTGAAATCTGAGGATTTTAGCAGCAAGAGATTTAAAATTGCCCAATTCCAACCTTTCTTGCTTCAGAAAAAGATCCTTTCCAACAGGTAGGATAGGATAGAGAAGGATAGGGTAGAGGAGGATAGGGTAGAGGAGGATAGGGTAGAGGAGGATAGGGTAGAGGAGGATAGGGTAGGGTAGGGTAGGGTAGGGTAGGGTAGGGTAGGGTAGGGTAGGGTAGGGTAGGGTAAACCAGGTTGGAAGAGACCTTCAAGATCATCGTGTCCAATCTATCAACCAACACCACCTAATCAACTAAACCATGCAACCAAGCACCCTAGGTCTCTTCCAACCTTGGTGATATTGCAATTGTGGAAATTCAGTGTTGGTGCACTGCAGTTTCTGTGGGGAGGTGATGGTGCAGTGGTGAGTTGAAACACTTGTCTTGGAACGCTTGCTCTCTACAGCTGAAATGTGCTGGATCTCCTATCACAGTATCACAGTATTGCCAAGGGTGGAAGAGACCTCGAGGATCATCGAGTCCAACCTGTCACCACAAACCCCATGACTAGACCATGGCACCAAGTGCCACATCCAATCTCCTCTTGAACACCTCCAGGGATGGGGACTCCACCACCTCCCTGGGCAGCACATTCCAATGACGAACGACTCACTCTGTGAAGAACTTTCTCCCCACCTCGAGCCTAAACCTCCCCTGGTGCAGCTTGAGACTGTGTCCTCTTGTTCTGGTGCTGGTTGCCTGGGAGAAGAGACCAGCCCCCACCTGGCTACAACATCCTTTCAGGTAGTTGTAGAGAGCAATGAGGTCACCCCTGAGCCTCCTCTTCTCCAGGCTAAACAACCCCAGCTCCCTCAGCCTCTCCTCACAGGGCTGTGCTCAAGGCCTCTCCCCAGCCTTGTTGCCCTTCTCTGGACACGTTCAAGTGTCTCAATGTCCTTCTTAAACTGAGGGGCCCAGAACTGGACACAGGACTCAAGGTGTGGCCTAACCAGTGCAGAGTCTAGGGGCACAATGACTTCCCCGCTTCTTCTGGCCACACTATTCCTAATGCAGGCCAGGATGCCATTGGACTTCTTGGTCACCTGGGCACACTGCTGGCTCATGTTTAGGCAGCTGTCAATCAGCACCCCCAGGTCCCTCTCTGTTTGGGAGCTCTCCAGCCACTCTGACCCCAGCCTGTAGCTCTGCATGGGGTTGCTGTGGCCAAAGTGCAGCACCTGGCACTTGGACTCGTTAAATGCCATTCCATTGGCCTCTGCCCATCTGTCCAGTCAGTCGAGGTCCCTCTGCAGAGCTTTTCCACCCTCTAACTGACCAACATCTGCTCCCAACTTGGTGTCATCTGCAAACTTGCTGATGACTGACTCAATCCCCTCATCCAGATCATCAATGAAGATGTTAAAGATGATGAGGCCCAGCACTGATCCCTGGGGGACGTCAGATCTCAGAGCACCATGGGCCAGCTCTCTGTTGAGCATCTCTGCTGTGCTGAAGATCTCTGCTGTGAGGATGGGCTGAGGGAGCTGGGGTCATTCAACCTGGAGAAGACTTTGGGGGCACCTTAGTGCTGCCTTTCAGTACCCGAAGGAATGCTACAGGAAGGCTGCAGAGGGGCTTTTCATGAGGGTGTCTAGCAACAGGACAAAGGGGAATGGTTTGAAGCTGATGGGGAGTAGGTTTAGCCTGGATCTTAGGAAGAAGTTCTTCAGTACAATGGTGGTGAGACTCTGGAATAGGTTGCCCAGAGAGCATGTGGAAGCCTGCTCCCTGGGAGTGTTCAAGACCAGGCTGGATGAGACCTTGAGCAGCTGAGTCTGGTTCAGAGGTGTCCCTGCCCATGGCAGTGGAGTTGATGACCTCTGTGGTCCCTTCCAACCTAACCCATTGTGCGTATGATTCATTGGACCAAACAACTGTCTGCAGTGGAGACATCACAGTGCAGCCATCTGTCTGTGCTAGGCACAGCAGGTTCTAGCTATGTAGTTAAGAACAAGAAATAGCCATTTTCAGGCCTTGTCCATGAAAGAAGAGACCATGGAAATGCAGCAACTCATCGCAGTGGAAGGTGGGGCAGCAGAGAAGAGTTAACTAACACTTCACAAATTTCAGAAAGCAGATTGCCTTTGTTAGCCTCTGCTCCTACCTTAGTCCCCCCCCGCTCTGAGATTAACACAAAAAGTTCTGTTATGAAGGTCATAACTAAATAATTTTAGTTGCAGGGTCATTCAGAAGTAGGCTCTTGAAATGAATGAAAAAATTATCGTACTCATTAAGTTAATCATTGTAGCTTAGTGATAATTGACAATCTCCCTCTTGTAAGGGTGAGTCATTGAAGGTCTGAGGACAGACTGAAGGAGTTGGGGCTCTTCAGTCTGGAGAAGAGAAGGCTCCGAGGCGACCTAATTGTGGCCTTCCAGTATCTGAAGAGGGCCTACAAGAAGGCTGGGGAGGGACTTCTTAGGAGATAGGACTAGGGGGAATGGAATGAAGCTGGAGGTGGGGAGATTCAGGCTGGATGTGAGAAGGAAGTTCTTCACCATGAGAGTGGTGAAGCCCTGGCATGGGTTGTCCAGGGAGGTGGTTGAGGCCCTGTCCCTGGAGGTGTTTAAGCCCAGGCTGGATGAGGCTGTGGCCAGCCTGATGTAGTGTGGGGTGTCCCTGCCCATGGCAGGGGGGTTGGAACTAGATGATCCTTGTGGTCCCTTCCAACCCTGACTGATACTATGACACTACTATGATACTATGAAGGTGTCCACGCTTTTCTCTGGAGAGCCAACACACTGAAGTAAAAGTTACAACTTTTATCTCTGACAGTTTCAAAATCCACTCTAACAGTCAATGAAAATATCTCTTGTAGCAAAGGATTTTATCTGGCACCTTCTGACAATATAATTACATCACTCAAGTCACATATGTTGTTTTGAAGTACCCACCTTCAAAACAGAAGCAGAAAGGATTTTTGTCACAGGATCACAGGATGTCAGGGGCTGGACGGAACCCAAAGAGATCATGGAGTCCAACCCCTCTGCCAGAGCTCCAGGGATGGGGCCTCAACCACCTCCCTGGACAACCCATGCCAGAGCTTCACCACTCTCATGCTGAACAACTTCCTCCTCACATCCAGACTTAATCTCCCCACCTCCAGCTTCATTCCATTCCCCCTAGTCCTATCACTCCCTGAGATCCTGAGAAGTCCCTCCCCAGCCTTCTTGTAGGCCCCCTTCAGATACTGGAAGGCCACAATTAGGTCACCTCAGAGCCCTCTCTTCTCCAGACTGAACATCTTCCAAGCCTTCAGAATATGCTTAATTCCATGTAATCTGTGATGCCACTCACTATATCTTATCTATGGGAAGATTATCTAATCTGTAAAGACTGTTCAGCATTTCATCCCATCACACAAGTGATACATTGACTAGCCCTGCCATCAAGTGACTGTACTACACTTACCTGAAACAGTTAAGCCACAGAAGAGAGCGAAGCATAAAAGAAACACTGTGCTTGGAAGTTTACACTGAGCACAAAACTTTGAAGCAAACAAAGTTTATGTTTATATTGCTATTATTTAAATAAATGAATGTGATTTATTCCTAGGCACTGACTTTGGAGTAGTGAAATGTGAATAAATGAGATTAAACCGCTTCCAGCAGCGCTTATCATTTAGAACACTGAGCTCTGGCAAACAGGTTCAACCTTTTTAATTAAGTATTTTCTCAAGTGGAACTGCAAATAAGTTGGGCACAGACACTTAGACTACAGAGAGTCCTTTACCTTGGGCAAGCCTGTCGTTCCAGATGTATACAGAATGTAAAGTGGATGGTCTGAGGGAACTGAGACACATTTAGAACACTGTGCTTTTGCAAGCTCTTCCTCCCAGTCAAGATCGCGGCCTGGGACGAAAGGAACATGGCCCTGCCCAGTGGGGAAAGAAAAATAAAGCAAACAGAAAATCATGAGGAAGAAATGGAATTAGGTGCTTCAAAATCTATTATTCCAATTAATGGTATTCAATTTTCTGCACACTAATTATTGGGGGGAAAAAAAACCCAAAACAACAGAAAATCATAGAATCAGTAAGGTTGGAAAAGACCTCAAAGATCATCAAGTCCAACCTGTCACCTAACACCTCGTGACTACTAAACCATGGCACCAAGTGCCACGTCCAATCCCCTCTTGAACACCTCCAAAATCATGAGGAAGAAATGGAATTGAGTCCTCCAAGATCTATTATTCCAATTTGTGGTGATCAATTTTCTGTACACTAATTACTGGGGGGAAAAAAACCCAACAAACAGAAAATCATAAGGAAGAAATGGAATTGGGTCCCCCAAAATCTATTATTCCCATTTATGGTATTCAATTTTCTGCACACTAATTATTGGGGGGGGGGGGGGAGGGGGGAAACAACAAAACAACAGAAAATCATAGAATCAGTAAGGTTGGAAAAGACCTCAAAGATCATCAAGTCCAACCTGTCACCTAACACCTCATGACTACTAAACCATGGCACCAAGTGCCACGTCCAATCCCCTCTTGAACACCTCCAAAATCATAAGGAAGAAATGGAACTGAGTCCTACAAAAACTATTATTCCAATTTATGGTATTCAATTTTCTGCACACTAATTATTGGGGGGAAAAAAAACAACCCCAGAAAATCATAAGGAAGAAATGGAATTGGGTCCTACAAAATCTATTATTCCCATTTATGGTACTCAATTTTCTGCACACTAATTATTGGGGGAAAAAAAAACCAAACCAACAAACAGAAAATCATAAGGAAGAAATGGCTTTGGGTCCTACAAATCTATTATTCAAATTTTTGGTATTCAGTTTCTGCACAGTAATTTCAGTGTTGCATTAATGCTGTTTACTATTGAAATGTCAGGGATACAAAGTTGTGGCAGTTTAGGCTGGGTGCCTCCTGGTACTGCCACATAAGCTACACCTCTGGTGTCCCAAGTGTCCAACCCAGCAGGTGGACACAGGAAGCAGCCTATAAATTCATCTGCAAAGTCATTCCCTTCCTCTTTCTTCTATCTCTGCTCCTGTGGGTAATGGTGGCCTCTTAGGCCTGGCTAGGCTTAATGCCAGGAGGAGAAGTTGGGGGGGGGGGGGGGAATCAGTCTCAGACCTGGCCAGCCTGAGACTAGCCTGGCAGTGGGGGGGAGGGGGAAGAAAGAGCCCTGGGGGTTCTGGGCACACCCTCAGGTAGGGAGAAGGGAAGTGTTGGGAGGCTTTTTGGTGTGGTGTAAGGGGTCAGAGTGGCTGGAGAGCAGCCAGGCAGAAAGGGACCTGGGGATACTGGTTGGCAGCTGGCTGAACATGAGCCAGCAGTGTGCCCAGGTGGCCAAGAGGGACAATGGCATCCTGGCCTGCATCAGGAATAGTGTGGCCAGGAGGAGCAGGGTAGTCATTGTGCCCTGTACTCTGCACTGGTTAGGCCACACCTTGAGTCCTGTGTCCAGTTCTGGGTTCCTCCCTTCAAGAAAGATGTTGAGATGCTGGAAGGTGTCCAGAGAAGGACAACGAGGCTGGAGAGGGGTCTGGAGCACAGCCCTGTGAAGAGAGGCTGAGGGAGCTGGGGTTGTTTAGCCTGGAGAAGAGGAGGCTCAGGGGAGACCTCATTGCTCTCTACAACTACCTGAAAGGATGTTGTAGCCAGGTGGGGGTTGGGCTCTTCTCCCGGGCAACCAGCACCAGAACAAGAGGACACAGTCTCCAGCTGTGCCAGGGGAAGTTTAGGCTGGTGGTGAGGAGAAAGTTCTTCACAGAGAGAGTTGTTAGCCATTGGAATGTGCTGCCCAGGGAGCTGGTGGAGTCACCGTCCCTGGAGGTGTTCAAGAGGGAACTGGATGTGGCACTTGGTGCCATGGTTTAGCTGTCAGGAGGTGCTGGGCGACAGGTTGGACTTGATGATCCTTGAGGTCTTTTCCAACCTTATCACACACAGTATCACACAGTATAACTAAGGTTGAAAGAGACCCCAAGGATCATCAAGTCCAACCTGTCCCAACAGACCTCACGACTAGACCATGGCACCAAGTGCCACGTCCAATCTCCCCTTGAACACCTCCAGGGACAGTGACTCCACCACCTCCCTGGGCAGCACATTCCAATGACGAATGACTCACTTAGGGAAGAACTTTCTCCTCACTTCGAGTCTAAACCTCCCCTGGCACAGCTTGAGACTGTGTCCCCTTGTTCTGGTGCTGGTTGCCTGGGAGAAGAGACCAACCCCTTCCTGTCTACAACCATCTTTCAGGTAGTTGTAGAGGGCAATGAGGTCACCCCTGATCCTTCTCTTCTCCAGGCTAATGACTCTGTATACTTTGGGATATCTTTGCCACTATGCTCTGCAGTTTTCTGTAAACACCAATTGCTCTTCCATTAAGCTTTCTATCACTTCCCAATCCATCTGTGTGATGAGTGTCATTCTTCCCTCCCTCTCGGGGCAATACAGGATCTGTCTGGCCTCAAACCAGGACAAAAGTTCTCCCATCAAGTCCAACCCCAAACTGCAACGGATAGAAGATCTGACTTGGAAAAGAGAAAAGGCACACATGTAAAAGTCAATGTAGAAGCACAACAACTGCACACCTACCAAATCAGGCCTCCTGTAAATGAGGACTTTATCAGGTTTGCTCTGTACTCTCGCCAGTGCTGCTTCTAGGAGGGATACGTACTCCACTTTCCTTTTCGGTTCCACTCCAAAACTTGCTGTTACTACAAGTTTGGGCTGAAATAAAGAATTCAGATTGTTAGTACATACATTTGTGTGAAATCTGTTCCCAATTGAATGGGTACTGGAGCTCGAGACTGAATGTTGGTTTCATGAGATTTTTGGATGGCCCCTGTGGTGTGCATTAAATTACTGTAGGAATTCTGCACTTGGACAGCTTTCCCTTCACCTGGGCCCCTCGGTTTAGGAAAGAGGGTGAGTTGCTGGAAGGTGTCCAGAGAAGGGCAACAAAGCTGGGGAGGGGTTTGGAGCACAGCCCTGTGAGGAGAGGCTGAGGGAGCTGGGGTTGTTTAGCCTGGAGGAGAGGAGGCTCAGGAGAGACCTTCTTGCTCTCTACAACTCCCTGAAGGGAGGTTGCAGCCAGGTGGGGGGTTTGTCTCTTCTCCCAGGCGACCAGCACCAGAACAAGAGGACACAGTCTCAAGCTATGCCAGGGGAGGTTTAGGCTGGATGTTAGGAAGAAGTTCTTACCAGAGAGATTGGCTATTGGAATGTGCTGCCCAGGGAGGTGGTGGAGTCACCATCACTGGAAGTGTTTAGGAAGAGCCTGGATGAGGCACTTGGTGCCATGGTTTAGTTGATTAGATGGGGTTGGGAGATAGGTTGGACTTGATGATCTCAAAGGTCTTTTCCAAGCTGGTTAATTCAATTCAATTCTATTCTACTCCTAGTCTATTCTACTCCTAGTCTATTCAATCTTCAGATATACGAAGTGGTGACTCTTTACTAAAGCTGAAACCGGCTCTTTGTTTCTTGGCCACTTCTTTAAGCACAGTAAACACAGCAGGTGTCAGTACCCTGCATGGTCCCTTCTGCTGGCTGTAAGAAAGGTAGGTGTGTTTGCTGTGTACCTCCAGACCCACAGTTTAAGTTGCCTCCTGACAGGTCTAATGCCAGTGGGATTATCACTGATCTTGCTGTCAACAGTGACAACCTTTCCTTCATCAACAAGTCAAGGGTAAAGCACCAACTGAAAAGAAAGTTCTATCTTCTGATTTGCTGGGGGCTAGCTGTCCTACCATTTGGCTGCTCTGCTGTGATGCCCAGAACACAAGGACAGGCTGAGAGAGCTAAGGTTGCTCAGCATGGAGAAAAGAAGACTCTGGGGAGACCTAATAGTGGCCTTCCAGTATCTGAAAGGTGCCTACAAGAAAGCTGGAAAGGAACTGTTTACAAAGGCCTGTAGTGATAGGACGAGGGGCAATGGTTTTAAATTAGAGAAGAGTAGCTTTAGATTGGATGTTAGGAACAAGTTCTTTACTGTGAGGGTAGTGGAACACTGGAACAGGCTGCCCATTGAGGTAGTTGAGGCCTCATCCCTGGAGATACTGTGTCAGGCTTGATGGAGCTGGCTTAGGGGCAACCTTATCTAATGGAGGATGCCCCTGCTTACTGCAGGGGAGTTGGACTAGATTACCTTTGGAGGTCCCTTCCAACCCCAGCCATTCTATGATCCTATGGTGTATAAATGTATCTAAAAATGTAACCTAATAATCTATTTTGCCACTCAATTCTTTGATTAATGATGCCCTGTGTATAAAATCAACCTTCAGATGGCTTGGAAACAGGGGGTTAGGACAGTTCTGTAAGGCAATCAAAGGTTGTGTGACCTTGCTGCCCAGGCACGTTTTTTGTTCAGGAGCACCATAACAACTTGTGACACTCTTCAGCATTTGCAACCAAGTTTGACTAAGAAATCAACATTTTTGCAAGTTGCCCAAAAAATTAATGAACAGAGTGAAAAAGCCATCCCTCTCTTAACCCCTCCATGAAGGAAAAGTGGCACAGTGATGTCGCTAATCACCTGTGCTGTTTAGCTTGCTTTCTAATTATCTCCCTGCACTCAATGGCATATTTCAAAACTAGCTGTAGCATTTTGCTGGCTCTTATCTAGCCTGCAATTAAATGGCACAGGAGGGAAAACAGGAGAAAAGGTTAAAAGAAGGCAAGCAAGAGATGATTAGGGGACTTGAGCTATGAAGAGACTGAGAGAGCTGATGCTGTTTAGTCTCCAGAAGACTAAGAGGGCATCTGATCAATGTCTATAAATACCTGAGGGGTGGGTGTCAAGTGGAGGGGGTGTAAGAGACTAAATCTTGTCTCTCTTGATGTGAATCAACAAAGGTTAAAATCACCTTTGTTCCTTGCCCAGACAATAGCTGCTGAGGGAGGGGATGGTGGAAAGACCCTCTGGCAACAGAAATGTGGTGGGCCACTGGATAAATGACTCTCTGGAATGTGCACAGACAAGATCATGTCTACCCATCAGCTACCCCAGAAAGGGAGGATGGTGCAAAGGACAATGGATTACACCACCTGGACACATACCTAAAAAAACCCTGTGACTGAAAAACTGTATAAAAGACCTCAGCAATGCCTGCTCAGGATAAGAAGGTACAAGGAAAGAAAAGGACATACACAGAAGAAAAGACATACACAGGAAAAAAGACATCACCATGTATCCTAGAGGCAGCAGACCAGGAGGAAACCTCTCCCTGTGTCCTAAGTTCTGCCTGCTGCAACTCATGGTTGGAGGCTGCTCAGAAAGGGACTTGGACTTTGGGATCTCTTCCTCCCCTCCTCCAGGGAGGACAGCACAAGCCAACAAGGATGACATCTCCTCCAAGCCAAAGTGGCAGCACCCTTCCTTGGACCCCAAACCATCTTGGGGGGGTCTGGGATGTAGTAATATAATTCCTTTCCTGTTCTCTCTCTCTTTCCATTTTTCCCTCTCTCTACCTTCTTCTGTTCTGTCCACTTTGTTCTGTTAATAAACAGCCTGGCTGTTGATATTTTGGCCTCATCTGTGCCTCTAATTTCATAGCAAGGGAACTGCAAAAAGAGTGTCTTTCCCTCTCTGGACAGAGACAGGGGGCCAAGCTCTTTTTGGTGGTACACAGTAATAAGCCAAGGAATAATGGACACAAACTTGAACAGAGAAGGTTTCACTGGAAACTGCACTGGAGCAGGCTGCCCAGAGAGGTTGTGGAGTCTCCTTCTCTGGACACATTCAAAAGCCACCTGGATGCATTCCTGTGCAGACTACCCTGAGTGATGCTGCTCTGGCAGGGGGGCTGGACTGGATGATCTCTGGAGGTCCCTTCCAACTTCTAATGTACTGTGATAGTGATACTGTGACACTAGAAATACACCACGAGAATAAGCTGAAGTCAGAAGAGGGAAGCAAAGCTAAAGCCTTTCCAGTGATGGCTGCAGGATACAGGATGGAAGAGCAGTAAAATCAGATTTCCCTACTTCTTGGGGGGGGTTTGAAAACAATTTCTGTTTCCAAATGGGGATTGATCATCTTCCTCATAAAACTAACCACAGGTTTTATGTAAGGCTCCCCAAGTTGAGAGGTTTGCACACAAAGTCTTTTGAATTAGGTCCCCAGGAAAGTGTATTTACCTCACGTCCTTCAGTTTGATCAAGCCAGCTTCCTAATTGCCTGCATTAGCATAAATCTCATTAAGTAGGCACAAACCACGATGCCACAGCCAAGGCTGCATTAAATTCAGCACAGAAAACACAGATTAAATTGTTTCCTTCTGCAGTAATAGAAAGTTTCCTGTCCCAATCTGCCACTCAAGGAAGCTTGCCAATTAGTCTGTATTCAAAACAAAGGTTTCAGATGGACATTAAAATTTCAGGCTTTGTCATCTTCCTTTCTTTCTGTGGAGGCACTCATTTGAATAAAAGATGATACAATGCAATGCAATTAAACTGAAAGTTCATCTGAAGGCCAGCCTCACTTACACTGTAATTAATGTAAGATATTAACACAGTTCTATTGAACTGTTAAGATGAAAGACTGTTGTCCACACAGTCATTTGTAAGTGGTGCCCCCCTCCTCTGCTCATCAACTCATTTGTATGGAGGAAAGAAGTCTAAAAAGAACCAATACTAAATTGGCCAAGGTGATGTATTTCCCAAGCGAGGGTTGCTACTTGGAAGCATCATGGATCCCTCTATGCAAATAAAAGGTGCACTACTAGCTTAAACTGCTGTTTTCTAGCCTTTTACCTACCTCTTTGACTGACATTACTGCACCCTGCATCTCTGCTCCCTTATTGCTGCCATGCATCCATTCCTCACCTCTTCCGTGGCCATTCAGCGAGACTTGGAGAGACCGAGAGCTGGGCAGAGAGGAACCTGATGAGGTTCAACAAGGCTCAGTGCAGAGTCCTGCACCTGGCCAGGAAGAATAAACTGCAGCAGGACAGGTTGGGAGGGGATCTGCTGCAGAGCAGCCCTGTGGAGAGGGACCTGGGAGTGCTGGTGGGCAACAGCTTCTGCATGGGACAGCAATGTGCCCTGGGGGCCAAGAAGGCCAATGGGGACCTGGGCTGCATTCAGAGGAGTGTGTCCAGCAGATCCAGGGAGGTTCTCCTCCCCCTCTATTCTGTCCTGGTGAGACATGCATCTGGAATATTGCATCCAGTTCTGGGCTCCCCAGTTCAGGAGGGACAGGGATCTGCTGGAGAGTCCAAGGGAGGGCTGCGAGGATGCTGAAGGGACTGGAGCACTGCCTGGGGAGGAGAGGCTGAGAGCCCTGGGGCTGCTTAGTCTGGAGAGGAGAAAACTGAGAGGGGATTTAATAAATGTCTATCAATATCTGAGGGCTGGAGGTCAAGAGGGAGGGCACAGGCTCTGCTCACTTGCACCCTGGGATAGGATAAGGGGCAATGGATAGAAACTCCAGCACAGGAGGTTCCACCTCAACATGAGGAGGAACTCCTTGACTGGGAGGGTCACAGAGCCCTGGAACAAGCTGCCCAGGGAAGCTGTGCAGTCTCCTTCTCTAGAGACTTTCAAGCCTCATCTGGATGCATTCCTGTGTGAGCTGTGTTGGATTTTCTAGTCCTGTTCTGGCAGGGGGGTTGGGTTTGATAATCTCCTAAGGTCTCTTCCAACTCCTAACATCCTGTCAGCCTGTGACTGTGCTAAGGATGCACAGGAAAAAAAGGGTATCCATTATATTCCTTAGTAAGTGTCCTTTCATTTTCATACCTCATAGGGAAAGCACATTCAGTCTTACCACATTTTCCTAATTCCTGTAAGAAGTTCTACTTTGTTCATGTGTTGTGGAATGTGAATAAGAAATAAAGAGCAACATCCAAGAAAATTGATCAACTACTCCTGCCTTTATTATATGAAAGGCCCAGTACATACTTTATATAGATATATAGCTATAGTTCTGGGCCCTCAGTTCAAGAAGGACAGAGAGTCCACCACAGAGCAACAATGGTGATGAATGCAGTGGAACATCTTCCCTATGAAGAGAGCCTGAGGGAGCAGAGGGCTCTGCAGATTGAAGAGGAACAGCCTGAGAGGTGACCTCATTGCTGTTGATAAAGATGTGCAGGGTGAGTGCCCAGAGGCTGGAGCCAGGCTCTGCTGGGGGATGCCCAATGGCAGCACAAGGGGCAGTGGTGGAAGCTGAGGCAGAGGAAGTTCCATGGAAACAGGAGGAAGAATTTTTCCCCTGTGAGGGAGACAGAACACTGGAAGAGGCTGCCCAAGGGGGTTGTGGAGTCTCCCTCTCTGGAGGTATTCAAGACCTGCCTTGATGTGTTCCTGTGTGATCTGCTCTAGGTGACCCTGCTCTGGCAGGGGGGTTGGACTGGTTGAGCTTGTGAGGCCCCTTCCATCCCCCAACATTCTGTGAGTCTGTGATATAGAATATGGAAACCTCCTAAGGGACGCAGTGCTTTGCTCACGCTGTAACGTTAGGCACAAACAAATCGAGACTGCACACCACACAGAGAAACGTGGCTACCCTCCCTGGAAAACAAACCAAACCCAAACCAACACAAAAGAGCAGGTGTTTGATGCTGTCTTACAGGAGTGACTGATGCTCGCTGCTCCAAGCACACGTTACCTTTGCGTGATCAATGCGAACAGAGAGCTCTTTCGATGCAAAGCCACCGAAGATCAGGCTGTGGATGGCTCCCAGTCTTGCACAAGCCAGCATGCAGTACACTGTCTGTGGGATCATGGGCATGTAGATGACCACACGATCCCCTTTCCTCACACCATGCCTGGCCATCACATCAGCTAACTTGGAGACCTGTACTGACAGAAAGATTAATAACATGTTAAGGGTTGCTGCAGACCTGCGGTTGTCCTATCACAAACAGCTTCCACACAACCAGCAGATGCAGGACAATGAGAGACAAGCTATGGGTGTGAGCTATCTGGACTTATCATAGTATCAGTCAGGGTTGGAAGGGACCACAAGGATCATCTAGTTCCAACCCCCCTGCCATGGGCAGGGACACCTCACACTAGATTAGGCTGGCCACAGCCTCATGCAGCCTGGCCTGAAAAACCTCTAGGGATGGGGCCTCAACCACCTCCCTGGACAACCCATTCCAAGGCCTTTGACACCATCCCTCAAAACATCCTCCTGGCTTCCTGACCTGGAGAGACACAGATTTGCTGGGTGTACAGATACAGATCTGACTGGACTGTTCAGTGGATGGGGAATTGGCTGGGTGGTCACATCCAGAGGGTGCTGCTCCATGGCTTGAAGTCCAGATGGAGAGCAGTGACAGTCGTGTCCTTCAGGGGTCTGTACTGGGACCTGTACTGTTTAATATTTTTATCAGTGACACAGACAGTGAGGTTGAGTGCAACACTAGCAGTGTGCAGATGACACAAAGCTGAGTGGTGCTGTCGATACCCCAGAGGGACAGGATGGCATCCAGAGGGACCTGGACAGGCTGGAGAGAGAGGTGGTGCCCAGGGGAACCTCATGAGGTTCAACAAGAGCAAGGGCAGGGCTCTGCACCTGGGCTGGAACAATCCTCACTGTCAATACAGACTGGGGGAGGAGGTGAGAGAAAGCAGCCCTGAGGAAAAGGACTTGGGGCTGCTGGTGGATGAGAAGCTGGCCAGGAGCAGGCAGTGTGAGCTTGCAGCACAGAAGGCAAATCACAGCCTGGGCTGCATCCAAAGCAGCATTGCCAGCAGAGCCAGAGAGGTGATTCTGCCACTTTGCTCTGCTCTGCTGAGACCTCACCTGGAGTGCTGTGTGCAGGTCTGGAGCCCTCAACACAGGAAGGACATGGAGCTGATGGAGAGGGTCCAGAGGAGGGCCATGCAAATGATCAGGGGGTTGGAGCAGCTCTGCTATGAGGACAGGCTGAGGGAGCTGGGGGTGTTCAGCTGGAGGCCCCAGGGAGACCTAACAGGAGCCTTTGAGTTCCTGAAGGGAGCTACAGGAAGGATGGAGAGAGACTGCTTGCAAAGGCCTGCAGGGACAGGACCAGGGGCAATGGCTTCAAACCAGAGAAGAGCAGATTGAGATTGGATGTTAGGAACAAGCTCTTTCCTATGAAGGTGGTGGAACACTGGCACAGGTTTCCCAGGGAGGTGGTTGAGACTCCCTCCCTGAAGATATTCATGGTGAGGCTGGAGGAGGCCCTGGGCAGCCTGATCTAGTTGGGGATGTCCCTGCTGACTGCAGGGAAGTCAGAGTGGATGAGCTTTGGAGGTCCCTTCTAACCCAGACCATTTTGTGATTCTATGACTAAGGAGAGAAGTTACCAGGAGATGGAAAGTGCATGAACAATGCCATCCAGCTTCAGTATGTTTAGGAGATTCTGCTTCATGCCAAATTCCTCTCATTTGTAAAATGAGAATGGAATGAAGCTAATGATTAGGAGGGTAAAAAAATCAGCAGAAGCATTTAAATGCTACTAACCACTCATTCTTTAATCCTGGGAACTGCTTGCAGCTCTCAAGTTTTAATAAAGCACCTTCTCTATTTGGCAGACTGGGTGTGGTGGTTCGAAAGGAAAGGCTCTGCTTTCCCTCCCCCACTGAGAAAGAGACCACGGCTAAACCCAGTCGGAGAAAATGAGATTATATTTTACAAGGAAACAGATTAGATGCAACACAACAAACACAGGTATTTTACAGTATATACAGGAATATACAGCAAATGAACTCAACCAGAAATCAGACCCCCCACAGAGGGGGCTTCCCCCTGTGCCCCCTTCAACCCCCTACCTCCCTTCTCCCCCAAAAGAGATAGAAGAAGAGACGAGGACAGTTAACAGGGCAGGAAAGGAAGAAAGGCCTTGCACAGGGAGTTAGTATCTTATCTTAGTTGGCCAGAATCCCAGAAGCAGATCCAGCCGAAAGGGACAGCGAAGGAAGGAAGACTGGAATGGACTGATGCTTGAGCCTGAATGAGAGACTGTTTGAGTGGACGCCCAGATGAAGATATGGACTCTGCCGGACATGTCATCAGAAGTTTTCTGATCTGATGATGTGTTTGGGTGCAAGGATTATGGTATGAAATACAGGGGTGGCATGTTGTAGTTTGAGCTGGGTGCCCCCCTGGTGCATTCACTTCCTGTGTCCAGAAGTCCAGCCCAGAGGGATGGACACAGGAAATTGTGTATTTCCTACCATAATTCTTTGCACCACTATAAGATCCAGTGCGGAGTCTGGCACTTCCTCTTTCCTTCCCTCTCCGAGACTTGGTAACTGGGGGAGAGATCTCCCGGCCATGGGCCTGATTAGGCCCAAGGCCACAGGGGGATGGGCAGTCTCAGGCCTGGCCAGCTGAGACTAGCCCAGCAGAGGGAGGGGGAAGAAGGAGCCCTGGGGGTTTTGCATGCACCCTCAGGTGGGGATGGGATCTTTCTTTGTCACTGCGCTTTGGGTTTTCTGTAACATTCACTGCTTTCTATTTAAACTTTCATCACTTTTGCAATCCGTTTGCCTGAGTCGTTATTTCTGCCTGTGGTGGGGAGGGGATCTGCCCCAACCCATTACACTGGAGAACACTATAAAGCGGGTCTGCCCTCAAGCCTGATGTGGAAACCCTGAAACATCCAAACACACTCTCTTTCTGAAGAAGGGGATGGGGGCAGAGTGAGCAGTGACACTTCATCAACCTGTTAAAAGCCATGAAATCTGCCCCTTGGCTGCAGTGTGCTGTCATTTCTGGCTGACACGAAGGCAGCATGTACTTTGCAGCTCAAGATCCAGTGCTCTTTTCCTAACAGCATGCTATTTCCCCACTTTTCTTCAAGTTCAAGATTGCTCTAGGGCTTTAATCTATTTGACATTTCAGTAATAAAATCACTTGAGGCCACTGATAGAATACAGCACTCAAGTAGGCTTTCTCTCTTGCTCTCTTGGTGGCAGGGAGCTGTTTTGCCACGTGGCAGGGCCTGCTCCACTGCTGACTGTGGGTTTGTATAGATTTCTGTATCTATTCCCTTTCCTGATATGCCTGTACCTCCCTTTTGCCTTAATGCCTTTTAGTTTTTTTTCCTGTTAAAATCACTTTTTAGCTTCCAATTCAGTTCAAGACTCTTGTTATCCCTTTTGCCTTCCCCTGCCTATCTTTTCCCTGTGGGGGAGTGGGAGGGAGATGAGGAGAGTAACCTACAATTCTGCCTGGTGGAAGCTCAAACCAGGCAAGTAAGTCTGGAAAAAACCTTCCTACAGAATAAATTACATCCCAGTTATAGAATCATAGAATTGTCAGGGTTGGAAGGGACCTCAAGGATCAGCCAGTTCCAACCCCCCTGCCATGGGCAGGGACACCTCACACTACAGCAGGTTGCTCACAGCCACATCCAGCCTGGCCTTCAAAACCTCCAGGCATGAGGCTTCCACCACCTCCCTGGGCAACCTGTGCCAGTCTCTCACCACCCTCATGGGGAACAACTTCTTCCTAACATCCAATCTCAATTTCCTCACTTCTATTTTTGCTCCATTCCCCCCAGTCCTATCACTCCCTGACACCCTCAAAAGTCCCTCCCCAGCTTTCTTGGAGCCCCCTTCAGATACTGGAAGGCCACAAGAAGGGCTCCTGGGAGCCTTCTCTTCTCCAGACTGAACCAACCAGAACTCTCTGTCTGTCTCCATAGCAAAGCAGCTCTAGGCCTCTGCTCATCCTCATGGCCCTTCTGTGAACACGCTCCAGCACCTCCAGATCCTTCCTGGAACAGAGGCTTCAGAACTGGACACAGTGCTCCAGCTGTGGTCTCAGCAGAGTGGAGCATAGTGGGAGAATCACCTCCCTGGCCCTGCTGGCCACACTTCTCCTGTTGCAGCCCAGGCTGTTTGGCTCTCTGAGCTGCAAGTGCTCACTGCTGGCTCCTGTTGAACCAGCACCCCCCCCAAGGCCTTTTCCTCAGTGCTGCTCTCAAGGCAGTCTCTGCCCAGCCTATATCAGTGCCTAGGATTGCCCTGACCCAGCTGCAGGATATTGCACTTGGTCTTGTTGAACCTCACGAGGTTGTCATGGGTCCAGCTCTGCAGCCTGTCCTTTGCTGACAGCCTGAAGGCCTTCTTTCTCATCCAAGTTTCTGTAACATTTCATGCTTGGAGGTCTGCTGGTTTTACTAGCCCCACCACCTTACTGTACTCTGTTTTATCTGATACTTAATTCAGTGTTAACTCTGAACTGCTACTAAAAAGAATCATGGGGAGAAGTCACTGCTTTCATGTACATGATCTGTCAAGTCAACAACTGCAAAGGGAAGTCATGTTTGACCAACCCGATAGCCTTCTTTGAGGACATAACCAGGTGGATAGATGATGGTAGAGCACTGGATATAAAGCATTTCATACTGCCTGCCACAGCATCCTTGCAGCTAAGCTGAGGCAGTGTGGTCTGGTTGATCAGGTAATGAGGGGGATAGGAACTGGTTGAAGGAAAGAAGTCAGAGAGTTGTGGTCAATGGAACAGAGTCTAGTTGGAGGCCTGTAACTAGTGGAGTCCCTCAGGGGTCAGTGCTGGGAACAGAGCTGTTCAATATATTCATCAATGACCTGGATGAGGGCACAGAGAGCACTGGCAGCAAGTTTGCTGAGGACACAAACTGGGTGGAGTGGCTGACACAGGAGGGTTGTGCTGCCATTCAGCCAGACTGAGACAGGCTGAGAGCTGGGCAGGGAGAAATGGAATGAAATTCAATAAGGGCAAGGGTAGAGTCTGGCACCTGGGAAAGAACAACCCCATGGAGCAGTAGAGGCTGGGGACTTACCTGCTGGACACGAGTGAAGAGCAGGACCTGGGGGTCCTGGTGGATGGGAAGTTGACCATGAGCCAGCAATGTGCTCTGGTGGCCAGGAAGGCCAATGGCATCCTGGGGTGGATTAGAAGGGCTGTGATGAGTAGGTCAAGAGAGGTTCTCCTCCCCCTCTACTCTGCCCTGCTGAGGCAGCATCTGGAGTATTGTGTCCAGTTCTGAGCCACTCAGTTCAAGAAGGACTTCAGGGAACTGCTTGAAAGAGTCCAGCACAGAGCCACAAAGATGATGAAGGCAGTGGAAGATCTTCCTTATGAGGAGAGCCTGAGGGAGCTGAGGGCTCTGCAGATTGGACAGGAACAGCCTGAGAGGTGACCTCATTGCTGTTGATCAAGATGTGCAGGGTGAGTGCCCAGAGGCTGGAGCCAGGCTCTGCTGGGTGATGCCCAATGCCAGCACAAGGGGCAGTGGTGGAAGCTTAGGCAGAGGAAGTTCCATGGAAACAGGAGGAAGAATTTTTTCCCTGTGAGGGTGACAGAGCCCTGGAAGAGGCTGCCCAGGGGGGTTGCAGAGTCTTCCTCTTGACAGATATTCAAGACCTGCCTGGATGTGTTCCTGTGTGATCTGCTCTAGGTGATCCTGCTCTGGCCAGGGGTTGGATTGGATGAGCTTTCTAGGTCCCTTCCAGGCCCAAACATTCTGTGATATGACTCTCAAATTCTTGAGGTTTCCTTTTAACAAGTGGGGCAGTCTCAAGAATTGTCCTGAAGGGAGAAAAGCTGCAAAAATGCCCTGAACCAGAGCATGGGGCAGGAGCCAGCAGGTCTGGTTTTTCAGGAGATTGTTCACTTTGCCCAGGCTTGTCTGCACATGCCCTGGGGTCCAAGTGGGCCAGGTATGTGTGCCTGTGGCCACATTTGGAGAAAACTGATTCTGTAGTTTAAAGTCTCAGGTTTTTATCTCTTAATCTTTGTTGTCACTGGCCATCATTGGCTCAGGAAATCTATAAATACCAGCTCAAAGAGCCAGTGCCTTGCCTTGCAATTGCCCAAGCTCTGGGAGAAGTCACGAGCCTTGCTTGCCTTGCAGTTTGGAATCTGAGCTGTGATCCAGCCTGTCACAAACCCTTGCATCTACCCAGCCTGAGGTCCTCAGTTATCCTACATGATTTCTGGTGAATTGATCTATAAACTCCACTTTTATTACTATAAGCCAGAATGAATTCCACCACTTAAATGCTGATCCCTTGTAGAAACATTTTGAACAGGCAGCCACTCTGAAAAGCCATTTTCACTACACTATCAGCTTACTGGACAGAGAGGCTAATGTGGGATGTGGGCAGTCCAAGCAACAGGCTGAACAGAGATACACACTGGCAGGCTATTTTCATTCGATGAGGCAACTCAGGAAATAAGGCAAAAGGCTTCTGTCCCTGCCAGAAGGTTCATGAACTTTGGTCCTATGACAAACCTCCAAGCATCCTATCTACAATGAGATAGGCTGAGAGAGTTGGGGCTGTTCAGTCTGGAGAGGAGAAGGCTCCCAGGAAACCTTCTTGTGGCCTTCCAGTATCTGAAGGGGGCTCCAAGAAAGCTGGGGAGGGACTTTTGAGGGTGTCAGGGAGTGATAGGACTGGGAGGGATGGAGCAAAACTAGAAATGGGGAGATTCAGATTGGATGTTAGGGTGGTGAGAGACTGGCACAGGTTGCCCAGGGAGGTGGTGGAAGCCTCATGCCTGGAGGTTTTGAAGGCCAGGCTGGATGTGGCTGTGAGCAACCTGCTGTAGTGTGAGATGTCCCTGCCCATGGCAGGGCGGGGTTTGAACTAGATGATCTTTGAGTTCCCTTCCAACCGTGTGACTGCATGAGACATTCAGAGCACTGAAAGTCTACTTTGAAATGCCAAGACATAGTACTTTTAGCTTACACTGAGCAGTGAGAACACAGTCACAAGTAGTGACTGAGGGTTATGAGCCAAACATCATCACACATGCTCCACAGTTTTATTGGTAGGGTCTTTTCTCAAAGTCTCTCTTAGCTTCAAACTAGAGCAGAGCAGTTTTAGTTTGGATGTTAGAAACAAGTTCTTTACTATGGGGGTGGTGGAACACTGGCACAGGTTTCCCAGGGAGGTGGTTGAGACTCCCTCCCTGAAGATATTCATGGTGAGGCTGGAGGAGGCCCTGGGCAGCCTGATCTAGTTGGGGATGTCCCTGCTGACTGCGGGGAGGTTGGACTGGATGAGCTTTGGAGGTCCCTTCTGACCTGGACCATTCTATGATCCACAAGATCCCTGCCTCAAAATACACCAGCCCGTGTCTCTCCCCTTTTCAGCAGATCTGTTTGTGAATGCCTTTCCTATCAGGTAGCCAGTAGTTATCAGGTTAATTTCTTCTATTAGAGTGGACTAGAAAGCTTGATAGAAAAACTCTTAATCTGAAAACCTGCCCTGCTATGGAGCTGTATTTTTGTTCACCATAGCAACTGCCAAGTGACTTGGCTAATACTTTGCTTTAGCCTTTACATGCACAATAAGAACTGTTAGGAGCAAAAAACATAAATCCCATAGAGACAAGTTCAAAATACAATCAGTCAGGAAAAATCAAATCAATTCAATTGCAGAAGAAGAATGAGAAGACCACCAAACCCTCTTAGATACTATAACTGGGTACAGGAAGTGAAGCTTATATACAACACTTGAGTACAGCAATAAGCTAGCAAGGCAGACTCTTTGTACCTCTCTGGTATATACCTGCTGTGCAATATTTAGGGCCCATTTTAAGTGACAAGGTTATCCTCAACCATACCTGTTCAAGAAGCTCCTTGTATGTTATTTTCTGCTTGGTGTTTGTTACAGGGCTGTCATAAACAATGGCAACTTGCTCTCCTCGGCCATTCTCCACGTGACGATCTACAGCGTTGTAACAGATATTCAGCTCTCCACCTGCAAACCTAAAACACAAGTTGGAAGCACTTAACAGCCAGTCTTCCACACTCACAAGGCTTTGCTTTTGCATTTTATAGTTGGGTTTTTAATGAGTGAAAGCATTCCATTAAAACACAGCTCATAAAGCATTACACTCGGCCCAGGAAGGCATTTTTTTATCCTATAACCTCCCACTCCACACAAAAAGTTACATAAGTCTATTAGTGAAAAGAGTGAAAGTATTGTACCTCAATTAACTTAATCTGCTAAGCTCAGTCTTGATTTAATTTACTTTCATAGTATCAGTCAGGGTTAGAAGGGACCACAAGAATCACCTAGTTCCAACCTCCCTGCCATGGGCAGGGACACCCCACACTACATCAGGCTGGCCATAGCCTCATCCAGCCTGGGCTTAAACACCTCCAGGGACGGGGCCCCAACCACCTCCCTGGACAACCCATGCCAGGGCTTCACCACTGTCATGGGGAAGAACTTCCTCCTCACATCCTGCCTGAATCTCCCCACCTCCAGCTTCATTCCATTCACCCCAGTCCTATCACTACCTGATCTCCTGAGAAGTCCCTCCCCAGCCTTCTTGTAGCCCCCTTCAGATACTGGAAGGCCACAATGAGGTCACCTGGGAGCCTTCTCTTCTCCAGACTGAACAGCCCCAACTCCTTCAGTCTGTCCTCACAGGAGAGGTGCTCCAGCCCTCTGATCATCCTCGTGGCACTTCTCTGGACACCTTCCAGCACCTCCAGATCCCTCTTGTAATAGGGGCTCCAGAACTGGATGCAGTACTGCAGGTGGGGTCTCACTAGAGTAGAGGGGGAGAATCCCCTCCCTTGACCTGCTGGCCACACTTCTCTTGATGCAGCCCAGGATCTGATTGGCTTTCCGGGCTGCAAGTGCACACTGAGAGCTCCTGTTGAGCTTCTCGTCCAGCAGCACCCCCAAGTCTCTCTCCTCAGGGCTGCTTTCCAGCCAGTCCCTGCCCAGCCTGGATTTGTGCCTGGGATTGCCTCAACCCAGATGCAGGACCCTGCACTTGGTCTTGTTGAACCTCAGGAGGTTGGCTTGTGCCCACCTCTCCAGCCTGTCCAGGTCCCTCTGGATGGCATCCCCTCCCTCCAGCGTGTCTGCTGCACCACACAGCTTGGTGTCATCAGCAAACTTGCTGAGGGTGCACTCAGTGCCACTGTCCATGGCACCCACAAAGATGTTGAACAAGCCTGGTCCCAGGACTGCTCCCTGAGGGACTCCACTTGTCACTGGCCTCCACTGGGACTCTTTGGGTGCAGCCATCAAGCTGGTTCTTTATCCATCTAGTGGTCCACCCATCAAACCCATGTGTCACCAGCTTGGAGACCAGGATATGGTGCAGGACAGTGTTGAAGGCTTTGCTCAGGTCCAGGGAAATGACATCAGTTGTTCATCAGTGGAACACAAGTTTCCCTATCCATATATTTCAGAACTTCTGTTACAGATCCCTGATGACTTAGAGAGACATATCCCAGCTGAGAGCTGTTTAACATTCAGCTTAGACCAACAGACAATTTCCACTAGTAGAGGAGTCAAGCAGTAACATGAGATGCAAGTAAGTAAGCAGGCTCCACTCTGCTGGTTCGCCATCTCTTCATTTGTGCAGATCCAAGAGTGATTAGTATTTTTAATTACATTTTGAGAATGATCAGAATTTTTACATTAAAATCAAACCAGAAAAATACTTCAAACTGTGAAGAATGTCAATGTCCTAAAGGTTACCCTCATCCTGTACTGCCTGCATTATCCTCTATCAGCTTCTCCTTGAGAAAAAAACAATCAAAGACCACGATGTAAACTTGTTGATGGTGATCAACACAACATGTTAACAGGTAACACCACCTTTATAAATTGCTGAGTGGAGTTTTCAGTACAATAATAAGAAGGTTGCCCAGGGAGGTGGTGGAAGCCTCATGACTGGAGGTTTTTCAGGCCCGGCTGGATGTGGCTGTGAGCAACCTGCTGCAGTGTGAGGTGTCCCTGGCCACGGTAGGCGGGTTGGAACTGGATGATCCTTGAGGTCCCTTCCAACCCTGACAATTCCATAATATCACATTCTGTCTTTGGGCAGTTGGCCATTCACCATGTGTGTGTAAGTATACACACATATATATGTTTTTTATATATATATATATATATATATATATATATATGTGTGTGTGTAAACTACAATGCCAGTGTTTTTGCCAAGCATTACCTTAACCACATCCTTTTAGGCTGGAGGTTAGGAAGAAATTCTACACAGAGAGAGTGATTGCCCATTGGAATGGGCTGCCCAGGGAGGTGGTGGCGTCACCATCACTGGAGGTGTTCAGGAGGAGACTTGATGGGGTGCTTGGTTGCATGGTTTAGTTGATTAGGTGGTGTTGGTTGATAGGTTGGATGCGATGATCTCGAAGGTCTCTTCCAACCTGGTCTATTCTACTCTATTCTATTCTTTAAATTATGACCTATTTGGACAGTTTCTAAGATTAAGTAACTACTCTGCAAGCCACCATCTCTGTGTTTCCACACACCTAGCTCCCCCGGCACCTCATGCCTGGCTTCCTCATGCTCACAGCACCCTGCTCCTAATCCAGCCCCAATGGGAGTTGGACGGCACAGCAACAGACCCAGACCCCCTCGCACTCAGCCACGCATGGGCAGCACAAACTCGTGGATGTCACACCTCTGTGGGAGTTTTAGGCTGTGCCTTGAAAATTTTCCACAGATCTTGAACAGAAAGTAGTAGAATGTAAATAAATCACTATTGGACGTGAAAAGGAAAATAATGTTAAGTTCTAAATACTCCCATTGGACAGACAACAAACATAAAAACTACTAGTGTACACTAACTTTCTCTCATTTTGGCTTCCTTGCTCTGGCAGGTGCCAGGTCTGGCTTCTGCTGGCTTTGCTGACCTCGGCTGCATTGCTTTATTGTGGCTGAGTATTAACAAACAATTCTCTGCTCTATGGTGTACAGGGGCGAAAGGAGCAGGGAGTGGGGAAGCTATTATTAGCCCCCTCGTTTGTCCAGCAGGGTTCTTGTGCTGTTTATAAATACCTGTAAATATGATGTATTTTGTACATATTTGTTGCATTTCATCTCCAGATTGTCGTTTTGCCTGTGAATACAGCTTCATTTGCTTCCATCTGAACCGGTCTAGCCATTTTATGTTGGGGGGAATCCTCAACCCACCACACCTCTCATCCCAGTGCACTCACCCACATTGCTTTTAATCATTAATTTTAACCAAGTGTAATCATTAAACTCCTCCATGCTCTGCAGTCACCTCCCAAACCAGCACAGCACCACGCCGCCGCCGCGTTGGGGCAGACTTGTGCTAAGCACACGACCCCCCGCACCCCCTCCCCACGGCGGGCAGCCCTCCTCGGTACAACCGAGCGGCGTCCTCCCCCGCCGCGCCCCGCTCGGGCCGGCCCCCGCCAGGCCCCCAGCCCGGGGGTGGGACACAGGCAGACTCACCAGGAGGCGCTCCCCGGCTGGGCCCTCTCCAGGGCTCGGACCCAGGGCTTGTACCACTGAATCTGCTCGGCAGCTGCTCCCCAGAGCTTCTCGGGCTCTGCCACAGAAGAGCTGTAAACTTTCTCGTACTCGCCCGCCGCCCAGGCGGAGGCTGCGCGGCCGCCCAGCGGAGGGCGCGGGGCAGCGGCGGCGGCTGGGAGGGGGCTCCCCACGCAGGGCCGCCCGGGCCGCCTCCAGGCACCGCCGCCTCGGCCCGCCGCCACCACAAGAACTTTCGTCAGCGCCGCCAGCCTGCCCGGGAAACCCATCTTCCGTGACCTTTGAGGCAGAGGAGGCGCACAGGCTCCGTTAAGGCTCGGAGACACTCTCGGACAGCTCAAGACGGAGCAGCGGAGTCAGCGCTGTGAGCCCAGCGGGGGCGGCTGGGATAGCGGTGGAGCCGCCCCCACGGCGGCCTGAATCGACCCCGCCCCGGCGCTGCCCTCCGCCGCCCGCAGCCTTGTCCAGCGGCCGGAGAAGCGCCTGGAAGCGGGGTGGGGAGCGCGCCCTTCGGCCGTGGCCAGAGCCGCAGTCGACGCCACGGCCGGTCGGGGCGAGTGGGGACGGGCGGGCGGCCGTCGCTGCCGCTCTGCCCCAGGGAGCTGCGGGGGGCTCGGCCCTGCCCGCGCTTGGATGCCACTGGCGGCGGAGGGGCACTGAAAGACTGAGACTATGACATTATTTTTTAATTAAGGGCTAGGGAGGTTCTTCCCCCCCTCTGCTCTGCTCAGACCACACCTGCAATCCTGTGTCCAGTTCTGGGCTCCGCAGTTCAAGAGGGACAGAGACCTGATGGAAAGAGTCCAAGGAGCTTGAGCATCTGCCCTGTGAAGAGAGTCTGAGAGCCCTGGGGCTGTTTAGTCTGGAGAAGAGAAGGCTGAGAGGCGATCTGATGAATGTCTATCAATAGCTGAGGGGTGGGGGTCAAGTGGAGGGGGCCAAGCTCTTTTGGGTGGTGCACAGCAATAAGCCAAGGAACAATGGGGACAAACTTGAACAGAGAAGGTTTCACATCAGCATGAGGAGGAATTTCTTTCCAGTGAGGGTGACAGTGCCCTGGGGCAGGCTGCCCAGAGAGATTGTGGAGTCGCTTTCTCTGGGCACATTCAAAACCCACCTGGGTGCATTCCTGTGCAGACTACCCTGGGTGATCGTGCTTTGGCAGGGGGATTGGACTCAATCTCTGGAGGTCCCTTCCAACCTCTGATGTACTGTGATGCTGTGAGATGACAGGATCTTGAAAGCATGAGCACATTGATATTGGAGGCCTGTACACAGGTCTATAAACAACTCATCAGCAGTCAGCTATTGGTCATTGAAGGAATAAGTTCAGAGCACCAAAACAGCATTGGGGTTAACAAAACCTAAGCATAAAGAACAGATGTACACCACAATGTACACTCTAAGCCTGAATGTAATGAAGAAAAAGAGAAGTGGAGCATCTGTTAGCGAACACATCAAAATGAGTCCAGGAGCGATGAGAAAGAAGGCATTCTGTGATTGGATGTTAGGAGAAGGTTCCTCCCCATGAGGGTGGTGAGACAAAGGAGTCAGTGGCTGGAAGAAAGGTAAATTGCATGATCATAGATTAAAAAGGAAGAAAAGTACACTTGCCATTTTCAAACCCACAGACATAACTTTCAATTCTTACATAAATACATTTTAAAGACTTTTAAAAATATATATTCTTAGATATATAGGATCACCAAGTCCAACCCAGGACCCTACTCTGCAAGATTCACCCCTAAACCATCACCCCAAGCACCACATCCAAACCACCTTTAAACACATCCAAGGCTGGTGATTCCACCACCTCCCTGGGCAGCACATTCCAATCCCTGACCAGTCTTGCCCTGGAAAAACGAAGATCTAAATGATGAAGAGGTGTGGAAGAAAGGCTGCAGTGATGATATAATTCATGTAATTTTGCTGACAATCATCTTCACAGCCTGCTCTGGCAACCACTACCAAGAGCAGCAGTCACCTAGCAAGGGGAATTGATTACAGGCAGTGAAAGGTAAGGATAAAGAGTTTGTTCCTTTGCTGGGATTCCTGGCTCCTCAAATGCTGAATATTTCTGTTGACTTATCATTGCAGTTCTCAGATTTAAGATGCAATGTATAAATGATTCTGTTTGTTAATGAAAAGAAAACCAATGGTACTTCCTTTGTAGTTAGCTATTCTGGACACAGGATCACAGGCTCACAGGATGTCAGGGGCTGGAAGGGACCCAAAGAGATCTTTGAGTCCAACCCCCCTGCCAGAGCAGGACCATACAATCCAGCACAGGTCACACAGGAACACTTCCAGATGGGGCTTGAAAGTCTCCAGAGAAGGAGATTTCACAGCCTCCCTGGGCAGCCTGCTCCAGGGCTCTGTCACCCTTATGGTGCAGAAGTTCCTCCTCATGATGTGCTGGAAATCTCTGCAGCAATGCTTTCACAGAATCACAGAATCAACCAGGTTGGAAGAGACATCCAAAATCATCAACCAATCACCCAGCCCTAACTAATCAACCAGACCATGGCACCAAGTGCCTCATCCAGTCTTCTCTTAAACACTTCCAGGGACATCGACCCCACCACCTCCCTGGGCAGCACATTCCAATGGGCAATCTATCTTTTTGGAAAGAATTTTCTGAGATGAAGCCTAAACTTCCCCCTGCACAGCTTGAGACTGTGTCCTCTTGTTCTGTTGCCCGGGAGAAGAGACCAACTCCTACCTGGCTGCACCCCCTGTCAGGTAGTTGTAAATAGATAGTTATGGCGCTCTCTTGGAGGAGGCTCAGGGTAGACCTTCTTGCTCTCTACAACTACCTGAAGGGAGGTTGTAGGCAGGTGGGGATTGGTCTCTTCTCTCAGGCAACCAGCACCAGAACAAGAGGACACAGTCTCAAGCTGTGCCAGGGGAAGTTTAGGCTGGAGGTGAGGAGAAAGTTCTTCCCAGAAAGAGTAATTTGCCATTGGAATGTGCTGCCCAGGGAGGTGGTGGAGTCACCATCCCTGGAGGTGTTCATAAAAGGCTTGGATGTGGCACTTGGAGCCATGGTTTAGTTGTCAGGAGGCGTTAGGTAATAGGTTGGACTTGATGATCTCTGAGGTCTTTTCCAACCTCATTGATTCTATCATTCTGTGATTGCCAAGGGATGAAGGACAGATTGATCCTTACCCCTGTGATACTGAAGAATCATACTAGATCCAAATACTGTAGGAAAACTCAGAGCAGCTTTAAATGTGACCTCTAGGACTGACAGTAAGCAGTCCAGAGCAGAGAGCTGATGATTTTCTGTCCGTCAGTTCTCTGAAGTGTTATAATATTGATATTCTGCACATGTCTAGGCAACAAGGCCAGCTCGGTAGCTGACTAATAATCTCACTCCCTGAAAATGCTTCTTTGTATTAGGAAAGTAGTCTTAATAAAACTGGTAGTGGGAACCCTTTCCCTTTTAAATTGCTGCATCTAACATCTGGAATGTGCCTGTCTTTGTTTGCGCTGTTCTAGATGACTGAAAATGAATCCCTAATGAATATTGTTTAATGCCTGCAGTATCCCCACATTGCTCTGGTGGAAATATTTAAATTCCCATTTCTGAGATAATTGAAGCTTGGCTTAAATGGGCTTCACAACATTCATTTTGGTCTGAACAAAACAATCATTTTTCTTTCTTTTTTCTTTTTCTTTTAAAAATGTAATTCTGATGCAAATCTAAAATGCATTCCAGTGCCAGCCACATTTTGGTTTGGGGTTGGTGAAAAATAAAGTAATGCCTTCAAAGTGCCTAGCAGCTGCTGGTGGAAGCCTCTCAACACCTGCAGTTCTGCCTTGACCAAGAGTATGCACTGTCTCTGTATTGAAATATTTAACCAATCCTCTGGTAGGCAAAACACATTTTGCTTTACATAGCCTCTTGGATTTCTTCACTTCTGTCCTTCACAGAATCACAGAATTGTCAGGGTTGGAAGGGACCTCAAAGATCATCCAGTTCCAACCCCCCTGTCATGGGCAGGCACACTTCACACTAGATCAGGTTGCTCACAGCCACATCCAGCCTGGACTTCAAAACCTCCAGGGCTGAGGCTTCCACCACCTCCCTGGGCAACCTGTGCCAGTCTCTCACCACCCTCATGGGGAACAACTTCCTAACATCCAATATGCATCAAGTTTTGCTCCATTCCCCCCAGTCCTATCACTCCCTGACACCCTAAAAGGTCCCTCCCCAGCTTTCTTGTTGCCCTCTTCAGATACTGAAAGGCCACAATAAGGTCCTTGTGGGTGCTAGTAATCGAATCCATTACTAATAGCATTAACCCTATAAACTAATGCATGTAACTGATAATTATGTCTCAAATAGTGCTTGCTATGCTCTGCATAAAGGCTAATTGTTCTTCTTTTCTTATCCACAATGCTGTTCTGTTTAGCTAGCCTGTAAAATAATGCCTGTTGTATTTTCTTTAGCTGCACTCAATGTCATTGGTATTCATATGGGGGAACAGGAGGAGTGGCTTTGAATAATTCAAGTGCAAAAGCCCAAGAGTTCTCCATTCCCTTACTCAACTTTCCAGGGAATTTGCACAGCTCAATATCTTGCAGCACTGGATCCTAAAATACCCTTCACACCTCAGTGCAGTTCGTTTGAGTATGTTGTGTACACAGAGCCTCAGTTCCTGCATGTGTGACTGAAAGTAACTTCATTTCTCAGGGGCTGCACTCCATAAAAACACAGTTAAAAAGCATTTTCTGTACTTATTATTAACCAAGTCCCAGTCTCACAGCACAAAATCCACTCAAATACTCTACTGAATGCACTGAAGTAGATTTATGGATGTAAATAGCCTTTAGCTTCTATCAGGAATATCAACACAGGCATTAAGAAGATAAGCTTTGGGCTCTCTAGTTACATCAAGCATGGTATTTTTAACTTAAGTGGGGGGGAATCAATGAACACTAGCATGACAATCAGAGAAACTGAGAGGAAATCAAACTTTCCCAATCTGTCTCCAGAGAGACTGTCTTACTGCACCAAGTTGTCAGACCTGACAGAGCTAGGAATGTGTCCAGAGAAGGGCCACAAGGATGAGCAGAGGGCCAGAGCACCTCTCCTGTGAGGACAGACTGAGGGAGTTGGGGCTGATCAGTCTGCGGGAGAGAAGGCTCCCAGGAGACCTTCTTGTGGATTTCCAGGATCTGAAGAGGGCTACAAGAAAGCTGGGGAGGGACATTTGAGGGTGTCTGGGAGTGATAGGACTGGGGGGAATGGAGCAAAACTAGAAATGGGGAGATTCAGATTGGATGTTAGGAAGAAGTTCTTCTCCATGAGGGTGATGAGACACTGGCACAGGTTGCCCAGGGAAGTGGTGGGAAGCCTTATCCCTGGAGGTTTTTCAGGCCAGGCTGGATGTGGCTGTGAGCAACCTGCTGTAGTGTGAGGTGTCCCTGCCCATGGCAGGGGGGTTGGAACTGGATGATCCTTGAGGTCCCTTCCAACTCTGACACTTTGCTCTGCTCCAGTGAGTCCTCACCTGAACTACTGTGTACAGGTCTGGATCCTCCAGCACAAGAGAGATGTGGACCTGCTGAAGCAGATCCATGAGGAGGGCCACAAAGATGATCAGAGGGCTGGAGCATCTGTCCCTTGAAGACAGGCTGAAAGAAGTGGTACTGTTGAGTCTGCAGAGAAGGAAGCTCCGGGGAGACCTTATAACTATATTTCAGTGTCTGATGAGGACCTACAGGAAGGCTGGGGAAGGTCTGTTTAGAAGGGCTTGTAGGGATAGGATGAGTGGCAGTGATTTGAAACTGGAGCAGGGTAGATCTAGGTTAGACATCAGGAGGAAGTTATTTACAATGAGAGTGGTGAAATATGGGAACAGGTTGCCCAGGGATGCAATTGAAGCCCTGTCCTTGGAGACATTCAAGATCAGACTGGATGTGGCCCATGGGAAGCCTGATCTAGTTGGAGATGTCCCTGCTCACTGAAGGGGGTTTGGACAAGATGGTCTTTAAGAATCCCTTCCAACATGATGCAGTCTGTGAATCAGTGAATCATGTAGCTCTCATGCTGCATTCTGTTTGGTAACTCAGAACTGTAGGGAAGGTGAGGGGACATTCCTAGCTGGTGTGGCTGACATGAATCACAGAATCACAGAATGTTAGGGGCTGGAAGGGACCTCAAAAGCTCATCCAGTCCAACCCCCCCTGCCAGAGCAGGAGCACCTAGACCACATCACACAGGAACACATCCAGGCAGGTCTTGAATATCTCCAGAGAGGGAGACTCCACAACTCCCCTGGGCAGCCTCTTCCAGGGCTCTGTCACCCTCACAGGGAAAAAAATCTTCCTCCTATTTCCATGGAACTTCCTATGCCTCAGCTTCCACCACTGCCCCTTGTGCTGCCATTGGGCATCACCCAGCAGAGCCTGGCTCCAGCCTCTTGGCACTCACCCTGTACAGCTTTAGCAACATGAAGGAGGTCACCTCTCAGGCTGCTCCTCTCCAAGCTACAGAGCCCTCAGCTCCCTCAGGGTCTCCTCCTAGGGAAGATGTTCCACTCCCTTCATCATTTTCGTGGCTCTGTGCTGGACTCTTTCAAGCAGTTCTCTGAGGCCCTTCCTGAACTGAGGGGCCCAGGACAGGACACAAAATGGAGGCAAGAGGTAGATCTGCTGGACCCAAGTAGAAGGGCGTTCCTGGAAAGATGCTAGAGAGGCCTGATAATCACTACTGCAATGAGGGTGTGCTTGGGGGCAGCATTGTTTGCAGCCTAGGAAGCCCTCATATGTGTTATCATCAGGAACAAACTGCTAAGTGTCCAGTGGTCACTGTGCTCAGAGACACAAGGCTCTGGGCTATGCCCAGGGCTGCTCACAGGGCACAATTAACTATACAACCATAAGGGGAATTTGCTTGACTAGGCAAAGAGAGGCAACAAAAGGTGACTTCTTGTGCCAAAAGAGGGTGATAGGACCCTCAAAGAGCTTCATTCTGAAGCACTTACAGACTCATTGCAGGTGAGACACTTCTGACCATCACTGCAGGGACTAAGACAGACCTGGAGGACAGCTGGGGCTCATTATTTCATGATAGCTGGTGATGTGACAGGAGTCCTGTTACAATGGACCTTGTTCAGCAGCAGCAGATGTAAACTGTTGACAAAGCTGCAGCCATGAGTGGGAAAAAAAATAAGAATTGGTTCTCTGGCCTGGATTGGAACATAGGTCAACCTCAAGGCAAATTTGAAGGCTTTGAATGTGAATGAAAAGCAAATTAACCAGCATGGTGTCATCCAAGGGCTCCCAGCAGATGGACAACGGCGTATGTTGGAGCATACTGTTAGCATAGTGCCAAAAGGAAATGTTCCTCTGAATATTAAAAATGATGTACCCAAACAAATCCACCAAAAACCTTAAATCTGCACATTTCAGGGGTCCCTGAAGGCCTCCCATGAGGAAAAGATTTGCCATTTAATTAGACACTGAACTGACTCAGGCACATCGTCTCGGCAAGTTTGCCATGAAAGCAAAGATGAGAGTACACCCAGATCTCTGCAGGATTAGTCTTGCAGGCTCTCCAGCTCAGGAGCTAAGACTTCAAACTGCCTCTAGACACAAAAAGTTGCCTAAAATATTTGGACAGCACAGAGCTGTATCAGCATCTGTATGCATCTAAAACTCACACATGCCCTGAGGCTGGTTTGGCCATTGGGATGCAGAAGGAAACAGAAAAACTTGGCAAGTGAGTGTGACTGCACTGCATGGCCCAGGTGTGAATTAATTGTTCACAGTGTCACACAGATCAGCTCTGAAGTGATCATGGAATCCTAGAATCTCAGAATCTTAGAGGTTGGAAGGGACCCCAAGAAATCATCTAGTCCAACCCCCCAGCCAAAGCAGGATCACCTAGGGCAGGACACACAGGAATGCATCCAGGTGGGTTTGGAATGTGTCCAGAGAAGGGGACTCCACAATCTCTCTGGGCAGCCTGCTCCAGGGCTCTGTCACCCTCACTGGAAAGAAGTTTCTCCTCATGTTGAGGTGGAACCTCCTGCGTTCCAGCTGACACCCATTGTTCCTTGTGCTATCACTGGACATCACTGAGAAGAGGCCTGTCATCTTCATCTTGACACTCACCCCTCAGCTATCGATAGACATTGATCAGATCCCCTCTCAGCCTTCTCTTCTCCAGACTCCACAGCCCCAGGGCTCTCAGTCTCTTTTCATAGGAGAGATGTTCAAAATCTCTCAGTCATCCTTGCAGCTCTCTGTTGGACTCTCTCCAGTAGTTCCCTGTCTCGGTTGAATTGGAGAGCCCCAAACTGATTACAGCATTCCAGATGTGGTCTCACTAGGGCAGAGGGGGAGGAAAACCTCCCTTGCCCTCATGGTTGGCATTTAAGATGGATCCTTGGCAAACAGACATTTATTCCAATAAGATTTCTCAGCTTTGATACTTCAGAGCTGCTGGCAACAGTCCCAGGAAAGAAGCACAGAATCGGTGCCGTGACTCGGATATGAACCGAGATTGCTGTGTTGATGTTGATTGGAAACATGGAGATAAGCATTAAACAAAGACAACTGAATCATAATTCCCCTGATTCTCTTTCCTTTTGAAGACAAAGGACTGGAACAATCCTCACTGTCAATACAGACTGGAGGATGAGGTGAAAGAAAGCAGCCCTGAGGAAAAGGACTTGTGAGTGCTGATGGATGAGAAGCTGGCCAGGAGCAGGCAGTGTGAGCTTGCAGCACAGAAGGCAAATCACAGCCTGGGCTGTATCCAAAGCAGCATTGCCAGCAGAGCCAGAGAGGTGATTCTGACATTTGGTCTGCTCTGCTGAGACCTCACCTGGAGTGCTGTGTGCAGGTCTGGAGCCCTCAGCACAGGAGGGACATGGAGCTGATGGAGAGGGTCCAGAGGAGGCCACAAAAATGATCAGGGGGTTGGAGCAGCTCTGCTATGAGGACAGGCTGAAGCAGCTGGGGGCGTTCAGCCTGGAGAAGCGAAGGCCCCAGGGAGACCTAAGAGCAACCTGCCAGTAGGGGGCTACAGGAAGGATGGAGAGAGACTGCAAAGGCCTGCAGGGCCAGGACCAGGGGCAATGGCTTCAAACTAGAGCAGAGCAGATTTAGATTGGATGTTAGGAACAAGTTCTTCACTATGAGGGTGGTGGAACAGGGGCACAGGTTTCCCAGGGAGGTGGTTGAGGCTCCTTCCCTGGAGATCTTCAAGGTGAGGCTGGAGGAGGCCCTGGGCAGCCTGATCTAGTTGGGGATGTGCCTGCTGACTGTGGGGAGGTCGAACTGGCTGAGCTCTGGAGGCCCCTTCCAGCCCAGACCATTCTATGATTAGCAGCCCAGACATTCTAGTCCCCAGCAATACTTAAATACTATCATTTCATGTGAGCATGTCACTAAAAAAACCAGAAGAAAGCCTTAGAACAATCATTATTTGCCTCCCAAAAGCTGCAATGGAATTAAACTTTCTCCTTTTTTAATTTTCTTCTTTTTCCTCCTCTTTTTTTTTTTGTTAACAAAAAGCAGGATTGCAACAGGAATACTTCTGAGTTTCATTTTAATTAAACACTTTTCCCCCAAGCTCTCTGGTTTTTTTTCTTTTTCTCTCTTTTGTTGGTTGCTTTGAATTCTCAGACTGACAAACCTGGTTATCCATGTAGCTTCGTCAGGTAATCAATTATTTCAGTTAATAGTTAAGCTTAACCAGACTAAACTGAAGCAGTGTGGTCTTGATGGGAACGGGCTGAAGCAAAGAAGTCAGAGAGTTGTGGTCAATGGAACAGAGTCTAGTTGGAGGCCTGTAACTAGTGGAGTCCCTCAGGGGGCAGTGCTGGGACCAGAGCTGTTCAATATATTCACCAATGACCGGGATGAGGGCACAGAGAGCACCGGCAGCTGATGACACAAACTGAGTGGAGTGGCTGACACAGGAGGGTTGTGCTGCCATTCAGCCAGACTGAGACAGGCTGAGAGCTGGGCAGGGAGAAATGGAATTAAGTTCAACAAGGGCAAGGGTAGAGTCTGGCACCTGGGAAAGAACAAACTCATGGAGCAGTAGAGGCTGGGGACTGACCTGCTGGAGAGCAGTGAAGAGCAGGACCTGGGGGTCCTGGTGGATGGGAGGTTGACCATGAGCCAGCAATGTGCTCTGGTGGCCAGGAAGGCCAAAGGCATCCTGGGGTGGATTAGAAGGGCTACGGTGAGTAGGTCGAGAAAGGTTCTCCTCCCTCTCTATTCTGCCCTGCTGAGACTGCATCTGGAGTGTTGTGTCCAGTTCTGGGCCCCTCAGTTCAGGAAGGACCTCAGAGAACTGCTTGAAAGAGTCCAGCACAGAGCCATGAAAATGATGAAGGCAGTGGAACATCATCCTTAAAGGAAAGCCTGAGCGAGCTGAGGGCTCTGTAGCTTGAAGAGGAGCAGCCTGAGAGGTGACCTCCTTCATGTTGATAGAGATGTGCAGGGTGAGTGCCCAGAGGATGGAGCCAGGCTCTGCTGGGTGATGCCCAATGCCAGCACAAGGGGCAGTGGTGGAAGTTGAGGCATAGGAAGTTCCATAGAAACAGGAGGAAGATTTTTTTTCCCTGTGAGGGTGACAGAGCACTGGAAGAGGTTGCCCAGGGGAGGATGTGGAGTCTCCCTCTCTGGAGATACTCAAAACCCACCTGGATGTGTTCCTGTGTGATCTGCTCTAGGTGATCCTGCTCTGGCAGGGGGCTTGGACTGGATGAGCTTTTGAGGTCCCTTCCAGCCCCTAACATTCTGTGGAAAAAAATCATATACCTGTAAACCCATCAGCTTTGCAATCAGGTTGCTTTTCTTCCCTCCTCACTTAAAAACTGAAAAATGCTCTCCAGGATCCCCAAAGGGCTTTTTAATCATATTTTAATTTTTATGGTTCAAAAAGGTACTTACAGAAGCATACTGAACCCAGAGTTAATTACAATATCTCCTTGCAATCAAGGTCGCACCCACTTTCAGATGCACATCAGAATGTCACTGATTTCACAGGACAATTAACACAGGACTAATAGTTTCAGGAGCCAGAAGGCTAACAGTCAGTGTTACCTGTTGCGCTGTCAAGACTCCCAAATGAATTAACTGTGGCAGTTTTATGAAATTGTGGATGGTCCTTCCAGTTTTGGTGGGTTTTTACTTTCCCTACGCCTGCAGACTTAACTATGCACCTCCTTGTAACTACCACTAGTAGTCCACTGCTGATTTAAAACAATTTCACAGGATCCCAGGCTGTCAGGGGTTGGAAGGGACCTCCAGAGATCATTAAGTCCAACCCCCCTGCCAGAGCAGGAGCAGAGAATCCAGCACAGGTCACATGGGAAGGAATCCAGACAGGTCTTGTAAGCTTAGGGGGCATGTCCTACTCTAGCAGCCAACAAGGGTGTTCAGAGTGGTGCGGGTCTTGTGTGTAAACATGGTATTGCACTGTGCTGTGTAGAAATGATTTCTCTGGCCCTTGTAGCACCAACTCTTGAGGGAAGCCAGAGCCATAAAATTCAGGAGAGTAACAGATTGCAACCATTATCTCCTGAATAGCTCAACCATTCCATTTTGCTTCAGAAGACAGATAAAAGCAAGCCTATAAAAAGACCTCTGATTTGTGTTAAGATTTCAGGCAACAGTGAGCAATTCATAGAATCACAGAAGCATACAATGCTAGGGGTTGGAAGGGACCTCCAGAGATCATTGAGTCCAACCCCCCTGCAAAGCAGAACCACTTAAGGCACTCGGTCTCTGTGTTATTCTAATTGCTAAAACAGTGTGTCTTACTCAAGGTTAGACTTGTTAGATTTCAGGTCATGGGATCACCTTATGTCATAAGACTTTAAAAACTAGAAATCCATGCTCTGTTATGACAAAAGAAAGGGGCTTGGGGGTGTTGATTGATGAGAAGCACACCATGAGCCAGCAGTGTGTTTGGTCAGTGCAGAAGGCAAATCATATCCTGGGCTGCAGCCAGAGGAGTGTGGACAGCAGGGCAAGAGAGGGGTTTCTGGCACTTGACACTGCTTTGCTGAGACCCCACCTCCAACACTGTCTCCAGTTCTGGTGTCCCCAGTATGAGAAGGTCACAAAGCTGTTGGAACAAGTCCAGAGGACGGCCACAAAGATGATCCAAGGGCTGGAACACCTCTGCTATGAGGATAGGCTGAAGAGCTGGGGTTGTTCAGCCTGGAGAAGAGAAGACTCTGGTGGGACCTTAGAGCTGCCTTCCAATAGCTGAAGGGATCCTCCAGGAAGGCTGCAGAGGGTATTTTTATGAGGGTTGAAGCTGAGGGAGAGCAGGGTTAGACTGGATCTTTGGAAGTTCTTCACTACAAGGGTGGTGACATTCTGGAATAGGCTGCCCGGGGAGGCTGTGGCTGCCTCCTTCCTGGGGGTGTTTAAGGCCAGGTTCGATGAGGCCTTGAGGAGCAGAGTCTAAATGAGAGGTGTTCCTGCCCATGGTGGGGAGGTTGGAGTACATCATGTCTAAGGTCCCTTCCAATCTAAGATATTCTATGGTTCTATGACTCTTTCATATACATGGACTGAGACACAGTGATTCAGCTCCTTCTTACCCTGGCTCTGCTTTTTTTGTGTTACTTTCCCTTCTGTGTGTGTGGTTAGAGAGGAGGGGCTTGTGAGGGTGAGCCATATTAACCCAAGACACACATCCATATGACATAAACTCTGTTTATTGAGTCTAGTTTCAGTGGTTTGGTAAAAAAAACCAAAAATATGGAATTAAAAGTTTGGATACAGCCCAAGGAATAAACAAGAAGACTGAGAGTCACACTAGCTGCAGCTGTCTAAAAAAAACACAACACCTTCCAAGACAGGAGCCTAGCCAATACTTACCCTCCTTGACTGCTAACTTCTGCCATTATTTCTCCAAGGCAAAGCAAGAGGCAGAGCACAGCTCCTGGCCTCATTCCATCCTCTTTCTCCAGTTGCTGAATTCAGCTGGATGACTGATGGACCTGATGGAGAGGGTCCAGAGGAGGGCCACGAGAATGATCAGGGGGTTGGAGCAGCTCTGCTATGAGGACAGGATGAGGGAGCTGGGGGTGTCCTGGAGAAGAGAAGGCTCCAGGGAGACCTAAGAGCAGCCTGCCAGTACCTGAAGGGGGCTACAGGAAGGATGGAGAGAGACTGTTTGCAAAGACCTGCAGGGACAGGACCAGGGGCAATGGCTTCAAACTAGAGCAGAGCAGATTGAGATTGGATGTTAGGAACAAGTTTTTTACTATGAGGGTGGTGGAAGACTGGCACAGGTTTCCCAGGGAGGTGGTTGAGGCTCCTTCTCTGGAGATCTTCCAGGTGAGGCTGGAGGAGGCCCTGGGCAGCCTGATCTAGTTGGGGATGTCCCTGCTGACTGTGGGGAGGTTGGACTGGATGAGCTTTGGAGGTCCCTTCAGACACAGACCGCTCTGTGATTCTATGCTTCTATGACTCCATGACTTCAACAATTTTCCCAGTTCAGCTGCTTAAAATAATCCTCAGCTACATGTTTTGACATTCTTGAGCATTAACTACGCAGCTCTGCTGATCAGGAAGTGTTTCATTTCACCAAATGCCGCTTTTCATTTCTCTTGAGCACAGCCAATACTCCCATGCAAGTCTCTCATCCCAGTGCCAATGAGACCCTGTTGCAAGAGCACATGAAATCTGACCAGGGGGAGAGAAAAAAATAAAGGCTAAACCCCAAAGAAGCTCATTTCTTTCCACAGGCAGCCTGCTCAAGCCCAAACATTGATTTGCCTAAAGCTAGGTGCTTCTAAAAAGTTATGTATTTGTCATTAAGACAACCTATTTATTGGGAGAAAACGTTCTCTTGCAACTGTGTTTTGATTCAAAACATCTGCTCGCAAGATGGCAGCTGAAAAAAACAAGTCTGAGGGGCTGTGAAGTCCTATGTGGAAAGCAACTCGGTTGACTAATTAACTTGGCACCTTGCTTTTAATATTATTTAAACACATTTTGAGATCTGTCAAAGATTTTTTTTGGTTCCAGTGTCACAACAGTTTGGAGAGTTGTCACATTAGGTTGTTACAGCTCCAAATCAGAGAATCAGAGAATCAACCAGGTTGGAAAAGACCTCAGAGATCATCAAGTCCAACCTGTTACCCAATACCTAACACTTCATGACAACTAAATCATGGCTCCAAGTGCCACTTCCAATCCCTTTTTGAACACTTCCAGGGATGGGACTCCACCACCTCCCTGGGCAGCACATTCCAGTGGTCAATTACTCTTTCTGGGAAGAACTTTCTCCTCACCTCTAGCCTAAACGTTCCCTGGTATAGCTTGAGACTGTGTCCTCTTGTTCTGGTGCTGGTTGCCTGGGAGAAGAGACCAAGCCCCACCAAGCTACAACCTCCCTTCTGGTAGTTGTAGAGAGCAAGAAGGTCTCCTTTGAGCCTGCTCTTCTCCAGGCTAAACACCCCCAACTCCCTCAGCCTCTCCTCATTGGGCTTGTGCCTAGATTGGATTGCTCAGAGCCACATCCAGCCCAGCCCTAAGATCCTCCAGGGATGGGGCTTCCACCAGCTGCCTGGCCAGCTTAAGGAGAACTTTGCTTCCCAGTACTTCCTCTCTGCTCAGGACTATGAATCCCATATACAATAAATGTGACTACTTAGGAGGAGCTGCTATGGCATTACGTCAATCCAGCTGCTATGTAAGCACATAAAATCTGCATCATAATAATCCTTGTGTTAATTTTTATTTAAATAATAATAATAATAATTAAAAAAAAAAAAAAAGAAAGAAGAACTGTTTGCCAGGAACTGATTCCTCAGTTTTGGTGCTTTAGCCAATTGAAACATTTTCTTGTCAAGATCTCCACGCGGGCTAGTGTTTATTGCTTATTAATTAAAGACATCTGTGCTGAATTCAGTTTGTCAGAAGAAGTGGGTTGTTCATCTATCTTAGCCAAACTTCTCTATCATTTAAAAACAATTTTTAATCTGCTCTGAAAACTTCTAATGGCGAAATTTCCACAGCTTTCCTAACGATCTATGCTGGTGCTTAAACACTGTTGCAGTTGAAAGCTTTTTATTGACGTGCAGCCTTGAAGCTGCTGCACTTTTCAAGCCTGTGGTTTGCCGAATCCCAGTGGGTGAGAAGAGAGCTACCTTCCCCTCAGGAATGTTGCTCCTTCCGCAAGCACAAGACCGCAGGTACAGCACAGGGCAACAGTTAAAAGGGATGCCGCTCTTCACCGAGTCCTTCCTCTGTACAGCGGTCCACCACAAGGAAGGCAGCATAAACTCATGCGGGACTCTGCCACACTGTCACCCTTTTCTCAGAGAGCAGCTTTTCCTCTGACTGCGTGCGAACGACAACTCGAGGGCTGCTGTCAAACCTCCCAGAGCCCCAGTGTTGGAAGTACAGCTGATCTGCTACAGGCGGCCATCGCACCTCCGTGACCAGCCTCTTGCTGTTCAGATACGAGTGCTCCCCCAGCACACGCTGGGTGTGTTTTAAAAGAAGACGTGGGGTTTGCTCAAGATGCTTGGGTTTCTTGCGGTGATGGTCAGACGGACATCGAGGCCGACAGTTCGGTATGTCCCCAAGGGTCGCCGTGGGGCCAAGTCCCAGCACCGGAACCAGGTACCTCCTCTCCTGGCTTCGGACGCGGGTTCCCATCTCCCGCGGCCAGTCTTCGGAGCACCGCCTCGCCCAGACACACCGTCCCCTCCCGCCGCCGACCAGGCCCCCGGCTGCGCGACGAGAACGCGGGGCCCGCCCCACCGCCCCCGGCCCCGGCGAGGCAGGGCTGTCAAATCCAGCCTCTGCCCGTCCCGCCCGCTCCGCGGCGCTGCGGAGCTCCTCTCGTTCTCTGCGGCATCCCCGGGGCGGCGGAGCCGGCGGCGATCCGCCCCCCACCCCCGCGCGCAGCTCGGCTGCACCGGCCCCGCAGGCCCCGGGAGTCCGTCTCGAAGCGAGCGCAGTGAGGTCAGGGCCGTACGGCAGACCCTGCTCCGCCGCCGCAGCCATGCCGGCAGCCCGCGCCGGGCCGCGCCGGGCCGCCCTGCGTCCGCAACATCGCGGCGCCCCGTCTGTGCTGAGCCGCCCTGCGCTGGGCACCTTCTCCGCCCCGCTCGCCTCCTCCTCCCACGGAGCCACCCTCCTCCTCCGCCCCCTCTCCTTGCCAGCCTCCTCCCCGCCCTTCCCCGCACTCCACGCCGGTGCCGGAGCCGCGCGTCACTCGGGCTCCAGCCCCGCCGCAGACATGGCGACACTGACAGCGGTCCAGCCGCTCACGCTGGACAGAGGTAAGCCCCGCTTCCGCGGCTCCCCGCCGCCCCCGCCGCCCCGCACCCTGCCCGAGGGGCGGCCGCGGCGCAGCGCTGGGTCTTCCCCTGCAGGGCCAGCGCGACAGACGGCGGGCACTGCCGCGCCGCCTCTCTCGGCCCCGCGGTGCGTGGGGCCGGCGGCGCCGGCTGTGGCGGAGAGCCGTGAGGAGGCGCTTCCCCGGCGGGGCTCAGGTGGGCGGCAGGAGAAGGGCCGAAACGGAGGGGATAAAACTTTGTCCCGGCAGGGAGGCGGCGGTAGGGCTGGCATCCCACCGGCGGTGCCGCAGGCGCGGGATGCGGCTCCGCCAGCAGCGCACCCCTCGGCGCCGTTCTACCGGGGACGCTCCGCCGCCTCCGCCCTTCGGAGCGCTCTCTCGGGCGCACGCCCCCGTGGCTCCGCTTCTAGGGCCCCGGCGCCGCCACCCCCGCAGGTGGCGCTCCGTGGAGGGGGCGCTCCGTGGAGGGGGCGCTCCGCGGCAGGCAGCGGCTCCGGCCGGCCCCTCCTGGCAGCGAGTTGTGGGCTCTCACCTGCCGTGGAGGCGGTCGCTTGCTAGCAAAATGTGTCGGTTTAGGGGTCTGGCAGGGGTGGGCGGTGTGCAGGGGAGGTATCGGTGACCGCAGCTTCTCTGTTCGCGGGCGCTGATCGTGTTACCCTGCGAACCAGCGCGGCTGCGTATTCCTGTAGGCAGCTACGCGGCGGCCCGGGTAGGGAGAGCGGCTGGGGTTGGTTAGCCCTGAGACTCTGTCTGTGACCTTATCGAGGTAAGGTAATAGGGTGCTGAAATGATAAAGTTATGTTAAAATTCAACTTTTGCCTCCAGGTTGTAAAAGTGGCCTTCTCCTTCGCAGTGCATTTGTCCCCATAATAATGCTCAGCAGAGACATTATTAGATTCCTGTGGGTTACAGGGGAGAGTAACTTGCCTTTTCAGATTTGTTTTGCTTCTTTGGCTCCATCAGTTTGAGAGATCCAATGGCTCCCAATACAGCATCCAGCACTGTCGAGGTGTCTTTTTTCCTAACTTGCATCCAGAGGCTCTGTGAGGCTTTTCACACCTACACATGATTGAAAACACGATTGAAGCTGGTGCCTTGGGTTTTTAAACATTGGGGTTTCTTTTTTTTTTTTCCTGGGGGGTTAAGATGGAGCCTTTGAAGCAAGATAGAGAGCTTCTTGCTGTAAATCCCGTGCAAAAGAAACCTGATGAACTTGGTTTCAAAATGAGACACCAGAGGTAGGCAGCTTTTCTGAAGCCCAACAGAGAGAAAAACAGCCCATGAAGTACTCTGAATACAGCTTGCTGAATGGCTTAAATTCCAGCATTAGTAGAAAAGGAGAATCTAAAGTTATTTTGACTGAAATAACAAAGTGCCAGCGTGCACTTTAAATTAAACTGCTCACAAATCCACTGTGTAATCTACAGTTTCACCCTAATACTGTTTTCAGTAAGCAGGGCAAATCTATTTCCTGGCAAAGAGTTGAACAGATGGCAATCCATTAGCAAACCTGGCTTTACAAAGGCAAGTATTACTATTTCAGAATTACACATTCCTTTTCATTACTAAAACTGTGCTTAAAAAAACAAACAAATAAATAAATAATTCCACAATCCACAAACATGCAAATTAGTCCCAATTTAAATGTAAGCATCTGTGGTCTGTGTCCTGGAGATGCTTAACCATTCGGCTGCGGTGCCCATGTTACAGTCTCCCTGGTTGTCAGCCAGGGCTGATAATAGTGCAAGGGAGAGAAAACATCACAGAATAGTAGGATATGATGTGCAAAAAGGAAAAAATACAGGCAAGAACTAGATTTGCATAAAGCACCTGGCCTGCAGAAGCCCGTTTCATCAGGCGAATACACTTTGTCACCTACAACGTGTTGCTGCCGCATCAACCGAAGAGGGTGGGCTGAAGCAACCCCAGAATCAGCTAAAGGAAGCACAATGCTTCCAGATATTTCCTCTCCAGTCTGCCTTTCGCAGCCACGGAAGAGGTGCTGCGTGGTGAAGTTTCCCAGATTTGTGTTGCCTTTATTAAAGCAGACGTGGCTATGTTTACTGTCACTGTGCTTTGCATGGCTCTGCTGTGATCTCAGCACAGCCCTGGAAAGTCTCATACATTCATTTCCACTTGGCCATGTCCCACAGAGAGCTCAGCACAGTAAGGAAACAGTGCTTCAGGAGAGATGACATTAATAATCTTGCATTGCTGGGGAAATTGCTGCTTGATCTCTGGTCAGGAAATGTTCTGTGTTTCCCCTTGCTAAGGGTTTGCTGAAACTATAAACCATCAATAATTCGTCAGAAATCTGAATGCTACTCTGATACGGTCTCCTTCTGGACAGAACATCTACTGGACAGGGCTGTATTCTAGTACAAAGATGAGAGCTTTCTTAAAGCCTGACCTAAATGGGATTCAAAACTTGTGTGGTGAAATGAATTGCCGTTTAAAGGTGAAGGGCATGTTGTGTGTGAATGATTGAAAGCCAATTACTTTCTGGAAGATTACTTCAGTCCAAAGCACAGGAATTAATTTCCTTAATTCCTGTCATCATGTGCCTTTCTACCTGCACAAATGTGTGCAGGTTCCATTAGGGCTCTTTAATATGTGAAGCAAGTTCACAAAATAATGGAAATTTTAATCACTTACAGTTTAATCTCCAAGGCTTTTGTCTGACCTTTGTGTGGTGCTCTGCTGGGAGGAGGGAGAGGGATCAGCAATTCTTTGAGGGAAGAAATTCAAAGCAGTGGATACTACTTTGGAAAGGTGGTCCCAGCACCTGGGAGCCTGGGGAAAGGGAAGAGCCTGTCTGCCAGGTGTCTTGTGACGGCCAAGTCAGTCTTCTGTGTAAAAAAGTGCACCCTTCCTATCTTTGTTGCAAATGCCTGACATCAAAAATCAATACCACTCCATCAGTTATCTCCAGTGTCCATCAGAACCAACCCTGGGATCTTTTGGGGCCAATTCAAAGCTTAAACCCTGAATGTATTGGGAACTGTACCTTTGTGCAGGTTGAGACAGAAAGTTACAATGTGGGCTGTCATAAAATGACAAGCAAAAAAAAAAAGCTTGGTTGGTTGGTTTTTGTAACGGGGATTATATTTATTTTGGTTTGTTTTATGTTCAAGGCTATGGATTTTTCAGTACATTCTCAGCTTAATTCACCTCCATTAAAAAACCCAAAGCAGTCACTCCAAACTGAAAGGGAAACGTTTCAAAACACCTCTACAGTTGTTTTTCACTTGTTCCACAGGTCCATCTTTGGCGACAGAGAGCTCTGGTTGCAGTTAGTTGGCATTTTCCAACAGTATTTCGTTGTGTTGGTGTGCCACTCGTCATGTCTTACATCTTATCCTTTTCTGTATGGGATAGGCAGGTCTGCCTCAGCTTCCCCTATCATCAGCAGTTGCTGATTGTTAGGGCTGGAAGGGACCTCAAGGATTATCCAGTTCCAACCCCGCCCTGTCATGGGCAGGGATACCTTGCACTAGATCAGTTTGCCCAGAGCCACATCCAGCCACAGAATCCAGCCAAAGACCTCTAAGATCATCCGGTCCAGCCATCAGCCTAACACCACTGTGGCCATTAAACCACATCCCAAAGTGTCATGTCCGCATGTTTCTTGGACACCTTCAAGAACAGTGACTCCCCCACCTCCCTGGACAGAATAGAATAGAACAAAACCAGGTTGGAAGAGACCTTCAAGATCATCATGTCCAACCTATCATCCAACACCACCTAATCAACTAAACCATGCAACCAAGCATCCTGTCAAGCCTCACCCTGAACACCCCCAGCGACAGCGACCCCACCACCTCCTCAGGCAGCCCATTCCAATGGGCAATCACTCTCTCTGTGTAAAACTGCTTGCTGCTCCAATGCCTGACCACTGTTTCCTTGAATACATTTTTCCTGATATCCAATCTGAGCCTTCCCTGGCACAGTTCCAGGCTTTCTCCTCTCATCCTAACCCCTAATACTGGAGAAAAGAGACAGCTCCTGCCTCACCTCAACCTCCTTTCAGGTACTTCAGAGAGCAGTGAGGCATCCCCTCAGCATCCTCCTCTCCAGACTGAACAATCCCAGCTCCCGCAGACACTCCTCATAAGACTTGTTCTCTAGACCCTTCCCCAGCTTTGTTGCCCTTCTTTGGACATGCTCCAGCACCTCAATGTCCTTCTCGGAGTGAGAGGCCCAAAACTGAACACCGCATTCAACGTGTGGCCTCACCAGTGCCAAGTACAGGGGCATGATCACTTCCCTGCCTTGCTTTACTCAAAGCCTTAGTGCAGTTAACCCCATCACGTTCTGCACTGCCAATTTTTACTGCTCAGCAGCCCAATTTCTTCCTCTAATCCTCATGACTGTCAGCACCTCACAAGCTCCATAGTGTCTCACATGCTGCATCCACCTCCAGCGGCAGTGTCCTGCTCCTCTCCACACACAGAGTCATCTCCCACAGCCAGCTTAAGCCTCCTCACGGTCTCTGAGTATATCCTGTGGGCTCCTGTGCGCCACAGGTACACATGGTGAGCTGCTTGTGGCTGGGATCACTTAAAGGGTGTGTTAGCACAGTCTGATGGAAGCATTTTCTGCAAGTACCATTAAGCTTCCCAAAATACGTTGGGAGAGAAGCATTTCTGTGCTTCCCTTGGCACTCATTTTAGGAGGGGTCATATGGAGGGCTGCAAATGGAAGCAGGCATCTTTCTAGCTGTGCATAATAGATGTACCTCTCTGTCTGAACATTTTCTTATTTTGCTAAACCTCTGGCAGATTTTTCATAAGGCTTGTCTGACTTGGAATTTTCCTTCTGCTCATCCTTCCAAGGTGGAAATCTGCTTTGAAAGAAAACCCATCAGGCAATTTACCTGGCTTGCTTCAAAATCTCAGTGCCGTTTCCTTTCAGCACAGGACCCTTGAAAAGGGCTCTTCTGAAAAGTTTTTGGTTTGGAAGATGCTGTGCAATTAGCCTGTGCAGAGACTATCTTGTGATTAAGAACAAGAGAATATCTTTTCCTGGGGGGGGTGTGTGGTGTGGTGTGTGTGTTTCAACTGTCTTCTGTTAATAATCTATGTCCCATTATGTTTTTCCTGATATAGTTGCTATTCATGTCACTGATGGTCTCACATCTTCATGTGACTGAGGATAAAAGAAGAAATTTGAATAGACTGAATATACAGTGCTGATGTTTTAATCCCTGTGAAGCTTCATAACAAGGTCATAGCTATTGGCTATTGACAACCAAATTGCTCTTGCTTTCAAATATATCCTTGGAAACTGGAAAGACTTCTTACTGTTTGGCTGTAATGCACAACTGAGTTCTGTTAGGTTTTTTCCTGTGACTTCAAGCAAATATTTTTCCAGTGTTGGGGGTGCCCCAAAACTTCTGAAAAGCCTTTATATCTTCAGTGACGAGAAATAAGAAGATGAATGGGCTTGGAATTGCCTTCAGCTTTTAGATGTGGTAAACAAACTCAGTCAGATGTGGCACCACATGGTACCTGACCATTGCCTCACACTGGTACTTGCTAGAGTATTCCTCCTTCCTTCCTCCTTTCCTCCTCTTGTCAGTTTTCTTCTCATTTTATCCTCTTAGCCTACATATATGGGGATTCCCCCCCCCCCATCTCTGCTCATATATATGTGTATAATGGAAACTGTATCAAACAGAATTTGTGGTAGACTGTGCATATATTAGTATAATGTATATTATATTTGGGGAAAAAATTATAAAACATTTGGAAGGGAAAATGAGATTCATAAAGTGTGAAATACAGCTCTTGACAGAGGAGTAGCACCAGGCCAGATCTCTGTTGCAAGAGGGTGAAGCCCTGTGGAGCAGTGCTAAGTGATATGTTGCTCCCTGCCTGGCTCCCTGTGTGCTAAGTGATGTGTTGCTCCCTGCCTGGCTCGCTGTCTGTCACAGGGATGTCTTCTCTTGCTCTTCAGAGGTTGTGGAGTCTCCTTCTCTGAAGACTTTCAAGACCCATTCCTGTGTGACCAGCACTAGATTCTGTGGTCCTGCTCTGACAGGGGGGTTGAAAAGTGTCCAGAGAAGGGCCACAAGGATGAGCAGGGGGCTGGAGCTGCTCTGCTATGGAGATAGACTGAGAGAGTTGGGGCTGTTCAGTCTGGAGAAGAGAAGGCTCCCAGGAGACTTTCTTGTGGCCTTCCAGTATTTGAAGGGGGCTACAAGAAAGCAGGGGAGGGAGTTTTTAGGGTGTCAGGGAGTGATAGGACTGGGGGGAATGGAGCAAAACTAGAAATGGGGAGATTCAGCTTAGATGTCAGGAAGAAGTTGTTCCCCATGAGGGTGGTGAGAGACTGACACAGGTTGCCCAGGGAGGTGGTGGAAGCCTTCTCCCAGGAGATTTTGAAGGCCAGGCTGGATGTGGCTCTGTGCAACCTGCTGTTGTGTGAGGTGTCCCTGCCCATGGCAGGGGGGTTGGTACTGGCTGATCCTTGAGGTTCCTTCCAACCCTGACAATTCTGTGATTCTATGATTCTATCTCTACACACACATGTGGAAGCAGCTTTTTCAAAGCTCCTTTGGCATCTTTTAACATTGAGTCACCCTTGTGGAGTGCAGAAACATGTAACTGGTAATACAATAAGGAGGATCTCTGCAGAAGCTGGATGGGTGGCCAGGAAATGTTTGAGAGGCACCTTTGAACGAGCTGGCAGGCTCCTGTCTAACCAATGGCTGTGCAGGGTCCTTGTCAGCCTCATCAGGCTGGAAACGTTCTTTAGATGTGGCAGCAGTGCAGTAAGCACTTCAGCCTGTCTGAATTTATTCTGTGCAAAGTAAGCTAATCTTACTTGTATGTGTTCTACTTCTGATGTCTCAAAGGGGACCTGCTTGTGCCAGCTGTGTGAAGTGGATGGAAGCTTTCGACCAGCCCCTGCACAGGGCTGGATTCGCTGTTTGCCACAAGTGGCAAGAGTGTCAATGATTAGAAAGCACAGGGGGTGCTGGTTTTGTGTGTAGTAGAGAGATGCTCTCTTATCTGCAGATGATGCTGGAGAAGAAGGATTTGTTTTATAAATAACATCTCTGTGCTGGATCCTACAAACTTCCCATTTCACACTGCTGTCCAAGAGACATTTTTGTAGCCACAGAAAAGATTTAACCTCTTACTGTAATTTTAAGTGCAATCTGCTTAATTGCAGCTCGTGTCTTGGACCCCTCCAATGATGTTAGCAGGCAGAAGCCTTTTTTTTTTTTTTTAAATACCCCTTTCTTTAAAAAAAGAAAAGAAAGATGACAAATGATTGAAGTCATCAGCTTTGCACAAAGAATGATTTGTCCTTGCAGTTGGCTGTTCCTGGACAGGCTACGTGCCCACCTCTCAGCATAGACGACACTCATGCAAATGCAAAGAAAGATTAGTACAAGCTTTTGGCTGACCTTAGTTATTCAGATATAAAGTCCTGTTCCTGCAGGCAATGCAATTTGAAATATGAATACTGTAAAACCTCTGGTTTTGGTTGCTCAGTGGAAGCACAAATAGTGAGCACAAGTTGAGGATTTAAGGCAAAAGAGCAGAGAATTTCACAGAACCACAGAATGCCAGGGGCTGGAAGAGACCTTGAAAGCTCACCCAGTCCAACCCCCCTGCCAGAGCAGGAGAACCTAGAGCAGATCACACAGGAACACATCCAGGTGAGTTTTGAATATCTCTAGAGAGGGAGATTCCACAACCCCCCTGGGCAGCCTCTTCCAGGGCTCTGTCACCCTCACAGGGAAAAAAAAATTCTTCATATTTACGTGAAACTTCCTGTGCCTCAGCTTCCACCGCTGCCCCTTGTGCTGGCATTGGGCATCCCCCAGCAGAGCCTGGCTCCAGCCTCTGGGCACTCACCCTGCACATCTTTATCAACAGCAATGAGGTCACCTCTCAGCCTCCTCCTCTCTAAGCTACAGAGCCCTCAGCTCTCCCCATAAGGAAGATGTTCCATTCCCTTAATCTTCCTTATGGCTCTGTGCTGGACTCTTTCAAGCAGTTCCCTGAAGTCCTTCTTGAACTGCGGGGCCCAGAACTGGACATAATACTCCAGATGCAGCCTCAGCATTGCAGAGTGGAGGAGTAGGAGAACATCACACCCCTTTTAATCCACCCCAGAATGACATTGGCTTTCCTGGCCACAAGAGCACATTGCTGGCTTGTGGTCATCCTTCCATCCACCAGGACCCCCAGGTCCATTTCACCTTTGCTGCTCTCCAGCAGGTCCATCCCCAGCCTATACTGGTGCATGGAGTTGTTCCCTCCCAGGTGCAGGAGTCTACCCTTGCCCTTGTTGAACTTCATCAAATTTCTCCCTGCCTAGCTCTCCAGGAGATAGTGTTTTGAGAAGTACGTAACTGTAAAATCAGAAGCCTGGCTTTCATCACATGCAGTTAATTTGTTTGAGATTTTAAAAACCCAAACTGTTGTGCAGTAAACTGCACATGTCTGGATAAATCCAGGCATTTCCAAAGTTAAGCTCAATCCTCTTAATCTTCTTGAGAGATATTTGCTGGAGAGTCAGTCTCTGAGAGAGAAACATTCAACTGTCAACTCTCTATGCAGATGAGAGGATTTGCTTCAGAAGTGCACATTTATATACTAACAAAGTTTTCCTGGATATTTAAACCACAGACTGGACCTTGGATACATGAAATACTGAGGGAGATATATGTACCTATTTGAGAAACTGTTTTGCCAGAGTCCAACCTCCCACATTTCTCCAATGCCACTCATCTAAATTACAAAAAAAATGCATGCAAGCTCTCATAAAGTGCTACCTTACTGATAAACATAAGAAAAGGAGAGCAAAATATCTTGCTTGGTTAGAAAATTGTCTCAAGAAGCAATCAGAAGAGGATTGTTCTTTATTACTTAGTAAAATGAAGCAGTGAAGTATCCATGATTACAGAGAGCATTCAAGCCTTGATGTAAATTGTGTTTTAAAGAATCACAGAATGGTCTGGGCCAGAAGGGACCTCCAAAGCTCATCCAGTCCGACCTCCCCACAGTCTGCAGGCACATCCCCAACTGGATCAGGCTGCCCAGGGCCTCCTCTAGCCTCACCTTGAAGATCTTCAGGGAAGGAGACTCAACCACCTCCCTGGGCAACCTGTTCCAGTGTTCCACCACCCTGATAGTAAAGAACTTGTTCCTTACATCCAATCTAAATCTGCTCTTAGAATCATAGAGTCAATAAGGTTGGAAAGGACCTCAGAGATAATGAAGTCCAACCTATCTCATCCTGTCCCTGCAAGCCTTTACGAACAGTCTCTCTGCATCCTTCCTGTAGCCCCCTTCAGGTACTGGCAAGCTGCTCTTAGGTCTCCCCAGAGCCTCCTCTTCTGCATCCTTCCTGTAGCCCCCTTCAGGTACTGGCAAGCTGCTCTTCGGTCTCCCCAGAGCCTCCTCTTCTCCAGGCTGAACAACCCCAGCTCCCTCAGCCTTGGCTAATTTTATAAGAGCATTGCCCAAAAATAGGCTCTCAATTTATTTCTACTGAAACATTTTTACTGGTTCTTTTCAAGAAAAGCCCATGGTCTAATCACTAATCCTTCACATCCAGTAACTCTTTAATTTTCTCTTTTCAAAAGAGTAAATCTCCTGGACCTCAAAGTGTCAACGCCTCTACAATCAGTTAGGCATTGGGGGATGATGTACATGAAGTAGATTAGGTGGATGGAGCATGGCCATCACAAGCAGTTTTTAGCCCACAGAGATTTATGTCTCTTCACTTTTCAATAGATTTGGCAGCAGTGTTTTTGTCAAGTGGTCAGGAAAGAAAGGATCAGAGAGCTGCTCATTGTTACACAGAGCGAGGCCAGAGAAACTTGCAGGGGGAAGGATGAAGCGGTCTTTGAAAAAAGAGGTGGTTGTATGGCTGAGTTTCTCTGTGGCTTCATAGTGCTGTAACCCAATAGTAACAGCTCTGGGGAGTTTCTAATCATCTATACAGCACCTTTTGCATCCTAAACAGCTTAATCATGTCAAAGTATGCCAAGTGTGCCCTTCCTATCTTATCATAGAATCAATAAGGTTGGAAGAGACCTTGAACATCATCAAGTCCAACCTGTCACCCAACACCTCATGACTATTAAACCATGGCACCAACTGCCACGTCCAGTCCCCTCTTGAACACCTCCAGGGATGGTGACTCCACCACCTCCCTGGGCAGCACATTGCAATGGCTAACAACTCTCTCTGTGAACTTCCTCCTCACCTCGAGCCTAAACTTCCTCTTAGGTAGATACCTTGGGAAATCAGACGACAACTGGTGTGAGGTGAGCCCTGTTGTCCTGCTCCTGTCCTCAACATCGTTCAACACAGGGCACCAAGCAACAGCACTGCAAACATGTCACCTAGCTCTCTGTTTCTTACAGAGGTTTTCTGTTTCAAAGTTTTGGTTCCTCACATGCAGCAGCAATTGAATGTAGTCATAGCTTTCTGCTGGGGTCATATCCTTGGCACATCAAGAGAAGTGTGGCCAGCAGGGTGAGGGAGGTGATTCTCCCCCTCTACTCCACTCTGCTGAGACCCCACTGGGAGCACTGTGTCCAGTTCTGGAGCCCCTGTTATGAGAAGGTGCTGGAAGGTGTCCAGAGAAGGGCCACAAGGATGAGCAGAGGGCTGGAGCTGCTCTGCTGTGGAGACAGATTGAGGGAGTTGGGGCTGTCAGTCTGGAGAAGAGAAGGCTCCCAGGAGACCTAATTGTGGCCTTCCAGGATCTGAAGGGGGCTCCAAGAAAGCTGGGGAGGGACTTTTGAGGGTGTCAGGGAGTGATAGGACTGGGGGAATGGAACAAAACTAGAAATGGGGAGATTTCATATTGGATGTTAGGAAGAAGTTCCCTGTGAGGGTGGTGAGAGACTGGCACAGGTTGCCCAGGGAGGTGATAGAAGCTCCGTCCGTGGAGATTTTGAAGGCCAGGCTGGATGTGGCTCTGAGCAACCTGATTTGGTGTGCAGTGTCCCTGCCCATGGCAGGGTGGTTGGAACTGAATGCTCCTTGAGTTCCTTTCCAGCCCTGAACAATTCTATGAGTCTGTATATGTTTCAAAGTTGAACGGTGACAGCGGTCAGTTGTTAACGTCTACCAGCAGCATATCTGTTGTGCCTAGTTTTGCAGAGATTTTATTTATATTGCTTTCTTCTTGCCTGTTGTAGCTTTTCAGGTGCACCCTTTGGAAGAGCAGGGTCTTTTTCATTTCCTGAGAAATTACTCATATGTAGCCAGCTTTGGAAAGCGGTATCCTTAAATCCATTAAAATTGAAGAGAGAATACTATGTCTCCTCTTACTCCTCTGAACCTACAGATTAAGTCCTGTACATAACTGCTAGGCTGCATCCATTGTATTGCATAAATGCCATCTTTTCACTGGTGTCTCACCAGAGTCTCAAACCACCTAGGAAAACAGAAGATAAAAACGTGACGCTAGACTTCAAGCGACAATTTGTATTGTCACTGTGTACAATTGCCACTAGCCTACAGCCATCTTTCTCATCTTTCTGGTAATAACAGAAAAAGATTTAAAATGAGGATTAGCTGTAGGGAAAAGAACTAAGGGGAGGCAGCAGGAGCCTCTAGTAATGACATGTGAGCAGAGGAAGAGAGTCACTGCTTTGGCTCCAACACGGTGCCTGTTGTGAAGGAGAATTAGCATCCCTAAGTTAACCTTACCTCCCTTTGTGAGACACCTGTTGGGGCCTTTTTTACCCACCCCCCCCCCTTCTTCCTGTCTTCTTCCCTGCCAACAAAAATCTCTGATGCAAGGGTGAAAACACATGCTGGAAATATCAGAGTGGAAAAAAAAGGGGATGAGGTTGCCCATATGGCCAGTGCTGCTGTTTTGTAACGTGAACGTAGGACGCATCGATACTTGCTTTTGCTTAGGCAGGGGAGTGAGAAAATAGATTGCAGCTAGGAGAAAAGTGTATTGTTCTTCACCCTGCTTTTCTTTGTTCAGGCAGGCTCAGTGCTTGTAATTATTTCTGGGGTGTGTTTTTTTTTTTTGGCTTCTCCAGCTCAGTGGAGTTTTTTTCTTCCTTCACTTATTTTTGTGTTTTTCTCTGTATGCTTGTGGTTTAAAATGCAAGATTTTAAGTGGTGGTGAATGGTGCCACATCCAGCTGGCAGCCAGTCACCAGTGGTGTGCCCCAGGGATCAGTACTGGGCCCCATGCTCTTTAACATCTTTATTGATGATCTGCATGAGGGCATTGAGTCCATCATCAGTTTGCAGACGACACCAAGCTGGGGGCAGGAGTTGATCTGCTGGAGGGTAGAGAGGCTCTGCAGGGGGACCTGGACAGGCTGGGCAGATGGGCAGAGTCCAAGGGCATGAGACTGAACACATCCAAGTGCCGGGTTCTGCACACTGGCCACAACAACCCCATGCAGTGCTACAGGCTGGGGTCAGAGTGGCTGGAGAGCAGTCAGGCAGAGAGGGACCTGGGGGTGCTGGTCGATGGTAGGCTGAACATGAGCCTGCAGTGTGCCCAGGCAGCCAAGAAGGCCAATGGCATCCTGGCCTGCATCAGGAACAGTGTGGCCAGCAGGAGCAGAGAGGTCATTGTGCCCCTGTACACTGCACTGGTTAGGCCATACCTTGAGTCCTGTGTCCAGTTCTGGGCTCCTCAGTTTAGGAAGGAGGTTGACTTGCTGGTACATGTCAAGAGAAGGGCAACAAAGTTGATGAGGGGTTTGGAACAGAAGCCCTGTGAGGAGAGACTGAGGGAGCTGGGGTTGCTTAGCCTGGAGAGGAGGAGACTCAGGGGTGACTTTATTGCTCTCTACAGCTACCTGAAGGGAGGTTGTGGACAGGCAGAGGTTGGTCTCTTCTCCCAGGTAATCAGCACCAGAACAAGAGGACACAGTCTCAGGCTGCACCAGGGGAGGTTTAGGCTGGAGGTTAGGAAGAAGTTCTATACAGAGAGAGTGATTGCCCATTGGAATGGGCTGCCTGGAGAGGTGGTGGAGTCACCTTCATTGAAGGTGTTCAGGAGGAGACTTGATAGGGTGCTTGGTGCCATGGGTTAGTTGTTTAGGTGGGTTGGATTGGTTGATGGGTTGGACTTGATGATCTTGAAGGTCTCTTCCAACATGGTCTATCCTATCCTATCCTATCCTATCCTATCCTATCCTATCCTATCCTATCCTATCCTATCCTATCCTATCCTATTCTTCTATTCTAAAAGCGAGGACTCTGTTGACTGGGGTCCTTAGGGTACGTTAATGTGCCAGCCAATCTTTGTTTTAATCAAGGACCAGAACCTCCAAAGTGCTTTAGTTCCCAGTTTCAGCCAAGTGTCCTGGGTGCTTTGAAAGCAGCTTCACACCAGCGTAGTGAGCAATGTCAGCTGAGGCAGAAGTGATCCTACAGGAACAAGTGATGTGACTGGAGTACAGATGAGGCTGGTAGAGAGGTTAGCAAGGCTAATATAATATATATGTATATATAAAGAAATACATATAATATAAAAATACCTATGGCTACAGGAGGCAGTAGACATCTTCCTTGCTTTCACATAGTTAAGCTTGTGGGAAATGAATTCACTAAGGCCACAGCTGTTCATGATACTGAATTTCACGGGGGGGTTACAGCTTTTCTTCAAAGGATTTTCTTGCCGTGTTACAGTTTTAGGAAGTCAGGGAGTCCACTGTACTACATGCTCTGTGTAGGGAAATAACTGCTTTAAACACCTGAGGTCTCAGTTCTTTAAATTGCTTATAGGAAGACAGAATATTACAGTATCACAGGATCACAGTACATTAGAGGTCAGAAGGGACCTCCAGAGATCATCCAGTCCAACCCCCCCTGCCAGAGCAGCATCACCCAGGGTAGTCTGCACAGGAATGCATCCAGGTGGGTTTGGAATGTGTCCAGAGAAGGAGACTGCACAACCTCTCTGGGCAGCCTGCTCCAGGGCTCTCACACCCTCCCTCTAAAGAAGTTTCTTCTCATGTTGAGCTGAAACTGTCTCTATTCAAGTTTGTCTCCATTGTTCCTTGTCTTATCACTGTGCACCACCCAAAAAAGCTTGGCCCCCTCCCCTTGACACCCACCCCTCAGCTAGTGATAGACATTGATCAGATCCCCTCTCAGCCTTCTCTTCTCCAGACTGAACAAACTCTAGAACTACAAAATATTCTGCTTCCTGCAAGAAACAAGGAGTTGGGTTTGGTGTTTTTTGTTGGGTTTATTTTGTTTTGCTTGGGACTTTTGTTGGGTTTGGTTTGGTCTGTCCTTCCCCTTCCTCTTCCCCTTCCCCTTCCCCTTCCCCTTCCCCTTCCCCTTCCCCTTCCCCTTCCCCTTCCCCTTCCCCTTCCCCTTCCCCTTCCCCTTCCCCTTCCCCTTCCCCTTCCCCTTCCCCTTCCCCTTCCCCTTCCCCTTCCCCTTCCCCTTCCCCTTCCCCTTCCCCTTCCCCTTCCCCATAATCTTTAAAAAGAATAAATGGCTGTCCTTTTGTATCATATTTGTTGCCTACTGTCCCTAGGGGAAAAAAGGACCAGAAGCTTCTCTCATCTGTTCGTCAGTGAGTGGCTAGCTACAAGTCACTGCTGTGGTCACAAAGAGGAGGTGATGATTAAACAATATAAACTCAAAGCTATATACAAAGGGGGGGGGGGGGGGAAGGGAATTTTGCATTCCCTTTTGTCTACAGCTAATGCAGGGGGGAAATGATGGCACTGTGGTTTAAGTGGTGTGTTAGAAAATACCATAGCTTTCAATGCTCTGCTAGTCTCTTCAAGGCTTATTTTTTAACCTTTTCTCTTGAAGGATCATTTGGTAACCTGTTTTCACACAGATACTATGTTTAATGCCTTGTGTGTAGGTGCTGTCAAAAGGTTGATGTATCTGTAATTCCTTGATTTCTGACAGATGGCAAAAAATCTTCTGCTGAAATGTGCTTGTTTATGAACCTGCTCATCCTGGCTGCGTTAGAAATGGCAGCAAAACTAATAGTTGGGAAGCACAGAAATTGTATCAGTGTTTAAAGATCATTAGGCTTTCAATGAAATTTTAAGTGCCCACCATTGAAATTCTGAGTTGCTTTGTTACTCCTCAGGACTCAGCTTAGGCCTGATCTTATTGAAACAATCCTGAATTGCCTCCTAATTCAGTCTTTAGTGGTTTGTGATTTATTATTATTCATTGAAAGGCTAACAATCAAAATGCAACAATGCCAAGCCACTTGCTCTTAAGTATCCAACAGGATGGCATTTAACAAGTCCAAGTTGGGTGCTGTGCTTTGGCCACACCACCCAATCCAGTGCTACAGGTTGGGGGCAGAGTGGCTGGAGAGCAGCCAGCCAGAAAGGGACCTGGGGGTACTGGTTGACAGCAGCTGAACATGAGCCAGCAGTGTGCCCAGGTGGCCAAGAAGGCCAATAGCATCCTGGCCTGCATCAGGAACAGTGTGGCCAGCAGGAGCAGGGAAGTCGTTGTGCCCTGTGCTCAGCACTGGTTAGGCCACACCTTGAGTCCTGTGTCCAGTTCTGGGCTCCTCAGTTTAAGAAGGACATTGAGATATTTGAACATGTCCAGAGAAGGGCAACAAGGCCAGAGAAGGGTCTGGAGCACAGCCCTACGAAAAGAGGCTGAGGGAGCTGGGGTTGTTTAGCCTGAAGAAGAGGAGGCTCAGGGGAGACCTTACTGCTCTCTACAACTACCTGAAGGGAGGTTGTAGCCAGGAGGGGGTTGGTTTCTTCTCCCAGGCAACCAGCACCAGAACAAGAGGACACAGTCTCAAGCTGTGCCAGGGGAAGTTTAGGCTGGAGGTGAGGAGAAAGTTCTTCCCAGGAAGAATAATTGCCCTTTGGAATGTGCTGCCCAGGGAGGTGGTGGAGTCACCATCCCTGGAGGCATTCAAAAAAGGATTGGATGTGGCACTTGGAGCCATGGTTTAGTTGTCATGAGGTGTTGGGTGATAGGTAATAGGTTGGACTTGATGATCTCTGAGGTCTTTTCCAGCATGGATGATTCTATGATTCTGTCTGATAGCTTTGAGAACTCTATAGATCAGTCTCACCCACACAGAGACAAGAGCAAACAAAATCTGCTAATTGCTGACCAAGAATGTGACTTCCATCAGGGATGTGAAAGCTTCAAGGAAAATATTGGGGTCTGGCTCTGTCTATGTACAGTAATGAATATGCTAAGAAGATTGACAAAGAGAAAATCCAGTTCTTCCAGTTGTCCCTTCATAGGCAGTTAAGGCTATGAAAATTGCTAGCTGAGGAGAAGAAAACAAGTCACTATTGATTAAAATTTAGGAGAGTGGGAAGAGGAGAGGGAAGATTGCTCAAGACTTTGTAGACATGTGAGGTTCAGAGATCAGAGTGAAGTGTATTTTTTCATCCAAGGGAACTTTTTGGACCTGAGCTGAAGAAGCTAAGCAGAGTATTCAGGTGTGCCTGAAATGGCAGTATTTCAGGCAAAATGCCTGAAACAGGGGAAGTGTCTGAAATTGCTGAAGGGAGCCCTGAAAGGATTTTATGGTGCTCAGGATGCTGTGTGGAGGGGTCTGCGGACAGTTTGCTTATGGTATTTGGATCCCAGGTAGCACTGCTTTCCCTGCAAGTAAACATCTGTGTCCTTTCTGAAAGCTGAGCTTCTGAAAGCTCAGACCTTTGCTGTCATGTTCAAGTGTTCCTGCCAAAGCTGCTGGTATACAGCTGTGGTGTGTAAAGCTGCCTTGGGGTGTGCCACGGCTTGGTCACAGCCTCCATGGCTGAGAAATGGAGCGAAGTGGAGACCTTGGATGCCTGTGGTGTGCCTGAAAAGCTGCACCCAGACAGAACCTGGTGCACCTCAAACATACAGAAACATACAGACCAAAACGTGGTTGGATGAGCAGCCAAAGAAAATGAATCTACCCCAGGCACTAGGGGAATGTATGTAGAAATCCATGGGGATATGCCATGAATGTCACTGGGGGCAGTGTAAAAAAACCCACCTAGAATAGAAAAAACTAGGATAGTGATCTCCCATCAGGCAGAATGAGACAGAGAGAGATACACTCAACCATGTTTCATAGTTGATTTCTCTCATCCATTAAGGAAAATAAAATAATCCATACCATTGTCAGTTAAAGCTCTTCTAAAAAGCTTTAACTAAGAACTGCCTTGGCCTGCCTGCTAATGATGCTGTTCTTGTCAGATGTAACTGTTCTGAAGTGTGGTGTCTCTTGGATCACATGAAGATCAGTTTGCATGAGTCATTCACTGGAGATCTGGGCAGCAAGAGTGGGTTTCATCATGCTGATGTAGATGTCTAATATGTAGGATGCAGGCATTTACATCTAAGCTAATTATTGAGTCTCTCTTCACAAGCAACAAAGGGAACAGGCACTCCCAGAGTATGATTCATCTCATGTAAAATAGGTCAGATGGATTTTAGCCTCAAAGTGTCTGTTATTCCTCAATGACTGTAGCAGCAGTCTTGGGTGAGTCTCTGAGCTCTTGATGTCTGTATCAGAAGTGTGACAGCTTGAAACCTTCACCATAAGATGAATCATGAGAGCTCTCTATGGTTGCCCTTTGTTGTATTTATTTGTGCATTCATAGTGACATTTAACTACAGGAGTGTAAAGTGACACTGCATCAAATCTGTAACTGCTGCCTGTCTCATCTAAACTAGATGGTAGTATTATTCTTGCTATAATTAATTCAAAGAGGCCTCACTGATAGAGAGTGTGAGGGGTTGAGTGATATTGCTAACAGCTTAACTCATTGCTTCCTGCACATCCAGCCTGATTTACCATGGTGCAGTACCCCTCTAGGCTTACTGATGAGCATGACATTCTGGGCAAGACAAACATACCAATTCAAATGAGCAAAAAATGGCTGCTCTTTGCCTTTCTGTCTAGATTAAATCCATGTATTACATCAATGCATAGAGCTTTTGTATTCTCAGAGAGAGCTGTGCTGATAGGAAGGAGCCAAAGAGGAGAATGGAGGCATTTTGGCAGCAGGGTAAGAAATCTGTGTTGTACAAAGCACTGACTGACAGCAGAACTCCAATAATACAGAATATTTTCAAACTACACACAATGAAACCTTGCCAAAGCTGCTGTTTTAACCAGGAAGTCACATAAATAGTTTGATACAAGGGCTACCAACTAGGAGATACGAATTAACTTTGCTCATCGCAGTCTCAAGCTGTGCCAAGGGAAGTTTAGGCTGGAGGTGAGGAGAAAGTTCTTCCCAGCAAGAGTAATTGGCCATTGGGATGTGCTGCCCAGGGAGGTGGTGGAGTCCCCATCCCTGGAGGTGTTCAAAAAAGGCTTGGATGTGGCACTTGGAGCCATGGTTTAGTTGGCAGGAGGTGTTAGGCATTAGGTAATAGGTTGGACTTGATGATCTCTGAGGTCTTTTCCAACCTGGTTGATTCTGTGATCACCAGGGGACTCTGATTGGCCAACCATTGATTCCCTGCTGCTGTTTGATAGTGTGTGAAGGAGGCTGCTAAAGCTAATAAAGAATCCCACAAAGGCTTTGGGAGGTAGGATAAAAACTTGGCAGAATAACATTACGAATTCTGAAATGCCTTCCTGAGCTTAAGGGAATAACTATGAGGACTTGTTATGTTATGCAAATTCTTCACCTTCAGCCTGATTAAAGGTCTTCAAGCATGACAGAACAGAACTTGAAAATCAGGAGGATTATTATTCTGTAATGCCATGGTGAAGCTAGAGAGTATTTTGGAGACTTACTGAGTATCCTTGCTGTCAATTTGTAGTGATGTTCCACCTCTTTGAGGTACCAAAGGGTGGTGTTTATGCAGCACATTTATTTTCCCTAGTAAGTAGCATACTAATGCAGTGAAGATATCCAGAATTCATAGAGTCACTGAATCATGGAATGGTCTGGGCTGGAAGGGACCTCCAAAGCTCATCCAGTCCAACCTCCCCACAGTCAGCAGGGACATTCCCCAACTGGATCAGGCTGCCCAGGGCCTCCTCCAGCCTCACCTTGAAGATCTTCAGGGAAGGAGACTCAAACACCTCCCTGGGCAACCTGTGCCAGTCTTCCACCACCCTCATAGTAAAAAACTTGTTCTTAACATCCAATCTAAATCTGCTCTGCTCTAGTTTGAAGCCATTGCTCCTTGTCTTGTCCCTGCAGGCCTTTGCAAACAGTCTCTCTGCATCCTTCCTGTAGCCCCCTTCAGGTACTGGCAGGCAGCTATTAGTTCTCCCTGGAGCCTTCTCTTCTCCAGGCTGAACACCCCCAGCTCCCTCAGCCTGTCCTTATAGCAGAGCTGCTCCAACCCCCTGGCCTCCTCTGGCCCCTCTCCATCAGCTCCATGTCCTTCTTGTATTGGGGGCTCCAGACCTGGACTCAGTACTCCAGGTGAGGTCTCAGCAGAGCCGAGCAAAGTGTCAGAATCACCTCTCTGGCTCTGCTGGCAATGCTGCTTTGGACGAGCCCAGGCTGTGATTTGCCTTCTGTGCTGCAAGCTCACACTGCCTGCTCCTGTCCAGCTAATCCTTCTCCTCAGGGCTGCTTTCTCTCACCTCATCCTCCTGTCTGTATTGACAGTGAGGATTGTTCCAGCCCAGGTGCAGAATCCTGCCCTTGCTCTTGGTGACCCTCATGAGGTTCCCCTGGGCACCACCTCTCTCTCCAGCTTGTCCAGGTCCCTCTGGATGCCATCCTGTCCCTGTGGTGTACTGACAGCACCACTCAGCTCGGTGCCATCTGCACACTGCTGGTTGTGCCTCAATCTCACTTTCTCTGTTATTGATAATATTAAAGAGCACAGGTCCCAGTACTGACCCCTGAGGGACACCACTGGCACTGAGATCAACAGGAATGAGGCATTAAAAGACCTCAAGAAGATGATTTCTTGAATATCTTGAATGCCTCATTAATGATCATCATATTTTGGCTTTGGGCATAGCTCAACAGCACAATTCTAGAGAAGTTTTCAGAGAAGGAATGCTACGTTTCCAAGATGGTGTTACACAGTGTCACCCTTGAAGGTCTCAGGGCAAAAACCCCACAGGACACAATTTGGATTACTTCCCTCCCCTTCTCCCCGTAAGGGAGAAGATAGGCAGAGGAGGTAAGGGGTAAACAAAAGTGCTTGCACAAAATTGGAAGTTGAGAAAATAGTCTTTAAAGATAATCATAGCATCATAAAATTGTCAGGGTTAGAAGGGACCTCAAGGAGCATCCAGTTCCAACCCCCGTGCCATGGGCAGGGACACATCACACTACAGCAGGTTGCTCACAGCCACATCCAGCCTGGCCTGAAAAACCTCCAGGCATGAGGCTTCCACCACCTCCCTGGGCAACCTGTGCCACTCTCTCACCACCCTCATGGGGAACAACTTCTTCCTAATATCCGATCCGAATCTACCCATATCTAGTTTTGATTCATGCCCCCCAGTCATATCACTCCCTGACACCCTCAAAAGTCCCTCCCCAGCTTTCTTGTAGCCCCCTTCAGATCCTGGAAGGCCACAATTAGGTCTCCTGGGAGCCTTCTCCTCTCCAGACTGCACAACCCCAACTCTCTCAGTCTGTCTCCATAGAAGAGCAGCTCCAGCCCTCTGCTCCTCCTCATGGCCCTTCTCTGGACACCTTCCAGCACCTCCAGGTCCTTCTTGTAATGAGGGCTCCAGAAAGAAATACAGAAAGAATACTTGAGTTCAAGATGATGGTTTTTTTCCTCTTTTTCTGAGAGTCATGCTTTCCTGTGGATGAGTGCACTTGATAGAATGTGTGCCACCCACCCACAGTCCCCTGCCTTTGCTGTGTGTCACTGATAACGTGACCCATCACACTGAAACAGCATTATTGCCTGAAAGGCTGTAGGCAAGAATGATGATGAGAAGACAAAAAGACAAGTGAATGTGGAACAGAATGGGAGAGAAGGGAATTGTGCATAGGCATGAGGAAACCAGAAAAAGAAAAGACATGGTTAGAGTCTCATGTAATAAATGGGGACATAATTGCATGCAAGTGTGTGCATCATAGGATAACAGAGGAATAATTCTACCCAGGTATGTAACATACTCAACATTCCCAGCAGTTTCTGTGAGGCATGGATATGGAAGATGAGGACATATTTCACTGACTCCAGCATGACTTTAATGTCAGTGTAATGGAGATCCTATATTGCAACCAGCACCAGAACAAGAGGGCACAGTCTCAAGCTGTGCAGGGGAAGTTTAGGCTTGATCTTAAGAAGGAAGTTCTTCCCAGAAAGAGAGACTGGCCATTGGAATGGGCTGCCCAGGGAGGTGGTAGGGTCAACGTCCCTGGAGGTGTTTAAGAGGAGTCTGGATGAAGCACTTAGTGCCATGGTCTAGTTGATTAGTTAGGGTTGGGTGATTGGTTGGACTTAATGATAGTGCCACGAGGAGGAGCAGAGGGCTGGAGCACCTCTCCTGTGAGGACAGAGTGAAGAAGTTGGGGCTATTGAATCTGGAGAAGAGAAGGCTCCAAGGAGATCTTCTTGTGGCCTTCCAGTATCTGAAGGGGACTACAGGAAAGCTGGGGAGGGAATTTTTAGGGTGTCAGGGAGTGATAGGACTGGGGGGGATGGAAAAAAAAATTGAAATGGGGAGACTGAGATTGGATGTTAGGAAGAAGTTGTTCCCCATGAGGGTGGTGAGAGACTGGCACAGGTTGCCCAGGGAGGTGGTGGAAGCCTCATACCTGGAGGATTTTGCAGTCAGGCTGGATGTGGCTGTGAGCAACCTGCTGTAGTGTGAGGTGTCCCTGCCCATGGCAAGGGTGTTGGAACTGGATGATGCTTGAGGTCCCTTCCAACCCTGACAATTCTGTGATTCTATGATATTGGAGGTCTCTTCCAACCTGGTTGATTCTGTGATTCAGGGTAGGCAAAACAATCTTTTCCAGAAGTTGTGTTTAAAAGGATCACAAATAAATGCAAGGATATTTTATTTGCAATGCAATCAACTGGTTTCAGCATAGTTCCAGGAGTTCTTGTAACATAGATCTATATAAATACACACACACACAGAGTTCATCTGTTTGCACTTTCCTTGTAAGGAATGTAAGAAAATGGAATTTAAGAACAGTTTCTTGGTGATAAAGTTTATAAGCAAAGCTACTTAGATTTGTAACTAAAGTAGGACTGAGGACAAGAAGATTATCTCACTAGAGGAATATCACAGAATCACAGAAGCATTCAGGTTGGAAGAGACCCTCAGGATCACCAAGTCCAACCCAGAACCCTACTCTACAAGGGTCACCCCTAAACCATAGCCCCAAGCACCACATCCAAACCACCTTGAAACACAGCCAGGCTTGGGAACTCCACCACCTCCCTGGGCAGCACATTCCAATCCCTGACCACTCTTGCCTTTTTTAATGTCCAGTCTAAAGCTACCCAGTGGCATCTTGAGGCCATTCCCTCTTGTTCTATCACTAATGACCTGTGAGAAGAGACCAGCAGCAGCCTCTCCACAAGGTCCTTTCAGGTAGTTCTAGACTGCAGTGAGGTCTCCCCTCAGCCTCCTCTGTTTCACACTAACCATCCCCAGCTCCTTCAGTTGCTCTGCATCAGATTTATTCTCCAGGCCCTTCACAGCTTCCTTGCCCTCCTCTGCCCTGGCCCCAGCACCTCCACATCTCTCTTGTATTGAGGTGCCCAAAATATGATGCTCCAGGTGTGGCCTCACCATAGCTGAGTCCCAGGGGTCAATCCCCTCCCTGCTCCTGCTGGACACAGCATTTCTGATCCCAGCCAGGATGCCATTGGCACTCTTAGCCACCTGGGCACACTGCTGGCTCCTCTTCAGCTGCTTGCCCATTAGCACCCCCAGGTCCCTTTCTGCCAGCAGCTTTCCAGCCACACTTCCCCAAGCCTGTAGCATTGCTTGGGGTTGTTGTGCCCCAAGTGCAGAACCTGGCACTTGGCCATGTTGAAGTTTCTCCTGCTAACGTTTGTCATGGATCCAATCTACCCAAGTCCTCCTGTAGAGCCTCCCTACCCTGGTGCAGATCAACACTGACACCTACCTTAGTGTCATCTGTGAGCTTACTGCTGACACACTGTGTCTTCATGAAGGTCATCAATAAAGATGTTAAACAGAAGTGGTCCCAACACTGAGCCCCGAGGAGCACCACTTGTGCCTGGCTGCCAGCTGGATTTAACTGCACTGCCTGCCACTCCTTGGGTCCAGCCAGCCAGCCAGTGCTTCTCTTCTCCAGTCTTTCTCTTCTGCTTAAATCAAAATGAAGACCCTGGGTGCCATACCTGCCAGTCTTTCTCAACCATATAACAATATGTTATATTAAGTGGCTTCAACAGGATAGATTCCCTGTTACATGAGGGTTTTCATAAACATAATTGTAAAACCTTCCTCATTGCCAGTCACATCATTTCTTTGAGCAAGTACTTCAGTTTTAGCTGGAATTCACCTTGAGTGATCTATCAGCAACAAGCCCATGCATCACTGAAGGGCTCATGCACATATGAGTTTTACTTTTTAGCCTGTCCCAAAGCAGTTGTTCATTCAGCTCTTCTCCTCAGAGTTAGCAATGGAATGTAATACAGCTTTTCTCATGAGGTCATATTTTATGCACTCATGTTCATACATCTTTAGTCTACTCAAAATCTTCCATTTTGTACCAGCTGCTGTATTTTCTACCTGACAAACCATCAGCTAATAACAAACAGCTTTGGCCCTGAACACATGGCTCATTTTCATTCTGTAATTTTATCCTGTGAAGCTCTTCATTATTCTATGTTGTCTGCCTTGAGCATTATCCCACCAGTCATTGCCAGACTGAGCAAGCTGTAGGCCTAATTAGGAAAAGACAAAAGATACGATAGGTGAATAATAAACCAGAGCAAGAAACTTTGCCAAGAGAGCCAATGGCATCCTGGGGTGCAGCAAGAGAAGTGTGGCCAGCAGGGCTAGGGAGGTTCTCCTCCCCCTCTGCTCTGCCCTGCTCAGACCACAGCTGCAATCCTGTGTCCAGTTCTGGGCTCCCCAGTTCAAGAGAGACAGAGACCTGCTGCAGAGAGTCCAAGGGAGAGCCATGAGGATGCTTAGGGGACTGGAGCATCTCCCCTGTGAAGAGAGACTGAGAGCCCTGGGGCTGATTAGTCTGGAGAAGAGAAGGCTGAGAAGGGATCTGATCAATGTCTATCACTAGCTGAGACGTGGGGGTCAAGTGGAGGGGGCCAAGCTCTTTTGGATGGTGCACAGGAATAAGCCAAGGAAGAGCAGGTACAAGCTTGACCAGAGAAGGTTTCAGCTCAGCATAAGGAGCAAGTTCTTTAGAGTGAGGGTGACAGAGCCCTGGAGGAGGCAGCCCAGAGAGGTTGTGGAGTCTCCTTCTCTGGACACATTCCAAACCCACCTGGATGCATTCCAGTGTGGAGTACCCTGGATGATCCTGCTCTGGCAGGGGGGTTGGACCTGATGATCTCTGGAGGTCTCTTCCAACCTCTAATGTACTGTGAGACTGTGAACTTAGGCAACAGCATTCATATATTTTAGCATGGATGAATTTCAAAGTGTGGACCACCAGAATGCTTGTGTAATACTCTGCCTTTTTTGGTTTGGTTGGTTTTGTTTTGTTTTGTTTATCCCCAACCACTTCATGATCACACAGTTAAGTAATGGAGTACTGGCAAAAACTTAGTGCCTGGTTTTGCCTATGAGACTATATATTAAACATCCATGCCAGGCTTTTCAGTCAGAACGTGATTTCATCATCTGTATTACAACACTCATCACTTCAGAAGTGATTAGTCACAGCATCACAGGATCACAGGGTGTTAGGGGTTTGAAGGGACCTTCAAAGATCATCGAGTCCAACCCCTTTGCCAGAGCAGGAACAGAGAATCCAGCACAGGTCACACAGGAAGGCATCCAGATGGGGCTGGAAAGCCTCCAGAGAAGGAGACTCCACAACCTCTCTGAAGAATCGCCTGTCTGAAGAATTTCTTCCTAACATCCAGCCGAAACATCCCCTGGTGCAGCTTGAGACTGTGTCCTCTTGTTCTGGTGCTGGTTGCCTGGGAGAAGAGACCACCCCCCACCTGGCTACAACCTCCCTTTAGGTAGTTGTAGACAGCAATAAGGTCTCCCTTGAGCCTCCTCCTCACCAGGCTAAACAACCCCAGCTCCCTCAGCCTCTCCTCACAGGGCTGTGCTCCAAACCCCTCCCCAGCTTTGTTCCCCTTCTCTGGACACCTTCCAGCAAGATCTTCTCTTAGCTTTCTGATCACCATCTCAGTAAGTGCTTCAGAGGTGCACCTCTGCCTCAGCTCTTCTTTTTGTTTGCAAATACAGCTTCAACTGCTGTCTCTTTATGTGCAGCTCACGAACCTGCTTCATTAATCCAGACCTTCTCTCTCCCAGCACCCCAAGGTCTCTGTCTCTCAGATGATCCCTTTTGAATGATACTGGCTGTCTCCACCAACAGATAATGTGGAGTGGAGAAATGGGCAGATCAGGAAAGCAAAATGATGCCTACATTGTGTGCATTGTGCAGAGAGGTAATTTCAGACTAGCAGTGATCAGGAACATGGACTGGATGCCCACTTGTAGTTAAAGCTTTTCTTGTTGCAAGAGCACAGGTGTGGTCCTTGAATATGGGGTTAGGGTTAAGCTTCATCTGAGCTCCAAGACTGGTCTGTGATAGAAACTACAGCCTAGTAAGTGGAAACATCCCTCTGAAAGAAACACTGTGTGCTTTCTACCCTGCTTCCTCTCACATTTAGAGCTATTTTTTGGCACCTGTCTGCAAAAAAAAGCTTGATAATTACTTGGATGTTACCCTCACTCTGATGATGTTTTATTCTGTTTAACACTAGTTCACAGGATCACAGGATGCCAGGAAACACTGTGTGCTTTCTACCCTGCTTCCTCTCATATTTAGAGGTATTCTTTGGCACCTGTCTGCAAAAAAGGCTTCATAATTACTTGGATGTTACCCTCACTCTGATGATAGGTTTTTTTTCTGTTTAACACTAGTTCACAGGTTCACAGGATGTCAGGAGTTGGAGGGGACCCAAAGAGATCATTGAGTCCAAACCCCCCTGCCAGAGCAGGACCAGAGAATCCAGCACAGGTCACACAGGAACACATCCAGATGGGCCTTGAAAGCCTCCAGAGAAGGAGACTCCACAACCTCTCTGGGCAGCCTCTTCCAGTGCTCTGGGACCCTCACAGTAAAGAAGTTCCCCTTTGTGTTGAGGTGGAAACTCCTGTGCTGCAGTTTACATCCATTGCCCCTTGTCTTATTCCAGGGTGCAAGTGAGCAGAGCCTGTGCCCTCCATCTTGACCCCCACCCCTCAGATATTGATAGACATTGATCAGATCCCTTCTCAGTCTTCTCCAGACTAAACAGCCCCAGGGCTCTCAGCCTCTCCTCACCAGGCAGTGCTCCAGTGCCTTCAGCATCCTTGTAGCCTCCCTTGGACTCCCTCCAGCAGATCCCTGTCCCTCCTGAACTGGGGAACTCAGAACTGGATGCAATATTCCAGGTGAGGCCTCAAGTAGGGCAGAGTAGAGCGGGAGGAGAACCTCCCCGGATCTGCTCTACACACTGGTCTTAATATACCCCAGGATCCCATTGGCCTTCTTGGCCACCAGGGCACATTGCTGTCCCATGCAGAACTTGGTATCCACCAGCACTCCCAGTTACTAATTTACACAGCTATTCCCAAGATACATAACAAAACCAAACCCAAATCCATGACATGCACACCGGTCTCTAATGGCTGGGGACACAGGGGCACAAGAAATAGTGGCCAGGCTCATGACAAGCTGACCAGTTGCCTGACTCTTAAATTGTAGGTTTTTTGAGGTGGTGTGTTCTCTTTTCCTTACACTGATGCAGCTGGAGAACATTTCCTTTCTTGTAAATGATTTGATTTTATTCCTATTGCAGCTCACCTACTGTCATCCCTTCTAGTTCCAGGCAACTTCTCATGCCTTTGTTGTATAACACATCTGGGCAGTGTAGCTCAGCCACAAGCCAAGGATTGTAAGGACTGCTTCAATTAGCCTGATCTCCCAGTCACAATCAGTACAAACTGTCACTAAGGTTGGTTCTAGCCATTGTAGTCATTTTGCAGTTGTATGGTTGGAGAGAGAGTGTTTGTTTCCTTTTTTGGGCAGTTAAAAGCACGGAATTAAAATGCCTCACGATACTGTTTTAGCAATCCAGTGCTCTGCCTTCATTCCATCACTAGGATACAGACCTATTTTTAGTATAGTGGTGTAACTGGACAGCAGTGGCTCAGGAGTCTATGCAAAAGATGCTAGAAGATGTGAGAATGACCACACAGTCGAGATAACATCATTACCATGTTCAACTATGCCTGTAAATTTACAAGGAGAGCTATAAGGGAGCATTAAGAGACAAAGGAGGAGAAAACCCTCATCCTGAAGATTGCCCAAGATAGGTTTACAGAGTGATTGCCCATTGGAATGGGCTGCCTGGGGAGGTGGTGGAGTCACCATCATTGGAGGTGTTCAGGAGGAGACTTGATGGGGTGCTTGGTTACATGATTTAGTTGATTAGGTGGTGTTGGATGATAGGTTGGATGTGATGATCTTGAAGGGCTCTTCCAACCTGGTCTGGTCTGGTCTGGTCTGGTCTATTCTATTCTATTCTATTCTATTCTATTCTATTCTATTCTATTCACTCAGTTCATAGAATCATAGAATTGTCAGGGTTGGAAAGGACCTCAAGCATCATCCAGTTCCAACCCCCCTGCCATGGCCAGGGACACCTCACACTACAGCAGGTTGCTCACAGCCACATCCAGCCTGGCCTTCAAAACCTCCAGGCATGAGGCTTCCACCACCTCCCTGGGCAACCTGTGCCAGTGCCTCACCACCCTCATGAGGAAGAACTTCTTCCTAATATCCAATCTGAATCTCCCCACTTCTAGTTTTGTTCCATCCCCCCAAGTCCTATCACAGGGTGTCACTCCCTGACACCCTAGAAAGTCCCTCCCCAGCTTTCTTGTAGCCCCCTTCAGATACTGTTCCCTCTGGTGTGCAAGTTGCTGTGTCCCTTGCTTGGGCAGGATAGCCTCCATGAGGCTAGCCACTATTTCTTGTGCCCCTGTGTCCCCAGCCATTAAGGAGTGATGTGGATGTCATGGATTGGAGTTTGGTTCTGTTGTGTATCTTGGTAATAATTGTAGATTAGTAACCAGTGTTAAAGAGAAAAGGCATCATCAGAGTGAGGGTATGGGCACTGTTCAACTGGACCTGATTCCCAGGCTCTTCAGAGACAGTCTGATCTTACCCTGGGCACTACCCAGGTGCTTCAGGAAAACAGGCCATCAAAAACATTCCAGGTAATTCTGTGGATCATAGGATTTTTTTCTGTGGCAGACCAGATCTTTGAGGACTTAGACAAGAGCCTTGTACTTTTACTCCTTTCTAGCAGGCTTCTCATTCTTCCCTAGCAGATTTTACTTGTGCCTGGAAGACTTTTTATTAGTAGCTGATATTTAGATTTGGTTTTATGAGAAGAAAAGATGAAATGTTTTCCTTAGATGTGGCCGTCCTGAGGATGTTTACATAAGGACTCAGATTCTTCCTTTCAGATTCCCTGACAGGAGGCCCCATTCTGTTCCTGTGCTACTTTCTCCTCTGCAGAAAGCAGGAAATATTTTAGGTCTGCTGACATGGATGAGGTGCCCTGTTACAAAGAGTGCTTGCAACTGACACTGAACCTCTGTGTCTCTTGTATGTGTGCATCCCAGGGTTTGTCTGTACTTTGGGATTTGGATCTGAGAACAGCAGTGGTGTTGGCTGGCTGAGGCTGGTGTAGCACGAGATTAATACAGCGTGTGTGGGTAAAGCTGATTTTACATTTAAAATTAGCATCAGTGTGGCCCTTTCAGACACTTGTTTGTCACTGTTTACACTGATCTGTATTCCCTTTTGTTTGTTTGTTTGTTTTTTCTCCACTCAGATGTTGCAAGAGCAATTGAGTTACTGGAGAAACTGCAAGAATCTGGGCAAGTGCCGGTACACAAGCTCCAGTCCCTAAAGAAGGTGCTGCAGAGTGAGTTTTGCACAGCTATCAGAGAGGTATGAAGTTGAGCTTTTCAGTTGTTTCTCAGGGTAACATCACTCTTCTGGCAAAAAAAAATTGCTTATTTGCTTATTTATAGTGCTGGAGAAGCAGGAGTACCTTGTGTGAAGGGTGATGGATGTGAGATGTGTCTGTAGCTGCCTGTTCCCATGCTGAATGCTGAAGTCACTGAAAAGCAGGCACAGAACAGTTAAGACCTCTGCAGGGCATCAAGCCTGAGGCAATTAGGCTTGCTAGGGAGAAAAGGTGATTGGTTAGTACTTTAATATTCTGCTCATGCAGTTTCAGGGGCTGTGCTGGGACATGGGGACGTGCCAAGCTGGGTCAGTGCAAGCTTAAATGCCTCTCCTTTGAGCTCAGGTGTGTGTGACAGGGACGTGCTGGTAGAATCAGAGTGCTGTGGGAGACCAGCTGTGCATGTGCTGAAGTTAACTGAAGCTGACAGGAGTCTTGCCGTTGAACTCAGTGGTCGAGTCCCAGTGGGCCCCGCTCCACATGCCAGAAATCCTTGTCAGATTGCTAAGAACTGTGATCATTACCCTGCCAGCCATGGGCAAGGCCTTCCTAAGCTCTGCTCAACGCTGGATAAATGATGACTGTTTCCTTTTAGCCGAGCTAGAAGAGAAGCATCTCGCTTCCTACGTGCACACAAACAGTAGCTTTAAAGCAGTCAAACAACAAATACTTGGAAGATTTTTAGGCAGAAACCCTGAGTTAATACAACATTGTGTCAGGCTTCTTAGTTACTAAACTGAGTGCTGTTCATCTGCCAAGACAGAAGGAGCTCTAAATGCCCCTTAAGAAAATCTGCAAGAATTTCTGTTTCAGTTTATCTGTCTGTTGCCTGGGACTAATCCTCCCTGATGAAATCAATGGGGAATCTAACGTTCCCTCAATAGCAGCAGAATTAAACTCCTGATAACTAGGCAACAGTAGTGTATTGATTGAGTGGCCTGCTGGGGTGGCTGGAAAGAAGAAAAGGAGGAACAGACATGAGTTTAATAAGCAAAATGCAACACACTCTTTGTTTTAGGGAATATATTGTCCATGTGAGGAAAAAGAGAGGGGCTTCCACTTCATGAGGTGGCAGTTTTCAAGGCTTTTTAAAGGGAATAGTGTCCCAAGACAATAAATAATCATAGAATCATAGAATTAATAAGGTTGGAAAAGACCTCGGAGATCAAGTCCAACCTATTGCCCAACACCTCATGATCAACTAAACCATGGCACCAAGTGCCACATCCAATCTTTTTTTGAACACCTCCAGGGATGGTGACTCCACCACCTCCCTGGGCAGCACATTCCAATGGCCAATTAGTCCCTCTGGGAAGAACTTTCTCCTCACCTCCAGTCTAAACCTCCCCTGGTGCAGCTTGAGACTGTGTCTTCTTGTTCTGGTGCTGGTTGATTGGGAGAAGAGACCAACCCCCACCTGGCTACAACCTCCCTTCAGGGAGTTGTAGACAGCAATAAGGTCTCCCCTGAGCCTCCTCTTCTCCAGGCTAAGCAACCCCAGCTCCCTCAGCCTCTCCTCACAGGGCTGTGCTCCAGACCTCTCCCCAGATTTGTTGCCCTTCTCTGGACATGTTCAAGTATCTCAATATCCTTCTTAAATTGAGGAGCCCAGACCTGGACACAGGACTCAAGGTGTGGCCTAACCAGTGCTGAGTCCAGTGGCAGAATGACCTCCCTGCTCCTGCTGGCACTATGTATCGTGAGAAGCTGATGTTCAGATTGCTCCTTTCATTTAACTAATAAATGATCCTTTAATTGACCACAGAACATTGAAAAGTTGTGGAGCTGGGTTTGTGGTGTGGGGGGCTTTTTTTTTCAGATAGCAGAGCCTGGTGCTCTGATTGTTACAGGGAACTTTCAGTCTTTGCAGCATCATCAGTGAAATCTTAGCAAATTTAGGTTAATCTCTGGAAAACAGTCTCAGCAGAAGCAAACATAAAGGTTGTTGAAACAGGTATGGAGCACAGGAAGCAGTAAAATGGCTTAGACAAACGCACTCTCAAGTAATTGAACTCAAAGTAGATTTTGACAGGCACATCTCAGTGGCACAATAGGTCTTCACAGTGTGTTGAGTGAAACCATCCCACACGGTGTGTCTTGGCTTGAGCAGACAGAAAGCTATTTTACACCCCAAAAGGAGTAAAACAAAAATGCTCTCACAGAATTGCAGATCCAATGGAATACTCCTCACAAGTATATACAGAAAGAGAGCTGCCTGCAGGTAAACATAATGAAGTTCAATAAGGACAAGTGCAGGCTCCTGCATCTGGGCAGGAACCACGACAGGCACCAGGACAGGTTAGAGGCTGCCCTGCTGGAAAGCAGCTCCACAGAGAAAGACCTTGGGAGTGCTGGTGGACAGCAAGTTCTGCATGGGACAGCAATGTGCCCTTGTGACCAAGAGAGGCAATGGGATCCTGGGGTGCAGCAAGAAAAGTGTGGCCAGCAGGGCTAGGGAGGTTCTCCTCCCGCTCTGCTCTGCCCTGCTCAGACCACAGCTGCAATCCTGTGTCCAGTTCTGGGCTCCCCAGTTCAAGAGAGACAGAGACCTGCTGCAGGGAGTCCAAGGGAGAGCCAGGACAATGCTCAGGGGACTTGAGCATCTCCCCTGCGAAGACAGACTGAGAGCCCTGGGGCTGTTTAGTCTGGAGAAGAGAAGGCTGAGAGGGGATCTGATCAATGTCTATCACTAGCTGAGAGGTAGGGGTCAAGGGGAGGGGGCCAAGCCCTTTTGGGCGGTGCACAGGAATAAGCCAAGGAACAGCAGGTACAAGCTTGAACAGAGAAGGTTCCAGCTCAGCATGAGGAGCATGTTCTTTAGAGTGAGGGTGACAGAGCCCTGGAGGAGGCAGCCCAGAGAGGTTGTGGAGTCTCCTTCTCTGGACACCTTCCAAACCCACCTGGATTCACTCCTGTGTGGAGTCCCCTGGGTGATGCTGCTCTGGCAGGGGCGGTTGGACTGGATGATCACTGGAGGTCCCTTCCAGCCTCTCATGTGCTGTTAGACTGTGAAAATACACGAATCCATATTCAGCCTTGGTCCAGTTTTCCACCTGTGCTTATCACAACCTCATTAGGCCCAACCCTTGCAAAACCTTCCTCCCAACCAGCCCAAACCCCAGACCTCAATGCCCCCCTACTATGCCTCCCTGCCTCACCCCCAACCTTGGCCCAAATAGCACAGCAAAATTAGCCAGGCTGCTCGAGGGCGAAACTCTGCCCTGCAGTACTGTGCAAGAGATAACTGTGCCCAGCCTGGGGTCAGGGAGAGAGAGGAGAAAAGGAAAAACTGGCCATGCAGCCAGGGTATGGAGAAGATGCAATATTATGGGTATGGAGAGGATGCAATATTATGGGAGCCTCTTCTTCTCCAGGCTAAACAACCCCAGCTCCATCAGCCTCTCCTCATAGGGGTTGTGCTCAAGACCTCTCCCCATCCTCGTTGCCCTTCTCTGGACACATTCAAGTGTCTCAATGTCCTTCTGAAATTGAGGGGCCCAGAGCTGGACAGAAAGAAAGAGAGAATTGACATATATACATTGCTACTTACTTAAGGCTATTCAACATGCAGCTCCTCACTTTAGTTACTTAGATTAAGCCCTTGGCAAACATTTAGGCTGAGACTTATCTTTTTTTTCCACTGATTGAAGAGTTGATGGAAAATTGCAGAAAATAATTTCTCCCAGTTCAAAGGAAAAACAGAAGAAGAAGAAAAGCATGGAATATTTTGGTCACATTACCTTGCTAGACAGCTTCAAGCACTGCAGCTGGAGCTCGGGGCATGTTTTGGCTGGGTCTTGCCATGAGAATAGAATAGAATAGAATAGAATAGAATAGAATAGAATAGAATAGAATTAGAATTAGTCAGGGATGCCCTTCTTGCATGCCTTCCATGTGCACTGGAGTTTATGAAACACTGATAGCTCCTTTATTGAACAGAACAGGGGTTGTTTTGAGCTAGCTGGGGCTAGGCAGAAATATCCCTTCAACTGTTTCCTCCCATTGTTTATCTTCTCCTACCCCAAGTGCAGTATGCAAGAGTGTTTTCAATTCCTTTTATGAACACCTACATAGTCTGGAGGAGAAAAATTCTTGCCATTACAAGAGAAAGCACATCAGTCAGTTGGAACTAAAAGGGAAAGTGGGAGTTGTTTGGAATACAAGAAGCCTTCCTGGAGAAGCAGATCATATGTGAGCAGTAGGTGGGAGTAATTGAAAGGGGATGAGGAGCAGTGGCAGGCTTTGTATTAGCATGTAAATTCGGGGAGAGGGTGCTTATTATATGTACACAGAGGTTCAGATCTTCACTGTGGTGTGTTCATTATGTAATGCAAGATCTGAGCCTCACATTCTTCTATCAGAAAATCTAATAAAAGAGGTTATGGCTGACTCTTGTAATTCTATAAGCTTTGTAATGAAGGAGTCTTGGAAAATGAACATTTTCTTTCCCAGTCTGAGAAGCTGTGGACTATCCAGTGAGCTTGATTGTGAAAATATGGCCCTGAAGAAACTTGGTATTGGGCTGAGTGGGTGACCAGACATGACTTGGCCCCTCTACAAGTCCTTTAATGACAGAAGCAGGAGGCCACTTCTGTGATCAATTAGCTTATAAAAGAAAGAGATCTTTTATTAGATGACACACATTCTAATCTGATGTGTAGGAAGCTATATATGATTGGCCATTGGAATGTGCTGCCCAGGGAGGTGGTGGAGTCACCATCACTGGAGGTGTTTAGGAAGAGCCTGGATGAGGCACTTGGTGCTGTGGTTTAGTTGATTAGATGGTGTTGGGTGAGAGGATGGACTTGATGATCTCAAAGGTCTTTTCCAACCTGGTTTATTCTATTCTATTCTATTCTATTCTATTCTATTCTATTCTATTCTATTCTATTCTATTCTATTCTATTCTATTCTGTTCTGTTCAATTGCTCAGTTGTTTTTATGGGAACTTCTTTAGTCACCCAGTCCCCCAGTTCAAAACCCCACACGAATATCCCATAGAAAGAAATATCTTTTTCAAGTGGCTGAGTGAATGAAATTTAAATAGAAGTACTTTGGTGTTTTTCTAGGATGCTGTGTCAGGAAATAGTGATTAATGGTCCTCACTTAGCTAAATATAAGTACCACTAACTGAAATATTCTGTCTGGCACTAGGCAAGAGTACGTGTTGGCTCTGAAAATAATGGAAGTAAGTGACAGTATGTAATGCCCTCAATATTTCCCCTTCACTTGAGGACCCCTAGATCAGAATGCAAGTTAACCAAAGTCTGGTCACATTAAAATTGAGGGGTTTTTTTTGTTTTTTTTCAATAATAATTGTGTTTTCAAATTAGTTGTTTCAGAAGCTCCCTAGCTACATGAAAATTAATTAGCATTCTGCAGCTTTGTCACCTGGCAAAAGCTGCATGAATCTTGTCCAAAGCAATTCAGTGCTTTCCCTTTCTATGTGTTTTTGCTGTTTATTTAAAGCTGTTGCTGTGTCATAGTCACCTGGTTCCCTTGAGGTTACTGGAAAGGTCATAGAATCATGGAATCATAGAAGGGCTCAGGTTGGAAGGGCCCTTTGAGCTCATCTACTCCCCGCTATGGGCAGGGACACCTCTCAACCAGACTCAGCTGCTCAAGGCCTCATCCAACCTGGCTTTCAACACCCCCAGGTAGAAGGTAGCTACAGCCTTCCTGGGCAGCCTGTGCCAGAGTCTCACAACCCTGGTACTGAAGAACTTCTTCCTGAGATCCATTCTAGACCTACTTTGCCTCAGCTTCAAACCATTCCCCCTTGTCCTGTCTCTAGACACCCTCAGGAAAAGTCCCGCTGCAGCCTTCCTGGAGGATCCCTTCAGGTATTGGAAAGCAGCTCTAAGGTCCTCCCAGAGTCTTCTCCTCTCTAGGGAGCACAACCCCAGCTCTCTCAGCCTATCCTCATAGCAGAGGTGTTCCAGCCCTTGGATCATTTTTGTGGCCACCTCTGGACTCACTCCAACAGCTCTGTGTCCTTCTTATGATGAAGGGCAAGGCTGTGAACATAAATGCATAAATGAAGCACTGGGAAGGTATCTTCATGTGCAAGATAAAACCAGGCAACTTGAACTGATAAAATGACTTTAATTGTTGTAAGTCAGTAAAAAGAAAGTGTCCCTTCCAACCCTGATAATTCTGTGATTGTATGATAACAGAGAGTATAGAAACAGCCACTCTGAGCTAGAGTCACTTGAGTTAGGGACTTAGGTTAGGAACAGCTTGGGGGGTTTGGGCTCCTAGGGACTTCTGCTTCTGTCAGTTAGCTACTTCCAGCTAGGGCTTGGGGGCAGGGATGCTGCTAGGGATCTGCTCAGGACTTCTGTTAGCTGCTTTGTCTGTTAAGGGCTTCCAGGACATGTGCTGTTAAGGACACTCTGAGACTCTGTAATGTTTGGGATTCTACAAGGCAGCAATAAGGGACTTGTGGGAGGACTTCTGAGATAGAATAGAATAGAATAGAATAGAATAGAATAGAATAGAATAGAATAGAATAGAATAGAATAGAATAGAATAGAATAGAATAGACCAGGTTGGAAGAGACCTTCAAGATCATCGTGTCCAACCTATCATAATGATGCTCTGCCTGGAGCCTGATGCTCTGCTCTCTGCATTTCTGGAATCTCGTTGCTGTATGGGAACAAGGTTCCTGCCTTCATTCATCACCCAACGGCTCCTGAAGGGGGGGATTACACCAAGCAGTACAGTTATATTAGCATGATGGCCCATTAGCTAGGCAGGGAAGCAAAGTTCTCCTTAGGTTGCTCAGGCAGGTGGTGGAAGCCCCATCCCTGGAGGATTTTAAGGGTAGGGTGGATGTGGCTCTGAGCAATCCGATCTAGGCACAAGCCCTGTGAGCAGAGGCTGAAGGAGCTGGGATTGTTTAGCCTGGAGAAGAGGAGGCTCAGGGGAGATCCTACTGCTTTCTACAACTACCTGAAGGGAGGTTGTAGCCAGGTGGGGCTCTTCTCCCAGGCAACCAGCACCAGAACAAGAGGACACAGTCTCAAGCTCTTTCCTAAACTGAAGAGCCCAGAACTGGACACAGGACTCAAGGTGTGGCCTAACCAGTGCTGAGTCCAGGGGCAGAATGACTTCCCTGCTCCTGCTGGCCACACTAATCCTGATCCAGGATGCCACTGGCCTTCTTGGCCACCTGGGCACACTGCTGGCTCGTGTTCAGCCTACTATCAACCAGTACCCCAAGGTCCCTTTCTGCCTGGCTGCTCTCCAGCCACTCTGTCCCCAGCCTGTAGCACTGCATGGGGTTTTCAGGCTTTGCAGAATTTTGCTTTCCCTCTTCTGGTTACAAGTCCCTAAGAATGAGTTGAGGAAAGGATTTGTAATGTGTGTAAATGAGGGCAGAAAGGAAAAAAATCACACTTCAGAAGACAGGCTGCCTGCTTAAGTTAGCAGTAAATCCAGAAACTATGTTTTTCAAATGAAATGCCTGTGCTAAAGTGAGTGCTGGTTTTTTAGGGTGGATGTAGCCAGAAATAATGCCAATTTCAGGAAGAAACCCCAAAGTTTCAATTACTGCTTCACCTTAAGAGGTCGAAGCATGACTGTTGCTTGCAAGGCCTGGATGGCATGAGTGAGAACTTTTGGGGTTACTACCTTGTCACTCAGCAGATGGCCTTCATTAATGGCAATGACATGAATTTACTAAGCTGTGCAAGCTTTGTCTGGGAGAATGCATGATGAAGTCTCTGAACAACTACTAAGCCCCTATGACTTTCATGGCTTCACTGCAGGATATTTAAAACAGCTGCTGTTGTCACTTTCCTTTAAGCTGCCTAGAGCTAAATGCATTGATTTAACAGATGGAGTACCCCAGAATCTGGGGCCAGGCCGTGTCACTGGTCTTTAATCAGTGCTTTCTCCCATTAGTTTTGATTAAAGATCAATTCTCAGAGTTGGCTAATGCCTGCATGGCTCACATTTGTGCTCTGCTTGCAGAGTTGTGCCTCTCACTAAAGAGAAATATTGCAGTGCTGCCAGAGTCCTGTAATGTATAGAAGCAAGGCAGTGACCTAGCTGCAGTTTATCTGAGTAGCTTTGCCACAGTCACTGAAACTCCCTCAGGAGTGGTGCTCAGGTGATGGTGCTTAGTTCTGCACAGGGCTGTAGCTGCATGTTCTGCAGAAGGTGACTCCAGTGGAGCATGGGTGCCAGATCTCAGCATCTCTTTTGTTTTCCTCACATTATCATTTCACTTTGTTGCTGCAGTATTGTATTTGATCACATCAAACGCTGCAGAATAAACAGAACAGCCTCTGGTGCAGTTCACCTTAACCTGCTTCTTGCTGTCTACAACTACCTGAAGGGTGGTTGTAGCCAGGAGGGGGTTGGTCTCTTCTCTCAAGCAACCAGCACCAGAACAAGAGGACACAGTCTCAGGCTGCACCAGGGGAGGTTTAGGCTGGAGGTGAGGAGAAAGTTCTTCCTAGAAAGAGTAATTGGCCATTGGAATATGCTGCCCAGGAAGGTGGTGGAGTCACCATCCCTGGAGGTGTTCAAGAGGGGATTGGATGTGGCACTTGGTGCCATGAGGTCATGAGGTCTGTGGTGACAGGTTGATGATCTTTGAGGTCTCTTCCAACCTTGATGACTCTGTGATTCTGTGAAATCAGCAGCACAGGGAAGTACTGAGAAATATTTTTGCTGACAGGTTTTTTGGAAGCCACTGCACCATTGTGTCTGCCTTCATGGGAGCCTCTTGTTTCCACTCAGCTGATGTCACTGATGAGACTCTTGAGCAATGATTCTCAATCTCCATTTTTTAATTGTGCCTTCAGAAAAGGAAAATTGTACACAACTGCTTTAATGCTCCGTTGTTGCTATGTTTCTTCTTGGTGTTTAAAATCAAGAGACATCAACTATTTCCTTCCCTCTCCCTGCATTCTCAGCTTGATAGCAACATTTGAGATGAACTTCATAGAATCATAGAGTGGTCTGGGCTGGAAGGGACCTCCAAAGCTCATCCAGTCCAACCTCCCCACAGTCAGCAGGGACATCCCCAACTAGATCAGGCTGCCCAGGGCCTCCTCCAGCCTCACCTGGAATATCTCCAGGGAAGGAGCCTCAACCACCTCCCTGGGCAACCTGTGCCAGTGTTCCACCACCCTCATGGTGCAGAACTTGTTCCTAACATCCAATCTAAATCTGCTCTGCCCTAATTTAAAGCCATCTCCCCTGGTCCTGTCCCTGCAGGTCTTTGCAAACAGTCTCTCTGCATCCTTCCTGTAGCCCCCTTCAGGTACTGGCAGGCTGCTCTTAGTTCTCCCTGGAGCCTTCTCTTCTCCAGGCTGAACACCCCCAGCTCCCTCAGCCTGTCCTTGTAGCAGAGCTGTTCCAACTCCCTGATCATTTATGTGGCCCTCCTCTGGACCCTTTCCATCAGGTCCATGTCCTTCCTGTGTTGAGGGCTCCAGACCTTAGAACTTGTTCCTAACATCCAATCTAAATCTGCTCTGCTCTAGTTTGAAGCCATTCCTCCTTGTCCTGTCCCTGCAGGCCTTTGCAAACAGTTCCTCTCCATCCTTCTTGTAGCCCCCTTCAGGTACTGGCAGTCTGCTCTTAGGTCTCCCTGGAGCCTTCTCTTCTCCATGCTGATGGCAGAGGATGCAGTTTCTAAGACACCTGTAACATTGCCTTCAAAGATGCCAGATCAGAGTTGCTATTGACTTAGAACCAACTATAGAACAGTGCATAAGGAACATGAAAATAAACTAAATGACTCAGAATTGTCAGGGTTGGAAGGGACCTCAAGGATCAGCCAGTTCCAACCCCCCTATCATGGCCAGGGACACCTCACACTAGATCAGGTTGCTCACAGCCACATCTAGCCTGGCCTTCAAATCCTCCAGGGATGAGGCTTCCACCACCTCCCTGGGCAACCTGTGCCAGTCTCTCACCACCCTCCTGGGGAAGAATTTTTCAATCATTGTCTTTTTGTGGTTGTTATTGTTCCTGATGTCAGTCATTTTTATGTAATAAAATATGTTTATTCATTTAAGTCTATTCATTTAATAAAAGAAAAGTCTATTTTTCATGGTACTTGAAAGGGTGCCAAGCAACTTCCTGTTGACTTGCTAGGCTCAGAGTGGTCTTTCCAGGCAGTATCAACATTGGGGGGAAGCAAAGAAGGCCCCCGGAGGTCTTGTGTGTCCTAACAGCAACACCAGGAGCATTTCAGCTGACTCACCCAATCTGTGCAGAGGATGTGACAGCAGGAATTTCCTGGTACATCTGCTGTGCTCTTCTGCTTGCACAGGAGGGAGGAGAGAGATTCTGGCTGGAGCCTGTAACCCCTGTTGGGTTGTTTCTTGGACAGGCACAGCCTCAGATGGCAAGAACCTAGGGACCAAAACATGGTTCAGGTTTCAGACAGCAACACAGGCACAAAAAAAAGAGAGAAACTACTAGAGCAAGTAATAGTCTGGCATTTTAACTGGTGCCTCCATGAAATATTCCACCTTAAATTAAGATATTACAACCTTGCAGTGATTATACTTAATGAAGTTTTAGCAATGTTTCAGGCCAGTGCTGTTTGTGTTGGTTTCCCCACCACCACCACCTCCCAGTGCCTAAGGACAGCTTAATAATTCATCAAGATTCAGATTGGGGGGGTTTTCACTTTGTTAAAACTGACCTAGTTTCCTTCAGAACCCCCAGCCCCCACCAAAACCAGAAAGTGTTAGGATTATCGAATCATAAAATGGGTTGGGTTGGAAGGGGCCTCCAGAGGCCATCCAGTCCAACCTCCTCTGCACTCAGCAGGGACATCCTCCACTAGATCAGGCTGCCCAGAGCCTTGCCCAGCCTCACCTTGAATATCTTCAGGGATGAGGCCTCAACCACTTCCCTTGGCAGCCTCTTGCAGTGTCCCAGGATCCTTGAGTCCAGCCCTTGACCTAACACCCTGCAGCACCACCTGGATAAGGAGACCTCCAACCAAGCTCCTACCATCCAGAAACCCCCCCAGGATGTCTTGGGACTTGGCTTTGGCCCTTGAGGAGCCATCAGCAGTGCCTAGCAGAGGAGACACCCAGCTGGGTTCCTGAGCTCCCCAGCAAGCCCCTGGCCAGCAGCTGAAGGAGAGGCTGACGTGGGCTCTATTTTTAAACCTGCATCATCTGATCTGCTGCTGTTCCCTCCAGCTGCTTCTCCAGCTCTGTGATCACACCTCAGCTCTGGGGCTTGGGTGGCAGAAGTTCCATCTCCATTGCTAAGCTTGCCCAGGAGTCTCAACTCAATGAGAACCTAGCAGCTGGACAGCTGCTTCCCCCTGAGGTGGCCACCAAAGGTCTGCAGACAAGCCCTGAGACCTGACCCAGCACAAAGGCTTGGAGGCTGCTGGGTCTCATCAGGTGCTCACAAGAGATGAGGAACCTCCTGTGGCTGATCCCTTTGGCCATGGGATGGCAGGGATGGGTGAGGCCACCAGCAAAGCACAGGGACAGCCTGCTGGCACCTGAGGAACCTCCTGTGGCTGATCCCTTTGGCCATGGGATGGCAGAGATGGGTGAGGCCACCAGCAAAGCACAGGGACAGCCTGCTGGCACCTGAGGAACCTCCTGTGGCTGATCCCTTTGGCCATGGGGTGGCAGGGATGGATGAAGCCACCAGCAAAGCACAGGGAGAGCCTGCTGGCACCTGAGGAACCTCCTGTGGCTGATCTCTTTGGCCATGGGATGGCAGGGATGGATGAAGCCACCAGCAAAGCACAGGGAGAGCCTGCTGGCACCTGAGGAACCTCCTGTGGCTGATCTCTTTGGCCATGGGATGGCAGGGATGGATGAAGCCACCAGCAAAGCACAGGGAGAGCCTGCTGGCACCTGAGGAACCTCCTGTGGCTGATCCCTTTGGCCATGGGGTGGCAGGGATGGGTGAAGCTACCAGCAAAACACAGGGACAGCCTGCTGGCACCTGAGGAACCTCCTGTGGCTGATCCCTTTGGCCATGGGATGGCAGGGATGGGTGAGGCCACCAGCAAAGCACAGGGAGCCCTGCAGTGTCACCTTCTCCTGGGGTTGCATTGCACCCAGCAGAAGGAACAGGGCTGGCCCAGCAGCTCCTGAGGTCCCTGTGCATGAAGCCCCCAGGCAGATGACACCACTGCAACCCAACAACCAGAAACTGCTCCAGAGATGGACTCTTGCTTGGCTGTGATGATCCCAAAGGTCTCTCCCAAGCTCACCAGTTCCAGCATCCTTTGCTATCAACCCAGTTTGTCCCATGGGGGCTCTGCAGGTGTCCCATGGTTGTGTTTAAATAAAATATCTTCTTGTGGTTCAGAGCAGGCCAGACTGCTCTCATGCCCCTGGGGCAAAAGCAGACCTCTCTACACACAGGATTGGAGGACTGGAAAGTTGAAATGGAAAAGCTTTTCACAAGCTACAATACTACAAAGCATAGTGATGAGCACAGCAAAGCATAGGAAATACAAAGGAAAGCAGGATCTGGGCTTCACAGAGAAGCTCATTAAGCCAAAAGCTTCACACCAAACCCTCCACCAAATCAGACCAAACCCCAGCACTTCTCTCCCAGCCTGGGGTTCAACACACACCCCAGGGCTCGCTCTTCCCCCAGTTCCTAGGCTGAGTTCAGGCTGGCCAGGTCTGAAACTGCCTCTCCTTAGTCCCTGGGACTAGGGCCAAGCAGGCCAATATTGTGCAGCAAAAATTAGTCAGGCTTTGAAGGCCACAGATAAGACTGGAAACATCTTCCCCCACCACCAGATAAGGGAGCTCACTGCATCCAGGGATGTGCAGAGGAAGAAGGAGAGAGCAACTGACTTCTCAGCCAGCTTTATGATGATGTAGGATTTATGGGGGGAAATAGCTGATTTCCTCTGCCCACCCACTGGGCTGGACACTGCACACTGGAGGTCTGTAACTCTGTGGTCTCCCTTAAAGCACCCAGCTCAAACTGGGACAATCCTCTATGGCAATGCAAAAGCCAAGATACATAACATTTCTTCCACATATTCTGGAATGAGAACACTCTCATCTCCTCAGGTTGTTAAACAAGCCTGAATTTCATTTACAGGCTTGGAGCTTTTTTAGTCTGCTGCTGCATGTGGCAGCATCCAGGCAGTGTTGCTTCCTGGAAGGGGATTGTGAGGACAATTTTGCAAATGATACAGATGTTTGGTTTTGAAAATAGACACCTGATGCAAAGCTGTGACTGCTCACAGTGGACTGAAAGCTTACCATGTAAAAATATTCAGAATGCCAGCAACCTTGAATGACCACATTCTGTCAGCTATAAATAGCTCATTGATACAGACTAGTTGTCACAAAGCAGCTATTTTTTTTCTGAGTTCATAGAATCACAGAATTGTCAGGGTTGGAAGGGACCTCAAGGAGCAGCCAGTTCCAACCCCCCTGCCATGGGCAGGGACACCTCACACTACAGCAGGTTGCTCACAGCCACATCCAGCCTGGCCTGAAAAACCTCCAGGCATGAGGCTTCCACCACCTCCCTGGGCAACCTGTGCCAGTCTCTCACCACCCTCATGGGGAACAACTTCTTCCTAACATCCAATCTGAATCTATCCATTTATAGTTTGGTCCATTCCCCCCAGTCCTATCACTCCCTGTCACCCTAAAAATGTCCCTCCCCAGCTTTCTTGTAAGCCCAAATGCAGTAGTTGCAGGAAATCAGTTTATCTGGGCCTCCTTCTTCTCAAATCTGAACTGCAGTGTGCTGTGTCTTGGGTTTGGTTTGTGGGCTTTTTGGGACACTTGTTCATTACTGTGAAATTATTTCTGCCCTTGTGCCTTTTCCTTCCTGATGTTCAGACTAAGTTGTTCAAAAGTCAGTTGACCATCATTATTGTAGGTACAGCTGCACTTAGAATCACAGAATCACAGAAACATTCAGGGTGGAAGAGACCCTCAGGGTCACCAAGTCCAACCTAGAACCCTACTCTGCAAGGGTCACCCCTAAACCATAGCCCCAAGCACCACATCCAAACCACCTTGAAACACAGCCAGGCTTGGTGCCTCCACCACCTCCCTGGGCAGCACATTCCAATCTCTGACTACTCTTGCCCTGAAAAAATGTTTCCTACTGTCCAGTCTAAAGCTACCCAGGGGCAGCTTGAGGCCATTCCCTCTTTTTCTGTCACTAATGACCTGTGAGAAGAGACCACCAGCAGCCTCTCCACAAGGTCCTTTAAGGTAGTTCTAGACTGCAATGAGGTCTCCCCTCAGCCTCCTATGGCTCTGAGGAAACCTTCCCGTGGCCTTCCAGGATCTGAAGGGGGCTACAAGAAAGCTGGGGAGGGACTTTTGAGGGTGTCAGGGAGTGATAGGACTGGGGGGCGATGGAGCAAAGCTAGAAATGAGTAGATTGAGATTGGATGTTAGGAAGAAGTTGTTCCCCATGAGGGTGGTGAGAGATTGGCACAGGTTGCCCAGGGAGGTGGTGGAAGCCTCATCCCTGGAGGATTTTGCAGTCAGGCTGGATGTGGCTGTGAGCAACCTGCTGTAGTGTGAGGTGTCCCTGCCCATGGCAAGGATGTTGGAACTGGAAGATCCTTGAGGCCCCTTCCAACCCTGACATATTCTATGATTCTATGCTGCTTAACAGCCAGCTTTATAAAATAGACTGCAAAGTGCACTCTTACTGCTGGAGCTTCTTCTAAAGCTTCACATTGGCTTAAGTAGGCCAGACCAGCATGTACTTCTTTGTTATAGGTCTGTATGGAGTAATTTTCATTAAGCTTGCTCCTAAAAGTACCTGTAAGGCAGACCCATGCTTCAGTAATGCTGAAGCAGCTGCTCTGCCTCCCAGCTGAATGCGTGGGGACAAGGACCATCGTCATAACAATTATACCTGCTGCATCTGACTCACTGCAGCTCCTGCTGGGAGAAGGCATAGAATGTGCATTTCTCTGTGCCAGTAAGATTCACTTCCAAGTTCAGGTTTTCCAGTTGTAATTTTCCTCCCTCACTCTTTCTGTACCTTTTGATTGCTGGGGGAGAATCATTTCAGACGATGGGTGTCTGAGGAGACTACCTGCGGGAGCCGAGAACGTTTGAGACCTATATGCACGTTTTCAGGAGTCTTCCTTGAGGGGAGTGCTGTATTTGCTGCACCACAGGAAAGAGAAAACAGTCAAGTACATTGAGCTCCACAGCACAAATGAGAGCTGTGTGAACAAACCCCCTCCCTGCAGCACACTTTCACCCAATGAACGTTCAGCTCACAGGCGCTGACAGCCTTGGCAGAAATCGCCGTGGGGGGAAGATGATCTGAAACATTACCATTTGCCTTACAGCTGCAGGTTTGCACCTTGAAACACTGACATTTCACCTGGAATTCAATCCCTTCCACAATGTGTTGTGGAAACTTTTCCCTGGGCACTAGACCGTCAGACTCTGTAGGGAGTCTGTCAGCAAATAATATTGCTAAACTCCCAGGTGGTCTTTAAGGCACCCTAAAAATAGCTGTACCTACCAAATGCTCTTTGGCAAAGAATAGCATGCAGTAACCATCTAGGTAGTGTCCTGGGCAACCAGCCCTAGGTGGCCCTGCTTGGGCAAGGAGGCTGGATCAGATGACCTCCAGGCATCCTTTCCAACCTCGACCAGTCTGTGATTTGTAAGAAGTTAATCCACAGAATCACAGAATCCACCTGGTTGGAAGAGTCCTCAAAGGCCATCCAGTCCAGCCCAGCACTGAAGGGTCAACACAAAATGTTTCTAAGAGCCAGGTCCCTGAAATACCTCCAGGGGTGGTGATCCCAGCACTACCCTGGGCAGACCATTCCAATGTTTGGGAACACTTTCAGTGAGGAAACATTTCCTACCATCCATCCTGAACCACGCCTGGCACAGCTTGGAACCATTTCCTATAGTCCTGATTCTTGCCACCACGGAGAAGAGTCTGCCCCCTCCTCGCTTCAACCTCCCTTCAGGTTGATGTAGAGAGCAATGAGGTCTCCTCCTAGCCTCCTCTTCTCCACCCTGAACACCCACCAGCTGCCTCAGCCCCTCCTTGCAGCCCAGGTGCTCCAGGCCCTTCTTCAGCCTTGTTGCCCTTCCCCGGACATGCTCCAGCACCTCAATGTCCTCCCTATAGAGAGGGGCCCAGAACTGAACACAACACTCAAGGTGTGGCCTCACCAGTGCTGAGCACAGAGGGATAGTCACCTCCCTGCTGCTGCTGCCCACAGTGTTTCTAACCCCAGCCAGGATGCCCTTGGCCACCTGGGCACACTGCTGGCTCATTTTGAGTCAACTATCAACCAGTACTCTCAGGTCCCTCTCCAAGTTGCAGCTTTCCAACCACACATCCCCAAGTCTGTAGGTTACCATGGGGTCTTTGTGACCCAGGTGGAGGACCTGTCTCTCTTCAGCTCATTTGTATTGCACAATGATCTTTCAAAATTATTCACCTGTCCTGGTCAACAAAGGTCTTTGTTTTAGAAGACTTCTTTAGTAAATGTCCTAAAGGAGCTTTTCAAATGCTTGAAACGAAATTCTGCACTTTTGTCTTCCTCTGTAATGAATGATATTTTGCCCACATAAGGAAATCACAGAATCACAGGATGTTAGGCGTTGGAAGGGACCTCCAGAGATCATCAAGTCCAGCCCCCCTGCCAGAGCAGAGAATCCAGCACAGGGCACACAGGAATGCATCCAGATGGGGCTGGAAAGGCTCCAGAGAAGGAGACTCCACAACCTCTCTGGGCAGCCTGTTCCAGGGCTCTGTGACCCTCCTCACATTGAGGTGGAACCTCCTGTGCTGGAGTTTCTATCCATTGCTCCTTGTCCTATCCCAGGGTGCAAGTGAGCAGAGCCTGTGCCCTCCCTCTTGACCCCCAGCCCTCAGATATTGATAAACATTGATCAGATCCCCTCTAAGTCTTCACCTCTCCAGGCTAAACAGCCCCAGGGCTCTCAGCCTCTCATCACCAGCAGTGCTCCACTCCCTTCATCATCCTCATAGCCCTACTTTGGAGTCTCTCCAGCAGATCCCTGTCCCTCCTGAACTGGGGAGCCCAGAACTGGATGCAATATTCCAGGTGAGGTCTCAGCAGGGCAGAGTGGAGGGGGAGGAGAACCTCCCTGGATCTGCTGGACACAAATCACAGATCTTATGAGGGCATTTTAAGGATGACTTTGTTAGATTCAGGAGACTCTCTGTACATTAAAAATGTAATCAGCTGTACAGACAATAGTAGGCACTGGGAGAAAAGATTTCATAAAACCATTTCAATTACTTGTTATGTAAAGTGGATTGAACAAGAAGCTATATTCTGCTCTGGGAGGATTTAAGTGGTACCTTATTTAGTTTGAGAACAAAGATTTTCAGTTCATCTGTTCTGTGTACATAGAAGGGGCATCACCGTGGATTTGTTGTGTACAAATCACAGCTAAGGTGATGCTAAGAAGAGCACAGATAAGAGCACACAGATTAGTGTGGCTACAGGCAAACAACAATTATTTCAGGCTGTTAGGGAGTGATAGGACTGGGGGGAATGGAGCAAAACCAGAAGTGGGGAGATTTGGATTAAAAGTCAGGATAAAGTTCTTCCCCATGAGGCTGGTGAGAGACTGGCACAGGTTGCCCGGGGAGGTGGTAGAAGCCTCATCCCTGGAGGTTTTGAAGGCCAGGCTGGATGTGGCTGTGAGCAACCGGCTGCAGTGTGAGGTGTCCCTGCCCATGGCAAGGGGTTGGAACTGGATGATCCTTAAGGTCCCTTCAGATACTGGAGGGCCACAATAAGGTCTCCTCGGAGCCTTCTGTTCTCCAGACTGAACAGCTCCAACTCTCAGTCTGCCTCCATAGCAGAGGAGCCCCAGCCCTCTGATCACTCTCCTGGCCCTTCTCTGGACATGTTCTTTTTAGCACCTCCAGATCCTTCTTGTAACAGGGGCTCCAGGTGTGGTCTCAGCATAGTGGAGCAGAGGGGGACAATCACCTGTCTCACCCTGCTGGCCACACTTCTCTTGCTGCAGCCCAGACTCTGGTTGGCTTTCTGGGCTGCAAGTGCACACTGCTGCCTCCTGTTAAGCTTCTCATCCACCAGCACCCCCAAGGCCTTTTCTTCAGGGCTAGGGGGTTCAGAGCCAGTTGCTGCCCAGCCTATATTGGTGCTTGGGATTGCCCTGACCCAGCTGCAGGACCTTACAGTTGGTCGTGTTGAACCTCATGAGGTTGTCTTGGGCCCAGCTCTGCAGCCTGTCCAGGCCTCTCTGCATGGCAGAGGCTTTTAGAAGCTCTAGCCAGCCACAGCATTTACAGCTATGCAAGCAAAAGCAGTGTGTATAGTCTGCACTCATGCTTTAAGATGAAAGGGAGCCTGCAGTTACCAGGCAAACACAGCATTAGTAGTGCTTCAGTGCCATATGGGGTTTGAAGTAACAACTACTCAGTGATTCATTATTGCAATTACACAGTACTATTCTTACATAATGTGCTGGTTGTTCTTATATAAGGATCACCTATGACTTCATGCAAGGAGCACTGAGCTCATCTGTGCAGGATAACACTGCCTATGTATAATCAACCCATGTTTATGATCCATCATGAGCATCATCCAGTAGTACAAAGATAGAACAAAGCAGAGATGCTTTAGAGGCTCTAAGGGGTGGGGGTGGGTGTTTCCATATCTTTTAAAGCAGGGTGAAGTCCTGGACTCTGCTGTGGTCTATGTCAATGTTTCAACAGTGGGAGCAAGCTCTCATTCGAAATGGCCAAAGCAGGAGGCTTTTCAGTGTGCTCCCCTTGTCTCAGCTTTCTTTACTGACCCAAGCTTTTCTGAATTAAGTCCTAGAATGTCCTTAAGTGATGATAATGGTCAAGACAAATAGTATTTTCGCTGTACTTTGAAAGTACACTGTTTTAGGTCTCCAGAATGGGTTTGCATTATTCTTTTGCCTTTCCCATGTGTATGATATCACACAGAATCCCAGAATGTCAGGGACTGGAAGGGACCTGGATAGCTCAGCCAGTCCAACCCCCCTGCCAGAGCAGGAGCACCTGTGTTGAGTAAGTTGAAGTAGAATCATAGAATCAGTATGGTTGGAAAAGACCTCAAGGATCATCAAGCCCAACCCAACACCTGACAACTAAACCATGGCTCCAAGTGCCACATCCAAGCCTTTTTTGAACACCTCCAGGGACAGGGACTCCACCACCTCCCTGGGCAGCACATTCCAATGACAAATTACTCTTGCTGGGAAGAACTTTCTCCTCACCTCCAGCCTAAACTTCCCCTGGCACAGCTTGAGACTGTGTCCTCTTGTTCTGGTGGAAAGGAAGAAAGGAAAGGGAAGAAAGGAAAGGGAAGAAAGGAAAGAAAGTTTTCTAGATTGTGCTCATAGTTATAGGCTGATGCCTAGAGCAGATCACACAGGAACATATCAAGGCAGGTCTTGAATACCTCCAGAGAGGGAGACTCCACAACCCCCCTGGGCAGCCTCTTCCAGTGTTCTGTCACCCTCACAGGGAAAAAAAATCTTCCTCCTGTTTCCATGGAACTTCCTATGCCTCATCTTCCACCACTGCCCCTTGTGCTGGCATTGGGCATCCCCCAGCAGAAGCTGGCTCCAGCCTCTGGGCACTCACCCTGCACATCTTTATCAATGTGAGTGAACTCACAGCAGTTTTGTGGCTCAGTCATTCCAAACATTTTACTACTCAGCGGTGTTTGATTGCCTCTTTGTCTGACCGCTGAGAGCAGAAAGGAGGTCTTTGTAGCCATGTGTTCATCAGTGAGCTAAGTTTCATAGTAACAGGCTCAGTGTGGAGAGAGGTATCATTGTGATGCTGCAAAGCGAGTCATCAGGACAGGGAGTTGGGGAAGTTTTACCTGTCAGTGGAACAGGCCATTGTGTATAGAATCATAGAATCATTTACATTGGAAAAGATATTTAAGGTCATCAAGTCCAGCCACAAACCGAACACTGCCAAGGCTGCCACTAAACCATGTCCCTAAGCACCACCTCTCAGCATAATTACAGAACAAACCAGGTTGGAAGAGACGTCCAAGATCATTCAGTCCAACCTGTCACCCAGCACCATCTAATCAACTAAACCATGGCACCAAGTGCCTCATCCAGGCTCTTTTTAAACAGTTCCAGGGATGGTGATTCCACCACATCCCTGGGCAGCACATCCCAATGGCCAATCTCTCTGTCTGGGAAGAATTTCTTCCCAACATCCAGCCTAAACCTCCCCTGGTGCAGCTTGAAACTGTGTCCTCTTGTTCTGGTGCTGGTTGCCTGGGAGAAGAGACCAACCCCTACCTGGCTACAACCTCCCTTCAGGTAGTTGCAGACAGCAACAAGGTCTCCCCTGAGCCTCCTCTTCTCCAGGCTGAACACCCCCAGCTCCCTCAGCCTGTCCTCCAACTCCCTGATCATTTGTATGGCCTCCTCTGGACCCTCTCCATCAACTCTATGTCCATCCTGTGCTGAGGGCTTCAGATCTGCACTCAGTACTCCAGGTGAGGTCTCAGCAGAGCAGAGCAAAGTGGCAGAATCACCTCTCTGGCTCTGCTGGCAATGCTGCTTTGGATGCAGCCCAGGCTGTGATTTGCCTTCTGTACTGCAAGCTCACACTGCCTGCTCCTGTCCAGCTAATCCTTCTCCTCAGGGCTGCTTTCTCTCACCTCCTCCCCCAGTCTGTACTGATACTGAGGATTGTTCCAGCCCAGGTGCAGAACCCTGCCCTTGCTCTTGGTGACCCTCATGAGGTTCACCTGGGCACCACCTCTCCAGCATGTCCAGGTCCCTCTGGATGCCATCCTGTATCAACAGCACCACTCAGCTTGGTGTCATCTGCACGCTCTCTGTGTCATTGCAATGTGTGCCACAAGTCTATCCCAGCATAAAGCAGCAGGCAGAAAGTTGTACTTCTTGGCAGTGTTGTTCTTTTGCCATTTGTGTGGATGTACAATTCCTTCCTAAGGGATGATCATTGTCCATGTCTGACCTACCAGACTGCCAGTCCTTTTCACCATTCCTAGCTGTGGTTGATGGAAACAAGTACTGTGACCTTTCTCCAGAATTTAACTTTTGCTCCCATTTTCAGCATCTGTATGCTGAGCAACCTACAGTTTTTTTTAACATCAGTCTCCTCCAAATCTTGAGTTCATAGGAAAGTTCAGAGAACAAAGAAGCTATTGTTGGAGGCTAAGACACCACTCAAATCAGTTTGGATCATTTGCATTCCAATCAGTTGCCCTGGAGACACCAATTTTGATTAGGTATTACCTAACTGTCCTGGCTTTGGGAAATTATGTTCTAGAGATGGGAAGGGAATCATGCTGGAAGATGTACAGTTAAGTTTGCAAAGTGACATCAGAAATACAGATTGAGGTCTAGGGAGGTTCTTCTCCCCCTCTGCTCTGCCCTGCTCAGACCACAGCTGCAATCCTGTGTCCAGTTCTGGGCTCCCCAGTTCAAGGGAGACAGAGACCTGCTGGAGAGAGTCCGAGGGAGAGCCACGAGGGGACTTAGGGGACTTGAGCATCGCCCCTGCGAAGAGACTGAGAGTGCTGGGGCTGTTTAGTGTGGAGAAGAGAAGGCTGAGAAGGGATCTGCTCAATGTCTATCACTAGCTGAGGGGTGGGTGTCAAGTGGAGGGGGCCAAGCTTTTTTGGGTGGTGCACAGGAATAAGCCAAGGAACAATGGAGACAAACTTGAACAGAGACAGTTTCAGCTCAACATGAGAAGAAACTTCTTTAGAGTGAGGGTGACAGAGCCCTGGAGCAGGCTGCCCAGAGAGGTTGTGGAGTCTCCTTCTCTGGAGAGAGATTCCAAACCCACCTGGATTCACTCCTGTGCGGAGTACCCTGGGTGATGCTGCTCTGGCAGGGGGGGTTGGACTGGGTGATCTCTGAAGGTCCCTTCCAACCTCTGCTCTCTGAGCTCTTTTCCAACCTGGTTGATTCTATGAGTCTGTGTTCTCTGTCGAGCAAAGCCTGGTGCACACTTTAGCAGCCACTTGGCTGCGCGATGGCCTAGAGAGAGAGCGTTAACGGCGCGTGGTCCGTGTGAGGGGAAAGGGCCTCTCCTTTCTGGGTGGATGAATAGAAAGTCCTTGTTTTGCCGCTCTGATTAACTTTCATTTTATTTCCATGAACATTTTAGGTGTATCAATACATGCATGAAACCATAACTGTTAATGGCTGCCCCGAATTCCGAGCCAGGGCCACTGCAAAGGTAGGCCACCTGCAGCTGCTGCAGTGAACCTTGCCAAAGCGACCCAGTTAATTGACTGTGCGCGTGTGTGTTGCAGGTATTCGTGTGTACACTGTAAGAAAATTTAGACATCAGTGGCAGCCCAGACTCTAGAACCAGTGCTACTTCCCAGGTAACAACCATAATGGAAAATTTCCACCTTTCTGCTGCTTCTGTAGCTTAAGAAAAGAGAATGATTTTTTTGGTTGTTTTTTTTTTTCTTTCACGGGGATTTGATGCATTCTGAAAGGTTGCTTGGCCCGAAGCAAGCCCTACTGATTTCACGCTGCAGAAGTCTGCCTGCGACAGCCAGTGGTTTAGTGGAGTGTTTGCCCAGATGCAGCTCGTCCAGAGAGGACGCAGTGGGTTGGCAGATGATAGGCACAGTGGTCTGGGAGGTGATCTGCTGGAGAGCAGCCCCGTGGAGAGGGACCTGGGAGTCCCGCTGGACAAGAAGTAATCCATGGGACAGGAATGTGCCCTGGTGGCCAAGAAGGCCAGTGGGATCCTGGGGTGTATGGAGACCAGTGTGGCCAGCAGATCCAGGGAGGTTCTCCTCCCCCTCTACTCTGCCCTGCTGAGACCTCCCCTGGAATATTGCATCCAGTTCTGGGCTCCCCAGTTCAGGAGGGACAGGGATCTGCTGGAGAGGGTCCAGTGGAGGGCTGTGAGGATGATTAGGGGACTGGAGCACAGCCTGGTGAGGAGAGGCTGAGGTACCTGGGGCTGTTTAGTCTGGAGAGGAGAAGACTGAGAGGGAGTTTAATAAATGTTTATAAATATCTGAGGGCTGGGGATCAAGAGGGAGGGGACAGGCTCTGCTCACTTGCTCTCTGTGATAGGACAAGGAGCAATGGATGTAAGCTGCAGCCTAGGAGGTTCCACCCCAACACAAGGAGGAACTTCTTCAGTGGGAGGGTCGCAGAGCCCAGGAACAGGCTGCCCAGAGAGGCTGTGGGGTCTCCTTCTCTGGAGGCTTTCAAGGCCTGTGTGGATGTGTTCCTGTGTGACTTGAGCCAGATTGTATGGTCCTGCTCTGGCAGGGGGGTTGGACTCAATGATCTCTTTGGGTCCCTTCCAGCCCCTGACATCCTGTGAGCCTGTGAACCAGTGTTAAACAGAAAAAAGTCATCATCAGAGTGAGGGTAACATCCAAGTAATTATGAAGCCTTTTTTGCAGACAGGTGCCAAAGAATACCTCTAAATATGAGAGGAAGCAGGGTAGAAAGCACACAGTGTTTCCTGGCATCCTGTGATCCTGTGAACTTGTGTTCATACATTCCTCTGTGACCTGAGCTAGATTGTATGGTCCTGCTCTGGCAGGGGGGTTGGACTCAATGATCTCTTTGGGTCCCTTCCAACCCCTGACATTCTGTGATCCTGTGACACTAAACAGTCAAAATTCCACTTTTAACTAGTGGGAGCTGTAGGTACTGAGTAACTGGTAAGGACGGACAGTGCAAAAAAATGGCTTGATCAACAGACTCCACAGCCCATTGCAAGCCCATTTTTCCTAATGCTATCCCATTCAGAACTTGTTATCCACCAGCACTCCCAGGTCCTTCTCCACAGGGCTGCTCTGCAGCAGATCCCCTCCCAACCTGTCCTGCTGCAGTTTATTCTTCCTTCCCAGGTGCAGGACTCTGCACTGAGCCTTGCTGAACCTCATCAGGTTCCTCCTCACCAATGGCTCAATCAAGAGACTCCACAGCCAATTGCAAGGCCATTTTTCCTAATGCATTTCCTGTTTTAATTACATCTGTTGTCTGTGTGGACTTGCCTGAATCACAGAATGGTCTGGGTTGGAAGGGACCTCCAGAGGTCATCCAGTCCAGCCCCCTCTGCAGTCAGCAGGGACATCCCCAATTAGATCAGGTTGCCCAGAGCCCTGTGAGGCCTCACCTTGAATGTCTCCAGGGATGGGGCCTCAACCACCTCCCTGGGAAACCTGTTCCAGTGTTACACTACCACTGCTTTTTCATATCCTTAGTCTGTGGTAGCTACATTACTGCTACTACTAAAATGCTAATTTTCTAAGGGTATTCACACAACCATGGAAGAGCCCATCCTGTGTGCCAGTATGACATGTCCTCTGTATTTCCAGAACATGCACAGAGAGAGGTGCTTCCAGACAAGGAGATGCACCAAGGCTTTCTTGTTTCCATTATCATTTTGTACTCAACACTACCTTCTGGGTGGTACAGCAGGTGCTATGCAAAACAGATAAACCTGCAAAAAAAACCTGTTTCATGGAACACAGGATCACAGCTCACAGGATGCTAGGGGTTGGAAGGGACCTCTGGAGATCATCAAGTCCAACCCCCCCTGCCAGAGCAGGACCAGAGAATCCAGCACAGGTCACACAGGATTGCATCCAGATGGGGATGGAAAGACTCCAGAGAAGGAGACTCCACAATCTCTCTGGGCAGCCTGCTCCAGGGCTCTGTGACCCTGCCAGGGAAGAAGTTCCTCCTCATGTTAAGGTGGAAACTCCTCTGCTGGAGTTTCTATCCATTGCCCCTTGTCCTATCCCAGGGTGCAAGTGAGCAGAGCCTGTGCCCTCCCTCTTGACCCCCAGCCCTCAGATATTGATAGACATTAATTAAATCCCTTCTCAGTCTTCTGATACTTCTTTCTGTTGCCACTGCTGTGAAGTTAGTGACAAAGCTCCCAGGAATCCTAATGGAACTAAGCTCTTACCCTTAGATATTTCTGCTAAGGGATTTTTAACTGAAAGTTGTCTCAGATGATGAAGGTTGGGAGTGTGTTAGAGAATTATTTCTACAGTATCTTAGAGAAGCAAGCTGTGCAGTGGCCAGCAAATACCCTAGCAGACACCAAACTGTAGTATATTTTCCTCCCTAGTTAGAATGCTCCTTTCTGTAGGCTGTTCATGTGACTTTAACCTTTGTCTAACTGAAAGTTGATGGACACTGTAAAACGGTGAGGTGCTGTGGTAAGAAATGTGTGTGTGTGCAACCCTGATTTGTCTGCACCTGCAGGTAGAAGATAGGAAAACCTTGGCTGTGTTGTGGTAGTAAGTGGGGAGAAAGCCAATTAGTGTTTGCCATTCTCATTTCTTATCCATATAGAACAGCAGGGTTAGAGAGCAACGTTTCAATCCTGCAATATTTCCTGGTTATTTCTGGGCTGTCTGCATTGCATTTTTCCTAGTGCCTTCATGTCTGACATAAAATGTATGCATGATGACAAGGTCTGCATGTGCAAACCCCCCCCCCCCCCAACCCCATGTAACTGAGAATGAACCATTGTGTCACGTCATCCACTAGCTTCTGTTCAGCATCAAACATTAGCAGGGTGCTAAAAACGTGAGAGAAATGCAGAAGCCTTCGAGCAGTTTGGACTACAGACGGTGGAAAGGCTTCTGGATGTTTGTGTAATAATTCACTAAGATCTATAAGTAGGAAAATGCTCCTGGTGACAAATTAAATAAGAGAGGTAATACTTTCCTGGATGCAAGCTTTGTTACATCAGGGTTTTGCCATTTTTTTGGTTGCTGGAGTAAGATGAACAATCTTCCTGATTGATTTGTAAATCTAATTGAGTCATAAATCCAGTTTCTTAAGACTGGATTCTCCATTTGGGTCCAATTCTATTACAAAACCTCATGTACCTGTTTTAGGAGTTACTTACTTTTCAAGAGTTCATCAAGATGGTGAATTAATCTCTTTTAAGATAAGAATATCCCTTAAGGATTTTTTTGTTGTTGTTTCCTTCTGTGCCCAAAGAATAAAATAAAGAGTTCTGTACCTCTGAAAGCAGAGCAGAGAGTTAACAATTCAGTTCATAGAATCATAGAATTGTCAGGGCTGGAAAGGACCTCAAGGATCATCCAGTTCCAACCCCCCTGCCATGGCCAGGGACACCTCACACTACAGCAGGTTGCTCACAGCCACATCCAGCCTGGCTGCAAAAACCTCCAGGCATGAGGCTTCCACCACCTCCCTGGGCAACCTGTGCCAGTCTCTCACCACCCTCATGGGGAACAACTTCTTCCTAACATCCAATCTCAATCTCCCCATTTCTAGTTTTGCTCCAGTCCTATCACTCCCTGACACCCTCAAAAGTCCCTCCCAGCTTTCTTGTAGCCCCCTTCAGAGACTGGAAGTCCACAAGAAGGTCTCTTCAGAGCCTTTTCCCAGAGCACATCCCCACCTCTCTGTCTGTCCTCATAGCAGAGCAGCTTCAGCCCTCTGCTCATCCTCATGGACACCTTCCAGCACCTCCAGATCCTTCCTGTAATAGAGGCTCCAGACACAATACTTCAGGTGTGGTCTCAGCAGAGTGGAGCAGAGGGGGAGAATCCCCTCCCTGGCCCTGCTGGCCACACTTCTCTTGCTGCAGCCTGGGATACAATTGGCTTTTATTTCAACTGGGAGCACAGCAGAGGTCACTCTGTATCCCTCAGTAATAAATCCTCTCCCTGTGCAAAGGCACAGAAGAGCTGCAGTAGTGATCTTAAATGTTTGCCACCACGCAGTCAGGCTTCCCACTGCCTACTTCTGGCTCTGCTGCTAACTTGCTGCGTTGTTTCCAACAAGCCACCTGAACTCTCTGTTCCTCTGCTTACCTCTTTATTTCAAAAGCATTGGCATGGAGCTTAAGATTTTTTTATTATTTTTTTTCTTTTTTTTAATGCTTTCAGGCAGTCAGGAAGAGTCAGGGGAAAAACCACTGAAGTGTTTCCACAGGAATGAGTTCTTCCCACAAGTGCACAGCGGAGGGTTCGTCAGTGTTCTCCTACCTAGTCAAATGACTTTCTTTTTCCCCTTCCAGGCAACGGTTGCTGCTTTTGCTGCAAGTGAAGGCCATTCACACCCACGAGTGGTAGAGCTGCCAAAGACTGATGAAGGCCTGGGCTTCAATGTCATGGGAGGAAAGGAACAAAATTCCCCTATTTATATTTCTCGTATCATTCCCGGAGGAGTGGCCGAGAGGCACGGAGGGCTCAAACGGGGGGACCAGCTGCTTTCGGTCAATGGAGTGGTATGTGGAACTTGGACCAAGCTTTCCTTTTCAGCTGGGGTCTCACAGCTGTTCCAACACTGTGCTTAAAGATGCAGCCATATGTCCAGAGAAGGGCAACAAGGCTGGGGAGAGGTCTCAAGCATAAAGCCCTATGAGGAAGCCCTGAAGAGAGGTTGTAGCCAGGTGGGGGTTGGTCTCTTCTCCCAGGCAACTTCAAGCGGAGTCCTTCAGGGATCGGTCCTGGGACCAGGCTTGTTCAACATCTTTGTGGGTGCCATGGACAGTGGCACTGAGTGCACCCTCAGCAAGTTTGCTGATGACACCAAGCTGTGTGGTGCAGCAGACACGCTGGAGGGAAGGGATGCCATCCAGAGGGACCTGGACAGGCTGGAGAGGTGGGCACAAGCCAACCTCCTGAGGTTCAACAAGACCAAGTGCAGGGTCCTGCATCTGGGTCGAGGCAATCCCAGGCACAAATCCAGGCACTGACTGGCTGGAAAGCAGCCCTGAGGAGAGGGACTTGGGGGTGCTGGTGGACAAGAAACTCAATGTGAGCTCTCAGTGTGCACTTGCAGCCCGGAAAGCAAATCAGATCCTGGGCTGCAGCAAGAGAAGTGTGGCCAGCAGGTCAAGGAAGGTGATTCTCCCCCTCTACTCAGCTCTGGTGAGACCCCACCTGGAGCACTGGCTCCAGTTCTGGAGCCCCTATTACAAGAGGGATCTGGAGGTGTTGGAAGGTGTCCAGAGAAGTGCCACGAGGATGAGCAGAGGGCTGGAGCACCTCTCCTGTGAGGACAGACTGAAGGAGTTGGGGCTGTTCAGTCTGGAGAAGAGAAGGCTCTGAGGTGACCTCATTGTGGCCTTCCAGTATCTGAAGGGGGCCTACAAGAAGGCTGGGGAGGGACTTCTCAGGGAGTGATAGGACTAGGGGGAATGGAATGAAGCTGGAGGTGGGGAGATTCAGGCTGGAGGTGAGGAGGAAGTTCTTCAGCATGAGAGTGGTGAAGCCCTGGCATGGGTTGTCCAGGGAGGTGGTTGAGGCCCCATCCCTGGAGGTGTTTAAGCCCAGGCTGGATGAGGCTGTGGCCAGCCTGATGTAGTGTGGGGTGTCCCTGCCCATGGCAGGGGGTTTGGAACTAGATGATCCTTGTGGTCCTTTCCAACCCTGACTGATACTATGAACTATACTATGAACCAGCACCAGAACAAGAGGACACAGTCTCAAGCTGCACCAGGGGAAGTTTAGGCTCAAGGTGAGGAGAAAGTTCTTCCCAGGAAGAGTATTTGGCCATTGCAATGTGCTGCCCAGGGAGGTGGTGGAGTCACCATCCCTGGAGGTGTTCAAAAAAGGATTGGACCTGGTACTTGAAGCCATGGTTTAGTTAGTCATGAGGTGTGAGGTGACAGGTTGGACTTGATGATGTCTGAGGTCTTTTTCAACCGTATTGATTCTATGATTCTATGCAACAACAAGAATTAGCACTGTGAGATAACCTGTGTATATTTGGGGGAGGGTTAGGTTGGATGTTAGGAAGCACCTCCTCACAGAAAGGCTGTTTAGGCACTGGGATGGACTACCCAGGGAGGTGGTGGAGTCACCATCCCTGGAAGGTCTGTAAGAAAAGATTGGATGTTTAGCTGATGTGGTGGTGCTAGGTCACAGGCTGGACTTGATGATCTCAGAGGTCTTCTCCAGCCTCAGTTATTCTGTGATTGTGTGGTGTGATTCAATATGGAGGTAATAATAAAAGGGCTGTTGGAATAGAGGCAATCACAGAATTGTCAGAGTTGGAAGGGACCTCAAGGATCATCCAGTTCCAACCCCCCTGCCATGGGCAGGGACACCTCACGCTAGATCAGGTTGCACAGAGCCACGTCCAGCCTGGCCTTAAAAGCCTCCGGGGATGGGGGAGAGGGAAACCAAGGCTCTGACTATATAATATGTAGTGAAATTCTGCCTTTCATTTTGCTTTTTGTTCCTTTTTACAAGGGAATGTACAGCACTGAAAAGGTAAGCCTGCTCATTCAGCCAGCCTTGCACCTCTCTTAATGAAAACAGAATCCTTTTTCATGCAAAACCTCCATCTAAACCTCAGATTTAAATGCATCAAAGGCGTGTAGGAGCAATGGGCTGCTTCCAGACTTTCCATCTTTAATTTCTTCTTTGTTGCAAGCCTATAAAGAATGAAAAAAAAAATAAAGAAAAGGTGTTTTTTCTCCACCCTTTCATGTTGTCATCTGGTTCTCTCAGCAATAGGTATTCCCTTTCTCTTGAAACAACATACCAGTGTAACACCTCAGACACTTCTATCAACCATCATGTTCTCAAAAGAGGAAATAATTGGTCTGGAAGCTTGTTTGCCCCAGTACACACTGAGGAAGAAAATACACAAACCCAAAAGGCATTGAATAAAGTAAATTGCCTGAACTTAGAATCACAGAGTTGTCAGGGTTGGAAGGGACCTCAAGGAGCAGCCAGTTCCGAACCCCCTGCCATGGGCAGGGACACCTCACACTACAGCAGGTTGCTCACAGCCACAGCCAGCCTGGCCTGAAAAACCTCCAGGCATGAGGCTTCCACCACCTCCCTGGGCAACCTGTGCCAGTCTCTCACCACCCTCATGGGGAACAACTTCTTCACTGATTGGAAGTAAATGAAATAATTTTGTTGTTGTTCAACCACTCTTCAAAGAGGTGGATGAAAAGACAAGTAAAAAGAAGAGTTTATATTCACTCATTGATGGATGGATCCTGAAAAATCCTTTTATTTCCTTCAGCCAAATACCAGGGAGGAAAGCAGTGACCCTTCAGGTGTCAAGATACACGGAATTTAACTCTGTTCTCACCTCTGTTTCATGAGATTATATTCAGTATCAGTATCACTAAGGTTGGAAGAGACCTCAAAGATCATTTCAAAATTCTTCATGAATTTGCTAAAATATCTTAAGCTAACATGGAAAAAAAACAACAAACAAACTAAACAAAACCCCACCATATAAAATTCCCAACTGCATGTAGCATAGCCAGCAGGTCAAGGGAGGTGATTCTCCCCATATACTCTGCTCTGGTGAGACCCCAACTGGAGCACTGTGTGCAGATCTGGAGCCTCTGTTCCAGGAGGGATCTGGAGGTGCTGGAAGGTGTCCAGGGAAGAGCCACAAGGATGGAGCCATGAGGCTGGAGCTGCTCTGCTATGGAGACAGACTGAGGGAGTTGGGGCTGTGCAGTCTGGAGAAGGCTCCCAGGAGACCTTCTTGTGGCCTTCCAGTATCTGAAGGGGGCTACAAGAAAGCTGGGGAGGAACTTTTGAGGGTGTCAGGGAGTGATAAGACTGGGGGGAATGGAGCAAAACTAGAAATGGGGAGATTGAGATTGGATGTTAGGAAGAAGTTGTTCCCCATGAGGGTGGTGAGAGACTGGCACAGGTTGCCTAGGGAGGTGGTGGAAGCCTCATGCTTGGAGGTTTTTGCAGCCAGGCTGGATGTGGCTGTGAGCAACCTGCTTTAGTGTGAGGTGTCCCTGTCCATGGCAGGGGGGTTGGAATTGGATGCTCCTTGAGGTCCTTTCCAACCCTAACAATCCCATGATTCTCACAGTCTGGGCCCAGCTAAACCCACAGGATATAATTCATTAAAAAAGGCAAAAATTATAGAAGTGGCAATTTGTTTGCAGACAGCTTGAGACAGGAGGAAAAAGGTCTAAAATTACCATTGTTCACTGGGACCTGTTCACCCTGTGCCTCTCTTAATTTGGCTAAAGAAAAGCAAATAACCTACAGTGTGTGCACGGCAACAGGAGGCTCAGCAGCAGAACACGAGGTGGAAATGAAATCTCTCTGGCTTGTTTGTGCTCAGAACTTGGTGGTTATCCAACTTCATAATTACCAACATAAAACCAGAGCTCTGTGTTCAGAGCCCAGATTCATTATCCCAGTGTGCCTGGGGTCACTTTTCCTTGAGTGCTTTCACCAAGTGCTGGGAAAGGGAATAAAAAGTGTTTTCTTCCTGTGCTGGGGATTTGGTTACATGCTTTGGTCCCACACCCCCTGAAGGAAAGGAAACTGAAAGCAGTTAGCCCTGCAGATGGCTCAGCACAGACATTCCTTGGTGGCTGTTCCTATCTGGCAAAGACTCTGCATGTGGTCAGACACCTGATGTGAGTCAGGTACAAGAGGGGATGCAAAATTTGGCTAACTTTTCAGCCAAGCATTTGTTGACAACCCTCATAGAAATACTCTCCTGTTTCTCCACTTGTGGGTTAAGAGTCAGATTCCCTTTTTGGTCTGCAGGAACAGTGGGATTGATATTTTTTTTCCCCCCTTTTATATTTATGATATCTGTGAACCTCATACAGTAATGGTTGGTGTTTCCCCACACTATTATCTGCAGGTTTTTTGTCTCTTCTTATCTCTACAGTATTTTCATACAATCATAGAATTGTCAGGGTTGGAAGGGACCTCAAGGATCATCCAGTTCCAAGCCCCCTGCCATTCCCCCCAGTCCTATCCCTGACACCCTCAAAAGTCCCTCCCCAGCTTTCTTGGAGCCCCCTTCAGATACTGAAAGGCCACAATTTGGTCTTCTGGGAGCCTTCTCCTCTCCAGACCTGAACAGCCCCAACTCTCTCAGTCTGTCCTCATAGGAGAGCAGCTCCAGCCCTCTGCTCATCCTTGTGGCCCTTCTATGGACCCCTTCCAGCACCTCCAGATCCTTCCTGTAATAGTGGCTCCAGAACTGGATGCAGTGCTCCAGGTGGGGTCTCCCAGAGTGGAGTAGAGGGGGCGAATCACCTCCCTTGACCTGCTGGCTGTGCCTCTCTTGATGCAGCCCAGGATGTTACTGGCTTTCTGGGCTGCAAGTGCACACTGCTGGCTCCTGTTGAGCTTGTCACAGAAGGCCACCAGGTTTGACAGGCAGGATTTGCCCTTGGTGAAGCCCTGCTGCTTGTGCCAAATCCCCTCTTTGTTACTGTTCTGCCTCAGCAGTGCCTCCAGGAGGATCTGCTCCATGATCTTACTAGGCACAGAGGTGAGACTGCCTGGTCATCCCTCATTCTCTTCTTGAAGATGGGGAGTTATGTTTCCCCTTTTCCAGTCAGTAGTGTTTTGCATGCTTCTTTTTGATTTCTTTTTCCCAGTGTTGGAAATACAGATGTAGGTAATATATAAACATAGGCAAGGAAAAATTACACATTAAAAACCCATACACATTCCAAACCAAACTTATGAAATCTCATGTTACTACAAAAGACTGAGCTTCTTGAGGATCTCTGGACTTCATGATCTTAGAGGTCCTTTCTGGCCTGGATCAGAGGTCTGGATGGTTGGACTCAATGCTGGTGGTTGGACTCGATGATCTCAGAGGTCTTTTCCAACCCAAACAATTCTGTGATTCTGTGTTTGGTGGTTAGTTCAAAGTAGCATGAGTGTCAGATCCTCAGAATGTCCCCAGCCAGTGTAATCCACTCAGCAACATTCCTTTCACAGGTGTGATTGATACCAGTGGGAGTCCATCACCAGGACAACCTCAGAGGCTTACAGAGGCATAAGAATTCAAACAGAGAACCATAGAATGGTCCAGGCTCATCCAGTCCAACCTCCCTGCAGTCAGCAGGGACATCCCCAACTGGATCAGGCTGCCCAGGGCCTCCTCCAGCCTCACCTTGAAGAGCTCCAGGGAAGGAGCCTCAACCACCTCCCTGGGCAACCTGTGCCAGTCTTCCACCACCCTCAGAGGAAAGACCTTGCTCCTAACATCCAATCTAAATCTTCTCTGCTCTAGTTTGAAGCCATTGCCCCTGGTCCTGTCCCTGCAGGCCTTTGCAAACAGTCTCTCTCTATCCATCCTTCCTGTAGCCCCCTTCAGGTACTGGCAGGCTGCTATTAGGTCTCCCTGGAGCCTCCAGCTGAACACCCCCAGCTCCCTCGGCCTGTCCTCATAGCAGAGCTGCTCCAACCCCCTGATCATCTTCATGTTCCTCCTCTGGACCCTCTCCATCAGCTCCATGTCCTTCCTGTGCTGAGGGCTCCAGACCTGCACACAGCCCTCCAGGTGAGGTCTCAGCAGAGCAGAGCAAAGTGGCAGAATCACCTCTCTGGCTCTGCTGGCAGTGCTGCTTTGGATGCAGCCCAGGCTGTGATTTGCCTTCTGTGCTGCAAGCTCACACTGCCTGCTCCTGACCAGCTTCTCATCCACCAGGAGCCCCAGGTCCTTTTTCTCAGGGCTGCTTTTTCTCACCTCCTCCCCCAGTCTGTACTGACAGTGAGGATTGTTCCAGCCCAGGTGCAGAGCTCTGCCCTTGCTCTTGTTCACCATCATGAAGTTCACCTGGGCACCACCTCTCTCTCTCCAGCCTGTCCAGGTCCCTCTGGATGCCATCCGGTCCCTCCAGTGTGTCGAAAGCACCACTCAGCTTGGTGTTGTTTGCACACTGCTGGTGTTGCACTCAACCTCACTGTCTGTGTCACTGGTGAAAATATTAAACATCACAGGTCCTTGTACAGACCCATGAGGGACACCACTGTCACTGCAGAGGCAGAAGAATTACAACAACAAACCAACTTCCTGTGCTGGGATAAACTCTTTCCCCTTCCTAAGAGGGGCTCTGCTGTTTAAGTGGTGCAGCTACTGCTACACAGGTGAAGCATTTGTAATATGAGTGGAAGGACCAATGAAGATGTTAATACAGAAATCATATTAACAGCAGCTGAAAACTCTGGTTGTTAAGACCTGAGTCAGGTACATTTGGAGAGTAGGATTCATTTGAGCAGCACTGCCTTTGTTGTTTTCCCCCTCTGATTATGGTTCAGAGCTTTAGGCTTGATTCTGTGTCATTACTGTTCAAGTCAATGGGAGTTTTCCATTGACCTGGATAGCAACAAAGTCAAACCCTTAATTTGTAATTAGGGGAAGGGGGGGGTGGGGGTGGGGTGTGGAAACAAACAATAACAAAAATAAAATGGAAGAACAAGGCCAGAGGCAAAAGGGAAAGAAAAAAGGCAATCATGAATTAAATGCAGTTTAGCAAGTTGTATGAAGTCTTGAAGTCCACCATCTCTTTATTCTGTACAGAGCAGATACAATCACAATTGCTTGTTGGTGCTGGGGCCACTCAGCCAAATCTTGGAAGGCAAATGAATCTTTCAGCTGCTTTGGTGTAGCTTGGGAGACTACAATTTTTGCTCACAGCCTGTTTGTACTGTTCCACAGCAAAGCTGATCATGAGAACCCTTCATGGCCTGTTGTTTCCTCTTGAATGTCCAGGCCACATCACACTGACCATGATCCCCCCACCAAAAAAAAAGCATCAAATGTAAAACAGAGTCAAATGTGATACAGTTCCTCTCCAGGCAAGAACTGTGTCAACAAAAGCCAGTATCAAAGCCAGGCACACAGCAATGAATTATGATGGATAGCCTGGTTCCAGCATGTGGTAGTTATGATTGCTTCTTCTAACACTGAGCAGTTACAGGGCAGTGGTATGAATAAAAGGGGTGCAGGTGGGGAATTAATGAAAATATAAATTACTTATTAATTTCACAGCCCTGCCACCCACAGAACTTACCTACAGGATCAGCAAGATATTATTGACAGGCTGGTTGCTCTGTTGTACAACAGCTCCCAGGACACAGGAAGGGGTGCAAGGAGTTTAAAGATCAGCATCTGGAAAATGAATCCACCAGCAGTGTCATAGAATCATAGAATGGTCTGGGCCAGAAGGGACCTCCAGAGCTCATCCAGTCCAGCTTCCCCGCAGACAGCAGGGACATCCCCAACTAGATCAGGCTGCCCAGGGCCTCCTCCAGCCTCACTTTGAAGATCTCCAGGGAAGGAGCCTCAACCACCTCCCTGGGAAACCTGTGCCAGTCTTCCACCACCCTCATAGGAAAGAACTTGTTCCTAACATCCAATCTAAATCTGCTCTGCTCTAGTTTGAAGCCATTGCCACTCGTCCTGTTCCCTGCATGCCTTTGCAAAGAGTCTCTCTGCATCCTTCCTGTAGCCCCCTTCAGGTACTCAAAGGCTCCTGTTAGGTCTCCCTGGGGCCTCCTCTTCTCCAGGCTGAACACCCCCAGCTCCTTCAGCCTGTCCTCCAACCCCCTGATCATTTGCATGGCCTCCTCTGGACCCTCTCCATCAGCTCCATGTCCTTCCTGTGCTGAGGGCTCCAGACCTGCACTCAGCACTCCAGGTGAGGTCTCAGCAGAGCAGAGCAAAGTGGCAGAATCACCTCTCTGGCTCTGCTGGCAATGCTGCTTTGGATGCAGCCCAGGCTGTGATTTGCCTTCTGTGCTGCAAGCTCACACTGCCTGCTCCTGGCCAGCTTCTCATCCACCAGCAGCCCCAAGTCCTTTTCCTCAGGGCTGCTTTCTCTCACCTCCTCCCCCAGTCTGTACTGACAGTGAGGATTGTTCCAGCCCAGGTGCAGAGCCGTGCCCTTGCTCTTGTTGAACCTCATGAGGTTCACCTGGGCACCACCTCTCTCTCCAGCCTGTCCAGGTCCCTCTGGATGCCATCCTGTCCCTCTGGGGTATCGACAGCACCACTCAGCTTGGTGCCTTCTGAATGTGTATTGCATCTGCTTTTTGAAAGTTATAAATCATGATTCCTAGCTCATCATGGGCCACAGCAGAATCAATTCTTATTCACTCTTCTTGCACAGTCGAATGAGAGAGGTAAAAATAGAAAGAATTTTCCTCTGGCAGTTGCTATAACAATGCTTAAGTTATTCTCTTAGCATGAATTTCACTTCAGATATTTTCCATGTTGCTCCTTCTCTTTGGAAGCCTGTGGTGTAGTTTCATTTTAAATAGCCCAGGATACATAAGTGTTTTTAAATATGGCACATAATACATTTTGCTGTACGTAGGGGGGGAAAAAAATCACTCCTTTTAAAATGGTGAAGATCACAGTTGTGCAAGCTTTTTTAGAATAGAATAGAATAGAATAGAATAGAATAGAATAGAATAGAATAGAATAGAATAGCATAGAATAGAATAGAATAGAATAGAATAGACCAGGTTGGAAGAGACCTTCACAATCATCGTGTCCAACCTATCATCCAACACCACCCAACCAACTAAACCATGCAACCAAGCGTCCTGTCAAGCCTCGCCCTGAACACCCCCAGCGACGGCGACCCCACCACCTCCTCAGGCAGCCCATTCCAATGGGCAATCACTCTCTCTGTGTAACACTTCCTCCTAACCTCCAGCCTAAACCTCCCCTGACACAGCCTGAGACTGTATCCTCTTGTTCTGGTGCTGGTTGCCTGGGAGAAGAGACTAACCTCTGCCTGACTTCAAGCCCCCTTCAGGTAGTTGTAGAGAGCAATAAGGTCATCCCTGAGTCTCCTCTTCTCCAGGCTAAGCAACCCCAGCTCCCTCAGCCTCTCCTCACAGGGCTGTGTTCCAAGCCCCTCACCAACTTTGTTGCCCTTCTCTGGACACGCTCCAGCAAGTCAACACCAAGATACTTTTGTTTGTTGGACTATGTCCTACAATACACATGGGAAATCATAGGATCATAGTATTGTCAGGGCTGGAAGGGACCTCAAGCTTTGTCACTAACTTCACAGTAGTGGGAACATAAAGAAGTATCAGAAGACTGAGAGGGGATTTAATTAATGTTTATAAATATCTGAGGGCTGGGGGTCAGGAGGGAGGGCACAGGCTCTGCTCACTTGCACCCTGGGATAGGACAAGGGGCAATGGATACAAACTCCAGCACAGGAGGTTCCACCTCAACATGAGGAGGAACTTCCTCCCTGGGAGGGTCACAGAGCCCTGGAACAGGCTGCCCAGAGAGGTTGTGGAGTCTCCTTCTCTGGAGCCTTTCCAGCCCCATCTGGATGCATTCCTGTGTGACCTGTGCTCCTGCTCTGTCAGGGGGGTTGAACTTGATGATTTTTGAAGGTCCCTTCCAACCCCTAACCCCCTGTGATCCTAAGATCCCTTGAAAAATGTGAGCTGTGGATGCTTTCTAAAAGCCCAACAGCTTTTCTGTAGGGGGGGGGGGGGAAGAGAGAGGACAAAGCTGTGGCCATTGTTGTTCTGATGAATTCTTCTTGTCCCTGCTCCCAGAGCGTGGAAGGAGAGCACCACGAGAAGGCGGTGGAGCTGCTGAAGGCGGCCAAGGACAGCGTGAAGCTGGTGGTGCGCTACACGCCCAAGGTGCTGGAGGAGATGGAGGCTCGCTTCGAGAAGCTGAGGACAGCCCGGCGCAGGCAGCAGCAGCAGCTGCTCCTCCAGCAGCAGCAGCAGCAGCAAACCACACAGCAAAACCACATGTCGTAGGTGAGAGCATTCAGTGGTCTTCCCTAAGGCACCCACCTGGCCCAGCAGCTGTCAGAATCATAGAATTGTCAGGGCTGGAAGGGACCCCAAGGATCAGCCAGTTCCAAGGCCTCTGCCATGGGCAGGGACACCTCACACTACAGCAGGTTGCTCACAGCCACATCCAGCCTGGCTGCAAAAACCTCCAGGCATGAGGCTTCCACCACCTCCCTGGGCAACCTGTGCCAGTCTCTCACCACCCTCATGGGGAACAACTTCTTCCTCACATCCAATCTCAATCTCCCCATTTCTAGTTTTGCTCCATTCCCCCCAGTCCTATCACTCCCTGACACCCTAAAAATTCCCTCCCCAGCTTTCTCATAGCCCCCTTCAGAGACTGGAAGGCCACAATTAGGTCTCTTCAGAGCCTTCTCTTCTCCAGACTGAACAGCCCCAACTCCCTCAGTCTGTCCTCATAGGAGAGGTGTTCCAGCCTTCTGCTCATCCTTGTGGCTCTTCTCTGGACACCTTGCAGCACCTCCAGATCCCTCCTGTAATAGGGGCTCCAAAAGTCCCCTGGGATCTGTCAGGGAAGGGCCCAGCCCAGCCCCAGGCAGAAGCAGAGCAGCTGTGGGAGGCTCTGGGACAGCCCCAGACCTGAGCATCAGGGCACCTCCCTGGGGGCAGGGACAGGGCAGGATGTGGCCAGCAGGCTGGACTGGCTCTAGTGGGTTGACATTGAGTGAGGGTGAGGAGAGTTTATTCTTCTCTACATTTCCACATGGTCTGACCCAGTGAAAATGCATTTTGGAAACATCTGGAAGGCCCTATGAAATTCTGGAGCCAATTTCCAGCTGACAACCCCAAGAGAACAGCCAGTCCAGCTTATCAGCAGGAGCAGGGAAGTCATTCTGCTGCTGTACTCGGCTCTGGCCACACCTTGAGGACTGTGTCCAGTTCTGGGACCCTCAGTTTAGGAAAGATGTTGAGTTGCTGGAAGGTGTCCAGAGAAGGGCAACAAAGCTGGGGAGGGGTTTGGAGCCCAGCCCTGTGAGGAGAGGCTGAGGGAGCTGGGGTTCCTTAGCCTGGAGAAGAGGAGGCTCAGGGGAGACCTTCTTGCTGTCTACAACTCCCTGAAGGGAGGTTGTAGCCAGGTGGGGGTTGGTCTCTTCTCCCAGACAACCAGCACCAGAACAAGAGGACACAGTCTCAAGCTGCACCAGAGGAGGTTCAGGCTGGATGTTAGGAAGAAGTTCTTCCCAGCAAGAGAGATTGGCCATTGGAATGTGCTGCCCAGGGAGGTGGTGGAGTCCCCATCCCTGGAGGTGTTTAGGAAGAGCCTGGATGAGGCACTTGGTGCCATGGTTTAGTTGATGAGATGGTGTTGGGTGATAGGTGGGACTCGATGATCTCAAAGGTCTTTTCCAACCAGGGTAATTCTGTTCTGTTCTCTTCTATTCTATTATCTGCCAGCAAGACTTCATAAATGGAGTTCTGATTTGCTGCTGGTATGTGAAACGTCTTCCTAGTCCTTCAGGCTTACCAGGTCTCTGGTTCCTACAGGTTCCTACAGATTCCTCTGCAGGAAACCTACAAATGGCTTCCTTCTCATCTCTGCTTTGGGAGGAAGCATTTAATTCACTGTTGAGTGAGATTCAGTGTTAGAATAGCTTCCAGGAGGCTTGCAAGTTTTACAGTGTAGTCAAAGCGCAGGGCATCTGAGGTACAGAGGTTCTCCAGATGCACTGAGAGTTTGGGATGGGGTGGATACTTTTATAGATATGCTGTATTTGGCCAAATGAAATGAAGTAAGTAGGAGGCAATGACTTCACACCTCAGTCCTCCACATCTCACACCAGCTGTTCCCAAATCAGGATGTTTGTACCAGTAAGAGTCTACAGGTGACTCAGAAAGTCCCTAGATGGTCAGAACTGAAGCTCCAGGTGATGGTTTCATCATTATTGATGTTGAAACCCACTTCTGTTGATATTTGGGGGAAAATACTTACCTTGTAGACTCCCTGTGCTGTGCCCACCAGAAATGTTGGCTTTATTGATGCAAAGAAAGGTTCTGAGGGTGATCTGAGTGTGTCCAGAGAAGGGCCACGAGGATGAGCAGAGGGCTGGAGCTGCTCTGCTATGGAGACAGACTGAGAAAGTTGGGGCTGTTCAGTCTGGAGAAGAGAAGGCTCCCAGGAGACCAAATTGTGGCCTTCCAGTATCTGTTGCGGGCTACAAGAAAGCTGGGGAGAGACTTCTGAGGGTGTCAGGGAGTGATAGGAGTGGGGGGAATGGAACAAAACTAGAAATGGGTAGATTCAGACTGGATGTTAGGAAGAAGTTGTTCCCCATGAGGGTGGTGAGAGACTGGCACAGGTTGCCCAGGGAGGTGGTGGAAGCCTCATGCCTGGAGGTTTTTGCAGCCAGGCTGGATGTGGCTGTGAGCAACCTGCTGCAGTGTGAGGTGTCCCTGCCCATGGCAGGGGGTTTGGAACTGCATGTTCCTTGAGGTCCCTTCCAACCCTGGCAATTCTGTGATTCTATGAATCCCACCTCGGGGCCTCAACTCAGCCAGGAGTTATAAGCAGTAGTATTTAATGAAGTAAGTTTTGGGTTCCTTTGTAAAGCATCCAATGTATACACATGTATACATGTGAGATGTATACACATGAATACATGCACATGTGATGAATACATGCACATATGATGAATACATGCACATATGATGAATACATTCACAGTCTCACATGAAGGTTTTCCTTTGTTTCAGTTCCCTGAATCTTTGCATTAGCAGGTAAGATGTTTTTACTGATTGTATTTGATTTTTGTTCCTTTAATCTGCTCAGGGAGAAAGTGCAGGCAGAGACAGAACAGCAGCTTAGCTCTTCAATGCCTTGTGCTTGCTCTGAGAAATGTGTTTCTTTACTTCTAGGTTATTCTCAAGGAAAAAAAAGCCTCAGTCAAGAGCTCAGTAATCAAGCAACCAGAGCTGTACTTCAGGATTCCAGCACAAGGAAACAACTACAGGAAGAGAAAACAGAATTCATCTGGAGAATGTTCAGTACAAGAAGAGTGCAGTTAGGGCAGCCATAGGGAAGGTACCTTTCATGATAAGGCTTTTCAGCACCCAGCAGTCACAGGTTCATCAGACTTCTGGGACTCTGCCTGAGGAGAAGATCACGCTGGGCAAACCCTCTGAACCCAGAGATGTCCAGGGCTTCCACGTGGTTCTGGCTGATCTGATCTTGCACTCCTTACTCTTGACAGCTTGGCCAGTTGGCTTTCTTTAGTTCAGTGTAAAATTTGGCTCAAGGAGATCAAGATTGGCTGCTTTTGGGAACGGGATCTTTCTCTGTAGTTATCTCCAGAAACCCAACAACTCCACCAGTTCAAAGTTTTCACCACCTCAAATGCATACATCCTGCTTGACCGCCACTTTGTACTAAATATTGTAGAGCTGTTTTAACCTAACTTCCTGTTTATAATTTCCTGCTTTCCCCTCTGGAAAGAGCAATTTACTATATTTATAAAGTATTCCATTTGTAGAAGCAATTGGCTTTTTACACTTGGTGTTCCCCATATATTTTATTATGCATCAAAGACAGAGTGAGGAGGTTTTTTGGGTCCATTTTAGTTTTGTTAGTAGTAAAGGTAGGGAATCCTAGAGCTGTATTTTTGAAGGTAGATATTGCTTGTATCTATCCTAGCTACTATTCAGAATTCTATAACTTGGATATATTCTATATTTATGCCATAAAATATATATATATATATATATATCTTGTCTGAATGTACCTGTTAGAGAAGTAGGGTCTTTGCTTAGCATGTGTTGCAAAAGTAGTAAGCTGATGTTAGCAAAAGACCAAGCTTTGTTTGGCAGCTAGTACTGTGAGAGCATAATCTCAGCTTTTCTCTATTCTTTAAGTTATTCTCCCCAGCCTAATGTTAATATATTTTAGGGAGGAGGAAGGATAAGTTTCAGGGCTGGAGCCTGTTGTTAATATGTTTTAGGGAGGAGGAAGGATAAGTTTCAGGGCTGGAGCCTGCTGTTAATATGTTTTAGGGAGGAGGAAGGATAAGTTTCAGGGCTGGAGCACCTCTCCTGTGAGGACAGACTGAGGGAGTTGGAGCTGTTCAGTCTGGAGAAGAGAAGGCTCCCAGGAGACCTTCTTGAGCCCTGAAAGGGTCTACAAAGAAACTGGGGAGGGACTTTTTAGGGTGACAGGGAGTGATAGGATTAGGGTGGAGTGGAGCAAAACTAGAAATGGGTAGACTGAGATTGGATGTTAGGAAGAAGTTGTTCCCCATGAGGGTGGTGAGAGACTGGCACAGGTTGCCCAGGGAGGTGGTAGAAGCCTCATGCCTGGAGGTTTTGAAGGCCAGGCTGGATGTGGCTGTGAGCAGCCTGCTGTAGTGTGAGGTGTCCCTGTCCATGGCAGGGGGGTTGGAACTGGATGCTCCTTAAGGTCCCTTCCAGCCCTAACAATTCTAGGAGTCTAAATTGTCTCTGTTAAGGCTCAACACATTATCATTTAAACCAATTTGAAGCTAAGACTTCTGATGCATTTATGTTATTATTTTGTTTGTAAATCGAACCAAATTGGAACATGTAAACAAATTCTATGACTTAAGTTCTTAAGTTTACATGTCTGCTTTTCCAAAGAAAACAGTCAAAGCTGGAAGGCTTGTAACTGTCAGCTACTTGCAACCATTCTAAGTCCCCAAATGGATCACTTTCAGCATGCCTTCTGTGCTCCATTAGAAAAGAGTGGGGGGAGAAAAAGCAACTTAGGGAAGAACCCTTGCATGTTGAAGGCTCCAGCTGATGTCAGTGTAAGTTTAGCAACCTGAAGAATGTGGGAATAGTCTGAACCAGTGTTCTGGTTGTGAACTTGGAACAAAGAAGCAATTACTGTTTTGAAGGATCTGTTCTCAAATAGAGAGAGAGAGAGAGAGGCAAACCAAACCAGGGGCAACTGGCAGTATCAGAGCACATGTTAGAAACCAAATGCAAGCCCAGCCAACAGTCTTGACAGTGTTTGATTAGTGTAAGTAGCCATTGAGAGGAAACCATTGTATTTTTAAAACCAAACAGCATGAATTCATCCAGAGAAGCCTCATTTTATACAGAGAAGTAATTCTATCTAGTGGTCATTGATGACAGTGTTCATTAAGACAGTGGAGTCTGAGAACTACCAGAATTAAAGAGGAATTATATTGTATCTGCACGGTGTCTTTTTATACCTTAATAAAATTGTACCTACCTATTTTCAAGCTGTATTCTCAGCCAGGCACTGCTGGTGGTGGTGGTCTATAAAATGTTGTTACTATGACTGCACATAACTCTTCTGTGTCTCCTCAGTGTGATTTCAAGTGCACTGGTAACTGCAGTTTCCAGAGCCCAATTATTCCAGATTCAGTCAGCCCACTGCACTGCATTCTTCCACGCTGCCTTGCCACCTCCTCCCCTCCTGTGCCTCCAAAACCGTGGAGTGGAATGTGCTGATTGAAAAATTTCAGTGCTAGAATGCCATTCATACAGAGAAGCCCTAGCAAACACATTTCCATATGTGATTATTCAATAAATTATTTATACACCCTAAAATTAACATTCCAGTCTCTGACAACGACATTTGACAATCAGATGAAAGAAAAATCTCAGTGAAGCACAAATGTTAATGAAGTGGTTCAAAGAAGAAGCAGGAAGGAACAGCTTTGAAAGGGTCACTTTTCCAGGTCCCTTACTGATCAATAAAACATACAGCCACTTCGTCACAGAAACATCTGTGTCCCTAAATCACAGAATTGTCAGGGTTGGAAGGGACCTCAAGGAGCATCCAATTCCAGCCCTGCTGCCATGGGCAGGGACACCTCACACTACAGCAGGTTGCTCACAGCCACATCCAGCCTGGCCTGAAAAACCTCCAGGGATGAGGCTTCCACCACCTCCCTGGGCAACCTGTGCCAGTCTCTCACCACCCTCATGGGGAACAACTTCTTCCTGACATCCAATCTCAATCTACCCATTTCAAGTTTTGCTCCATTTCCCCCACTCCTATCACTCCCTGGCACACTCAAAAGTCCCTCCCCAGCTTTCTTGTAGGCCCCCTTCAGATCCTGGAAGGCCACAAGAAGGTCTCCTCAGAGCCTTCTCTTCTCCAGAATGAACAGCCCCAACTCTCTCAGTCTGTCTCCATAGCAGAGCAGCTCCAGCCCTCTGCTCATCCTCATGGCCCTTCTCTGGACACCTTCCAGCACCTCCAGATCCTTCTTGGAACAGAGGCTCCAGACCTGGACACAGAGCTCCAGGTGTGGTCTCAGCAGAGTGGAGCAGAGGGGGAGAATCCTCTCCCTGGCCCTGCTGGCCACATTTCTCTTGCTGCAGCTCAGGCTCTGTTTGGCTCTCTGGGCTGCAAGTGCTCACTGCTGGCTCCTGTTGAGCTTCTCATCCACCAGCACCCCCAAGGCCTTTTCTCCAGGGCTGCTCTCAGGCCAGTCCCTGCCCAGCCTGCATTTAGTTGTGGGCAATCTTTTCATTTCTGATTCTAATGCCCTTGGTCCTGATGCAGTAAGGCATTCCCACACTTATGTGGCCTGAATTATGACCTAAAAGAAATGCAGGGAGAACACTTCCCACATGCAGGTCTGCAGGTGCTTGTGCATCATAATTTACCTGTCTGGTCTCCTGGCAGCTGCTGTTTCACTACACTGAATTGATATTCCTCCAGTCATCTCAGTGAGTTTTATTGCTCACCTTTACCCTTAGGGCTCACTCAGGTTTCTCTGTGCTAGGAGCAAACTGGAGTAGGAGTTCCAAGAAGTCTTCTCTGCCTCTTTATTCCAATAACCATAGGAGCACAAAGTGATTTTTATAAGCTGAAGTAGGAGGTCCAAGAAGTCTTCTCTGCCTCTTTATTCCAATAACCATAGGAGCACAAAGTGATTTTTATAAGCTGAAGTAGGAGGTCCAAGAAGTCTTCTCTGCCTCTTTATTCCAATAACCATAGGAGCACAAAGTGATTTTTATCAGCTGAAGTAGGAGGTCCAAGAAGTCTTCTCTGCCTCTTTTATTACAATAACCAAAGGAGCACAGAGTGACTTTTACAAGCTCTTGTATCCTCTTCGCTTTGGATAAAGACCCAGATGTAAGATCAAATAATAACAGAGCCTCAGGGTCAGTGTCATTTACTTGCTGAAGTTGATGGACCTGCTGTACCAGCCATAGTTCTTCTGCTTGTGACATCTGATCCAACCCACACTTCACTGAGAATGGAAGGATTTCATATCCCTCCTTAAAGCAAAAAGCTCACCAGGCTGCATCTTCCTCTTTTCCTTTCTACAGTGGCAAATCATAGAAGAAAGGTCAATGAATGCCTGTGAGTGGAAGAAAGTACATTAAAATCTACCTGCAGTTCCCTGGTGAATGGTGCTGCAGACCTCTTAGCTCTATACATCTTACCTATGCTATGTGTTTATCACAGCCAATCATTCAGTCTGGCTTGGGAGCCTTTGGAAACTATTGCAGCAGGCACAAACTATATGCTGTATTTGCAGGAGAGGAAAGTCTGCACTCACCTACTAACCTGGGCCGGAGAGATGGCCCAGGGGAATCTCATGAGGGTCAACAAGAGCAAGGGCAGGGTTCTGCACCTGGGCTGGAACAATCCTCACTGTCAGTACAGACTGGGGGAGGAGGTGAGAGAAAGCAGCCCTGAGAAAAAGGACTTGGGGGTGCTGGTGGATGAGGAGCTGGCCAGGAGCAGGCAGTGTGAGCTTGCAGCACAGAAGGCAAATCACAGCCTGGGCTGCATCCAAAGCAGCACTGCCAGCAGAGCCAGAGAGGTGATTCTGCCGCTTTGTCTGCTCTGCTGAGACCTCACCTGGAGTGCTGTGTGCAGATCTGGAGCCCTCAGCACAGGAAGGACATGGAGCTGATGGAGAGGGTCCAGGGGAGGCCACAAAAATGATTGGGGGGTTGGAGCAGCTCTGCTACAAGGACAGGCTGAGGGAGTTGGGGGTGTTCAGCCTAGGGAAGAGGAGGCTCCAGGGAGACCTAATAGCGGCCTTTGAGTACCTGAAGGAGGCTACAGGAAGGATGCAGAGAGACTCTTTGCAAAGGCATGCAGGGAACAGGATGAGTGGCAATGGCTTCACACTAGAGCAGAGCAGATTTAGATTGGATGTGAGGAACAAGTTTTTTACTATGAGGGTGGTGGAACACTGGAACAGGTTGCCCAGGGAGGTGGTTGAGGCTCCTTCCCTGGAGATACTCCAGGTGAGACTGGAGGAGGCCCTGGGCAGCCTGATGGAGTTGGGGATGTCCCTGCTGACTGCTGGGAGGTTGGACTGGATGGGTTCTGGAGGTCCCTTCTGGCCCAGACCATTCTATGGTTCTGTGATTCTAACTTTAGTGATTTTAGAGTCCTAAATGAAATTAAAATCTCATGAGCAAAGGAGGTTCCTAGAATAATGATTAAAGAGAAAGCTAAGCCCCAAGGAGGATGGCTTTGGTGTGTTTGGGGTAAAGCAGGATTTTAGGCATAATTTCAGATTTAAAACCAGTTATGGTTGTGGAAGATTAGCTTTATTACAGGTTGAGAGATGGTTGCAAAACTTAATAGTTCTCTCTGAATCTGCCTGAAAATAAGACTACAAAACTGACCAAACAACCTCTAATGCAGTACTGTGTCGAGAAGACTTCTGGGGATGGGAGCCAGCAATGTGCTCTTGTGGCCAAGAAGGCCAATGGCATCCTGGGGTGGATTGGAAGGGCTGTGGTGAGTAGGTCGAGAGAGGTTCTCCTCCCCCTCTATGCTGCCCTGGTGAGGCTGCAACTGGACAGACCTCAGACAACTGCTTGAAAGAGTTCAGCAGAGAGCCACAAAGATGATTAGGGGAGTGGAAGATCTTCCTCATGAGGAGAGCCTGAGGGAACTGAGGGCTCTGTAGCTGAGAGAGGAAGAGCCTGAGAGGTGTCCTCCTTCATGATGATCAAGATGTGCAGGGTGAGTGCCCAGAGGCTGGAGCCAGGCTCTGCTGGGGGATGCCCAATGCCAGCACAAAGGGCAGTGGTGGAAGCTGAGGCAGAGGAAGCTCCATGGAAACAGAAGGAAGAATTTTTTCCCCTGTGAGGGTGACAGAACACTGGAAGAGGCTGCCCAGGGGGGTTGTGGAGTCTCCCTCTGTGGAGATATTCAAGACCTGCCTGGGTGTGTTCCTCTGTGACCTGCTCTAGGTGACCCTGCTCTGACAAGGGGGTTGGACTGGATGAGCTTTCAAGGTCCCTTCCAGCCCCTGGCCTTCTTTAATTCTGTGATTCTGTATGTAAGCAGAGGATTATCATCTAGAAGTATTACTGTCCCTGCATAGGCATAAGTGAGATCATTTTAAACAAGTTTCAAACACTGGGGGTATTCTGGGAGAATCTGCAGGAATGTGCTGCCTGCTGCAGTACATTGATGGGAAATAACAGCCCATTATGCTTGTCCATGTGAAGGTCAGATTGAATTAGGGAATGTGTTCAAGCAGCTTTGCAAGCAGACCCAAGCTCATCCTGCTCGTCCATGAGGCAAATGCAATCTTGTGCTTTGAACCTGCAAAAGGATTTAGGTGTGTGTTTGATGGATTCATTGCCTCTACCTTCAGCTGTTCAGAAGAAAGCTGCAGAGCTTATGATGATTGTTTCCATGGTCAGCAGAGAGTTAGAGGCATCCTTTGAAGGTGATTCATGGAATCATAGAATCAATAAGGTTGGAAAAGACCTCAAAGTCCAACCTGTCACCACAGACCTCATGACTACTAAACCATGGCACCAAGTGCCACATCCAATCCCCTCTTGAACACTTGCAGGGATGGTGACTCCACCACCTCCCTGGGCAGCACATTCCAATGGCCAACAACTCTCTCTGGGAAGAAGTTTCTCTTCATCTCCAGCCTAAACCTCCCCTGGCACAGCTTGAGACTGTGTCCTCTTGTTCTGGTGCTGCTTGCCTGGGAGAAGAGACCAACCTCTGCCTGTCTACAAGCTCCCTTCAGCCTGCCAGTACCTGAAGGGGGCTACAGGAAGGATGCAGAGAGACTGTTTGCAAAGGCCTGCAAGGACAGGACCAGGGGCAATGGCTTCAAACTAGAGCAGAGCAGGTTTAGATTGGCTGTTAGGAACAAGTCCTTTCCTATGAGGTTGGTGGAAGACTGGCACAGGTTTCCCAGGGAGGTGGTTGAGGTTCCTTCCCTGGAGATCTTCAGGGTGAGGCTGGAGGAGGCCCTGGGCAGCCTGATCTAGTTGGGGATGTCCCTGCTGACTGCAGGGAGGTTGGACTGCGTGAGCTTTGGAGGTCCCTTCTGACCAAATAGGTTCTACAAGGCTAATTGCTTGGTCCTACACTTGGGTCACAACAACCCCATACAATGCTACAAACTTGAGGAAAAGTGGACGGGAAGATGCCCACTGGCAAAGGACCTGGCAGTATTTGCTGGACAGCTGGCTATGTATGAGCCAGCAGTGTGTCCAGGGGAACAAGAAGGCCAACAGCATCCTGACTTGCATCAGAAACAGTGTGGCCAGCAGGGGTAGGGACGTGATCATGTTCCTGTGCTCAGCACTGGTGAGGCCAGTGAGCATCGATCCGTTCTCCCAAGTAACAGATGATAGGACAAGAGGAAACAGTCTCGAGTCGAGCCAGGGGAGGTTCAGGTTGGATATTAGGGGAGGAAATGGATAACAGGAAATAATTCCTTCTCAGAAAGGGTTTTAAAGCACTGGACCGGGCTGCTCAGGGAAGTGGAGTCACCATCCCTGCAGGTATTTGAATACCAGAGCTAACAATGTGGTGCTTAGGGGCAAACCACCACTTAGGGTTCAAACCACTACTGGTGGTGACCTAGCAGCGGCTGTGTTAGCAGCTGGACTCCATGATACTGAAAAGTCTCTTCCAGCCGAAAGGATTTTATGATTCTATGATTTTACAACTCGGCTATTCCAACAATTTGCTTCAGAAGACGTTAGCTCTGTTTCCTCTGCCCGCACGGCAAGGCTACAGCTCCACGGCGCATCCGGCGGCACTCGCCTGTGCTCGGCGGGGCTGAGCTGGGCAGCGGCACCGGGATGGGTACCGGCAACCGGATGGGCAGCGGCACCGAGCTGGGCAGCGGCACCGGGATGGGTACCGGCAACCAGATGGGCAGCGGCACCGAGCTGGGCAGCGGCACCGGGATGGGTACCGGCAACCGGATGGGCAGCGGCACCGAGCTGGGCAGCGGCACCGGGATGGGTACCGGCAACCAGATGGGCAGCGGCACCGAGCTGGGCAGCGGCGCCGGGAAGGGCAGCGGCGCCGGGAAGGGCAGCGGCGCCGCAGCTCTCCCTCCAACAAAAGCGCTGAGGGGGACGCCTGGTGTAAAGCGATGCTCATAGCACCTCCGGCTGCTCCTTCCTGCACCGGCGCCGCTGCGGAGCTCGCTCTCTGCTGGCGCCGAAGAGCAGGCGCGGGCAGGAGCGTGCAGCATTCCTTCAGCACATCTCCACATGTCTTATAATGACAGCTTTGGGCTCCCCAGTTCAGGAGGGACAGGGATCTCCCGGAGAGAGTCCAAGGGAGGGCTACAAGGATGCTGAAGGGACTGGAGCACTGCCTGGTGAGGAGAGGCTGAGAGCCCTGGGGCTGCTTAGTCTGGAGAGGAGAAGGCTGAGAGGGGATCAATGTCTATCAATATCTGAGGGCTGGGGGGCAAGAGGCAGGGCACAGGCTCTGCTCACTTGCACCCTGGGATAGGACAAGGGGCAATGGATAGAAACTCCAGCACAGGAGGTTCCACCTCAACGTGAGGAGGAACTTCTTCACTGGGAGGCTCACAGAGCCCTGGAACAGGCTGCCCAGAGAGGTTGTGGAGTCTCCTTCTGTTTCCTACTGTCCAGTCTAAAGCTACCCAGCGGCAGCTTGAGGCCATTCCCTCTTGTTCTATCACTAATGACCTGTGAGAAGAGACCAGCAGCAGCCTCTCCACAAGGTCCTTTTAAGCAGCTGTTGACAGCAATGAGGTCTCCCCTCAGCCTCCTCTGTTTCACACTAACCATCCCCAGCTCCTTCAGTCTCTCTGCATCAGATTTATTCTCCAGGCCCTTCACAGCTTCCTTGCCCTCCTCTGCCCTGGCTCCAGCACCTCCACATCTCTCTTGTACTGAGGTGCCCAAAACTGGACATTACGCTCCAGGTGTGGCCTCACCAGAGCTGAGTCCCAGGGGACAATCCCCTCCCTGCTCCTGCTAGTCACAGCATTTCTGACCCCAGCCAGGATGCCACTGGCATTCTAGGCCACCTGGGCACTCTGTTGGCTCGTATTCAGCTGCTAGTCTATCAGAAATCCTTAGAGATCATCTAATCCAACCTCCCTGCCACAGGCAGGGATGCCTCTCAACTAGCCCAGGTTACTCAAGGTCCCATCCAACCTGGCCTCGAACATCTCCAGGGAGAGGGTATCCAGACCCTCTGGACAATCCCTACCAGAGTCCTGCCACCCTTGAAGCAAAGAATTTCATTGTACTTTTTCCCTGTGAGGGTGACAGAGCCCTGAAACAGGCTGTCTAGGGGGGCTGCAGAGTCTCCCTCTCTGGAGATATTCAAGACCTGCTCCAGGTGACCCTGCTCTGGAAGGGGGGGTGGACTGGATGAGCTTTTTGGGGTCCCTTCCAGCTCCTAACATTCTGTGGTTCTGTGATAACATAACTACATGCTCCAGCACGTGTGCCTGAGCTAACTGCTGATGCCATTTCATCCTCAGCTCATCAGTCTGCTTCTCATGTGGTCCCCATTCAATCCCACAACAGAGATGACAAATCCCTGTAGGTGATATGGATTTCTTGTTTTCTCTTTCTCATTCAGTGCCCTGAGTTGCTGCAGCAGCTATCATGTGTAACAAGCAAACATGTTCTTCTTCCTTTGCATGGCTTGTCGAAGTGCAGGCTCACTGCTGGAAAGAGACCTCCTCCAGTGCTTGGCAAAGGCAGAGCATAAGTTATTACACACTGCTATTCCAGCATTTGGTATTTATCAGAAGCCTTGCTGCAATTATCCTAGAGCTCCAGCTGCCCCCCAGAGGGTCTGGTTTGGCAAGGGAACATTCTCTAGACAGCAAGAAGGGTCTGGAAATATCTACCTGAGTCACTAAGCAAACAGCTGTGGTGGAGTCAGACCTCTCTGTTACTGCTGCTCATACTCACTCCAAGGACACAGCTGAGTCAATGGCCAGTCCTGATACAAGGGCTCCAGATTGCAGACCAGTGTCTAGGCAAAAAATCACCTTCTGCAGCAGCCCAGTGGCTGCAAAGTTCTTGCTTCAGGACATCAGCACAGCCTGGTGAGGAGGCTTTTCTGGGCTGCGAGTCCCGCGCCTGCTCCACGCAATAGGATGTGTGCCTCCTTTGTGACACAAATACATCTCTTATCACACAAGGGACACAGGTGGAATCCTGGGTGAGCAGACTGCTGCCATTATGAGAGGCTCAATAGGAGCTGTCAGTGTGCACTTGCAGCCCAGAAGGCCAACCAGAGCCTGGGCTGCATCAAGAGAAGCATAGCCAGCAGGGCGAGAGGTGTGATTGTCCCCCTCTGCTCCACTCTGCTGAGACCACACCTGGAGCTCTGTGTCCAGTTCTGGAGCCCCTATTACAAGAAGGATGTGGAGGTGCTGGAAGGTGTCCAGAGAAGGGCCACAAGGATGAGCAGAGGGCTGGAGACAGACTGAGGGAGTTGGGGCAGTTCAGTCTGGAGAAGAGAAGGCTCCCAGGAGACCTTCTTGTGGCCTTCCAGGATCTGAAGGGGGGTACAAGAAAGCTGGGGAGGGACTTTTGAGTGTGCCAGGGAGTGATAGGAGTGGGGGGAATGGAGCAAAACTTGAAATGGGTAGATTCAGATTGGATGTCAGGAAGAAGTTGTTCCCCACGAGGGTGGTGAGAGACTGGCACAGGCTGTCCAGGGAGGTGGTGGAAGCCTCATGCCTGGAGGTTTTTGCAGCCAGGCTGGATGTGGCTGTGAGCAACCTGCTGTAGTGTGAGGTGTTCCTGCCCATGGCAGGGGGCTTGGAACTGGCTGATCCTTGAGGTCCTTTCCAGCCCTGATAATTCTGTGATTCTATACATGAGCATACACAAGTGGCCTTGTCACAGGGCTGGATGTGCTCTCATTGCACAGCACCAGCACTTTAACCATTTACTAGTTGTGCTTCCAGCCACATGAAAGGCTTGAAAGGCTCCAGAGAAGGAGACTCCACAACCTCTCTGGGCAGCCTGCTCCAATGCTCTGCGAACCTCCCAGTGAAGAAGTTCTTCCTGATGTTGGGGTGGAACCTCCTGTGCTGGAGTTTCTATCCATTGCCCCTTGTCCTATCCCAGGGTGCAAGTGAGCAGGGCCTGTGCCCTGCCTCTTGCCCCCCAGCCCTCAGATATTGATAGGCATTGATCAGATCTCCTCTCAGCCTTCTCTTCTCCAGACCAAACACTTCTCACTGCACTGAGCCTTGTTGAACCTCATCAGGCTCCTCTGTGCCCAGCTCTCAGTCTGTCCAAATCTCTGAATGGCCTCACAGCCTTCAGGTGTCTCAGCCAAGCCTCTCAGTTTGGTACCAGCAGCAAACTTGCTGAGCAGACTCTGTCTGTCCCCTCATTAATGTCATTGATGAAGATGTTGAACAGGACCAGACCCAGCACTGATCCCTGGGGCTTTGGAGCACAGCCCTATGAGGAGAGGCTGAGGGAGCTGGGGTTGCATAGCCTGGAGAAGAGGCTCAGGGAAGATCTTATTGCTCTCTACCACTGCCTGAAGGGAGGTTGTAGGCAGGTGGGGGTTGGTCTCTTCTCCCAGGCAACCAGCACCAGAACAAGAGGATACAGTCTCAAGCTGTGCTAGGGGAAGTTTAGGCTGGAGGTGAGGAGAAAGTTCTTCCCAGCAAGAGTAATTGGCCATTGGAATGTGCTGCCCAGGGAGGTGGTGGAGTCACCATCCCTGGAGGTGTTCAAAAAAGGCTTGGATGTGGCACTTGGTGCCATGGTTTAGTTGATCAGATGGTGCTGGGTGATAGGTTGGACTGGATGATCTCAAAGGTCTTTTCCAACCTGGTTAATTCTATTATTCTATTCTATTCTATTCTATTCTATTCTATTCCATTCCATTCCATTCCATTCCATTCCATTCCATTCCATTCCATTCCATTCCATTTCTTTCTATTCTATTCTACTCTAGTCTACTCTAGTCTACTCTAGTCTACTCTATTGTACTCTACTCTATTCTATTCTGTTCTACTCTACTCTACTCTGCTCTACTCTATTCTATTCTATTCTATTCTATGGGACTCCACCTGTTACAGCTCTCCAGGTGGACTTGGCAAGTGAAGACACCATGTGCCAATCCAGATTAAAAGATTTAAGTAAGACCTGTTCCTCATCAAGTTCTTCTTCTTGGCAGAGCACTGCTTTTCCTAAGGCATGTTGTGAATGTCCCTCATTGGCAGCTTTCTGTAAAGCCAGACACAACTCTTGGCCTTGGGGGGAGGGGGGATCCCTAACCCTCCCCTCGGTGGCCCTGGAGTCTGCTTCTCAATTCTATTTAAACACCTAATCCCACTGGAGAATCTGAGCCCTGGTCTCTCACAGGATTTTGAAAAGTGCTTAACTCCTCTAGATTTCAGTGCTTTAAATAGCACAGCTGGCCTAGGGTTTAAAGGCACAGCTTTGAAAGGTTGTCTCTTGGAGAAACAGAAATTTTCTTTAATTATTACTTTTTAGTTTAGTTTAGTTTAGTTTAGTTTAGTTTAGTTTAGTTTAGTTAGAAAATCTGCCCCTCAAGTGCAGAACTTTGGAAGTAAAAAAAAACCTAAAGAGGTAAAAAAAAATCAGACCTCAGCCTGCACTTCCTAATTTTTTGGGTTTTTTTTTCATTCATACTTGAAAGACTTTTGCCATGACCAGAGTGACTACCAGGCCTAAAGTAGATTTCCCTTTCCAAACACTCCCCAGTGACAGCTCTGTAGCATAACGATGCTTTATCCCGTGGCAGGGACAAAATAAATTGCTTTTTCCAGCACACAGAGAGAGCTTTAGCCAAAGAGCAATCCCACTGGAAAAAGGATTGTCCAGCTTTCAGAGGATCACAGGATGTCAGGGGTTGGAAGGGACCTCCAGAGATCATCGAGTCCAACCCCTCTGCCAGAGCAGGAGCAGAGAACCCAGCACAGGTCACACAGGAATGCATCCAGGTGGGGCTTGAAAGGCTCCAGAGAAGGAGACTCCACAACCTCTCTTGGGCAGCCTGTTCCAGTGCTCTGTGAATATCCCAGTGAAGAAGTTCCTCCTCATTTGGAGCTAGAATGTCCTATGCTGGAGTTTCTATCCATTGCTCCTTGCCTTATCCCAAGGTGCAAGAGAGCAGAGCCTGTGCCCTCCCTCTTGAGCCCCAGCACCCAGATATTGATAGACATTTATTAAATCCCCTCTCAGTCTTCTCATCCCCAGACTAAACAGCCCCAGGGCTCTCAGCCTCTCCTCCAGTCCTTTCAGCATCCTCATAGCCCTCCCTTGGACTCTGTTTCCTATACCAAATAAAGCCTCGGCAGCAGGCAGCAGCCTCCTCTGGAGAAGCCAGGGGGAGTGAAACCTCGTGCAAGTTTTGGGGCATAGGAAGTTCCATGGAAACAGGAGGAAAATTTTTTTCCCTGTGAGGGTGACAGAACACTGGAAGAGGCTACCCAGGGTGGGATGTGGAGATATTAAAGACCTGCCTGGATGTGTTCCTCTGTGATCTGCTCTAGGTACTCCTGCTCTGGCAGGGGGGTTGGACTGGATGAGCTTTTGCAGTCCCTTCAAGCCCCTGGCATTCTGCGAGTAAGTGTAGGGTGTTACTGGAAGGTAGCTCCCCTGAAGGGAGGTTGTAGGCAGGTGGGGCTTGGTCTCTTCTCCCAGGCAACTAGCAACAGAACAAGAGGACACAGTCTCAAGCTGTGCCAGGAGAAGTTTAGGCTGGAGGTGAGGAGAAAGTTCTTCCCAGCAAGAGTAATTGGCCATTGGAATGTGCTGCCCAGGGAGGTGGTGGAGTCACAATCACTGGAGGTGTTCAAAAAAGGCTTGGATGTGGCACTTGGAGCCATGGTTTAGTTGTCAGGAGGTGTTAGGTATTAGGTAATAGGTTGGACTTGATGATCTCTGAGGTCTTTTCCAACCTTATTGATTCTCTGATTCTAACCAAAGGCTGAGACAGCTGCATCCTCCCAGTGCCTGAAATGCAGAGTTTTCATTTTTCATAGGGTGCAAATTTCTCCCATGTTTATCACCTGGGTGAATTACAACAATGACAGATCTTTGGGATATGCAGCTTGTTATTTCTAAACTCCCCAAGATGTAAGGCAGTGAAAGCTTCTTTTTCAGAAAGCTTCTCCTGAAATTGGACTTCTCAAGCAGTCCAATTGGACTCTTCAGTCTGGAGAAGAGAAGGCTCCCAGGTGACCAAATTGTGGCCTTCCAGTATCTGAAGGGGGCTACAAGAAGGCTGGGGAGGGACTTCTCAGGAGATCAGGTAGTGATAGGACTAGGGGGAATGGAATGAAGCTGGAGGTGGGCAGATTCAGGCTGGATATGAGGAGGAAGTTCTTCAGCATGAGAGTGGTGAAGCCCTGGAATGGGTTGTCCAGGGAGGTGGTTGAGGCCCCGTCCCTGGAGGTGTTTAAGCCCAGGCTGGATGAGGCTGTGGCCAGCCTGATGTAGTGTGAGGTGTCCCTGCCCATGGCAGGGGGGTTGGAACTAGATGATCCTTGTGGTCCCTTCCAACCCTGAGTGATACCATGATGATACCATGATACTAAGTGATCTGCTCTGAGGGGGTCTCCTGGCCATGTCTACATGCTGCAACCCATGTCCCAAACTCTCTCTTTTTGTGGGAGATCAAGACTATGAAGGGGAAAAAAGAAGTAAATTACATCTCTTGGTGCACAGGCTTGCTCTAACACCTGCTTCTGGAAATCACAGCCAAACAAAGCAGAAAAACCTCACTGCAGTTGATATTCCATAGTGAACAGAGCGTGGTCCCTGGCTCTCAAGAACCCTGCAAGCTGTGTGAGCCACAGTATGCATTAGAATTGAAATAAAAGCCAATTGGCCACAGGACTTCCCATTAAACCAGGCAAATAAAACCACACACACACACACAAAGCCCCAAACAACCAAAAAACCCAAACACAACTCATCACAATTGTTTGTTTATTTTTCATGTGTGTGTGTGTGTGTGTGTGTGTGTGTGCAGCAAAGCTCCCAAGGATTGCTGAGCCTGAAAGGATCAATCTGGGAGCATTCTCCCACATGAGCAGAAAGGCAGAGCAAGATGTGAGAGCTCTGGGCAAGGCTTCAGGGCTGGCATAGCAAGGTCATAGTATCACAGAATATTAGAGGTTGGAAGGGACTTCCAGAGATCATTCAGTCCAACCCCCCCCTGCCAGAGCAGGGTCACCCAGGGCAGTCTGCACAGGAATGCATCCAGGTGGGTTTGGAATGTGTCCAGAGAAGAAGACTCCACAGCCTCTCTGGGCAGCCTGCTCCAGGGCTCTGTCACCCTCACTCTAAAGTAGTTTCTCCACATACTGAGGTGAAACCTTCTCTGGTCAAGTTTGTCTCCACTGTTCCTTGTCTTATTGCTGTGCACCACCCAAAAGAGCTTGGCCCCCTCCCCTTGACACCCAGTCCTCAGCTATTGATAGACATTGATCAGATCCCCTCTCAGCCTTCTCTTCTCCAGACTAAACAGCCCCAGGGCTCTCAGTCTCTCTTCCCAGGGGAGATGCTCAAGTCCCTTAAGCATCCTCCTGGCTCTCCCTTGGACTCTCTCCAGCAGGTCTCTGTCTCTCTTGAGCTGGGGAGCCTGGAACTGGACACAGGATTGCAGCTGTGGTCTGAGCAGGGCAGAGCAGAGGGGGAGCAGAACCTCCCTAGCCCTGCTGGCCACACTTTTCTTGCTGCCCCCCAGGATCCCATTGGCTCTCTTGGCCACCAGGGCACATTGCTGTCCCATGCAGAACTTGCTGTCCACCAGCACTCCAAGGTCTTTCTCCATGGAGCTGCCCTCCAGCAGGGCAGCCTCTAACCTGTCCTGAAACCTGCTGTTATTCCTCCCCAGGTGCAGGACCCTGCCCTTGTCCTTATTGAACTCCATGAGGTTTGCCTGCAGCCAGCTCTCAGGCTGTGCAGCTCTGGCTGGATGGCAGCACAGCCTGGCAGGTGTCAGCCACCCCCCAGTTTTGTGTCATCAGCAACTTGCTGAGGGTACTCTCAGTGCCCTCAGCCAGGTTGCTGATAAAGATATTGAACATAACTGGACCCAGTACTGATCCCTGGGGAACACCACTGACCACAGGCCTCCAAGTTGACTCTGCCACTTCTGTCTGCAGTTAAGCCTCAGTAACAGCTAGGGTAGTGAGAACTAGAGCTGTGCCCCTGCCCTTGTTAACCCTCAGCAGCAGTGGCCCCCTCCTTTTGAAAGTAAAAGAAGGGTTTCGGATACCAGAGGATTTGGAGCAGAGGTTCTGGATATTTTAATGCTGTTCAGGCTTCACTCACCATGAATATCACTTTACAGCTTGGCACACAAGCAGTCCATTTCTGGGGCATGAGAAAATGAAATCTGTTGTAACTGTATTCAAAGCCTTCTGGCCCAAATCTGTTTCTGGTGCAACTCCAGGGGTTTCCCAGTGGTGTTGCAGCAAGAATAAACTCTTGGTCTTGCTGTACTTTGCAATACACTATTTCTGATTAAAAGATGAAGATAAACCTTTGTTTCCATACCTGTGAGATCCAAAAACTTATTCATGTCCATGAATGAGTAGGAAAAGGGGGGGAAAAAAAGGAGCAAACAAGGGAAGTGATCTGATCCAAGTGCCTGGGAAAGGAAACTTGGAGAACAAAAAGCAGTAATAAAAATAAGGCTATCAACTTTATAAATTGGAATGTGAGGAAGCTATGTGAATCATAGAATCACAGAGTTGTCAGGTCTGGCAGGGACCTCAAGGAACATCCAGTTCCAACCCCCCTGCCACGGGCAGGGGCACCTCACACTACAGCAGGTTGCTCACAGCCACATCCAGCCTGGCCAGAAAAACCTCCAGGCATGAGGCTTCCACCACCTCCCTGGGCAGCCTGTGCCAGTGTCTCACCGCCCACATGGGGAAGAACTTCTTCCTGACATCCAGTCTGAATCTCCCCATTTCTAGTTTTGCTCCATTCCCCCCCAGCCTATCAGTCCCTGACACACTCAAAAGCCCCTCCCCAGCTTTCTTGTAGCCCCCTTCAGATACTGGAAGGCCACGAGAAGGTCTCCTGGGAGCCTTCTCTTCTCCAGACTGAACAACTCAGTCTGTCTCTACAGCAGAGCAGCTCCAGCCCTCTGCTCATCCTCATGGCCCTTCTCTGGACACCTTCCAGCACCTCCACATCCTTCTGGCAATAGAGGCTCCAGAACTGGACACAGAGCTCCAGGTGGGGTCACACCATCACGGAGCAGAGGGGGACAATCACCTCACTCGCCCTGCTGGCTATGCTTCTCTTGATGCAGCCCAGGCTCTGGTTGGCCTTCTGGGCTGCAAGTGCACACTGACAGCTCCTATTGAGCCTCTCATAATGGCAGCAGTCTGCTCACCCAGGATTCCACCTGTGTCCCTTGTGTGATAAGAGATGTATTTGTGTCACAAAGGAGGCACACATCCTATTGCGTGGAGCAGGCGTAGGACTCACAGCCCAGAAAAGCCTCCTCACCAGCCGTGCTGATGTCCTGAAGCAAGAACTTAGCAGCCACTGGGCTGCTGCAGAAGGTGATTTTTTGCCTAGACACTGGTCTGCAATCTGGAGCCCTTGTGTCAGGACTGGCCATTGACCCTGAGACCCTAAAAAGTCCCTCCCCAGCTTTCTTGTAAGACCCTTCAGATACTGGAAGGCCACAAGAAGGTCCTTGTGGATGCTAATAATCTAATGCATTACTAATAGCATTAACCCTATAAACTAATGCATGTAATTGATAATTATGTCTCAAATAGTGCTTGCTATGCTCTGCATAAAGGATAATTGCTCTTCTTTTCTTGTCCACAATGCAGTTGCTAAAACAAGGTGTTAGAACAAGCCTATGCACCAAACGATGTAATTTACTTCATGGTCTTGATCTCCCACAAAAAGAGAGATTTAGGGACATGGGTTGCAGTGTGTAGATATGGTCAGCACTTGTTAGGTCACACCTTGAGTCCTGTGTCCAGTTCTGGGCCCCTCAGTTTAGGAAAGATGTTGAGATGCTGGACGGTGTCCAGAGAAGGGCAACGAGGCTGGAGCACAGCCCTGTGAAGAAAGGCTGAGGGAGCTGGGGCTGCTTAGCTTGGAGAAGGGGAGGCTCAGGGGAGACTTTCTTGCTGTCTACAACTCCCTGAAGGGAGGTTGTAGCCAGGTTGGGGTTGGTCTCTTCTCCCAGGCAACCAGCACCAGAACAGGAGGACACAGTCTCAAGCTGTGCCAGAGGAGGTTTAGGCTGGATGTTAGGAAGAAATTCTTCCCAGTAAGAGAGACTGGCCATTGGAATGTGCTGCCCAGGGAGGTGGTAGGGTCACTGTCCCTGGAAGTGTTTAAAGAGAGCCTGGATGAGGCACTTGGTGCCATGGTTGAGTTGATTAGATGGTGCTAGGTGCTAGGTTGGACTCGATGATCTTGAAGGTCCTTTCCACCTCCTAACATTCTGTGATTCTGGGATTCTATACACCTGAGAAAAAAGAGGCCTGGAGGACCCCTAGCTGTGAATTTGAGAAACAGCTTTAATGAAATGTAGGAGTCATAGGACCAGAATGGCAAACTTTTGACATGTACACACTCAGGAGAGAAAGGAGTTCAGTCCTCTGCTCCTAGTAACAGTTTAATACTACCCAACGAAGAGAGAAGACAACCAGAGCACAGGCACCCATCTCCCAGATACCTGACTGTCTCTACTCCAGGAGTTTTAATGTTATAAAGCTACCTTTTCAAGTCACTGAGATAATTCAGTTCAGTCTAAGAAACAATAGTTTTAGTTTATATTTTTTTTGGTAAAGGCATTTGCCACAGATCTACACAAGACTGAAATTCGAGGGAAGGGATTTCAGACTCGTGCTATGGATGCACCTTTAGCACAGCCAGCAGAGATGTTTGCTCCTCTGTTTTTCAAAGCATTCAGGCAGCAAGATGCAGAACTGCACCAATGGGAACATGCTCCAAAAGAGCAGCTGTGGAAATAAATACTTCTCAAAACAGAAATTCCATTTGTTGTTCTATTTCTGCTCTGCTGAGACCTCACCTGGATTGCTGTGTACAGCTCTGGAGCCTTCAGTATAGGAAGGACATGGACCTGATGGAGAGGGTCCAGAGGAGGCCATGAGAATGATCAGGGGGTTGGAGCAGCTCTGCTATGAGGGCAGGCTGAGGGAGCTGGGGGTGTTCAGCCTGGAGAAGAGGAGGCTCTGGGGAGACCTAACAGCAGCCTGCCAGTACCTGAAAGGGACTATAGGAAGGCTGCAGAGAGACTGTTTGCAAAGGCCTGCAGGGATAGGACCAGGGGCAATGGCTTCACACTAGAGCAGAGCAGATTTAAATTGGATGTTAGGAACAAGCTCTTCGTTATGAGGGTGGTGGAAGACTGAAACAGGTTGCCCAGGGAGGTGGTTGAGGCTCCTTCCCTGGAGATCTTCAGGGTGATGCTGGAGGAGGCCCTGGGCAGCCTGATCTAGCTGGGGCTGTCCCTGCTGACTGCGGGGAGGTCGGACTGGATGAGCTTTGGAGGTCCCTTCCGGCCGAGCCCATTCTATGATTCTGTGATTATTGAGAGCATCACAGAATGGACAGGAAGGGAAACCAATCTATTATTTTCTCTTGTTGGTCAAACAAAGAAATTCAGAGCACCCTCCATGTACAGCTTCTTCAAATATGGAAATGAGAGGAGCAGAACGAGATTTCATCAAGTTCAAATGCTTCAAACCATTTTGAAAATGACCTTTTTTACTGGAGTAGTGATGCCTTTGCTGACAAGCTCTTTGCACTGAGATACAGGTGTGGCTGAAGTTAGAGTCATTGTTTGCTTGTCATTAATTAAGTAGCTCTTCATTCATTTAATAAATGAATGAAGAATCAACCATCAAAAGGAGTGGACACTTGGATTCAAATCTGATTTAATCCCCAGCGTGGCTTCCTGTAATGTAGTATAAGCCTTGAGTTTTATATTGCAGCCTGTGTCCCTGCTATGTGACTGAATCCCACTGCAAGCAGTAGGATTTGACACTTAAAAACCCAAACCAAAACAAGACAAACCAAACCAAACCTAAACTAAACAAAACCAAACCTAAACAAAACTAATCTAAACCAAACCAAAACTAAACTAAACAAAATTAAACCAGACCAAACCAAAACTAAACTAAACAAAACCAAACCTAAACAAAACTAATCTAAACCAAACCAAAACTAAACTAAACAAAATTAAACCAGACCAAACCAAAACTAAACTAAACAAAACCAAACCTAAACAAAACTAATCTAAACCAAACCAAAACTAAACTAAACAAAATTAAACCAGACCAAACCAAAACTAAACTAAACAAAACCAAACCTAAACAAAACTAATCTAAACCAAACCAAAACTAAACTAAACAAAATTAAACCAGACCAAACCAAAACTAAACAAAACCAAACCAAACCTAAACAAAACTAATCTAAACCAAACCAAAACTAAACTAAACAAAATTAAACCAGACCAAACCTAAACTAAACAAAACCAAAACTAATCGAAACCAAACCAAAACTAAACTAAACAAAATTAAACCAGACCAAACCAAAACTAAACTAAACAAAACCAAACCTAAACAAAACTAATCTAAACCAAACCAAAACTAAACTAAACAAAATTAAACCAGACCAAACCAAAACTAAACTAAACCAAACTTAAACAAACCAAACCAAACCTAAACTAAACCAAACCAAACTAAACAAAATTAAACCGGACCAAACCAAAACTAAACCAGAACCAAACCAAAACCAAACCAAACCCAGAAGTAAATCTTTCAGGTCTTCTTTGTAGGGTTTAATTTGTACTTAGGACACATGTTATAAAGATTTTTAAAGCAGAATATAAAACCAGAAGCATACATTCCTAGAAACAAAGAGAAAACCCACACATTTATTCCTCTACTGCTACTCCAAGTTTGAAGGCCACTCAGAGAGCATGAGATTTAGATGCACTTCATTTAAAGCAAACCTTTGGCCACCATTCGGATTTCTCAGGGAGTTTGCTGACCCCCATATGTCATAGAACCATAGAATTCTTTAGGCTGGAAGAGACCATGCCCACCAGCACCTTATTCAAGCTGAGCAATGCCTTTGGCACCACAGCTTCCATCAGATTGCAAGGCAGTTCCTCAATGTTACCAGTGCTGAAAATGACACCAGGTTCCAGGACTGGATGGTGCCCATCAGCTGGTCTGGTGAGCAGAAAGCAGAAGACCTTTGAAAAGTTACCTGTATTTTTTTGATGCACCTGGGGTGCAGCAAGAAAAGTGTGGTCAGCAGGGCTAGGGAGGTTCTGCTCCTCATCTGCTCTGCCCTGTTCAGACCACAGCTGCAATCCTGTGTCCAGTTCCAGGCTCCCCAGTTCAAGAGAGACAGAGACCTGCTGCAGAGTCCAACAGAGGCTATGAGGATGCTTAGGGGAGTTGAGCATCTCCCCTGGGAAGAGAGACTGAGAGCCCTGGGGCTGTTTATTCTGGAGAAGAGAAGGCTGAGAAGGGATCTGATCAATGTCTATCACTAGCTGAGGGGTGGGTGTCAAGTGGAGGGGGCCAAGCTCTTTTGGGTGGTGCACAGGAATAAGACAAGGAACAATGGAGACAAACTTGACCAGAGAAGGTTTCACCTCAGTGTGAGGAGAAACTTCTTTAGAGTGAGGGTGACAGAGTCCTGGAGCAGGCTGCCCAGAGAGGTTGTGGCGTCTCCTTATGTGGACACATTCCAAACCCACCTGCCCTGGGTGATCCTGCTCTGGCAAGGGGAGTCGGACCAGATGATCTCTGGAGGTCCCTTCCAACCTCTGATGTGCTGTGATACTGAGGTCCATGAGCAACCAGGATGCATAATCTTCTGGAGGAAGAAAAGTGGGGTACTTGCTGAATGGAGAGGACATGTATCATGCTGTGTTTGAGACTCCCTTGGTCCAGCCCTCGTCTGGTGGATGGGTGTATCTCTTGAGCTGAATGGAGCAAGCTGTGTGATGTAGTAAGGGCAAAGAAGGCCACCAGTGAATCCTAAGCTAATACTCAACAGGAAACTCAAATACAGCACAAGAAAAACATCCCTGCCACCTCTTTTTTTCACTTATTCCACTAATCCAGTTGGCTACAGGAGGACCCTGGCCCTGATGTCCCAGGGCAGCATGTGGACAGATGCACCACTCACCCCTTCTGTATTTGGGAGGGAATTCTTCTGTCCCTCGAACAGGGTCAAATTATCTAGCAGGATCCCAGCCCAGTCTCCAGCTGACCAAGCTCATTAGGTCTTTAGCTGCCAGGAAGGCAGTTGTGGCCAGCTGCAAGATTGATACACAAGTCAGTACCTGCCAAAGGTCAGCAGTCATCAGCTGGCCAGCTGTGGGTTCTCCTATGGGACCCCAAGGACTAGCTGAGAGGAGTAAGGAGAAGTGATGAGCGAGTCAAGGGCTCCACAGAGGAAGATGAGGAGAGGGAAGGGGTCTAGAGTGGGAAAAATCAGTTGCCTGGTGTGGTTAAGCCTGGCTGGTCCTGACAAGCAGGCTGAGTTGGGAAGGCAAAGATACTGAAACTCCCCCCAGATGCAGCCATGAATTTGGAGCAGTGTCAGTTCAGACTCCTTCATTCTCCAAAAATTAATGACAAAAGGTTTATCAGTTTTAATTAAGCTTTAGCACAGGAGAAGAAAGAGGTTGACCTTTTTCCTACAGGGAAAACAAGTGGTTTTCCACACCAGCAGCACAGAAATACAAACACAGAGCAAGCAGATGCTGTATTTAAGAGACATATGCCAGGTTCTTTGGTTAGTTTTGTAGTGTGCAGTGGGCCCTTTGATCTGAGATGAAAATATGCATTTCACTGAAGAGCTCTGCTTGGTTTCTCAACAAAAGAAAAGAGATACAGGAAGTTCTTCACAAGCACACACACACACAAAGCGCAGCTACCCCCCCCCAGTCAGAATCTAAGCCAAGAAAACTTAGTTTGGGGGAGAGGGGAGGGGAGGAAGGGAGGGAGTTAATTGCACAGAATTATGCCTTTCATTGCAGTGAGTAACAGAAAACTTGCAGCTTCTGTGTTTAATTGTGACACTATGAGGTATCCCTCCGCCTGTCTGCCTGCCCACGAGATCCCTGCAGGGCATTACAAGAGCCTACAGCACGCAGCCACAGGTAGTAGGAGTTGAGAGAGGTGGAGCTCAGGTTTTCTAGACCATCATCCCACGTATCTGTGGGCACAGCCTTCCTTAAACGGCTGTGATTTGCATCCTGTGTTTTTTCAGTCGCTCTTATTACTGAATATGCAAAATCCGACCCTAAACGTGTGCCTCCCAAAACAACAGCCTGTTGCATCTTATTCTTCCCAACCCATGAGCTAAAGGTGCTAACTTCCACTTCTTCTGAGGACTGCAGCGCATTTCAGCTCCCAGGAGCTTTGCTTACAGATGCCCTTTAATTAACTTTTGTTTACTTCCTTGGCATGCACAGCAAAACACTTAGACTGTAATACGGTCTAGTAGGGCCGAGGCGGCTGCAGACAAACATGCCACAGATGGGACACTTCTTCCCACCCTCTGAAAAGCCACTTCTCAGAGGTATTGACCTTTTTGCAACTCTTAAAATGTCTGCCAGCCAAGGAGAGGTGTACATTACCAACATGTGATTTGCTGGTGTTGCTCTGCATACTCTGCAGGCGATCCCTTGCCAAGGTCAGCACAGAGCGGCGGAGCGAAATGCTGGAAGTTCTCCCGCTCAGCGCATTTTAAACCACCGTTTGAAAACATCAGCACTCTGTTAGAGCCTGGCCATAAGCAGCATCCCTGGGAAGATATTATTTTAGTGGAGAGGAGTGAGTGCTGCAGCAAGGTGTGAGAAATCATGAACAAAAAAAGTGATATGGGGTAGATTCAGACTGGGTGTTAGGAAGAAGTTTTTCACCGTGAGGGTGGTGAGACACTGGCACAGGTTGCCCAAGGAGATGGTAGAAGCCCCATCCCTGGGGGGTTTTAAGGCCAGGCTTGGATGTGGCTCTGAGCAACCTGAGCTGGCTTGAGGGGTCCCAGCCCTGTGGCAGGGGGGTTGGAACTGGATGAGCCTTGAGGTCCCTTCCAACCCTAAAAATTCTTATATTCCACAGTCTTGCATAGGGATTTTTATGAACAGAAAGGCTCAGGAAGTGGTTAGCTGCTGCCAAGGAAGTGTGTCTGTGAGTTAAGACACCTGCATACTCCTGAAGCAAGAGTATGGCAAGAGTATGACCAGAGTATGCAAATACCTCATTTGTACCTCTGTACGTCCAGGGTTTTCAAACCACTTTAACTCCTCAGTGATTACTCAGGACCTACCTACCTATACATAGAGACCATCCAGGAAAATCCTTCTCAGGAATTATGCTGTGGGAAAGAAAAAAACTTACCTCAAAGTTACACAGCAAGGGCAGAAAGGGATTTTGAGGGAAGTGGCTGCACAGGAGTGGGCAAGCCGCCTCCTGTCCAGATAGAGGAGCAGCTAGGGAAGATAGGTGCCACCTCAACATCCCTGCAGCCCTTCATGGGGCATGTGGCCCCTCAGGGTGCTACAAGGATAGGGCCATGCCTAGAGTAGGTTTCCTTCATCCACAATTCATAGATGCTGCCCAAGAGCAATCAGGTGGTAACTTTTGGTGACATGATGAAGCTGGGCTGGGTTCAAGTGAACATTTTATCAGAGGTGAAATACCACTTCCAGGTCCCTTGGCCACCCAGGGCTAACAACATAAACACAAGTGACAGATACATCCTTATTCCATGCCAGTGAGGTGCATATCCCTGTCCAGCTTAACACAGGGCACATTTCTGGATGCACTGGAGGACCCTATCTCTCTCTTTTTTTTTTTTTTTTAGGGGAGGAGGAGGATAGAAAAGTTTTGGATTACAACTAAAGCAGTGCAAAGACCTGGAGATCTATCATGGTGGAAAGACTTCGATTTAGCACCTGGAAAACAAACCTTGTTACCTCTGAAACTCCCACAGGCTTGACCCAGCTATTTCTAGACCCATGCCAATAAGAGCAATGAATTTTCACCCTGGCTGGTGGGACTAAAGTCTTCAGGAGCAAATAGATGTATATTGCTTAATGAATATTGTGAAAGGCTCCTCCTGGATTGTGGAAGAGATACTTGTGGCTTGTTCTCACTAACTTCACTTAATTTGTTTTGCCAGAGCATTGAGAGTGACAGAGTAAAATTCCCCAGCAGGATATCAGAGCTAGATCATGCAGTTTGTTGTGGGGGTTTTGCTTTTCTTTTTGCTTGATGCTTTTTTTTTGGTCGTTGTTTGTTTAGGTTTTGAGGGTGGGGTTTTTGTTTGTTTGTTTGGGGTTTTGTTTATTTGTCTTGTCTGGTTTGTTTTGTTTTGTTTTGTTTTGTTAATGTGGGTGGGTTAAACCATCACGCTACAACAGTTTTGTTCTGGTTTTTTTTACTGAGGAGTCACCATGCAAATTTAGGACCAAATCCTAGAATACATCTTCTGTCTTCATCCTCAGGGAAAATAAAACAAAGGCTTTCCTGGGGTGAAAGGCAGGGATGGGCAAGAAAGATTACGAGAAAATATTTCACTCTTGCAGAAAATAAAGTAAACCATTTCTAGAGCAGGAGAGGAATGGACCCTCCACGTTTTTGCTCCTTCGTGAGTCGGCTCAGAGTAATACCCACTGGTGATGGGAGAAAAAAGCTCCCAGACCCCAGCCCAGCAAGACGCTCCCAAGACGGCCGTGAGGAGGCAGGTCCCCACGCAGGCAGGAGTCAGCAGTGCCCTCGCCTGGGCTGCGGCTGAACACGGGCTCTGGCGGACAGCGGGCAGCAGGGGCTCGCTGCCCTCCACAATACCAGGGAATGCCCTTAAAGAAGCAGCAGGCCAGACAGCTCTCTCAAGGCACGCTTTATTTGCAGCGGGGTGTCAGGGGAGCGCTCGTCCCGAGCCCCAGGGTCTGTCTGCCCTGGGCCGGGGCGGCGGGGCCCGGGCCGGGGCCAGATGGGGCGCTTTGACCCCAGCCCCGGAGGGAAGCGGCGGGACAAGAGGCGCCGGGGCCGCCCCTCTCGCCCCGAGAAGCGTTTACAGGGTGCGGCTGAGCGAGGAAGGCGGCCCCGGGCGGGAGCAGAGCGGCCGCGGAGGCGGCGGCAGGCGTGAGGTGCTGGCCCCTTCGGGCCCCTCATAGCGCCTGGTAGGTCCGTCGGGGAGGCGGCGTCCCGGGCGTACCCGGCCCCGAGTCGATGCTGGCGCTAGGCGAGAGGGAGTCGGCGTCGCGCCGGGACAAACCCGGCTCCTCCGCCGGAGAGAGGCGGTCCACGATGCTCGAGAGGCAGTCCAGGCTGGACAGGGCGCTGCTCTGCTCGGTGGCATACCCTGCGGCCGGGGAGGGGACGGACCGGGGCGAGGACGGCACCGCGTTACAGCGGGGCCCAGCGCTGCATCCCCCGAGTGCCCAGGAGAGCAGGGCGGCCCCGTCGGACCCCGCTTCCATCCCCCCGCCCTGGGCTGATGGTGGACCGGGCTTACCGTGGGCTATGTCGGAGCAGTAAACGGCATCGAAGCTGCTGCCTCTCGCTGACCAGACGGGGCTGCCGCAGTCGGCCTGCAAGACAGCGAGGGGCGAGTGTGTAGGCACGGCCATTCCCATCTCGGGGCCGGTGGAACTTTCTCCCCAGATGGAAAGGGCCTTAAAACCCGTCAAGGAGGGAGCTGCAACGCTGCGGGCAGAGTGCCCTGCCGGGCTGGCGCTACGCAGCACCTTCGCCATCTCCCCTTCTCTCCCCTGCTCCACACCTAACCCCTCTGCTGCACCGCACTAAGCTGAGGGGAGTGGGAAGGCGAGCCCCCGGGGGCCGGGGTGCTTGCTGGGTGCCCTCTGGCAGCGTTACCGTTCCCCCATGCGTTCCCGGAAAGCCCGTGTATTAGATCTGGGAAGGGGCCTGGTTTGAAGCAAACCGTTCACCTTTCCCTGATGTCCGGTTGTTTCCGGCCCGTCCCACACCCATGGCACCGGTCCCACGACGTCGGGATGGACCTGCCCGCGGGCCTTCCTGAAATCCCCACAACCCCATTGCTCCTGCCCCTCTCTTACCATCCCATCCGAGCAGCTAGAAGTGGGGCTGGTCGGTTCGGAACAGCTCTGTCCTGGCAGGTGATAGTAGTTTTCTACCTGTTCCCTCAAGAGTTCCTGGAGGCTCTCGATGTATCTGATGGCGTTTCTCAGGATCTCTACTTTGGGGAGTCTTTGGTTGGGGTTGGCAGTGGTGCATCTCTTCAGGGTCTCAAAAGCCTGGTTCACTTTCTTCAGCCTCCTCCTCTCCCTCATGGTGGCCGCCTTTCGCCGGTCCATTGTGGTAGATTTTCTCTTGCAGGCTTTGCAAGCCCACATGAGGCAGTGGCCGGCCTGGTGGTGGCCGGTGGGAGCTCGGACATGCTCCTCTTCCTCGGAGCAGGCGGGCTCGGGGGGCTCGGGGGCTCCGAAAGGAGGCAGATCCCTGGGCTCAAAATCCTCCGGGAACTCGCCCTCCGGGGAGGAGAGGCAGGAGCTGTCATAGAAGAGCTCGGACGGAGAGAACTGGCAGCTGTCCATCAGCTCCATCTCTGTAGAGGAGGCGTCAGTGCAGCCACCGGCTCTCGGCGAGGCGCTCCGCAGCGCTCTGGGGCAATTTCCCCAGTAATTAGCGATCTGAGATGAAGTGTCCTTTGGCTGATGCAGGGGGCCCTTATATACACATGTAAAGGGAGGCTGGTCCGCAGCGGCCAGTCTTTATTAGCATATCCCACCACATCCCCTGCCGGGGGCTGTCTGGGCAAACCCCTTCCAGTCCCCAGGAGACAATTTGCTCCGCACCGCTCCTTCAGAGAGCCTTGAGTCGGGCAATTCTCTTATGAACGACCTCCCCAGAACTGACTGTGGTATCTCCTAAGTTTAAAGCAAATCTGGGAATTTGCAGTTGTGCTATGAAAAGAGAAGGAGAGGCAGCGGATACGCATGGCCCGCTGACATTCCCTACGGAGTCGTTCCTTGTCCCTCTCTCCCCATCTCCCATCACAGGCTGCAGCGGGAAAGACCCCAGCTCTCCCTATGGGAGAGTTACCCTAAGGGTCCCCCCACAGCATCCACAGTGTCTACTTGGGTAGCATTATTCCCCGTGGCCCATGGTCCAGGTCTAGCTTCAAACGATTTATTCCTGTTTGCAGACCTAATATTTGTTAATTTATCTTGAGTCCTGCAACTAAAGCTGTGTCACTAACCTTTTAAATTTACAAACCGGGGGTCAAAACCGCACAGCTACGTGTGGCAAGGAGTGCGGAGACCCAGATTTTAGTGCTGTCGGCTCACGTCGAAGGGAAAGGCAGCCACAAAAGAAAAATGTGTGTGTTTTGCTCCCACACAAATCCCCTTCCCACTCTTTGTCCTGTTCGTGTGACCCGGTCCTGCTAGAGACACAACAGTCGAGCACTGCTTTGGGCTTGCTAATTTTCTGCTTTCAGGCAAACTTGTACCGTTACAGATGCGTCCCAGCTGCCAGTGCAACAAACCCCTCCTGGAAGTGTAAAATTTCTAACCCCACAATCCCTAAGTAACTTTACACAAGCCGGGGACAAAAGCTTTGCAGAGCTCCAGCCGCAGCAGTAGCTGAGTGGAGCGGTGCAAGGGTCATTAGAGTGGTAATGAAGCCATTTAACAGGCATTTGATAAGGCGCAGGAATCCTTTTGTTTCATCCAGGTGGCTTTTGTAGTTGAAGAAAACGTTACGACAAGGCGAAGGAAACTTTCCCTACCTGGGAATAAAATTATGTGACCTGGGTTAGTTCGGGCGGAGAGCAAGTGACCTATCCGCCGTTCAAATGCTATGGAGCCGGTCTGTGTGCCCAGGAAAAAGGCTTCTTCACTTCAGGAAGAGGTAACGCGGAGGGCACGGCTATTCGGTTGTCTCAAGGAGCCGCTCTTCAAGTGAACAAGGCGGCTTCACAACCTCAAAAAGTGGATTTCCACTCTCAGGCTAAAACTTTTCTTGAGGAAAAAAACCCCAAAGAACAACCCTCCGTGCACACACCCTTCTTCTTCCTACGAGCCGGGGCATAATTGTCTAAAAGGCTGGAGAAGGCTACATCTGCACTGCTTCGGTTTATTTGGGGCTATAAACGGGGGGAGCCCTCTTTGAAATGAATACTGTAGAAAAGCAGGGAGTTGATAAAGGAGTAAAGTTACAGAAAGGGGAAAGCTCAGAATTTCAAGCTTTCTGCCGCTCCGAGGTGCAGGTTGCTGTTTAGTTGGGCCACATCTGAAAGAGGGCAATCCTCTATTGTTTTCCCAAGAAACCGTCAGCCAGAAAAGGTTCTGCCTGGCGGTAACTTGAACTCTTCACTGACTTGCGGCGTGCACACACACACACACACAGAGACACACACTTACTTTTATTTACCACGTTCGCACTGGCTAAAATAGACCTGTTTACAGATTTATGCTTTGTGCACAAATAAACTTGATCTTTAAAGTGCAGCTCCGATCACCTTTCAGGAATTTCTCTTCAAGCAAGTGTGGATCTCCCGGTGCAGAATGCCAAGCCCCTTGGTCCCACTCTCCTGGCGTGCTGAGCTTTAGCTCCCAGCTTTAACGCTTAATCCAGCAGGGCTGGGGTTGTTAAGAAACGTGCTTTTCCCCCGAAGTCTTTGAGGAGCTAGGGAAATTTGTTTCCTTTTTCTTTGAATATTTTGGGGGAAGGAGAAGAAAGAGTGGAAGAGCCTGTCACTCAGGAAGTAAAAAAAAAATCATAATCTGTAATTAGTATCCCTTAGAAGCCCCCGGCCCCTCTAGCAAAGTGATCTCAAACCAAGTTTGCAAAAGTGCAGTAGGCGAGTGGAACTAAAGAAAGGGAGCAGAAAGCGCAAACTCCAAGGCTGGATGATGAGGCTGCTGGGGGACGGGACGGGGGGGCGAGACGAGGACTTAAGGTGGGGGCGGGTAGGTAGGGCTATATTTCAGGAAGCTGAAGTTCGAAAAGCGGGAACAGCCTGAGCATCAGGCACTGCTCCTATGGACGGGCAGAAAGGGAACGCTGAATGTGTCGGGACCAATTTTAAACGCTGTTTCTCACCCCAACTCTTCCCGTTCCGCAGCACTCGCCGTGCCGCACCTATTTCAGGAGGGATTCAATCCCACATGCGAGCTTTTTCCTAGGTCCATACCTCTCTATTTAAGCAAAGAAAATCCCACCGAAACCATAAGTCACCGGGCAGGGACCTGAGAGGTGTTCGGGGCCCACCCGAGCGCTCTTCGAAGTGCCCGGCCCCGACGTCCGCTCCGGCGAGGCTCTGGGGAGAGCAACGGGCAACGAGAGTGTCATGCAGGGATGCATTTTACTTAACGGTGCGTGCGGGACCGGTGCGTCCAGCCGCTCCGTGCTGCCCCCGCCTCTCCCCTCCCGCCGTCGGTGGGTGCCCGAGGCGAGGGCTCCTCCGCACCGCCCCGACAGCAAAACTGTTTCCCAGTTGGCTTGGTGGGGCCGTGCGCGTCCAGCCGTGTGAGAAACGTTTGGTTCCCCCCAGCGCTGGGAACCGGGCGCACCTAAGTAAACACATTAGTACCTGCCAGAGGGATTTGTATAGAAGGCAGCTGAAGAAGGCATTGGCCTCTGCTGGCACCCTGGGACTCCCAAGAGAGATCAAAGGCACACGAGGGGATTTTTAGCAGCCTTGAGACTGGGAAAAGTTGCTAGTTCCTGCTATCGGAGGAACGTCTCAGCGAGCACATGGCTCAATTATTCAACCTCCTCCCGCCCCTGCCCCCCTCTCCCATTCCGTAATTCGTTGTCCACAGAAAGGTAGAAGCTCTCGGGGGAGGGGGGGGGGGGGGGGAATTAAAGAAACGTATGAGTTCCCCTAGGCAGCAGTGATCCCAACAGGAATTTTCCTCTTGGAAATAGCTGCTGGGTCGACGCCTGCGCTTCTCTCCTTCGACCCCAGAAAACAAGGCAAGCCCGCTGCCGGGTGCCCTCTCTCTCTAGGTTGTGGGCTGGTTTATGGAGGAAAATAATAACACTAATTATAACGTCGTTAATAATACTAATACACTACTACTAATACTAATCATTTAAACACTTCGGAGGAGAGCGGTGAGGACGTAGGTGCGCTGCAGACATCCCGTCTGCCCCCATCAATCGCCCTCCGGACCCGCAGGCAGCTGGGGCGGGCGGCGGTGCGCTCCGGGGCGCACTGGGCTGGGCAGGGCATCCCATGCTGGCCCCCGGGGCTCCCGTACCCCTCCGCTTCTTGGGGAGCGGAGCAGGCACAGGCCAGCGCTCAGCTTTCCGGGAGCAGTGCTCCGGGCGGCTCTCTGGTAGACAAAACTGTGGCGGGGAGGGAGCAGGAGGGAGCATTTGCATTCGTGTGAACACTTCCATGACTTTGTGCGTGGCCCCTCCGGAAAAGGACTTGATTAAATCACAGGCCTCTTGTCCTTACCCAGTATTAAGCTTTGATTTTGTGATTACAGGCACTGTTTGCTTTGGCTGGGGACTTAAGTAAAGATTATCGTTATTAATATCAAACACAAACATTTTAATTGCAAACACACCTTCCCCGAGAAGCCCGAGATGTCAGCCGCGGCCGCGAGGTCACATCACAGAGAGCCTCTTCGGGAGGTATTTTCTTTATTTAATCAAATCAAAACATAACAAAACAACCGCCCCCCCCCAAATATATCCCAAACCAACCAAACACCACCACCCCCCCCAAAGAAAAAAAGAAAACAAAACGAATAAACAGACAAAAAACAACCAGAAAAAAACCCAACCCACAACCAAAACCCTCCCACCAAAATACCTAACCACAACCTCCTTAGACAAGCTTACTCCAAACAACCGCTCAAGTTACCCAGCTGCTGGAGGAGACCTGCCGTGGGGGTCCTACCGGGCGGACGGACCAGTACGCTGGGCTGAGGGCAAACGTGACAATAGAGTGGCCGACGTGACACGGTGGTTTCGGGGGTGCTTCAGCTCCTCTCCTGCCCCACTGCGGGAAGCGGGTCCTGCGGGGCTCGGTTCGGACGGTGCTGCCTCAGACACGTCAGCTTCGTGCGGCCCTTCTCTCTCACCCGTCGGGGATCGAACAAATTGTTAGGGAAGGCGACTTGCTGCTAACGCGGTCTGACACACACTGTTGCTGATCCAGTCCCTTCGCTACAGAAGTGAACCGTAACATTTTCGCTCCTTCGGCCTCAAGAACCCGCGCTCGCTTTCTGAAGGGCCCGAGACTTCCCCGAGGCAAAGAGGTGTTTGAAACGAGAAAAAGGGGGGACCCGCAATTGCTCCTTACTCATTAGAGAGCTATTAGAGCAAGTAATCAACCCGTTTGAAAAAAACCCAGCCTGGCCGCGGTGGCAGGTGGACGAGAGAGGCCACCGCGACGGGAGGGAGAGCCAGCTCTTGGAGCAGTCTCTTCTTCAGGCGGATCCACCCATGCCCGGACCGGCTGAGAAGGGTAACACCTTCCACAAAGGTGGCTGTGACGTTTCAAAAAGCACACACGCGCGCACACACACACACAAAACCCAACCAAAAATCAAAATCAAATCAAATCAAGGGTTAAAGCTGACGAGCAGAGCGCCCGCGGGCAGTGAAGGCAGCGTCCCTTTGCTTTTTGCCAGCTGTCCAGCGAGCCGTGTGTGTGTGTGTGTGTGCAGGGCAGTTCCCCGGTGGTCGCTCCTTCCCGGGGGGATAAACAATCCGTTACAGACCGTAACGCTCTGCCTGCGAGTAGCTCCGCTCCACAGTCCTTGGAGAGGCTCTGGTGGTTGGTGTGTTTTTTTTTTTTTTTAACATCACTGAGTGAAAAACTTCGTATGCTGTTAACCCCCTCTCCCCCTCCCCGACTTCTTTTAGTCCGCTTAACTCTCTCCTCCCTGAGGGGCCTCGCTCTCTTCTCCCTCAGGCTGAAGGAAGTCAAAGGGGAGTTACCTTTCCTGGGAAGAAATCACAGCCCCCTGGGGAGAGGACTCCCGTCACAGCCTTTTGCCGCCCCGGGAGGCTAGCAGGCTCATCAGTTTGGCAGCAGGCAGGGCCTGGGGTTCACGTCCTCCCGTGCCGAGAGGAAAAGGTGAGATGCGCTGAGCCTCCTTCTTCCCAAGGACTAGGGTGAGGGGCTCTTCGCGGTTTCCCTTTCGAAGCCCACCCAGCCTGTGCAGGACAAGGACAAAGGAGCGTCCCTGCCTGGCTAACTAGGCAAGCGGCACTGCCGGGCGTGTGAGGGGGGAGCAGTACCGCAGTACCGCTTTCTCGGGGGGCAAACATTCCACAAGCACGGCGAGGAAACCGGCCACGGGATCGCTGCAGGCCCTGCCGACGCAGCCACTCGTGCCTGCCTGGTTTGCTCTGGGAGCGGGAGGGCGGGAGGGTAATTAACGCCGCCGCTGTGGACCTAGATAATGGACAGACGCTCCTTCCAGGAGAGAACGAGGGGGGAAAAAAATCTGTCCTGGGTGCTGCCTCCAGTCACACGGGTCGTGTCTTGGCTACACATGTCTGGTCCCTCAAAGTTGGTGATGGGTTTTAGCTCCGGGTTATTATTTAATTACGAAGCGGGGTAAAAACGCTGTAACACAAAGAGCTTTATTTTACAATCCGAGAAATCCGCCTGTTCTTATATACAATATCACATCCCACCATTTAAATATATATATTTGTTATGTTTACAAAAGAAAAAAATAAAGAAAAAGAAAAGAAGACAGTACTAAAATTATTTACAGGAAGGAAAAAAAAACCGAGGGGTGGGAACCCTTTAAATACGACTAACATGAAACGCAACCAAACAGCTTCACTCAGACAGGAATGAACTTTCCGGTGAGTCTCAGCGAGAGTGGATCACCAGCGTACAGGTAAGTGTTTTAAATTAAAACGAAACGAAACGAAACAAAACCACACCAAAAAAAAAAAAAAAAGAAAAAAAAGAAAAAAAAAAGAGAGAGAGAAGGGGTGGTCTACGCAACACAATTTAAAGGAAACAAAACTCGACGGGGAGAGGGGGAATGAGGAAAGAAAAAGGGGGGAAGTCTGTTTGACTCGAGTCAGTGAGAGCCATTTTTTCTTGGGGGGGAGGTTAGGTGTACCTTGATGCGACCTTACCAAGGTCCCTGCCTGGGCTTTCCACTGTGTTAATTTGCTGCATTACTTCGTTTAGAGGGAAGGGATGGGGACTCCGTCTCCCTTAGATATATACTACCAGAGCAGCCCGATTTATTTCTCCACCACTTCCTCCACGCTGGTCAGTTTGGGCTCGTCGGAAGAAATACTGTCGACTATGGAAGAGAGGCAGCGAAGGCTGCTGGAGGCTGACGACTCGACGATGGAGCCTCCTGCTCGAAGAGAGAAAAGGGATTAAAGAGCAAACGGTTCCTCCCTGCCGGGCCTGCGGAGCAGGACTGGCGGCAGGCGAAGAGCCCGGGCGCCGGAGGGGGTGAGACACCGATAGGGACTGCGACCGCTGGGGCAGGAGAAAGGCACCGGGGAGCACGGCCCCGCGGCGGCCGTTCCGCCGCGCACACGGAGGACGGCGGCCGCAGTTCGAGTTACCTTCCTTGGGGCTGATCCCCAGGGCTCGGGAATGGTCAGAAACGCTTTGCCAGTCGGAACTGCAGGTGCTCAGGAAGTCTGAACTGGGGATCTGCGGCACACACACGCGGGGGCGGGAGACACAGGGAGAGGATGGGCATTAAATAAGGCGGACCGCGTCTCCCCGGGGTGGGCCAGCTGCTGCTGGGGAGCCCCAGGAGCCCGCACGCTTCTCCTCCGCGCCCGTCAGCCCGCACGGCCGCCAGGGCCGCCGCAGAGGCCGCGCCGAGGAGGACAGACGGGCACGGAGGTTTCGCAGCTGCAAGCCAGGGCGGCGTGATGAATCAAGCAGCAGTGCTTACATTTCCCTGCTTGGGGCTGAAGCTGAAAGGGTCCCCCCCGATTTCCTGCATTTTCTCCTGCTGATCCAGCCTGTGTAAGAGGTCCTGCAGTCTCTCGATGTAGCTGATGGCGCTCCTCAGGATCTCCACCTTGGGCAGCCTCTGATTTGGGTTCGCCACAGTCCGCCTTTTCAGAGCCTCGAAGGCTTCGTTGATCTTCTTCAGTCTCCTCCTCTCCCGCAGGGTGGCTGCTTTCCGTCTGTCCGTGGGGGCCGACTTTCTTTTGCAAGTTTTACAAGCCCAGATCAAACACTGGCCGGGGCAGTGGGGGGGTTGTAGTCCAGGGGGTGCCAGCACATGCTCCTCTCCGCTGCTGTCACTACCAGCCTCTGGTGGCATTTGGTCCTGACAGGGCGACAAGGTGCCGTCACTGCCTGGGTACAGTGGGGATCCCTCGGCCATCTCCAGCTGCTGTAGGGCTCCATTCTCCCCGTCCAAATAGAAGAAATAGGAGCCAGTTTCAAAAAGGTCCATCATCATGCTGTCCCCTGGCCTCTCTGCCTGCTTGAGTTGGGTGGCAGGCTCAAAAACACCCCGAGGAACAACCCAGATGGAATTTAATTAGTGCAGTGACATAAGTCCTCCCTGCTTTATATAGGAACTGCTGAAACCCTATCCAACTTTTAGCTGTCGCGGTGCATCACCCTCCAAAACTGATTCCAGCCAGTCTCCTGGGCGCTGTCCTGAGAACATCTCCTATTTAGAAAGTAAGGGGGGGGTGGGGAGGCGGAAGGGGGGGGCAGTGGGATACGTTTGGTGGGGGTGGCACCAGTGGAAGAGGGCAGATTAAAAAAAAAATAATCAAGAAAAAGAAAGGTACAAGATACAACCTAACTTCTCCCCTCCTTGAAATCCCGTGAGCACGGGATGCAGCAAAGGGACAAGAGGTAGGGGCACGGGAGCCGTGCCCGGGCGCGGCGGGTGGCCCCGTCCCCTCTGCTGAGCCCGCGGGGGCACGGCTGGAGGACAAAGGTGTGGGACTTCACAGGGAGCCCTCCCCTAGCACACCCCTCACACTCCTCACCCCCTCCCCCCTCCTCGGCACACACTCCTTGCTCCAGTGCTAAGTATAGATCTATAGGGAGAGATTTCAAAGGCAGCCACCACCCTCCAAATAGACGGGTTAATAGTTTCAGAAAAAGCCCCTGCTCTTCCCCTCTCCCTCCCCCAAAGCATGCTATTCCTGTCACCCAAGCCACCCGGGCCAGCCCAAGGTTAGAAGCCAAGCTCACTGTTCCTCCACATACAGGGGGAAGGCTGCCAGGGCAGAAGCTTGCTGCCGTGCTGAAGGACCCAAGGTTATTGCACCTTGGCTCAGGCTTTTAATCTGAATTTCCCCGTGTTGCCCATGAGGTGACAGGAATGAGCCCAGGTGAGTGGGTTGCAACATGGCAGGGCTCTTCAGACAGTCCCTGTCCTTGGCAGTGTTCAGGGCAAGTAAAGCCCAAGCATGTGGTGAAACTGCAGTTTAATCCTTTAGGCCTGGCAAGGGATGTAGAGCTTCCTAGCCCCTGAGACAGAAACAGAGCTGGTGTCCACTCTCTGATAGTGTGTACCATAACATCACATCATACAAGGCTTCCCTCACACCAGGAAAGAGTAGATACAGGAAAATGCCTTGTTTGCCTCTTTCCCTGGGTACCTTGTGTTTCTTAGATCCTACTTAATTTCTCTCTATGTATGTATTCGTGTGTATATACATCTGTGTGTGTCCATATATATAGCCCCACACATATCTATATTCATGGGGACAAGTAAGTACATTTCTGTGAGTGTGTGCACACTTTTCCACAGAAACTCACAAAAACATATGGAGAGTGGCTGAAACATAGACTCACAGAATTGTTAGGGTTGGAAGGCACCTCAAGGACCATCCGGTTCCAACCCCCCTGCCATGGCCAGGGACGCCTCACACTGCAGCAGGTTGCTCACAGCCACATCCAGCCTGGCCTGAAAAACCTCCAGGCATGAGGCTTCCACCACCTCCCTGGGCAACCTGTGCCAGTCTCTCACCACCCTCATGGGGAGCAACTTCTTCCTAATATCCAATCTCAATCTGCCCATTTCTAGTTTTGCTCCATTCCCCCCAGTCCTATCACTCCCTGACACCCTCAAAAGTCCCTCCCCAGCTTTCTTGGAGCCCCCTTCAGATCCTGGAAGGCCACAATTAGATCTCCTAGAAGCCTTCTCTTCTCCAGACCTAACAGACCCAACTCTCTCAGTCTGTCTCCATAGCAGAGCAGCTCCAGCCCTCTGCTCATCCTCCTGGCCCTTCTCTTGACATGTTCCAGCACCTCCAGATTCTTTTTGTAACAGGGGCTCCAGAACTGGACAAAGTACTGCAGGTGGGGTATGAGTAAGTCTTGAGTGGTAAAATCAATCAGTGGTCATCATTACCAAAATCAAATAAAGACATGCTCCATTTTAAGGCACAACTGATCTCCAGAACTTTGATCCCTCCAAATTCACTTTTCCACATAAATATTTCTGGATAATTGTGGTTGAATAATGAACCTGGAACCTGCCTGAACCTGGAACCTGAACCTGGAACTCACACCCTACAGTTTAAGCATATTCTCAGTCCAGCACTACAAAGAAATACTTTGTCAGTCATCCCTCACCCCTCCCAAGTGCCTCATTTTTTCTCCTCAAGATTCTTCCAGCCACAGGCCATGGATGTTTTTAGTCTTTGATGTCTACAACACTTATTTGTAGTGTGGATGAGGCATTTCCATTCCTATGTGGCACTCAGAAAGGGCACCTGGGCAAAGACAAAATTTTCCTCCTGTCTTTGTTACACCCATATTCTACTTCACATCTCACAGTATCACAGTACATTAGAGGCTGGAAGGGACCTCCAGAGATCATCCAGTCCAACCCCCCTGCCACAGCAGCATCACCCAGGGTACTCCACATAGGAATGCATCCAGGTGGGTTTGGAATGTGTCCAGAGAAGGAGACTCCACAACCTCTCTGGGCAGCCTGCTCCAGGACTCTGTCACCCTCACTCTAAAGAAGTTTCTCCTCACACTGAGGTGAAACCTTCTCTGGTCAAGTTCGTCTCCACTGTTCCTTGTCTTATCACTGTGCACCACCCAAAAGAGCTTGGCCCCCTCCCCTTGACACCCACCCCTCAGCTATTGATAGACATTGATCAGATCCCCTCTCAGCCTTCTCTTCTCCAGACTAAACAGCCCCAGGGCTCTCAGTCTCTCTTCACAGGGGAGATGCTCAAGTCCCCTAAGCATCCTCGTGGCACTCACTTGAACTCCCTGCAGAAGGTCTCTGTCTCTCTTGAACTGGGGAGCCCAAAACTGGACACAGGATTGCAGGTGTGGTCTGAGCAGGGCAGAGCAGAGGGGGAGCAGAATCTCCCTAGCCCTGCTGGCCACACTTTTCTTGCTGCACCCCAGGATGCCATTGGCTCTCTTGGTCACAAGGGCACATTGCTGTCCCCTGCAGAACTTGCTGCCCTCCAGCACTCCAAGGTCTTTCTCTGTGGAGCTGCTTTTCAGCAGGGCAGCCTCTAACCTGTCCTGGTGCCTGCTGTTATTCCTCCCCAGGTGCAGGACCCTGCACTTGTCCACATTCATGTTTTCACTGGATCAGAGGATGGTAGGGGTTGGAATGGACCACCAGAGATCATCGAGTCCAACCCCCCTGCCAGAGCAGGAACAGAGAATCCAGCACAGGTCACACAGGAAGGCATCCAGATGGCTCTGGAAAGTCTCCAGAGAAGGAGACTCCACAACCTCTCTGGGCAGTCTGTTCCAGGGCTCTGTGAGCCTCCCAGTGAAGAAGTTCCTCCTCATGCTGAGGTGGAACCTCCTGTGCTGGAGTTTCTATCCACTGCCCCTTGTCTTATCCCAGGGTGCAAGTGAGCAGAGCCTGTCCCCTCCCTCTTGCCCCCCAGCCCTCAGCTATTGACAAACATTTATTAAATCCCCTCCTAGTCTTGTGACTAAGCAGCCCCAGGGCTCTCAGCCTCTCCTCAAATGCAAGTTTGTGAAGTAGTGAGTGGTGTAGTAAATGCCCTGGAGCTGGGAAGCCAGAGAGGTAGAAACCCTTAAAAGTCAACTTGGTATAGTTTTATGGTCTCTGTGGGGGAAGATTTAAAAATTCCTATTCACAGAGGCCTTGGCTGGGTAGCTGCTGCAAATTATTGCTGTTTTCCTTTGATTGGGTATGGACTTTAGTGTTCAGATCAGTTACAGTCCTGTTAGTATCTGGGAGGCACAACCTTGCTAACTAAACAGACTCCTCTAGTTCAACATGGCCAGGTAGGATTTCATTACAGCTCTCATGTTGGGCAGTTATGAGGCACAGCTCTAAATGGCAGATGCCTTAATGCCGGTGTCAGGGTCTGCAGTGACAAATAGTCACCACTGCACAAACACATGTAATTTACTACAAGATGCTTTCCTGGGGAGGAGGCAGTGCCAGTCAGTAACCACAGGCCTGCTGCTGGCTGGGACAAGCATTTTCCATGGTTCTGTGCACAAGGAGGCAGGAAGAAAGGCAGCAACAATTGACAGAAGTCTTCTGCTTGGGATTAGGCAAAAGATGAGGGGCATGAGCTGTGATGAGTACAAGACACATCCTGTGCTATACAATCATGCTTTTGCCACCACATTTATTGGCAGTTACCTGAAAGGTCATTTCTGCAGAGGTCTCCCTGTTTGTTTACACTAGAAAGCACCAGAGGCGTAGAGTGCATGGCACACTGGCTACTTTCCCAACATGATGACTGTGACATGCAAACCTGGCTGAAAGAGCAATAGCTAAAGCATAGCCACTGCTGTTAATTAAAATACACATTCATTTTAATTGTGCAAGTGAAAGGAAGGAAGAGGAGAGCAGAGAGAGAGTTCTGTATCTAGCACTCCGGCTAATCACATCCCTTCTCTACATGGACTGGAATAGAACTTGGGGCTCAGACTGTGGTGGTTGTAGCCAGGTGGGGGTTGGTCTTTTCTCCCAGGCAATCAGCACCAGAACAAGAGGACACAGTCTCGAGCTGTGCCAGGGGAGGTTTAGGCTGGAGGTGAGGAAGAAATTCTTCACAGACAGAGAGACAGTCCATTGGAATGTGCTGCTAGGGAGGTGGTGGAGTCACCATCACTGGAGGTGTTCAAGAGGAGCCTGGATGAGGCACTTGGTGCCATGGTTGAGTTGATCAGATGGTCTTTTAACCAGGTCTGACACCCTCAAAAGTCCCTCCCCACCTTTCTTGTAGCCCCCTTCAGATACTGGAAGGCCACAAGAAAGTCTCCTGGGGGCCTTCTCCACTCCAGACTGAGCAGTCCCAACTCTCTCAGTCTGTCCCCATAGCAGAGCAGTTCCAGCCCTCTGCTCATCCTTGTGGGCCTTCTCTGGACACCTTCCAGCAACTCCAGATCCTTCTTGTAATAATCTCCACTTAGTTTGTGCTGGTACACTAGTTAGTGTATCGTGAGGACCTTTTGTGCCCCTTACATGCTCTATATCTGCTGGCTCCTTCTAATCACTGAAATACAAATTTTCCTTGCTTTGGGTTGGGGTTCTTTTTTGGTTGGTTCATTGGTGGCTGGTTGTTTTCTTTCAGTTTAGGTAGGGTTGAGTTGGAGTTTTGTGGGTTGGTTGGTGGGCTGGTTGGGGCTTTCTTTGTTGGTTTGGTTTTTCGATCTGGAAATCAATGAGATCTTGAGAAAAGAGCAAGGGAGTCAAATAGGAGCTGGCTTGTGCTAGAGAATCTCAAGGACATTTATACTACATCCATCTTCAAAACCTCCAGGCATGAGGCTTCCACCACCTCCCTGGGCAACCTGTGCCAGTCTCTCACCACCCTCATGGGGAAAAACTTCTTCCTAACATCCAATCTCAATCTATCCATTTCTAGTTTTGCTCCATTACCTCTAGTCCTGTCACTCCCTGACACTCTCAAAAGTCCCTCCCCAGCTTTCTTGTAGCCCCCTTCAGATACTGGAAGGCCATAAGAAGGGCTCCTGGGAGCTTTCTCTTCTCCAGACTGAACAACTCCCTCCATCTGTTTCCACAGCAGAGCAGCTCCAGCCCTCTGCTCATCCTCGTGGCCCTTCTCTGGACACCTTCCAGCACCTCCAGATCCTTCTTGGAACAGAGGCTCCAGAACTGGACACAGAGCTCCAGGTGTGGTCTCAGCAGAGTGGAGCAGAGGGGGACAATCACACCTCTCGCCCTGCTGGCTATGCTTCTCCTGATGCAGCCCAGGCTCTGGTTGGCTTTCTGGGCTGCAAGTGCTCACTGCTGGCTCCTGTTGAGCTTCTCATCCACCAGCACCCCCAAGGCCTTTTCTTCAGGGCTGCTCTCAAGCCAGTCCCTGCCCAGCCTACATCAGTCTTTGGGATTGCCCCAACCCAGCTGCAAGACTTTGCACTTGGTCTTGTTGAACCTCATGAGATTGTCATGGGCACAGCTCTGCAGGCTGTCCAGGTCCCTTCCCTCCAGCTGTCAGCTGCACCGCACAGCTTGGTGTCGTTGCTGAACTTGCTGAGGGTGCACTCAGTGCCACTGTCCACGTGGCCAACAATGATGTTAACCAAGCCTGGTCCCCACGCTGATCCCTGAGGGACTCTACTTGTCACTGGCCTCCACTTGGACATGGACCCATTGACAGCCACCCTTTGGGTGTGGCCAGTTCTTTATCCACTGAATGCTCCATCCAGTTACATCCCACCCAGGACAATGGCATCGTGGCAAATCCTGAGCCACTATGTAAAATGCCTCTGAAGATGTGCTCAAGGCCCAGTCTAGAGAGTGTGTTCTGTATCCATCTCTTTTAAGCCCTATCAATATGCCAGGCAGAAGCAGCTCAAAATGATGCACCTGGCTGCTCTGCTGTGCAGACAGAGAGGTATTTCTGTGTGCACCCAGGAGATGATGTTTAGATACCACTGGAAATTTCCTTAAGGCACATTTGATTTTCAGGTATCTCTGTGCTTTTGCAGCAGGGTCTGAAAATCTGCGTTGTGAATTTAGACACAGACACATGAGTGCCTTGTGGAATCACAGAATGCCAGGGGCTGAAAGGGACCTCAAAAGCTCATCCAGTCCAACCCCCCTGCCAGAGCAGGAGCACCTAGAGCAGATCACACAGGAACACATCCAGGCAGGGCTTGAACATCTCCACAGAGGGAGACTCCACAACCCCCCTGGGCAGCCTCTTCCAGGGTTCTGTCACCCTCATAGGGGAAAAGTTCTTCCTCCTGTTTCCATGGAACTTCCTCTGCCTCAGCTTCCACCACTGCCCCTTGTGCTGGCATTGGGCATCACCCAGCAGAGTCTGGCTCCAGCCTCTGGGCACTCACCCTGCACATCTTTATCAACAGCAATGAGGTCACCTCTCAGGCTGCTCCTCTCCAAGCTACAGAGCCCTCAGCTCCCTCAGGCTCTCCTCCTAAGGAAGCTGTTCCACTCCCTTCATCATCCTCGTGGCTTTGCACTGGGCTCTTTCAAGTAGCTCACTGTCTTTCTTGAATTGAGGGGCCCAGAACTGGACACAATATTCCCTTGATGGCTTTGCTGCTAATTAGCATGTGCTAACCTACTCATTTCTTGATGTCTCTTGGCATCTCAGAGACCCTTCTCATGGCTTGTCCAAGAAGGATTCTCGATCTAGGCTTTCCTTCACTGGCCTGTCCTTTGGGAGCTGATCCTGCATGCCCCAGCAGATGTAAGCAATTACAAAGCATACTCTGGGAGGTGAGACACTGTTGGGATGTTCAGAAAGGGATTAGATGCATTCATGGACAGCATGTCTGTAAACAGACACCAACAGAACTAAGCAGGGGTGTACCCTGTAACACCTCTGACTGGAAAGTTCTTGATGCTGAGGAAGGCCAAAGGGAATCATAGAATTGTCAGGGTTGGAAGGGACCTCAAGGATCAGCCAGTTCCAACGCCCCTGCCATGGGCAGGGACACCTCACACTACAGCAGGTTGCTCACAGCCACACCCAGCCTGGCCTCCATACCTCCAGGGATGAGGCTTCCACCACCTCCCTGGGCAACCTGTGCCAGTCTCTTACCACCCTCATGGGGAAGAACTTCTTCCTAGCATCCAATCTGAATCACTTGTCAATCCCTTAACCAGTAAAACCCAACCACAACTCTAAGCTAAAATCTTTTCCCAATCAGTCGTTCCAGTGTGCCAAGGAGGTTGCTTCTGCAGCATGTTCCAATCCAAGTCTGCCAAAGTGAGGCTGCTGCTCTTGGCACCCATGGAATGTGGTTGTTTTGCTCCAGGCAGTGTGCTAAGGAATTGGTCAGCTAAGAAATCCTCCACTCTGCAGGTGGCCAGCAGCTGCCCTCAGCACAGGGGCTGCAGCAATGCACCAGCAGTACCTATGTAAACTTTAAATTACAAATAATTAATTAGTTTTAATTTGATAGGTCCACAGCCTGGTCATGGGAGCCTCTGTGTGCTTTGGGCTAGTGTTTAAATGAGATAATTATAAGTCATGAATGGTGGAAGCCTCATCCCTGGAGGTTTTTCCAGCCAGGCTGGATGTGGCTGTGAGCAACCTGCTGTAGTGTGAGGTGTCCCTGCTCATGTCAGGGGGGTTGGAACTGGATGATCCTTGAAGTCCCTTTCAACCCTGACAGTTCTGTGATTCTATGATAACAGAGAGTATAGAAACAGCCACTCTGAGCTAGAGTTACCTGGGTTAATGGCTTAGGTTAGGAACAGCTTGGGGGAGTTAGGGCTGCTAGGGACTTCTGCTTCTGTCAGTTAGCTACTTCTGGCTAGGGTTTGGGTGCAGGGATGCTGCTGGGGATCTGCTCAGGACTTCTGTTAGCTGCTTTGTCTGTTAAGGGCTTCCAGGACTTGTGCTGTTAAGGAACTCTGAGACTCTGTAATGTTGGGGATTCCACAGTGCAGCAATAAAGGCCTTGTGGGAGGACTTCTGAGATGCTCTGCTCTCTGCATTTCTGGAATCTCGTTGCTGTATGGCGACAGGGTTCCTGCCTTCATTCATCACCCAACGGCTCCTGAACCAGGGGTAGAACAACAGCAGTGCACAATTACTTCTGATCTTTCAGTTATGATAGTGGTCAATAATAAGATTTCAAAGCAGGAATTGTAATGCTTAGCACTTCCAGCCAAATATTTTCATTAGGCTGCTGCAATACCCAAATGTTGTTGACAAACAAGGGCAGTGCAGGTCAGCAGGTTGTGTTATAAGCCAGCCAGAAATATTTTCTCACTATTTTCTCTAAGTCTAAATATAGCCTACATGTTGGTCTGCTCACCAGCTTCAGGACACAGGGCTGCAATTGCTCTTCCATAGGTCCTTCATCTAAGTGGAAGAGACTGCATTTCTCTCTTCAGAACTTTTTCCTCAATGGCTAATTATCCAATTAAACAACCAAGTACACCCACCCACCCCACCATGATAATTAATACACTTTGCTCCAAGAATTCTAACAGTTACATCAGTTCAGTTGAAGTCTTTCTTCTTCTTGGGTTTTTTGTTTGCTTGTTTGTTTGTTTTGTGGGGTTTTTGGGGGGAGTTGGGGTATTTTGGGGTGAGTTTTTGGGGGGATTGTTGTTGTTATTGGTGGTGGTGGTTTGCTTTGCTTTGCTTTGCTTTGGTGGCTTTTTTGCAGGCAGAGAGGGAAGGATAGGATAGGATAGGATAGGATAGGATAGGATAGGATAGGATAGGATAGGATAGGATAGGATAGAATTGAATTGAATTGAATTGAATTAACCAGGTTGGAAAAGACCTGGTTAAACGACCATCTGATCAACTCAACCATGGCACCAAGTGCCTCATCCAGTCTCCTCTTAAACACCTCCAGTGATGGTGACTCCACCACCTCCCTGGGCAGCACATTCCAATGGCCAATCTCTCTGTTTGTAAAGAATTTCTTCCTGACATTTGGCCTAAACCTCCCCTGGCACTGCTTGAGACTGTGTCCTCTTGTTCTCTTGATGGTCTGCCTGGTTTCTCTGAAATAAATCCTTTCGCTTTTTTCAATGCCCATTTACTTACTTCAAAAATCTGAAGCAACTGATCACCAATTTGCAGATTCTCTTTGTGCCACATGCTCAAGATGTGTTCAGGAAACCACCTTATGGCATCTAGCTCCCAGTGTATTCGAAAGCACATATTTGTGAGCCTTCAGGAGACTCCAAACAAGTGAATCTTAGTTTATAAATAGGCAGATGTTACTAAGTTCTTAGATATTTGGAAATGAGCATGATATATTTTGTATATATTGCACCTCAACATGAGGAGGAGCTTCTTCACTGGGAGGGTCACAGAGCACTGGAACAGGCTGCCCAGAGAGGTTGTGGAGTCTCCTTCTCTGGAGACTTTCCAGCACCATCTGGATGCGTTCCTGTGTGACCTGTGCTGGATTCTCTGCTCCTGCTCTGGCAGGGAGCTTGGACTCAAAGATCTCCAGAGATCCCTTCCAACCCCTAACATCCTCTGATCCAGTGAAAACATGAATGTGGACACATGTCCCCAACCATGCCAACCACTCTTACCTGAGTATACTACCCAACTAGGTCAGAAGATTTTCTGTGTGAATTGATATTGACAGAAAACCAAAGAGTAAGAGCCTAGCCTCTTTCTGTAGCAGAACAGATCCTGAGAGCAGAGCAGGGAAGGTGAAGGAGTGCACTATAGACTGCTGCAGTTCTTGCACTGACAATCACAGGTCACCAGCCTTGCTTCCAGGCATGCACCTTAAATGACCTTAAATACCAACCAACCAAGAAAAAACCCAAGCCAAACCAAAGAAAATAAAAAACCACCAACCACCCAACCAAAAAAGAATCCCAGCCCAACCCAAAGACAGAAAACAACCAACCAAAAAAACCCCAACTCAACCCAAACCAAAGACAACAAACAACAACCTCCAACCAATTCAAACCAGCCCCAACCCAAACCAGACAGCCTCCAACCAACCAACCAACCAAACCCCATCCCAAACCTAAGAAAACTATCACCAACCACAAAAGCCCCAACCACCCAACCAAAAAAAACTCCCCAACCCAACTCAACCCAACCCAACCCAAAGAAAACAACCAACCACAACCCAAATCAAAGAAAACATCCACCAACCAACCAACCAACCAACCAACCAACCAAAAAAACCCCAGCCCAACCCAAAGAAAACAACCAACCAACCAAAAAACACACAAACCACTGCAAACAAGCACCAACCAACCTAAAGGAAATAACCACCAACCACCCAACCAGAAAAACCCCAACCAAAACCAACCCAGAGAAAACAACCACCAACCACCCAACCAAAAAACCCCAACCCGCAGAAAACAGACAAAAGTCAACCACCCAAGCAATCAAAAAGCCCCCCATTCCAACCCAAAGAAAACAACCACCCAACCAAAATAACCCCAACCCAACCCAAAGAAAATAGGTAAAAGCCAACCAACCAAGCAATCAAAACACCCCCCAACCAATCCAAAGAAAACAACCACCAACCACCCAACCATCCAACCAAAAAATCCCAACCAAACCCAACCCAAAGAAAACAACCACCAACCACCCAACCAAAATAACCCCAACCCAACCCAAAGAAAATAAACACCACCCAACCACCCAACCAAAAAACCCAACCCAAAGAAAACAGACAAAAGCCAACCAACCCAGCAATCAAAAAGCCCCCATCCCAATCCAAAGAAAACAACCACCAACCACCCACCCATCCAACCAAAAATCCCAACCAAACCCAACCCAAAGGAAACAACCACCAACCACCCAACCAAAATAACCCCTACCCAACCCAAAGAAAATAAACACCACCCAACCACCCAACCAAAAAACCCAACCCTAAGAAAACAGACAAAAGCCAACCAACCCAGCAATCAAAAAGCCCCCATCCCAATCCAAAGAAAACAACCACCAACCACCCACCCATCCAACCAAAAATCCCAATCCAACCCAAAGAAAACAGACAAAAGCCAAGCAACCAAGCAATCAAAAAGCCCCCCATTCCAATCCAAAGAACAACCACCCAACCAAAAAACCCCAACCCACCCCAAAGAAAACAACCAGCAACCACCCAACCACAATAACCCCAACCCAAAGAAAATAGATAGAAGCCAACCAACCAAGCAATCACAACACCCCCCAACCAATCCAAAGAAAACATCCACCAACCACCCAACCATCCAACCAAAAATCCCAACCAAACCCAACCCAAAGGAAACAACCACCAACCAACCAAAAAAACAAAGAGAAAAAATAAAGGAAAAGAAACACTATTTTCTATTATTATTATTATTATTATTATTATTATTATTATTATTATTATTATTATTATTATTATTATTATTATTATTATTATTATTATTATTATTATTTTAAAAAGGATTCTTTGTGTTCTATTTAGAAAATCAAGAGAATATTCACTGCAGAGGAACTCACATGGTTCTTAGAGAAGGACAGCAGGAATCGTTGTAGCCCTTGATACCTCAGCAGAGCCTGGCTGCCACACACAAAACACCTCTGTGGAATATGCAGTGGATTGTAAGCTGGAGTGAAAGAAAGGTAGAAATTGTTTCTCTGTACAAAAAACACAGAGCAGCTTTCAGTGGGTGGGCAGGGAGGGGTAAAAGGATTGATGGCACTAGATGGCTGGGAGTCGCTTGCAATTCTAAGCTGTAGTCCTCCCAGCCCCAAGACAGGGAGAAATTGCACCGAACTGGGAACAGAGTCACCAGAGTTCACAGGCTCACAGGATGTGTGAGTGCCAGGTTCTACACATTGGCCACGACAGCTCCAGGCAGTGTTACAGGCTGGGGTCAGAGTGGCTGGAGAGCAGCCAGGAAGAGAGGGACCTGGGGGTAATGGTTGACAGAATGTGAGCCTGCAGAGTGCCCAGCTGGCCATGAAGGCAAATGGCATCCTGTCCTGCATCAGGAACAGTGTGGCCAGAAGGAGCAGGGAAGTCATTGTGCCCTGTACTCAGCACTGGTTAGGTCACACCTTGAGTCCTGTGTCCAGTTCTGGGCTCCTCAAATTAACAAGGACATTGAAATGCTGGAATGTGTCCAGAGAAGGCCAATGAGGCTGGGGAGGGGTTTGGAGCACAGCCCTGTGAGGAGAGGCTGAGGGAGCTGAGGTTGCTTAGCCTGGAGAAGAGGAGGCTCAGGGGAGACCTTCTTGCTGTCTACAACTACCTGAAGGGAGGTTGTAGCCAGGTGGGTCTCTTCTCCCAGGCAACCAGCACCAGAACAAGAGGACACAGTCTCCAGCTGTGCCAGGGGAGGTTTAGGCTGGAGGTGAAGAAGAAATTCTTCACAGACAGAGAGACAGTCCATTGGAATGTGCTGCCCAGGGAGGTGGCGGAGTCACCATCACTGGAGGTGTTCAAGAGGAGCCTGGATGAGGCACTTGGTGCCATGGTTTAGTTGATTAGAAGGTGCTGGGTGATAGGTTGGGCTGGATGATCTGGAAGGTCTTTTCCAAGCTGGTTATTTCTGTGATGCTGTGAAAAATCACAGCTTAGTTCTCTGGGGCTCACATAAGATTTTTGTGAGAGCCACTGATCTTCATGCACAGCTGTGATGACAGTGGCTTGGAAGTGGAAGCTGTGAAAACACAGTGAAGGTAAAGGATATAGACAGCTCCTTCCTCAGCAATACCACAGGGATTCTTTCAAAGAACCTGGTTAATTCTGTATTCTGTATGTTAGGGGTTGGAAGGGATCTCCAAAGATCATCAAGTCCAACTTCCCCCTCCACCAGAGCATGACCATAGAATCTAGACCTGTCTGGTCTGCATACTGAAACCTTCTTGTGCCTGAAAGCCACACAAGTGCCTCTGGAGCAGAAACCAGAAGGAGAAGAGGGTACATTTGGGAAGGCTGGCATGCAGGAGCTGGCACTGGTTGCCCTGCACTCTCCCTGCTCCACTGTGCAACAGGAGGGGGCTGGGTGGCTGTGCTATTTGAATGATGTTGGCCACGACACCCTCCACTGGCTCACTCCCAGAGCCAGGGGTTTGGATTTCCCGGCAGTGCCAGCAGCCCCTCGTTGCTAGTCAAGTGATAGTCTCTTTGGCATGGAAAGGTTGTCTGAATTGTGTGCAAGCTGTTAGGTGACACAAGGGCAGTCTCTGCTGAGATGTAAAGGCTAAAACGGTTCCTGCAGCCCTTCTCTAAGAACTATGCAAGTTCTTCTGCACTGGACATTAGGAAATGCTTTCTCAGGGCAAGAGTGGTCAGGGATTGGAATGTGCTGCCCAGGGAGGTGGTGGAGTCACCAAGCCTGGCTGTGTTTAAAGGTGGTTTGGATGTGGTGCTTGGGGCTATGGTTTAGGGGTGACCCTTGTAGAGTAGGGTTCTGGGTTGGACTTAGTGTTCCTGAGGGTCTCTTCCAACCTGACTGTTTCTGTGATTCTGTAGATTCTCTTGATTCCCTGAGCATTATTGAAAATATTCTATACAGAACACAAAGAGTAATTGAAAAATAATAACAACAGGAAATACAAATCCATTTTATTTGTAGTCTCTTAGGAAAAAAAAACCAAAACAAACCATGAGGGCTTTCTCACTGATGTACTTGAGCCAGACTTAGTCAGGCTGGAGACCTGGGCAGGGAGAAATGGAATGACATTCAACAAGGGCAAGGGAAGAGTCTTGCACCTGGAAAAGAGCAATCCCATGGAGCAGCACAGGCTGGGGACTGAGCTGTTAGAGAGCAGTGAAGGGGAAAAGGACCTGGGGGTCCTAGTGCATGGGAGGTTGACCATGAGCCAGCAATGTGCTCTGGTGGCCAAGAAGGCCAATGGCATCCTGGGGTGGATTAGAAGGGCTGTGGTGAGTAGGTCAAGAGAGGTTCTCCTCCCCCTCTACTCTGCCCTGCTGAGGCTGCATCTGGAGTATTGTGTCCAGTTCTGGGCCCCTCAGCTTACGAAGGACCTCAGGGAACTGCTTGAAAGAGTCCAGCCCAGAGTCACAAAAATGATTAGGGGAGCCTGAGGGAGCTGAGGGCCCTGTAGCTTGGAGAAGAGACTGAGAAGTGACCTCATTCATATTGATAAAGATGTGCAGGGTTGGTGTGTTGAGTTGAAAATTACCCTTTTTAATTTGGAGAAAATACCCCCAAAATAAAATTGCCAGAGCAGCTCAGCTGGAAAGCAAATGAAGCTCTGTTTACAAGCACAACTGCAATCTAGAGATAGGAAATGCAATGAGTATGTGCACTATGTACAATATTGACATAGATTTACAATTCATAACCAACACAAGAACCCCCCTGGACAAAACCAGGGGGCTACCAATAACTTCTCTGTCTCCCCTCCTGGACAAGGGGAGGAGAAAGAGAAGAGCAGATGGCAGCTTGTTAGTACTCAGCCACAACAAGAGCGCAGCCAAGGTCAGTAACAGCCAAGCAAAAGCTGCCAGCTGGTATCTGCTAGAGCAAAAAAGATGAAGAGAGGAAAGAGTGAGTTTATACAACCAACTTTCTGTTAGTTGTCAGAGCAATGGGGTTATTTAGACCTTACCTTTATTTTCCCTTTTACATCCAATGGTAATTTATTTACATTCTACCACTTTTCTACTCAATCTGTGAGTAATTTCCTAGGCATCAGCTGAAAACTGCCACAGAGAGTGCCCAGAGGCTGGAGCCAGGTTCTGCTGGGTGATGCCCAATGCCAGCACAAGGGGCAGTGATGGAAGCTGAGGCAGAGGAAGGTCCATGGAAACAGGAGGAAGAACTTTTCCCCTATGAGGGTGACAGAACCCTGGAAGAGGCTGCCCAGGGGGGTTGTGGAGTCTCCCTCTGTGGAGATGTTCAAGCCCTGCCTGGATGTGTTCCTGTGTGATCTGCTCTAGGTGCTCCTGCTCTGGCAGGGGGGTTGAACTGGATGAGCTTTGGAGGTCCCTTCCAACCCCTAACATTCTGTGATGCAATTCTGTGACTCTGTGAAAGATGATTTTTTTGGGACTAAAATACTGAACTCTGACTTAAGTTTGGAATTTCTTTCTCAGAAGAAAGGAAAACACATCACATGATGCTGGATAGCAGTTGGGCATAGTCTTTCTGTATTTAATCAATGCACTTCTGTATGCGATCAATTAATGCACTTCTGTACTTAATGAATTGTCTCCTAAACACTTCAATAAAAGCTATGCCAAACACATTGCTCACAATGTTGTGGGGTTTTTTTTGTTAAGCACAAAGTTCTTTTCATGCAAATATTGACTCTATTGACATAGCTTTAAATCCTTCTGGAACTGACACCAACTGTCTAGTTTGACACTTGTTCATTAGTTTCCTCTCAATGGAAGCATTCTTCTTCTTTCAGCTGTTGTAGCAATTTCATATTTCACAAAGTCTCTTTGCAATACCCTGCTGAGTACTTTTTTTTTCCCCCTAGTATTGGAGAGCCAGGTAATACAGCAGCCCAGAGTATTTCACAGCTCCACCAAATCAGCTTTTCAGTTGTTCCAGGGCACATTCAGAAAGGGAAAGCTTCAATCTGACCCATTCAGGGTTGGTTGGTTGGTTGGTTTTCAATCAGAATCAGATTCAGATTAGATGTTAGAAAGAAGTTCTTGCTAAGTGTTGGAAGGTGTCCAGAGAAGGGCCACGAGGATGAGCAGAGGGCTGGAGCTGCTCTGCTATGGAGACAGACTGAAGGAGATGGGGCTGTTCAGTCTGGAGAGGAGAAGGCTCTGAGGAGCCCTTCTTGTGGCCTTCCAGTATCTGAGGGGGGCTACAAGAAAGCTGGGGAGGGACTTTTTAGGGTGTCAGGGAGTGATAGGATAGGACTGGGGGGGATGGAGCAAAACTAGAAATGGTGAGATTCAGATTGGATGTTAGGAAGAAGCTGTTCCCCATGAGGGTGGTGAGAGACTGGCACAGGTTGCCCAGGGAGGTGGTGGAAGCCTCATGCCTGGAGGTTTTTCAGGCCAGGCTGGATGTGGCTGTGAGCAACCTGCTGTAGTGTGAGGTGTCCCTCACACAGGGGGGTTGGAACTGGCCAAGCCTGTCTTACTGTGGCTCAGTTAAGGATTCTGTGCTCAGTGTGCAAGCTCAGGCTCACACTATGTGAATTGGTTCTGTAATCACAGACTCACAGAATTATTGAGGCTGGAACAGATCTCTGAGATCAAGTCCAGCCTGTGAGCTAACACCACCACATCAACTAAACCCTGCCACCAAGTGCCACATCCAAGCTTTTCTTAAGGACCTCCAGGGATGGTGACTCCACCATGTCCCTGGGCAGTCCATCCCAGTGCCTAATGAGCCTTTCTGTGAGGAAGTGCTTCCTAACATCCAACCTAAGCCTCTCCTGGCACAGCTTCAGGCTGTGCTTTCTTGTTCTGTCACAAGATGCCTGGGAGAAGAGCCTGACTACAACTTCCTTTGAGGTAGTTATAGAGAGTGGAAAGGTCCCCTCCCAACCTGTACTGCTGCAGGTTATTCTTCCTCCCCAGCTGCAGGACTCTGCATTGATCCTTGCTGAACCTCCTTAGGTTCCTCTCTGCCCAGCTCTCAGTCTGTCCAAGTCTCTGAATGGCCTCACAGCCTTCAGGTGTCTCAGCCAAGCCTCCCAGTTTAGTATCATCAGCAAACTTGCTGAGCAGACTCTCTCTGTCTGTCCCCTCATCAATGGCATTGATGAAGATGTTGAACAGCACCGAACCCAGCACTGATCCCTGGGGGACTCCACTGGTTACAGCTTTCCAGCTGGACCTAGCACCATTGACCACCACACTTTAAACTATCTTGTAACCAGTTCCTAATCCACCTCACTGTCTGCTCTTCCATCCCACACTTCCTGAGCTTGCTCACTAGGATGTCATGGGATTGTCAAAGGCCTTGCTAAGGTCAAGGTAGACTACATCCACTGGTCTCCCTGAATCTTCTATGGCATCATAGAAGGCTATCATATTAGTCAAGCATGATTTCCCCTTGGTAAATCCATGCTGACTACTCCTGATAAGCTGCTTCTCTTCCAAGTGCCTCCAGAAGGAGGACATCTCCATTGTTCTCCATTGCACTGCCAGCACCACATAACCTCATTGATGAGTTATTAACTTTGTCACAGCAATTATCCAAAGCTTCCTGGGGAAGACTTGATCATTTATGTCTTCTGTTGAGTAAGATTCTGTAAGGAAAAGAGTTAAATGGAGCCATAGTGAGTGCCAGAAGAAGACTGATACATGAAAGGACACAGTTCTGTAACTGCTGTGTGCTAGGTTCTGAGAAAGGATGCTGAAGGGACTGGAGCACTGTCCTATAAGGAGAGGCTGAGAGCCCTGGGGCTGCTTAGTCACAAGAGGAGAAGACTGAGAGGGGATTTAATAAATGTCTATCAATAGCTGAGGGCTGGGGGGCAAGAGGCAGGGCACAGGCTCTGCTCACTTGCACCCTGGGATAGGACATGGGGCAATGGATAGAAACTCCAGCACAGGAGGTTCCACCTCCACATGAGGAGGAACTTCTTCACTGGGAGGCTCACAGGGCCCTGGAACAGGCTGCCCAGAGAGGCTGTGGAGTCTCCTTCTCTGGAGCCTTTCCAGCCCCATCTGGATGCCTTCCTGTGTGCCCTGTGCTGGATTCTCTGCTCCTGCTCTGGCAGCGGGGTTGGATTCGATGATTTTTGAAGGTCCCTTCTAGCCCCTAACATCCTGTGAGCTGTGATGCTGTGGAAGGGATTACCAATGTATGAATCAAAGCAAAAGTGGATACATTTTGTTTATCTGTAGCTATCCCCAGCTGGTAAGCAGATGCAGACAGCAGACTGTGGGACAGAGAGAGACGTAGAGGTGTTAGTTCTTTTTCTGCTTCTCCCTCCATTAGTGTAAGTCGATCCTCTGCTCACATTCCACAGGTGTGATAGCAAAATATTTGTTTATGCATTTTGGTGAAAGTACTGGTTAAGTAGGGTAGACCCCTAGCACTAACTTGAATCACAAAGGGTGTTGCCAGCTGTCCCAAGAGGTGTTTCCTGTATATGTGGTTTTTTTTTCCAGTGAGCCAGGGATGTTTAACAGGAAAGCTTATTTCAATGGGTAGCTGCATGCAGGGCAAGAGTGTCCTGGATCTTGCAGTGCTTAGCTGGGGAGGGACTTTTGAGGGTGTCAGGGAGTGATAGGACGGGGGGCAATGGAGCCAAACTAGAAATGGGGAGATTCAGGTTGGATGTTAGGAAGAAGTTGTTCCCCATGAGGGTGGTGAGAGACTGGCACAGGTTGCCCAGGGAGGTGGTGGAAGCCTCATGCCTGGAGGTTTTTGCAGCCAGGCTGGATGTGGCTGTGAACAACTTGCTGTAGTGTGAGGTGTCCCTGCCAGGGGCAGGGGGATTGGAACTGGATGATCCTTGAGGTCCCTTCCAACCCTAACAATTCTATGGTTCAAGGGTGGTGTTACAGTGTCCCAAATATGCTCTGCATGCTCTCTGGGACACACTTCTTGCTCAGCAGGCTTCGTGGAATGCAGCTGGGAATGGCAGAGCTTTGCTTGCATATTAGGTTTCCAGAACCCAAGCATTGTTTTTATATCATTCAGAACTCCATCTCCTGCAAAATATTTTGGGAACATCCTTGTGAAGCCTCCTTCAGCTCATTACTGACTGTAAAGAGTACTGGAATGGTTTATTCATGGTGACAGTGAATAGCTGGGTGCAGCTGTCATCCTACAAAAAGATCACCCTGGTAACACCAACCAACAAGCAGAGTAAGATGATCCCAATCTAACTGAAACCTTCTAAATGTTGTCTTTCAACTTAAATACAGAGGCACAGCCTTCATGGTGAACTCTGCCTGGTGATGTGGGGTCTGGAAAAGCACCAGGGATGTTCTTCAGTGTTGAAAAGCCATTGAGCTTCAGTTTTCTTTACAGAGTGGAATCTGAGAAAGGGCCTACACAGTACAGGAGCTGTGAGAATAAATAAATAAATAAATAAATAAATAAATAAATAAATAGAGTAATTAGTTCAGCATTGCTTGGGAAAACTTACTGGGAAAAGAGAATCACCATGCAGAGCACCAAACACTGGATCCAACTTGCTGGCTTCAGCTGACATTGAACAACACCACCCTCATGGGGCAGAACTTCTTCCTAACATCCAATCTCAATCTCCCCATTTCTAGTTTTGCTCCATTCCTCCCAGTCCTATCACTCCCTGACACCCTCAAAAGTCCCTCCCCAGCTCTCTTGGAGCCCCCTTCAGATACCAGAAGGCCACAATTAGGTCTTCTGGGATCCTTCTCTTCTCCAGACTGAACAACCCCAACTCCCTCAGCCTGTCCACATAGCAGAGCAGCTCCAGCCCTCTGCTCATCCTTGTGGCCCTTCTCTGGACACCTTCCAGCACCTCCAGATCCTTCCTGTACTAGGGGCTCCAGAACTGGACACAAGAGTCCCTCCCCAGCTTTCTTGTAGCCCCCTTCAGATACTGGAAGGCCACAGCTCAGCTCAGCACAGAAGTAGGAGCACATTTGTCTCATACCTTGTAACCACAACCACACAGGGGACAGGGCAGAAAATGTATTCTGGGCAAGAGCCAGCACACACAAAAGAAAATGCAGCTGACATTCCATGATGTCATCTGGAAATCAACCCATAGGGAAAGGGATAGTAAGAAGCTTTGAAGAGCAGTACACATCTTACCCAGGAATGATGTGTGCCTGTGGATCATGCCTGCAATATCTGAATGCAGATGATCCATACTACTGTCTGCAATTTCTTCTAATTCAGCCACATACAGACAAGCAACACAGCACGAGAAAACAGAGCAAAACCTGGAGAACAATGCAGAGAGAACTTGGTCTTTTCAACACCATACACAGAACTGTGATGAAACAGTCAGGGCAAAGGAGGGGAACATCTTCTTTATGAGGAGAGCCTCAGGGAGCTGAGGGCTCTGTAGCTTGGAGAGGAGGAGCCTGAGAGGTGACCTCATTGCTGTTGATAAAGATTTGCAGGGAGACTGTCCAGAGACTGGAGCCAGGCTCTGCTGGGTGATGCCCAATGCCAGCACAAGGGGCAGTGGTGGAGGCTGAGGAAGTTCCATGTGAACAGGAGGAAGAATTTTTACCCTGTGAGGGTGACAAAAGCCTGAAAGAGGCTGCCCAGGGGGTTTGTGGAGTCTCCCTCTGTGGAGATATTCAAAACTCACCTGGATGTGTTCCTCTGTGACCTGCTCCAGGTGAACCTGCTCTGGCAGGGGGGTTGGACTGGATGAGCTTTTGATGTCCCTTCCAGCCCCCAACATTCTTTGATCATCTTTGTGGCTCTGCACTGGCCACTCCCCAGCAGCTTACCTTAGTATGAAATGTGATGGATCCATTGCTTGTTGCTGCTTTGTCTCAGTACTGCCTAGGAGCACACTTCGTGTTGCAGCAGCACAGGGATGGTGTCACACAGTTTACTACAGGCTAGTAACTTTTCCTCTCAGGTTATGAAGTTAAATTACTGACTAGATCCACATCTACAATAAAAGCACGAGTTTGAATACACAGTGGTTTTTATCAGCTTCTTTAGCAGTACAAAAGCACTTTAAATTCAACATGAAGGTGATGTTCTACTGCCTTTCTCTTACTTCTGTAAACAGAATGGATCAGTTTTTAAGGGCCCTGGCAGGAACCTCATCTAATGATGTCCAACAGAACTGGATATAAAGGCTGTTCCTTCTATGCATGGAGATAAGTCAGGCTCTATAGACACACCCCAAATAATTTAATGCAGCATGACCTAATTTCAACCCAAATTGTAATCATCTGTGTGTTCTGCTCCACGTTTTATTCTTATAGAATCACAGAATTGTCAGGATTGGAAAGGACCTCAAGGATCATCCAGTTCCAAGCTCTGTGCCATGGGCAGGGACACCTCACACTACAGCAGGTTGCTCACAGCCACATCCAGCCTGGCCTGAAAAACCTCCAGGCATGAGGCTTCCACCACCTCCCTGGGCAACCTGTGCCAGTCTCTCACCACCCTCATGGGGAAGAACTTCTTCCTTTCATCCAATCTGAATCTCCCCATTTCTAGTTTTGTTCCACCCCACCCCAGTCCTATCACTCCCTGACACCCTAGAAAGTTCCTCCCCAGCTTTATTGGAGCCCCCTTCAGATTCTGGAAGGCCACAACTGGGTCTCCTGGGAGCCTTCTCTTGTCCAGACTGAACAGCCCCAACTCCTTCAGTCTGTCCTCATAGCAGAGCAGCTCCAGCTCTCTGCTCATCCTTGTGGCCTTTCTCTGGACCCCTTCCAGCACCTCCAGCTCCTTCCTGTACTAGGGGCTCCAGAACTGGACACAGTGCTCCAGGTGGGGTCTCAGCAGTTTCTGATGTGGATAGAGTACACTCTCGCTCTGTTGGTAGCTCCAAGAACCTGTATAAAATGGAGTGGCAACATTAAAAATGAAAACAGTGTGCTGCTTTATACATAGATAATAGTCTTAAAATAGCAATTGCACAAACTCTGCTTGCCTCCAGCTCCCTGTTTCTGTTAGCAGCATAGCCTTAGGGGCCATGGCAGAAAGGAAGAAGGGATGGAAGACAAGTGACTACGTGGAAATTCTTCCCTCCAGACCGAACAGGAGTCTGGGGCATCTCCTGATGTATAGATGCTCCCCTATCCCTGGAAATCACTGCCAGGCACATGAGGAAGTCTGCGAGCTCCTGCTGTATTTGCACTGAAAACCACTTCTTTGAGAGAATTGCTTGGAGACATTTATATCTTATGAATTTTGAGCAGTTTATGCTGAATATTGACTTACTCTGGAGGCAATATAGAATCATAGAATTGTTAGGTTTGGAAAGAACCTCAAGGAGCATCCAGTTCCAACCCCCCTGCCATGGGCAGGGACACCTCACACTACAGCAGGTTGCTCACAGCCACATCCAGCCTGGCCTGAAAAACCTCCAGGCATGAGGCTTCCACCACCTGCCTGGGCAACCTGTGCCAGTTTCTCACCACCCTCATGGGGAACAACTTCTTCCTGACATCCAATCTGAATCTACCCATTGCTAGTTTTGCTCCATTCCCCCCCACTCCTATCACTGCCTGACACCCTCAAAAGTCTCTCCCCAGCTTTCTTGGAGCTCCCTTTCAGATACTGGAAGGCTACAAGAAGGTCTCCTCAGAGCCTTCTCTTCTCCAGACTGAACAGCCCCAACTCTAAACCCTAAACCCTGATACAAGATGTGGCAAGGTAGCATGTATCATATTACTCACATCAAATTGTGCAATAAACCACTCAAATCACTTTCTTGCTTTTCACTTTGCCTCTACAAGCAAGAGAGTCACATTTTCTAGTGCCTTAATAAGTTGTTGAATGTAGTATTTGACCACAGGGAAGTCTCCAAGGGGAGGATGTAGGAATCTTCATTGGTAAGGATTTTGTGGACCAGAAACACTCGAGCACATTTGGAACTTCTGGAGTTCATCTGTAAATTGCATAAGGCTTAGATTTTTTTTCCCCTCCCAACTGAATGACACACCTCCAGGAATTCCACCAGTGTGGCTCTGAGATTATACAAGATTATGACTCTATAATGTCAATTTATCACAGTGCTGCCTGCTTCTTGCTACCAAGTACAAACACAACTCATGAAAAACATCTGTAAGCCCCCAGAAGCGATTTGTCAGGATACTTTCAAGCCCATGTATAATAAATGAAGAACACATGTTTCATAGGCACCCAATGAAACCAGAGCTGCAGCGAATGCTTTGCCAGAGACTTGAACAGCTGTGGACATCACCTCTCTCTCTCTGCCTCCAGGCAGCTTTAAAAGGCATTGTTTTCTTTACAACATGACAGGTGATGTTTACAATACCGGCGCTCCTTCTGGGAGACAGAGTGCCCGAAATATCTCCGGAGATCGTCGCCCTCTCCTTCACTGCTGTCTTCATTTCCACCTTAGGTATGTGGCACTTTTTGCTGAGTTGCAAAGGGTCCTCCCAGTGCCATCCTTGCCAGCTTCTACGAAGATCTCAAACACCTACTTGCTGTTTGCTCAGGAAACACTATCAGGTTACACACTGCGCTGCATTTGCTATCTGATAGCGACAGCTCAGGGATGGAGAGCTTTGCCCACATCGTGCTCTGCTCTCAATCACACACACAGGTGCATCTTCCAAGGTTTTATGGAATGGAATGGAATTGGATGGAATGGAATGGAATGGAATGGAATGGAATAGAATAGAATAGAGTAGAATAGAATAGAATAGAATGGAATGTAGGATAGGATAGGAAAGGATAGGATAGGATAGGATAGGATAGGATAGGATAGGATAGAAGGGAAGGGAAGGGAAGGGAAGGGAAGGGAAGGGAAGGGAAGGGAAGGGAAGGGAAGGGAAGGGAAGGGAAGGGAAGGGAAGGGAAGGGAAGGGAAGGGAAGGGAAGGGAAGGGAAGGGAAGGGAAGGGAAGGGAAGGGAAGGGAAGGGAAGGGAAGGGAAGGGAAGGGAAGGGAAGGGAAGGGAAGGGAAGGGAAGGGAAGGGAAGGGAAGGGAAGGGAAGGGAAGAGAAGAGAAGAGAAGAGAAGAGAAGAGAAGAGAAGAGAAGAGAAGAGAAGAGAAGAGAAGAGAAGAGAAGAGAAGAGAAGAGAAGAGAAGAGAAGAGAAGAGAAGAGAAGAGAAGAGAAGAGAAGAGAAGAGAAGAGAACAGGAGTTAACCAGGTTGGAAAAGACCTTCAAGATCATCAAGCCCAACTTATCACCCAACACCATCTAACCAACTAAACAATGGCACCAAGTGCCTCATCCAGGCTCTTCCTAAACACCTCCAGGGATGGTGACTCCACCACCTCCCTGGGCAGCCCATTCCAATGGCCAATATCTCTTTCTGGGAAGAATTTCTTCCTAACATCCAGCCTGAACCTCCTCTGGCACAGCTTGAGACTGTGTCCTCTTGTTCTGGTGCTGGTTGCCTGAGAGAAGAGACCAAGCCCCACCTGGCTACAACCTCCCTTGAGGTAGTTGTAGAGAGCAAGAAGGTCTCCCCTGAGCCTCCTCTTCTCCAGGCTTTTAAAGAGGTTTATCTGACTGCCTCTAAGCAGAGTGTAAGATGGCAGCTCCAAAGTCTCTTTGCCGTTATGTTTTGCATCTCAGATTAAGGTCACAGCTTTACCATTATTCAGAACTGTATATTCCTTTAAACTGAAAAAAACCCTTAACAATCAACCCTTCCCTCTTGTCAACCCTGAGGAAGCAGCAAGAGGCTTAGAAGAAAGCTGGGGAGGGACTTTTGAGGGTGTCAGGGAGTGATAGGACTGGGGGGAATGGAGCAAAACTACAAATGGGTAGATTCAGATTGGATGTTAGGAAGAAGTTCTTTGCCATGAGGGTGGTGAGAGACTGGCACAGGTTGCCCAGGGAGGTGGTGGAAACCTCATCCCTGGAGGTTTTGAAGGGCAGGCTGGATGTGGTGGTGAGCAACCTGCTGTAGTGTGAGGTGTCCAGTTCTGGGCCCCTCAGTTTAGGAAGGACATTGAGACACTTGAACATGTCCAGAGAAGGGCAACGAGGCTGGGGGGAGGCCTTGAGCACAGCCCTGTGAGGAGAGGCTGAGGGAGCTGGGGTTGCTTAGCCTGGAGAACAGGAGGCTCAGGGGAGACCTTATTGCTCTCTACAACTACCTGAAAGGTGGTTGTAGCCAGGAAGGGGTTGGTCTCTTCTCTCAAACAACCAGCACCAGAACAAGAGGACACAGTCTCAAGACGCACCAGGGGAAGTTTAGGCTCATGGTGAGGAGAAAGTTCTTCACTGAGAGAGTTGTTAGCCATTGGAATATGCTGCCCAGGGAGGTGGTGGAGTCACCATCCCTGGAGGTGTTCAAGAGGGGATTGGATGTGGCACTTGGTGCCATGGTCTAGTCATGAGGTCTGTGGTGACAGGTTGGACTTGATGATCCTTGAGGTCTCTTCCAACCTCGGTGATTCTGTGATTCTGTACACGTCCCCATGGTAGGGGGGTTGGAACTAGATGATCCTTGAGGTCCTTTCCAACCCTAACAATTCTATGATTAACAACTCTGTATTATGAAATAGATTGTCAGTCAGTTTGGAGTACCCTTTCCAAACAGGGAGCAGTGTTATAGTGGACAAATGTGACTTCAAGCTATAAACACTCTATTGCTCAAGTCAATCTAACAGGCCTTGCATTCTGTAATAAATTTATAGTGTTGCTTCATTTTATCTGCATGAAAAACTAGCAGGAATGTAGATGTACTTTCTGCAGCCCTCACCATGTGCCATCACCGTTGTGGACTGAAAACCAACACGCTCCAAACAACCAGCTGATTAGAAAAGAGCTTAAATAGCCCCAAGTGTCCCTACAGAGCTACTGTGTGCTGTGTGAAAGCTGAATAAGCCTGCCCATGTCAGAAGGTGACTCTTCAGCTGTTCAGGATCATGAGCTGCTATGTTGCCACTCATAAAAACCAAAGAAGATTCAAGCCACAAGAAGGTGCAGTTAGGTAAAGGTCACTGTGATGGCCTCGGAATTACTCTGCAAGAGCTGACAACACTGAGACCAATCTAGCAAAGAGGATTCAAGGAACTGCAGCTTTTACTTAAAGCCAAAGCACAAAACCCCACAGCAATGTCACACCAAAATAAATTCAAGGGGAATACAAATGTTGTGGGTTTGGGTTGTTTCTTTTTACATATTTGGCTCATTTTTTTTTTTACTTCTTTTACAAAGATAAGCAGGAAAAGGGAAGAAAAAAAAAGGGACTATGTTGAAGCACACTTTCTATCTCAAGCCATACTGAATGCAAGTGTTGCTGTAACGCCAGAAGGGTGGTCTGTGCAAAAAAGGACTCCAAATCATCATTGCTCAGTGATCTGAATGAGATGCTTGAAGGTTTATGAAGGCACATTGATAGAAGAAAGGAGATCTCAGTCCTCTGCCTTTGTTTTAGTCATCAAAATAGGGGAATTCACTTTGGCCCCTGTGCTTAGAAAAATAGGACTTTGACTTTCAAAAGCTCAGTATCTGGGTTATTTAGCCTCAGCATTTACATGGTGGTTTCTTCCCATTCCAGCTCCACATCACCTAAGAAAAATAAAAATAAATACAGAATTAACCAGCTTGGAAAAGACCTTTGAGATCATCAAGTCCAACCTATCACCCAGCACCATCCAATCAACTACACGGCACCAAATGCCCCATCCAGTCTCTTCCTAAACACCTCCAGTGATGGTGACTCCCCCACCTCCCTGGGCAGCACATTCCACTGGCCAATCTGTCTTGCTGGGAAGAACTTTCGCCTCATCTCCAGCCTAAACCTCTGCTGGCACAGCTTGAGACTGTGTCCTCTTGTTCTGGTGCTGGTTGCCTGGGAGAAGAGACCAGCCCCCACTCGGCTACAATCTCCCTTCAGGTAGCTGTAGACAGCAATAAGGTCTCCTCCTCTAAGAGCCTCCTCTTCTCCAGGCTAAGCAACCCCAGCTCCCTCAGCCTCTCCTCACAGGGCTGTGTTCCAAACCCCTCCCCAGCTTTGTTGCCCTTCTCTGGACACCTTCCAGCATCTCAACATCTTTCCTAAACTGAGGAGCCCAGAACTGGACACAGGGCTCAAGGTGTGGCCTAAGCAAAAGAAACAACAAAACCTACAAAAGAAACAGACACATTACATTAACCTATAGCTTGTAAACACATCATAACTGCTGGCAGGTCACTATTTGGGCTGCATTTAAAAGTTCTTGTGGGGAGGAAAGTGGAAAACATCACTGCCTGTTACTGCAAAGGAAACTAAAGAGCAGCAACATGCTGGACATTTACACTTGTGTGGTAGTTTTAGGCTATGCCTTTAAAATTTTTCACAGATCTTGAGCAGAAAAGTAGTAAAATGGAAATAAATCACTAGTGGGTGTGAAAAGGAAAACAAAAGTAATTCTAAACAGCCCCACTGGAGAGATATCTACCAGAAGATTGGTTGTACCAAAACAATTTTCTCTTCTCTTCTCTTCTCTTCTCTTCCTCTTCTCTTCTCTTCTCTTCTCTTCTCTTCTCTTCTCTTCTCTTCTCTTCTCTTCTCTTCTCTTCTCTTCTCTTCTCTTCTCTTCTCTTCTCTTCTCTTCTCTTCTCTTCTCTTCTCTTCTCTTCTCTTCTCTTCTCTTCTCTTCTCTTCTCTTCTCTTCTCGCTTCTTCACTTTGGAGAGATGCTAACTTGCTTCTGCTTGACCTTGGCTGCATTGCTTTGGTAAAGTTCAACAGCAACTTTCTCTGCTCCATTCTCCCTTTTTTGTACAGGGGAGTGGGGAAGGGGGCAGAAAAGGATAAGCTGGTAGCTTCCTCTAGTCTTTGACCAGGGAGGTCCTTGTGCTGTTTGTTAATTGCAAATCCCTTTACATATTGTAACTCCTGGATATTTTGTACACATTCATTTCATTCCATTGTAGATTGGAGTTCTGCCTGTGAACACAGCTTTCATTTGCTTACAACTGAGCTGGTCTGGGAAAGATAATGTTGGGGGGGAGGGGGTGGGGTGGCAGGGTGGGAAATTGCAGCCCACCACAAGTTGTAAAGCAAAAATGTGCATCTCAAAGTCATGATTTACTGCTGCTTAGTCTGCACAAGTCAATGCACCTGCTCTGAAGAGAGAATTTTGTGACAGTGTGTATCTCCTTACCTTCCATGGCATCCAGAGAGTCCATCTTCTGCAGTGCTGAGTAATTTACAAAACATATGGGCTGACTGCTTCCCCTGCTTGCCAACAGATCCAACACACATTGATGCAAAAATATGTATTGTGCCTGCAAAGTGTGAAATGAGAGACGTTTGAGCAGAGGAAAAAAGTTCTTCTGATATCAAAAACTTTCTGGGTTTTGTTTCTGTTTGTTTGTTTGGTTTTTAACACAGCATCTGGATGTTCTCCAAACAACTGCAGTGTAACTCAGCAATCTCAATACTTCAATGACTATGTCATATACACCTGACCTGATTTCAAGTTCTCCATGGGACAGCAATGTGCCCTGGTGGCCAAGAGGGCCAATGAGATCCTGGGGTGAGGATTAAGAGGAGTGTGTTATAGAATCATAGAATTGTCAGGGCTGGAAGGGACCTCAAGGATCAGCCAGTTCCAACCCCCCTGCCATGGGCAGGGACACCTCACACTATAGCAGGTTGCTCACAGCCACATCCAGCCTGGCCTGAAAAACCTCCAGGGATGAGGCTTCCACCACCTCCCTGGGCAACCTGTGCCAAGCTCTCACCACCCTCATGGGGAACAACTTCTTCCTAACATCCAAGCTGAATCTCCCCACTTCTAGTTTTGCTCCATTCCCCCCAGTCCTATCACTCCCTGACACCCTCAAAAGTCCCTCCCCAGCTTTCTTACAGCCCACTTCAGATTCTGAAAGGCCACAACTAGGTCTCCTGGGAGCCTTGTCTTGTCCAGACTGCATCCAGTTCTGGGCTCCCCAGTTCAGGAGGGACGGTCATCTCCTTGACAGAGTCCAATGGAGGGCTATGAGGATGCTGAAGGGACTGCAGCACTGTCTGGTGAGGAGAGGCTGAGAGCCCTGGGGCTGTTTAGTCACAAGAGAATACTGAGAGGGGATTTAATTATTATCTATAAATATCTGAGGGATAGGAGTCAGGAGGGAGGGGACAGGCTCTGACCACTTGTACCCTGTGACAGGACAAGGGGCAATGGATAGAAACTCCAGCATGAGGAGGAACCTCTTGACTGGGAGAGTCACAGAGCCCTGGAGCAGGCTGCCCAGAGAGGTTGTGGAGTCTCCTTCTCTGGAGCCTTTCAAGCCCCATCTGGATGTGTTCCTGTGTGACCTGTGCTGGATTCTTTGGTCTTGCTCAGGCAGGGGGGTTGGACTTATTGATCTCTGGAGGTCCCTTTCAAGCCCCAACATCCTGTGACCCTGTGGTTACGAGGTATTACATGTTAATGATTGTGAAAACATCGAAGATATATGAAATCAGACAATGAAATAGGCTGTCACACAACTTTCTGTAAAGATGTGTTCTGTGAAAAGATTTATTGATTACTTTTTTTTTGTTCCTATATTCAGACTGAAGAAACTGAACCACACAAATGGGATATTTAGAGAAGAATATTTTCCTCTTTCTAGCTTCAAGAAAACCAGCAGGGTGCACTCAAATGCAAAAGTTCAAGTAAATCTCAATCTACATGTTCTAGGAGAATGCAATATTGCTAAGAGCAAAATAAACCCCCCACATTATTTTCTCCTTTATGAGGAGAGCCTGAGAGAGCTGAGGGCTCTGCAGATTGAAGAGGAGCAGCCTGAGAGGTGACCTCATTGCTGTTGATAAAGATGTGCAGGGTGAGTGCCCAGAGGCTGGAGCCAGGCTCTGCTGGGTGATGCCCAATGCCAGCACAAGGGGCAGTGGTGGAAGCTGAGGCAGAGGAAGTTCCATGCGAATAGGAGGAAGAGTTTTTTCCCTGTGAGGGTGACAAAGCCCTGGAAGAGGCTGCTCAGGGGGGTTGTGGAGTCTCCCTCTGTGGAGATATTCAAGCCCTGCCTGGATGTGTTCCTGTGTGACCTGCTCTAGGTGCTCCTGCTCTGGCAGGGGGGTTGGGCTGGATGAGCTTTCAAGGTCCCTTCCAGCCCCTAACATTCTGTGATTTTCAGTAATACTTCTTGAGCTGTAGCATCACTTTTAGCATACTATAATGCAAAGAGTGGGCAACCTAAGGTAATTTGTCACTTTCAAGGACAGCTTTGGATAGTGATTGCTGAAAAAGGAAACCCAAAATAAGGCAGTGTAAAACAATGAAAGAAAGAATGAAATGAATCAATGAAACCAGGTAGAAAGAAACCAAAGTGATGAAGTACCTGAAGGGAGGTTGCAGACAGGTGGGGGCTGGTCTCTTCTCCCAGGCAACCAGCACCAGAACAAGAGGACACAGTCTCAAGCTGCGCCAGGGAAGGTTCAGGCTGGATGTTAGGAAGAAATTCTACACAGAGAGAGTGATTGCCCATTGGAATGGGCTGCCTGGGGAGGTGGTGGAGTCACCATCACTGGAGGTGTTTAGGAGGAGACTTGATAGGGTGCTTGGTTGCTTGGTTTAGTTGATTAGGTGGTGTTGGATGGTAGGTTGGACTCGATGATCTTGAAGGTCTCTTCCAACCTGGTCTATTCTTCTATTCTATTCTATTCTATTCTAGTCTAGTCTAGTCTAGTCTAGTCTAGTCTAGTCTATTCCATTCCATTCCATTCCATTCCATTCCATTCCATTCCATTCCATTCCACTCCACTCCACTCCACTCCACTCCACTCCACTCTACTCTAAGTGTATCTCCACACAGCAGAAGTACTGTGTTTGATTAGATGCAGACAATGAAGCAGATGATAGTATCACAGACTTGTTCAGACTGGGAGATGACCCTGATGCAATCCTCCACTGCTCAAGGAGGGTCAGCTAAAGCACATTGCCTGGGACCTTGTCCAGGTGGGGTTTGGATATGCCCACAGAAGGAAACAGCCAAAACAGCTTTTGCTCCTTTGACTTTTGCAGGAATACATAGATTCTTGTCTTCCTTCCCCCCCCTCCCCTGCTCAATAACTGCTATTTTGTTTCAGAACTGCCCTAAATTTTCAGCAGTTCAAGTGTCTCAGATTCAGAAGAGACATTTGCTTACGTGGATATGTAATGGTCACAGCTCCAGGGCCATGGGGAGTTAGAACAAACTTACACAGACCCCTAAGGCAAGAGCATGGCATTACAAACTGTGTCTGTGCTAGGCTTGGGGAGATGATAAACTTCGACATCCACTGCACAAAGATGAATTTCCAGAATGAAAGTCTTAAGTTTCAATGGACTTCAGACTGCTTATTCCAATCCAGAAGGCACATTTTGAAGGCTCAAAACCCTCTTGCATTCATACAGCTACTTGTGAGCCTGTAGCAGTGAAAACCTTTCGTGGTTTGCCAGGGGAGAAAGAAGCAGGGTACTTAGAATCATGCAATGGTCAGGGCTGTAAGGGACCTCAAGGATCATCCTGTGGCTGAGCAACCCTGACAATTCTGTGATTCTATCACATTCTGCTGTCATTCCTTTACATAAACCCAGATCACTAGATCACAGCACAGGCCTTCTTTACCAGCAGGTCATCACCAGCTTACATCCATACTGCATAAGTCTGCCAGAAGGGCACTTTTTAAGACCTCAAAACCACCACTGCCTTGATTTTGCAAACTCTGAAGTCTGTGCTTGATTCTACTCCTATTTGTTGGTTTATTTGAAGCAATTATAAAAGAATCAATGAAGTATCAATGAGGCTAAAGGTAAATGAATATTTAAAACTTGGGAGGACTGTGCTACATATATGCACACACACACACAAACTACAGTTAAGTACTAAATAAAGTCAACTTAATTAGTGCATAAGCCATCTTTTGCTTTACAAGTGTTCTTCACTCACAGTCACAGAATCAACCAGGTTGGAAAAGACCTCAGGGATCACCAAGTCCAACCTATTACCTAATACCTAACACCTCCTGACAACTAAACCATGGCACCAAGTGCCATGTCCAATCCCCTCTTGAGCACCTCCAGTGATGGTGACTCCACCACCTCCCTGGGCAGCACATTCCAATGGCAAATCTCTCTTTCTGTGCAGAATTTCTTCCTAACATCCAGCCTAAACCTCCCCTGGTGCAGCTTGAGACTGTGTCCTCTCCTTCTGTCACTAGTTGCCTGGGAGAAGAGACCTCCCTGGCTACAACCTCCTTTCAGGTAGTTGTAGAGAGCAATAAGGTCTCCCCTGAGCCTCCTCTTCTCCAGAATAGCCTCAAAGCCTCCAAACTTGAAATTAACTTTCTCAGTGGTTGAGAAATCATAATTTAGGTTCTAATAATTACATACCTCACCACTCCTTTCAGCACTTGTCAAGACTTTGCTGGCCCAATACACACAAATAGATACACACCATACATTTACACAGTGCCATAAATGCAGATCAAAGCAGGATTTGGTAGCAAATGCATTAGAGAGCTGATTGTTCTTGCTTTTGTTCTCTTTTTTTAGGGACCTTTTGTCCTAGTTTTGAGCCATGAGCTGCCCAGGGCAAAAGAACAGAATAGATATTTACCCCTTCCCAAGGAGTAAGATAGAAATGCTCCACACTGGATTGGAAGTTCAAATGGAAATTCTATTTACAAATATATACAAAAGGCACTCAGGTAAGAGGAATACATTCACAAATGAGGCTCAGTGCTTCCCCTGGGCTTACCAGCCCCAAACCCTCCAGAGCCTTCTGGAAACCTCCACCCCACTCAGCCTCAGCAGCCCCAAGCACAGCCAAACTGCTTCCCCCTTAGACCCAGGCCCAGTGGTGTAGCTGGAAATTCCCTGCCAGCCAAGGGCAGGAGAAAGCCTCTCTTCCACACACCATCAAGACAAGGCACACATGGCAGAAACAAAGAGAAGAGAGAGAGTTGTGGCTGTACACCCCCTTAAATATATAGAGGAAAATGGAATGAAATAACAGATGACAATATCTTGGAATGAGCTGCCTGCCCCCCTGGGACATTCTAGCCTCTGGAGGACTTTTTCTTTGTGGTTATACCAATTAACTCTGGATTCCCCTCAAGCTACAACAGCTTTCTAGTCTTGCTTTGCAGGAGATCAGGTGATCAGAGGACCGACTCCTCAACGGCAGGAAAACACAAGAGGTAGTTATTGAAACCTTACCAGGTTCTGTACCATGCACATTCTTTCACTCCTTAACTCTGCTACCAGTCCATAGATGTCCACAAAATCATGGTCATTTACATGCTGGGTTAAATGGTCAAGTGCAATATACACCCCTGTTCTTCCAACACCAGCGCTGCAAGATGGAAAGGGAAGTTTTCATGTTAATGAATTCTTTATTTCATTTATTGTAGTAGTAAATATTCCCTCAGAATACTCTGCTTGCTTCAGCTTATTGTGAAAAGGACACTGCAGAAAAATATGACCATCCCTCCCACCCACCCCTTCCACCTTAGTACTTATTTTTCTGTTTCTGTGTGCCCTGGCTGAATGGGAACAAGTGATACCAGAGCTGCATTCTCTGGATGAGGGGATTGAGTCCATCATCAGTAAGTTTGCAGATGACACCAAGCTGGGGGCAGGAGTTGATCTGTTAGAGGCTAGGAGAGCTCTGCAGAGGGACTTTGACAGTCTGGACAGATGGGCAGAGTCCAAGGGCATGAGATTGAACACATCCAAGTGCCAGGTTCTACACATTGGCCACAACAACCCCATGCAGTGCTACAGGCTGGGGTCAGAGTGGCTGAGAGCGGCCAGGCAGAGAGGGACCTGGAGGAACTGGTTGACAGTAGGCTGAACATGAGCCAGAGTGTGCCCAGCTGGCCAAGAAGGCCAAGGGCATCCTGGCCTGAATCATGAACAGTGTGGCCAGCAGGAGCAGGGAAGTCATTCTGCCCCGTGCTCAGCGATGGTTAGGCCACACCTTGAGTCCTGTGTCCAGTTCTGGGCTCCTCAGTTTAGGAAAGATGTGGAGATGCTGGAAGGTGTCCAGAGAAGGGCAACAAAGCTGGGGAGGGGTCTGGAGCACAGCCCTGTGAGGAGAGGCTGAGGGAGCTGGGGTTGCTTAGCCTGGAGAAGAGGAGGCTCAGGGGAGACCTTCTTGCCCTCTACAACTACCTGAAGGAAGGTTGTAGCCAGGCAGGGGCTGGGCTCTTCTCCCAGGCAAGCAGCACCAGAACAAGAGGACACAGTCTCAGGCTGCACCAGGGGAGGTTCAGATTGGATGTTAGGAAGAAGTTCTTCCCAGAAAGAGAGATTGGCCATTGGATGTGCTGCCCAGGGAGGTGGTGGAGTCACCATCACTGGAGGTGTTTAGGAAGAGCCTGGATGAGGCACTTGGTGCCATGGTTTAGTTGATCAGATGGTGTTGGTGCTAGGTTGGACTGGATGATCTTGAAGGTCTCTTCCAGCCTGGTCTATTCTATTCTATTCTATTCTATAACCCAAAACAAACCTGTAGAAGTGGATAACTGGTCCTACAACTTTCCTAGACCTCAGAAAATTCAAGTGAAATAAAATGATCTCAAGGTTTTTGTGAAATTACAGCTGGATTCTGTGATGATTTTGGTATTTGGGACCAAAAAAAACCCCCAAACCTTTGGATCTAGCAAAACACATTAAAGAAAATACATTGAAAAGGAGAATGACATGCTGGTAACTAGTGATGCTTTATTTAAAGGTTTGAAAATTAACAGGATTTTATCAAAATCAGTTGGTGTGATAAATGCAGAGGATACAGCTGCAAATAATCACAGAATGTTAGGGGCTGGAAGGGACCTCAAAGACTCATCCAAGCCCAACCCCCCTGCCAGAGCAGGATCGCCTAGAGCAGATCACACAGGAACACATCCAGGCAGGGCTTGAATATCTCCACAGAGGGAGACTCCACAACCCCCTGGGCAGCCTCTTCCAGGGTTCTGTCACCCTCACAGGGAAAAAAAAATGTTTTCCTCATGTCTCCATGGAACTTCCTCTGCCTCAGCTTCCACAACTGCCCCTTGTGCTGGCATTTGGCATCACCCAGCAGAGCCTGGCTCCAGCCTCTGAACATCTTTATCAACATGAAGGAGGTCACCTCTCAGGCTCCTCCACTCCAATCTACAGAGCCCTCAGCTCCCTCAGGCTCTCCTCCTAAGGAAGATCTTCCACTCCCCTAATCATCTTTGTGGCTCTGTGCTGGACTTTCTCAAGCAGTTCCCTGAGGTCCTTCCTAAATTGAGGGGCCCAGAACTGAACACAATACTCCAGATGTGGCCTCACCAGGGCAGAGTAGAGGGGGAGGAGAACCTCTCTTGACCTACTAACCACAGCCCTTGTAATCCACCCCAGAATGGCATTGGCCTCCTTGGCCACAAGAGCACATTGCTGGCTCATGGTGTGACTGAGTTTATGTCCATTGCTCCTCATCCTATCACCAGGTATCACTGAAAAAGACTGGCTCCACCCTCCTGCCAGCCACCCCACAGATATTTGTAGACAGCCTTCTCCTCTCCAGACTAAATAGCCCCAGGTCTCTCAGTCTTTCCTCCTTAGAGAGATATTCCTGTCCCTTAACCATCCTTGTAGGTCTCTGTGGAACTCTTTCAAGCAGTTCCCTGTCCCTCTTGAACTCGGGAGCCCCAAACTGTTTTATTGCTCTTCTGGCAGCTTCCCTGGAGCACTAAGAAGTGCTTGATATTGCACTAACTGATGATTTGGTGACCATGCTCACCTGCAGTGAACCACCATGGGTGTATTATCGTGTGCTCGACTTGCGCGGATGAGCTTCACGAAATGGATAATTGGTGCGGTGGTTTCAGGCACTCCGTGTTCTGGCCAAGAAGTAAAGTTGCACTGCCTCACCATCATGCAGTCCCCATGCTGAAAAACACAAAGTGAGGCAGTGTTCACCCAAGAAACTTGACAGAAGAACCAGCAAGCTGCATGCAACCTTTTCAGCAGGTTCTTGTGAAAAACCAGGCAAAAGCAGAGAATCACAGAATCTGTCTGCTTGGAAGAGGCCTCCAAGCTCAGCGAATGCAACCCTCCACCTAGCACTAAAGGGTCAACACTAAACCATGTCTCTAAGTGCCAGGTCCACAGGCTGCTTGAGCACCCCCAGGGATGGTGACTCCACCACCACCCTGGACAGAGCATTCCAAAGTTTGAGAACCCTTTCAGTGAAGAAATATTTCCTAATATCCAGCCTGAGCCTCCCCTGGTGCAGCTTGGAACCCAGTAATTATAAGATCAACTTGTAGCAAGAAAATGTTTTGCTGCGCACAGATCTTATAGTAGGACATAAGAACTGAATCACAGAATCATAGAATTAACCAGGTTGGAGAAGACCTTTGAGATCACAGAGTCCAACCTATCACCCAGCACCATCTAATCAACTGAACCATGGCACCAAGTGCCTCATCCAGGCTCTTCCTAAACACTTCCAGTGATGGCGACTCCACCACCTCCCTGGGCAGCACGTTCCAACAGCCCATCTCTCTTTCTGCACAGAATTTCTTCCTAACATCCAGCCTAAACCTCCCCTGGCACAGCTTGAGACTGTGTCCTCTTGTTCTGGTGCTGGTTGCCTGGGAGAAGAGACCAACCCCCACCTGGCTACAAACTCCTTTCAGGGACTTGTAGACATCAATAAGGTCTCTACTGAGCCTCCTCTTCTCCAGGCTAAGCAGCCCCAGCTCCCTCAGCTGCTCCTCACAGAATCATAGAATTAATCATAGAAAGGTGCAGGCTGGAAAGGACCTGCAAAGCTCATCCAGTCTGACCTCCCTAGAATAAGAGAATCACAGAATCGTAGAATTGTTAGGGCTGGAAGGGACCTCAAGGAGCATCCAGTTCCAACTCCTCTGCCATGGGCAGGGACACCTCACACTACAGCAGGTTGCTCACAGCCACATCCAGCCTGGCCTCCATACCTCCAGGGATGAGGCTTCTACCACCTCCCTGGGCAACCTGTGCCAGTCTCTCACCACCCTCATGGGGAACAACTTCTTCCTAATATCCAATCTGAATCTCCCCACTTCTAGTTTTGCTCCATTCCCCCCACTCTTATCACTCCCTGACACCCTCAAAAGTCCCTCCCCAGCTTTCTTGTAGTCCCCTGCAGATCCTGGAAGCTCCAGCCCTTTGATCATCCTCATCGCCTTTCTCTGGACACATTCCGCACCTCCAGATCCTTCCTGTACTAGGGGCTCCAGAACTGGACACAGTGCTCCAGGTGTGGTCTCACCAGGGTGGAGCAGAGGGGGAGAATCACCTGCCTCAACCTGCTGGCTATGCTTCTCTTGAAGCATAGGGGGCAGGAGTTGATCTGCTGGAGGGTAGAGAGGCTCTGCAGAGGGACCTCGACAGGCTGGGCAGATGGGCAGAGTCCAACGGCATGAGATTTAACACATCCAAATGCCGGGTTCTGCACATTGGCCACAACAACCCCATGCAGAGCTACAGGCTAGGGTCAGAGTGGCTGGAGAGCAGTCAGGCTGAGAGGGACCTGGGGGTGCTGGTCGACAGTAGACTGAACATGAGCCTGCAGTGTGCCCAGGCAGCTAAGAGGGCCAATGGCATCCTGGCCTGCATCAGGAACAGTGTGGCCAGCAGGAGCAGGGAGGTCATTCTGCCCCTGTACACTGCACTGGTTAGGCCGCACCTCGAGTACTGTGTCCAGTTCTGGGCCCCTCAGTTTAGGAAGGATGTTGACTTGCTGGAACGAGTCCAGAGAAGAGCAACAAAGTTGGTGAGGGGTTTGGAACATAAGCCCTATGAGGAGAGGCTGAGGGAGCTGGGGTTGCTTAGCCTGGAGAAGAGGAGACTGAGGGGTGACCTTATTACTCTCTACAACTACCTGAAGGGAGGTTGTAGACAGACGGATGTTGGTCTCTTCTCCCAGGCAAGCAGTACCAGAACAAGAGGACACAGTCTCAGGCTGCGCCAGGGGAGATACAGGCTGGATGTTAGAAAAAAGTTCTATACAGAAAGAGTGATTGCACATTGGAATGGGCTGCCTGGGGAGGTGGTGGAGTCACCATCACTGGAGGTTTTTAGGAGAAGACTTGACAGGGTACTTGGTGCTGTGGGTTAGTTGCTTGGGCGGAGTTGGATTGGTTGATGGGTTGGACGCGATGATCTTGAAGGTCTCTTCCAACCTGGTTTATTCTATGTATGTATTCTATGTATGTATGTATGTATGCAGCCCAGGCTCTGGTTGGCTTTCTGGGCTGCAAGTGCTCACTGCTGGCTCCTTTTGAGCTTGTCCTTCACCAGCACCCCCAAGGCCTTTTCTTCAGGGCTGCTTTCAAGCCAGTCCCTGCCCAGCCTATATCGGTGCTTGGGATTGCCCTGACCCAGCTGCAGGACCTTGCACTTGGTCTTGTGGAACCTAACGAGGTTGTCTTGGGCCCAGCTCTGCAGCCTGTCCAGGTCCCTCTGGATGGATCCCTTCCCTCCAGCTGTCAGCTGCCCCACACAGCTTGGTGTCATCAGCAAACCTCCTGAGGGTGCATAACCTTATGGGGTCACCACTGACACAGTGCCCTCACTGCTGTGCTCCTTTTGTCACAGGCACGTGCCACAGGATGGCAATGGATGTATCTGGCAGCTGAGACCAGGCCCTGGGGTCTGGCTGCATACATACAACACAGGTCAGTGGTGGGAGTGCAAATGAAAGCTGACTTCATCTTGGGTCATGGTGCCCAGATTGCTTTCCGAGTCTACCTGCTGGTCTGACTTAATGCTGGGTACTATGTTTTCCAATGAGTGGAAACTACAGTTGTGGAACATGACAAAGAGGAAGATCTATGCTGTACCTCCCACCTCCCTCCCCTGCACAAAGAGTGGGAGTACTACTGATGATTCTCATTTATATTGGGTGAATCTCCTGGGGGTGGAGGCCACTGCAGCTGGTGGTACAATGCAAAACAGCTGCCCTGCACCAGAGAATCTTGCCCTTTAATCTGAGAGGGATACATTCAAAGGGATTTGTCTGATCCCAGAATGGTTAGGATTACTCCTTTCTGGAAGAGGCAACTGAGGTGTCCAAATAGAAACTTCACCTCCCACCAGACCAGAGGCTCAGTAACCTCAGTGTATGAGCTCTTTGTGACCAAAACTAGAGAAAATTCTCCTGAAAAAAAACCCAAACCAAACCAAACTAAACCAACCCAAACCAACCCAACCCAACCAACCCCAAACAGGAATGAAAATAAAATGCAGGGAACACCAGGTGGTACAGTGCACACATACTGAAAGATGAAAAGAAGAGCACTGAAGGGTAGTTGGGTGGGATGGAGCACAGCAGATGGGCTTTTTTTTGAGGCTTCAGATGGGTTTTATTCAGTCAGCTTCCAGTTCTGGCTTACCCTTTCAATTTTTAAATCTCTGATGGTCCAGTCTATTTGAATCTCCTCCATCAATTTAGTAATCACTATATCCCCAAACACAGTCACTGGTTTGTTATCTTCGGGCCAGTACTGATGACATCTTATCTGCAGGGAAATGATTACTAGTTAACAATGTCCAGGTTGTAACACTGACAGAAGCTACATATGGAATTTCCAGTGCTATCAGGTGCTGTTAATGAGCCCCCTGGTCACTTACCCGTCCTTTCTCGAAGCACTGTGTCAGCATCACAAGTGTTTTTGCTCTGGTCTCCCACACCATCCTCCAGAAATCCCCCACCGTTCCTGGTAATGGACCCTGAGTTGCAATAAACTCATTTGGACATAGGTAACCCTAAGAAAAAGAAAACAGTTGATACATAATGCTTGGCAAGGGAATAAAAAAGGGGCTGCATCTGACTCCTAGTGCTGCTGGTATCTACTGTGCCTGAGGCTAAAACTTCGTCAGGCTTACTAAACACTTTGGCACAGACCTGACTAATCAGTGCATGGCAGATGGCCTTGGAAACCTAAGGATGGCATGACACTTCTCCCACTGTGTGGATCAGTCAAGAACCAAGTTTGGGAAATGCCATCCTAAGAGAAATGCAGGGGTCTCATGTCAGCAACTCCCAGTTAAAAAGACTTAGGCCTTCGTGATACCCTTTACAGAATTACAGAATTAACCAGGTTGGAAAAGACCTTCGAGATCAAGTCCAACCTATCACCCAGCACCATCTAATCAACTCAACCATGGCACCAAGTGCCTCATCCAGTCTCTTTTTAAGCACCTCCAGGGATGGTGACTCCACCACCTCCCTGGGCAGCACATTCCAATGGCCAATTACTCTCTCTGTGAAGATTGTAGATGCAGATGGAGAGCACCAAGAAGGATGTCAGAGAGTGGCCAGCAAAGTAGAATTAAATGGTGCTAAGAAGCAGCGAGCCAGGAAAACAGCTAGGGAGAGGTCTGAGAGCTAGTGCAAGCTGCACAACACACTGATGACCTGGACCTTCCAGTGATGGTCAGGGATCTGATGGCATCCTGGCCAGCATCCAGGCCAGCAGGAGCAGGGAATTCATTCTGCCCTGTACTCAGCACTGGTTAGGCCACACCTCGAGTCCTGTGTCCAGTTCTGGGCTCCTCAGGGTAAGAAAGATGTTGAGATGCTGGAAGGTGTCCAGAGAAGGGCAATGAGGCTGGTGAGGGGTCTGGAGCACAGCCCTGTGAGGAGAGGCTGAGGGAGCTGGGGTTGCTTAGCCTGGAGAAGAGGAGGCTCAAGGGAGACCTTATTGCTCTCTACAGCTCCCTGAAGGGAGGTTGTAGCCAGGTGGGGGTTGGTCTCTTCTCCCAGGCAACCAGCACCAGAACAAGAGGACACAGTCTCAGGCTGCACCAGGGGAGGTTTAGGCTGGAGGTGAGGAGAAAGTTCTTCCCAGAAAGAGTAATTGGCCATTGGAATGTGCTGCCCAGGGAGGTGGTGGAGTCCCCATCCCTGGAGGTGTTCAAAAAAGGCTTGGATGTGGCACTTGGAGCCATGGTCATGAGGTGTTGGGTGGTAGGTTGGACTTGATGATCTCTGAAGTCTTTTCCAACCTTATTGATTCTATGATTCTATTCTAGGACTTAGGGAGGGAGCTTACTCAAATAAATGATACTCTGATAAAAGGCCTTCAAGAAATCTACTACAGAAGCTGACTTTTGTTTGAGTGCTGCCTTGTGGTGCTTGGTTAATTTACAAATCGACGCCAAGCTTGGCAAGACGCCAGTTTGTCGACATGCTGTTTCCTCTAAACACTGTCAGGGCCTGGGTTCCCCTGGATCTGTTTTCTCAGAGACACCAACTCCACCCTACAGGAAGGTTTCTGTTCTTCAGACAGTCTAAAATAACAACAGCAGCAATAAATTTGTGCTGCAGAGCTCGCGGTCTGCAACAGCAGAGAGCTCTGCTTGCGGCACAAAGCAACGGACAGAGCTGCTTTATAGCACCGCCGAAGCTCCTTGTTGGAATTATAGCCCTATAATTCACAGCTGCCTGGTGCTTACTCCATCTGTAATATACAGAACAGGTGGCAGTGGGAAACTATGTTAATGCTCCCTAGCTTCAGAGTGAGGTGAAAAACTCTAATTCAGGGAAGCAAACTTTGCGGTTCAGTTTGACTTTCTCTTGTTTCACCAGTGAGGACAAAAGTAGCAGCCAAGCTCCCGTTGGCTAAAGGTGCATAACAAGACCCCTTCTTCCCTCTCTTTATCTGTATATACACCTAGACAGGCAGGTATCTCAATGCCTGCACAGGCACATATTGTACATTTACAGCTGTGTGTGCTTAGGCATTCACACATCCATAAACAGGACAAAGTGAGAGCACCCAGAGGGTGAAGCTTTAGCCTTGAGTAATGGTAACACTACATTTGTCTGCTCACTGGTGAATGGTGACCTAAAGTGAGATGTCTGTATGCAGCAAACACAAGCAAAATCTCTCCAGGGAACACTCTTTGCAGCTGCCTTTCCCTGCAGCTTTTTGGAAGTAACCAGTGAAGGGCTCCATAGGCTGGAGCTGCTCTGCTATGGAGACAGAGATTGTTGGGGCTGTTCAGTCTGGAGAAGAGAAGGCTCCCAGGAGACCTAATTGTGGCCTTCCAGTATCTGAAGGGGGCTACAAGAAAGCTGGGGAGGGAATTTTTAGAGTAGCAGGGAGTGATAGGACTGGGGGGATGGAGCAAAACTAGAAATGGGTAGATTGAGATTGGATGTTAGGAAGAAGTTGTTCCCCATGAGGGTGGTGAGAGACTGGCACAGGTTGCCCAGGGAGGTGGTGGAAACCTCATGCCTGGAGGATTTTCAGGCCAGGCTGGATGTGGCTATGAGCAACCTGCTGCAGTATGAGGTGTTCCTGCACATGGCAGGGGGGTTGGAACTGGATGCTCCTTGAGGTGCCTTCCAGCCCTAACAATTCTGTGATTCTAATGTTACTTAGTTACCTGGAAATAACTATTTTTCTAGTTACCACTGTGTTATCTGTTTAGACAGTCTGCATATCTTGCTCTGTGTTTCAATAGTGCTTAGTGCAAAGCCAAGTGTTGGGCTCACATAAGACTACCAGACTCTGTTACAAGTTAAATACATAAGTAACAGGTTGAGCTTTGACAGAAAAAAAGCCAAGATAAAAATATAGATAAAAATTGTCTTCTGAGAACACAGTTAGAAAATATAAGGTCTAGGAAGAAACCTGAGGATGAGAAATACAATATTAGTTTATTCTCAGAATCACAGAAACATTCAAGTTGGAAAAGACCCTCAGGATCACCAAGTCCAACCCAGAACCCTACTCTACAAGGGTCACCCCTAAACCATAGCCCCAAGCACCACATCCAAACCACCTTTAAAGACATCCAGGGTTGGTGCCTCCACCACCTCCCTGGGCAGCACATTCGAATCCCTGACCACTCTTGCCCTGATAAAATGTTTCCTAATGTCCAGTCTAAAGCTACCCAGGGGCAGCTTGAGGCCATTCCCTCTTGTTCTGTCACTAATGACCTGTGAGAAGAGAACAGCAGCAGCTTCTCCACAAGGTCCTTTCAGCCTTCTCCCAGAAGCCTACTTGCATTTCTCTCCATCACATCTTTCATAAGACATACCAGTCCCACTCACCAAAATTATTAGCTATGTCCATGAAACTTTTCAGTTCAGTTATCTTTACATTTTCCTGTTCATATACAATAGTTCCTACTCCTGAAGCAAAGAACCAGATAATGTCTGTCTCAGCAATTGTTCTCAGTGGAGTTTCACTGTTGCCTTTAATGATAATGGTAGGAGGCTGATTATAGAAAGTAATTTGCTGGACATAGTTTTATTACTGGAAACCATTGCTGAGCAATGAAATTGGGATAATGCATATTGTTAGCATTCAGTGGACATTCAACAGGAGCCACTTGAACAATGCCACAGCAAGAGCAGATGTAGTAAATGGAAGAAAAATTAGAATCCTGTTCTTCTTGCCAGTTATTTTCTGACCCTCTCATGTAGCAGAAAACAAATATAGCAAAAATGTGAGGGACTTTGTACTTACAGACACGTAGCTGGCATTAATGTAGTCAGATCCAGGAATACCAGCATCAGGCATCAGCTTTACTCTGTTGTTGTTATCTACCAGAGAAAGAAAGTCCAGTTTACTAAAAGAGCTGTTCAGAAACCATTGGTGCATGTAACAAGTGTGCCTGGAGTGCTGAGAAATCAAAAGCACTGTTACTGTCTCTTATCTGACAGTACTTGACACAGCACAACTATGATTACAGAGGCTATTTGTCCACCATGAGCCACCAGTGGGCACTTGCAGCCCGGAAAGCCAACCAGAGCCTGGGCTGCATCAAGAGAAACATAGCCAGCAGGGCCAGGGAGGTGATTTTCCCCCTCTGCTGCGCTCTGGTGAGACCCTAACTGGAGCACTGCATCCTGCTCTGGAGCCCCTGTTACAGAAAGGATCTGGAGGTGCTGGAAGGTGTCCAGAGAAGGGCCACAAGGATGAGCAGAGGGCTGGAGCTGCTCTGCTATGGAGACAGACTGAGAGAGTTGGGGCTGTTCAGTCTGGAGAGGAGAAGGCTCCCAGGAGACCTAATTGTGGCCTTCCAGGATCTGAAGGGGGCTACAAGAAAGCTGGGGAGGGACTTTAGAGGGTGTCAGGGAGTGACAGGACTGGGGGGAATGAAGGAAAACTAGAAATGGGTAGATTGAGATTGGATGTTAGGAGGAAGTTGTTCCCCATGAGGGTGGTGAGAGACTGGCAGAGGTTGCCCAGGGAGGTGGTGGAAGCCTCATGCCTGGAGGTTTTTGCAGCCAGGCTGGATGTGGCTGTGAGCAACCTGCTGTAGTGTGAGGTGTCCCCCTGCCATGGGCTTGGAACTGGATGAACCTTGAGGTCCCTTCCAAACCTAACAATTCTATGATTCTATAATTTCCATTGCCTTTAGCCATCTGTTACAGGTTGAATTAGATTATCCTCCCCCCAATAATTTATCTTTTGGTAAATCTACCCCCAGAGAGCAAATCTACCACACTCAGAATCTGGAAGTGAAAATGGAATTGTATGTGCAAAAGGAACTAAACAGAACAGTATCAAAATGCAATAAACATGTACAAAATATATTTACACATATTTACACAGTTTAACAGGTTGCACAAGTTTCCCTTGCCACCCCTCCCCCTTAGGGACAAAGGGCCCCAGGAAAAGCTTGGCCTCCCCCTTCCCCTTGTACCTCTTACAGAAACCAAACAGAAAACACCCGAGGTCAGCAGGAAGATAGCACAGCCTGAAGCCCACAAGTGAAGGCAGCAAGATCCAGCAGCCAAGAGCCCAGAGAGAGCACAATAACTCTGCTGCAAGACACAAGGCTTTCAATACTCCAATCCAATGGGAATTATATTAACTTATTGTTCCAGATCCAATCCCTTCATTATTTCTCTTATATTCAGAAGCCTCTAGAAATTCCTAGTGACAGGTTGGGGACTAGCTCCACACTGCCACACCATCCTTTAACATTCCAGAGATATTTTAATGTAATAGTTTTTAAGTAAAGTGGTGAATGTGCCAGAGCCTCCAATTTGCTGTGTGGTTGAGAGGATGCTCTGCCTAAAAGTGGCTGTGTACTTGAAGCCATGCAACAGACAACCTCTGTGTGACTTCAGACAGCAGGGTCACGGGTCTGACAGGCTTTCCTATAGCCTTGCTGCCCAGGTCAAAGATCTGAGCCAGATCAAGGCACTTTTCCATACTTTTACTTCTTTTACATAAGGTAAGCTCATTACCACAGAGAAGTTAAAAATGAATTGAGGGTTTACAGTGTGGGCATATGGCACATATGCAGACATGACAAAAGCCAAGGAAGATGTCATATGTGAATAGGTAAATGCTGGAAGCAAAAATTACCAATTTGAATGTTTGGTCCTCAACTTGGTAAGAAAAAAATAATAATTAAAAATAATAGAATCATAGAACTGTCAGGGTTGGAAGGGACCTCAAGGAGCATCCAGTTCCAGCCCCCCTGCAGGGACACTTCACACTACAGCAGGTTGCTCACAGCCACATCCAGCCCGGCCTGAAAATCCTCCAGGGATGAGGCTTCCACCACCTCCCTCGGCAACCTGTGCCAGTCTCTCACCACCCTCATGGGGAACAACTCCTTCCTAACATCCAATCTCAATCTACCCATTTCTAGTTGTGCTCCTTTCCCCCCAGTCCTATCACCCCCTGACACCCTCAAAAGTCCCTCCCCAGCTTTCTTGGAGCCCCCTTCAGATCATGGAAGGCCACAAGAAGGTCTCCTGGGAGCCTTCTCTTCTCCAGACTGAACAGCCCCAACTCCCTCAGTCTGCCCTCACATATATAAATAATCAGATGACAAGTCCAAGATTTATGAAACTTATCTTCATATTTCACTGTGTGTCACGAATGTCAGTTTTTAGTGGCTGTGAGTTAAAGTATGTCTTGAGAAAGGCAGCAGATAGCAGGAACAGCTGCTCTGAAAAGTTAATAGCACAGAATGTAGCATTATTAAGCACGGAATGCCACGCTCCCAGCTCACATCACAGCTAATGCCTAAAATAATAATGACGTTTCTTGTCTTATTAACTGAAAAATGAAGCAGTGTTGACTACAGAGAGACAGACTTCTGTCTCCTGTGATAAAATCTACCCTTGGCTTAGAAGTTCTCATACAGTCACTCTGATCTTCTGTGGAACCTTTGCGGCACATCTGTACACAGCCAGCAGAAAGTCCGCCCAGGCTCCTGAGGTAGCTGGCTACACAAACATATGGATTTTGGATGTTTTAAAAGAGAAGATAAAATAACTTCTCACTAAAGGGGAGAAAAAGGAGGAAGAATGTTAAAGAGTGTGCTGCATGGCTTGAATTACAGAGCTAAGAAGCTGTCGAGGTTAACGATTCCTTGCACCTGCATAGTAAAGCTTGCGAGAGGGCCAGCGGAAAGCTACGGGCAAATAAAACTGGCTCCAAAAGAAAACAAAACTAAAAAATAGACTACTTGACAGAAAATTATTTCATAATATAGGCATGCTGTGCTGCCAGCTTGTGGTGGGTTGAAATTTCCCCCCCCTCCCCCTCCCCCTCCCCAATGTTAACTTTGCCAAACCAGCTCAGTATGGAAGCAAATGAAAGCTGCGTTTACAGGCAAAACAACAATCTACAAGGAAATGTGATGAATATGTACAAAATACACAATATTTACAGGTATTTACTATTAATAAACAGCACACAAAAAAAAAACCCCAAACCAGCCCAAAAAAACAGGGGGAACTACTGGCTTCTCATTTTCTGCCCCTCCCTTACCACCCTGCACAAAGAAGGGAGAAAGGAGCAGAGAAAGTTGCTGCTAGACTTAATGAATATGAGGCAGCCAAGGTCAAGTAGAAGCAAGTTAGTATTCCTCCACAGTGAAGAAGAGAGAAGAGAAGAGAAGAGAAGAGAAGAGAAGAGAAGAGAAGAGAAGAGAAGAGAAGAGAAGAGAAGAGAAGAGAAGAGAAGAGAAGAGAAGAGAAGAGAAGAGAAGAGAAGAGAAGAGAAGAGAAGAGAAGAGAAGAGAAGAGAAGAGAAGAGAAGAGAAGAGAAGAGAAGAGAAGAGGAATTGTTTTGGTACAACCAATCTTCTGGTAGATATCTCTCCAATGGGATTGTTTAGAATTATCTCTATTTTCCTTTTCACACCCACTAGTGATTTATTTCCATTTTACTACTTTTCTGCTCAAGATCTGTGAAAAATTTTAAGGCATAGCCTAGAACTACCACACAGCTCAGAGGCAGATCAAACAGAAAAGCAGTTGCATTCTGTGGTGGGTTTAGAAATTACCCAAATTATCCATACCCTCCCCCCCCCCCCCCCCCCCCCCTTTGCAAACAATGTGAATTTGGAGAATTACCCCCAAAATAAATCACCAGACTAGGTCAGGAGGATTTGGAAGCAGACTAAACTATATTTACAAGCAAACTAAAATCTAGAAATATGAAATGCAATGGATGTGTACAGAAGAGAATATATATTTACAGTTTATAAACAACACAAAGCCCCTCTGGAGAAAGCCAGGGGGCTACCAACTGTCTCTTTCTGCTCCCCATTCCCCTTAGTTCCCCCCCCCCCAAGAGAAAGAGGAGAAGAGAAGAAAGGAGTTAGTATAACCTGCTAGTACTAAGTCACAAGAAGGAACACAGCCAAGGTCAGCAAAGTCAAGCAGCACGTAGCAGCTAGAGTGAAGAAGCTGAAAAGAGAAAGAATTGTTCATGCAACAAGCTTCTGTTGCAGTTAGCAAGCCAATGGAACTATTTAGACCTTATCATTACCTTTCTTTTACACCCAATGGTAATGTTATTTACTTTCTACTAGTTTCTACTCAAGGTCTCTGGAAATTTCCTAGGCATCAGCCTGTAAGTGTGACACATTCCAAATGTATGTTGCACTATTGAGGGCAGAGAGCACAACGGAGGAAGCGAACAGGAAACACACATACATGGCTTTATGTTTGGGAAACGATTCTTAGACCTGTTCCAGGGCAGATCAGCATCAGTTGAAGCAAGGTCTTCAAGAAACTTGGGGAGCTCCTGCAGAGGAATAAATGTTTATTGGCAAACCTTTGCATTTCACCTTCACTGAATATAAAACAATGACACAATCATCTGGTAAGAGGAAGAACTCCTGAGTTCTACACCAGAGTGCATTTCTAAGGACAGCTGGGAGCATTACAGAGCAACCCACCCCACTGCCAACCCCCAGACACAACAGCAGTACTAGATGCAGCCTTGCAGACATGGCTGTCAAGTTGAACCATTAAACCTGGCATGAACCTTCACCTTTACAAGGCTGGATGAAGCCAGCCTATCACCTTTTGTGGGTCTCCTCTGTCTTTTCATGAAATCATGTCTTTGGTTACCATGCTCTGGTGACTCAGTCTCACTCCTGAATAATGCCTTTTCCTGGCTCTTGTAGCTTGGGAGAGTTCTTGCCACAGCATGAGAATTAATGAGGATTAAATTAAGTTGAGACAACTGGCAAATAGCTATTGTTCACAGGACTGATTATGAAAGGGGGTGGGAAGAGTTATTTTGGGCTGTAGTGCTGTTTCATAAGTGGTTATCAGTTCTGTTACTAAAGGGCAGACATAGAATAGAATAGAATAGAATAGAATAGAATAGAATAGAATAGAATAGAATAGAATAGAATAAACCAGGTTGGAAGAGACCTTCAAGATCATCATGTCCAACCTATCATCCAACACCACCTAATCAACTAAACCATGCAACCAAGCACCCTATCAAGTCTCCTCCTGAACACCTCCAGTGACGGTGACTCCACCACCTCCTCAGGCAGCCCATTCCAAAGGGCAATCACTCTCTCTGTGTAAAACTCCCTCCTTACCTCCAGCCTAAACCTCCCCTGGCACAGCCTGAGACTGTGTCCTCTTGTTCTGGTACTGGTAGTCTGGGAGAAGAGACCAACCTCTGCCTGTCTACAACCCCCCTTATGGATAAATCATTCATATGGAGGAAGTTATTCATGGACACAAATGGGGATCACTTCCAAAGCTGAGTGAAGCTCAATTTCACAACTTTTTAATGGAGAAAACCTATGAATGTGATGATCTCATAGGAGTGATAAGAGAACAGAAAACTCAGAAAGCTTAGAATTTACCCAGAATTTCTAAGTTCATAACTACATTTGCTGCAATAGATTTCCCCTTGGTTTGACATTATGGAAGGTTATATATAGAATCATAGAATGGTTTGGATGGAGTGACCTCCAAATGTCATCTAATCCAACACCCCTTACAGTGAGCAGGGACATCCTCCACTAGATGAGGTTTTGCCCAGGGCCTTGTTGAGCCTGACCTTGAATATCTCCAGGGATGGGGACTCAACCCCCTCCATGGGCAACCTGTTCCAGTGTTCCACCACCTTCACGGTGCAGAACTTGTTCCTAACATCCAACCTAAATCTACTCCTCTATAATTTTAATTTCCAAACATCTACTTTTCTCTAATTTCAAACCATTGCCCCTCAGCCTATCACTGTAGGCTTCTGCAAACAGTCTCTCTGCAGCCTTCTTGCAAGCCCCCTTCAGGTACTGGCAGGCTGCTATTAGTTCTCCCTGGAGCCTTTTCTTTTCCAGACTCAACACCCCCAGCTCCCTCAGCCTGTCCTCATAGCAGAGGTGTTCCAGCTCCCCCAGCCATCTTAGTGGCCCTCCTCTGGACCCTCTCCATCAGGTCCCTGTCCTTCAGGTGAGGTCTTACCAGAACAAAGTGGCAGAATCACCTTTTACAATCTGCATGTCTAATTCAACATAGAATCATAGAATCAATAAGGTTGGAAAAGACCTGAAAGATCATCAGTTCCAACCTGTCACCCAAGACCTCATGACTGCTAAACTGTGGCTCCAAGTGCCACATCCAATCTCAGACATGTTAAATCTCATGCCCTTGGAGTCTGCCCATCTGTCCAGCCTGTCAAGGTCCCTCTGCAGAGCTCTCCTACTCTTGATCCCAACTTGGTGTCAATTGCAAACTTACTAATGGTGGACCAGATCCCCCTGTCCAGATCATCAGTAAAGATGTCGAACAGGATGGGGCCCAACACTGATCCCTGGGGGGACATCACCAGTGACAGGCTGCCAGGTGGATACTAGAGATATACACTACATCAGCGTCTAGATCTACCTTTTAATTCTGCCTGCCCTTGGCTGAGTCATCTGAAATGCTGAAATGTGGAAGCTGAAGCTCAGAGAAAGGAAAAAAAAGGAAGCCCAAATGACATCTAAACCTGTTGACTATAAGTCAAACAAGGGCCTCAGCTACTTCTAGTTGATTGCCAAGATTTTGATTTGCTAAAACACTATTGCTTAAGGCATGACAAGGCAGAAAGGCTTATCCAGTGTGGGTCACACCTACAGAAAGTAACACTAGAAACTTCCAGTGATGAATGTTAATATGTGAAACTGTTATTGCCAGTAAAACTTTTCATCTGCTCAGTCATGCCTAATGCAATGGTAATCACTCTTGCTCAAGTGAAATAACTCTCTGCTCTTGGGAACCAAAAAAAAAAAGAGAAAGAAAGAAGTTCTCCTTTCTTTATTGCTCAGAGAATTTTATGGTGCTTCTCATTATTAAACCCAGACCAATTTTGCCTAAGGAGCATAACAAAAAAGCTGTAGGAAGTACCATTAATCTTTTCGCACTCTTGATGGTTTTTCCCTCGGAGACTGAAATATTGCAATGTATCAGAAGAAAAGCCAATTGTTGAGCCCTCATTTTGGCCAGTCCAACTGGTAAGCGATTTGTGGTTACTCTATACATCCAAAAAAGATATTAAGTCACTGGAGGCTGACAAACTGGTTGGTTTGTTGTATTTTTTGTTGTGAGGGCAAATGACTCGATGTGCTGAAAAGATGATGACGCTGCTGATTCTGGGATAGTGAGAAGATCGTGTTGAGGGAAAACATGATAGCTGTAAAAATGTTACTTAATGGGAACAAAGAGAGAGGGGAAGAAAAGAGATTTAAGTCTGAAAGGACATGTGCATTATGTGTAATGCATGTTTTGTGAGCTGCTCTCTGTTCAGAAAGAAAGACAGGCTTGCTGCGCTCATCTAGCCTTATGAGGAGAGGCTGAGGGACCTGGGGCTTTTTAGTCTGGGGAAGAGAAGACTGAGAGGGGATTTAATAACTGTTTATAAACACCTGAGGGCTGGGGATCAGGAGGGAGGGGACAGGCTCTGCTCACTTGCTCCCTGTGATAGGACGAGGAGCAATGGATGTAAGCTGCAGCGCAGGAAGTTCCACCTCAACACAACGGGAAACTGCTTTACTGTAAGGGTCTCAGAGCCCTTGAAGAGGCTACCCAGAGAGGTTGTGGTGTCTCCTTCTTTGGAGACTTCCAAGGCCTGTCTGGATGCATTCCTCTATGACCTGCACTAGATTCTATGGTCCTGCTCTGGCACAGGGGTTGGACTTGATGATCTCTGTGGGTCCCTTCCAACCCTTGACATCCTGTGAGCCTGTAATCTACTCACATAAGAGGATGCAAGCTGTTCACAGAAGCATGACCTGGTATATGTAAAGGAATAAAACCCAAAGTACTGTGCTCAAAATTTTACTTTCCTCACTGAAATCTCTGAGAAAAAAAAACAAACCTATTTCTGAGTCCCATGGCAGTGTGAATGGGGCCTGGATACTTCACAGAATAAAAGTCAGCTGTGTTGTTGGGGGTTGTTATCACTCAGGAAAAGGCACTTAAAACACCTAAATACAGTATCACAGTATCACTAAGGTTGGAAGAGACCTCGAGGATCATCGAGTCCAACCTGTCACCACAGACCTCATGACTAGAGCATGTCCAATCTCCTCTTGAACACCTCCAGGGATGGTGACTCCACCACCTCCCTGGGCAGCCCATTCCAATGACGAATGACTCGCTTGGTGAAGAACTTTCTCCTCACCTCCAGCCTAAACTTCCCCTGGCACAGCTTGAGACTGTGTCCCCTTGTTCTGGTTCTGGTTGTTGGAGAGAGGAGACCAACCCCTTCCTGGCTACAGCCACCTTTCAGGTAGTTGTAGAGGGCAATGAGGTCACCCCTGAGCCTCCTCTTTTCCAGGCTAAACAACCCCAGCTCCCTCTGTATCTAGGTTAGAAAACTGTTTCTGACACAGCTGTCCTCAGCTAAACTACTTCTGCATTGCTCCACATGTAAAAACAGGAATACTATGGGCATGCTTGCAAAGATTGCTGGCTGAAGTTTGTATTTGGTGAATAACTCTTCACTTTGGTGAATAACTCTGCTGATACTTTGGTGAATAGCTCTGCTGACACTTCGGTGAATAATCCTGATCAGGCTTGCAGCGTAGACTGCAGAATCCCAATCAGGGTAATATTACTTTCTAAACAATCGAGCTGGTAATTGGGTATTGATTATCAAGGCCAGAGTCCTTCACGGCCTTGCCTGCTTAAAATGGACATGAAATGTGACACATGAAACGACCACAGGTCTTGCCATGTTGTGACAACTGCTCGCAACATACCGAAAATTCTTCCTGAAACTTTAGGTTGTTGTTTGTGCAAAGCTCTTCGACGTGCTGCAGGAAGGATTTCTTGCTGATGGGCCTGAAAGGAATGACAGGAGAATTAGAAACCTACAGGGAATTTCTTTGTCCTTTGTTTGTTTGTTTGTTTGCTTTGGTTTTGTTTGCTTTTATTTCTTGTGTAATTGGAGTTTGTTAATAAGCTCTTGAATTTCAGCTGCGGAGAAACCGATGCTTGTAGGTAGGCAAGGACAAAGTGCTCACTGCAGGCTTATTTAGGTTGTTTTCAGTCATCTAGAACAAAAACATTTCCTCCCCTTCACCAAGCTTTTCGTGTTGCTAATAACAGCAGGGTTTTATTCGATTTGGTAGGGGACAACATTGCAAGGCAAGGTTTGACAGTAAAGCAAAGTTTGTGAAGTTAACGTGGCAGTGCCGGAGGCACAGAATCCTTCTTGGCCGCACGGAAAACATTGCAGACATTGCAAGGTTTTAGAGAGGTAAAATATTGCGGTGACCTCATCCTCATAATGACATGGTTTTTAAACCCCAAGGAGTTTAAATATCCCTGTATTACTTCCCAAGCTAAAACACAGACATGCAGGCTTCACCCCAGAGAGAGAGAAAGCATTTCTCCTGTTACCATGCAATTAGTCATGCTTTTATGATTTATACGCAGCTCAGAGTCCTTCTCTAATAAACAGAGGGGAGGGAACCACACATTGAGACTCACCAATGACCACAACATACAAAAAGAAACTTTCATCAACTTACTTGATGGATTTCCTATAACTAAGTAACCTGCAACAGAGATTTTTTTTGTTAAATGTAGCAAGCTGAGAGTTGACCAATACTGTGCATCTCAAGAGGCTTTAGATTAAGTACTCAAGCAACTAAATGACCAAATTTATTTGTCTCGTGGATTCAAATATTACTATATGTCAGATCAGAGTGATTGTTTTGCTTAGTGTTCATCTCAGGCACTGGCAGATATGGTAGTTACAGCTCCTATCATTCCCTTCAGATGATTTCCCAGTGCTCTGGGTTCATGTGGCCCTGGGAAATGCCTGCTTTCAGCACACCACTTCACATACATCGACAGCTTCGCTTTGCACTATGTACTTGATATCATTCTTCTGAGGGTCATTTCAGAGCACAAGGATAGGATTCATCTCTCTGAATGTAGACAACTATTCTTGAGCCAGATACTTGAGATTCCATTTCCAACCAAAGAAGACAAATAGGTGTGATTTCATCTCATTTGAAGGAGATGCATAAAATAAATCACAGATGAATCATGCTACCGATGTGCCTCTAAGGAAGCTGAACAGCTCTGGCTCTTTTCTAAAGGTTTTAGAAATGACTGCCTGTTCTCATGTTCATTTCTACATGCTCCCTGCTCCTTCTGCTGCATAACAATTTTTAAAGCTGTGCTGCATATTACATCTTTAACTTGATCCCACAGCAGGTTTGATGAGGATGTTAGATGAGCATCTATGCTCAAAGGACTTTGAGATGGCCCTTAAAGCTTGGTCATCATAATTGTCTCCGAACTCACTTGAAGAATGTCTTTAGCAGCCAAACTTTGGTCACTCAGACTCACAGAGGCTGTCTGAAAGACCAAGCCAGAGAGTTTGAGGTAATACAGTTTAAAAACTAGTTCTAAGTACACCTTTTATATGTCTCTCTCTTCAAAACAAATCATGCATCCTTTACATACAAATAACACAAAAGCTGCTCTGGAAAGCAAACGTCTACTGCTGCCATCAGTTCAGTAGAAACCACAACTACTTGCTTTCAAAATGCTTTGGTTAATGAAGTGATCTTATTTTAAATCAGGCAATAAAATGAGATGAATACAAACGTTGAATCATTGATGATTACTCACTGGAGAATTCAGTTTCAAAGCCACTGAAGGTGCCTTTGTGGTACAGATTTTGTTACAACAGTTCTCTTCAAACAAAGAAAAAAAAAATGGCTATGAAAGCCACAGGTCAATGCCACTACAGTAAAAAGAAGTCTAAGAATCCACAGCAAAAGGCTCCAATTCGAAGTGTTTGCTAGAACAACTCAAAGGAGAGCTTCAGAGTGAAAAAGAAAGCAGTAGGACAGCAAGGCATGCAACTCATGTTCAGACCACAAGCTAGTGCTTATTGTATCACTGATGTTGTTTGCATGATGTGATATGTCAAACTGCCTTCCAGTGACTTGGGCACCACTACAGAGCCAGTTTCCTGAAGAAAAGGCATTTTCAATAGCTGTGCTGATCTACTGCTTGCAGAAAGTAAACTTGGTTTAGGCCTTTTTTTCAGGACAATATTCCAAGCAGTCTCTGAAAAGAAACTACATTTGCTTCTCATTTGAATTCCCCTACCTTCACTAAAGAACAACAGAAAAGAAGACATCTCCCAGATGACACCTAGTATTGCCTTTCCTCCTCTAGAATTCATAGTAATTAGGGGCTTGCTGTACCCAATTTATAGTAAGCAAACATAGTTTGGTCCTTAGGCTATAAAAATTGCATCTATGTTGTACAGATGCAACCAGAGTGTGCCAGTTAGAGCTCCAGTGATGAAGGGACGTGGATCCAACAGCAGGAAAGCAAAGCATTGAAACAGCTCAAGAAAAGAACTAAACATCAGTGTTACATATAGAATCAAATAGAATTAACCAGGTTGGAAAAGACCTCAAAGATCATCAAGTCCAACCCACCACCCAACACCATCTAATCAACTAAACCGTGGCACCAAGTGCCTCATCCAGGCTCTTCCTAAACACCTCCAGTCATGGTGACTCCACCACCTCCCTGGGCAGCACATTCCAATGGCAAATGTGTCTTGCTGGGAAGAACTTCTTCTTAACATCCAGCCTAAATCTCCCCTGGTGCAGCTTGAGACTGTGTCCTCTTGTTCTGGTGCTGGTTGCCTGGGAGAAGAGATCAACCCCCACCTGGCTACAACCTCCCTTCAGGTAGTTGTAGAAAGCAATAAGGTCTCCTCCTCTAAGAGCCTCCTCTTCTCCAGGCTAAGCAACTCCAGCTCCCTCAGCTTCTCCTCACAGGGCTGTGCTCCAGACCCCTCCCCAGCTTTGTTGCCCTTCTCTGGACACCTTCCAGCATCTCAACATCTTTCCTAGAGCCATGAGGATGATCAGAGGGCTGGAGCACCTCTCCTATGAGGACAGACTGAAAGAGTTGGGGTTGTTCAGTCTGGAGGAGAGAAGGCTCTGAGGTGACCTCATTGTGGCCTTCCGGTATCTGAAGGGGGCTACAAGAAGGCTGGGGAGAGACTTCTTAGGATATCAGGTAGTGATAGGACCAGGGGGAATGGAATGAAGCTGGAGGTGGGGAGATTCAGGCTGGAGGTGAGGAGGAAGTTCTTCAACATGAGAGTGGTGAAGCCCTGGCCTGGGTTGTCCAGGGAAGTGGTTGAGGCCCCATCCCTGGAGGTGGCCAGCCTGATCTAGTGTGAGGTGTCCCTGCATATGGCAGGGGGGTTGGAACTAGATGATCCTTGTGGTCCCTTCCAACCCTGAGTGATTCTATGATTCTACGATTCTAAACTGAGGGGCCCAGAACTGGACACAGAACTCAAGGTGTGGACTGACCAGTGCTGAGTCCAGGGGCAGAATGACCTCCCTGTTACTGCTGGCCACACTATTCCTGATACAGGCCAGGATATATCATATGTTGCATTCTAAATAATTTTGAATATTAATAAAGGGTGCATTTTGTTTTAGGGTGTAATCATAGATTAGCTTTCACAAGCAGTAAACATTCTTAGAGAAGGCACACACAGATTGTCTCTTTCACCTGTGGGTGGGAATTGAAGTGAAGAACTTGTTTTTTAGAGCTGCTGACCTCTCATGGTTTGGGGTTTTTCTTTGGTAGCAAAAGTACATTACAGTAGTATAGCAACTGGGCTCCCCAGTTCAAGATGGACAGGGATCTGCTGGAGAGAGGTCCAAAGGAGGGATACAAGGATGCTGAAGGGACTGGATCACTGCCTGATGAGGAGAGGCTGAGAGCCCTGGGGCTGTTCAGTCTGGAAAAGAGAAGACTTAGAGGAGATTGAATAAATATCTATAAATATCTGAGGGCTGGGGGTCAAGAGGGAGGGCACAGGCTCTGCTCACTTGCACCCTGGGATAGAACATGGGGCAATGGAACCTCCAGCACAGGAGGTTCCACCTCAACATGAGGAGGAACTTCTTCACTGGGAGGGTCACAGAGCCCTGGAACAGGCTGCCCCGAAAGGTTGTGGAGCCTTTCCAGCTCCATCTGGATGCATTCCTATGTGCCCTGTGCTGGATTCTCTGGTCCTGCTCTGGCAGGGGGGTTGGACTTGATGATCTCTGGAGGTCCTTTTCAACCCCTAACATCCTGTGAGCCTGTGAACATCAGATTCTTTAATTGTTTATATATGAGGATTAATGCCTAACTTGAAGACTGTTGGCTTTCTTTGTGTAAGAATCTTCAGAAGAGATTAATTTTGCGTGCTCACTAAATGCTTGCAGCGATCCTCAGTTTTAGCATCCTCAGGCTTCAAAAATCAGTTATTTCTTTCCAAGTTTCTTGACTTGGAATGTGCAATAATAATAATAATAATAATAATAATAATAATAAAAATAATAATAATGTTACAGGATTTCACCAGTGGGAAAAACAACAGCAAACCATCTACCTGTAACCTTGTTCTCCACATTTCTCAGTCTTTTGCATGCAACACAAGAATACAGATATCACTAGATCTCCATGAGCACAATTTGGACTCAAACCATGAAGCTGGAAATTTCCTGATTTCAGATGGGCAATTGCAGATTCCCACTTGTCTGACTTTGAAACTGGGAAGGAAAAACATTCTCTAAGATAAAGGATGCTTTATTGCCTTAAATCTGATTTTCTTTTAAAACAGTGTATTGTTTCATGTGGGGGATTTTCTCTCTTTTTTTTTTTGGATTTTTTTTTTTTTTTGGGGGGGGAGTGAAGCCTATCAAAAATCTGAATCCCACTCAGATTACTCATGATAGAGCTAGAGAGAAGCCATTTATTTGTGTTGGCAGTGGTAACCCAAGACCGTATTGTCACACAGACTCGCCTTTCTCTCTGGGTCAATCATCTGAAATCCAGAGGGAATTCAAACTTCATCCACATGGAAAAAAAAAAAAAAAACCAGGAATGAGTGTGTAGGCAAAAGGCTTAACTCATAAGCACTGCTGACACTTCCTAGGACCAATGGAGGAACTAATTTTTAGCAAGTTAATTTAAAGCTATATGGAGCTTAACCCTCCGCCAATATTGAAGGCCTAAGGAAAGGGAACACACGGTCATTCCTTCCCTTGTACCAGGACATGTACACTTGTAAACCTCCTGCTCCTGTGACACAAAGCTCAGGAAGCCTGCTTTTAGTAGCTGATGAATAAAGGGAACGTTATTGAGGGAAAAGGCAAGGCAGGAGCCATGTCTATCCCTACTGAAAGAAAGAAGAAACAGGCTGATCTGGAGAAGTAATGTCTGTGCTATATATTAACTCGAATACAGACAGCTGTCACATGCACAAGATATAGGAAAGCTGAGATCAGACACTAATTTTCACAGAATCACAGAATACCAGGGGCTGAAAGGGACCTCAAAAGCTCATCCGGTCCAAGCCCTCTGCCAGAGCAGGATCACCTAGAGCAGATCACCCAGGAACACATCCAGGCAGGTAGAATAGAATAGAATAGAATAGAATAGAATAGAATAGAATAGAATAGAATAGAATAGAATAGAATAGAATAGACCAGGTTGGAAGAGACCTTCAAGATCATTGCATCCAACCCATCAACCAACCCAACCCACCTAATCAACTAACCCATGGCACCAAGCACCCTATCAAGTCTCCTCCTGAACACCTCCAGTGATGGTGACTCCACCACCTCCCCAGGCAGCCCATTCCAATGGGCAATCACTCTCTCTGTGTAGAACTTCTTCCTAACATCCAACCTGAACCACCCCTGGTGCAGCCTGAGACTGTGTCCTCTTGTTCTGGTGCTGGCTGCCTGGGAGAAGAAACCAACATCTGCCTGTCTACACCCTCCCTTCAGGTAGTTGTAGAGAGCAATAAGGTCATCCCTGAGTCTCCTCCTCTCCAGGCTACCCAACCCCAGCTCCCACAGTCTCTCCTCATAGGGCTTGTGATTCAGACTACTACCTTTTCCACTGCTTTCCCTTTCCTACGTTGAACCCAAATTATTTCTGCTTTCCAGCTCTTCTAGTGAGAGAGTTAGTCCCTCCCCACTGTCTTACAAGTAGTGCTTCTTTTAAACAGCTATGGAGACAGACTGAGGGAGTTGGGGCTTATCAGTCTGGTGAAGAGAATGCTCTAAGGAAACCTTCTTGTGGACTTCCAGTATCTGTAGGGGGCTACAAGAAAGCAGGAGAGGGAATTTTGAGGGTGTCAGGGAGTGATAGGACTGGGGGGAATGGAGCAAAACTAGAAATGGGGAGATTCAGATTGGATGTCAGGAAGAAATTCTTCCCCATGAGGGTGGTGAGAGACTGGCACAGGTTGCCCAGGGAGGTGGTAGAAGCCTCATGTCTAGAGATTTTTGAAGCCAGGCTGGATGTGGCTGTGAGCAACCTGCTGTAGTGTGAGGTGTCCCTGCCCATGGCAGGGGGGTTGGAGCTGGATGATCCTTGAGGTCCCTGCCAACCCTGACAACTTTAGAATTCTGTGACAAATTGCAAGTTCAAACGTGAGACCATGTCATTAAAATAAGGGTTCATGAAATGCCTAAAACACTGTTCAGTAAAGGCCTTGATGTGCATTAAGCACATAATCAAATGCATAATATTTCACAATAAGTATGAAATATTAGCTTGCAATTGCTCTGTAGATTTTAAGACAGTACAAATCTAAACTATACATAACTGAGACAGAAAAGTGGCAGAAGAGTACTCTAGAAACTGATAAAGGATTTGGCTGTGTGGCTGAGATTGTAGTGGCATAGCATGAAACAGCTTCATTGGAAATGAGTGAAAAAGGCAGTAAGAGAAGGAAATTGGGAAGGGGAAAGGGAGGGGAGGAGAGGGAAAGGGAGGGGAGGAGAGGGAAAGGGAGGGGAGGAGAGGGAAAGGGAGGGGAGGAGAGGGAAAGGGAGGGGAGGAGAGGGAAAGGGAGGGGAGGAGAGGGAAAGGGAGGGGAGAGGAGAGGTTCAGAGAGGTTGAAAGAAGAGAGGAGAGGTTTGGAGAGGAGAGGTTCAGAGAGGCGAGGTGAGGGAGGGGAGAGGAGAGGTTCAGAGAGGTGAGGTGAGGGAGGGGAGAGGAGAGGTTTGGAGAGGCGAGGCGAGGAGCGGAGAGGAGAGGAGCGGAGCGGAGCGGAGAGGAGAGGAGAGGAGAGGAGAGGAGAGGAGAGGAGAGGAGAGGAGAGGAGAGGAGAGGAGAGGAGAGGAGAGGAGAGGAGGGGAGAGGAGAGGAGAGGAGAGGAGAGGAGAGGAGAGGAGAGGAGAGGAGAGGAGAGGAGAGGAGAGGAGAGGAGAGGAGAGGAGAGGAGAGGAGAGGAGAGGAGAGGAGAGGAGAGGAGAGGAGAGGAGAGGAGAGGAGCCCTGATTTATTGCAGAAGAGTCAGAGAACTGTTTGTACCTTGCTATTAGAGACTCAAATGTGATTTCACGATGACAAACAGTAGGGTTTGCCATTAGCATAGCTGCAGAGACTGACACTTCACTTCAATCAACTGTATTAGTCAACAGAGCATGGGAGCACACAGGTTAGAAGAGCAGAGTGGGAAACACACCGTGGTTGCTTCAGGAATACAAAGACTTACTGGATGACAAATATCTCCTTGCGTCTAAAGAAAAGTGAAGAGTATCTGGAAGCAAAATCCATTAACACTTTAGTATATCAACAAAGTCAGTACTGTTCTTATTCAGCTAACAGCTTGGCAACAAGAATCATTTCTAGGAGTCACAGCTATCAGAGTGCATCCATTGGCAATGCTTCTGCTTTCAGCCACTGTTTCCTGCTATTAGTGGGCACCAACCAGCGCTAGCGGAGTGACATCTGCCACACACAGAGCATACCACATCCATCACCTCGATGATTTCCAGATGATTCCCAGTATGTTTTCTCATCTGTTACAAGCAGCCATTCCCCTGTGCACTGTTTTGAACAGGTTTGTACATGCAGCTCACTCTATACCACACATAGACATGTGCACACTCACACAGACAAAACAGGTCAACAGCCACAACCTTTCATCTTCCAGCTATTCCTAGCCTGCAACAGTAGGATGCCTGAATGCTAGGGGAAGACTATTTTAGACTTCTCCTCTTTAAGGAGACTGCCTACCACAGTGTTTCATCTGGGACACAGCAGGGAAAATGCAGGCAGGTAAAGAATGCTCATCAAACATTTCTAACTCAGCTGGATGCCATCTATTATTGAGAATCATCACGGTATTTATGTGGTGAATAATATCCACATTCATGGCAATCAGAAAGAGCAGTTTTCCTTCTGATAAATATCTGTGGCAAATTCTTTGTGGGACAGAAAAAAAATAAATATGAAAAGCCTGGAATTGTTACGTGCACCTGAAAGGAGTAGATGCCAGGATAGCCAAGTGTGCTGAGCTCCACAGAAACACAGATGTTATGCAAATCCCTTTGTGGAAATGAACAAACAAACAAATGTCAGCTGGACTGTGACAGATTTCTTCTTGAGTGAGTTGACTGAGACTTCTGGGGAGCATTTTGACTCTTTCAAAAGGCTGATGTGGGTTTGCAGCGTACAAAACCACTGGGCCATTCAAAAACTTAGAAATGCTGCAGGTTTAAAACCAGGCAGCCAATTTATTATTTGATTTTTTTTTCTTGGCTAACACAATTAAGCAGTGATTTGCACTTTGATCTTTATCTTGTTGGAAAAAGAGCTGAAGATTAAGTGATTTTTCTAAAAGCTAGTGAGAAGTGTCTTGAGGATGGAGGTCATACTTTGAAAGAGGATCTCAGTGACCTGTGTAAATAAGAGCACCACAAACACTTCCAAACAAGCAAAGGTCAGAAAGGGGTCATGGCTACAGCCCCTTTGGACTACTGTTTTGCCTAAGGAGTATGCTTACCGTGTAAATCTCTCATCCTTCAGCTCCAGGTCTGCCACTGTGATCAACTGATCCAGTTTGAACTTAGTGTCAATAATTTCAGCATCTCGTGGGGAGTATGTGCCTCCCTCCTTTTGCTTTTGACGGATTCTAACCAGAAAAAAAGGGGAAAAAATATCAATATTAAAATTTAAAGGGCATGTATGTCAATGCTTTGATTAGTCAGGCAGAAAACAAAAAACACTTGCCAAGAGTCCTTTCTTGGTCATTATTCTCCCTTCCAACTGTGTAATTTAGTCAGATCCAGCAGTTACAACATCTACAATCCTTTACACACGAGACTTAGAAGTATTTAACTGATAAAGTTATTACTAATGCCTGAAAATACAATTTGCAATATTTACTTTATATCAGGCTGTCAATAAAGAGGAAAAATAAAATGGGAAAGGGAAAGAAAGAACAAGAGAAAGAACAAGAGAAAGAGAAAGAAGGAAGGGGAAAGGGAAAGGGAAAGGGAAAGGGAAAGGGAAAGGGAAAGGGAAAGGGAAAGGGAAAGGGAAAGGGAAAGGGAAAGGGAAAGGGAAAGGGAAAGGGAAAGGGAAAGGGAAAGGGAAAGGGAAAGGGAAAAAGGAAAGGGAAGGAAAAAAGAAGAGAAAGAAAGCGAAAGTGAAAGCGAAAGCGAAAGAGAAAGAAAGAGAAAGAGAAAGAAAGAGAAAGAGAAAGAAAGAGAAAGAGAAAGAGAAAGAGAAAGAGAAAGAGAAAGAGAGAGAGAAAGAGAGAAGGAAAGGGAAAGGGAAAGGGAAAGGGAAAGGGAAAGGGAAAGGGAAAGGGAAAGGGAAAGGGAAAGGGAAAGGGAAAGGGAAAGGGAAAGGGAAAGGGAAAGGGAAAGGGAAAGGGAAAGGGAAAGGGAAAGGGAAAGGGAAAGGGAAAGAAGAGAAAGAAAAAGAAAGAAAGAAGGAGAAAGACAATGAGAAAGACAATGAGAAAGAGAAAGACAATGAGAAAGAGAAAGAGAAAGAGAAAGAGAAAGAGAAAGAGAAAGAGAAAGAGAAAGAGAAAGAGAAAGAGAAAGAGAAAGAGAAAGAAAGAGAAAGAGGAAGAAAGAAGGAAAGGGAAAAGGAAAGGGAAAGGGAAAGGGAAAGGGAAAGAAGAGAAAGAAAAAGAAAGAAAGAAGGAGAAAGACAATGAGAAAGAAAGAGAAAGAGAAAGAGAAAGAGAAAGAGAAAGAGAAAGAGAAAGAGAAAGAGAGAGAAAGAGAAAGAGAAAAAAGAGGGAAAAAAAGAAAAAGAAAGAAAAAATAGAAAAATAAAAGAAAAAAAAAAGAAAAAAAATACTACATTTTCAGCTGACAGATTTGTTCCATTATTGGTTCCACTCTTCTTTAAAACATTTTGGAGTCCTTGCAACCACAGTGTGGCAAGGCTACATAAAGCTTACCTTGCAAAAGCATATACTGCAGCTACCAGAAGAACAACTGAAAGTATACACAAAGTAACAGCAAGGATGACTTCTACAGATCTTCCTGGAGGTCCTTCACCTGCAACAAAAAATAGAAGCCTAATGTTTCATGATTTGTTCTAATTCTTACCGTTCTGACAGGATGGAACCAGAGAGAATTTCCTTGTCAGCCAAAGAGCTGCTCAGCTAGAAAGTATAAGAAACCCAGAAACAATTTATGTTAAGGTTTCTAAGCACTGTTAATCTACGTAATACAGAAGGTTAGTAGTGTATGTCTGCAGCTATATGGGCAGCCATCCCCTGGTGCTTTTCAGTTTTACTTGGTAAACAAGTTAAGGTAGCTCTACACTGCATTAATCTGAACTCCAGCCAGAGCTGAGCTCCTGCTTCAGTCTCTATGCAGCCAAGAGCAGGCACAATGCTCTGACAGCTGAGTCATCAGACTCCTGAAGTGGAAAAGGAAGTCACAACTTTAAACCTATGAATCTTGCAGCTATCATTCACAGGCACAAAATAAAAGATGCTTTTTGGGGAGAGATATTCTCCTCAGGGTACTGAAGGAACCCTTTCAGTGATCACATCTGAACTTGCTGGATGAATCTCTCCTCACGGACTCATGATTTTTATCTATGTGGGAATTGGTGATGTTGTTAGGAGCAGGACAAAATTAATCATAAAAGCCTTTATAAGAAGGTAAAGGAGCTGGTGTTCTGAGTCATGAGGATGATCAGAGGGCTTCAGCACCTCTCCAATGAGGACAGACTCAGAGAGTTGGGGTTGTTCAGTTTGGAGAAGAGAAGGCTCCCAGGAGACCTTCTTGTGGTCTTCCATTATATGAAGGGGGCTACAAGAAAACTGGGGAGGGAATTTTGAGGGTGTCAGGGAGTGATAGCACAGGGGGGAATGGAGCAAAACTAGAAGTGGGTAGGTTCATACTGGATGTCAGGAAGAAGTTGGTCCCCATGAGGGTGGTGAGAGACTGGCACAGGTTGCCCAGGGAGATGGTGGAAGCCTCATGCCTGGGGGTTTTGAAGGGCAGGCTGGATGTGGCTGTGAGCAACCTGCTGTAGTGTGAGGTGTCCCTGCCCATGGCAGGGGGGTTATAACTAGATGCTCCTTGAAGTCCCTTCCAACCCTAACAATGCTATGATGCTGTGATCATGGGCAAGGGAAAAGAGACAGAAGATACCATGTTGTATAATTCTGAGCAACTGCAACTCAATATGTGACAATTACAAGCTGCAATTAAAAAAAAATATCATAAATATAGTTTTCTATGCAAAGGGCAGTGTCAGGAAAGCCCATTTTGGGTATTTCCTGCCTCATCAACTTTTTATTTCACATGGGAAAAGTCCTTACACTTTTCAGAGTACACTTAAGCAGGATTCCCAGCTGCCCCGCAGCGATTTGCTGAAGCAGCTCTCAGAGTTGATGAGAAGATTATAAGCTGCCTGGATGTGTTAGAAGTTGAAATGATATTGCTCACCACATCTTAATTAGCTCATGGAAAAATCCTGACCTTTCACATGGACACTGCTTTTGCAATGTCAGCCGTGGGTTATGAGGAACAAAACTCCACTTCTCCAGCTCCAGGGGAGAGTTGTGGTGCCCCAAGCAGGGCTGAGTGGGAGCACCATATTAACAGGTATCCTTGATTAAAAAAAAACTGATTGCAGCTGCCTAGCCCAATAATTTCTGCTTCAATGTTCCTCCATAAATTCCTATTACCATCTGACATCTGTTGCAGACAACTCTCTCACAGGTTTTCCATAACTTTTCTCTGCTTCAAACACCTTTAACATGCAGTATTAAATAGCACAGATACAAGGTCAGCCTTATTCTAAGGAGACTATTCCATAAGTAGACTTAAATCCAAAATAATGGAAGCTTCTTTGAACTGTACTGAATATCTCTGCCCAAATTCCAACTAGTGCTTTAACTGTAATGTTGGAAAACCACTAATTTAATTGGTAATTGCAACCCCCCCCCAACCTAAAATAATTGATTTAAAATTAAATTGCAATTCTGATTTCAGGAAGCAAAACATTCTTGTGAAAAGATGTTGTAGTCATAAGTGGAAGAGAATTATTTGGCCACAGAGGTACCTAACAGCTATGGGGTTTTTGGGGATGCTTTCTGGGTTATGTTTCTAGGGCAAGTCTGAAGTTCAAATAACCAGGGATGTTCTAGGAGCAAACACCTGGGCAATGTTCCTCAGCTGGTGTGTCTGGAGAAAATGTCTAAAAATAACAATAATAATAAAAAATCTTATGACATTTACTCATTTATGGTTACATTAGATTCATGGAATGGTGCAGGCCAAAAGAGACCTCCAGAGCTCATCCAGTCCGACCTCCTCGCACTCAGCAGGGACATCGCCAACTAGATCAGGCTGCCCAGGGCCTCCTCCAGCATCACCTTGGAGATCTCCAGGGAAGGAGACTCAACCACCTGCCTGGGAAACCTGTTCCAGTGTTCCACCACCCTCATAGGAACTTGTTCCTAACATCCAATCTAAATCTGCTCTGCTCTAGTATGAAGCCATTCTCCCTTGTCCTGTCCCTGCAGGTCTTTGCAAACAGTCTCTTTCCATCCTTCCTGTGGCCACCTTCAGGTAGTAAAAGGCTGCTCTTAGGTGTCCCTGGAGCCTCCTCTTCTCCAGGCTGAACACTCCCACCTTCCTCAGCCTGTCCTCTTAGCAGAGCTGCTCCAACCCCCTGATCGTTCTCATGGCCTCCTCTGGATCCTCTCTATCAGCTCCATGTCCTTCCTGTATTGAGGGCTCCAAATCTGCACACAGTACTCCAGGTGAGGAGTAGAGCAAAGTGGCAGAATCACCTCTCTGGCTCTGCTGGCCATGCTGCTTTGGATGCAGCCCAGGCTGTGATTTGCCTTCTGGGCTGCAAGCTCACACTGCCTTCTCCTGTCCAGCTTCTCATCCACCAGCAGCCCCAGGTCCTTTTCCTCAGGGCTGCTTTCTTTCACCTCCTCCTCCATTCTGTACTGACAGTGAGGATTGTTCCAGCCCAGGTGCAGAACTCTGCACTCGCTCTTGTTGACCCTCATGAGGTTCACCTCTCTCTCCAGCTTGTCCAGGTCCCTCTGGATGCCATCCTGTCCCTCTGCTGTATCAATAGCACCACTCAGCTTGGTGCCATCTGCACACTGCTGGTTGTGCCTCGATCTCACTGTCTGTGTCACTGATAAAAATATTAAAGAGCACAGGTCCCAGTACCGACCTCTGAGGGACACCACTGTCACTGCTCTCCATCTGGACTTCGAGCCATTGTTTCCTCAGCTATTATTTACTTCAGGGCAAATGCTATACTAAAAAGAAACATGGAGTTGTGTAGTTTCTTTGGAATCAGAGGACATAACTTCAGTAAACAACACTCTCCTTACCTAATGTTTTGACAGGGTCAGAGTAGTCAGAATCTGTAAACTGTCCTTTAACGTTAGTTGCTCTGAACTTAAATCTGTGAAAGAAAAACAAGGCAACTGATGAGATGAAAGTTTTGTGCAGTTTCTTAAGTGCTTCACATAGATACTAAAAGCTACTTTTCAGTTTTAGTCTAATCCAAGTTGGAATCATCAATCACCTGTTAAAGCGATGTTGTGGCAGACATCAAGGACTTCGGTGTCAATATCATAGTATCATAGCATCAGCAAGGGTTGGAAGGGACCACAAGGACCATCTAGTTCCAACCCCCCTGCCATGGGCAGGGACACCCCACACTAGATCAGGCTGGCCACAGCCTCATCCAGCCTGGACTTACACACCTCCAGGGATGGGGCCTCAACCACCTCCCTGGACAACCCATGCCAGGGCTTCACCACTCTCATGGTGAAAAACTTCTTCCTCACATTGTGTAAATTTCAACCCACCACATCCATATTTATGCTCAGCCAAAAAACCAAATTCAGAAACACATGAAGATCATTTCTACCTCTACCTTTTCACAACCAAACTACACATTTTGAATGTGTTATAAACATACATTTCACCTAAATCTTCCTCTTGAATGAGCAAACATACTTACAGGTACTGCTTTCTTGGTTTTAGTGGGCCATTGCATATTTTGTCTTGACTGCCTGGTATCAGGCAGGTAGTATCAGCACCTATGACGTAGGTCTCATCTTTGTCACTCAGATCTTCTTTTCCTTCCACACAGGGTGGGTTTGGAAAGCCTTCATTTGTGAAATATGGCCTTGGTCTGTTGAAGTAGGCATCATGCCATTTAGTAACATTTCCATCATGCTGAGCTGTTGTCAAGAGAAGAAATAATCAGAAACAATTTACCTTCTAATCAGACTTCAATTAAAGAAGTTGAATTTTAAAGGGCTTAGCATCTAGCAGCACCATTTACACAGCTAAGTCTCCATCTGTACTTGCACTTGAACCCAGACTTCCTTGATGTACACACCTTCCATGTTTTCCTAAGTGAGAACAAGTCAGATGAATCTCAACCAGAAAATTTCAGGGACAGCCTCACACATGAGCTCTGCCTGTAGAGGATCTCATTCGTGCGAGCCACTTGACTCTGAGCATGGCTAGCAAAGACAGCAAAAAGTGTTTAAAGACAGTGAAGGCTGTTTGATAATGAAATGAGTAGATTTCTGTAAATGGACAGTGCCCAGCAACTAAGGGGAGAAAAAAACCCCCTCCACCCTTAATTTGGATATCTATCTGGTCAAGAGAACCTTCACAGCTACAGTGAAGTAGTGAATGTCTGTAGGATTAGTGCTAAACCAGAAAAATCAGAAAGAGGTGAGAAACTGCATGTGAAGTCACTTAATGCAAATGCTTTACTTCTCTATTTTGAAAGCAAGCAAACCAAGGGACTTTAATGCCTGTCATTTGTCTTCCTTGCTTTGAAAGCAACCAAACCAAGGGATTTAAATACCTGTGAGTTATCCTTCTTAGGTACAGTAAGCCTGACCATACGATGTCCTTTCATGAACCTCCCACTCTCATGGGTAGGCAGTTACTCAAAAGAGCATCGTGGCACTGTTCACAGGGAGCAAATGTTCAGCAGTCCATACAAGGGAATACACAATTCTAACCCACAGTCTACAGGAGGGATTTATATCAATCCCCTTCTGCCCCCGTTATGAAATAGAAATAACGGTGGCACATGACTGCATTCTTCTACAGCCAGCTGTAACAGCAACAGGAGAATGACCTTGTTAAAGAAAAGAAAGCTCCAAATTTCCGCCTTTCACAAATTCCCAATGCATTTTTTTTGTTGTTTGTCTGTTTCAAGGAAACAGGAAATAAATGTAACTAATAACAACAGAGCCAGAATAATATTAACAACAAAGCCAGAATAATATTGGTGACTTCAACTAGCATGGATGACTCCTTGTTGGCAAGTGCTTCCAAAATCCACTAACCAGCCCACAGGTATTGTGAAAGATAATTTTGATCTCACCAGCCCACAGGTATTGTGAAGGATATCTTTGACCTTAGCATAGGGAAAATTCTAAACAATCCCATTGGAAAGATATCTACTATAAGATGGGTTGTACCAAAACAATTCTCTCCAATTCCTCCTCTCCTCTCCTCTCCTCTCCTCTCCTCTCCTCTCCTCTCCTCTCCTCTCCTCTCCTCTCCTCTCCTCTCCTCTCCTCTCCTCTCCTCTCCTCTCCTCTCCTCTCCTCTCCTCTCCTCTCCTCTCCTCTCCTCTCCTCTCCTCTCCTCTCCTCTCCTCTCCTCTCCTCTCCCTCTCCTCTCCCTCTCCTCTCCCTCTCCTCTCCCTCTCCTCTCCCTCTCCTCTCCCTCTCCTCTCCCTCTCCTCTCCCTCTCCTCTCCCTCTCCTCTCCTCTCCCTCTCCTCTCCTCTCCCTTTCCCTCTCCTCTCCTGCCACAGCTGAAGTGTCTCTGTTAGTTGTTTTCTAACATGAAATTACTGAGATCCAAGACAAGGAATAAAAAAAGAGAGAAGACAAACACCCTGAAAATAAAGACATTAAAAGGAAAAATCTGAGAGGACTCATAACATCCTACCTCCAGCTTCCACAACCAGAACTTGTATCTTCTTGATAGGGCCATGATCATCACTGTAATAACATATTGGCATTCTGATTGTAATCGTGGTGGCCGTGACGAGCAGCGCCCCATTGCTGTCATAAACTGGTGCTGGTTTCTTTTTGGGCCGTGGTGGTTCTGGTTTTGAACAAACATAGACCACAGAGCTTCGTTTTAAAACGCTTGCATGACAAGTTCAGGCACGTAGCTGTGCTGCGCAAGACACACCTTTGGCATATTTTCAGGGGCAACTTCATGCTTTGAAAACCTGATAAATGCTTCTGCATACCAATTTTCAGTTAAAAGGCACCACAGGAATAAAGACTGAATCACAGAATCACAGAAGCATTCAGGCTGGAAAAGACCCTCAGGATCACCAAGTCCAACCAATAACTCTGCTCTACAAAGTTCGCCCCCCAACCGCAGCCCCAAGCACCACATCCAAACAACCTTTAAACACATCCAGGGTTGGTGACTCAACCACGTCCCTGGGCAGCAATTTTTCAATTCATTTCAATCAATGACTGTTTTTGTTCCACAATTGTGGTCATGGAATCATAGTATGGCTTAGGTTGGAAGGGACCTTAGAGATCATCTACTCCAACCTCCCCACCGTGGGCAGGGATGCCTCACAACTAGACTCAGCTGCTCAAGGCCTCATCCAGCCTGGCCTTCAACACCCCCATGGAGGAGACATCAACAGCCTCCCTGGCTGGGGTCCCACCACCCATGTGCTGAAGGACTTCTCCATAAGATCCAGTCTGCTTCAGGTTCAAACCATTCCCCCTTGTCCTACTGCTAGACACCCTTATGAAAAGTCCCTCTTCAGCCTGCCTGTAGCATCCCTTCAGGTACTGGAAGGCAGCTAGAAGATTTCCCCTGGAGTTTTCTCTTCTCCAGGCTGAAGTCTCCCAACTCCCTCAGCCTCTCCTCATAGCAGAGGTCTTACAGCCCTTGGATGATCATTGTGGCCCTCCTCTGGGCTCACTTCCCCAGCAATACTCCTTGCTTTTTTATATCTCTGTGACATTCTTCTGAGCTTTTCATTGATGGTAACTAAAAGGCTGAAGCCAATATGATCACTTCCCTGACTCTGCACAGGGCTTACAGTGTCATTCACATATGAATAGCAAATAATCAATAGCACACAGCAAAACTGAGCACTGCAATTCCAGACTATCAGTGATGTGCTCCTGTTCCTCCATTATGTGGTCTCTAAACAACAGACAAAGGCACACAGCTGTGTATTGACAGGTAGAAAAGCAATTTCTTCAGCATTTATGGAGGATTCAGCTAAAAGGGTACATTGGGAGACATACCTTTGATATCCATGGTTATTTTCAATTGAATTTTTGGCCCTGCACCTGCACCATTAATTGCATACACCTTAAAAAAACAAAACAAAACCCACATACACTTGTTTTAATGAATGTTTGTAATAGTATCTGCAATAACAATATATTTGAATCAACAATGAATGCTGAAACACTCCTTTTGTCGTTCACCCTTTGCTGCAACTTCTTATTTCTTTACAATCAGTGGCACTTCAGCACTTGTAATGCAGGTCTCCCAAAAGGGAGAAAAATAAGCCCACTTCAATAGTTATGTTGCTTCCTTTCACATTCCAGACTCTGATTCACAGAATCACAGAAACAATCAGGTTGGAAAAGACCCTCAGGATCACCAAACCCCACTGAGAACCCTACTCGACAATGGTCACCCCTAAACCATAGCCCCAAGCACCACATCCAAACCACCTTTCAACACAGCTAGGCTTGGTGACTCCATCACCTCCCTGGGCATCACGTCCCAATGCTTTCCTACTGTCCAGTCTAAACCTACGCAATGGCAGCTTGAGGCCGTTCCCTCTTGTTCTGTCACTAATGACCTGTGAGAAGAGACCAGCAGCAGCCTCTCCACAAGGTCCTTTCACATAGTTGTAGACTGCAATGAGGTCTCCTCTCAGCCTCCTATTTCTCAAACTAACCGTCCCCAGCTCCTTCACTTGCTCTTCATCAGATTTATTCTCCAGGCCCTTCACAGCTTCCTTGCCCTCCTCTGCCCTGGCTCCAGCACCTCCACATCTCTCTTGTATTGAGGTGCCCAAAACTGGACACAACACTCCAGGTGTGGCCTCACCATAGCTGAGTCCCAGGGCACAATCTCCTCCCTGCTCCTCCTGGACACAGAATTGCTGATCCCAGCCAGGATGCCATTGGCCTTCTTGGCCACCTGGGCACACTGCTGGCTCCTATTCTGCTGCTTGTCCATGAGCACCCCCAGGTCCCATTCTGCCAGCAGCTTTCCAGCCACACTGCCCCAAGCCTGTTTGGGGTTGCTGTGACCCAAGTACAGGATATGGCATTTGGCCTTGTTGAAGCTCTGAAAGGACTTCATACTCCTAGTATCATAGAATGTCTTGGGTTGGAAGGGACCTTTAAGGGTCATCTAGTCTGTAATAATGTGTTGCAGGCTGCTTTGCTAGCACTGGAATTAAGGTACAATGCCAACCACTAGTGAAGAGTCCTCCTCCCACTCACTCTGCCCTCTTCATTGCTCCTCTCATACCTCAGACTTGTCTCTATTCACATGTCACAGTTTGAAGGGGAAACTTTGGCCTAGATCCTGACTGCAAAGACTGAAAATCAAATAAATTACCATTGGATGCAACAGGAAAACAATGCTAAGTTCTACAGAATTCATTGGCTTGCTAATGGGATATAGAGCAGAGGCAGAAACACTTCCTGCTCTCTTTTCTTCTTCTGTTGCTTCTGCTTGCAACAACTTTCCTCTCTCTGTCCTGTGGCCTTGCTAGGGGATCTCTGTTTTGACTCCTGTGTGAGGTAACAGGAGGAGGGAGGGAGTGAGGGAGGAGGTGAACAGTCCCCCTGGATCCATCCAGGGGGAGTCTGAGGAGTTTCTGTGTCGTTTATAGATTGTAACCACATCTACATTGTACATTTGGTAGATATTTAATTGCATTTCCTATTTCTAGATTGAAGTTTGCTCGTAAATAGAGCTTCATTTGCTTCCATCCCAAACAGAGCTAAATCTGGTGATTTATTTTGGGGGTAGTTTCTCTAAATTAATTGGGGGGGAGGTGTGTGTGTGTGTGTAATTTCAACCCACCACATCACACCACAGCTGACATTCTCAGCACGAAAATCTCATGTGCAGCCTATCTTTGTGCTCCTGATCCAGACTTATCTCTCACTTACATCAAAGTCAAAACACAAAGAGAAACCACCAGTTCTTACGCTGACATTGTAGGTATTTCCTCCTTTCAGCCCTTCTATCATGGCAGTGACTGACTGATCTGTTTTATCAATGACACTGAGGTTGTGGATCTGGATGGCAGCAGGGTCGTCCTCGTTGTAAACCATAGCCTGATACACCTGGATGTTCCCGTTTGGTTCAGATGGGGGCACAAAGGTTACTTGGAACTTTGTTACTTCATCTGGTATCTTCTGGAAGGTTATGTTGTTAGGTGGGTCTTCAGGCACTGAAATCAGATTACTTAATCAGTTTACTACTATCACAGTTAACACCCCCCTCCCCCCCTCGAGCACTACCATTTTTGCATGTCATTGTTATGCCATTGGTTATTTCACTGCTTTTATTAGAAACATCTCAAATACTTGCTGCATGTGTGCATATTTATAAAGGCAGTAACAAGTTCAGTAGTTTGTGAAATCCTGTTCTCATGGATAACCTTCAATGCTACAAAGACCAAAAATAATCAGAGAAACACAGAAAGTGAAATTATTCGAGTGAATTAGATGCTTCCACTCAGTCTTACCCTGAACTTAACATTATCTTTAAGGCTCCATACTATACAGTCCAGGAATTAAAGATTCAGCAATTCAAAAGACATCAGAACACAAAAAAATCTCCAAACATGAAAACCACAGAATCACAGAATGCCAGGGGCTGAAAGGGGCCTCAAAAGCTCATCCAGTCCAACCCCCCTGCCAGAGTGGGAGCACCTAGAGCAGATCACACAGGAACTCATCCAGGCAGGGCTTGAATATCTCCAGACAGGGACACTCCACAACTCCCTCTGGGCAGCCTCTTCCAGTGCTCTGTCACCCTCACAGGGAAAAAACCCAATAATTCTCATGTTCACCTGGAACTTCCTATGCCTCGACTTCCACCACTGTCCCTTGTGCTGTGTCATTGGGCATCACCCGGCAGAGCCTGGCTCCAGCCTCTTGGCACTCACCCTGCACATCTCTATCAACAGGAATGAGGTCACACCTTAATCATTGGGATAAACTTCATCAGTCTCTGCTCAGAAAGGTTTCTTCTGAGTTCCTGCTTGGCAAGCCTGAAGGCATCATTATGCCTTGCAATACATCTAGGGTAAACAAATCCTTGCATGGGTTGACAAGCAAGAAGCAAGTGTTAGTCTTGAGTATCCCTTTCTGAAAGCCCTCTGTCAACAGCAAGCTCCCTCCCAACATACAAACAAGCTTCCAGGAGTCTCTGATTAGCACAGCTAACATTTAAGGAAGAACTTTCCCCTAGCCAATGCCCAGAGAGAAGCACAGCATGCATTTTTGTCCCAATTTTTTGAAACAACACTTATTCCAGTAGCTTATTCTCAAGACAGCAGAGGTATAAATCATTTTCCCAACATCCCTATCTGAAAGGAAAGGCTATAACATTCTTTCCAGGCAGCTAAATATTTATTGCCCTACCTGAGCATGACAAGGCTGTAGTGTGACATCTAAATAGGAAAATCAAGGAACTGAAGGTAAAAGCATTCTCTCAGCCAAGGATTTAGATGTAGTCATACCTCCCAGGTCTTTTTCCACCCCAGCCAAAAAAATAAAGACTTACTCTGGCTGCCCTGAAGTAAGTCTGCATAAACTGGTCCTAACTCAGGCACACACACACACACACACACACACACATAGTGTATATATATATACACACTTATAGTATATATATGTGTGTGTATACATATAGTGTATATATATATATACACATATACACTATACAAGTATACTATACACACTATACAAGATAAGATGAGATGAAGAAAATAACTGTTCCTCTCCAAGGTTGCTGCATCTCCTAATGTATCACATTTTAACATAAGAGAAAGGGCTACCCAAAAAGTGGGGGGAAAAAAAAAGGTAGATCAAGGAGCAGATCTCCACCATCTAATTTAGTCTTAATTCATTTTTCCACAGCAAAAGACTGTATCAGTCTCTAGGGATATGAACAGGTCAGGAAATCCTGATAATTTAATGTATTAAAGGTAATAGATTTATTGATTTGTGTATATATATTTATATATTTGTATATATATGTTTATATTTATATATGTCTACATATATACAAACACACACATATACACACAAAGCCATATCATAGCTATTGTATCATATCAATAATATCATATCAAATCTGTCATATCAATCATATACATCATATTAATCATATCAGACTACATCTATATCTGTTATTTCCAAGACTCATTATGAACTTCATGAATCCTGTGTAGTAGAGCTGCCTAGAATGCTCCCCCCAAAAAGACATGTGTTCTTTCTCTTCAATCAAGATGTTCTGCCAAGAGCTTTGAGTTTCAGCCTAGTCTTGAGCAAGAAGGTGTTTTGGGTACCCAGGCTGGTTTCCTTGTGGTCCCTTCGAACCCTGACTGATACTATGATACTATATATCTATCATATCACATCTGTCATATCACATCTATACCTATCATATCATATCTATATCTATATCTATCATATCACATCTATATCTATCATATATCTATCATATCATATCTATCATATCACCTGTATATAATATAATATCTATCATATCATATCTACATAGATCATATAATATCTATCATATGGGACATTGGGTTTTCATCCATCAAAGGGAAGATAAATGACAAATACAGTACAATATATCTAAGTCTGAAATGAACCTGAATAGATATAGCTAAAGAATCTGACCTGCACCTCACCTCACTGCAGATAAGACAACTGTATGTTATACACACTTGATAACTGGCTTGATTGAAACAAAACTTCCAATGCCTTTTCAGAAAATACTTTTTTGGGTTTTTTTTTGCCTGTTTGTTTAAATGTCCTTAGTAAACAATTCCAAACCAGCAAAGAAAACAGACAGAGCTTAGCCAGGAAGCGTGTATGTAAAGCTAGGATTGTATCTTCCCCATGCACATCTGTTTATATTGTCCTAAGCAAATCCCATCTCCTTTTCTGTAACGCAACCTCTCAGCGTCAGGAGGTCCTTATGAAATCTCTCATCCCAGTTTTGTTTTCCTGAGTAACTCAATAGCATTAGCAGTTTCTGCCACCTCAGTATCAACTTCCTTCTCCAGATAGCTTTGACTCTGTGGAACAGCTGACTCAAGTGCAGATCCCTGTGGGCCTTAACTAGCAACCTCATTCTACTGAGAATAAACAAATTGTGCCCTCAAGTGAAGGTCCCTTCACCTATCTTATGTATCCATGCTAATACAGAGAGGACTTCATTCTATAGTCTCCATGGACTGTAGAAGTAATCCAGATGACTGTGTTCTATGCACCCATATTTGCCATTAAGCAAGTTAAGGTCTCTGCATTGCAAAAGCCAAATCTCAGTGTTTGTCACCACCATCACTTGTTTTGTTGACTACCACCTTTGTAAATGTAAGAGGAAAAAACCATCGTGAGGAGAAGTCTGCGTTGGAAGTGCACCAAGCCATCAAAACTGCCACTGATTCATCAGATGAAAGAAAAAGTGCAAAGTTTAGCTGATATAAAGTAGGTAAAAAATAAAGAAATACAAACCTGCTTCAAAGGTGGAGACAATGACTGGAGAGCTAGCCTTGCCCTCAAGGAGTGCGGCGTTAACATCTCCCGTAAAGGCAATGATCACTACGGAATACCTTGTAAATGCTTTTAAATCAGAGACTTCTAAGTCTTTGCCCTCGTCATTTGTCTTCAGAAATTGAGCTTTATAATTGTCATTATCTACCTGTAAAATAACAACAACAACAAAAACAGAACACCCCACCCCACGCCGATTACAAGACTTGAAACAGTCAAAAGCAGGACATCATTATTTGAACATCTTACTTAGCTTTTATCTTTCTTCTTTTCACAGAAACACAGAATGCCAGGGGCTGGAAGGGAGCTTGAAAGCTCATCCAGCCTAACACCCCTGCCAGAGCAGGAGCACCTAGAGCAGATCACACAGGAACACATCCAGGCAGGTCTTGAATAGTTGTTTGGGCGGTGTTGGATTGGTTGATGGGTTGGACGCGATGATCTTGAAGGTCTCTTCCAACCTGGTTTATTCTATGTATTCTATTCTATGTATTCTATGTATCTCCAGACAGGGAGACTCCACAACCACCCTGGGCAGCCTCTTCCAGGGCTCTGTCACCCTCACAGGGAAAAAACCGTTATCCTCATGTCTCCATGGAACTTCCTCTGCCTCAGCTTCCACCCAGTGCCCCTTGTGCTGGCATTGGGCATCACCCAGCAGAGCCTGGCTCCAACCTCTGGGCACTCACCCTGCACATCTTTATCAACATGAAGGAGGTCACCTCTCAGGCTCCTCCTCTCCAAGCTACAGAGCCCTCAGCTCCCTCAGGCTCTCCTAATAAGGAAGATCTTCCACTCCCTTCATCATTTTTGTGGCTCCCTGCTGGACTGTTTCAAGCAGTTCCCTGAGGTCCTTCCTGAGCTGAGGGGCCCAGAACTGGACACAGTACTCCAGATGCAGCCTCAGCAGGGCAGAGTAGACGGGGAGGAGAATCATTTAGATGGAAGTTTTCACAAAGAGTCTCTGGCTATGAAGCCGAGAGAGCTGCAGAGGTGAGTGCGCTGCCACTTCACCTATGTGTTGCTTCTTCACCACTTCAGGCAGTATGGGATTAAGGAAACAGGCTGTTAGCTTGGTGCTGCCTTCCACCAAGCAAACATGAACTGATTGGTAGATGCTGGGTTAGGTGAGCGGCAGTCACCTGCAACAGAAATCAAACTAGGCAAAGATCCAGACAATGAGCGAGTGTATAGCAGAGAATTGTTTGGAATCCAAAACCAAAAAGGAAATTTAGCAACAACATCTGATGTTGGTGTAACTGCAGAAGGTGCAGTTAGAGTCATAGAATTGTCAGGGTTGGAAGAGACCTCAAGGAGCATCCAGTTCCAATTCCCCTGCCATGGGCAGGGACACCTCACACTACAGCAGGTTGCTCACAGCCACATCCAGCCTGGCCTGAAAAACCTCCAGGCATGAGGCTTCCACCACCTCACCACCCTCATGAGGAAGAACTTCTTCCTCACATCCAATCTGAATCTACCCACGTCTAGTTTTGTTCCATCCCCCCCTGTCCTATCACTCCCTGACACCCTCAAAAGTCCCTCCCCAGCTTTCTTGTAGCTCCCTTCAGATCCTGGAAGGCCACAAGAAGGTTTCCTTGGAGCCTTCTCTTCACCAGACTGAACAGCCCCAACTCCCTCAGTCTGTCTCCATAGGAGTTTAAAAGAAGCACTACTTATAAGACAGTGGGGAGGGACTAACTCTCTCACTAGAAGAGCTGAAAAGCAGAAATCATTTTGGTTCAACCTAGGAAAGGGAGAGCAGTGGAAAACATAGTAACAACTTCAAAACAGAAAAGAGGAAGTTGCTAAGTGGAAGAGAATTCATTGTTTCCAGTGCTCATGAAAACACAAATAGAAACAACAGCAACAACAAAAAAGTAGACACCAAAAATGATTAGAATTAAAAATTACCAAAGCTCAGTGTGGAACTAAAGCTATAAATTTAGTTAAAAACTAGAAGAATGTATTGAGGGATTTAGAGCAATTTTCAGCACTGGACATTTCAAAGAACAAGGTCATGAATCACTTGGGGAAAGGACTTTCAGTGCACTTGTATTTGTATCAGAGCAAGATATGGACTGCTTGATGTCCTGGGATCCCTATCATCCCTACATCTCAAATAATCTTTAGTCCTGTAGTAAAACCTACTGTGTTGGGCTTTATGTCCAATTAATCACTTCTCATGTGTGGTAGTTTTAGGCTATGCCTTTAAAAATTTTTCACAGATCTCGAACAGAAAAGTAGTAAAATGGAAATAAATCACTCTTGGCTGTGAAAAGGAAAATAAAGATCATTCTAAAGAATTCCATTGGAGTGATTAGGTGGTGCTGGATGATAGGTTGGACACGATGATCTTGAAGGTCTCTTCCAACCTGGTCTGGTCTGGTCTGGTCTGGTCTATTCTATTCTATTCTATTCTATTCTATTCTATTCTATTCTATTCTATTCAAGTTCTTGTTCCCAAACCAATTCCTCTCATCTCCTAACCTCTCCTCTCCGAACCTCTCTGAACCTCTCCTCTCTGAAACTCTGCTCTCCTCTATGAACCTCTCCTCACCTCTCCTCTCCTCTTGCTTCTTCACTCTGAAGAGATACTAACTTGCTTCTGCTTGACCTTGGCTGCATTGTTTTGGTTCAGTCTAACAGCAATTTTCTCTGCTCCTTCCTCTCTCTTTTGACCAGGGGGGGCCCTTGTGCTGTTTGTTAATTGTAAATACTGTAAATCCTGTGTATTTTGTATATACTCATTGGATTCCATTGTAGATTGTAGTTCTGCCTGTAAATACAGCTTCCATTTGCTTCCATACTGAACTGCTCTGGCAAAATTAAAGGGGGGGAGGTGGGGGGATGGGGGTGGGATTTCAACCCACCACATACTGCTAGCTTAGAAAACAAAAGGAGAGAAATGACAAGTTGGGAGTTTTTCTAGTGTTTGATTAAGTGCAATTTACAGAATAGTTTTTACATCTATTCCCACTACTTCAGCTAGTGAGGTTTTCATTTTGTTTCTTCAGTGTGTACTTTGAGGACAGGATCAGGTAGCTGTACAGTAGTTTTCCCACTGGATGAAATCCATACTAAATGCAGCTGCTAAAACATTAAACCAGCTCAGGCATACCTTTTATTTGACAGATATGCATCTATCCCCACAGAGAATTAACCCGAACCAAGCTTTCTGATGGCCTGAACAGACATTCATTTCCTGGAATAGCCATCAAGAGCTGAAACTCTTTTTATCCTATCTGTCCAAAATGTGGCAAACAAATATTTATACAAGAGCTAAAACACAATCACAGCGCTAGGTCATTAAATGAATCTCTCTCATTAGAATTAAGAGCTACCAAAGCTGCAATGATATGCTTCAATATGTAACTGAAACTATAAGTTTAGTTAAAAAACTAGAAGAAAATAGAAAAGAGGAAGTTCCTAAGTGGAAGAGAATTCATCATTTCCAGTGCTCATGAAAACACAAATAGAACAAAAAGAATGTAGACAGCAAAAATCATTAGAGTTAAAAATTGCCAAAGCTCAATATGGAACTAAAACCACACATTTAGTTAAAACCTTAAAGAATGTAATTGAGGGGTTTTGAGCAATTTTCAGCACTGGATAGTTTGAAGAATAAGGTCAAGGTTAAATGTTTCAGTTCCATCTTCCTTACTCTGAGCAATTCTTTGATTCAGGACTCCTTCTAATTATCGTAGGCAGCAAAACAAACTGAGACAGCTCAGAGGGGTAATAATGATGAGGGAGTTCTTCTGAGCTATAAAACTGCAAGGAACAGCCTAGCAATTTAAACAGAGCCCTAATAAATCACCTGATGAATACTAATTGCTGCCTTTTAAGAGTAAGGGAATCAGGGAGTAGAAATCTGAAGTTGTTCTGTTAGGTGAGCCTATTCTTAGCAATTTTTAAAGGTACTCAGCTGAGAATTAAAATGAGTAAAGTTATATACATAGGGAGGGTGTTTGTGGAATTTGGAGCCTTCATAGAAACTTTCCCATTGGGACAATAAAATGTACAGTTAAATTTTCTCTGAAAAGGACTGTGACAGCTTTATTGGCCTTTAAGAAGGAATAGATCTGTCTTCCAAGACCTACAGAACTGACACCTGTACTTACTGATCATTAGACAGACAACATCTGATTGCAAGGAATCCTCAAGCGTAAAGCTAGACAGCTGAAATACATTGGTGGGGGGGGGGGGGGGGGGGGGAACCATAGCAAAACCTACTTTTTGAAACCAAAGCCAAAAGCCTCCAAACCAAGGTTTTAAGTTCCTTCAGAAATGCTGGCAGACTCACAGGAAACATTCCATACTTCACTTTAAGAATTTTACTATAACATAACCTGTTAAGGCATTTAGAGCATTTTAATAGTGTAGAATCAAATGACATCGGGATTGCAATTTAGGAGTTAACATAGGATGGATAGGAAGGTGTCCAGAGGAGGGCCACGAGGATGAGCGGAGGGCTGGAGCTGCTCTCCTATGAGTACAGGCTGAGGGAGTTGGGGTTGTTCAGCCTGGACAAGAGAAGGCTCCCAGGAGACCTAATTGTGTCCTTCCAGGGCTACAAGAAAGCTGGGGAGGGACTTTTGAGGGGGTCAGGGAGTGATAGGACTGGGGGGAATGGAGCAAAACTAGAAATGGGCAGATTGAGATTAGATGTTAGGAGTTGTTCCCCATGAGGGTGGTGAGAGACTGGCACAGGTTGCCCAGGGAGGTGGTGGAAGCCTCATGCCTGGAGGTTTTTGCAGCCAGGCTGGATGTGGTTGTGAGCAACCTGCTGTAGTATGAAGTGTCCCTGCCCATGGCAGGGGAGTTGGAACTGGATGCTCCTTGAGGTCCCTTCCAAACCTAACAATTCTGTGATTCTGTTCCAAAACAAATCGATTCTATGTTACACACACACAAACCAAGCTTTGAGCATGGAATTTGGAAGTTTTATCAAAGGCAAGAAAGCAACATTTTTTTCTGTTGATTTTTCTGTTGATTTTTTCTGTAAGGCTGCTGACTGTTAAGTCCAAAGTAACTTCAGAAGAAAGAAGTCTTCTCTAACTTTTGTAAAGGGGAAATAAAAATGGTTATGTAGTTTCTAGTGACCAAAACAAGGAACCATTCCTTCCCTGTTGGCATTTCCCCTGTCACACTACTGCTCTGGTGTGTTCATGACCAAATAGTTCAAGCAGGACAGGGATCTGCTGGAGAGAGTCCAAGGGAGGGCTGCCTGGTGAGGAGAGGCTGAGAGCCTTGGGGCTGTTTAGTCCAGAGAAGAGAAGACTGAGAGGGGATTTAATAAATGTTTATCAATATCTGAGCGCTGGGGGGCAAGAGGGAGGGCACAGGCTCTGCTCACTTGCACCCTGGCATAGGACAAGGGGCAATGGATAGAAACTCCAGCACAGGAGGTTCCACCTCAACATGAGGAGGAACTTCTTCACTGGGAGGGTCACAGAGCACTGGAGCAGGCTGCCCAGAGAGGTTGTGGAGTCTCCTTCTCTGGAGTCTTTCCATCCCCATCTAGATGCCTTCCTGTGTGACCTGTGCTGAATTCTCTGCCAGAGCCAGAACAAGAGGACACAGTCTCAAGCTCTGCCAGGGGAGGTTTAGGCTTGAGGTGGGGAGAAAGTTCTTCCCAAAGAGAGTTGTTAACCATTGGAATATGCTGCCCAGGGAGGTGGTGGGGTCCCCATCCCTGGAGGTGTTCAAGAGGGGATTGGACGTGGCACTTGGTGCCAAGGTTTAGTTGTCATGACGTGTTGGGTGACAGGTTGGACTTGATGATCTCTGAGGTCTTTTCCAACCTTACTGATTCTATGATTCTATGAAAGTTCTTCACAGAAAGAGTAATTTGCCACTGGAATGTGCTGCCCAGGGAGGTGGTGGAGTCCCTGTCCCTGGAGGTGTTCCAAAAAGGCTTGGATGTGCAGTTGGAGCCATGGTTTAGTTGTCAGGAGGTGTTAGGTATTAGGTTGGACTTGATGATCTCTGAGGTCTTTTCCAACCTGGTTGATTGTATGATGTTTCTCTGGGTAAGTTCTGGTAGCTGCTTCCCATTTTCATTGGTAGCCATTTTCTTGTAACAGAACAGGGAACCTATATCCTGCTTAAAACTTGAACTCAGAGTTTCCTGTCTTGCCACAGAGCAGGAAATGAGGTTCATTAATGCTTGTTTTAAGGAACACTCTAAGAGTAGCACAGGATGAAAGAAAAGAGAAAGGTCACTAAAGCTTTTATTTTATGCCAGCCTTTTTGTACTTAAAAAGGTCAAGGAGAAAAGAGTTATGGCAGTGCTACCACAATACAGCTAATCTGATGGACAGAGAACCAAGTAGAAAGTCAGACCTCTCATGTCAAGTTTGCTACCTGGTGCACTACAACTTGTCCTTTTGTTGGGGTCTCTACTCTGGTTTGTAAAAATCATGGCAGTGAATTCCTGCCTTTGAATAACAATAATTTAAAGAGTAACTAATATTTCTATTGGTAAACAGCAGCACTATTTGTTACAGAGGTAGCCTTCCACAGAGCTCCCTTACTGTTATCCTTTGTGCATTTAGAGCTGCCCTTTTTTGTTCTCTTCAAGACCTCTTCGTAGCATAGATTTTTTAATATCAAGGAATTCATTTCTCTCCCATTAAGAACTTTATAAGTGTACCAGGAATTCTTATTTGGAGTGTGAATGAAAATAGACACATTCCTATTGGGTTTTAGCTGGGTTTATCACAGAACGCCAGGGGCTGGAAGGGACCTCAAAAGCTCACTCAGTTCTACCCCCCTGCTAGAGCAGAAGCACCTAGAGCAGATCACACAGGAACTCATCCAGGCAGGGCTTGAATATCTCCAGACAGGGAGACTCCACAACTCCCTCTGGGCAGCCTCTTCCAGTGTTCTGTCACCCTTACAGGGAAAACATTTTTCCTCCTGTTTCCGTGGAACTTTCTGTGCCTCAGCTTCCACCACTGCCCCTTGTGCTGGCATTGGGCATCACCCAGCAGAGCCTGGCTCCAGCCTCTGGGCACTCACCCTGCACATCTTGATCATCATGAAGAAGGTCACCTCTCAGGCTCCTCCTCTCTAAGCTACAGAGCCCTCAGATCCCTCAGGCTCTCCTCATAAGGAAGCTCTTCCACTCCTTCCATCATTTTTGTGTCTCTGTGCTGGAATTTCTCAAGCAGTTCACTGAGGACCTTGAACTAAGGGGCCCAGAACTGGACACAATACTCCAGATGCAGCCTCAGCAGAGCAGAGTAGAGGGGGAGGAGAACCTCTTTTGACCTACTGACCACAGCCCTTCTAATCACCCCAGAATGCCATTCGCCTTCTTGGCCACCAGAGCACATTGCTGGCTCATGGTCAACCTCCCATCCACCAGGACCCCCAGGTCCTTTTCCCCTTCACTGCTCTCCAGCAGCTCAGTCCCCAACCTATCCTGCTCCACGGGGTTGTTCTTTCCCAGGTGCAAGACTCTTCTCTTTCCCTTGTTGAACTTCATTCCATTTCTCTCTGCCCAGCTCTCAGCCTGGCTGAATAGCAGCACAACCCTCCTGTGTCAGCCACTCCACCCAGTTTTTGTCAGCAGCAAACTTGCTGCCAGTGCTCTCTGTGCCCTCATCCAGGTCATCAATGAACCTCTGGAATATGGCTATGTGTCCTGTGATTTCCAGAAGAACATCTGCTCTGGTATTTCCATCACCAAACACCTGTAAAACCCCCAACAATCAAACAAGAGTTGCCTTACTGAGGCAATGTCTATGAGGTAGCATGTTGGTCCAGTGATGATGACAGGCTCACTCCAGCTAATATTAATACTGTGAGGAGATGTTGCTGAAACAATCACATTTTCTGGAGGACTATCTGGAGCTGTAAGAAAACAAACAAACAAACAAACAAAAGCAATTGAAGTGAATCACTACTACTAGAGATTATTTTATAATTTGATAAGAAAATCTTTTGACTTATTTACCATTATACACTGCTAAGAAAATGTATAATACTCTTTTTTTTCATGTATAGAGCATGTTAAGGTGGCTCATGGCATCATAGAATCACAGAATCATAGAATCATAGAATCACAGAATCAAAGAACCATAGAATCATAGAATTATAGAATCACAGAATCATAGAATCACAGAGTCTTAGAATCACAGAACCAAACAATCATGGAATGGAATGGAATGGAATGGAATGGAATGGAATGGAATGGAATGGAATGGAATAGACCAGGTTGGAAGAGACCTTCAAGATCATCATGTCCAACCCATCATCCAACACCACCTAATCAACTAAACCATGGCACCAAGCACCCTATCAAGTCTCCTCCTGAACACCTCCAGTGATGGTGACTCCACCACCTCCCTGGGCAGCCCATTCCAATGGGCAATCACTCTCTCAGTGCAGAACTTCTTCCTAACCTCCAGCCTAAACCTCCCCTGGTGCAGCCTGAGACTGTGTCCTCTTGTTCTGGTGCTGGTTGCCTGGGAGAAGAGACCAAGCCCTGCCTGTCTACAACTTCCCTTCAGGTAGTTGTAGACAGCAATAAGGTGTTCCCTGAGCCTCCTCCTCTCCAGGCTAAGCAACCCCAGCTCCCTCAGCCTCTCCTCATAGGGCTTGTTTTCTAAGCCCCTCACCAGCTTTGTTGCCCTTCTCTGGACACGTTCCAGAATCATAGAATCATAGAATCATAGAATCAGAATCAGAGAATCATAGAGTCACAGAACCAAACAATCATAGAATCATAGAACCAGAGAATCACAGAATAACAGAATCATACAATCACAGAATCATAGAATCACAGCATCTTAGAATCACAGAATCATAGAATCATGGAATCACAGAATCATACAAACATGGAATCACAGAATCATACAATCATGGAATCACAGAATCTTAGATTCATAAAATCATAGAACTGTTCCAGTGTCTCACCACACTCCTCCTTCCTTTGAAAAAGGAAAAATGGTATGGGAGGAGGTATGTAGCTATTGATATTACATGTGAAAGGTTAGGGAGGTGTGTGATGGATTGACATTAATCCCCAACAAATTGGAGCATTACCACCAAAATAAATCAGCAGGCCAGCTCAGTTGGCTTGGGAGCAGAATGAAGCTATGTGTAAAAAGCAAGAAAAATCTAGAATCATAAAATGCAATGAATATGTACAAAATATATTTACAATCCAGAAAAACAAAATTACAAAGATCCCCTTGTACAGAATCACCTCCCTGGAGTGCCCAGGGGGATTGTTCACGACCTCCTCCCCTCTCTCTCCCTCCCTCCTTCCTGGTACCTCACACAGTAGTCAAAATAGAGATTATCCGGGCAACGCCAAGGAAGAGAGAGAGAGAAGTTGCAAGCAGAAGTGACAGAAGGAGGAAAAAGACCATCTGTGAAACCAGTTATAAGTTATTCAACAAATGAATAGAACAGTATGGCCAGGAGCAGGCAGTGTGAGCTTGCAGCACAGGAGGCAAATCACACATCCTGGGCTGCATCCAAAGCAGCATTGCCAGCAGAGCCAGAGAGGTGATTCTGCCACTTTGCTCTGCTCTGCTGAGACCTCACCTGGAGTGCTGAGTGCAGGTCTGGAGCCCTCAATACAGGAAGGACATGAACCTGATAGAGGACCATGAAAACAATCAGGGGTTGGAGCAACTCTGCTAAGAGGATGGGCTGAGGGAGCTGGGGGTGTTCAGCCTGGAGAAGAGGAGGCTCCAGGGAGACCTAAGAGCAGCCTTTAAGTACCTGAAAGGGGCTACAGGAAGACTGGAGAGAGACTGTCTGCAAAGGCATGCAGGGACAGAATGAGGGACAATGGCTGCAAACTAGAGCAGAGCAGATTTAGATTGGATGTTAAGAACAAGTACTTTCCTATGAGGGTGGTGGAACCCTGGAACAGGCTGCCCAGGGAGGTGGTTGAGTCTCCTTCCCTGGAGATCTTCAAGGTGAGGCTGGAGGAGGCCCTGGGCAGCCTGATCTAGCTGGGGATGTCCCTGCTGACTGTGGGGAGGTCGGACTGGATGGTGGTCCCATCTGGAGCAGACCATTCTATGATTCTATATATACTTATCAGTTGTTATTGTTCTGTGTCCTATGGTAATTCATTTATTGTTTTCTTTACTCAAAATTTTTGCAGTTAGGAACTAGGCTAAAGTTCCACTTTCAAACTGTAACAAGGAGAAATAATAATAATAATAGTAATAATAGTAATTGTAATAATAACAATACTACTAATAATAATATAATCACTGTAGTTGCAGAATAAAATGGAGAGATTTGGGAGTTTATAAGGTGCTATGGGGTGTTTAGGGTGCTGGACGCAGGAGGCAGATTTGCTGTGCTGGGATTAACAGGAATATAGTAGACTTTGTAGGCAGGATCAAGTTCAATCATTGGAAGCAGTCCTCAAAACTACTCAATAGCATGGAACAACTGAATGAAGAGTGTAACTGAATGAACTCTGAAAGCACAGGACGGGTGGTGAAAGATGAGACCGCTCAGAGCAGGCTGACTGTCGAGTGGGGAACCAGAACAGATAAAAGACAAGCAAAAACATGTGCCCTAGAAAACAGGGCAAATTAATTAGGTTATTTTTTCCTGCAGGTAGTGTATGTCAGACTTGTTGCTCAGTGTCTTTTAGGGTAAACAAAACTAGGGCCATGGTATTTAACCACAAGATGAATTCCCTGGGAAACAGTATAAAATTACATACATAGCTTCCCAGGCTTTAGTTTCCAAATCAGCAACTTTCCAAAACCAATTTTTCATTACTTTTTTTTTTTTTTATAGCATTAATTTTTTGGTGTCTCAATATTTTAGTCTCTCAACACTAAGTCTTGCCCCCCCCCCCCCCCCCCCCCACTATCGGTTTATGCATTAGACAAAGATGGTTGTGCAAACTGAAGTTGTTTATACAGGTAGTTTCCTTATGCAGTGCATTTGATGCATCTTTGGATCTCTGCAAGAAAATTCTACTTGAGGGATGCTTTAGACAAAGATGGTAGTGCAAACTGAAGTTATAGACATAGATCATTTCCTTATGCAGTGTATTTGATGCAGCTTTAGATCTTTCCCAGAAAATTCTACTTCAGTAAAGCATTGGACAAAGATGATTGTGCAAACTAAAGTTAGTTACATAGATCATTTCCTTATGTAGTGTATTTGATGCAGCTTTAGATCTTTCCCAGAAAATTCTACTTCAGTAATGCACTGGACAAAGATGATTGTGCAAACTAAAGTTAGTTACATAGATCATTTCCTTATGCAGTGTATTTGATGCAGCTTTAGATCTTTCCCAGAAAATTCTACTTCAGTAATGCATTGGACAAAGATGATTGTGTAAACTAAAGTTATTTACATAGATCATTTCCTTATGCAGTGTATTTGATGCAGCTTTAGATCTTTGCCAGAAAGTTCCACTTGAGGAATGCATTGGACAAAGATGGTTGTGCAAAATGAATATATTTACATAGATCATTTCCTTATGCAGTGTATTTGATGCAGCTTTAGATCTTTCCCAGAAAATTCTACTTCAGTAATGCATTGGACAAAGATGATTGTGCAAACTAAAGTTATTTACATAGATCATTTCCTTATGCAGTGTATTTGATGCATCTTTGGATCTTTGCAAGAAAATTCTACTTGAGGAATGCTTTAGACAAAGATGATTGTGCAAACTGAAGTTATTTACATAGATCATTTCCTTATGCAGTGTATTTGATGCAGCTTTGGATCCTTGCAAGAAAATTCTACTTGAGGAATGCTTTAGACAAAGATGATTGTGCAAACTGAAGTTATTTACATAGATCATTTCCTTATGCAGTGTATTTGATGCAGCTTTAGATCTTTCCCAGAAAATGCTACTTGAGTAAACTGCACTTCAGATGCTTCTCTGAAGCACATCTGTGCATTAATGCCTGGTTTGGTTTAATAACTAATTCAGGTCATACAGCTTATTTCAGAAAATATCCCTGAATCCAAGCAGCATTCACTTAATGTCTGAAATTCTGAGACAACCTGCAGAATTAGAAAGAAAAGAGGGGGGGGGGGGGGGGGGGGGCGGGAAATAAAGCAAGCAAATAAAGTGTTTCTAACAAGTATTATGTCTGGCAAACCCCATCTTTGCAGAGGCTTTGCTTCAGTGGGCAACTGCCACGTTCTGATTTAGGTTTGTTTGTGAAATGAGTCTAGTCAGGACGAGGCCATGCTATCACTATTCCCTTTTGCTTATAAATCACAGCAATTTACTCTGTAGAAACGACCTGGCCTTATTCTCTCATTCCCCCATAATCCAATCACTTCCTCTCATAAGCACTTTTCTCCTGGTTTTCACAATAATGCATTTTCTGTAACTAATAACCATCATTTCCTGATTATCATGCTTCTATCCTTGCACAGGAATGTGGGTCTTATGGAGGTCAGGGTCATCTTTCCCATCCATCTGTGTCCTGATGTTAAGTGTGTTAGCTTGGAGATAAGTCTGGATAGCCCATCATTTAGCATAATCCTCAGAAAGAAGACTGAATATCCCAGACTTCTAACAGAAATTCATGCTTGCCAGCCTGGTTAAGACCAGCTCTTTGGGTTCTGATTTTTCCCAACAAAAAAATAATTAGGAGGGTCATTTATTTCTTTTCTATCATTACTTAGGTCACTTTTACCTACATTTAGGTCACTTTTACCTGCATTTAGGTTACCTTTACCTCCACTTAGGTTACCTTCACCTCCACTTAGGTTGCCTTCACCTCCACTTAGGTTACTTTTACCTGCATTTAGGTTACCTTTACCTCCATTTAGGACACTTCAACCTGCCTTTAAACATTTCTCTCTTACATTAGGCCATATATCCAGTGTTCAGTTCTGAGAGAATTAAAGGAGCGAAGGCAAACAAGCTCCCTCAGTCAAAACCTGCCAGAAGAAAAGGCATACCACAAGCCATTGAAATGCTGTTGTTTTTCACCACACAGAAGCATTTCTTCAAGTATACCAAGCAGCAGGAATTGTGGAAGAGGGTGCTGTGAAGAGAAGCATAACCCTATGCCCCATGAATCCATTTCCTAGCCTTCATGGGACATCTGAGATCTTCCTTTGTATGCATATCCTGGCCTTAGAAGACATGGCAGTTTACCAAGAAGAATTGCATTGTGTACAGGATCCAAACTGTGCAAGGTCAAAAATGAGCTCAGTGATCTCACTGCCCCTCATTTTCCCTCTAGAGCTGACCTTCTAAAATGATTTTTCTCTTAGAAAGCACAAGTTTGGCCAATCTTATTCTTTTATAAAATGCAAAAGAGAAATTGGAGGTAAGTGCAGGAGTGAGGGAATAAAGTTTCCCTAGCTATGGGAAAACAGTCCTTTCCCTTCCTGTGGCACAGCACTGTGATCTTCTGCACTGGCAACTGTATAAATCTAGGTGATGTTGAAGATATTTAATCTTGCAGAGTAGATTTGGCTCTTGGTATTCCATCAGCTAAGGAATAGCAGTGCCTTCAAACTACTTTAAGAGGCAGTAAGACCATTCCACTGAGGATAATCTGCAAGGCAGAAAGCTGAACAGCTTATCTGTGTGATGTGAGAACTGGGCTGTACTGAACCCTCTATGGCATTGTCTGTGGTGTGACACTATAACCACCTTCAGGGCAGAACCCAGCCACTATTTTTAGTCTGAAACATGCAAATGAGTTAAAAAAGTCTTAAAAAGAATTCCTGTAGCAACTGAAAAAGAAAATAGCTGAGATCCTCACCTTAGTCACTGGCCATTGAGAATGATCAGGGATTTCTGCTTCGGCACAACAGTCAAATCCCCAGCACTTGTAAAGGATGTTTAGGGTTTCTGCTAGGTAATTTTCACCTCCTTATATTCTGGGAAATGAGTCAAATAGTTTTCAGCTGAATAGTTTTCCTGACTCTGAGTATCATGACTGCAGCATTTTCTTTAGGCTTGAGGGAAAACAAATTTCTGAGAGCTGTGTCTGAAGAACATTAATTTGGCTGTTATTTCACAAGCAAGGTAACCTTCCCTTTGGTAGAATCAATGTCTTACAGGGACAGTTCTGGAAAATCAGGAACAGTGGCTACCTTCTGCCCTCAAGGCTGCAAACACAACTTCCAACGCTTTTTGGGGTCTAAGTACTCAGGGTATTTTACATAGCAGCTAAGCACCCTTAAGCCCTAACAGACCCTGTATGTTGGCTGTCTCCCAGCAGGCTAATCCAGAGGATGCTTGGCCCTCTCCACCAGGGAAAGGAGAGGGGAACTGACACCTGTTCTCTGGATGCACTCTGCAAAGCTGCCCAGAGTGCTGGATCTGGTTTGTGTATCCTAATTTTGTCTTTCCTGTGTCAGGCAGTCCCCTTTACAAAAGAGAGAGGAGAACCAAGGTGTTTTTAATCTTTTAAACAGTATTTCCAAAGACTAGCCTTTGGAATGTACCAGGTCAGGTAGCTAAAGACCTGTCCTTGCTAAAGGTCAACCACTGCTCAGGGAGACCCCAGTGCTGCTGAAGCATGCCAGAACTGCCAGCTGGTTACCCAGCTGTGACATGACACCTTCCTTTTTTTGCACCCCCCTCCCCCCCAGCTGATTGCCATTAGTGCAGGAAAAAGCCCATCAGTCAGCCATGATACCAGGAACAGTGCCCATGCTTCTTTGACTCCATGGGGCTGTGTATTATAGGCAGCTTGTCTCCCATCACCGGTTTAGTCCAGAACAAATTTGTTGCTCCTCACTCCCCTCACCATAGACAAAGGCAAGCAGCCCCCAGACACTTGGGCTGGAAGAACTGGTTGAGCTTCTTTAATTTCCACCCCACCACTGCTAAGGTAGTTGAAAGAGCACATGGAGCACCTACTGCGGGGAACTGTGCTGTATTGGGCTGCTTGTGTACTCTAATTAACTGTCTCCTCAGTGGGACTGTTAGGAAACTGGTTCTCTCCTAAACCAATCCCTATCCAGAGGGGAAATCATAGAGAGGATCCTAGCTTTATGTGATTATGTGTGTTTTCATTATCTGCCTCTCTGTTCAGGCTAACTCTCTGACATTCAGAAATTCAGCAACAATTTCTTTTCAAGAGAGGTATTTACATATGCCAGCAGCTGAGAGCTTGTGAAAAATCTCCCCAGAGCTGCTGGCTCAAGAGCTGCACAACCTCTGTTCGCTATTTTCTGCTCCAGCTGAGATTACATGGTCTGTTGGATTTCTTTTTTCTCATTCTTTCATTAATTCATTAATTTCCAGGCACACCATCCCTATAAGAGCACAAAGAAAGCAAAAAAACTGCTCTGCAGCTGATTCCAGCACTTCTTAGTTGAAAGGACAGGCATTGTAATGTGCTGCCCAGGGAGGAAGCTCAGTCACCAAGCCTGGATGTCTTTAAAAGTGGCTTGGATGTGGTGCTTGGGGCTATGGTTTAAGGCTGACCCTTGTAGAGTAGGGTTCTGGGTTGGACTTGGTGATCCTGAGGGTCTTTTCCAACCTGAATGCTTCTGTGATTCTGTGATGTGACAAATCTGCTGTTCTGATATTCACTATCGTGGTTTCCAAACCTCTCTGCCCTTTGGGGTTTCGAATTTCTCTATTACAATTAATCCTAGAATCACAGAATTGTCAGGGTTGGAAGGGAAATCAAGGATCATCCAGTTCCAAGACCCCTGCCATAGGCAGGGACACCTCACTCTACAGCAGGTTGCTCACAGCCACATCCAGCCTGGCCTCCAAAACCTCCAGGGATGAGGCTTCCACCACCTCCCTGGGCAACCTGTGCCAGTCTCTCACCACCCTCATGGGGAAAAACTTCTTCCTAACATCCAGTCTGAATCTCCCCATTTCTAGTTTTGTTCCATTCCCCCCAGTACTGTCACTCCCTGACACCTTCAGAAGTCCCTCCCCACCTTCTTGTAAGCCCCTTCAGATAGTGGAAGGCCACAATTAGATCTCCTGGGAGCCTACTCCTCTCCAGACTGAACAGCTCCAACTCTCTCAGTCTTAGGGTAATTTTAAAGGTTTTAGAGGATCAGTGTACCTTAGCTGTATAATATTAGAGCCTGATACAACCTAGAGTGGGCTGAGAACCTTTACAAAATAAAATAGAATAGAATAAACCAGGTTGGAAGAGACCTTCAAGATCATCACGTCCAACCTATCACCCAACACCACCTAATCAACTAACCCATGGCACCAAGCACCCCATCAAGTCTCCTCCTGAACACCTCCAATGATGGTGACTCCACCACCTCCCCAGGCAGCCCATTCCAATGGGCAATCACTCTCTCTGTGTAGAACCTCTTCCTAACAACCAGCCTAAACCTCCCCTGGCGCAGCCTGAGACTGTGTCCTCTTGTTCTGGTGCTGGTTGCCTGGGAGGAGAGACCAACCCCTGCCTGTCTACAACCTCCCTTCAGGTAGTTGTAGAGAGCAATAAGGTCACCCCTGTGACTCCTCTTCTCCAGGCTAAGCAACCCCAGCTCCCTCAGCCTCTCCTCACAGGGCTGTGTTCCAAACCCCTCTCCAACTTCATTGCCCTTCTCTGGACACCTTCCAGCACGTCAACATCCTTCCTAAACCAAGGGGCCCAGAACTGGACACAGTACTCAGGGTGTGGCCATGTGGCAAATGTCATAGCACCAAAAACACCACAGAATTGTTGGGGCTGGCAGAAGCCTTTAGGTGATCACCGCCTTGTTCTAGCACAGCACATGGCAGACATCCATAGAATAGAATAGAATAGAATAGAATAGAATAGAATAGAATAGAATAGAATAGAATAGAATAGAATAGAATAGACCAGACCAGGTTGGAAGAGAGCTTCAAGATCATTGTGTCCAACCTATCATCCAACACCACCTAGTCAACTAAACCATGCAACTTACAGCCAGGAAGGGTTTGTGTTGAAATCCACGGCGAGGAACTGCCGTAACCAGCGCTCGTGCTGGCAGCCACCGCAAACCTGTACCACCTGTATTTTTTCAGTCCAGACACTGTCTCTTCTATCCACTCATCCACCACATTGTCATACAAATATTGATGCATCTCATCCTCAATGCACTCCTTGGCTTCCCAGTCGCTGCAGTGGGTGGACTGTAGCTGTGTGGTGATCCTGTAGTTGCGAAAGTAGCCAAAGATGGATTTCGGTGGCTTCCAAGTCAAGGTCACGCTTGTTGGTTGCACGTTGGAAAACACAATGTCCCTGGGAGCGGTGGGAACTGCAAATGAAAACACTTGTAAGAGATCTTCATTGGAATGAAAAGTGATTGCAACTCTTATCCAGAGTGGAAAAATTCTATTTTTTTAGAATCATAGAATCAATAAGCTTGGAAAAGACCTCAGAGATCATCAAGTCCAACCTGTCACCCAACATCTCATGACTCGTGGCTCCAAGTGCCACGTCAAATGCCTTTTTGAACACCTCCAGGGATGGGGACTCCACCACCTCCCTGGGCAGCATATTCCAATGGTCAATTACTCTTTCTGGGAAGAACTTTCTCCTCACCTCCAGCCTAAACCTCCCCTGGCACAGCTTGAGACTGTGTCCTCTTGTTCTGGTGCTGGTTGCCTGGGAGAAGAGACCAACCCCCACCTGGCTACATCCTCCCTTCAGGGAGTTGTAGACAGCGGTAAGGTTTCCCCTGAGCCTCCTCTTCTCCAGGCTAAACAATCCCAGCTCCCTCAGCCTTACATGCTGGGCAGTGGGTTTCTCAGGATACCTGACCATACAGGCAAAGACAGAGGGTTTAATAAGTGTGTCTAATGATGAAGATCTGTGGAGGGCTGAACAATAACAATAAATTTGCCAGAGCAGCCCAGTTGGAAGCAAATGAAACTGTATTTACAGGCAAAACTACAATCTACAATGAAATGCAATGAATATGTACAAAACCCACAGGATTTACAGTATTTACAGGTATTTACAATTAATAAACAGCACAAGAACCCCCCTGGCCAAAAAGCAGGGGAGCTGCTACTAGCTTCCCACTCCCTACCCCTCTCCTTACCCCCCTGGACACAAAAGGAGAAGAGAAAAGAGCAGAGAGTTATTAGAACTTAGCCAAAAGAGTGCAGCCAAGGTCAGCAGAAGCACAAAGTTAGTATCTTCCGGAGCAAGGAAACCAAAAGAGACACAGAAAGTTTACCAAACTAATTCTTATGGTAGATATCTCTTCCAATGGGATTGCTTAGAACTGTCATTATTTTCCTTTTTACCCCCAAGAGTGATCTTATTACATTCTACCACTTTCTGTTCAAGATCTGTGGAAGATATTGTAACGGTACAGCCCAGAACCACCACGAGGCTCCGTTTCATCTGGTTAATGAGGAGCAATTCTCTGAGCATAAACCCCCCTGCACACACATGGGTAGTGTACATTTACTCCAGCTTTTGAAAGAAAGGAAAATACTTTTAGGTGTGGCACACTGGGAGCTTTGGGAGGTGTGACATTGCTGGTGCTGCATTTGGGGCTATGCCTCCGCCGAGGGAGGCAAAATCAAGCCAAGTTATTTTTGGCCTACGCACAGCATCTTCAACTGCTGTTGCTAGCTGGGATTCCTCACTTCTCACTTAGAGATATTCATTTGTCTCCCTCTCTCTTGGTAACATGAAATCCCCTCGAGGTTTCATAAGCATCCTGTTTCACCTTCTGAGTGGAAAGTATCAATACCTGCAGTATGGTTGTCTGTCTTTGTGCAAGTGCTTTGCAGACCGTTCAGTAAGCAGCAGATTAAAAGGATGCCAACAGGAAGAGCTAAATACAAAGCAAGAGAAAAAATATCCCATAAACTATTCTTCCATGTATTTATGTAGATAGATGTAAGTGGGGATACAGAGATTCCATTCCTGTGCATGGGGACATGATCTCCTCTTTAACCTGGAGAAGAGGAGGCTCAGAAGAGACCTTCTTGCTCTCTACCTCTCCCTGAAGGGAGATTGTAGCCAGGTGGGGGTTGGTCTCTTCTCCCAGGCAACCAGCACCAGAACAAGAGGACACAGTCTCAAGCTGTGTAGGGGGAGGTGTTGGCTTGATCTTGGAATGAAGTTCTTCCCAGAAAGAGTGAGTGCCCCTTGGAATGTGCTGCCCAGGGAGGTGGTGGGGTTGGTGTCCCTGCAGGTGTTTAAGAAAAGCCTGGATGAAGCACTTAGTGCTATGGTCTGGTTGATTAGATAGGGTCAGGTGATCAGTTGGACCTGATGATTGTGGAGGTCTCTTCCAACCTGGTTGATTCTGTGATTATGTGGAGATGTCCCTGCCCATGGCAGGGGGGTTGGAACTGGATGGTCTGGATGATCTTGATCTTAAAAGCAGTGCATGTATGTACGAACATGCACATCCCCACATGCACACACATCTATCCATATCTATTTTAAGCCAACAGCCTGCTCTTAGCTCTCACAGACTGGATGCAGCATATGGTTTTGTGCTATATCACATAGACCTAGAGTAAGCTATTATTATCTCTAAGACTCTGTAAGATAATACTAATACTCTCTAGGGCAAACATTGTGCGGAGAAGTCAGCTCAGCAAAAAATGCTGTGTACTTCACTTTCAAGAGTGCTTTAGAGTCTCAGGGGGAAGAGGTATTGCTGGTAAAAGAAAAATGTGATACATCCTCAAGCTGAAACTGAAGAAGCCCCAAGGCTTACATAAAGGATCCCAGACCAAGAAGGAAGAAAGAGAAAATCGTCCTTGTGAGAATATCCAAACTTTGCTTTCATCTCAGAGTCACAGAAACATTCAGGTTGGAAGAGACCCTCAGGATCACCAAGTCCAACTCAGAACCCTACTCTACAAGGTTCACCCCTAAACCATAGTCCCAAGCACCACATCCAAACCACCTTTAAATACATCCGTGCTTGGTGCCTCCACCACCTCCCTGGGCAGCACATTCCAATCCCTGACCACTCTTGCCCTGAGGAAATGTTTCCTAAAGTCCAGTCTAAACCTACCCAGTGGCAGCTCGAGGCCATTCTTTTTCTGTCACTAATTACCTGTGAGAAGAGACTAGCACCAGTCTCTCTACAATGTCCTTTCAGGTCCTGAAGCTTGTCCATTATATAGGAATATTCAACAAGAGATATAAATTCTGAGCTCAACCAAGCTGTGACAACAGAAGGATTGGGAAATTCAGATCTCTTCAAATAATCTCAAAGCAGGTGGAGCCTGCAGGAGAGGGACAAGGCACACTCCACCCACTTTTGGTGCTGGTGGATGAGAAGCTCAACAGGAGCCAGCAGTGAGCACTTGCAGCCCAAAAAGCCAACCACAGCCTGGGCTGCATCAAGAGAAGTGTGGCCAGCAGGGCCAGGGAGGTGATTCTCCACCTCTACTCCACTCTGGTGAGACCACACCTGGAGTATTGCATCCAGTTCTGCAGTCCCTGTTGCAGAAAGGACCTGCAGGTGCTGGAAGGTGTCAGAGAAGGGCCACGAGGATGAGCAGAGGGCTGAAGCTGCTCTGCTATGGAGACAGACTGAGGGAGTTGGGGCTGTTCAGTCTGGAGAGTAGGTGGCTCCCAGGAGATCTTCTTGTGGCCTTCCAGGATCTGAAGGGGTCTACAAGAAAGCTGGGGAGGGACTTCTGAAGGTGTCAGGGAGTGATAGGACTGGGGGGAATGGAGCAAAACTAGAAATGGGGAGATTCAGATTGGATGTTAGGAAGAAATTGTTCCGCATGAGGGTGGTGAGAAACTGGCACAGGTTGCCCAGGGAGCTGGTGGAAGCCTCATGCCTGGAGGTTTTTGCAGCCAAGTTGGATGTGGCTGTGAGCAACCTGCTGTAGTGTGAGGTGTCCCTGCCCATGGCAGGGGATTTGGAACGGGATGCTCCTTGAGGTCCCTTCCAACCCTAACAATTCTGTGATTCTCTGATTCACTCTGCTCTCATGCACATCCACACAACTTCACTGCATGCAAGAGCCTCATAGGCTCACATCCTGCTCCACAGTAACCAAACACAGAACAAGAACAAATTAAGGAAAAAACCAATATATCTTTCCTAGAAACACTTTTCATCATCATACTTCATGATATTAAATTTGAAGTTGTTTTGTTGTGCTATTAGAATCATGAGCAGAAGTCAATAACTAGAGAACCAGGCAGTAACCCTTTTGCTTGATCACAGTTTTGGAGATGCAATACTCAGCCATATTTTTGTACCAGCTCTCTATCATCTGTACTTGCTACTTGTGTAAATTGCAAGGCATGGCTTAGTTTGACCATTAGTTAATGGAAAAGGCAGAGAAATGTTCAGCTCTTACTATAAAACCCTATATGGGTTTGCTTTTAAAATCCTCTGCTCCATTGTTAAATGAGCTATTAATAGCTGTTAAGATTCTGCAAAGAATATGAGTCTTACACACTCAGTTATGATGATGATGATGATAAAATGTGGGACTGAATGGGCAAAATTGTTCAGGTGAAATAGATGTTGCCAGCCACTCTTACTCTGAACTTAAAACTATCTTTAAGGCTCAATACTATACATTCCAGGAATTAAAGACTCAGCAATTCAAAAGACATCAGAACAGAAAAAAAGGGAAATTGTAGAATCACAGAATGTTGGGGGCTGGAAGGGACCTCAAGAGACCACCCAGTCCAACCCCCCTGCCAGAGCAGGAGCACCTAGAGCAGATCACACAGGAACACATCCAGGCAGGGCTTGAATATCTCCACAGAGGGAGACTTCACAGCTCCCCTGGGCAGCCTCTTCCAGGGTTCTGTCACCCTCACAGGGAAAAAATTCTTCCTCATTTTCACATGGAACTTCCTCTGCCCCAGCTTCCACCATTGCCCCTTGTGCTGGCATTGGGCATCACCCAGCAGAGCCTGGCTCCAGCCTCTGGGCACTCATCCTGCACATCTTTATCAACATGAATGAGGTCACCTCTCAGGCTCCTTCTGTGGTGGGTTGAAAATCTCCCCTCCAACATTAACTTTGCCAGAGCAGCCCAGTTGGAAGAAAATGAAGTGATATTTACAAGCAAAACTATAATCTACAATGAAGTGCAATGAATATGTACAAAACACACTGGGTTCACAATATTTACAGTCATTTACAATTAACAACACAATAACCCCACTGGCCAAAAACCAGGGGAGCTGCTGCTAGCTTCTCCACTCCCTGCCCTGCTCCGTGCCACCCCTTGGATGTAAAGGGACAAGTGACAGAGCAGGGAGATGTTTGACTTAGCCAAAACAATGCAGCCAAGTTCAGGCAGAAGCCAGCAGAAGCACAAAGTTAGTATCTCCCAGAGCAAAGAAGCCAAAAGAGAGAAAGATTATTTTCATTGCTAGCTTATGTTTGTTATCTGTCCACTGGATTGCTTAGAACTCCTCATTATTTTACTTTTCACACCCAGTAGAGATTTATTTACATTTTACCACTTTCTGTACAAGGTCTGTGAAAAATGTTAAAGCTACAGCCTAAAACTACCACATCTCCTCTCTGAGCTACAGAGCCCTCAGCTCCCTCAGGCTCTCCTCCTAAGGAAGATGTTCCACTCCCTTCATCATCTTTGTGGCTCTGTGATGGACTCTTTCAAGCAGTTCCCTGAGGTCCTTCTTGAACTAAGGGGCCCAGAACTGGACACAATACTCCAGATGTGGCCTCACCAGAGCAGACCAGAGGGGAAAGAGAACCTCTCTCAACCTACTGACCACAGCCCTTCTAATCCACCCCAGGATGCCGTTGGCCTTCTTGGCCACGAGAGCACATTGCTGGCTCATGGTCAAGCTCCCATCCACCAGGACCCCCAGGTCCTTTTCCCCTTCACTGCTCTCCAGCAACTCAGTCTCCAACCTATCCTGCTCCATGTGGTTGTTCTTTGGGAAATTTTGATTCTGCTCCTTCTCACTCAGATGGGATTCTTCTTGTTTTGAATTTTTTTATAAGCAGTATGACCTCACCTTCCCAAGTGCCTGACACCAGGAACTCTTGCTGTAATAGGAACAGCCAGACTTGGTAGGCTTGGAATAAAAGTGTGAAAGTATGCAATGTGGAGATGGAAATAACTGTCTCTAACGTCTCTTAGTCAACCATTGCTAACTTCCACCTTCTGAAAACTGCTTACACACAGGCTCACAGGATGTTAGGAGTTGGAAGGGACTTCTGGAGATCATCAAGTCCAACCTCCCCTGCCAGAGCAGGACCAGAGAATCCAGCACAGGTCACACTGGAATGCATCCAGATGGGGATGAAAAGGCTCCAGAGAAGGAGACTCCACAACCTCTCTGGGCAGCCTGTTCCAGGGCCCTGGGACCCTCTCAGTGAAGAAGTTCCTCCTCATGTTGAGGTGGAACCTCCTGTGCTGGAGTTTCTATCCATTGCCCCTTGTCCTATCCCAGAGTGCAAGTGAGCAGAGCCTGTGCCTTCCCTCCTGACCCCCAGCCCTCAGATATTGATAGACATTGATTAAATCCCCTCTCAGCCTCTCCTCACCAGGCAGTGCTGCAGTCCCTTCAGCATCCTTGTAGCCCTCTGTTGGACTCTCTCCAGCAGATCCCTGTCCCTCCTGAACTGGGGAGCCCAGAACTGGTTGCAGTATTCCAGATGAGGTCTCAGCAGGGCAGAATAGAGGGGGAGGAGAACCTCCCTGGATCTGCTGGACACACTCCTCTGCACCTCAGAATCCCATTGGCCTTCTTGGCCACCAGGGCCTATGCTGTCCTATGGATAACTTCTTCTCCACCAGCACTCCCAGGTCCTTCTCCACAGGGCTGCTCTGCAGCAGATCCCCTCCCAACCTGTCCTGCTGCAGTTTATTCTTCCTTCTCAGGTGCAGGACTCTGCACTGAGCCTTGTTGAACCTCATCAGGTTCCTCTCTGGCCAGCTCCCAGTCTGTCAGAGAGTTAAACAAGAGCCAGTTTAAAAGCTAGTCCATTTTAGCTGGTCGCTTGCATAGACAACACAACTAGCAATGCAATCTCTCATTGCAGCAAATCAAAGCAGGTGATTTGAGTCTGGAGCAGACCAGAGGGCTGCTCCGAAGGCCGCAGCGAGGAGCAGTGACACCCAGTGGCTCACTGTCCCTTGCACTTGATGGTTGTGCTCAATGAGACAATTTCAAGACAACTCTGCTATTGGGTTACAGATACAAAGAGGATTACAATTACTCTAGCATGGAAAATCAGATTTCCATTCCTCAGGAATGACTAAACCGCCCCCCTCCAGCCCTCCATCCCCCCCCACCTCCCCCAATCTTTTCCTCTACACAGATGGTATTAATTTGAGCAAACCATTCCATGCTTCCTAGAGTAATCATGCAGCTTGTTGAAATTTTCTGAACATGACTCAACTATGATGAAGTGATCACTCCTCACACTAAAAACAATTCAAGCAAAAATTGCATCTTTCTCAATTAGGCTTTCAGATTAAATGGGAGTTGTACCAAGACTTCTGTGCCTGCTTTTATACACTGCTGCTTTGAAATGTGCCTGACAGGAACTTTATCATCATTCCTGGTTTCCAGAAAGGTGCACTCGAAGAAAAGCCATGAGAAAAAACCAAAGGGCTGTGTTTGTGGTGGTGAAGGACACTAAATCTCTAGGACTTCATTGTGGTCAGCTATCTGCAATTCTGATGCTCATCCCACACTAAAATTTCCCAGGAATCACAGGTAGCATCCCCTCAGTCTCATCAGCAGATACCTGACAGCCTTTCCCTCTTGAATTAGATTGAATTTATCTGGAGATGCTAAAACCTGTCCAGAGAAGGGCCACGAGGATGAGCAGAGGGCTGGAGCTGCTCTGCTATGGAGACAGACTGAGGGAGTTGGGGCTATTAAGTCTGGAGAAGAGAAGGATCCCAGGAGACCAAATTGTGGCCTTCCAGTATCTGAAGGGGGCTACAAGAAAGCTGGGAAGGGACTTTTGAGGGTGTCAGGGAGTGATAGGACTGGGGGGAATGGAACAAAATTAGAAATGGATTGATTCAGATTGGATGTGAGGAAGAAGTTGTTCCCCATGAGGGTGGTGAGAGACTGGCACAGGTTGCCCAGGGAGGTGGTGGAAGCCTCATGCCTGGAGGTTTTTCAGTCCAGGCTGGATGTGGCTGTGAGCAGCCTGCTGTAGTGTGAGGTGTCCCTGCCCATGTAAGGGGGGTTGGAACTGGATGCTCCTTGAGTTCCCTTCCAACCCTGACAATTCTATGGTTCTATCACTGTTCATCTGAGATCAAACTTTTTATTTGAGAATCTCAATGCAAGGAAATTCCTGGTTGAAAACAAAACAAAACAAAGCACCAGAACTGTGCAAAGGCTCAGATCAAGTTGATCTGGGCCATTGGAACAACAATACGCAGTGGGGGGGGGGGGGGGGAATTATCATATTTACAATGTGAAGATAACCTGAGGGCACCAAAGGACACGCACAAAGAGATCTACTGAGGGAAGAGAGAAATTACAGCTTTCTGTAAAGGCTGCTGTGGAAAGCAATGCCTACAGCTGCACAGGTCAGGAACAGAGGACAGTAATCTGATACTGCATAGTTAATAAAAAAACCCACCCCTCCCTGCCTACAGAACAGCTGCTTGTAGCTGGAGTTTGGATTAAAAGAACAGCGGCAGCCTCAAAATCTGATGGGTGGTATTAAGAGCATCGAGAGGGGGAAAGTGAAGAATAAAGCAGAAGCAGGCAGTAGTGGGCACACAACAAACAGCCTTCAGAAATTCACCCCCCCCCCCCAACATTAACCTTGCCAGACCAGCCCAGTTGGAAGCAAATGGAAGCTGTATTTACAAGCAGAACTACACTCTGCAATGGAATGCAATGAATGTGTACAAAATATCCAGGAGTTACAATATTGACAGGGATTTACAATTGATAAACAACACAAGGACACCCCCTGGTCAAAGACCAGGGGAAGCTACTAGGTTCTCCTTTCCTGCCTACCCAAGACCCCTCGGTACAAAAGAAGGGAGAGAGGAGCAGGGAAAGTTGCTGTTAGGCTTAACCAAAACAATGCACCAAGGTCAAGCAGAAGCAAGTTAACATCTCTCCAGAGCGAAGAAGAGAGGAGAGAGAGGGAATTGTTTTGGTACAACCAATCTTCTGGTAGATAACTTTCCAAAGGGATTGTTTAGAATTATCTCTGCTTTACTTTTCACGCCCACTAGTGATTTATTTCCAACTTCACTACTTTTCTGTTCAAGATCTGTGAAAAATTTTAAAGGCATAGCCTAAAACTACAGCAGTGGAGGTATCTGAAAAGCAATATTCTGTACTGGTTGTGCCTGTTAGCTTCTGGGAATTAGGTACCCAAAGTGGTTCCCTGGCTTATTCTAATAACCCTTGATTATACCAAACACCACATAAAGTCCTGCTCAGTATGAACAAGAACAAGAACTTCAAAGAATAGGTACCAAGGGATTTTACTAGCACAACTATGTAAAAAAACCCCAACCTTTTCCCCCTGACTTGGGCCTGATACTATCAGACATGCTTCAAAGGAAATTGCACAGCTGAGAACATGGCTTACCAAAGCCTCTCTGGATCAAGTTTCCTAGCCCTTAGCACATGAGAAAACCCAATACCTAAGTGTGAGTTCTAAGCACTGGAAAAAAATCAAATGCTACACATCCAGGGAGAAATGCACACCTTTAAGCCAAGCTTAGAAAAGTACTGGAAAGCTGTCAGTTCTTGAGGCATAAATTAGAGTGCTCAGCTTTCCAAAAAACTGGGCCCCAATTTCTTTTTAGAATAACTGAGGTCTGGGGGTCAAGAGGGAGGGCACAGGCTCTGCTCACTTGCACCCTGGGATAGGACAAGGGGCAATGGATAGAAACTCCAGCACAGGAGGTTCCACCTCGAGGAGGAACTTCTTCACTGGGTGGCTCACAGAGAACTGGAACAGGCTGCCCAGAGAGATTGTGGAGTCTCCTTCTCTGGAGCCTTTCCAGCCCCATCTGGATGCCTTCCTGTGTGACCTGTACTGGATTCTCTGCTCCTGCTCTGGCAGGGGAGGTTGAACTCAATGATCTTTGGAGGTCCCTTCTAACCCCTAACATCCTGTGAGCCTGTGATATGCTAACAACTTGCAAACTCCACAAAACAGCACCAATCCCTGCCACAGGGAGTGAGTGGAGAACATTTCCAGGGACATGTTGAGAGGAGACCTTATTGCTCTCTACAGCTGCCTGGAAAGTGGTTGCAGTGAGGCTGGTGTTGGCCTCTTCTCCCAAGTATCTAACAACGGAACATGAGGTACTGGCCTCAGGCTGTGCCAGGGGAGGCTTGGATATTAGGAAACAATTATTTACTGGAAGAGTGGTCAGGCTCTGAGCAACCTGATCTAGTGGAGGATGGCCCTGCTCACTGCAGGGCAGTTGGACTACATGACTTTTGGTGGTGCCTTCCAACACAAACCATTCTATTCTAACTTCTCTTACACATTAACACAGAGCTGACCTAGCCCTTACAAGAAAAATCCTTCATCCTACACTATATGATTCTTCTATTTTTATCTACCTATTTTCTATCTGTTTTCTACCTATTATCTATCTATTTTTATCTGCTTACAAAAATAACATCAATGCAACTTCACTGGCAGCAGGCATTTGGTCTAGTGGAGATTTGCATCAAAGCCTTTTGACACAACAACAAATCAGAAAATCTGGGGAAAAAAAAAAAAGAAATCACATTGTATAAAGAAAATTGAGCTCTGGGGTTGGGGGAAAGCAGTTTCAGTCATCTGGGAAAGATATGTTCCAAAGACTCTCAGTCATGATTCACTCTGCAGTTTTTCAGTGCTTGAATTGAAGTCATTGTGCCCCTGTACTCTGCACTGGTTAGGCCACACCTTGAGTCTTGTGTCCAGTTCTGGGCCCCTCAGTTTAAGAAGGACATTGAGACACTTGAACGTGTCCAGAGAAGGGCAACGAGGCTGGGGAGAGGCCTTGAGCACAGCCCTGTGAGGAGAGGCTGAGGGAGCTGGGGTTGCTTAGCCTGGAGAAGAGGAGGCTCAGGGGAGACCTCATTGCTCTCTACAACTACCTGAAAGGTGGTTGTAGCCAGGAGGGAGTTGGTCTCTTCTCTCAAGCAACCAGCACCAGAACAAGAGGACACAGTCTCAAGCTGTGCCAGGGGAAGTTTAGGCTGGAGGTGATACTGTTATACTATTTACTTGTTATGTCTTCTTTCATATCCTTCATGAAGTATTTACCCACAAAGTAATATCACCACTAGAAAGCCAACAGTTTTTATAACATACTGCAGCCTCTCAAAGGACCATGACAGGGAAGCTAGGTTAGTCACAAACCACTGTTAATCATCTCATGAATTTAAGCTTCGTGATTCCTGGTTAATTGTACCCTGATATGAACAAATTTCCCTCAAGAAAAGGAAAGAAAAGAGAAAAGAAAGGGAAAAGAGAAGGGGGAAGAGAGAAGGGGGAAGAGAGAAGGGAAGAAGAGAGAAGGGAAGAAGAGAGAAGGGAAGAAGAGAGAAGGGAAGAAGAGAGAAGGGAAGAAGAGAGAAGGGAAGAAGAGAGAAGGGAAGAAGAGAGAAGGGAAGAAGAGAGAAGGGAAGAAGAGAGAAGGGAAGAAGAGAGAAGGGAAGAAGAGAGAAGGGAAGAAGAGAGAAGGGAAGAAGAGAGAAGGGAAGAAGAGAGAAGGGAAGGGAAGGGAAGGGAAGGGAAGGGAAGGGAAGGGAAGGGAAGGGAAGGGAAGGGAAGGGAAGGGAAGGGAAGGGAAGGGAAGGGAAGGGAAGGGAAGGGAAGGGAAGGGAAGGGAAGGGAAGGGAAGGGAAGGGAAGGGAAGGGAAGGGAAGGGAAGGGAAGGGAAGGGAAGGGAAGGGAAGGGAAGGGAAGGGGAGGGGAGGGGAGGGGAGGGGAGGGGAGGGGAGGGGAGGGGAGGGGAGGGGAGGGGAGGGGAGGGGAGGGGAAGGGGAAGGGGAAGGGGAAGGGGAAGGGGAAGGGGAAGGGGAAGGGGAAGGGGAAGGGGAAGGGGAAGGGGAAGGGGAAGGGGAAGGGGAAGGGGAAGGGGAAGGGGAAGGGGAAGGGGAAGGGGAAGGGGAAGGGGAAGGGGAAGGGGAAGGGGGAAGGGGGAAGGGGGAAGGGGGAAGGGGGAAGGGGGAAGGGGGAAGGGGGAAGAGGGAAGGGGGAAGGGGGAAGGGGGAAGGGGGAAGGGGGAAGGGGGAAGGGGGAAGGGGGAAGGGGGAAGGGGGAAGGGGGAAGGGAAAAGAAAAAGAAAAAGAAAAAAGAAAAGAAAAAAGAAAAGAAAAGAAAAAAAAAGAAGAGAAGAGAAGAAGAGAAGAGAAGAGAAGAGAAGAGAAGAGAAGAGAAGAGAAGAGAAGAGAAGAGAAGAGAAGAGAAGAGAAGAGAAGAGAAGAGAAGAGAAGAGAAGAGAAGAGAAGAGAAGAGAAGAGAAGAGAAGAGAAGAGAAGGCAAATGATCTTGCTAAGAATGTAAAGGTCAAAGTATGCAGTGAGACACTGAGCCAAATTTGATTTCACTTTATGTCAGGAATAAATGCATTGTCAGTGACTCAGGGCTGGCTCCATATTCTGTGACTAATCTTAGACCACCATAAATAAGAAGCTGACAACAGCTATAAAGCTGTTTCCATTCCCATCCAGGAATCTCCAACCCCTAGTATCCAGTCATTGCAAAACAATTCATGCAAACACACAGTTGAGGGAAAGTCCTAATAATAACAACTGGTTTGTTGTAAATATGACTAAGCAACAATGCGTAAACCAGCGCCAAAACAGCAAGAAAGGGCCTGGGCAGTGTAAAGTGGCAAACCCTAGATGTGTTCTAATATAAATCCTTCACTGAGAAAAACTCCCAGTGATAAGGCAGAGAAACCATATGTTGCAATGAAATACAGTTTGCATTTCCCCTCCTGCTTGTACCACTCTGTCACACAGACCACAACAGACTAGCAGCCTGAATCTCAAGTCCAGGCTTAGTACCACATCCACAGCTTCTCCAGGCTTTCATAGAATTGTCAGGGTTGGAAGGAACCTCAAGGAGCAGCCAGTTCCACCCCCTCCTGCCATGGGCAGGGACACCTCACACTGCAGGAGATTGCTCACAGCCACATCCAGCCTGGCCTGAAAAACCTCCAGGCATGAGGCTTCCACCACCTCCCTGGGCAACCTGCGCCAGTCTCTCACAACTTCTTCCTCACATCCAATCTCAATCTCCCCATTTCTAGTTTTGCTCCATTCCCCCCAGTCCTATCACTCCCTGACACCTGACTTGCTCTCCCATTTTCCATACCAGTATTCTGTGCATTTTATTTTTTTTATTAGCAATTGATTCTCATCGCTAAGTGTAGTTTAAAACAGGACAAAGAGGTTGTTACAGGGTGCTCCAAACTCCCCTTCCCACTTCCATCAGCAGAGGTTTGAATGGGGACAGTCAAAGGTGCGGAATCGCCTTCCTCTCTCACTGGGGGGCAGGTAAAGAGGAGACTCAGGGGTGACCTTATTGCTCTCTACAACTACCTGAAGGGGGCTTGTAGACAGGCAGAGGTTGGTCTCTTCTCCCAGGCAACCAGTACCAGAACAAGAGAACACAGTCTCAGGCTGCAACAGGGGAGGTTTAGGCTGGAGGTTAGGAGGAAGTTTTACACAGAGAGAGTGATTGCCCATTGGAATGGGCTGCCTGAGGAGGTGGTGGGGTCGCCGACGCTGGGGGTGTTCAGGGCGAGGCTTGACAGGATGCTTGGTTGTATGGTTTAGTTGATTGGGTGGTGTTGGATGATAGGTTGGACACGATGATCTCGAAGGTCTCTTCCAACCTGGTTAATTCTATTCTATTCTATTCTATTCTAAAAGGCTCCGTTCCTCCTGCCAGGGTGGAGGTCCCCTCACCTGTGGGGGCAGCCTGCTGGGATTTGAAGCTGTGCTCACCTGGGTTCTTCACACCCAGGATACATTGGCACTGGACACGTTGTCTAGGAAAGCCTTAAACAGAGTGACCAGAAAGCGCTCGGCACTGTCGTTTTTCCACTCTCATTCTGGCTCACCTTGGACTCTCTCTGCATTGAGATTGGAGAAACCAGCACTGGGACCTGCCGTCTCCCGGGACCTGCCTGTCCTGGGGTCCTGCTCCCTGCCTGCTGCTGGAGTGACCCTGCCTGCCATGAGCTGCAGTTTTCCTTGCACTGCTCAGACAGCGCTGCTGCAGGAGTTTCCCCCCGTGGCAGCTGTGTCTACGGACACTTTGATTCTGCCAGGTCCCTTTTCCTTCGGATTTGTGCCACGTTATCCACAAACCGCATTATAAACCCTGCAGTTCTGGAGCCTGCCACCGAAGAGAGTCCTAGGGACCATCTCCAAGTTCCTGCTCCATCCTGGTGAGTACAACCTGGCGTTCCCAGACTGTCCCTAAGGTCCCGGCTTGCCCCTGATGTTATAAGTGGGGTGAAGCTATGTTGTGGCTTAGCCTTTTCCATTTTCTGCATTCTCTAAATTGTACTGAAGTTGCCCATGAGCATCCTGGTAGAATTCATGACCTGGTGGAATTCATGACCCAATAGGACCTGTAAATAATTGAATCAGTTCTGCACATAATTTTGGAGTGGGGTTTTGGGGGAAAATAAAGATAACTCTCTGCTTGTAATTCCCACCTCGTTAATTCAGTCCCAATCAGAACAGAGGTAGCCCTGTTTCTCATCAACCACTGCCAGCAACAAATTGAAACAACAGAAGAACTGAGTTGCCTGAGTTGAAGCAGCTATTTCTGGCTTGCTTGTTTGTCTTAGTTTAGCTCAGAGCAGACAGAAAATAGATTTTTTTACCCCTCTCAAAAGGAGTAAAATAAAAACTTTCCACCCAGATTTGGAAATTTCAGTGGATGTACTCTGTACAAATCTTTACACTGTTTACATGAATGCCAAACACCCCAATTCACATTTCAGCTTACAAGCGGCTCCGTGAGCCAAAAGCCTTCCAACAAGCCCAGGCTTCAATGCCCCCCCAGGCCTCCCACCCTTCCTCCCTACCCCCCACACTAGGCTGAATGGCTCTGCTACAAAACTATCTTTGCCAAGACTGAGCCAGGCAGCAAACCTCCCCCACATTGCAAGAGATAAAGGATCTGTGCTCAGAAGGGAGAGAGAAGCAGAAAAACCACCAGAAAAAGGATGGAATGATCTCTGTACTCAGCTTATCTCAAGAGAATAGAATAGAATAGAATAGAATAGAATAGAATAGAATAGAATAGAATAGAATAGAATAGAATAGAATAGAATAGAATAGAATAGAATAGACCAGGTTGGAAGAGACCTTCGAGATCATCGTGTCCAACCTATCATCCAACACCACCCAATCAATTAAACCATGCAACCAAGCATCCTGTCAAGCCTCGCCCTGAACACCCCCAGCGACGGTGACCCCACCACCTCCTCAGGCAGCCCATTCCAGCGGGCAATCACTCTCTCTGTGTGAAACTTCTATCTAGCAGATACAGGGCTGATGGGATGCAATAACAGAGATTCCAGTTTCCTGTGCCTATCCAGTCCCTTGGAGGACTTGTCAGCTCTCTGGTTCTTGAAGGCATCTAGCCTTGCCCCAGCACGCTTGTTTCACAGCCTTGATTTGAATTAAACAAAAATCCCCAACTGGAATAATCTGTTACCTTTTTCTAGCAGTGTAGTGGCATTGCAGGTCTGTTCCTCACCATCCCCAGCAGATGTTGCAGCCTTCACTCTAAACTGGTAAGTCATATTGGAGAGCAGGTTTCTGAAAGTCTGCACCGTGTCATATGGCGAAAGAGATGTAGAATTTCCTCCAACTGTTATGGTGTAGTGAGTGATGATACCATTGGATGAAGCAGGAGGGTCCCACTGCACCAGGATTGATTGCCAGCTCGTTGCAATGCAGTGGACATTCTGGACAGCTTCTGGGACTTGAAAGATACACAGGCACCAAAGATGAACATTTCCCCACAATGAAAATAGTAATCACAGAACCATATTGTCAGAGAAGCACACCTGATGTGGGTAGTGGCTGTCAAGCATTCCAGTGGCAGACAAACTGGTAGAAGAAACATACCAAGAGAACAAAACCATGCCTTTGTCCTCACTGGACTGCTGGTACTTGAAATAGTAGAGGCCATCCATCCTGTTTTTTCCTAGTCCTGTGCTCCAACTTCATTTCACAGTACCACGGTGCATTAGAGGTTGGAAGGGATGTCCAAAGAGCATCAAGACCAACCCCCATGCCAGAGCAGGATCACCTACAGTAGTCCACACTGGAATGCATCCAGGTGGGTTTTGAATGTGTCCACAGAAGGAGACTCCACAACCTCTCTGGGCAGCCTGCTCCAGGGCTCTGTGACCCTCCCAGTGAAGAAGTCTCTCCTCATGTTGAGGTGAAACCTTCTCTGTTCCAAGTTTGTACCCATTGTTCCTTGGCTTATTACTGTGCACCACCCAAAAGAGCTTGGCCCCCTGCACTTGGCACCCAGATTCCAGACTGAACAGCCCCAGGGCTCTCAGTCTCTCTTCATAGGGGAGATGCTCAAGTCCCCTAAGCATCCTCCTGGCTCTCCTTTGGACTCTCTCCAGCAGGTCTGTCTCTGTTAAACTGGGGAGCCCAGAACTGGACACAGGATTGCAGCTGTGGTCTGAGCAGGGCAGAGCAGAGGGGGAGCAGAACCTCCCTAGCCCTGCTGGCCACACTTTTCTTGTTGCACCCCAGGATCCCATTGGCTCTCTTGGCCATAAGGGCACTTTACTGTCCCATGCAGAACTTGCTGTCCACCAGCACTCCAAGGTCTTTCTCCATGGAGCTGCTTCCCAGCAGGGCAGCCTCTAACCTGTCCTGGTGCATATCTGCTACAGTTTTGCACACTTTCCCAAACTCACAGGGCTCCCAAGGTCTCTCTGTAGAATGTTGAACATCTTCTTTCACACGATACAATAATTTCTTGAGTCAGAATTGGACCTAATTCATTAATTAAGCCAACTATATCATGTAGTCCTCCCCAGCTGTCAGGAAGAATATGATCCAACGGATCAGAACATTTACTTAGTGGCTAGCTTCCCTTCCTAAAATGAATTATTAAAAATATTCCAACATTTGTGTGTGTTTAATGCAATTTCCAGTTCATTTGCCAGCCTTTTGATACTGCTAAAGGTCTCAGTTATTTTCACAGGGATCCCAGTGATCACTTTGATCAGCGAAGACTGAGATCTGTCTAATTTTTCCTGCCATGCTCTGTGATGCTATTAAAAGATTTATGGTAGAATTTTCCTCCCTTTATCTGTGATGCTATTAAAAGATTTATAGTAGCCTTATAAGCCTCTCGTTTCAGATGAGGACCTTTCTAATTCTACACTTCCGACGTCAAACTTCAACCTCAGCCTATCCGGTACAGCAGGAATGTGAAATGGCTTTGACTCAGGCAGAGGGCAGTGAGAGAGTGCTGTGCTCTGATTTCTTTGGAGGAAAGAGGAAGGCTGTGCTTCACCCAGACAAGGAAAACAGACACACAACCAGAACTGCAGCTCAGAAGAGGTCACCTCTAACCTGATTCCATTGTTGTGAACTGGACGGCGTTACTGAACTGGTTTCCATTCCCAAGCTTGGTGAACGCAGAGACGCTGATCAAGTAGGGGCTGAATGGTTCTAATCCAACAAGATTTGCCTCGTGGTTTGAACCTGAAACGTTCTTGAGGGAGGAAAAATTTTTAGTATGCAATTAATCTGTGCAAATATTGTGAGCCTCACCTTGAACCTCCAGAAATGCAGGGAAGATTTAGAGCGATAGTCTTGCCTGTTCTACTCTGAGTAGCTTTCATTCAAAGTAGTCCCTGAGCTCAACCAGAAAGAATGCAGGGTCAAATTCTTTCTTTCTCTTCCCCTCTCCCTGATTCACTGTGGCTTGTGAGAAAGATATGCCAGAGGATGGTATCATAAATATCACTGCTGAAACAGATGAACTTCACATATGCCTTGTTAACCTATGTGGAAAACTTCTGTCACCTCCACACAGCCACATCAAGCCCCCTCTCACCTTCTACTTCGTTACTACACCTCTGCAACAGAAGAGGTCATAGAGTCATAGACTGGTTTGAGTTGGAAGAGACCTTTAAAGGTCATCTAGTCCAACCCCCCCCTGCAGTGAGCAGGGATATCTTCAACTTCAGGTTGCTCAAAGCTCCATCCAACCTGACCTGGAAGGTTTCCATGAACTGGGGCAACTACAACGTCTCTGGGCAGCTTGTGCCATGGTTTCATCACCTTCATTGTAAAAAATTTCTTCCTTGCAACTGATGTAAATCTTCCTCTTTAAGTTTAAAATCAAACACCTCCCCCCCCTTCCCCCCCTCCCCCCCCTTGTTTTGTTGCAATGGGCCCTGCTATAAAGTCTACCCCCATCGTTCTTATAGGCCCCTTTTAAGTACTGAAATTTTTCAACCAGCTCTCCTTGCAGCCTTCTCTTCTCCAGGCTGAACAACCCACACTTTCCCAGCCCATCCTCACAGCAGAGTTGTTCCATCTCTCTGACAATTTTTATGGCCTTCTCTAGACCTGCTCCAACTGGTCCATGTCTTTCTTGTGCTGTAAGATAAAGACTATCTCCTGTCCTGGTCAGTTCCCCCCTCGGTTTGGTAGGTTTAGGCTAAGATGCTTTACAGCAGCACAGCACCCTAGAGCTGCCTGTGTGAGAGCAGGGAGCGGCACATAGCCAGCAAGGTCTCCAATCTGCATGAGATGGGGGAATACAAGAACTGAAAGTTTATAGGTCATAGCATCTCATTTCATAGAATCATACGATCAAGCAGGTTGGAAAAGACCTCAGAGATCATCATGTCCTATTACCTAGTACCTAACACCTTCTGACAACTAAATCATGGCTCATCCAATCCCCTCTTGAACACCTCCAGGGACAGTGACTCCACCACCTCCCTGGGGAGCACATTCCAATGGCCAATCTCTCTTTCTGGGAAGAACTTTCTCCTCATCTCGAGCCTAAACCTCCCTTGGCACAGCTTGAGACTGTGTCCTCTTGTTCTGGTGCTGCTTGCCTGGGAGAAGAGACCAAGCCCCACCTGGCTACAACCTCCCTTCAGGTAGCTGTAGACAGCAATAAGGTCTTCCCTGAGTCTCCTCTTCTCCAGGCTAAACACCCCCAGCTCCCTCAGCTTCTCCTCACAGGGCTTGTGCTCGAGACCTCTCACCATCTATCCAGCCTGTCAAGGTCCCTCTGCAGAGCCCTCCTGCCCTCTAACAGATCAACACTTGCTCCCAACTTGGTGTTGTCTGCAAATTCACTAATGGTAGACTCAATCCCCTAAAGCAGGGAAAAAAAAAACCCACAACAAAAAAAGGCATTTAAAACCTGAGGCCCTGTTAGTGATAAACCATACCTGGTAAAAGAGTTTTTCAGTGTTGTTCTTATAAATCTTAAAATTGTATCTCACAATAACACCGTTTGGCTGGGGACTTGGCGCCCATCTGAGCCACACGGAGTCCGCAGTGTAGTTGGTGACGGTCAAATTCTGAGGTGGAGCTAATGGCACTGCAGAAAGAGAAATCCCACTGAGTTGAGTTCCAGATTACAAACAAGCCAGCTCTGGTGGGCTGAACATTCCCCCAGCATTTACTTTAGCCAGGCTAACTCAGGTAGAAGCAAATGAAGCTGTATTTTACAGGCAAAAACTACACTCTGCAATGGAATGCAATGAATTTGTACAAGATATACAGGAGTTACACTGTTGTAGAGGTATTTACAATTAGAATACATAGAATACATAGAATAAACCAGGTTGGAAGAGACCTTCAAGATCATCGCGTCCAACCCATCAACCAATCCAACACCACCCAAACAACTAACCCATGGCACCAAAGTTAATAATAAAAATAATAATAAATAATAGTTAATAATAAAAAATTCATAAGTAGCACAAGGATCCCCCTGGCTAAAGACCAAGGGAAGCTCCTAGCTTCTCCCTCCCTGCCTCTCCCCTTATTCCCCTGTGCAAAAGGGAGAAGAGAAAGGAACAGAGAAGTTAGACTTGGCCAAGGCCAGCCAAAGCATGCAGATTATCTCTCCTGAGTGAAGCAAAACAGCCAGAGATCAGGAGAGAAGAGGAAAAGGGAAGAATTGTTATGGCACAGCTCCTCTTACCCCAGACATTTATCCAATGAATTTGTTTGGAACAATCTTTGGTTTTCTTTTTTACACCCAACAGTGATTCATTTATATTGTTGTACTTTTCTGCTCGAAATCTGTAACTAAACTCTAAAGGCATAGCCTAAACCCACCACAGCATGGCATTCACCATGCAGCTGAAAGGAGGCCCATGTCAATGTGTTAGAAATATTTCCATGTTGTGTCATTTTCCAGCAGCATGAGGGGATGCAGAGAAAGGTATTGTTGCTTGCATCAACCCCCCTGACACTTGCCAAAGTGGCACACATTCCAAAAGCAAAGACCACTTCTCCTTGGGAGATATTTTTGGAATCCTATGCAGAATGTGTCTTCCTCTGGCACGTTGTCCTGGGAGGAATGTAACTCCAAAAAGGCTTTTACTTACAGTATTTCCTTAGAATTGTAGAATCATAGGATCAACCAGGTTGGAAAAGCCCTCAGGGGTCAACAAGTCCAACCTATTACCTAATACCTAACACCTCCTGACAACTAAACCATGGCTCCAAGTGCCACATCCAAGCCTTTTTTTAACACCTCCAGTGATGGTGACTCCACCACCTCCCTGGGCAGCACATTCCAATGGCAAATTACTCTTTCTGGGAAGAACTTTCTCCTCATCTCCAGCCTAAACCTCCCCTGGCACAGCTTGAGACTGTGTCCTCTTGTTCCAGCACTGAGTGCCTGGGAGAAGAGACCAATCCCCTCCTGTCCACAACATCCCTTCAGGTAGTTGTAGAGAGGCATAAGGTCTCCCCTGAGCCTCCTCTTCTCCAGGCTAAGCAACCCCAGCTCCCTCAGCCTCTCCTCACAGGGTTGTGCTCCAGACCTCTCCCCAGCCTTGTTGCCCTTCTTCTGAAAGCTCTTCATGCTCAGACCAGCTGAAAATTAACCCTTTATCTCAACCCTCTTCATGTCTATGTTTAGATCTAAGATAGGTACAGTAACACAGGGCCAATATTTCAGACTTGCTCACAGTTTTATTTGCTCACCTGACTCATCTGTGTAGAACTCAAGCATGGCAGATGGACCAAGTCCTTTTATTGTTCTAGCAGCTGCATAAATGCTGTATAATGTGAATGGTAGAAGGTCCTCCAAGATGATAAAGTTATTGGTGGTAGAGAGTGAATTATTCTTTTCTGGCCCAAATAAATGTAAATCATAACTTCTTATAACACCACATGGCTTAGCAGGAGGGTCCCATGAAAGCATAACTGAGGTAGTTGAGAGGTTTGAAAATGTTCTGATTATAGGTGCTGATTCTGGGACTACATGAAGAAACCAGAAAGAAAAAATGAGGACAATAGGAATTACAATGAAAAATGTGGTTTAGCTATCAGTTAAAATTGTGCTCTGAGGGGAAATTTCTATTTATGGTCTCAACATAGAAATGTGTACAACCATAGAATTGTCAGGGTTGGAAGGGACCTCAAGGATCATCCAATTCCAGCCCCTCTGCCATGGGCAGGGACACCTCACACTACAGCAGGTTGCTCACAGCCACATCCAGCCTGGCTGCAAAAACCTCCAGGCATGAGGCTTCCACCACCTCCCCGGGCAACCTGTGCTGGTGTCTCACCACCCTCATGGGGAAGAACTTCCTGACATCCACTCTGAATCTACCCATTTCTAGTTGTGCTCCTTTCCCCCCCATCCTATCACTCCCTGACACCTTCAAAAGTCTCTCCCCAGAAGCAGTTGTAGCAGTAGTTTTGTGCTGTTGTATAAAACATTGTTGTAAGTAATATGAGAAAAATACAATGATCTTTTCTTTTCCTTTTAGAAAGCCTTTTCCTCCCCGCCCCGCCGCCCTGCATTTCATTGGGAATGAATAACATTTACTTCTCTTACCATCTTCATCTGTTCTGATAAGCAGACTGAGAGCATGCTGCTCAGAAGATCCCTTTTCAGTGGCTGGTGTGATTTTCAGAATGTAATCAGTGTATTTCTCCAGCTGGTCCAAAACGATGCTTGTGGCGTAAGTAAGGAAAGACTTCACCATTTTATTGGTTCCGGGTTGCAGTAAACTTAGAGAAACATGAAAGAAGACTAAGCCATTTGGCTGGGATGGTGGAAGCCAGCTTACATTTACAGAAGATGAGGAAATGTTTTGATAGAGCAGATTTTCAACACAACCATCTGGAACTACGAGAGACAATAAGCAAAAACATAAATGCATGGATAATAGTAACGAAGCATCCAAGACAGAAATAAATCCTTGAAGCATGATTAGCCTGTCAATCTCATTTGCAATCCCTTGCATGGCTTTTGAAAATCACTTCTGTTTTACCAGGAAAAGCAAAATATTTTGAAGGCATAGAGGTTGTAATTGGTTAAATTAGTCTTGATGATGGCCTCACACAAAATTTTTGTTGCTTATATCCGAAGCAGCAGCTTGGGAGTTGTGGTGACAAGAAAGCTGGGGAGGGACTTTTGAGGGTGTCAGGGAGTGATAGGACTGGGGGGAGTGGAGCAGAACTAGAAATGGGTAGATTGAGATTGGATGTTAGGAAGAAGTTGTTTCCCATGAGGGTAGTGAGAGACTGGCACAGGTTGCCCAGGGAGGTGGTGGAAGCCTCATGCCTGGAGGTTTTTGCAGCCAGGCTGGATGTGGCTGTGAGCAACCTGCTGTAGTGTGAGGTGTCCCTGCCCATGGCATTGGGGTTGGAACCAGATGGTGCTTGAGGTCCCTTCCAACCCTTACCATTCTATGATTCTGTGGACTTACTATTACAGGGTGAAAACTCAGATCACAATGTCTTCCTTGAAAGGAAAATGACTGCAATACTGAAAACAGTGTTTGCTGGATTGTATTTTCTTTTTCAACATTACCATCATAGGAGTGAAAAAAACCCAAAAAGAATATTACAAATGAAGGAAAATGACTATTACAAATGAAGGAGTGTTTAATCAATGGAAGCACTGGTATACACTAAACAATAAACAAAAGTTAGCAACTTACTATCCTGATCTGTATACACATCTATCATGTCACTGGTTTGGTTTCCATCTCCAAAGGCTGTGCTTGCAGTTAGCCACAAGGTGTAATGGCTGTATTTTGCCAGCTCATCCAGAACTGCAGAGTGGGACATGCTGACATTGCTCTTGTTACCATAGCTTGTGAAATTCTAAAGTGAGGGGAAAAAAAGAATAAAATTAAAGCACAGCCATTGAAAATGTCATTTATTCAATGGGTTTTATGTCTACTTTTCCATTGAGCCATCACTACCATCAAGGGATATGATTCATCATCTGGGGAGGAATAAGGAACTGCACCAATACAGGTTGGGAGGTGATTTGCTGCAGAGCAGCCCTGTGGAGAGTGACCTGGGAGTGCTGGTGGATAACAAGTTCATCATGGGACAGCAATGTGCCCTGATGGGCAGGAAGGCCAAGGGGATCCTGGGGTATATTAAGAAGAGTGTGTCCAACAGATCCAGGGAGGTCCTCCTCCCCTTCTACTCTGTCTTGCTGAGACCTCATCTTGACTACTGTGTTCAGTTCTGGGCTCCCCAGTTCAAGAGAGACAGGGATCTGCTGGATCGGGTCCAGTGGAGGTCTACAAGGATGATAAGGGGACTGGAACACTCCCTGGTGATGATAGGCTGAAGGACCTGGGGCTGTTTAGTCTGGAAAAGAGAAGACTTAGAGGGGATTTAATACATGCTTATAAATATCTGAGGGCTGGGTGTCAGGAGGGAGGGGACAGGCTCTGCTCACTTGCTCCCTGTGGTAGGACAAGGAGCAGTGCAGGAGGATCCAGCTCAACGTGAGCAGGGACAAGAAGTTCCTCCTGTGAGAGTCACAGAGCCCTGGAACAGGCTGCCCAGAGAGGTTGTGGAGTCTCCTTCTCTGGAGACTTTCAAGGTCATTCTGGATGCATTCCTGTGCGACCTGCACTAGATTCTATGGTCCTGCTCTGTCAGGGGGATTGGACTGGATGATCTCTAGAGGTCCCTTGCAACCCCTGACATCCTGTGATCCTGTGACCATAGTGTACAGGAGACATAAGCCTATACTTTTACTCTAGTAAGTCCTGAGTTTTACTGAAGTACTCAAGTAATTTCTTGTGTGATATCTACTGTTACTCTGTAAGTACTACAGGTACATAATTGATTTCCTTCTGTTGTTTGGAGGTGTTGGATGCTAACCCATCTTTCTTAAAAACACATTCAATCCACAGTTTTGCAATGTGTTTATCCATACTGCATCAAGAAGATAACCCCCCTCAAACCCTATCATTTGTTAATTGCTCATAGATGACATGATCACATGTCATTGTCTTGCCTATTCTAAATCACAGAATCACAGAAACATTCAGGTTGGAAAAGACCTTCAGGATCACCAAGTCAAACCCTGCTCTACAAGGTTCAGCCCTGAAACAGCCCAAGAACCATAGTCCAAACCACCTTAAAACACATCCAGGCTTGGTGACTCCCTGGGCAGCACATTCCAATCCCTGACCACTCTTGCCCTGAAAAAGGTTTCCTAATTTCCAGTCTAAACCTACTGAGTACAGAGGGAGCTGAGAGGGAGAGTGTGATTTGAATCTTGGGTCCCTTTGTCTCCAGGAGGGGACAAGGAGCTGAATCAAAGGTACAGAGGGGTCCTGTGCTGTTGTTATGTTTTATATGGCAGCAACTGGCTTGAGAGAAGCCCTGAAGAAAAGGACTTGGGGATGCTGGTGGATGAGAAGCTCAACAGGAGCCAGCAGTGAGCACTTGCAGCCCAGAGAGCCAACCAGAGCCTGGGCTGCAGCAAGAGAAGAATAGCCAGCAGGTCGAGCGAGGTGATTCTCCTGCTCTGCTCCACTCTGGTGAGACCACACCTGGAGTACTGTGTCCAGTTCTGGAGCCCCTAGTACAGGAAGGACCTGGAGGTGCTGGAAGGTGTCCAGAGAAGGGCCACAAGGATGAGCAGAGGGCTGGAGCTGCTCTCCTATGAAGACAGACTGAGAGAGTTGGGACTGTTCAGTCTGGAGAAGGGAAGGCTCCCAGGACACCTTCTTGTGGCCTTCCAGGATCTGAAGGGGCTACAAGAAAGCTGGGGAGGGACTTTTTAGAGTGTCAGGGAGTGATAGGACTGGGGGGAATGGAGCAAAACTAGAAATGGGGAGATTCAGATTGGATGTGAGGAAGAAGTTGTTCCCCATGAGGGTGGTGAGAGACTGGCACAGGTTGCCCAGGGAGGTGGTGGAAGCCTCATGCCTGGAAGTTTTTGCAGCCAGGCTGGATGTGGCTGTGAGCAGCCTGCTGCAGTGTGAGGTGTCCCTGGCCATGGCAGAGGGGTTGGAACTGGATGATCCTTGAGGTCCCTTCCAACCTTAACAATTCTGTGATTCTATGCTTCACATAACTTACTGGAAAAGGCTCGAAAGAGCTTTTCTGCATACTTGGGTAAGGCAGAGATACAGGAAAGAAAGGGTTAAATTCTGAAGCATTTAATTAAACTTTCTGATGTTTAAGCACAGTCTGATTAAAAAAAACAGCAACAAACACCACCCTTCTGATCCAGAAACATCATTCTACTATCCTCTTGGCAAGAGATATTGCCATTATTAATAATTAGCCACTGAGAATATCTAATATCTAATATATCTAATATCTAATATATCTAATAAATACAGTATCACAGTATCACAAAGTTTGGAAGACACCTCAAAGATCATTGAGTCCAACCTGAATACCTTAAATAATTTCCTGAGTTTTCTAGGTAAAAATGTCAGCTGCCACATCAAGTTTTGATTCTAGATTTAGTGGGAGTGTATTTATAAACTCTTAGTTTAAAAAAGCATCCCTTTATAATTTACTCAGCTGTCTGCCAGCCAAGGGCTGAGTGAGCCAATGCGAAGCCTGTAACTGGCTCTTTGGCAGCTCAACTGAAGCTGTTTTAAGAGGCAGTCCCCTTCCCAAGAAGAGCCCAAGATAAGAGTAAGGGTCAGCAGGAAAATCTGTGTGGGTTCAAACTGGGAGAAGATGAAACTTGCACTAATTGTACCCTGGGGATAGAACACTATAGGAAGTTGTACAATTAACTGTGGCCACAGATGAAAGCAAACAGCTTGGGATCTTTGGCTACAGATGAAGAAATTCTTTCTTCTGTCTCTTTCTTCATCCATACATGAAAGAAAGTTTGACATAGCAAAGTATCAGATGATTAAAAGCAGCTCAGTGTAAGCAATACACACAGGCCATGAAAGTGGAGGCAGAAAGTGGCATCCTCCTCACCTCCGGAAGCAGCAGAAATTTCCAGTGGCATAAAGCTGTAATTAAATGTACACAGAAAACAGAGTGCTCCTGTTCTTCACTGGTAACCTTTCTCACCTTCTCTGTTTCCTTCTTTAAGTTCATTGCATTGCACTGTTGGGTTTTGGAGGTTTTGTTTTCGGAGTTAAGAGCATCACGTATTTGACTCTGGCATTCAGGGGAGAGGGGTGACACAGTGAGGACACAGCAAACTCCTGGCCAAGCTGGCATCCCGTGGCTTGGACAGCAGCACTCTGAGCTGGGTTAGGAACTGGCTGGAGGGCTGAGCCCAGAGAGTGGTGGTGAATGGTGCCACATCCAGCTGGCAGCCAGGCATTAGTGGGGTCCCCCAGGGATCAGTGCTGGGCCCCATCCTGTTCAATATCTTTATTGATAATCTGGACAAGGGGATTAAGTCCATCATCAGTAAATTTGTAGATGACACCAAGGTGGGGGCAGGACTTGATCTGTTAGAGGGTAGGAGAACTCTGCAGAGGGACCTTGCCAGGCTGGACAGATGGGCAGAGTCCAAGGGCATGAGATTTAAAACATCCAAGTACCAGGTTGTACACATTGGCCACAACAACCCCAGGCAGTGCTACAGGCTGGGGACAGAGTGGCTGGAGAGCGGCCAGGCAGAGAGGGACCTGGGGTTACTGGTTGACAGCAGCTGAACATGAGCCAGCAGTGTGCCCAGGTGGCCAGGAAGGCAAAGGGCATCCTGGCCTGTATCAGGAACAGTGTGGCCAGCACAAGCAAGGAAGTTGTTCTACCCTGTACTCAGCACTGGTTAGGCCACACCTTGAGGACTGTGTCCAGTTCTGGGCCCCTCAGTTTAGGAAAGATGTTGAGTTGCTGGAAGGTGTCCAGAGAAGGGCAACAAAGCTGGGGAGAGATCTGGAGCACAGCCCTGTGAGGAGAGGCTGAGGGAGCTGGGGTTGCTTAACCCAGAGAGGAGGAGGCTCAGGAGAGACCTCATTGCTGTCTACAACTACCTGAAGGGAGGTTGTTGCCAGGAGGGGGTTGGTCTCTTCTCCCAGGCAAGCAGCACCAGAACAAGAGGACACAGTCTCAAGCTGTGCCAGGGGAGGTTTAGGCTGGAGGTGAGGAGAAAGTTCTTCACAGAAAGAAAGACTGGCATGTGCTTCCCAGGGAGGTGCTGGAAGTGTTTAAAAAGAGACTGGATGAGGCACTTGATGCCAATGGTTTAGTCAATTAGATGGTGCTGGGTGACAGTGTGGACGTGATGATGCCCAGGGAGGTGGTGGAAGCCTCATGCCTGGAGGTTTTTCAGACCAGGCTGGATGTGGCTGTGAGCAACCTGCTGTAGTGTGAGGTGTCCCTGCCCATGGCAGGGGGGTTGGAACTGGATGATCCTTGAGGTCCCTTCCAATGCTGACAATTCTATGATTCTATAAGACTGGAACCATCCTCCCCCCACACCAGATAAGGCAGCTCACTTCATCCAGGGATGTGCCGAGGAAGAAAGAGAGAGAACTGATTTCTCAGCCAGCTTCATAATGATGTAGGATTTATGGGGGGAAATACCTAGTTTTTGCTGGTCTGGACACTCTGCACACTGGAGGTCTGTAACTTCGTGTTTTTTTCTTAAGGCACCCAGCTCAAACTGGGACACCTGTGAGTGTCTATGCTTTAGCCTGGAGGCTCAGGGGAGACCTTACTGCTCTCTACAACTACCTGAAGGGACGTTGTAGACAGGTGGGGGTTGGTCTCTTCTCCCAGGTAACCAGCAGCAGAACAAGAGGACACAGTCTCAAGCTGCACCAGGGGAGGTTTAGGCTGGAGGTGAGAAGAAAGTTCTTCCCAGAAAGAGCAATTGGCCATTGGAATGTGCTGCCCAGGGAGGCGGTGGAGTCCCCATCCCTGGAGGTGTTCAGGAGGGGATTGGATGTGGCACTTGGTGCCATGGTCTAGTCATGAGGTCTGTGGTGACAGGTTGGACTGGATGATCTTTGAGGTCTCTTCCTTGGTGATACTGTGATATTTAATGAACGATTAGACCACTTGATTGTATCCTACAAAAGGAGACCTTGAAAATAATCTTACCTGTGTGAACAGTCCTGAGCTATTTTTGAAATAAACTGAGTAGTACAGAATATTTCCATTAGGCTTTTGAGGAGGAGTCCAAAATAACCTTATTGATGTGGAAGTAAGGTTGCTGTACACAACGTCTTTCGGTGGATCACTTGGTGCTGGAAAAAAAATGTTAGGTTTTAGCATACCTGACTCAAGGTGCTTTTTTCACATTTTAGTGCCCAAGAAACACCTGGTATAGAATTTACAATTTCCTAGGTGAAATTAAATGCAGAAACATAGAAACATTCAGGATCACCAAGTCCAACCCAGAACCCTACTCTACAAGGGTCACCCCTAAACCATAGCCCCAAGTACCATATTCAAACCACCTTTAAACACATCCAGGCTTGGTGACTTCACCTCATGAAACCTGCATTATTTAGGCAGTTGTCATGGGGAGTTATGGCCTTCTGCAGCCAGCCTAGGTCAGAGCCTCTGGACAGTGTAGAACAATTGAGAACCTCAATGGGTGGCCTAAGTCACAGCTCCTTCACACCTTTCTCCTTTCAAAGCAATCACAATAGAGATGCCAAGGACTGGTTAATAGTCCACATCCTTATTTAATTTCACTCAAATTTTTACAGTCATGTAGTGCCTCCTTCCCTGGAGATATACAGGATATGATCTTGTGCAACCTGCTCTAGGTGAACTTGCCTTAGCAGGAGGGTTGGACCAGATGATCATCGGAGGTCCTATCCAACCACTACCATTCTGAGATGGCAATTCATGAGGCTTTTATATAATGCTTCTCAGAGTATCTGTGCACTCTCTCTACCCTGAAAAACCTCACCCATTTTGTACTGTCCAAGGAGATACTGTCACCTTCCTCTGAAGAGAAGAAATTGTAATAAAGAAATTCTAAACCACAAAGGGCAGAGAGGTTTGGACACCATGATAGCAAATATCACAACAGCTGATTTGTCACTTCACAGAATCACAGAAACATTCAGGTTGGAAGAGACTCTCAGGATCACCAAGTCCAACCCAGAACCCTACTCTACAAGGCTCACCCTTAAACCATATCCTCAAGCACCTCATCCAAACCACCTTCAAACACAGCCAGGCTTGGGGACTCCACCACCTCCCTGGGCAGCACATTCCAATCCCTGACCATTCTTGCTGGGAAAATTTTCTTCCTAGTGTTCAGCCTAATGCATTTGTGACTATGGCATAAAAACTGCTTCTGGAAATGGTTAAATAAAACAGTAGATGCAAGCAATAATATTTTTAAAACTAAGTCTTCAAACAGACTTGCATTTTGTAAACAGATCCTCTCCTCTCATAGAATTTCTCCTGTACTTACTGCTCTGGACACGATGAAAGTCTAATCTGCAGGCACAGAAACTGAATGAGTTTGGCCTCTATGCTCCATGAATAATTAATAGGAAAAAAATCTTGTTTGTTTCAGAAAACCTAAATTAAAAGCCTTATTCTCTCTTTGTTGCTTACAAGCAGATTTTTTTTCCAGAATGGGCTGCTCAGGGAGGTGGTGGAGTCACTTGGTGCCATGGTTTAGTTGATTAGACGGTGTTGGGTGTTAGGTTGGACTTGATGATCTCAAAGGTCTTTTCCAACCTGGCCAATTCAATTCAATTCAATTCAATTCAATTCAGTTCAGTTCAGTTCAGTTCAGTTCAGTTCAATTCAATTCAATTCATTTCAGTTCAATTCAATTCAGTTCAATTCAATCCAATTCAATTCAATTCAAATACTCTGGGTAATCCTGCTCAGGCAGGGGAGTTGGATTGGGTGATATCTGGAGGTCCCTTCCAAACTATACCATCCTGGGATACTGTGACAAATGTGATGCATAGTCTTAGTTTAATTTTTTCTTATGAAATTTTCTTGTTTTACAAAATTCTGTTTGGCTGGAGAGCTGCTAGACAGAAAGGGACCTGGGGGTGCTGATGGACAGCTGCCTAAACATGAGCCAGCAGTGTGCCCAGGTGGCCAAGAAAGCCAATGGCATCCTGGCCTGGATCAAGAATAGTGTGGCCAGCAGGAGCAGGGAAGTCACTCTGCCCCTGTGCTCAGCACTGGTTAGGCCACACCTTGAGTCCTGTGTCCAGTTCTGGGCCCCTCAGTTTAAGAAGGACATCGAGACACTTGAAGGTGTCCAGAGAAGGGCAACAAGGCTAGGGAGGGCTCTGGAGCACAGCCCTGGAAGGAGAGGCTGAGGGAGCTGGGGTTGCTTAGCCTGGAGAAGAGGAGGCTCAGGGGTGACCTTATTGCTCTCCACAGCTACCTGAAGGGAGGTTGTAGCCAGGAGGGGGTTGGACTCTTCCAGTCAACCAGCACCAGAACAAGAGGACACAGTCTCAAGCTGCTCCAGGGGAAGTTTAGGCTGGAGGTGAGGAGAAAGTTCTTCACTGAGAGAGTTGTTCAACATTGGAATGTGCTGCCCAGGGAGGTGGTGGAGTCATGAGGTGTTGGGTGACAGGTTGGACTCGATGATCTTTGAGGTCTTTTCCAACCTTATTGATTCTATGAATTCTATTCTATTCTATGCTATGCTATGCTATTCAGTTCCAAACTCCTGGTGGTAAATTAGACTTTTAAGCTTGGACACTATGATCATTTCTAAGTTTGTTGCTTTTCTTTCCTCATTCTATTAAATGTGTAAGAAGGACTCTTAAAGCCTTCTTCATGTATCCTCTCCACATATCCTCTAAAGACTGATAGCACATGTTCCTTCACAGTAGCACAGTGATGTAGGAGATTCAACTTCAATCCCTTAAGAGAACTTCAGTCCAAACTTCTCTCCATCCAAGAATGTTCTCTACACAACATGCAGAAGAGTGCTAAACACTGCAAACTATTTCATCTCTCTTTCTGTCTGCTGGCCTAGTTTTTATAAACTGCTAAAGTATTAATTGGAGTTCCTAAAAAGCCTGTCCTAAAAAGTTGTTTTGGTAGCAAAGACTGGGAAAGCCTATAGTCTGTAGTCAAAGACAGGCTGGGATAGACACTAATCATAGAATCATAGAATGATCTGGGCCAGAAGGAACCTCCAAAGCTCATCCAGTCCAATCTCCCTGCAGTCAGCAGGGACTTCCCCAACTAGATCAGGCTGCCCAGGGCCTCCTCCAGCCTCACCTTCAAGATCTCCAGGGAAGGAGACTCAACCACCTCCCTGGGCAGCCTGTTTCAGTGTTCCACCACCCTCATGGGAAAGAACTTGTTCTTAACATCCAAACTAAATCTGCTCTGCTCTAGTTTGCAGCCATTGTCCCTCATCATGTCCCTGCATGCCTTTGCAAACAGTCTCTCTCCATCCTCTCCATTCTTCAAGTATTGGCAGGCTGCTCTTACATCTCCCTGAAGCCCCCTCTTCCCCAGGCTGAACACCCCCAGCTCCCTCAGTCTGTCCTTGTAGCAGATGTTTTCCAGCCCCCTGATCATTCCTGTGGCCCTCCTCTGGACCCTCTCCATCAGGTCCATGTCCTTCCTGTATTGAGGGCTCCGGACCTGCGCACAGTACTGACAGTGCTGACAGTGATTTTTTTTGGGAAGTCAGTTTATCAATCCAGGATGATTCTGAAGTATGTCTGCTGCTTATCCATTTTGGAACAGATTGTAGTAATATAATTGATGGGGAAACCCAGAAACAATAGTTAAGCTGAGTGACTTCCAAAGCACAGAATACAGTACAATCATTTATAAAATCCATCTCCCACATTGGAAGTATAAAATCATGAAGACAGAATAAACAAAGCAGTGTACATTTAGAGGTTACATTTTCAAGTTAAAACTATTTCAGACCTGTGAGAGAGAATCTAAAGAGTCAGAGGTTGTGTCACAGCAAGATAAAGTGCTAATAAAATATGTTATAGAATAGACAGCATCACAGAATGTTAGGGGCTGGAAGGGATCTCAAAACTCATCCAGTCCAACCTGCTCCCTCAGGCAGGTTTACTTCAAAATGTAAAATGAAGGTATTTTAATTGTCCCTGCCTTGAAGGGAGATGCAAAGTTTTGCTCAGTAAGTTAACAGACATGCCTCATTATGAATCTATAGAGCCACAGATAAATGTGCACACAAAGGCAGGAAGAAATTCTTCCCCAAGAGGTTGTTGAGACACTGGCACAGGTTGCCCAGGGAGGTGGTGGAAGCCTCATGCCTGGAGGTTTTTCAGGCCAGGCTGGATGTGGCTGTGAGCAACCTGCTGTAGTGTGAGGTGTCCCTGCCCATGGCAGGGGGGTTGGAACTGGATGCTCCTTGAGGTCTCTTCCAACCCTGACAAATCTATGATTCCATGACAGAGACACACAGAAATAGACAGGTAGAATGACTCTTCTTAACAAGTCAAATGAAGTTTCTACCTCAGTAGCCTTATTAACTTCGAATCATAGAATGCTTAACTCAAGGCAACTGAAATTTAAGGCTGAATGAAATTAAAGATTGGCACTGCCTATAAGCTTACCTCCCTCAGAAGTTCTGAATGTTATGGTATCACTTTTTATGTTGCCATCTCCAAATCTTGTGCTTGCTGTTAGGTAAGCACTATATTCACAGTTGTATTCCAGGTCTGTGAGCTGCAGTGAGGTTTCTGTTACATTAACACTCCTTTTGGACATTTTATTCCTAAAGAAAAAGTATTTTCTTAATTATATGCAGATACTATTTATGTATGTATACAGAACACAGAATACAGAATTAAGCAGGTTGGAAAAGACCTTTGAGATCATCATGTCCACCTTATCACTCAACACCACCTAATCAACTAAACCATTGGCACCAAGTGCCTCATCAAGCCCCCTCTTAAACACTTCCAGTGATGGTTAGTCCACCACCTCTCTGGGCAGCCACTGTCAACCACTACCCCCAGGTCCTTTTCTGCTTGGCTGCTCTCCAGCCACTCTGACCCCAGCCTGTAGCACTGCATGGGGTTGTTGTGGCCAATGTGTACAACCTGGCACTCAGACTCGTTAAATCTCATGCCCTTGGACTCTGCCCATCTGTCCAGCCTGGCAAGGTCCCTCTGCAGAGCTCTCTTACTCTCTAACAGGTCAACTCCTGCCCCCAGCTTGGTGTCATCTGCAAATTTACTGATGATGGACTCAATCACCTCGTCCAGATAATCAATAAAGATATTGAACAGGATGGGGCCCAGCACTGATCCTTGGGGGACCCCACTAGTGCCTGGCTGCCAGCTGGATGTGGCACCATTCACCACCACTCTCTGGGCTCAGCCTCCAGCCAGTTCCTAACCCAGCTCAGAGTGCTGCTGTCCAAGCCAGGGGCTGACAGTTTGGGCAGGAGTTTGCTGTGGGGGACAGTGTCAAAAGCCTTGCTGAAGTCCAGGTAGACTACATCCACAGCCTGCCCCACATCCACCAGGTGGTGAACAGAAAAGTAGTAAAATGTAACTACATCACTGCTGGGTGTGAAAAGGAAAATAAAGATAGTTCTAAACAATCCCATTGGAAGAGATAAGGGACCAAAAGTGGTTGTACCAAAACAATCTCTCTTCTTCTCTTGACCAGGAGTTTGCTGTGGGGGTAACATTTATCTTCTGTGTGGAAAGGCTCAGTTTTGTGCTGTTGCATCACACAGGGCTCTTGATTTTGCTTTTAAGAAACCCAGATACAGAAATATATTTGTAGATTACACCAGGAAAGGCAATGATTATATGCAAGAACAAAGAGGAGCTTGCCCATCTCATTAACTGCCATCAAATGGGTATGGTCTACCCTTGGGAAGGACACAGTAGGGCATAACTAAATTGTCTCCCTGGCCAGGAATAGCAAAATATAAAAAGATTATAGCAGGGAGCATGCCCTACAGTGACTCTGTGAAATTGGTCAGAAGGCTGAAGCTATAAATGGAATAACAGAAGATGATATGGAACAGGAATTAGATGGTGCTGAGTTAATTCTGGTGGAATGTAGCAGGGGATCAGAATGGAACTCCAGTCAGGTCAAAACCCACCTAGAAAAGACTGTAAGATACAGCATTAATAAAATGCTGGCATTAGCATAGGTATGAAAAGATTATCAGAAAGTAAAAGAAGGTACAGAAATAACTAACCTGAGTTTTAGAAGCCTGCTATTCCTCATTAAATTAATTCACTCCTTCATGGGGCAAAACCACCAGCCAACCAGCCAGGGAAAATGGCTATCTAACATTCCATTCCTGCAAAGATTGCTGTATCAGGGGGTGCACTCTGTATTGAATGGGATTCCATAGAAGGATGGTAATTTGACAAGTAAACCCAAATATCTTGCTCCAGGAGTCACTGTAGAGCTCTTGGAAAACAAGAGAGTGAGTTCTAACTCTTGAAATAAATAATTAAAAAACAATATAAAAAGAGGGAAAGGCAGATTAAAAATTGCTAGATGGGCTGACTGTCATCATTTGATACTTGACTGAATGCCCCATAAGTAAAAAGCACCATCTGATACTCCTGAAATAGTCACATCGACAAACAATTGGAATGAGAAGATAGACCAGAATGAAAGCAAAATCAAACAAAACCAAACAAAACCAAATTCATAGACTCAACCTGGTTGGAAAAGGCCTCAGAGATCATCAAGTCCAACCTATTACCTAATACCTGACACCTCCTGATAACTAAACCATGGCTTCAAGTGCCACATCCAAGCCTTTTCTGAACACTTCCAGGGATGGTGACTCCCTGGGCAGCACATTCCAATGGCCAATTACTCTTTCTGGGAAGAACTTACTCCTCACCTCAAGCCTAAACCTCCCCTGGCACAGCTGGAGACTGCATCCTCTTGTTCTGGTGCAGGCTGCCTGGGAGAAGAGACCAACGCCTACCTGGCTACAACCTCCTTTCAGGTACTTGTAGAGAGCAGGAAGGTCTCCCCTGAGCCTCCTCTTCTGCAGGCTAAATTCTCCCAACCCCGTTCAGATTTTGGGTGGAATGTCTCTTGGTGTGGGAAAGGCTCTTGGTAACAGAGGAAGTTAAACAACATTTACATTTCCCCCAAACTTCTGACATTTTGAGTAGTCAGTGAAGAGATACAAAACCTTGCAGCTGCAGTTCCAGACTTCTGTGCAAAGACAAGACATCTTTTCTTGGATCCTTGCCCCAAATATTCTTAGTATGGAAAAATGTATCTGGTTATAACTTGAGTAAGAGGCAAATCCACAGCTAAGTGCTGCAAACGCTTCTGCTCTGAGTAATTGCATTCTTATCTGATGTGGAACATTTTTTCCACAATCAGGCACAGTTAGGTGAACAAAATCTTGGAGTGTTTACAGAGAAGTTGCTTTTCTGTGCAGGAACAACTGAAATTGCAACCAAACTAACAAGAAAACCCTGATCAAAGTGAGTACAGTCTTCACAGACAATGAGAAGGTGCAGAATAAGCTAAACCAAGGAATATTAATGAGAACAAGAATATTAACTTTTTAATGAGATCTTTCAGAAACCCAGACAAAAGAGGCTCCAAGAAATGGCATGCTTTCTCTTGACAAAGACAAGCACCTATTTTCTTTCAAACCCCTACCTCAAAGCAGATCTAGGCAGCAATTATCTCCCAAAAGTTTGCTGAACAGCATAGTGCCAACAGGCAACAGCTATGTACAATTCAGCAGTTTTGTTAGTATGCCTTTAACACTCTAGAACTGCAAACTTGGGGAGTATGTGTTTGCAGACTCAAAGCACACAGACAGTTGCTTTGCTACCTGCTAACACACATACCCATCTCATCCTGTGACATATTCCATGAAAGATATTAACAGTGAAAGCATCACAAATACTATCCTTTGTATTCCAGGGGCTGTGAGTTCTTGTTCCCAGTCCCTTAAAGAAAGGTTACCAAATTCTCTGTAACTGTTGCAGTACATTTAAGGGAAGAAACATTTAGCATCTCTATTAACCTTTCTCTTTCTGCTTTATTGAGAAGCTCTGGGACTAACAATCTCCCCCAAAATATATCTAATGCCCCCCAAAAACCCAGCAACTATGGCTCAGCAGTTTGCCTTCTTAAATCACACCCTGCAATGCATGTTATGAAATAATGCAGACAATTCTTCTAGATACTATAATTGCCTTTTACTGAGAAGCTCTGGGACTATCAATCTCCCCCCAAATATATCAAATGCCCCTCAAAAACAGCAACTGTGTCTCAGCAGTTTGCCTTCTTAAATCTCACCCTGCAATGCATTTTATGAAATCATGTAGACAATTGTGCTAAATACTTTAAATTCCTCTCATTCCCCCATGAAAAAAACCCCCAAACCCACAACCCTCCTAGGCAGGAGTGAAGTTGTAGCCCCTTTGAAGGCAACAGCAGATTTTCTCCAGTGTCCTTGCCTCAAGATGACACCTAATGCCTCTCTAATTTTAGATGTGGCACACTAAGGCCAGAGGAGACAGAGCAAGGAGAAAATGGAAGGGAAAAGGACAAGGCTTAGTGCAAAAATGTACATGGTTGCTTGATTCAAATATGTAGAAAGAGGACTCAATTAGCACTTTTAAAGAAGTGACTCTTACCAACTCATTTGTTATAACAACAAAAGCAGTAAGCTTTCAGGCAATAAGAAGAATTAAAAGTCACATTTCTGTCCCCTCAAGCCTTTGAACACTGCCTGTGTTAAAACCATGATCTGTATTGTGAAATAATGCTTCCCTAGACAGAAGATAGACCTTAGTTTTTATTTGTATTGTCTGGTGTGGCTTAAGAGCAGCAGACCATGCTAGCACAGCGTGGAATATTCAGTATTCAATAGTCAGTATCACTAAGGTTGGAAGAGACCTCAAAGATCATCGAGTCCAACCTGTCACCACAGACCTCATGAATATGAGACAAAACCAAATCAAACTCTTCTGGAGAGAGGAGTTTGCTCCTGTTCAGTTTAACTAGAAGCTATTCTTTAAAACAAAAAGAAAAAGAAAAGATAGAAGCTGGTGCCAAACCCTACCCCAAAACTCTCAATATCATTACAATAATAAATGTCAGCTCAGCAGTAGTGTGTTTATCACGACTGCTGATTTGTACATCTGGTTTATATCTCATAAAGCTCACATGAGCTTTTTCTTTCTGCACCTTAGTAGTGGCAGTAAAGTGCTACAGCATAAATACAATGCATTAAAAGTCATCAGTGACCTTCAAGCACTTTAGTAGTGGCAGTAAAATGCTGCAGCATAAATGCAATGCATTAAAAGTCATCAGGAGCCTACCTGCACCTTAGTAGTGGCAGTAAAATGCTGCAGCATAAATACAATGCATTAAAAGTCATCAGTGACCTTCAAGCACTTTAGTAGTGGCAGTAAAATGCTGCAGCATAAATGCAATGCATTAAAAGTCGTCAGGAAACTTCCTGCACCTTAGTAGTGGCAGTAAAATGCTGCAGCATAAATGCAATGCATTAAAAGTCATCAATAATGAATTCTTTTCATTCTCTTATACACAGATCTTTGAAGAAAGCTCACACTGCTAAGCCAAACTATGCTATGCAGAGAGCAAGGCAGAAGCTGCAAGATTTAAAGTAACAAAACTCCTTTAGGGGGATGACAGAAACAAAGAAACAAGCAAAACCAACAACAAAAACAACCAACCAATCAAATAAACAAACAAAAAAACCCCACAACCCAAACCAAACAAAAAATCCACAAAGCAAAGCAAAACCAAACCAAGCCAAACCAACACCACAGGGAAAAGGACAGCATAGACAGACATAAATCCCCAACAATACAGCACAGTAAACAGCAACAAGTTAAAAACCCCTTATTAGCTGTGAGTATAATGAGTACCAAATATAACTGGAGGCATAACTGATGGCACTTTCAAAGAGTATTAACAATGGTCTTACACACCTTCTCCAAAAGGAATATTTCTCTATTTTAAGCCTATTTAAAAGCTCCTTAACAATTTAGCATAGGTTTGTGACCTGCCTTACAATCAGCTTAATCATAGAATTGTTAGGGTTGGAAGGGACCTCAAGGATCATCCAGTTCCAACCCCCCTGCCATGGGCAGGGCCACCTCACACTACAGCAGGTTGCTCACAGCCACATCCAGCCTGGCCTTCAAAACCTCCAGACATAAGGCTGTCACCACCTCCCTGGGCAACCTGTGCTGGTGTCTCACCACCCTCCTGGGGGACAACTTCTTCTTAACATCCAATCTGTCATCCAATCAGAATGCAATGGAAAAGCCACCGTGCTCTAATTAAAACTGGAATCCATAGTAAAAATGTTACAAATTCTTTCAAGATATTTCATATCCTTGTGGTTTGGGGTTTTTTTTGTCAGCTACTATATTATATCACAATTATTATTACTATTATTATTATTATCATCATCATCATCTCTCCTAAAGGCTAACATTTTCAAGTGCTGGATGAACATTTGTCCTTCGAAAAAATAAACAGAACAGTGTAATCAACACATTGTGCAAGAAACCCCCAACATTCCTGGTAGGCTACAGATTAATATTTATCTTCAGAACTACTTCCAGAAAATCTTACCAGATGTAAACTGTGTAATAGAGGATAATTCCATTTGGCTCCAGTGGGGGTTTCCATGACAACTTCACAGTGACACCCAACAACTGTTTTACGGAGAGGGACTCGGGAGGCGAGCTCGGAGCTGTAAAATGAGAGAACAGGACACAACACCATCACCTTAAACAGCTAAGATCAACGAGGTACACAGAATCTCGAAGTGGATTTTAAACTATTTGTGATGGGAAACAGGCTTTGTGCTACCCTGGTACAGTATCCATCAAGCACTGGTTAAGGCACAGCTTCTTTTCCTTTTTCTGACAGATGACAAAAGAAGATTTTGCATGGTGGGGTTAGAACATCTGTTTCTGTGATTCAATGGAAAAAGTACTTCATGAGAAACCAGAGCAAGGGGTAGGTCACAGCGATTCACCTACTGTCCAAGTACATGGCTGTAAAATTCTTTTTCTAATAAAGAGAGAGGTATGAACACATGTAAAATACAGCCAAACGGTTCCCCTGAGGGGCACTGGGGTGCTGTAAAGAATTACACAAAGTACCAAAAGGTGGGAAAATGGATAAGCATAGCATTGAGAGATGATAAAAATGTGGGGAGTAGGCAGCAGTGAACCCTATTCACTCCATCAAAATAAGGACCACATTCATACACTTAACGTGTCACGAGGGCAAAGATAAAGCCAGGCGCTGACTGAAACCCTTAACACTTACTTCAAGATGAACTCTACGTGACACCACATCACTACTGTGTAGGGGGGGGGTGGGGGAGGGAGGGAAATTGTCAAGTGAATGAAAATGTTAGGCTGTGTGTGATTTCATTCTCCAGTTCACACAAATATTGCTTTGTGTGAGCATATTGCTAAAAAAGCCACCCTTTTCCTTCTTGGGGGTTCATGGATGTGGGCATCACAACGAAGTAACATTAGAATCACTTTTGCTTTCCTCAAATTAAAAGCAAAGAGCATCATGCACTAAAAATTCAGGCCATAGCTGTAGTCATGCATGAAAATTGGGAATATGAGCATAGCTATTAGTAAGTCTAGGAAACATTTGGTCTGAACCTTGGGACAGTGTGTTCCTGGGAATAAAGAACATGTGTTGTATCATAATTGTTGTTGTTTCTCAGCGGCTGCCCCTTCTCTCACTACCTCAAAAGCTGGCATAAAGGCTTCAGGACTGTACATTTCAGAACAAATAAATAAATAAACCAATCTGTTTCATGAACAAAGGTTCACTGAATTCGATGAATGTCTGTATTTACTGAGGGAAAATGGTGACAGCTGTATTTAGTGCTTTGCTTGTGGTATTATCCTCAGTGGTTGTATAACAACAGTCCTCCTGTGAATGGCCATGTCTCTTTGGCATGTCTAGCTCATCCTACAGCTCTTACTCAGGGGATTTTTTTAAAAATCATTATTATTTTTTGCTGAAGAATAGAATCCACACTGCCACAACTAAAAATGCTTCATGCAAAACCCAGGTTTATCCAAACGAACTGTTCCCAGTGTGCTCCAGCAACATTACTCCTGAGCGAAGGTTTGTTACTGACAGAGTGAATCACAGAAGCATTCAGGTTGGAAGAGACCCTCAGGATCATCAAGTCCAACCCAGAACCCTACTCTGCAAGGGTCACCCCTAAAGCATAACCCTAAGCACCTCATCCAAACCACCTTTAAACACAGCCAGGTGACTTCACCACCTCCCTGGGGCAGCACATTCCAATGCCTGACCACTCTTGCTGGGAAAAAAATTCTTCCTAATATCCAGTCTAAACCTACCCAGTGGCAGCTTGAAGCCATTCCCTCTTGGTCTATCACTAATTACCTGTGAGAAGAGACCAGCAGCAGCCTCTCAACAAGGTGCTTTCAGATAGTTCCAGACAGCCATGTGGTCTCACCTCAGCCTCCTGTTTCACACTAACCATCCCCAGCTCCTTCAGTTGCTTTGCATCAGATTTATTCTCCAGGCCCTTCACAGCTCCCTTGTCCTCCTCTGCCCTAGCTCCAGCACCTCCACATCTCTCTTGTACTGAGATGCCCAAAACTGGACACAGCACTCCAGGTGTGGCCTTTCCAGAGCTGAGTACCAGGGCACAATGACCTCCCTGCTCCTGCTGGACACAGCATTTCTGATCCCAGCCAGGATGCCTTTGGCTTTCTTGGCCACCTGGGCACACTGCTGGCTCCTCTTCAGCTGCTTGTCCATTAGCACCCCCAGGTCCCTTTCTGCCAGCAGCTTTCCAGCCACACTGCCCCAAGCCTGTAGCCATGCTTGAGGTTGTTGTGCTCCAAGTGCAGGACCTGGCATTTGGCCTTGTTGAAGCTCATCCTATTTACATTGGACCATCACTATCTTGGAGATTTGCAGAGTGAATATAAGCTCATCAATACCTTGGAAATGTGCAAAGAACCTCCTCATCAAAAGCTGGATCTTAAGCAAGTCAGTGCTTCCTAAGACACTTTAAGAGTCTTAATTTGGGAATGGCTGGTGGGATGCTTGTGTCAGTGCCAGGTTAGTTTAGATTCCTTCCTAGATGCTGGAGAGGGACAGAAACAGCCTCCTCCAAAATGTGAGTCACAGCACCTGCATTAAGATTCTTTCAGGCTTTCTAATGATTCTCCCTCCAGAAACTACAGAGGGGAGTGATGGTAGCTTCCCAGAACTAAACTGGGTATAATACCATTCTGTGGTTCCTCTGCTGATTCGTGACTCACCAAACTAATCAGCAGGGGATGCAATGCCTGTGCTGTACTCTCAGCCTGCAGTGCAGAATACTCCCTTGATCAGTTTGGAAGTCTGGTGCTACAGATCACAGAATCACAGAATGTTAGGGGCTGGAAGGGGCCTTGATAGCTCATTCAGCCCAACTCCCCTGCCAGAGCAGAGTCACCTAGAGCAGATCACACAGGAACACAACCAGGCAGGGCTTGAATATCTCCACAGAGGGAGACTCCACAATCCCCCTGGGCAGCCTCTTCCAGTGTTCTGTCACCCTCACAGGGAAAAAAAAACCATTCCTCATGTTTCCATGGAACTTCCTCTGCCTCAGTTTCCACCACTGCCCCTTGTGCTGGCATTGGGTATCACCCAGAAGAGCCTGGCTCATGGACTTTGAGATTTTCATAATGTTAATAATTCTTCACATATATATGTATGTATCTGTACATGCAACTCTTTAAAAGAATCCACAAATATCCAGACCAAAGAACCAGAAATGTCCCTGGACAATTCAGACTGACTTTTGGTGGTTTTTTTTGCCCTTTCTCCAGCTCTCACAGGCAGAACCGAGCACAATATTTAACTCTAGCATGTGGTGTATTGGATAAGAGTAATATTAATAAATTAAGATTCTTCAAATTCATAGAATCACAGAATTGTCAGGGTTGGAAGGGTCCTCAGGGATCAGCCAGTTCCAAACCCCCTGCCATGGGCAGGGACACCTCACACTACAGCAGGTTGCTCACAGCCACATCCAGCCTGGCTGCAAAAACCTCCAGGCATGAGGCTTCCACCACCTGCCTGGGCAACCTGTGCCAGTCTCTCACCACCCTCACAGGGAACAACTTCTTCCTAACATCCAATCTCAATCTACCTGTTTCTAGTTTTGCTCCATTTCCCCTTCCTATCACTCCCTGACACCCTCAAAAGTCCCTCCCCAGCTTTCTTGTAGCCCGCTTCAGATCCTGGAAGGACACAGGAAGGTCTCCTGGGAGCCTTCTCCAAACTGAACAGCCCCATCTCCTTCAGTCTGTCTCCATAGCAGAGCAGCTCCAGCCCTCTGCTCATCTTCATGGCCCTCCTCTGGACACCTTCCAGCAATTTCCTTAGATATTGGTAAGGCCAAATATTTATGCACAGTACTTGTGCCATTTTGGGTCTCGTGTATTGGTCAATGTGTTACATGTCAGATAGGCAGATAGATAAGTATACTTGTATGTAGATGGATGGACACAGATATCAAAACAGAGATGTAATTGTAAAAAAAGAGAAAACCTTTTAAAAGCCTAAATATATGTGACAGGAAGTGTGAGATGGTTTTAAGACTACAGGTGGACAATGACACATTGCAGCTTCTGTCCTGACTTACCATCTTCATCAGTCAGTATATGCAGAGGTGGACTACGACGGCCCTCCCCCACTGCAGTACTGGCAGACACTTCTACAGTGTATTCTGTGTATTTCTTCAGATCTAAAGAAAGAAGGATTGAACAAACCAGCAGTTTAGTGGGGCCTAATGAAGTTCTTCAATGTAGTTCTGAAGGGCTGAATTGTGCCATCACCTAACAATTATCTGCTTCTTTAGAGCCTGAAATAAGCATTAGGCAAATATGAATTATACCCTCCATGGCCTGTTCCTCCACATTAGGCAGGACACAACAGGCTATTGCTCAGGACAGGTAGCATACAGAATACAGAATTAACCAGGCTGGAAAGTACCTTTGAGCTCATCAAGCCCATCCTCTCACCCAACACCATCTAATCACCTAAACCATGGCACCAAGTGCCTCATCCCGGCTCTTGCTAAACACCTCCAGTGATGGTGACTCCACCACCTCCCATACAGTTTTAAAGACAAGAAGATTCATCTCCAGCCAATTTAACCAATTGATCTACCTCAGTTCCTTCCCAGAACAATCTACAGTTCCCACAAGCCCCAGGTCATTGTATACTGGCCTGTAATGCACAGTGTCAGCAGAGAAGTGTTTATGGCCCTCTGCTCAGTTCCGTTAGTCCTCTGGAGATAGATTGTGTATGTCTGTATGATTCCATTGGGAATGGATGGTGGAGAAAACGATAATTCAATTTCCACAGAGGAGATGTTCCTATAGCTTATGTTTTCTGGTGCAGAATCAGGAACTAGAAGACAAAATTCAGACTCACAGAGGATTTTGGTCAGTTTTGTTGGTTTGTGAAGCCTTCTCTTCAACTGGATCAAATGAAACACACTGGAGGCATCTTTACTTTTATCCTAGTTTTTGTACAAACTCAACTTTAAAAGAGGCTGGATTGGAAGGTCAAAGCCACATGGCAGGCTATAACAACAGTAGGGTCATCTAAAACAACAACAGTGGGGTCACTTAAAACAACCCAAAAAATCATGGAAATCATGGAAATCATCTTAACATGTTACATAAAAAAGAATCCCACAGCAAGATCTGGAGCATGATGCTAAGCTTTCCTTCTGACACTCCATAACTATCACTGCAATCCTTCAAATTAGCTGTTGTTAGGAAATGGGCCATGTTCTACTGCCATAATTAACTCTTTTTATCAGCAAGCTGCATTTTCTTCCTTTCCCCTGGGTGAGCTATACCAACTGTATGAGTACTTGCATGGAAAACCAAAGAGAGTCTAAGACATTGCTGTGTGACTCCTCAAAGCATTTCCCCCTCTTGGAAGGTTGGCTGCTGGGGCTCAGGGCCACCTTAGCAGTAACACAGCCAAGGGCTGCCTCCTCCTCGCTGGTGACACTCTCCGAGGCAATGCTGCAGTGACACCACAGCCAGGGCTGACCAGAGCTGTTCCCCAGGAGCTGCTTTCAGCTAGTGCCCTCTCACTTTTCCCTGTCTGAGCTACAGCTCCTGCTGCATCACATCCAAGGCTGTGGCTGACCATGGACCCGCTGATCTGCGGGCTGATGCCTCAGCTTGGCCACATCACCACAGAGCCGCTCAGCAACCACTGGGTTTCCGCTGCCTTGGTTAGTGTCACTGAACTTGCTAAATCACTTTATTGGCTATAAGCTCAGACCTGGCTCATCAACATCTGTTTGTCCATCCCCAAACATTAAACAAGTATGCTTTTCAATACCTAAAATTGGAGTGATGGCATAGTATGTCCTGTTCAGGAGATCACAATCATGCGGTGGTAACAAAATTCGCCCAGAAGGCCAAGTAAAGACATGGGCATGGCTCTCTTTTAGAATGCCCTAAATGTTCTTATAAATGTACTGACACTCTGCAATATCCAGAAAGGTCATAAATGTCTTGAGAGGCAGTGAAACCAGCCATAATTCTGCCTAATTTCATGGTGGAATAGTAACAGAGAACTCCCAAGAGCTCTCCAAGCAAACCAATCTGTTAATAGGTTGTGTTTCACTCAAAATGCTCTGTTCTCATCTTAAGAGCTTCCCTTGGTTTTCTTCTTCTTATCTCAGAGGACATTTTTGCAGCTTCTCATCTGTGTCACAGGCAGCTGGAATTCAAATTTTGGTTCTGAGAATGAGGGGAGTTGTCACTGAGAAAGAGCTAACTGCCTTAAAATACAACTGAGGCAAAAGGTGGGTGTCTAAGTTAAATGTGGCAATTAAAAATACTATGTCTAAGGACTTTGTGTCAGTTGGGCAGTGCTCACACACCTATTGTACTGGACAAAAAGAAATCCTCAAAGGTAGTACAGTGTCTTGGCAAAGATATCTTGGTGCTTCTATAATGACTACTGTTTGAGTCCCCATTCTTTAACAGTTTGACTGGTTGAGCAGACCTAGATCACAACTACTTCACGGGGGGAGGGGGGGGGGGAGGGAAATGATTTCAGAAGCAAGGAGGAGCAGGAATTCATTGTGAATCCATTTGCATCTTAATCAATGAGCCAGAGCATCTCCCTGCCCCTTTTGAGAGATGTAGGTATAGACATGGCTTTCTTTACTGAGAAAAATGGGATAAACAGAGCAGGTTCAGTTCCAGGACTAGCTCCAGGGACAGATGAAACAGGTAGTTGTCTGGGGTAGCAAACTGGTGAAGGTTCCCCCCAAAAAGATGATCATCATACCAGTACTACCTGGATGTGGCAGAGTCCTGAAGGAAATTAGCCTTTACATCTGCCTCCCCAGCCACCTTTCATTCCTGAGTCTACAGACCAACCCAGGTATCTATTTCTCCATGTAACCCATAATCCTCAGTTTTCAATCCAGTACATCCACTACACGTTTAATGCCCCTCTGTCAAGGTTTTAGATTCCCTTCCTTATTTTGTCCTACCTTACAGCTACTTCTTCATTTCAAGTCTCTTCTCCTGCCTCATTACACTCCTAATGCTCATCCTTCCCAGTCCTCACTTACTAAATTTACTTTCGTCTCTTGGAACAACTCAATCTACTCTAACCCTCTGCTATTTTGTTTGAGCTGTACCTGCTCCAAAATATTTCTAGTAAAATAAGCAACTTTACCTGCTACAATTCATTTCTCTATGAATTCGGGGGTTGGGGGGGGGGGTGGGGGGGAGGAGGTTAACCTTTAGGATTGAATTCTTACAACATTTCCATTCATAACTTGAATTCAAAAGCACTATTTTCCTACCCCCAAAAATGTACTTTCCTATAAGACACAAAGAATCTTCAAGGACAAAGAGTGAAATAGATGAATCCCCTCAGGCATAAAACTTCCCACTGTTTCCTTTACTTCTTTACCTTCTTTACTTTTTCCTTACTTTTGCTTTGTATATAAGGTGGGGGGGAACAGGGCTCAACCTCACTGCTTTTCAGAGCAAACACACACTTTTACAGTTAATTCAGCTGATCTCCTGGGCATCAAAGATCAACAACAGGCAACTGACTGTGGAAAATTTACCATTTTTAAAAGCTGCTGGATACTCACCAGTCTCAAAAGTTCTCACCAGAAGTGGAAGAGATGACTGATTCCCATGGCCAAGTCTGGTGAATGCCCTTACAGTGATGTTGTAGAGAGTATATGGCTTCATTTCACTTAGTGATATGCTTGGGGATGAGGCATTTTTAATGAACAAATCATTGGAATCACTGTAGAGAACTTCATAGTGAGTTATGAGACCATTAGGTTGCTCAGGAGGTAACCATCTTAGATTTATTTCTGTTGCAGTTACATTTATTAGCTCTAAGTTTCGAGGCGGGGAGCCTGGTTCTGGAACACAGAAATAAAAGGGGGGAAAAAACCACATAACAAAACCAACCAACCAACCTGAGACTTTCAATCAACTGAATACAAGACTGAGCTCATAAGCCTATTGGACACTAACATTTAGATTAGCTAACTGTACCAAAAGGCTACACTCATTCACTCATTCATTCACGCACTCACTCACTCACTCACTCTCCACCATTCTTAAAGCCTTACCACTTCTGATCTCAGTTAATTTCTCTGTGTATCCTTTTCCACTCACAAACCGAGCAGGTTTTGCACACCAGTCACTAACTTTTCTGGAATGTCTTTTCTCAGCCACTTATAAATCATCTCAAAACTGCTTTTATGAAGGAAAGAAACCTCCTCTCCCTACTTCTCTCATCCAGACTGATCCTCCAGGTCCTCTCCCTGCTTTCCTCCAATGCAAGTTCGTTATTTAGCTCTGTGCCAAGCCTTGTGAGGAGAGGCTGAGGGAGCTGGGGTTACTGGAGAAGAGGAGGCTCAGGGGAGAACTCACTGCTCTCTGCAACTACCTGAAGAGAGGTTGTAGCCAGGTGGGGGTTGGTCTCTTCTCCCAGACAACCAGCACCAGAACAAGAGGACACAGTCTCAAGCTGCACCAGGGGAGGTTTAGGTTGGAGGTGAGGAGGAAGTCCTTCATAGAAAGAGTAATTGCCCATTGGAATGTGCTGCCCAGGAAGGTGGTGGAGTCACCATCCCTGGAGGTCTTTAGGAAGAGACTTGATGGGGTGCTTGGTGCCATGGTTTAGTTGATCAGATGGTGTTGGGTGATAGGTTGGGCTTGATGATCTCAAAGGTCTTTTCCAACCTGGTCTATTCTATTCTATTCTATTCTATTCTATTCTATTCTATTCTATTCTATTCTATTCTATTCCATTCCATTCCATTCCATTCCATTCCATTCCATTCCATTCCATTCCATTCCATTCCATTCCATTCCATTCCATTTGCTTCCAAAACCACCCATTTTATTTCATTCAGCCAGCCACTGAACCAAGGAAAGGACTGCATGCACTGTAACTAAATTACAGTATCACAGTAGCACTAAGGTTAGAAGAGACCTTGAGGATCATCGAGTCCAACCTGTCACCACAGACCTCATGACTAGACCATGGCACCAAGTGCCACATCCAATCTCCTCTTGAACACCTCCAGGGATGGTGACTCCACCACCTCCCTTTATTATTTTATGATGCAGTTGCTAATTGATGACCATGAAAACCCCAGTGCAAATCTCACAGGCACTGGTGGGAAGGTCATGCATAAGAGCAAGCCCAACTCTGGCACAGTGAGCTCCCTGCATCTCCTGGCAATGTATGAGTTGATGTGACTTCAGAAGAGCTAATAATGTGTGGAAGTATTACAGGAGTGAGTGGGCTGCACTTAGGAATCATACCAACCCTGAATGTCAGCCTTGATTCCTCTGAAAGTTTCATCACCCCTGCAATAACTTTAACACTTTGAAGAGTGTGCTAGGAAGCCAGGATGACATGATTCAGCTTGTGTACAAATCCAGGTACTTCCAGACTTTTCATGTTTTGTGTTTTTTGGGTAGTTTTTGTTTTGTCCTACAGGTCTCCCAAACCACTTTCCTTCCTGATTTCGGAGCCTTGCGAATAAAAAGTATTAACTGTGACAGATCACTGCTCTCTGGATGACAAAACTGCCCACCTGGGTATTTCTCATGAGAAGAAGCTTAATCTTCAGCCAAAATGCATTCTGCAGTTTATCTGAGGTGGTAAAACATGTAAGTGCTGCAGCTTAGTATCTTTCATCCTAACATGTTATCCAGGACAGATGTGGTGGATGTGTCCTTTGGAAGTATTTCTCTTTTCAATAGGCTAACAAGATGTCATTCTTATGTCAGCCAAATTCTTCTCCTGAGGTACCTCAGGAAAACCAAGGAACAACAGCAAGAAGAACACAAGAGCACCAGTCTGCACTTGCAGCCCAGAAAGCAAATCACATCCTGGGCTCCAGCAAGAGAAGCATAGCCGGCAGGTGATTCTCCCCCTCTGCTCCACTCTGCTGAGACCCAACCTGGAGCACTGTGTCCAGGTCTGGAGCCTCAGTTCCAGGAAAGATCTGGAGGTGCTGGAAGGTGTCCAGAGAAGGGCCACGAGGATGAGCAGAGGGCTGGAGCTGCTCTGCTATGGAGACAGACTGAGAGAGTTGGGGCTGTTCAGTCTGCAGAAGGCTCCCAGGAGACCTTGTGGCCTTCCAGGATCTGAAGGGGGCTACAAGAAAGCTGGGGTCTTTTTAGCGTGTCTTTTTAGAGGGACTTTTGAGGGTGTCAGCGAGTGATAGGACTGGGAGGAATGGAGCAAAACTAGAAATGGGTAGATTGAGATTGGATGTTAGGAAGAAGTTGTTCCCCATGAGGGTGGTGAGAGACTGGTACAGGTTGCCCAGGGAGGTGGTAGAAGTCACTTCCCTGGAGGTTTTGGATGCTAGGCTGAGCAACCTGCTGTAGTATGAGGTGTCCCCACCCATGGCAGGGGGGTGAAACTAGGTGATTCTTGAGGTCCCTTCCAGCCCTAACAATTCTGTGATTCTATGATTTCTAGCATTTACCTAAAACCAGGCTGGCCAAAGTCACTGACTGATAGACAGCTAATAATTTCAACAAACACTGATTCCATTTCTACACTCTCTTCCCCTCCATAGGTCTGTGTCCAGTCTTCTGAAGAAGCACAAACTTCAATGCAGAAGCCAAACAATCATTGCAAGAATGTATTTACCATCTTCAGGGGTTGTCACAAACACATCATTCTCTTCAGACAAGGCACTTTCTCCAATTATGGTAGAGGCTGCCACTCTCATCTTATAGTTTGTGTACTTTTTTAAACCTGAAGAGATTAAACACAAGAAAAAAAAACTTGACTTCTTAAATACATCTTTTTCCTCACAGCTATTTATAAAATTATAAAGATCATTACTGTCCCAAGAGGGTTTGATGCACATTTCTTACTTAGAGGACAGAATATGTATCCTACTGCTTAGCTGGGGAGACCCAAAGAAGCACTCAGAGAAATGAACAGATACTGAAAGTAGTCACCAAGCTGCAGTGATAGAAACAGTTTTATTCATTTGTTCATCAAAATGGAGAATGTGCATGTGTACATCCAGAGATGGGAAGCTGGCCAGGAGCAGGCAGTGTGAGCTTGCAGCACAGAAGGCAAATCACAGCCTGGGCTGCATCCAAAGCAGCACTGCCAGCAGAGCCAGAGAGGTGATTCTGCCACTTTGCTCTGCTCTGCTGAGACCTCACCTGGAGTGCTGTGTGCAGGTCTGGAGCCCTCAATATAGGAAGGACATGGACCTGAAGGAGATGGTCCAGAGGAGGGCCATGAGAATGATGAGGGGGTTGGAGCAGCCCTGCTATGAGGACAGGCTGAGGGTGTTGGGGGTGTTCAGCCTGGAGAAGAGGAGGCTCCAGGCAGACCTAAGAGCAGCCTGCTAGTACCTGAAGGGGGCTACAGGAAGGCTGCAGAGAGACTGTTTGCAAAGGCCTGCAGGGACAGGACCAGGGTCAATGGCTTCAAAGTAGAGCAGAGCAGATTTAGATTGGATGTTAGGAACAACTTTTTTACTATGAGGGTTGTGGAAGACTGGCACAGGCTTGAGTCTCCTTCCCTGGAGATCATCAAGGTGAGGCTGGAGGAGGCCCTGGGCAGCCTGATCTAGTTGGGGATGTCCCTGCTGACTGCAGGGAGGTTGATCTGGATGAGCTCTGGAGGTCTCTTCGGCCCCAGACCATTCTTTTTCTTGTATATGCATCATTCCGATTAGCATAAGTTCCTGAAGCACCATGAGGAATGCATCTTAGGCAATTACTATACAGAATTGTCACCTTGAAAGAATTATTAATATTGGACAAATACTGTCAACTCTGAAAAAAAAGAAGAATAGGAAGATTTTCCCACATGGAAAGAAAAGGCTGAGGATAACCTTCCAAGGAGAAATCTGTTTTACAAGTGACCACTCAGGACATTTCACAAGTCATTGCTCATCTATCCCAGGCCTCTCTTCCTACCTCACATTCCCCAGATCCCCACCCACAGCTGACAGGACTGTTAGGAGTCTCACAGCCTTGCCTTTCCATGCAGTTGTGCTGCCTGTGTGTGGATGTGTAGAGATGAAGGAGCTCTGGCTCACCTGCCCTGCAGATAACTACACTGCAGGACGCTGGAGGAAATAATTTTGCAGAATGCATTTGCAAGTGGTGGTTGTTTTTAAATCAAACATCACTGTACCTCTCAGAAGCAAGCTGTTGTTTGAAGTTGTCATCTGGAAAGTCCTTTTTGTATCCAGCTCCATTGCATAAACAGTGTAATGAGTGATTCTCCCATTAGGATTTGCTGGAGGATCCCAATACAGCAAAACAGAGGAGGAACTAACATTCTTGTAAGCTATATTTTGTACTGAGCTTGGAACTTAAATGAAAACAGGGGGGGGGGGAAATTAAATAGAGCAGTAAATAAGTTATTAAAAATCATTAAAATGTTCAGTGAAGAAAACACAAGTAACTTATGCTAATTTGGATAATATCAGTGTTACAACCTGTTACCTTGCTCATGTGTCTTGACTGTAAGAATTGCTGGTTGGCCTTCTCCAACAGCAGTGAAAGCAGACACACTGATCGTGTAGTCTGTGAAAGGTGTGAGGCCACTTATAACATAAACCAGTTCTTCAGCTAAAATATCCATTGTATACTGATTTTCTGTGAAGAAATGGAGAGATAAAGTTACTTATAAGTTCCCTTCCCCCCCACCCAGCCCCTTTTGCACTCTAAACTGAATTTGGCACTGTGACCTGCAGCTATTTTATTGCAAAAGAACACTCATACAACAGAATAAACTCATACAACACTCATACAACAGAATAAAGAAAAGTTGACACTCTGCCCTTTAATTCATTGAAGGAGAGGCCGTTATAGATGTGTGCTCCTAGCTACCATAGACAGGTTGGTCTTGGTGAAAGAATGGACAGGCAAGAAATAACCTTGTAAGGGTTTAGGTACTGAAAGCTAGCTCAAATAATTGAGAGAAATCCCCTAGCAACTAAGAAAAGGAATATTTGTATCTCACAGGATCACAGATATTAGGGGTTGGAAGGGACCTCCAGGGATCATCGAGTCCAACTTTCCCCTGCCAGAGCAGGACCACAGAATCCAGCACAGGTCACACAGGAATGCATCCGGATGGGGCTGGAAAGTCTCCAGAGAAGGAGACTCCACAACCTCTCTGGGCAGCCTGCTCCAGAGCTCCCAGTGAAGAAATTCCTCCTTGTGTTGAGATGGAACCTCCTGTGTGGTAGTTTATGTCCATTACCCCTTGTCCTGTATGGCTCTGGCTCTTCAGTGACTTCAGAACCATGGCTCCTAGGTTAATAGAGTTTTCAGGGTTGGTTTTTTTTAGTTTAGTTTTGGCTTTTTGTGTTTTGTTTTGGAACTTTCTTTGGGTTTGGGTTTTTGTTGTTTGTGGTTTTTTTTCAGGGTGGGGTTGTGGTTTTTTGTTGGTTGGTTTGTTTTGGTTTGGGATTCTTTGTTTGTTTGTTTTTTCATTGAGAAAAACAGATTCACTCCCCCTTGCCCTTCCCTTGATGGTGCTATAACAATTATGCTTGAAATATCTCCCCCCCCATGGATCCTTTCATAACAGTGTTTTTAGGAGAAGAGTTGCAGTCAGCAGAGTGAGGAAGTCACACACATCCACAAAGAGGTTTTGGAGTGTCTGCAATCAAGTTCTGTGTCACCTCGGTCTCTCTGTGCTAGCCAAAATGTTTGGTTATAAGGCAGCCATCGTGCCACTGCAACACAAAGAAGTGTGGCTGCTTCACAGAGCCGAGTAGAAGGCTCAGAGCTTGGTGAGACCAGCATTAAAGTGAGAGCATCTAAAACCCACCAGACCCTGTTGAAAATTTGCCTGTCAACAGCTTCAACTACTGTAATAACAACTACAGAACAATACTCATATGCCAGACTGCAACAGATGGAGCCTTCACTTTTTCAGCAACTCAGATATCTTTTAGCAGCTCCATGCCTCAAACCAAATGAGGCTGTAAAAAAGAAGATTCATGTTTAAAACATGGCCATTTAAAGCACTGTCTGTTTTTTCCCCCTGTACAAGAAGGAAGATTCCCCAGGATTAAAATTAACACAGAAAACATCACTGTGATTTAAAGTCATGGACTGAACTCTGGCTTTAGGTCCTGGCACATATGGAGGAATTCAGCGTCTTTAGTTAAGAATTAAAACAAGACAAGAAAGAAAAAACAACGTTGACTTTCTCCCCACCACTCAAAACTCAGTGTAAAAATGTGGAGTGGTATTTTAAGTCCCTGTCTGTCAAGTGAGACCTGCTTAATGGTTTGTAAATATCCATACTTGGTAAAGAAACACTGCTCCATTGATAGTGCAGAACAAGTGTACACGCTAATGACAGCACCATGGCAAGGGGTCATCTCCACCTGTTTGTCACCCATATAGCAAAGTTGTAACTTTTTGACCTATTTACCTTCCCTGACATTTGGAAACCTATTAGTCAAAAGGCTTAGAGAAATCAAGGTCTCTGAAGGGCTCGGGGATATGTTAATCCCTGACAATCACACCTGCTTTGGCAACTGTAATAACTGATTGTCTATGCAGCTTGGCTGATGGCTTTCGGGTGCCCCTTTCACTAGGAAGAAGGTCAGCTGGGTGACGAGGGGGCTAGCTCCTGCCTGTGTGGCATTCCCATTTGCTTCAGAAGGTTATTTGGTAGTGGAAAAGAAAAAAAAAAAGAAGAAGAAAAATAAAAAATGTGACTCCAGCAAATGACCCATTCATAATCTGCTTGAGGCATGTGCTAAAGATCCTATCTAGGCCAGCGATGGGGCTCCTGCAGGACAAAAGGGGCAGGTAGGAAAGGATCCGAAAATATCTTACCCGAAGCAGAATGTGATTCTGCACCTCCGTTTACAGCAGGCAAATTACCCCCTGGTACACTTGTAAACTTCACTGGGGGAGTTGTCTGCCTGCTGGGAAACATTTCAGCTGAACCTTCGTATAAGTCATCGGCTGCTTCCACCGAATTCCAGGCGGGAGAAGGTTGGACGTTGTCGTTTATCACGAAGGGCTCCAAAGAATCAATCAAATACTAAAGAATTAGAAGTATTGAAACAGATCACCAGACCTGGTCATCATTAAATTATTGACATTCATAGAGAATAGAGAAATAGGGCTTGCATATGTGAGCATATATACACACTATATAAATATATGTATGTGTGTGTGTATGTGTATTTATATATATGTGTGTGTGTGTATTTATATATATGTATATACAGATGTATAAATGTATATATATATTTATATATATATATAAAAATGTATAAATATATATATAAATGTATTTATATATATATAAATGTGTATTAAAAACACACACACACATATATATATATATAAATGTTGACATGCAAACATTATCTTGCATTACAACCACAATAAGCTTTGCAACATACAGCATTTCTCATTGAAAGCCCAGCTGCCGGTAGCCTATAACCTTCTACCCACTCTCTTTGGTTAAACAAACAACACATTCCTCTTTTCAAATGTCTCAGAATGACAGGTTGACCAGATCACTGAGAGAGAAGGAGGGGAGAAGGAGAAAAACAGAAAGAAAGGGGAGAGGGGAAAATAGAGTGTGTGTGTGTGCAGGTAAGAGAGATGGAAGTCTGTGGCAGTTTTAGGCTGATGCCTAGGAAAATTTCCCACAGATTGAAAAGTGGTAGAATGTAAATGAATTACCAGTGGATGGATAAAGGGAAAGTAATGATAAGGTCTAAATAATCTCACTGATCTGGTAACTAACAGAAAGTTAGTTGTATAAACTCACTCTTGCCTCTCTTCACTTTCTTTGCTCTAGCAGATACCAGCTGGCAGCTTTTGCTTGGCTGTTGCTGTCTTTGGCTGCGTTCTTGTTGTGGCTAAGTACTAGCAAGCTGCCATCTGCTCTTCTCTTTCTCTTGTATAGGGTGGGAAAAGGGAGCAGGGAAGGGTAAGCTGTTGGCAACCCCCTGGTTTTGTCCAGGGGGGTTCTTGTGCTGTTTATAAATTGTAAATCTATGTAAATATTGCACATTCTGTACATATCCATTGCACTTCCTATTCTTAGGTTGTAGTTGTGCTTGTAAATAGAGCTTCATTTGCTTTCCAACTGAGCTGCTCTGGCAATTTCATTTTGGGGAGGGGTGGTGGTGGGGTGGTGGTGGTAATTTCAACCTTCAACTTCCAAAGGATAGAAGGGGCAGATGTCAAATGTTGGAACGAGATGGCGGCAGATACAAGGGGAGCAAGAAGTGCAAAGAGATTGGGGTGCAGGGGGAGCAGAAGACAAAAGAGAGAGAGGCTAGAGTGCAGGTACAAAATGAAGTGCAAGCACCACATCATTATGCTCCTTTGGAATCTGGCACTAAATCCAGGACTCTGGTGTTTCTAAATTTTTCTGCTGTCACCTGTGAACACTCCCCACTCACACACAGGCTCTCCACTGCCAGAAAGAGATACTTTAAGAGTGGTGTAACTAATACACATTAGCTCTCTCCCTATAGACTCTGTGTGGAGAGAGGGTAAAACAGCTTCTTTACTGCTTGAACTAGGGGGTGATTAACCACGGGCAGAGATACAACATAGATTTCTCCTAAGTATGTCCAGCAGATCAAGGGAGGTTCTCCTCCCTCTCTACACTGCCCTGCTGAGATCTCATCTAGAGTACTGCGTTCAGTTTAGGGCTCCCCTGCTGGGAGGGTCCAGCAGAGGGCTATGAGGATGCTGAAGTGACTGGAGCACTGCCTGGTGAGGAGAGGCTGAGGGACCTCGGGCTGATCAGTGTGGAGAGGAGAAGACTGAGAGGGGATTTAATAAGTGTTTATAAATATCTCAGGGCTACGAGTTAGGAGGGAGGGGACAGGCTCTGCTCACTTGCTCCCTGTGACAGTACAAGGAGCAATGGATGTAAGCTGCAGCACAGGAGGTTCCACCTCAACACAAGGGAGAACTTCTTTACTGTAAAGGTCACAGAGCCCTGGAGCAGGCTGCCCAGAGAGGTTGTGGAGTCTCCTTCTCTGGAGACATTCAAGGCCTGTCTGGGTGCATTCCTCTGTGACCTGAGCTAGATTGTATGGTCCTGCTCTGGAAGAGGGGTTTGACTCAATGATCTCTTTGAGTCCCTTCCAACCCTTTAACATCCTGTAAGTACCAAGAGGTGGAAGCTCTATATGTCTCATCTTCCTCAGCATTTCACAGAAAAATAGTAACCCAGGTGAAAATGCTGCTTCTGAGGCTTTCCCACATCTAAGGCAACATCTTTTTGCTGCCACTAGGTACTGAGTACTGCCAGCATTCTGGATCTGAGTGCTCGAATCCTGTAAGCATGGGTCAATGGGGCTCTAAATAAAGTGGTGTTTATTATGATTCATTTAGAGTTTTAATTAGAAAATTACATCTAATAAACTATAACAAAGCAGCAATGATGCTACACTAAGAACTCAGAAATTAGGAAATCCCATAATTAAAACATGCCTGTGCAGGCAGTTTTCAACATTCTGTGTCTGCACAGAAAGATACAATCTTTAATTATAGAGCTGTATACTGTCATTCTCCAAGGATGCCTGCCTGCTTTAATGAGTGGATCCTTATCCTTATGGCTTTTTTCCCCCCTTATTCCTCATTTAATGTTTGGCTCCAGGGCTCTAACTAATGTTTACCATTCCACTTGAAAGTTAAGTCCTTCATTGCTCTCTGGATCAAAAGCCTAGATTCTGTGTCAGATTCAGAGAAAACATGCACTTTTCTAAAATAAAGGGGGAAAAAAAAAGGAATTATGCAAACTTAGTGCACCTATGTCCAACATTCAGATCAGAAAGCACTGATTCTTGAATCACAGAATGCCAGGGGCTGAAAGGGACCTCAAAAGCTCATTCAATCCAAAGCCCCTGCCAGAGCAGGATTGCCCAGACCAGATCACACAGGAGCACTCCCCTAATCATCTTTGTGGCTCTGTGCTGGACTCTCTCTAGTATCTCCCTGTCACTCTTGAACCAAGGGGCCCAGGACTGGACACAATACTCCAGAGGTGGCCTCACCAGGGCAGAGTAGAGAGGGAGGAGAACCTCTTTTGTCTTACTCACCACAGCCCTTCTAATCCACCCCAGGATGCCATTGGCCTTCCTGGCCACAAGAGCACATTGCTGGCTCATGGTCAACCTCTCATCCACTGGGACCCCCAGGTCCTTTTCCCCTTCACTTGTCTCCAGCAGCTCAGTCCCCAACCCATCCTGCTCCACGGGATTGTTCTTTCCCAGGTGCAAGACTCTACCCTTGCCCTTGCTGAATTTCATTCCATTTCCCCCTGCTCAGCTCTCAGCCTGTCTCAGTCTGGCTGAATGGCAGCACAACCCTCCTGTGTCAGCCACTCCACCCAGTTTGTGTCCTCAGCAAACTTGCTGCCAGTGCTCTCTGTGCCCTCATCCAGGTCATTGGTGAATATATTGAACAGAACTGGTACTGACCCCTGAGGGTCCACTGGACAGAGGCCTCCAACTAGACTCTGCCCCACTGACCACAACTCTCTGACTTCCTTCCTTCTGCCGGTTCCCATCCACCTCACTACCTGATCATCCATACCACACTGCCTCAGCTTAGCTGTGAGGATGCTGTGGGAGATGGTGTCAACCCTTAAATAAGCCTTTGGGACCTTCTGTTGAATTTACTTTTTCATAGGAGTTTGCCTGAGGGGCCATGCATCAATCTAAAACTCTATTCATGCTATTAGGTCAGGCTGTATTATAAAGAACTCAAAGGCTAGAAAGGATAACACCATGGGCTATGGCTTCCTCCCTTCAGTAGCTAAGACAGTATGGATAATTCTACCAGAACAATTTCTTGTTTCTATGTTGTGGACAGAAGGTAAGGTGAGGAAGGTGGCATTCAAAAGCCCTGATCACTCATCTGTAGTGGATAATTCTATATTCTGTACCTATTGAATAAGGCAGAGAAGATAAGAAAGCTGAATGAAAAAAAAACCCCAAACAACCCAATACCTTATTTTTCCCTTGAAGAATTGTGTTTTCCAGAGTCTCCTCTGTTTGCTGCACGAGTACTTTAACCCTGTACTGGGTGATTATTCCGTTTGGTTGCTGTGGCTTTCTCCATATGATTTTTATTTGTGTGGCTTCCACTTCTGCTAGATGTAAATCTGAGACAGCACCTGGGACTAAATATTTGACAAGAAACTTGATTTAATTGCAAGCCTCTGATTACTGCAAACTTTTTCAGCACTGTGTACAAAGTAAAACAGACAATCTAATCAAATGTCACATCAGAGACTCATAGAATTCTTAGGGTTGAAAGGGACCTCAAGGATCATCCAGTTCCAACCCCACTGCCATGGCCAGGGACACCTCACAATAGATCAAGTTGCTCAAAGCCACATCCAGCCTGGCCTGAAAAACCTCCAGGCATGAGGCTTCCACCACCTCCCTGGGCAACCTGTGCCAGTCTCTCACCACCCTCATGGGGAACAACTTCTTCCTCACATCCAATCTCAATCTACCTGTTTCTAGTTTTGCTCCATTCCCCCCAGTCCTGTCACTCCCTGACACCCTCAAAAGTCCCTCCCCAGCTTTCTTGGAGCCCCCTTCAGATACTGGAAGGGCTCCTGGGAGCCTTCTCTCCTCCAGACTGAACAGCCCCAACTCCCTCAGTCTGTCTCCCTAGCAGAGCATCTCCAGCCCTCTGCTCATCCTCGTGGCCCTTCTCTGGACACCTTCCAGCACCTCCAGATCCTTCCTGGAACAGAGGCTCCAGAACTGGACACAATGCTCCAGGCTGGGTCTCGGCAGAGTGGAGCAGAGGGGGAGAATCACCTGCCTCAACCTGCTGGCCACACTTCTCTTGCTGCAGCCCAGGCTCTGCTTGGCTTTCTGGGCTGCAAGTGCTCCCTGCTGGCTCCTGTTGAGCTTCTCCTCCACCAGCACCCCCAAGGCCTTTTCTTCAGGTTTGCTCACAAGCCAGTCCCTGCCCAGCCTATATTGGTGCCTGGGATTGCCCTGAAACAGCTGCAGGACCTTGCACTTGGTCTTCTTGATCCTCTGTGCAGCTGGAGAGTTACTTCAGGTGTTGGGATTTTTAATTAGCAAACAAACTACAGTTCTAAAAATATGCACACCTTTTTTTGGACATAGATGGCACATGTATGACTATGGTCAGATCCTCAGATCATGTCCATCAAGATAGCTCCACTGAAGTCAGTGCCAGCATGGCTGGCTATCTCTTTGCTAGCTACCTGGGTGGAATCTTAAGTATATTGAAAATGAAATCTTAGCACTAAATACCTCAAACCCCAAATATATGAAAGTGAAGAAAATGTAGTTTCAAAATCAAAAGAGAGCATGGGAGGGAGAGAGAGGCTGTCAGAATCTGTCAGGATGGGTGCAAGCAAGAAACAGCAGCCCATAGTTTTAGTGCATAGCTGAAAAGTGCACATCAAACAGTGTTCCAGTTTGGAGTGGGACAAATTGCTCCATTGCTCCCAAAGGGGCAACAGAATAAGGCTCACACCAATGGATTGGATAGCAATGGAAAGTTTCAATGGAAAAGCAATTCATGTACTACACAAACTACAAAGCATAGTGGTGAGCACAGCAAAGCCTACAAAGCTCAGCGAAATCCCCAGTCTAAACTTAACACACAAGCTCCTTCACACCAGATCAAACCCCCAGCACTTCCCTTCTCTCCACCTGGGGTTCACCAAAGACCCCAGGGCTCTTTCTTCGCCCACCTGGCTACAACCTCCCTTCAGGGAGTTGTAGAGAGATAAGGTCTCTGGTACAGGTGGCTCCATCAGAGACGGGAGGGGTGCTTGGATTTGGTGAAAATTAGACAAACAAGAAGTTTAATAACGACGCTGGGGCTGCACCGGCCAGCCATGGGGAATCCTGCGCTCTTCTTTCTTTTCCACTTGCTGCCATCTCACGGCGAACGGAGAGGTCTGCAGCTCAATTACAGTACCCGAACGCAACTACTTGCTTCCAGGTAAGAACTACAATCCTGCCACAATCTCTGGAGGCTTCTGGTAGCAAGCAAATTTAGTGATCGTGGGATATACTGCACACAAATAGATTAATCAGTTGGCAAAATAAATGTTACCCAATGAGCTTTTTATCCCTGTCTTGGGAAACTCTTACTAACACACTTGGGGTTTGGTTTGTTGTTTTGTTCTGTTTTTCATTAGCAAAGTATTTATAGAATCACAGAACCAACCAGGTTGGAAAAACTCTTAGAGAACATCAAGTCCAACCTATCACCTAATGCCTAACACCTCCTGACAGCTAAACCATGGCTCCAAGTGCCACATCCAAGCCTTTTTGAACACCTCCAGGGATGGTGACTTCACCACCTCCTTGGGCAGCACATTCCAATGGCCAATTACTCTTGCTGGGAAGAACTTTCTCTTCATCTCCAGCCTAAAGCTCCCCTGGCACAGCTGGAGACTGTGTCCTCTTGTTTTGGTGCTGGTTGCCTGGCAGAAGAGACCAACCCCTGCCTGGCTACGACCTCCCTTCAGGGAGTTGTAGAGAGCAATAAGGTCTCCCCTGAGCCTCCTCTTCTCCAAGCTAAGCAACCCCAGCTCCCTCTCCTCACAGGGCTGTGCTCCAGACCTCTCCCCAGCCTCGTTGCCGTTCTATGGACATATTCAAGAGTCTCAATGTCCTTCTTAAACTGAGGAGCCCAGAACTGGACACAGGTCTCAAGGTGTGGCCTAACCAGTGCTGAGCACAGGGGCAGAATGAGTTCCCTGCTCCTGCTCGCCACACTGTTCCTGATGCAGGCCAGGATGCCATTGGCCTTCTTGGCCACCTGGGCACACTGCTGGCTCATGTTCAGCTGCTGTCAACCAGTACCCTCAGGTCCCTTTCTGCCTGGCTGCTCTCCAGCCACTCTGACCCCAGCCTGTAGCACTGCATGGGGTTGTTGTGGGCGGTGTGTGGAACCTGGCCCTTGTACTTGTTGAATGCCATCCTGTTGGACTCTCCCATCTGTCCAGCCTGTCAAGGTCCCTCGGCAGAGCTCTCCTACCCTCTAACAGACCAACTCCTGTCTCCAACTTAGTGTCATCTGCAAACTTACTGATGATGGACTGAATTTAAAAGACCCTGAAGAGAGTAGTGAAAGCTATTAGCATGCACAGCCCATTCACCTCATTTCTGTATGCTCACTTACCATCTGCAGGAGTGAAAACAGTAAGGTTAGTCTTTGGCCCAACTCCAGCACTCGTCTCAGCACTGACATACACATCATAGGTGGTAAAAGGCACGAGGTTACTAAATACAAACTTCTGATCTTTTGTACTGTTTTCCAGAATGTGCCCTGGAATGAAAAATGAAGAGGTTCTATCTCAAAAATGAGAACAGTCTGCAGCTGCTTTCCAAGATGGTCAACAATGAAAAGCCAAATTTATTTGTTAAAAAACCCCTAATTTGGCACCAACTTCATTGGAAGTAATGCTGAATATCTGGGGGGAAAAAAAAACGTGAAAACAGGTAAGCAACTAAAAAAGCCACCTCAGGAAAGTTTGGGGTTCAAGAGGAAGGGGTTTTCTTTGTTTCTAAATTAATTGCAATTGCTTTTCCTATGTGGTGCAATTAGTATACAGTTCATTAACTTCTGACTTAGCTACAGGCAGTTACATACCTCTCCTGTGAGGACAGGATGAGGGAGTTTGGGTTGTTCAGCCCAGAGAAGAGAAGGCTCCAGAGAGACCTAATAGAGACTTCCCAGTACCTGAAGGGGACCTACACGAAGGCTGCAGAGGGACTGTTTACAAAGGCCTGCAGTGACAGGATGAGGGGCAATGGTTTGAAATGAGAGAAGAGCAGATTTAGATTGGATGTTAAGAGGAAGTTCCTTACTGTGAGGGTAGTGGAACAATGCAACAGGGTGCCAAGGGAGGTGGTTGAGGACCCATCCTTGGAGATACTCAAGGTGAGGCTCAGCAGGGCTCTGGGCAACCTGGTCTGGTGAAGGATGTCCCTGCTCACTGCAGGGAGTTTAGACTAGATGACCTTTGGAGGTCCCTTCCAACTCAAACTATTCTATGATTCTATGTCTGAGTTAGAAAAAAACCAACAAAACCATCACAACAGACTCACAGAGTTGATTGCACATTATGCAGGAATGAAATATTCTGCAGAAATCTTTAAGAGGAAGAGGAAGGAAGAAGAAAGAAGAAGAAGGAAGAAGAAGAAGAAAGAAGAAGAAAGAAAGAAGAAGAAAGAAAGAAGAAGGAAGAAGAAGGAAGAAGAAGGAAGAAGAAGAAGAAGAAGAAAGAAGAAGAAAGAAAGAAGAAGAAAGAAAGAAGAAGGAAGAAGAAGGAAGAAGAAGGAAGAAGAAGGAAGAAGAAGGAAGAAGAAGGAAGAAGAAGGAAGAAGAAGGAAGAAGAGAAGAAGAAGAAGAGAAAGAAAAAGAAAAAAGAAGAAGGAAGAAGAAGGAAGAAGAAGGAAGAAGAAGGAAGAAGGAAGAAGAAGGAAGAAGAAGGAAGAAGAAGGAAGAAGAAGGAAGAAGAAGGAAGAAGAAGGAAAAAGAAGGAAGAAGAAGGAAGAAGAAGGAAGAAGAAGGAAGAAGAAGGAAGAAGAAGGAAGAAGAAGGAAGAAGAAGGAAGAAGAAGGAAGAAGAAGGAAGAAGAAGGAAAAAGAAGGAAAAAGAAGGAAGAAGAAGGAAGAAGAAGGAAGAAGAAGGAAGAAAAGAAGAAGAAGAAGAAGAAGAAAGAAAAAGAAAAAAGAAGAAAGAAGAAGAAGAAGAAAAAGAAGAAGGAAGAAAAGAAGAAAAAGAAGAAAAATAGAAAGAAGAAGAAGATGAAGAAGAAGAAGAAAGAAAAAGAAGAAAGAAGAAGAAGGAAGAAAAGAAGAAAAAGAAGAACTAAAAAAGAAGAAAGAAGAAGAAGAAGGAAGAAGAAGAACAACAAGAAGAAGAAAAGGAGTCAAGGTAAGATAAAGGATGAATTGGATACATAAGCACTGTAATTCAGGTGCCAGCTTAGCCTGTCATCTCTCTGAAAGAGTGAGGAAAGTTGGTTTCCTCCACTCTAATTTAAGTGAATTTAATTATGTACTCTTCCTCATGATCAACAGACTTCCCCCCTAGAAGTAACCACAAATGTAATAAAAAGTCTGATAGGAAAAGGGATGCATTGCACAGCTTTTAAATGTTAATTCTTGTTTGGTAGGGGCACTGAGAATACAATGGGAAGGAAACAATGACCAAAAAAAAAAGGAGGGGAAAAAAAAAGAAGAAAAGCAAACAGAAAGATCAATTCAAACCTTACCAGATGGTCCATATAGCTCAACTCTGTAGCTAAACTTTCCTGTTGCTATGGTTGGTGGGTCCCAGAGCACTAAGAAAGTCTTTGCTGTAATGTTGCTCTTGGCAAAGTTTTGTGGTGGACCTTCTGGAACTTGAAGAAGAAAAGAGAAAAAAGGAAAGAAAAGCAAATAAGTCTTTGAACATCAAATAATTCATCCTTAGATTTCCAAGAAACAGACAACTCATTTCTAAATAGAAACATTAAATATTCTTGAAGGGAAGATATGTTAAAAACACATCTCATTAAAATGTCTTCTTTTAGATATAGATATATTATAATATTAATTCTGTTATTACACAATTTTGTTAATAGAGTAGGATAGAATAAACCAGGCTGGAAGAGACCTGCGAGATCATCGTGTCCAACCTACCATAATTTGATTATGATGATAATATTATAATGTGCATTAATATATTACATGTTAAAATGGTATTTGGATATCATTTGGTTTTTAAGGGTATCATAGAGTCATAGAATTGTCAGGGTTGGAGGGGACCTCAAGGAGCATCCAGTTCCAACCCCCCTGCCATGGGCAGGGACACCTCACACTACAGCAGGTTGCTCACAGCCACATCCAGCCTGGACTGAAAAACCTCCAGGCATGAGGCTTCCACCACCTCCCTGGGCAACCTGTGCCAGTCTCTCACCACCCTCATGGCGAACAACTTCTTCCTAACATCCACTCTGAATCTCCCCACTTCTAGTTTTGTTCCATTCCCCCCAGTCCTATCACTCCCTGACACCCTCAAAAGTCCCTCCCCAGCTTTCTTGGAGCCCCCTTTCAGATACTGGAAGGCCACAAGAAGGGCTCCTGGGAGCCTCCTCCAGACTGAACAGCCCCAACTCTCTCAGTCTGTCTCCATAGGAGAGCAGCTCCAGCCCTCTGCTCATCCTTGGGTCCCTTCTCTGGACACCTTCAAGCACCTCCAGATCCTTCTTGTAATAGAGGCTCCAGAACTGGACACAGAGTTCCAGGTTGGGTCTCACCAGAGTGGAGCAGAGGGGGAGAATCACTTCCCTTGACCTGCTGGCTATGCTTCTCTTGCTGGAGCTAAGGACGAGATTTGCTTTCTGGGCTGCAAGTGCTCACTGCTGGTTCATGTTGAGCTTCTCACCCACCAACAAAAGGTTTCAAGAGAGCAGTTAGTGTGAAAATAATCTCTGGCAGTCAAAGGTGGCAGGGACTGTAACAAGTTTAACATGGATTACATCATGATATAATTCAGACAGACAGACTGAAAGACTTGGGGCTGTTCAGTCTGGAGAGGAGATGGCTCCAAGGAGACCTTCTTGTGGCTTTCCAGTATCTGAAGGGGGCTACAAGAAAGCTGGGGAGGGACTTTTGAGGGTGTCAGGGAGTGATAGGAGTGGGAGGAATGAAACAAAACTAGAAATGGGTAGATTCAGATTGGATGTTAGGAAGAAATTGTTCCCCATGAGGGTGGTGAGACACTGGCAGGCTGCCCAGGGAGGTGATGGAAGCCTCATGCCTGGAGGTTTTTGCAGCCAGGCTGGATGTGGCTGTGAGCAACCTGCTGTAGTGTGAGGTGTCCCTGCCCACAGCAGGGGGGTTGGAACTGGATGATCCTTGAGGTCCCTTCCAACCCTGGCAGTTCTATGATTCTATGATTCTTTGAATAGTTCCATACACTTTCAGCTGACTCCATCAGGTAAAATCAAGTAAACATGCAAAACTAAGAGGATGATACAGATAAAGTTGGATTCAGTTTAAAGTATCTTACCACCTAACTTCAACCTAATATTTTTGTAGTTTTCCTATAACTCTGAGGACTTAGTTTCTATTTGGGAGCAGCACATACCAGACTCTGGTGTCCGGGCAATTGCACTGTCGATGTAGCCTGCTTCAGTGGTCACTGCAGAGACTTCAAAAAGGTAGGTGGTGTATGGCCTCAGGTTAGTTATGACAAAGCTAATTGGCTCATTCCATGCAGAGCTCATCTGACTTGGTGCCTCTGGGCTCAGGGTAGCTGTAGCCTGTGAAGGAAGAGTGGGCCTGCCAAAAGTTGTTGAAGGAGTGGTAGTGCTCCACAAAAACGATTCACTGTTATCCTACAAAGACAAGATGCAGAACGTGATAGAGCTGCATGTAGAAGCCCTGATTGTAAAGATATAGAGGTTAAAATGAAATAACTAAATAACTGATTTAAAAATTGAATAAGAAAATGAAGCCATCAAATACATTCACAGAATATGTAAATAAAAGATGAAACATTAAAATAACCAAAGAAATAAATCAATAAAAGGAAACCAATAAACTAATAAAGTAACTTCATACAATAATGAAACAATAAAATTAATGCATAAAATAAAATAAATGAAATAGTAAATTTAAACGAAGGGAAGGGAAGGGAAGGGAAGGGAAGGGAAGGGAAGGGAAGGGAAGGGAAGGGAAGGGAAGGGAAGGGAAGGGAAGGGAAGGGAAGGGAAGGGAAGGGAAGGGAAGGGAAGGGAAGGGAAGGGAAGGGAAGGGAAGGGAAGGGAAGGGAAGGGAAGGGAAGGGAAGGGAAGGGAAGGGAAGGGAAGGGAAGGGAAGGGAAGGGAAGGGAAGGGAAGGGAAGGGAAGGGAAGGGGGAGAGGGAGAGGGAGAGGGAGAGGGAGAGGGAGAGGGAGAGGGAGAGGGAGAGGGAGAGGGAGAGGGAGAGGGAGAGGGAGAGGGAGAGGGAGAGGGAGAGGGAGAGGGAGAGGGAGAGGGAGAGGGAGAGGGAGAGGGAGAGGGAGAGGGAGAGGGAGAGGGAGAGGGAGAGGGAGAGGGAGTTAGACAACTTGACACCAGAATAAGGATGAAAAGCAATACTGCACACCACAATAAACATTACTATATGTCTCCAGTGACCAAAACAATGCCACCATTTGTTGCTTTCCCTAGCTGAAATTTGTATAGTAAAAAAACCCAAAAATATTAAAAAAAAGAAAACTGAAAGCAAAAACTATTAATTAATTATCTATGTCATTTTTTTCTCTTAAAAAGATGTCCAATTTATTTTTTTCTTAACAGTTTTACTTTGCTAAATCTAATCTTGAAGAGGAAAAGTATTCCATTTAAACTGCTTTGAATGGAAAGGTTTTCCTTCAGCCTTTATATTCTAGTTTGGGCCTCAGTTTGTGAAGTCTTTGGAACTGGTTTCAAACCTTCAATGTTTTGTGTCTCAAAATTCAAATGCAAACTGTATCCTGTGGCTTGAGCCTATGTCTAATTTAAAAGGTTTATAGCACTTACATTACATTCTGGTAACCTCCTAGACAGCAGGTCCTCTACTTTAACCAAGACATCTTTCACTACAATTCCACTTCTTGCATGTTTCACACTAATCTTGAAACTTCTGATCTTGCCATTTGGTTGTCGAGGAAGAAACCAGATCAGATTTACAGCTGAAGAATTTAAGGCTTCAACTGTGAGATTCACTACTTTGCCTGGAGCTTGAAAACAAAACAAAACAAAAGCAGTGAGACATTCTCTTCTTCTCAGCACAGGGAAAAAAAGATCCTTATTTTTCTTTTTTTTTTTTTTTTTTTTTTTGGTTATTTTATTTTCTTTTTTTTCTGACAATGCTATCTCTACCTTCTGAGACCTGAGGGAAGTAAATAACAACCGTTTGCAGGCACCAGTACAGGTTAGAGGCTGTCCTGCTGGAAGGCAGCTCCACAGAGAAAGACCTTGGAGTCCTAGCAAACAGCAAGTTCTGCATGGGACAGCAATGTGCCCTGGTGGCCAAGAGAGACAATGGCATCCTGGGGTGCACCAAGAAAAGTGTGGCCAGCAGAGCTAGGGAGGTTCTGCTCCCGCTCTGCTCTGCCCTGCTCAGACCACACCTGCAATCCTGTGTCCAGTTCTGGGCTACTCAGTTCAAGAGAGACAGAGACCTGCTGGAGAGAGTCCAAGGGAGAGCCAGGAGAATGCTTAGGGGACTTGAGCATCTCCCCTGTGAAGAGAGACTGAGAGCCCTGGGGCTGTTTAGTCTGTAGGAGAGAAGGCTGAGAGGGGATCTGAGAGGGCCAAGCTCTTTTGGGTGGTGCACAGTAAGAAGTCAAGGAACAATGGAGACAAACTTGAGCAGAGAAGGTGTCAGCATGAGGAGAAACTCCTATAGAGTGAGGGTGACAGAGCCCTGGAGCAGGCTGCCCAGAGAGGTTGTGGAGTCTCCTTCTCTGAATGCATTCCAACCCCACCTGGATGCATTCCTGTGCAGACTGCCCTGGGTGATGTTGCTTTGGCAGGGACTTGGACTAAATGGTTTCTGGAGGTCCCTTCCAGCCTCTAATGTTCTGTAATTCTGTGATATAAACTCATGTAAAGTAGTTGACATGCAAGCAGCTCTTTTCTGATCTAGTTTAAGTGAGAAATAGAATTATATCTGTCTCATAATAATACAGTAATTGGTTTTGTGAAGTGAAAAATACTGTTCTAGAAGCAACTCATCATAACTGTGCTGGAAGTAGCAATTGTGGCCCACTTTTGTTTAAGAGCAGATGGAGCTCTGGGTGCTCTATTTTACTTTACCTGTGTCATCGTTTCAGCTGGATATAGATTTTTTTGGTAGCTTTATATAGCAGCTCTATTCAATTTGAATATTCACTCTTACTGCAGAAGGTGGTGTTCTTTATATCAGTGACAGCTTCTGGGGGCCTTTTGTCAGAGCATCTGTGTCAAACAGCACAAAGTCAACGGGATGAAGCATAATTAAGGGCAACAAAGTTGGTGAGGGGCTTGGAGCACAGCCCTATGAGGAGAGACTGAGGGAGCTGGGGTTGCTTAGCCGGCAGAAGAGGAGGCTCAGGGGTGACCTTATTGCTGTCTACAACTACCTGAAGGGAGGTTGTAGTCAGGCAGAGGTTGGTCTCTTCTCCCAGGCAACCAGTACCAGAACAAGAGGAAACAGTCTCCAGCTGCACCAGGGGAGGTTTAGGCTGGAGGTTAGGAGAAAGTTTTACACAGAGGGATTGCCCATTGGAATGGGCTGGCCCAAGGAGGTGGTGGGGTTGCCATTGCTGGGGGTGTTCAGGAGGAGATTTGACAGGATGCTTGGTTGCATGGTTTAGTTGATTAGGTGGTGTTGGATGATAGGTTGGATGCGATGATCTTGAAGGTCTCTCCCAACCTGGTCTGGTCTGGTCTATTCTATTCTATTCTATTCTATTCTATTCTATTCTATTCTATTCTATTCTATTCTATTCTATTCTATTCTATTCTATTCTATCTAAATGAGCTTGCATGTGCTAGCAAAACTCTCCTGTCAATTCCCAGAGGTCCTTCTTGAACTGAGGTGCCCAGAACTGAACCAAATATTCCAGATGTGGCCTCACCAGGACAGAGTAGAGAGGAAGCAGAACCTCTCTCAATAAGTTCTGTGCTGGGCTTCTTGGAGAAAACACCTGACTCCAGCACCAAGTAAACATGGCTTGACATAAGTAGTGAATGCCAGAGCTGATCCCACAGCAAACTGTCTCCTAGTACTGCTGCAGGATACAGCAGGTGGGTCCACTTGCCAGGCAGCTCTGCATGCCTGTGACCTGGCTTTCTGGAAGCAGCCTACCTAGAAAATGACACAGGAAACCCCCAGCAGGTGCACACCCTAAATGCTGTCACAGGGCAGTAGGACCAAGTGCACCTTTTCCAGCGAGTGAGAGGAGAAAAACACAATTAGGCTTGTGTTTTGAAATGCATCAGAAATTGCTCAAGTATCAAATGTGCCAGGGACATTTTACCTGAACAAATGAGAGCAGCCTCAATTAAAATAAATGAATGAATACATAAATAAATTGGCAACTCTGTTAAAAATTACCACTTTCTGCAGTCTGAAAAAGAAAAGGATCACTGAACACTCCAACACCAGCACTGTTCTCAGCAGCAACCTACAGGGGGGGAGGAAAACAAAGTGCCACATTAGAAAATCTATAGGATGTGTGGTTTCAGTGACAAGGATGCACACAGATTGACCTTCTAGCTTTTAAACTCTAACTATACAAGCAAACTTGCCTTTTATGGCTGTGGTGTTTAATTTATACTTAATGTTTGACTGTGAATAAAAAAAATGAGGTGGAAAAACTGTGAAACTGTGTAAGAAATTAAACCCCATGTGGATATCCAAACTTTGAAAGTTCTGTGTCATAGAATCATAGAATGGGTTGGGTTGGAAGAGACCTCCAGAGCTCATCCAATCCAACCTTCCCACAGTCAGCAGGGACATCCCCAACTAGATCAGGCTGCCCAGGGCCTCCTCCAGCCTCACCCGGAAGATCTCCAGGGAAGGAGACTCAAGCACCTCCCTGGGAAGCCTGTGCCAGTCTTCCACCATCCTCATAGGAAAGAACTTGTTCCTAACATCCAGTCTAAATCTGATCTGCTCTAGTTTGAAGCCATTGCCCCTGGTCCTGTCCCTGCAGGACTCTGCAAACAGTCTTTCTGCATCCTTCCTGTAGCCCCCTTCAGGTACTGGCAGGCTGCTATTAGGTCTCCCTGGAGCCTCCTCTTCTCCAGGCTGAACAACCCCAGCTCCCTCAGCCTGTCCTTGTAGCAGAGCTGCTCCAACCCCCTCATCATTTTCATGGCCCTCTTCTGGACCTTCTCCATCAGGTCCAAGTCCTTCCTATATTGAGAGCTCCAGACCTGCACACAGTATTCCAGGTGAGGTCTCAGCAGAGCAGAGCGAAGTGGCAGAATCACCTCTCTGGCTCTGCTGGCAGTGCTGCTTTGGATGCAGCCCAGGCTGAGATTTGCCTTCTGTGCTGCAAGATCACACTGCTTGCTTGTGTCCCTCTTTCATACTAAAACCAGCAAGAATAGTATCAGTAACAATCCTTTTCCTTACCACAATTCCCTTAAACCAGCTTCCCATGCCCATTTTACTCGTAATACAATGTAAAAGAGCAAAAAGGACAATACATTCTATTTCTTGATCTCCTGAAGAATAGCCTGAGCAGGTCAAACTCCCTGTGAACAGGAAGCCAAGGAAAGTCCCACTTTTGGCAGAAAGACAACAGGTCAGGGAACTATAGATGCACTTCGTGGTGGATGTACCTCAATGCTCACAATCATAGCAGAATCTTTGTGCAGAAGGGCACTGCCTTGAGACTTTGGTAGAATTTATGGAGATAAACTTACAGAATACAGCATCAACCAGGTTGGAAAAGACCTCAGAGATCATCAAGTCCAACCTATCTCCCAACGCTATCTAACCAACTAAACCATGGCACAAAGTGCCACATCCAATCCCCTTTTGAACACCTCCAGGGACGGCGACTCCACCACCACCCTGGGCAGCACATTCCAATGGCCAATCTCTCTGTCTGGGAAGAACTTCCTCCTAACATCCAGCCTAAACTTCCCCTGGCGCAGCTTGAGACTGTGTCCTCTTGTTTGGCTACTGGCTGCCTGGGAGAAGAGACCAACCCCCGCCTGGCTACAACCTCCCTTCAGGGAGTTGTAGACAGCAATAAGGTCTGCCCTGAACCTCCTCTTCTCCAGGCTAAGCAACCCCAGCTCCCTCAGCCTCTCCTCACAGGGCTGTGCTCCAGACCCGTCCCCAGCCTTGTTGCCTTTCTATGGATGCATTCAAGTGTCTCAATGTCATTAAAGGAGCAACATCTTTCCCCAGCTGGTCCAACCCAGCACACTGCCACAGTCCCAACTCCTACCCAGAACTTCCAGCTCTTTGGAGCATCCTGCAGTGCTGCACTGAGAGCTGGCTGCCAATTAATTTTCTCTTTAGGGCTCAAGGCTACCCCAGCAGAGGAGAGCATGCCATTTCGATACCTTAGCAGGAGCCTCCAGAAGACCCTGCGTGCACCTAACACAAACTCTCACAATTTACAATGAATCCAAAATCAAAGCACTCAAAGGTATTTGTAAAGCTTTTACCATAATTTCATAAGTTGTTCCAGGATTAAGGCTGGTAAGAAGGACTTCCAAACTGTCTGGCTTTGTTGCCACCTGTGTGTAAGCTGTTTGCATCCACGGGCAGACCTCTCTGTGTTTAACAATATAGGAGAGAATTCTCCCATTTGGATGCAGTGGTGCATTCCATGACAGCAGAATCCCAGCAGAGCCCACTCTTTCTCCTGCAAGGAACATGGGGGGCCCAGGGTCTAAAAAAAAAAAAAAATAAAAAAAAAAAATAAAGTGAATAGTTTTGTATAGAGAATACAGAATTAAGCAGGTTGGAAAAGACCTCAGAGATCATCAAGTCCAACCTATCACCCAACACCATCTAATCAACTAAACCGTGGCACCAAGTGCTACATCCAATCCCCTTTTCAACACCTCCAGGGACAGTGACTCCACCACCTCCCTAGGCAGCACATTCCAATGGCCAATCTGTCTGGGAAGAACTTTCCCTCACCTCAAGCCTAAACCTCCCCTGGCACAGCTTGAGACTGTGTCCTCTTGTTCTGGTGCTGGTTGCCTGGGAGAAGAGACCAACCCCCACCCGGCTACAACCTCCCTTCAGGGAGCTGTAGACAGCAAGGTCTCCCCTGAGCCTCCTCCTCTGCAGGCTAAGCAACCTCAGCTCCCTCAGCCTCTCCTCACAGGGCTGTGCTCCAGACCCCTCCCCAGTTTTGTTGCCCTTCTCTGGACTATTGACCTTCTTGGCCATGAGGGCACATTGCTGGCTCACGGGCAGCTTGTTGCCCACCAGCACCCCCAGTTCCTTCTCTGCAGAGCTGCTTTTTGACTCCCAGCCACCCAGGGCCTTCTTCTTTCTGGTCTCTCTCTCTGTATATAAGTATTAACAGAACAGAATGGAACGGAACGGAATGGAACGGAACGGAACACAACAGAACAGAACAGAACAGAACAGAATAGACCAGGTTGGAAGAGACCTTCAAGATCATCTCGTCCAACCCTTCAATGAATCCCATCCACCTAAACAACTAACCCATGGCACCAAGCACCCTATCAAGTCTCCTCCTGAACACCTCCTGTGATGGTGACTCCACCACCTCCCCAGGCAGCCCATTCCAATGGGCAATCACTCTCTTTGTGTAGAACTTCTTCCTAACATCCAGCCTGAACCTAAACACTCCAGTTATTAATTAGGTTTCTAGAGAACTGAGACACTTTGGCAGCTTCTACAAAAAGTTAAACTATCTGCCAGTATAAACTAGCTGCTAGTTGTTCCTTTTGTTTGTTTGTTTGGGTTTTGTTTTTCTGTAAGTAAATTATTCCATGAATTCTGGAACACCAGGGGCATCCTTCTATAAGAACAACTTAGAAGCTTCATGAACAAAACAGAGTTTAAAGCCATTTTCACATTTCAGGTATTCTAGCCCGCTTAATTTCTTCTCCTTTCCCTGAGATCACTCAGAACCAAACTGAATTCTCCTCCAAAACGTGTCTGATTGGCTGCTGGCTTTTTGGCAACACCTCCAAAGTCTTCCTGTACATTGGAGTATGGATATTCCAGGGAGGTGATGGAGTCACCATCCCTGGGGGTGTTCAAGAGGGGATTGGACGTGGCACTTGGTGCCATGATTTAGTCGGTGGTCTGTGGTGACAGGTTGGACTTTGACAGGTTGATGATCTTTGAGGTCTCTTCCAACCTTGGTGATTCTGTGATATTTACTACATGATACAACACAACAAATTGGTAAAAACTTATAAAATTGTTCTCCTTAGTGCTTTTTAAACCTTTGAAAAGTTATTTCAAAAGCATATTACATAGCACAGGGAAGAGATGAACACAAGTGCAGCTCACATGCAAGGCTGCCACTTAAAATCACCTGACAAACCCTCACGCTGTCATAGAACACCTCAGATTCAGTGCACTCCTTTATGGTTAAGAAGATTAAAAATGCTAACAGCTGTTCCTCATTGAATTACATTGTGTCAGATATTGCTATGCATAGAATGAATACTCCCCCTGCAAAAAAAGACTCCCAGGGAAACAAAAATCAACACATTTTCATCAGTCATCATTAACTCACTTGTCACATTTGTTGTCACTGTTCTGCTTGCAGGTGAGCTGTATACTGAAGAAGAAACTGCAGACACTGTAACGTTGTATGTTGTTCCAGGAACAGTATTAGAGAAATCAGCCTGGAAGAGGACATTTGGTTAAGTCTTTTACCAAGAATTGTAACAACAAGCAAGCAAACAATAGGAAACAGGAAAAGGGGAAAGGAGAAGGGGGAAGGGAAGGAGAAGAGGGAAGGGAAGGAGAAGAGGGAAGGGAAGGAGAAGAGGGAAGGGAAGGAGAAGAGGGAAGGGAAGGAGAAGAGGGAAGGGAAGGAGAAGGCAAAAAAGAAAGAAGGCAACAAAAGAAAGGAGAAGGCAAAAAAACAGAAAGGAGAAGGCAAAAAAAAAGAAAGGAGAAGGCAAAAAAAGAAAGGAGAAGGCAAAAAAAGAAAGGAGAAGGCAAAAAAAGAAAGGAGAAGGCAAAAAAAGAAAGGAGAAGGCAAAAATAGAAAGGAGAAGGCAAAAAAGAAAGGAGAAGGCAAAAAAGAAAGGAGAAGGCAAAAAAGAAAGGAGAAGGCAAAAAAGAAAGGAGAAGGCAAAAAAGAAAGGAGAAGGCAAAAAAGAAAGGAGAAGGCAAAAAAGAAAGAAGAAGGCAAAAAAGAAAGGAGAAGGGGCAAGGAAAGGAGAAGGGGCAAGGAAAGGAGAAGACAAAAGGAAAGGAGAAGACAAAAGGAAAGGAGAAGACAAAAGGAAAGGAGAAGGCAAGGCAAGGCAAAGCAAGAACCCCCCACGCCAAGCCCTCAAAAGTTTAAGCATTGTATTACTGAAAGTGATCTCTTAATAAGCTGTTAGAAATACAACAGCATTTGCCAAAGTAAAAATGGTAGCTTACACCTGTCAGCTGCAGTAGGGCCTTTTGACATCTTATTTAGCTACCTTCCATTGGATTTGTGCGACATCCAGTATTAAAGAACAACAAAACAAACTATGCATGTCATCACAGAATCACCTACCAGTGTATCCTTAGAGGTCTACCTCTATCATCCCTGTCATCAAAGTAAATATGAAGCACCATAACATTCCTTCTCTTGCAAGCATAAACACAAAAGCAGCCTGGAAAAGTTACAAGAGCCTGAGCCTTAAGCTAGCCCAATTCTTGCAATAAGCACAATCAACCACTCTCTAGAAAGCACTTATACCAAATACCTGTATCTTTGCAGCTCCAATAAAAAACAAAGGCAAAACCAGCAGAAAGAGCATCATTTCTGTTAATATTATTCTGTTTCCCAGAGAGCAGAAGCAAAAAAAAAAAATAAAAAAGTGCTGCTGTTTCTTTTCGATGGCTTTAGCACTGAAACGTTGCCTGCATGAATGATTTAAGCGCAGCTCTTCCCGGCGAGTACACAATTAATGAGTCTGTATTACTCAATAGCTCTGCCCTTCCTTTGTTAAACTATTCATGAACCCTTGGATGCCTGGCTGCATCCTTCCAGCAGGTGTTTAAAGAAGTGAATTCGCTACCTGTTGTCGTGCAACAAACTCCCCCTCTGCTCTGCTCTGGAGAGACCCCACCTGGAGCACTGTGTCCAGTTCTGGAGCCACTATTACAAGAAGGATCTGGAGGTGCTGGAAGGTGTCCAGAGAAGGGCCACGAGGATGAGCAGAGGGTTGGAGCTGCTCTGCTGTGGAGACAGGCTGAGAGAGTTGGGGCTGTGCAGTCTGGAGAGGAGAAGGCTCCCAGGAGACCTTCTTGTGGCCTTCCAGGATCTGAAGGGGGCTGCAAGAAAGCTAGGGAGGGACTTTTGAGGGTGTCAGGGAGTGAATGGACTAGGGGGAATGGAGCAAAACTAGAAATAGGTAGATTGAGATTGGATGTTAGGAAGAAGTTTTTCCCCATGAGGGTGGTGAGAGACTGGCACAGGTTGCCCAGGGAGGTGGTAGAAGCCTCATGCCTGAAGGTTTTGAAGGCCAGGCTGGATGTGGCTGTGAGCAACCTGCTGTAGTGTGAGGTGTCCCTGCCCATGGCAGGGGGGTTGGAACTGGATGCTCCTTCAGGTCCCTTCCAACCCTAACAATTCTTATTCTATGAATAAGTTTGCTCTCACCAATTTTTCAGTAACACTTTAACGCTCATATTTGCATCAAGTAGCTAAGGAGGCAAGCTTGAATTTCTCATCAGCACAGTGCATAAGGAAAAGCTGGTCATGCAAGTCCTGGTATAAAAGCACATACTTGATACTCCCTAACTCCAAGATCTAGGATAACAACAGAACCATGATTAGGAATAAGATCCACGTGAAATCTGTCTACATGTCCATAGGGTAGTCTCCAATACAGTGAAAAGGAATGTGATGAAACATTGAAGAATTGAAGTCCTTCTGGCTTTTCAGGTTCTGGAAGAGAATTGTGGAATAAAAGGCATTAAATGAAATAATGAAATAATCTTCTTTCCAAATACATTAGTATACTGAATATAAGAAAGCATTCAAAAACAGCTTGCTTGCTACATGAAGTGTAACTGCCTTAGGGTTGTCAGGGAGTGATAGAGCTGGGGGGAGTGGAACAAAACTAGAAATGGGTAGATTCAAATTGGATGTTAGGAAGAAGTTCATCCCCATGAGGGTGGTAAGAGACTGGCACAGGTTGCCCAGGGAGGTAGTGGAAGCCTCATGCCTGGAGGTTTTTGCAGCCAGGCTGGATGTGGCTGTGAGCAACCTGCTGTAGTGTGAGGTGTCCCTGCCCATGGCAGGGGGGTTGGAACTGGATGCTCCTTGAGGTCCCTTCCAACCCTAACCATTCTGTGGTTCTATGATTCTAAGTGAGATAGGTGTACATAGCAAACTGTGCATAGTTATTGACAGTTCATTCCCCTCCAGCAAGGAGAGAAAAGGCAGAAACCATACAGACCTGTAATGATTTCGATGAAACCAGAAGCTCCTCCAATATTTCCCCTTAGTCTTTGCAGTGTGAAATTATACCTGCCCCCTGCAGTCAGGTCTGTAAGAATGAAGTCAGTCAACACTCCTGGAATCTCAAAATGGTTGACAAAGGTGGTGTTGGACAAAGTTGCTTTGTAGAAAGTGAAGTTTGTGTTGGTTGGATTCCACAGCAGAGTCGCAGATGAAGTATTCACCATTTTTAAGGCCAGACCACATATCCCAGCTGGTTCTACAGTAAAAAGTAGTTAGAATAATAACTAACCTGTACAATGCATGGTTCATAAAATAAAAGACAAATGCCATCTATTCAAATAAAGGTTTTTATTTAACCAAAAAGGAGAGATTTTATTCACTGAAATGCTTTCTAAAATGCACCACAGGCCAGACAATTTCAGAAAACTCTCAGTCAGTTCAGTTGGTGACACAGGATAATTGCATGTTCTCAGTGGTTTTCCCTTTCTTCTGTCTTAAATATTCCTTTTGGTTATCCTAAGATTCCTAAAATCACAGTTAATTGTTCACAAATAACACCACCATTCATCTGTGCAGCACAGGTGCAATTAGAAAAGAAAAAAATGCCTCCATTCCACTCAAAACCTTTGGATCTTTTAGATTTATTGATTTATCTGGTTGGAAGGCATCTGTAAAATACTGATGAGCATAAGCCCAGTAAGGGCTGGATTATAAAGCATGAGAAAGAGCAGAGAAGTTTGCTGTTAAAATGATTAACTCTCCATAATATAACCACATAACTGGATCTATTCACAGCACTCTTGAAAGAATGGAATGGAATGGAATGGAATGGAATGGAATGGAATGGAATGGAATGGAATGGAATGGAATGGAATGGAATAGAATAGAATAGAATAGAATAGAATAGAATAGAATGGAATAGAATAGAATGGAATGGAATAGAATGGAATGGAATAGAATGGAATGGAATAGAATGGAATGGAATAGAATGGAATGGAATAGAATGCAATTAACCAGGTTGGAAAAGACCTTTGAGATCATCAAGTCCAACCTATCAACCAACACCATCTAATCAGCTAAACCATGGCACCATTGCCTCATCCAGTCTCTTCCTAAACACCTCCAGTGATGGTGACTCCACCACCTCCCTGGGTAGCACATTCCAATGGCCAATCTCTCTTTCTGTGAAAAACTTCTTCCTAACATCCTGCCTAAACCTCCCCCTGCACAGCTTCAGACTGTGTTCTCTTGTTCTGGTGCTGCTTGCCTGGGAGAAGAGACCAACCCCCTCCTGGCTTTCCCCAGCCTGTAGCACTGCATGGGATTGTTGTGGCCAGTGTGTAGAACCTGGAACTTAGATGTGTTAAATCTCATGCCCTTGGACTCTGCCCATCTGTCCAGCCTGGCAAGGTCCCTCTGCAGAGCTCTCTTACCCTCTAACAGATCAACTCCTGCCCCCAGCTTCGTGTCACCTGCAAGTTAACTGATGATGGACTCAATGCCCTCATCCAGATCATCAATAAAGACATTGAACAGGATAGGGCCCAGCACTGATCTCTGGGGGACACCACTAGTGCCTGGCTGCCAGCTGGATGTGGCAGCAATCCTTGAACCATAGGCTATGGGGCTGCAAGGATTTCGGACATGCAGACACAACTGGAAACAAGATGAATTGTAATTCTTTAAGTATAGGATGCTATTCTGGCAAGATCTTGTCTTGATAGACCTAGAACATTTTTTTAGTCAATTTCTTTTCTCAAAGGGGTACCTGCTAGCATGTTGACACTCCTCAACATGAATCCAGGCATTTACACACAAGGCTCCCATTCAAACAACTCTCACAACAGGAAGTGGAACTTCCCCCTCCAAGTGATCCTCTTGAGCCACTGAGATCAAGTGAGTTAAGTGCCTCCTAACATTTGCTGTTTCCAGTAAACAAACAAACAGACAGAAACCCAAACCCAGGACAAATTATAATGTAATTCCTTACTTGTGATGACTTTTTTCTCCACAGCCACAGAGGAATCCGAGCCTCTAACTGTCCTTAACTGAAAGAGGTATTCTGTCCCAGGGGCCAGGTCTTGCACTACAGCTCTGCTCTCGTGAACAGCTCTGGTAAGCAGCTTTTCCTTATTCAACAGACAATGTGAAAGCTATGGAAGAAAAATTATTCCTTATATCAGATTATTTTGCTACATAAAAGTAATGTCCAGAGATTCTTATAGAAATACTTTTAAAGACAAAAATTAATTGAATAAACCAAGAATATAGCTTAAGTTTTATGTTGTGTCCCACAAGGCTCCAGTCCTTCAAGAGTCCTTAATATCCCAGAAGTGAAAACGGTGGCTTTGATCTTTAAAAGAAGATGGAGGAAGCAAGGCTAAGGTGACCTTACAGGTGACCTTTTCTTTGCTCCTGGAAGGATAATGTAGTGTACTCTGCCTGCTCAGGCACACAGCTGTGTTGATGAGCTGCATAATTAACTACAAGATAAGACAGAAGGAATGAGAACAGCCAAGGAGAAGAGCAGCAGCCTAAGAAGAAGAATCAGTGAATGAGATAAACACATTTGTACTCTAAAAGGGAGATCCTTCCAAAATCTGTGTTCCCTTTCTGGCACAAAGTGAAAACCCAAAGAACAAAACCAAACCAAACCAGCCCACACCTATGCAGTGCTCAGAGCTGAGATTCTGAAAAGAGTCCCAAGGAATCACTCAGCTCTGCCCTCTGGTACGCCCTGAAAACTCACTTCTTTAGAGCCACCGCAGAGAGTAATAGTGCTGGGGAGACCAAGTAATGAAAATTTGAGCACCTGGCTCCTAGAGGCTCTGAGGATTCCTTCTGAACTCCCCAGACAACTCTAAGGAAAGAAAAAAAATAATAAATTCTCTGATAGTTCTATCTTTGGGCACAGACAATAGTTACTGCAGACTGCTTCGTATCTGTACTGGTGAAAGGCAAGATGCACACCACGTCTGCCTCGAAGAGGAGGGCTCTAGACAAGCATCTCCAGCACACACACACACAGGTTTCTCAGATCTGGCAGGTCAAAAAAGGTTTGCAGCTGGTTCAAAACACAAGCAAGAGAATTTAAGCTGATGTTAAATGCTCTAAAAATACTCAGGTCTACATCAGTGTGTCCTGTCCTGCCACCAGTTCTTTCCTCCAGCAGAAGAGGCATAGTCTACACATGGCAGTGACCTGAAAGCACTGTGGTTCAGCTGCTGTTCATTTGAGGAGGAATGAGCCATCTCTCCTCTGTATGTTTTACCAGCACAGTACCTGTTAATACACACTAAATCTTGAAGACTGTCATCACCACATTAGAATTACAGCACTATAAAGTGGTAGGAGCAAAGCTGCAGATTAAAGGTCTACCTCTAGTACTCAACCTGTCAGGGAAGCGCCCTTTGTGCATTCTTTGCTCTACAAACTATACTATATTGCATAGAAAGTTGCTGAGCTGGGACAATTAATTTTAAATGATTAGTAAAAGGATCCTTTTTATGCAGGTGCACCTCACTAAGCAACCAGCCTACCGAAGCCTTTCTCATTAAAGATTTAAAGATAAGCTCATTTCTTCGGACAAAGCACTGTCTAATGTGGCCTGCTCCTTCTATGAGATGCCAAACAATAACAGTGTGCCATAAAGATCAATATTCCAGATGACAGCTACTTTCCACAGGGTGGTAAAAATAACCTGCCCACGTACCAAAGTGCATTCGAACCAGTCCAAAACATGAGTGAGATCATTTGGGGTTGTTTTCAACTCTGTAAATATACTCCAGGATATTATAATTTATTTTTTTTTTGCTGTGGTGGGTTGAAATTGCCACCACCCTCAAATAATTTGAGAGAACCAACCCCCAAAATAGAATTGCCAGACTTAGCCCAGTTTGGGATGGAAGCAAATGGAGCTCTATTTGGAACGGAATGGAACAGAACGGAACAGAATAAAATGAAAGAGAACAGAATGGAACAGAACAAAATGGAACAGAACAAAATGGAACAGAACAAAATGAAACAGAACAAAATGAAACAGAACAAAATGAAACAGAACAAAATGAAACAGAACAGAACAGAACAGAACAGAACAGAACAGAACAGAACAGAACAGAACAGAACAGAACAGAACAGAACAGAACAGAACAGAACAGAACAGAACAGAACAGAATAGAATAGAATAGAATAGAACAGAACAGAACAGAACAGAACAGAACAGAACAGAACAGAACAGAATAGAATAGAATAGAATAGAATAGAACAGAATAGAATAGAATAGAATAGAATAGAATAGAATAGAATAGAATAGAATAAACAGGTTGGAAGAGACCTTTGAGATCATTGAGTCCAACCTATCACCCAACACCATCTAACCAACCACCATGGCACCAAGTGCCTCATCAAGGTTCTTCATAAACACTTCCAGGGATCATGACTCCACCACCTCCCTGGGTAGCACATTCCAGTAGCCTATCTCTCTTTCTGGGAAGAATTTCTTCCTAACATCCAGCCTAAACTTCCCTTGGGGCAGCTTGAGACTGTGTCCTCTTGTTCTGGTGAGAAGAGACCAACCCCCACCTGGCTACAACCTCCCTCAGCCTCTCCTCACAGGGCTGTGCTCCAAACCCCTCCCCAGCTTTGTTGCCCTTCTCTGGACACGTTCCAGCAACTCAACATCTGTCCTAAACTGAGGGGCCCAGAACTGGACATTCTTTGCAGCTAGGATATAGGCTAAAATTCCCCCTTCAAACTGTAAGAATGGGTTAACTGACTGCTCATCCACTCAGATCAATGCAGCTTTGCACCAATGAAGAGAGAAGAAATTTCACAAAACTATACTAAGACTACTCAGAACTCAGAGGTTTGGATAAGGATATAATTCAAATTGTGGAGAATGGGGAGGAAAACAACTGGAGAGTGTAATATCAGGGTATAAACTCTGTGAGAACATTAAAGTCAAGTCTTTGTCTCTTGGTAGTGCTGCATACTGCAGAACATCCCAGACAAGCAAGTTAAGTAAGTAATCCTAACTGGTTCATATGCTATACTTAAAGGACAGGTTACGGTCACAAAGTTTTATTGACCCCATGGCTGTGTCCACAGAGCAGCTGAAAAATGCAAAGGATAATGTGAGACAGACTGCAAAAGACAGGATACAAAAGAGAGACTGATTGAATGTCATAGTGACACTGATTGAATGTCATAGTGACACATGAGCCACACAATAATATATTTTATATATACAGAATTAACCAGGTTGGAAAAGACTTTTGAAATCAACAAGTCCAACCTCTCACCCAACACCGTCTAATCAACTAAACCATGGCACCAAGTGCCTCATCCAGGCTCTTCCTAAACACCTCCAGGGACGGTGACTCCACCACCTCCCTGGGCAGCACATTCCAATGACGAACGACTCCCTCAGTGAAGAACTTTGTCCTCACCTCCAGCCTAAACTTCCTCTGGCACAGCTTGAGACTGTGTCCAATTGTTACAATGGTCAAGGATGTTCCCAAACCAGAATAATTTTAAATGAAATTAATGAAAGAGGCTGTAGCCAGGTGGGGGTTGGTCTCTTCTCCCTGGCAACCAGCACCAGAACAAGAGGACACAGTCTCAAGCTGCACCAGGGGAGGTTTAGGCTGGATGTTAGGAAGAAATTCTTTCCAGAAAGAGAGATTTGCCATTGGAATGTGCTGCCCAGGGAGGTGGTGGAGTACCAGTCCCTGGAGGTGTTCAAAAGGGGATTGGATGTGGCACTTGGAGCCATGGTTTAGTTGTCAGGAGGTGTTGGGTATTAGGTAATTGGTTGGACTTGATGATCATGGTGACAATCCCAGCTGGCTCATGGTTGCTGCTGGAAGAGGTTGGAACTGGTCACTGTTCCTTTGGTGTCCTTTGCTCTGTGATCCACCTAGCAACCCCCCCGACTACATTCTGTGCTCCCTTACATAGCTTTCACCTTGCTGCGGCTTCTCTTGCTTTCCTCTGTGCCTAACTCTGCCTTTTTCATGCTGTCCTACCCAACGAGATTGCTGTTCAAAAAAGGATTGGACGTGGCACTTGGAGCCATGGTTTAGTTGTCATGAGGTGTTGGGTGATAGGTTGGACTTGATGATCTCTGAGGTCTTTTCCAGCCTTGTTGATTCTACGATTCTGATTTCTGAGGTCTTTTCCAACCTGGTTGATTTGGTGACTCCAGAAATTGGGAAGGCTAATTAAAAAAATATAAAATGACATTGCAGTTGCCTTACACCCTTGGCCTGGCCTGTAATCTTCTTTTCTATTGGATGTTAGCTGCAAAATCCTTCTTTGAAGCCTTGTAAAAATAGAATCTTATTATATTTAAAAAGAAAAAAGTTACATAAATGAAATGTGTATTTAGCTGATCATCTCCCACAGGAAAATGTGGATTATAAAGGCCAATATTTATTGTTGGGCTTTCTGTACAATGCAGGATGGTCATTCCATGGAGGAGTAAAAACCAGCCAAACAAAACCCCAAGAACAGAACTCAACAATCTGGAGAATTGCATTGATTTCTTCCCGTTCTTCTCTGACCTGAAACATATCAAACCCTCCTCTTGGTGGTTTCCAAGAGAAATAGATTGTGTTTTCTTCTTGCCCAAACACCTGCAGATCAGTTGGTGGATCAGGATCTGAGATAAAGACAGGAAGGGTTACAAAATTTAATACCAAAAAAAATCATCTCTATTACATTGAAGGTAATTAACACTACAGAAGACACTGCTGTCATTCATTGTCATAGAATCACAGAATACCCAGGGCTGGAAAGGACATCAAGGAGCATCCAATTTCAACCCCCCTGCCATGGGCAGGGACACCTCACACTACAGCAGGTTGCTCATGGCCACATCCAGCCTGGCCTGAAAAACCTCCAGGCATGAGGCTTCCACCACCTCTCTGGGCAACCTGTGCCAGTCTCTCACCACCCTTATGGGGATGAACTTCTTCCTAACATCCAATCTGACTCTCCCCATTTCTAGTTTTGCTCCATTCCCCCCAGTCCTGTCACTCCCTGACACCCTCAAAAGTCCCTCCCCAGCTGTTTTGTAGCCCCCTTCAAATACTAGAAGGTCACTATTAGGTCTCCTCAGATACCTTTTCTTCTCCAGACTGTATAGCCCCAACTCCCTCTGTCTGTCCTCATAGGAGAGGTGCTCCAGCCCTCTGCTCATCCTTGTGGCCCAGGGAGGTGGTGGAGTCACCGTCTCTGGAGGTGTTCAAAAAAGGATTGGATGTGGCATGAGGTGTTAGGTATTAGGTAATAGGTTGGACTTGATGAGCTCTGAGGTGTTTTCCAACCTGGTTGATTCTATGATTCTATGATATTAATGCTGATTTGATTTCTAGCATCATTCCATTAGCTACCTAAGAAACTTTTCTGGTTTTTAAGAGCTTTCATGTACTTTCAAGGATGTTTATATTGAAAGGAAGGACACCTATACATTCAACCAGCCATTGTTAACATGCATTGATCTAATAGGGAATAGTTTTCTTAGCTAATACGTTAAACTGTACCATAGATTAAAGTGTAACAACTCTAATGATAGCAACATGAATACACACATAAAAGGTCAGTGATAAATGTGAACCTACAGGTGCTAGTCTTGAGGGCAGTGGGGCGACTCCTTTTTAATCCATTGGTTGTCACAATAGTGATTAAAAAATCAGTGCCTGGCAGAAGACTCTCAAAGGTGTGAACTCTACAAAGATTAAGAAAGGAGATTGTGTTCTTTAGGATTTTATAGGCTTGTATCTTCACAATGTTGACTCTTTAGATTAATATGGGTGTTATTTACACATTCTGTGTGCATTCATATATGTTGCAAATAAATAAAACCCCAACCTGTTTTAGTAGGATAAAATTTTAACTAGGATGCAGCTCACTGTGGTTCTCAGCAAGTTCAAGTATAGAGAGTCTTAAAAGATTGAACACTCAGAATGAATCATAGAATCAACAAGGTTGGAAAAGACCTTGGAGATCATCAAGTCCAACCTATCATCCAACACCTCCTGACAACTAAACCATGGCTCCAAGTGCCATGTCCAAGCCTTTTTTGAACACCTCCAGGGATGGTGACTCCACCACCTCCCTGGGCAGATAGAGTTGTAGATTCTACTGATGCTCATTCCAGTGCAGTATTTCATTCTCTCTTCTCTGTACAAACACATCAGAATTGCTCTCTACAACTACCTGAAGGGAGGTCGTAGCCAGGTGGGAGTTGGTCTCTTCTCCCAGGCACCCAGCACCAGAGCAAGAGGACACAGTCTCAGGCTGTGCCAGGGAAGGTTTAGACTGGAGGTGAGGAGAAAGTTCTTCCCAGCAAGAGTAATTGGCCATTGGAATGTGCTGCCCAGGAAGGTGGTGGAGTCACCATCCCTGGAAGTGTTTAGGAAGAGGCTGGATGAGGCAATCAGTGCCATGGTTTTGCTGATTAGATGCTGTTGGGTGATAGGTTGGACTTGATGTTCTCCGAGGTCCTTTCCAACCTGGTTAATTCTGTGATTTGAGATTTGTCATTTGTGAGAAAATACAATTCCTAAAATGATCTTCTTTGTTTTGTTACATGGGTGTAGTAATGCATAACAACTAAAATAGCAGTATCACATACAAGTGACACCACAGGGCACTTAATTTAACTGCACACTGAAACATCTCTTCATGGCAGCCATAGTTTTTCTTTACATGTAGTCCTCATACCTTACACCAGAAGGCAACATTTTGTCTTCACTGAAGACCTCACTTTTTATGGCAATAACATAGCCATCAAACATATTTTGGGCTGGTGGCCAGGTAACAGTTATTGATTCAGAGTCTCTGCTGTAGTTCAGATATTCAACCGCGCTTGGCACTGTAAGAGAAGTAAAAACCAAACCAACCAACCAACCAAAACAAAACAAAAATCCCCAAACTGTTAGTTTCAATATCTATTTAAAATACATTACTCATCAACAGAACTCATGTTATCAGGTGTGGCTTGGGCCCAGCTCAGCAGCCTGTCTCTAGTTGAGACAAAGAATGCACTTGCAGGCCAGAATTCAAGAAGAAAGCAAGACATACAACTGGGGTACAATGAATGCTGCAGTTGACAGCAGTGTGTTCTCACCTGTCTCTATTTCCTTTGTCACAAGAACACTGTCTCTGAAGCCTTCCTTTTCTGTTCGGACTGTAAAGCTGTACAGCTTACCAGGAGTAAGGTGGGAAAACACTGCTGACTCTTGCTTGACCTTCTGGACCTAGGAAACCAAAGACAGCTTTCACAAAACTGCTGCACTTTGGCCACAACAACCCCATGCAGAGCTACAGGCTGGGGTTGGAGTGGCTGAAGAACTCCCAAACAGAGAGGGACCTGGGGGTGCTGATTGACAGCCAACTAAACATGAGCCAGCAGTGTGCCCAGGTGGCCAAGAAGACCAACGGCATCCTGTCCGGTATCAAGAATAGTGTGGCCAGCAGGAGCAGGGAAGTCATTGTGCCCCTGGACTGTGCACTGGTTAGGCCACACCTTGAGTCCTGTGTCTAGTTCTGGGCCCCTCAGTTTAAGAAGGACATTGAGACACTTGAACGTGTCCAGAGAAGGGCAACGAGGCTGGGGAGAGGCCTTGAGCACAGCCCTGTGAGGAGAGGCTGAGGGAGCTGGGGTTGTTTAGCCTGGAGAAGAGGAGGCTCAGGGGAGACCTCATTGCTCTCTACAACTGCCTGAAAGGTGGTTGTAGCCAGGTGGGAGTTGGTCTCTTCTCCCAGGCAACCAGCACCAGAACAAGGGGACACAGTCTCAAGCTGTGCCAGGGGAAGTTTAGGATGGAGGTGAGGAGAAAGTTCTTCACTGAGAGAGTCGTTCGACATTGGAATGTGCTGCCCAGGGAGTGGTGGAGTCACCGTCCCTGGAGGTGTTCAAGAGGGGATTGGATGTGGCACTTGGTGCCATGGTCTAGTCATGAGGTCTGTGGTGACAGGTTGGACTTGATGATCTTTGAGGTCTCTTCCAACCTTAGTGATACTGTTATACTATACTGTGATACTGTGAAAACTGCTTGCAAAATTTGCCTTCCTCCACCTACGTATTTTAATGGGAGACAGTTCTCTGGCTAGTAAATAGAAGGCTTTGAAAAGTGAACTGCATTGCCCATACACAAGTGGTCTTTTACAAACCATACCCTGGGAGCAGCTGCACAGTTTGCACATGTGACTTCATACTGCTGAAAATCTCCTTCAGCACGGTCCCAAGCAACCTCTATTGAGGTGTCTGTAACATTGCCTTCCCACACGTTGGTTGGAGCTGCCAGACCTACAGGAGGACATAAAACATAGCACTGAAAAATCCAAGGCTTTCTAGAGACAGAAAAGTTGAAGACAATCAGTAAGACCCAGCCAAATCAAGGGTAAAATCTGCCCTCTTTGGCACACAAACACAGAGACACTGCAAAACAGGAAAATGGGAACTGACCAAAGAGATCTCATTGCTGCTAACTGAAGGGAATGGCTTGCTGGTTTACCTTAAAATTACATAGGGCTGAACATGCATTTCTCCACCAGTATAGAGCTGCCACTCCAAGGGGACATAGTCCTCTATAATGAAGTTAATCCCTCCAAGCACATCCTTGTGGCCAAGGTGGGATCCTGGGGTGTGGCAAGAAAAGTGTGGCCAGCAGGGCTAGGGAGGTTCTGCTCCCCCTCTGCTCTGCCCTGCTCAGACCACAGCTGCAATCCTGTGTCCAGTTCTGGGCTCCCCAGTTCAAGAGAGACAGAGACCTGCTGGAGAGAGTCCAAGGGAGAGCCAGGGGAATGCTAGGGGACTTGAGCATCTCCCCTGTGAAGAGAGACTGAGAGCCCTGGGGCTGTTTAGTGTGGAGAAGAGAAGGCTGAGAGGGGATCTGATCAATGCCTATCACTAGCTGAGGGGTGGGGGTCAAGTGGAGGGGGCCAAGCTCTTTTGGGTGGTGCACAGCAATAAGCCGAGGAGCAATGGAGACAAACTTGACCAGAGAAGGTTTCAGCTCAACACGAGGAGAAACTTCTTTGCAGTGAGGGTGACAGAGCCCTGGAGCAGGCTGCCCAGAGAGGTTGTGGAGTCTCCTGCTCTGGAGATTTTCCAAACCTACCTGGATGCATTCCTGTGCAGACTACCCTGGGTGATCCTGCTTTGGCAGGGGGGTTGGTCTGGATGATTTCTGGAGGTCCCTGGCTCATGGTCAACCTCCCATCCACCAGGACCCCCAGGTCCTTTTCCCCTTCACTGCTCTCCAACAGCTCATTCCCCAAACTGTACTGCTCCATGGGGTTGTTCTTTCCCAGGTGCAAGACTCTTCCCTTACCCTTGTTGAACTTTCTCCTTGCCCAGCTCTCAGCCTGTCTCAGTCTGGCTGAATGGCAGCACAACCCTCCTGTGTCAGCCACTCCACCCAGTTTGTGTCCTCAGCAAACTTGCTGCCAGTGCTCTCTGTGCCCTCATCCAGGTCACTGATGGTTCTACTGAATAGAACTAGTGCCAGCACTGACTCCTGAGGGATGCCACTAGACAGAGGTCTTCAACTAACTTCCATCCCATTGACCCCAACCCACCATTTGTGTAATGGTGTACCAGGAGCACTATATGTACTGATTTCAAGACACAGAAGTAAACCCATTGATACTAATGTCCTCAGCCAAAATGTGTCTTGTTTCCTACAGGGACAACAATTTAACACAGCCCAAATTTCTATAGCACTTGCTAGACATTAAAAAAAGGATAAAATACAAATTATAAAGTTTAGAACTGGTAAGAGCTCATCATAAGCTTGTTTAAAAACCCAGCTATTGTTAGTAAATTACTAATGGCTGGCACAGACGCATCAAGGTGATTTTTAACCCACCTGCCCTTTCCTACTGCACTGAAATAAGGTTAAGTTCAAAATGTAACCTGGTGCAGCTTCATTGGAGTAAGCTCACAATACTCACATGTTTTCACCCCAGACACATGGTAAAAGGAGCTCAGCATCTTGCCACTCTTTGTGAAGACAAAGAAATCATATTCTGTCCCTGCAGTAAGGTTTTCAACTGTGATTTTCCCATCACTTTTTAAACTGAAGGTTGCATTAGGTCCTCCTTGACTTGTAACAGAGACGCCGTCGAATACTCCGACGTCCGGCATGCGAACAAATAACACCACAGCCTTGGTATGAAGCTCGTAAGGAACTACAATTTGAACAGGCTTGGGCTCTGAAAGAAGAAAGAAAATTTGCCAAGTGTTAGATCAGTTGAAAATAAATTCACTGGAAACCACAAAATAAATCTGAAGCAGCTTCCCTGAGAAATACGTGTGCCCGGTGAAAAAGAATAGCAACTGAATAAATCATGTCACTGCTTGGAAACAAGGAACAACCTGATATCCTCAGGTGCTTATTGCTGGAAGCCTGAAGCACCTGGCAAACATCAGCAGTAAGTTTGCAGATGACACCAAGTTAGGTGTCAGTGTTGATCTGAACCAGGGTAGGGAGGCTCTACAGAAGGACTTGGATAGATTGGATCCATGGCCAACGTTAACAGGATGAGCTTCAACAAGGCCAAATGCCAGGTCCTGCACTTGGGGCACAACAACCCCAAGCAATGCTACAGGCTTGGGGCAGTGTGGCTGGAAAGATGCTGGCAGAAAGGGACCTGGGACAAGCAGCTGAAGAGAAGCCAGCAGTGTGCCCAGGTGGCCAAGAAAGCCAAAGGCATCCTGGCTGGGATCAGAAATGCTGTGTCCAGCAGGAGCGGGGAGGGGATTGTCCCCTGGGACTCAGCTCTGGGGAGGCCACACTGTGAGGAGCATTGTGTCAAATTTTGGGCACCTCAATGCAAGAGGGATGTGGAGGTGCTGGAGCCAGGGCAGAGGAGGGCAAGGAAGCTGTGAAGGTCCTGGAGAATAAATCTAATGAAGAGCAACTGAAGGAGCTTCAGTTAGTGGTTAGTGTGAAAAAAGAGGAGGCTGAGGGGAGAACTCATTGCTGTCTACAGCTACCTGAAAGGACCTTGTGGAGAGACTACTGCTGGTCTTTTCTGAAAGGTAATTAGTGATAGACCAAGAGGGAATGGCCTCAAGCTGTCACTGGGTAGCTTTATACTGGACATTAGGAAACATTTTTTCAGGACAGGAGTGGTCAGGGATTGGAATGTGCTGCCCAGGGAGGTGATAGAGTCACCAAGCCTGGATGTATTGAAAGGTGGTTTGGATGTGGTGCTTGGGGCTATGGTTTAGGGATGACCCATGTACGGTAGGGTTCTAGATTGGACTTGGTGATCCTGAGAGTCTCTACTAACCTGAAGGCTTCTGTGATTCTGTGATTCATGAATCAAAGCAAGTTAGGTTTCCAAAGGCATCAGTGAATTACCTTTTCAGCCACAACCACACCAAGAGGGTAAGTCAAGAGAACTGATAATAATCTAGAGAAATAATTGATGTCTTACTTAAAGTGCATTGAATGATCTTCAGTTCACTGATATTCCTGTTATTCACACTTGCCACTCCTATTTCATAAAGCATTCCAGGAATCAGGAGGTCAACTTTAAATTCTTCTGTATTGTTTAATAAAAACTTCTTAGTTTCACCCATGTCTGCTTTAGGTTTCACTTCAATGTAGGATTCCTGACCTTCTTGTGGCAGCTTCCAGTGAAGGATGACACTTTCTTCTTGTATGTCCTCTGGTTGAATATAAACAGTGGTAGGTGGACTGACAGCTTGATCAAAGAAAAAGATGTCAGTGAAAAAAAGCCATGGATCAAATTCACTCCCCAGTGATGCCTTTTGGGTTACTTTAAATTCCTAATTCACTTAATTCTTCCTTAAAATGGGTTTGCAGACAGCTGCCTGTCACAAGCAGATCCTGCATTGTGTTACAACAAACAGGGACTTCTTTTACAAGCACTTTTTCTGTTCTGCTGGATCCATACAGAGCAACAAAGGTGACACAATCTGAGCCAGAGTGGCTGTGATCAGAAAAATGATTCATCTGTCTTCACCTCCAGAATTTGAGACAACATGGCCATGTTTCCACTCTACTAAAATTAAATGAACTAAGCATAAATATTCATCAAATGGAATGTCCCTTCTTTATCATGTCTTGATATGCTCTAAGTAAGTGTAGAAACAAGTAGGGGGAAGTCTATCTTCATTCTGTTGGAGGGTTGTGAAGGTTTGAATCAGTAGATAGAAATAGGAAATAACTCCCCTTGCTTTCCCCAACTACGTGACAACAAACCACAGCGTGTGCATGGCCTTAAAAGTACATCTGTGCCTTGTATTTTCAATGGAAACTGTGCCTAGGGAAATGAAACCTCCAGAAAACGGATACATCACCTGTTGTGATTAACACAGGCTCCTCATGGCAGCTCAGGGCTCCCTTTTCAGCTACATTCTGCAAATATACTTGGTACTGATGGTAAGGTTTTACATTTCCTACGACTACTGAAGCCTTGCTTTTTTCAACTGGAAACTGTTCACAAATGTTTGTTTCAGCATCCAGAATATTGAGGAGGTGGTGATGAAAAGCAGCCCTGGGTGAATGTGGAGGAGGCTTCCACTTCAAGTGTATTTCTGTAGATGAAACATGTGTAGCCTCCAGCTTCTGGGAGTGCAGTGGTCCTGTTGAGTAAGATCAGGAATAGGAAGGGGATAATAGCTTCTAGTATCTTTAAGCAATGTCAAATGTGCTGTGGTTTTTTTTCAAGTACAGCCTAAAAAAGAGTTAGCAGTGCACACTTACAGAAGTGGTACACAGTGTTAAATTAAATGAAAGAAAGCACTTTTGGCCATTTACCCAATACTGATCTCCAGGGGCATATTGGCACTAACAGAGCTTTTCTGAATCACCCAGGTTTTTATACAGAGCTTGGTCTCCTCACTTAGGTCCCCTCCATCGTACTTCAGTCACATCAGAAACAAGATTAAGACAAGCAGTTTAAAAATGGTCCTTGTTGTCCTGTCCTCAATTCAGGGGCCATTAGGTGATGAACAAAGGCAGGAACCCTGTTGCCTATAGCAATGAAATTCCAGAAATGCAGAGAGCAGAGGATCTCAGAAGTCCCCCCACAAGTCCTTTATTGCAGCACTGTAGAATCCCCAACATTACAGAGTCTCAGCAGAAGTCCTGGAAGCCCTTAACAGACAAAGCAGCTAACAGAAGTCCTGAGCATACCCCTAGCAGCATCCCTGCACCCAAGCCCAAGCCAGAAGTAGCTAACTGACATAAGCAGAAGACCCTAGCAGTGCCAACCTCCCCGAGCCATTCCTAACCTAAGTCCCTAACCCAAGTGAGAAGACACTGGAATCCACTTGACAAATTGTCAAATCCTGGATTCTGAATTTAAATTCAGGTGTATTTTTATCTTCAGATGAAGTATCAGCAAGTTCTGCGTGGGACAGCAATGTGCCCTGGTGGCCAAGAGAGACAATGGCATCCTGGGGTGCAGCAAGAAGTGTGGCCAGCAGGGCTAGGGAGGTTCTGCTCCCCCTCTGCTCTGCCCTGCTCAGACCACAGCTGCAATCCTGTGTCCAGTTCTGGGCTCCCCAGATCAAGGGAGACAGAGACCTGCTGGAGAGAGTCCAAGGGAGAGCCAGAAGGATGCTCAGGGGACTTGAGCATCTGCCCTGTGAAGAGAGACTGAGAGCCCTGGGGCTGTTCAGTCTGGAGAATAGAAGGCTGAGAAGGGATCTGATCAATGTCTATCAATAGCTGAGGGGTGGGGGTCAAGTGGAGGGGGTCAAGCTCTTTTGGATGGTGCACAGCAATAAGCCAAGGAACAATGGAGACAAAGTTGACCAGAGAAGGTTTCAGCTCAGCATGAGGAGAAACATCTTTGCAGTGAGGGTGACAGAACCCTGGAGCAGGCTGCCCAGAGAGGTTGTGGAGTCTCCTTCTCTGGAGACTTTCCAAACCCACCTGGATGCATTCCTGTGTGGCCTACCCTAGGTGATGCTGCTCTGGCACGGGGGTTGGAACTAGATGTTCTCTGCAGGTGCCTTCCAACCTCTAACATTCTGTGATACTGTGATACTCTGATCACATAAGGAACAGTGAAATTAAAGGGGAAAAAATTAAAAGCCCATCATCTGGTTCTTACTGCTATTAAGTTTTGTAACTTACTTGTTTCTACCTTCAGAATTGGAGTTAAGACAGTCTGTGCCCCTTCTGGGTTTCGTGCTGCCAGTAAAACATTATAGCAAAGGCCGGGAGACAACTGCACTATGTGTGCTCGAGTGGCATTCACAGGCAAGTTCATTGTGATTGGTTTCTGCTGATCAAAATAGTACTTCATTGTAAGTGCAAAGCCTGACTTAAGCCACCGCTCTGTATTACTCCACATAAATACTGCTTCAGTTGTCTTGACCTCATGGACACTGAAGGTGAAGCTTTCTGGGACCAGGGGTACTGAAAAAGAACATCAAAAATATAATGATTTTTAAAATCCCACACATTGAAAAAATCATGAAAACCTTTCCCTTTCCCTGTTCCTTTTCCCTTTTCCTTTCCCTTCTCCCTTTTTGCCTTTCCCTCTCCTTTCCCTCTCCCTTTTCCGTTCCCTTTCCCTCTCCCTCTCCCTTTTGCATTCCCTTTCCCTGTCTCTCTCCCTCTCCCTTTCCCTTTTCCATTCCCTTTCCCTTTCCCATTCCCTTTTCCTTTCCCATTCCCTTTCCCATTCCTGTTCCCTTTCCCTTTCCCATTCCTTTTTCCTTTCCCTTTCCCATTGCCTTTCCCTTTCCCTTTCCCACTGCCTTTCCCTTTCCCTTTTCCTTTCCCTTTCCCACTGCCTTTCCCTTTCCCTTTTCTTTTCCCATTCCCTTTTCCTTTCCCATTGCCTTTCCCTTTCCCTTTCCCATTGCCTTTCCCTTTCCCTTTTCCATTCCCATTCCCTTTCCCTTTCCCATTCCCTTTCCTTTTTCCATTCCCTTTCCCTTTAATATTTGTATTTTCAAAGGTAAATGTAATCAGGGAAAGGCTTTCAAAAATAAATGCAGAAGATTGGGTGTGGTGGGTGGAAATTTCCCCCTCAACGTGAACTTTGCCAGACCAGCTCAGCATGGAAGCAAATGGAAGCTGTATTTACAGGCAGGACTACACTCTACAATGGAATGCAATGAATGTGTACAAAATATCCAGGAGTTACAGTATTGACAAGGATTTACAATTAATAATGAGTACAAGAACCCCCCTTGTCAAGGACCAGGGGAAGCTATTAGCTCCTCATTTTACTGCCCCCCCCCACCCCCCTGTCCAAAAGGGAGAAGAGAAAGGAGCAGAGAGAGTTGCTGTTAGACTTAGCCAAAACAATGCAGCCAAGGTCAAGCAGCAGCAAGTTAGTATCTCTCCAGAGCAAAGAAGAGAGAAGAAAAGAGAGAGAATTGGTTTGGTACAAGTAATCTTCTGGTAGATATCTCTCCAATGGAATTGTTTAGAATTATCTCTGTTTTCCTTTTCACACCCAGGAGTGATTTATTTCCATTTCACTGCTTTTCTGCTCAACATCTGTTTAAAAATGTTAAAGGCATAGCCTAAAACTACCACATTGAGAGGGAGAAAAAATGTCTAGTTACATTCATATTCACAAATATATGGTAGCTGTATGTAGCAGAAGAAGGCTGTGAAGACAAAGCCTGGACCAGTGGGATCTCTCTGAAGGGCATAGCAGTCTGTTTCATTCCTTGGTACCATTGCCAGCGCTGAGATATCAGCCTTGAGAAGATAAGGAGATCCATCTGTCCACGAGAGCTGACCTTCTTCCTGCATTGAAAAAACCCAAACCAAACCAAACCAGAATAAAAGCTGCAGATATTTTAGCATTCTTTGGATGACTCATGGAGGCTCTCCTCAGTGCAAGCCTAACTCTGAAACACCCAAACTGTGCCCACAGGGAAAAGCAAATGCTACAGGGTCAAATTCTATCCCTTCTACTACAAAAGTTTACAAGGGAGTAATAGGACAACACAAGCCACGTGAGGCTACTGTGGAGTGACTGCTGCAAACAAGCCTTTAAAAATCCAATTATTAATCAAATAATTTACTAATCCATTAAAAATCAGGTTATTAATCAAATAATCTACTAATTGATTAAATATCTGGTTATGAATCAAATAAACTACTAATTGTTTACACATATTATTAATCAAATTATCTACTCATTGTTTAAAACCCAGATTATTAATCAAATAATCTAATTGTATTAATCAAATTATCTATTAATTGCTTAAACATATTATTAATCAAATAATCTACTAATTGATTAAGTATCAGTTTGTTAATCAAATAATCTAGTAATTGCTTAAATATCAGGTTATTAGTCAAATAATCTACTCATTGATTAAATATCAGTTTATTAATCAAATTATCTACTAATTGCTTAAACATATTATTAATCAAACTATCTACTCATTGTTTAAAACCCAGATTATTAATCAAACAATCTACTCAATGCTTAAATATCAGGTTATTAGTCAAATAATCTATTCATTGATTAAATATCAGTTTAGTAATCAAATAATCTACTAATTGCTTAAACATATTAATCAAATAATCTACTAATTGATTAAATATCAGTTTGTTAATCAAATAATCTACTAATTGCTTAAATATCAGGTTATTAGTCAATCAAATTATCTACTCATTGTTTAAATATCAGTTTATTAATCAAATAGTCTACTAATTGTTTAAAAATCAGGTTATTAATCAAATTATCTACTCATTGTTTAAAGCCCAGATTATTAATCAAATAATCTACTCATTGCTTAAATGTCAGGTTATTAGTCAAATAATCTACTCTGTTTAAACATCAGCTTATTAATCAATTAGTCTACTCACTGTTTAAAATCCAGATAATTAATCAAATAATCTAATTGATTAAAAACCAGATGATCAATCAAATAATCTACTAATCATGGATGGATAATTCTCGAACAATGTTACTGAAGGAAAATGCAGTCAGTGAAATATAATCAGGAATTCAGTTTGAAAGCAAAAATAGTTGAGCAGGAAAAAATCCAGGGCTAGATTGATAATAAGATGAGGAATTGCTGCTCTTTCCCCCTTTCTCCTGTTGCTGGCTGCTCAGCAGTTAGGACACTCGCTCAGACCTGTCACCAGGTTCCTAACCTTTGAGCTGCTTTCAGTTTCTCCATCAGAGCTCTGCACATACTGAACTGGGGCAGCGTGGTGGTTTGGATGGAAGATGTTTGTAGACCACGTTCAGAGCTTTGCAAAGGAGACTCCTCTAGTGGGAGCCAGGTTCCAGCCTACACTGTACTAATGTTTCCTAACATTTACAAAAGGTTGATGGAAAATCCAACACATTTAGGCATGACATTGGGGCACTCTCAGCTCCAATATCCTAAGTGCTTTCAGGGCTTGCAACGCTGTGTTCCTACAACCTAAGCAAATGCTTTAAGTACCATGAAGGAGAAAAGCTGGGGCATGACTGTGATTTTAAGATTTCCATTGCTTTTCTATTTTGTTAAGACACTCAAAAGCAGAGAGAAGGAGGAGAAAAGGATTTTTATACATTTCTCTGAGAAAACCCCCAAAATTCTGTGTGTTTAGAGAGCCTGTTTTGTTTTTCCAATTAATCTGTTTTACTGAAGAAAAAAAATACATTCAATTAATCACAGAATTGTCAGGGTTGGAAGAGACCTCAAGGAGCATCCAGTTCCAAGCCCCCTGCCATGGCCAGCGACACCTCACACTACAGCAGGTTGCTCACAGCCACATCCAGGCTGGACTTAAAACCTCCAGGCATGAGGCTTTCATCACCTTCCTGGGCAACCTGTGCCAGTTTCTCACCACCCTCATGGGGAAGAACTTCTTCCTAACACCCAATCTGAATCTCCCCAGTTCTATTTTTTTTGCCATCCTCCCCAGTCCCATCACTCCCTGACACCTTCAAAAGTCCCTCCCCAGCTTTCCTGTAGCCCCCTTCAGATCCTGGAAGGCCACAATTAGGTCTCCTGGGAGCCTTCTCTCCTCCAGACTGAACAGCCCCAACTCTCTCCATCTGTCTCTATGGGAGAGGTGCTCCAACCCTCTGCTCATCCTTGTGGGCCTTCTCTGGACACAAATACTGTGATGCCTTTCATCTTCCCAAGAGAGTGAAGATTTTAAACGGCATGAACATAATTCCATCGGACTTTCAGGGTTTCCACAAGCAACATTTGTGACCTGCCTCAAAACTGAGAAAGCCAACCCCAGCCTTTGATAGCCACAGTGAAGTAATGGGATTTAAAATCTGGGAATGCAGCACCATCTGCAGGCAAAACAACAGCCCTGGGGAGTACTCACAACAAAAGATAACTTCAACAGGTTATGCGTAAATTACGTCTCCTTTGTCTCTTCCCCCCTCCCCCCCCAAGCTATGGCCTGCTGAGGATTTTCAGTATTTCTTAATAAAAAGAAATAATGATTCTTCTTCTAACTATTGATAGCTATTAAAACCAATAAAATAACAAATTTACTCTGAAAGTATCTTATTTATCCCACAGACTCAGGCTTTGTGCATCAAAATTCTCCTGATTCCATAGGTGGAAAGGAGGATTCCATAGGAGGAAAGGAGAAAAAACAGGCTGACTTTTAGGCCATTAAGACCCATCCATAATAGGATTATTTGACTAATTGCCTGGAGATAAAACAAATAACAAATTTACTCTGAAAGTATCTTATTTATTCCACAGAATCAGGCTTTGTGCATCAAAATTCTCCTGATTCCATAGGTGGAAAGGAGGATTCCATAGGAGAAAAGGAGAAAAAACAGGCTGACCTTTAGGTCATTAAGACCCATCCATAATGGGATTATTTGACTAATTGCCTGGAGATAAAACAAATAACAAATTTACTGTGAAAGTAATATTTTTTTTTTTTTGTTCCACAGGATTAGGCTTTATGTATCAACATTGTCCTGGTTCCACAGATGGAATAGCAAAGGAGATAAAACAGACTGACCTTTAGGTCGTTAAGACCTGTCCATAACAGGATTATTTGACTCATAATCTGGAGGTAAGACAAAACAAAGCCGTGTTCTTCTTCACTCCCTATGTCAAGAAGATGTGCCCCTCGTGAAGATCTTTCACAGATCTGCTGTGCCACCTTCCAAGGCTTGCTCTCCTTACTCAGTTGATAGCAGCTGCTTTGAAAAGCCACCCACCCTTGGGAACAGGTGCCTAGAGTGGAGGAAGACAGGATTTTAAGGGCAGTCTGTACCACTCATGGCACTGCTGCAATTTAAGTTGTTTCATAATGAGACAGACTTCTTTATCAGGGTAACATTTGGTTAACTGGCAATTGCAAAGCCCCCAAACTCAGGGGTTATGAATCAATACTTAAAACATCCTCAGGGTGCTAAACAATAGGATCACTTGAATCCCAAGAATATCAGCTACAACCTATTAAGGCAAAGAAGAAAAGAAAAGGGGGATCTATTAATTTTTATCACAGAATCACCAAGGTTGGAAGAGACCTCAAAGATCATCAAGTCCAACCTGTCACCACAGACCTCATGACTAAACCATGGCACCAAGTGCCACATTCAATCCTCTCTTGAACCCCTCCAGGGACAGTGACTCCACCACCTCCCTGGGCAGCACATTCCAATGGCGAACGACTCTCTCGGTGAAGAACTTTCTCCTCACCTCCAGCCTAAACTTCCCCTGGTGCAGCTTGAGACTGTGTCCTCTTGTTCTGGTGCTGCTTGCTTGAGAGAAGAGACCAACGCCCTCCTGACAGCAATAAGGTCTCCCCTGAGCCTCCTCTTCTCCAGGCTAAACAACCCCAGCTCCCTCAGCCTCTCCTCACAGGGCTGTGCTCAAGGCCTCTCCCCAGCCTCGTTGCCTTTCTCTGGACACGTTCAAGTGTTTCGATGCCCTTCTTAAACTGAGAAGCCCAGAACTGGAAACAGGTCTCAAGGTGTGGCCTAACCAGTGCTAAGCACAGGGGCAGAATGACTTCCCTGCTCCTGCTGGCCACACTATTCTTAATGCAGGCCAGGATGCTGTTGACCTTCTTGGCCACCTGGGCACACTGCTGGCTCATGTTTAGGTGGCTGTCAATCAGCACCCCCAGGTCCCTCTCTGTTTGGCAGCTCTCCAGCCACTCTGACCCCAGCCTGTAGCTCTGCATGGGGTTGCTGTGGCCGAAGTGCAGCACCTGGCACTTGGATTTGTTGAATGCCATCCTGTTGGACTCTGCCCATCTGTCCAGTCAGTCGAGGTCCCTCTGCAGAGCCCTTCTGCCCTCTAAGAGATCAACATCTGCTCCCAACTTGGTGCCATCTGCAAACTTGTTGATGACTGACTCAATCCCCTCATCCAGATCATCAGTGAAGATATTGAACAGGATGGGGCCCAGCACTGATTCCTGGGGCACACCACTAGTGACTGGCCTCCAGCCGGATGTGGCACCATTCAGCACCACTCTCTGGGCTCAGCCCTCCAGCCAGTTCCTAACCCAGCACAGAGTGTTGCTGTCCAAGCCATGGGCTGACAGCTTGGCCAGTAGTTTGCTGTGGGGGACAGTGTCAAGGGCCTTGCTGAAGTCCAGGTAGACTACATCCACACCCTGCTGTAGGGAAAAATACAATCACAGGCTCACAGTTAGGGTTGGAAGGGACCTCCAGGGAGGTGATGGAGTCACCATCATTGGAAGTGTTTTAAAAGAGCCTGGATGAGGCACTTGGTGCCATGGTTTAGTTGATTAGATGGTGCTGGGTGATAGATTGGACTCTGTGATCTCAAAGGTCTTTTCCAACCAGATTAATTCTGTATTCTGTAGAAATACACAGTGCTTCCTCACATTCACTGTGCCAAGAAACTCTAGCAGGTACCTGTTTCAGCTGCAACATCCAGTGACTGAGACACTTTTATAAACTGAAGATGCCATTGGTCAAATACCAACTGAAATGTGTACATGGTGGCTGGTGTCAGGTTGGTCCATACAAAGAATCCCTGGGGGGGTTGTATATTCTTGGAGCCATCACCGAGTGAAACTGAAGCTGAAAATTCCTTGGTCGTTGCACTCCAGTTTAAAGACACTGTAGTGGTGGTCACAACTGTTTTGATGTCATTTCTTGAAATTGCACCTAGTAGGGCATGAAAGAAAGAAAGAAACAAACAAACCCAACCAAAAACCACGGACTTTACCACAGGAGAATAATTATCTTAAAGTTTTATTGCATAACTTGTTCATTAATTCATTTTCTCTTCAGAAGCGGCAAGGGACGCACGGCGTAGGGAAATAATAGTAGTTGTGTCAGGTTACAGCCAGCCCAAGAGAGGGTGGGCTGAAAAGAACCTAGCCTCAGGTGGACAAAGAAACCTGACCCAGGTGGGCAGAGAGACTTGGCTCCCCACTCCCAGGGGAAGGGGTCCCCGAGTTAAAGTCTATTTCAGTCTCACTTCCTGGCCACCCAAGCCTATTGAAGGGGAGCTATTTCTTGCCTTAGCTCTCTTGCTCCTATCTTAACCCCTTTGCTCCTGGCCTGGCCTGCCTGAGATGCTGCTCCCTGCTGCTCCTGTAACCACATGGTGGTGCCTGTTCTATGCTGCATCCAAACTCCCAAGGACTGCATCTGAAGAGAATCCACATTGCATCCAGAGAATCCATTGCCAGCTTGAGCCTGGGTTTGTATATATTTTCATTTACCCTTTTTCCTTATATCTTTGTAACCATTCTCTCACTCAAATGCCATAGATATTTTGGTTTTTTCACTTTCAAATAGATTCAAGACCCTTTCTTCTGTGATTTTACCTCTCTCCTAACTAGTCTGCTTTCCCCGTACTGGGATAAAGGGAGAGGAGAGGCAATCTAAATCTGTTCCATTTGGGCTTTTGGACTCTGGGAAAGCTTAAACCACAACAATAGTCTGAAAACAGAAAATGTCTTACTGAGCAATTATGAAAACTCTGATCTGTTGTCATAGAACCATAAAATCACAGAATTGTCAGGGTTGGAAAGGACCTCAAGGACCAGCCAGTTCCAACCCCCCTGCCATGGGCAGGGACACCTCACACTACAGCAGGTTGCTCACAGCCACATCCAGACTGGACTTCAAAACCTCCAGGCATGAGGCTTCCACCATCTCCCTGGGCAACCTGTGCCAGTCTCTCACCACCCTCACGGGGAACAACTTCTTCCTGACATCCAATCTCAATCTCCCCATTTCTAGTTTTGCTCCATCCCCCCCAGTCCTATCACTCCCTGACACCCTCAAAAGTCCCTCCCCAGCTTTCTTGTAGCCCCCAACAGATCCTGGAAGGCCACAAGAAGGTCTCCTGGGAGCCTTCCCTTCTGCAGACCGAACAGCTCCAACTCCCTCAGTCTGTCCTCACAGGAGACATGCCCTCCAATCGTGGTATGTGAACTTCTGTATGAAGCAACCAGAAATGAAAGTGCACAATTCAAGAAGTGAAAAAGCATGTTAAAAATGCATGCCTTGGAAGAATGTCAGTTAACTAACAGATGCCAAGTGCAGTGACACATTAGTAACATAACCATGAATTACTTCCTGTAGCTTGCTGAAGGCATTTTCAGCAGTCAATAGCTGCTTCAGTGATTCCAGTTTATTTATTTCCTAAAGATAGGGTTTCTATGCACATCCTTAAATTTCTGTTTACAGCTAAGCCATTAACACTTCAAAATCTCCCAAACTACTGCATCAGTCTTATAATGCACAAGTATTCCACTAACCAAACAAGGAGCTGGTGGATGAGAAGCTCAACAGAAGCCAACAGTGAGCACTTGCAGCCCAGAGAGCCAAGCAGAGCCTGGGCTGCAGCTAGAGAAGTGTGGCCAGCAGGGCCAGGGAGGTGATTCTCCTCCTCTACTCTGCTCTGGTGAAACACTACCTGGAGCACTGTGTCCAGTTCTGGAGCCTCTGTTCCAGGAAGGATCTGGAGGTGCTGGAAGGTGTCCAAAGAATGGCCACGAGGATGAGCAGAGGGCTGGAGCTGCTCTGCTATGGAGACAGACTGAGGGAGTTGGGGCTGTGCAGTCTGGAGAAGAGAAGGCTCCTAGGAGACCTTCTTGTGGTCTTCCAGTCTCTGAAGGGGGCTACAAGAAAGCTGGGAGGGACTGTTTAGGGTGCCAGGGAGTGATAGGACTGGGGGAAATGGGAAAAAAACTTGTAATGGGTAGGTTGAGATTGGATGTTAGGAAGAAGTTGTTCCCCATGAGGGTGGTGAGAGACTGGCACAGGTTGCCCAGGGAGGTGGTGGAAGCCTCATGCCTGGAGGTTTTCCAGGCCAGGCTGAATGTGGCTGTGAGCAACCTGCTGTAGTGTGAGGTGTCCCTGCCCATGGCAGGGGGTTTGGAGCTGGCAGATCCTCGAGGTCCCTTCCAACCCTGACAATTCTATGATTCTAAATGCGCACTTACACTCAGCCTCTTAAATCCATATTCCCAAATTATCCTGAGCTGCCTGTCAGCAGAGTTTCTCCTCAGCTACTGCTGCAAGTCTCTGCTCAGTATCTCCAAAAAGCAGGTCAGACTGATTCAGGAATTTAATTTTAGGGCTCCCTACTTTAAAAAATCTTAAACCATGACTGCTAGGGAATGATCCCAATAGGTGGTGACAGAAAGGCTGCAAGGAGGAAACTCAAGCAGAAGGTCAAAGTAGAACAGACATTAATTTTAGATAGACAGCTCTGTGATTCTGTATAAAATTATTCCTTCTACTCTTCATAGCTGAAAATGCATTGCTGCAAGGTTTCCAAATGCATGAGTGAAGCTCAGCATTTCAACTCCTCCTTCTTTCATCTTCAGCATTAGGCTCAACTGTAACGACACCAAACTATTTTGCGCTCCTCTACTTACGTGTCTGAAATGATCTCTCACTTAGGGTTTGGCCCTTTTTCAGGGACTCTATTGTCACATTGTACTTCTCATTTTCCTCCAGCAGCACTGTGGCACTGACAGATTTCTCTTCACCTCTAGAAACGTTTCTTGCGTTCTGCAAGTTAGAACAATTTCTAGGGGTAGTGAAAGCGACAACAACACCAATTCATAAGTGAGCTGTGAAGGTGTCCTGGTCTGAGACTGGACAGATCCTCTCTTGCCCCTGAGAGGGGCAATAGAATGACATCCATCACACAAATGGATTGCAGAAGTGATGGAAAGTTTAAATGTGAAGCAGTAAGTGTTTTACAGAAGCTACAAAGCACAGTGGCAAAAGTATCCCAAAGCCTACAGAGTCCCCTATAGCACACCCAAAGACCTCCCAGCCCTTCCCTTCTGCCCTCCTGAAGGTATACCCAAAACCCCCAGGGCACTTTCTTCTGCCCCCCTACTGCTAGGCTGGTCTCAGGCTGGCCAGGTCTGAGACTGCCTCCCCCCCCTTCTTCCCCTGGCATTAGGCTTAGCCAGGCCTAGGAGGCCTTGTGATATTCCCCCAGCATTCCCTCATGGGGATCATCTCCCACAGAGCAGAGAGGGAAGAAAGAGGAAGAGAAAGACTTTGCAGATGGATTTATAGGGTGCAGGATTTATGGGTATGAAATAGGCTGCTTCCTGTGTCCACCTACTGGGTTAGACATTTGGGACACTGGAGGCGTAGCTTATGTGGCAGTACCAGGAGGCACCCAGCCTGAAGGTTTCTTGAGAGGCAGCTTAGATTGCAGCACATCCAGCTTGAGGCTGCAGTTCAACTGCAAAATGTTCAATGCATTTTATAACAAAACCTTTCAGGAATGAAACTCTTAGCAAGCGCCATCCCATTAAAATTCTCACGTACTCTTTAAGTCCCAGCGCATCCTGTGCACAAAATAAGAGCAATGCCTTTCCACAGAGAACTGGGGATAATGCCTGCCTCTCCTGGAGAAGTCAGACTCCTCCTTCAAATCAATGTGCCCAGCAGAACCTGCATATTCTCAGCTGAACACACGCCTGGCTATCCTTATCCAAATGGGAGACTCGGGGGTCTTTTAAGTCCCACTGGCTTCAATAGGACCCTGCAAGAGTGCACTTAAATAACACAAGCTACAGAATTCAGCACATTTTGTTCTAACAGTTTTCTTTATTTGCTGTTTTACTTCATTTAAAGAAAAAAAAAAAAGAAGGAAGGATGGGAGAGAGAAAGAGGGGAGGGAAGGGAGGGAAGGGAGGGAAGGGAGGGAAGGGAGGGAAGGGAGGGAAGGGAGGGAAGGGAGGGAAGGGAGGGAAGGGAGGGAAGGGAGGGAAGGGAGGGAAGGGAGGAAAGGGAGGAAAGGGAGGAAAGGGAGGAAAGGGAGGGAAGGGAGGGAAGGGAGGGAAGGGAGGGAAGGGAGGGAAGGGAGGGAAGGGAGGGAAGGGAGGGAAGGGAGGGAAGGGAGGGAAGGGAGGGAAGGGAGGGAAGGGAGGGAAGGGAGGGAAGGGAGGGAAGGGAGGGAAGGGAGACAACACACAATGCTCTTAACAGCTGGTACCCACAGCTTAGATCCACAAGGCACTACTTATGAATGAGATTACTGAGATTTACTTTTACACTGAAGGCATCTGCACGCTGATAGGTTACAAAGTAATGGTCTGGATCCTCTCCTTCAGGCAATTCAGTCCACTCCAGCAGAACTACTCTGGTAGACTTTTTCACTTGCTCACACTCCAGACACTTTGAACCCTGCCACAGAAACGCACATGGGTGTAACTTAGTAACTTAGAATCCAGCACAGGTCACACAGGAACACATCCGGATGGGGCTTCAAAGTCTCCAGAGGAGGAGACCCCATAACCTCTATGGGCAACTGTTCCAGTGCTCAGAGACCCTCCCAGTGAAGAAGTTCCTCCTCATGTTGAGGTGGAACCTCCTGTGCTGGAGTTTCTATCCATTGTCCCTTGTCCTATCCCAGGGTGCAAGTGAGCAGAGCCTGTGCCCTCCCTCCTGACCCCCAGCCCTCAGATATTTATAAACATTTATTAAATCCCCTCTCAGTTTTCTCCTCTCCAGACTAAGCAGCCCCAGGGCTCTCAGCCTCTCCTCCCCAGGCAGTGCTGCAGTCCCTTCAGCATCCTCATAGCTCTCCCTTGGACTCTCTGCAGCAGATCCCTGTCCCTCCTGAACTGGGGAGCCCAGAGCTGGATGCAATATTCCAGATGAGGTCTCAGCAGGGCAGAGTAGAGGGGGAGGAGAACCTCCCTGGGTCTGCTGGACACACTCCTCTGAATGCACCCCAGGTCCCCATTGGCCTTCTTGGCCTCCAGGGCACATTGCTGTCCCATACAGAACTTGTTGCCCACCAGCATTCCCAGATCCCCCTCCACAGGGCTGCTCTGCACAGATCCCCTCCCAACCTGTACTGGTGCAGTTTATTCTTCCTGCCCAGGTGCAGGACTCTGCATTGAGCCTTGTTGAACCTCATCAGGTTCCTCTCTGCCCAGCTCTCAGTCTGTCCCAGTCTCTGAATGGCCTCACAGCCTTCAGGTGTCTCAGCCAAGCCTCCCAGTTTGGTACCAGCAGCAAATTTGCTGAGCAGACTCTGTCAGTCAGTCTGTCTGTCCCCTCATCAATGTCACCGATGAAGATGTTGAATAGCACTGCACCCAGCACTGATCCCTGGAGAACTCCACTACTTACAGCTCTCCAGCTGCACTGAGCACCATTGACTTTTTGGACTCTATTTTGTAAACAGGACTTTTTTAGGCCCTTATCCAAAGACTGCAACAATTTAAGCAAACAAACAAGCAAATAAGTAAATAAATTGGCCACAAAGACCAAAGCTTCACACCTGTCTTCAGGCTGGTTACACACCCACCAGGAAACCCAAACAACAAACATTTACTGACTTGTACAAAGTACTTCTCAACATAGGACTCAAGTAGCCTTCTCAGTCTGAAAAAAGAGGCACTTGAAGGGAGGTGCAGCAGGGGTCTATAATATCTTGACCAGCCAAATGAGTTGAGCAGAGATTGATTTCTCTCTGTCTCTTCAAGAACTGTGAAGGGTGAAAGGTAGCTGGTTTGCTCCACATTCAAAACATCCAAAAAGAGGCAAAAGTTTGCAACAGTTCATCTGGCAAAGCTCAAAATGAGTATTTAAAGATCTACTGGACTTCAGAGGGGGCAAGGCACCTTCACAAAAGAGAACTAGACTGAAGCTTACAATAGTGCACTGCAACTACATCATTTCAAGAAGTCCTTAAGCTCCAAGAGGCTGGAAATTAACACAAGATGGGTTAACTCTCATATTATAGAGTCATGGAAAGGTCCAGGCCAGAAGGGACCTCCAAAGCTCATCCAGTCCAACCTCCCTGCACTCAGCAGGGACATCCTCGACTAGATCAGGCTGCCCAGGGCCTCCTCCAGCCTCACCTGGAATATCTCCAGGGAAGGAGCCTCAACCACCACCCTGGGAAACCTCTTCCAGTGTTCCACCACGCTCACAGTGAAGAACTTGTTCCTAACATCCAATCTAAATCTGCTCTGCTCTAGTCTGAAGCCATTGCCCCTGGTCTGAAGAGAAGGCAGGCTGGGAATGCTCAGTAGCAATAACTGAGACCTTCCTGTACTACAAAAACCACAAAAAAGGACAATCAATCATGAAACATCAATTCAATCAGGAAATCTGTCTACCCCCACCAAAGAAAGGCTTTTCTTACCTTAAACAAATATTCCAGTACAAGCAGGAGGAGAATTACTTGATCCATAGAGAAAGAATGATAATAGTTTCAGTGCCTCTGATGTGTTTGGATCACAACAGCTCCAAACCAAAACTGTGCTGGGATGTCTAAGGGCCGTGGAGGGAAAACCTAGCACACATATTTATACTTGACACAGACACAGCAGCAGCCAATGGTGCACTTCAGGTTGGTGTGCACTGGCCCTCCCTCTTCCCATGCCTCCCAGAAAGTTTCCCAAGGTCAGCAGCAGGCTGACCCTTTAGCTTCACTGCACTGTGGATGTGTCTGTTGTTCATCAGTCACTTAAAAACCTCTTAGTGTAAAGAAAAAAAAATATATCAGGGGCTTTTACATTTTGCTAGTGACTGGTGGCTCAAAATGTGTTGAAATCTGTCTGATCCCTTGGGTTGTATTCCACAGGACACATTTCTAGCAAGATGTCCCTTTCTCAGCTTTCAAAATAAGCCTTAAAACACTGTAAGCAGACCTACAGAAGCTGTTGGTACATGTTGTTGTTATGATTTCACAGAATGCAAGGGGCTGGAAGGGAGCTTGAAAGCTCAACCAGTCCAACCCCCCTGCCAGAGCAGCATCACCTAGAGCAGATCACACAGGAACACATTCAGGAGGGTCTTGAATAGCTCCAGAGAGGGAGACTCCACAACCCCACCTGGGCAGCCTGTTCCAGTGTTCTGTCACCCTTATAGGGAAAAAAAATCTTCCTCCTGTTTCCATGGAACTTCCCTCTGCTTCAGCTTCCACCACTGCCCCTTGTGCTGGCATTGGGCATCACCCAGCAGAGCCTGGCTCCAGCCTCTGGGCACTCACCCTGCACATCTTGATCAACAGCAATGAGGTCACCTCTCAGGCTCCTCCTCTCCAAGCTACAGAGACCTCAGCTCCCTCAGGCTCTCCTCCTAAGGAAGATCTTCCGCTGCCTTCATCATCTTTGTGCTTCTGTGCTGGACTCTTTCAAGCAGTTCTCTGAGGTCCTTCCTGAACTGAGGGGCCCAGAACTGGACACAATACTCCAGATGTGGCCTCACCAGGGCAGAGTAGAGGGGGAGGATGTGTTACATTTGCTCATCATGAGACAGGTGCACAGCAGTACAGCACCACACACTTCATGGGTAAGGCCATTGGAATGTGCTGCCCAGTGAGGTGGTGGAGTCCAACCCCCCTGCCAGAGCAGCATCACCCAGGGTAGTCTGCACAGAAATGGATCCATGGGGGGTTGGAAAGTCTCCAGAGAAGGAGACTCCACAACCTCTCTGGGCAGCCTGCTCCAGGGCTCTGTCACCCTCACTGCAAAGAAGTTTCTCCTCATGCTGAGCTGAAACCTTCTCTGGTCAAGTTTGTCTCCATTGTTTCTTGGCTTATTGCTGTGCACCACCCAAAAGAGCTTGGCCCCCTCCCCTTGACCCCCACCCCTCAGCTATTGATTGATCAGATCCCCTCTCAGCCTTCTCTTCTCCAGACTAAACAGCCCCAGGGCTCTCAGTCTCTCTTCACAGAGGAGATGCTCAAGTCCTCTGAGCATCCTTCTGGCTCTCCCTTGGACTCTCTCCAGCAGGTCTCTGTCTTTCTTGAACTGGGGAGCCCAGAACTGGACACAGGTGTGGTCTGAGCAGGGCAGAGCAGAGGGGGAGCAGAACCTCCCTGGCCCTGCTGGCCACACTTCTCTTACTGCAGCCCAGGATGCCATTGGCTCTCTTGCCCACAAAGGCACACACTGTATTAGTAGCATTACAAGAAGCAATGCTTTTATTATTTAATGTGCATTTTCTTAAGCACTCTCATCACACTGTTTCCCTCTTGAGATAGTATCTTCTTCTTCAGCGGGCTGTGCCTCATTTTTCCCCTAGAAATCAGTATCCAACTGAATCTTTCATTCTGAAATAAGGAGTGCAATTTTTACTTAAGGCCCTACTGGAACTTGTAGTAAACAAGGCAGGCTTAATCTCCCAGGAAAAACGCCTCCTTGGAGCCTTTATGTTACTCAGGCTCAAAGACAGATATAGTGAATCAAAAGCTGCTGATGTGAAACCTCTGATCTCAAAACACTGAGCCAGTCTCTCCCTGTGAAACACACACAATTGTGTGTTCCCTGTATGCACTTTTAGCTATTGATGTCAAAAGCGAGCTGCAGCCTATTCAGCTGTTCTGCAAAGCAGATATGACCTTTTTTTTTCCCTTCCCCCCCCCTCCCCCACTGTATTCTGTAATCACTGAGTAAGAAGGGAGGCTTCATTGTGGGCAATTTTCCAGACAACAGCAGGAACCCCTCCGTTTCAAGCTCATTAAATTAGGTGTTGATGGCACATTCCACCTTAATCAAAAGAACACTCCCCAAAACAACCACTTTCCTTGCAGTGATTAACGCCATTAACTACTGATTTTCTCCAGAAGGCAACATCAGCACAGAAGCAGCTCCTCAGGTTCCCTCATTCTTCATACACAAAATGATTGTAAAAAGAGAAACTACCTGTCTAGGATAATTTGGTCTCTTAAGCAACCAGCACCAGAACAAGAGGACACAGTCCCAAGCTGCACCAGGGGAAGTTTAGGCTGGAGGTGAGGAGAGAGTTCTTCCCAGCAAGAGAAATTGGCCATTGGAATGTGCTGCCCAGGGAGGTGGTGGAGTCACCGTCCCTGGAGGTGTTCAACAGTGGATTGGATGTGGCACTTGGTGCCATGGTTTAGTCATGAGGTCTGTGGTGGCAGGTTGGACTTGATGATCTTTGAGGTCTCTTCCAACCTTGGTGATACTGTGGTTTATTTTCTATTTCCTCCCCAGACCATCCTTGAAGTGAGATTCCCAAAGCTCTGAGCTCAGGGAGTCTTTCACCACTCATTTCAGCAGGCATATCACCACCCAGGTGGTCTATATGTGGAAGTATTATTCAAGACAGGCAAAACAAAAAGTCAGGTGTGAAATGGTCAGCATGTGGCTGCCCAGAATGAGGCAGTAAATCACATCAGGAGTTGCTGGAGTGCTTCAGTCCTAAATAGGACTACCCTAAACTGTGATGAGTTGTCAATAGTAATAGATAATTTCCCAAGTTTCTGAGTTCTGTAGGCAGCTTGCACATTCCCCACACCTGGAGCACTGCTTCCAGTTCTGGAGCCCCTATTACAAGAAGGATCTGGAGGTGCTGGAAGGTGTCCAGAGAAGGGCCACGAGGATGAGCAGAGGGCTGGAGCTGCTCTGCTAGGGAGACAGACTGAGGGAGTTGGGGCTGTTCAGTCTGGAGAGGAGAAGGCTCCCAGGAGACCTTCTTGTGCCCTTCCAGGATCTGAAGGGGGCTACAAGAAAGCTGGGGAGGGACTTTTGAGGGTGTCAGGGAGTGACAGGACTGGGGGGAATGGAGGAAAACTAGAAATGGGGAGATTGAGATTGGATGTTAGGAAGACATTCTGGCAGGGTGGTTGTACTGGTTGAGCTCAGGACATCCCTTCCAGCCCCTAACATTGTGTGGTACTGTAGCTGGACTCTTCTTACACGGTAAATCACTAAGAAACACCTGGGGGTCCTGGTGGATGGGAGATTGACCATGAGCCAGCAATGTGCTCTTGGGGCCAAGAAGGCAAATGGCATCCTGGGGAGTATTAGAAGGGCTGTGGTGAGAAGGTTGAGAGAGGTTCTCCTCCCCCTTCACTCTGCCCTGGTGAGGCTGGATCTGGAGTATTGTGTCCTGTTCTGGGCCCCTCAATTCAAGAGGGACAGGGAAATACTATAGAGAGTCCAGCACAGAGCCTCAAAGATGATGAAGGGCATGGCCCATCTTCTTTAGGAGGAGAGCCTGAGGGAGCTGAGGGCTCTGTAGCTTGGAGAGGAACAGCCTGAGAGGGGACCTCATTCCTGTTGATAAAGATGTGCAGGATGAGTGCCCAGAGGCTGGAGCCAGGCTCTGCTGGGTGATGCCCAATGCCAGCACAAGGGGCAGTAGTGGAAACTGAGGCCGAGGAAGTTCCATGTGAGCATGAGGAAGAATTTTTCCTTGTGAGGCTGCCCAGGTGAGGTTGTGGAGTCTCCCTCACTGGAGATATTCAAGACCATTGCTTAAAGGAGGATGCCAGTGAGGCATTCTCGGGTTTGTATCCTCACTACTGAATTCATTAATCATCTTCTCTTGTCTCCACCCTGCTCCCACGAAGACTCCTTACACTCATCTGTTAATCTAAGGGGTCATGCATGCTCTTCAGGAAGGGGTGCATTTAGGAGGATGTGTCAGGGGACAGCCTTTGGTTCGTTTGGAAAAGGCCTCATTTAAAAGCTGTACACAGAAACACAGAGCAGGGGCCTTGAGGAATGAGCATGTGTGATCACAACAGTGCTTGCTGGACACAACTGGAGACCTTCAGCTTCCATCGAGGAACAGAGACAGCTCTATTAACTCCATCTGCAAAACAAGTGCTCAGCAATCAGCAGCCAAGAGCTAGGATTGTCTTTACACAGCCTGATGCCAGCACCCGTGGAGGATATTGGAGCAGTCATCAATCAGTGCCCTAACAACCGGGGGGCCACCAGGCCCCCCGGCCTTTGTTGTCACCACCACCATCACCCAGTGTGCACCAGGGGCACTCACCAGCGATGAGAGGAGGATCCTCAGCCCAGATGGGCTCAGCTTAGGGCTGCTGCCCTTCCTGGTGGGATTAAATAGGGCAGTGGGTGGGCAGGGCCAAGTGGCCACACCTGGGGTGGGAGGAGACTCCAACAGAGCCCAGGTGCTCTGGGTTTGAGGGGAAAAAGGGGGGAAATGGGGTGGCAAAGGGGCAGATATAGTGGGAAAGGAGAGGTGGAGATGAAAGAAGGGGATTCTAAAATAACTTTATTTTCCTTCAATCTTCCATAATGCACAACTGCAGCTCATGGTTTGCTTTGCCTCCATGCAAAAGGAACAAACCCATCAATGCTTCATAAAATAAAGCACAGTGGTGTCTATTACAATGAGATCTTTCCATCAGTATCATTTTGCTTGGGGGGAAAATCTGTGCTTTGCAGATCAAGATGACAAGTTTCAATAAAAAAAAAGAGTTCTGCAGGAGGGATTTTTTTCCTCTGGATACCAGCAGACAACACCAGGATGATTGAGGGACTGGAGCAGGCACACTACAGCAGGTTGCTCACAGCCACATCCAGCCTGGCCTTCAAAACCTCCAGGCATGAGGCTTCCACCACCTCCCTGGGCAACCTGTGCCAGTCTCTCACCATCCTCATGGGGAACAACTTCTTCCTAACATCCAATCTCAATCTACCCATTTCTAGTTTTGCTCCATTCCCCCCCAGTCCTATCACTCCCTGACACCCTCAAAAGTCCCTCCCCTGCTTTCTTGGTGCCCCCTCTGCCTGCAACTTGGAAAAGTAAACAATCATGGATGTGTATTAAATCTTGCTTACAGATTTTAGTATACAAATGTGGTTGGCTAAAAAAAGTGAGTATTAGCTGTGTGTACAAGACTCAAGGTCTTGTGTTAATGAAAACACTCAGTAATTGTCTGAAGCCCGATTTTCAAAGCTGTGCCTTAAATTCGGCTTGCATCCTGGGGCAAGAATTGATCTTCAGAAATTACCTGGTAAGAAGGCAGTGGAATAGAATCATAGAGTCATAGAATCATGGAATGGTCTGGGTTGGAAGGGACCTCCAGAGCTCATCCAGTCTGACCTCCCTGCAGTCAGCAGGCACATTCCCAGCTAGATCAGGCTGCCCAGGGCCTCCTCCAGCCTCACCTTGAAGATCTCCAGGGAAGGAGCCTCAACTACCTCCCTGGGAAACCTGTGCCAGTCTTCCACCACCCTCATGATAAAGAACTTGTTCCTCACATCCAATCTAAATTTGCTCTGCTCTAGTTTGAAGCCATTGCCTCTCATCCTGTCCCTGCAGGCCTTTGCAAACAGTCTCTCTCCATCCTTCCTGTAGCCCCCTTCAGGTACTGGCAGGCTGCTATTAGGTCTCCCTGGAGACTCCCCTTCTCCAGGCTGAATAACACCAAGCTCCCTCAGCCTGTCCTTGTAGCAGAGCTGCTCCAACCCCCTGATCATTCCTGTGGCCCTCCTCTGGATCTTCCCCATCAGCTCCATGTCCTTCCTATACTGAGGGCTCCAGACCATATTCACTTACAATCCCATTCTAAGTAGAGAGATAGATTTGCATTAATCCCTTTTAAAAAACAATCTGCATAGTTTTGTGGGAAAGTCTTTATGCTGTGGAATTCCTTTTGCAAGCACAAGTAGGAGAGCAGAGCAGCAGAAATGTCGGAGTGAAGGAGCAGCGATGAGTGGGGGAAGCGACAGGGCACAGCAGGATGTGCGCTCCGTCACACACAGCTCCTCCCCGCTTCCTCCCCTCTTCCAGTGCCAGTGTGGGAGTCTGAGAGGCAGGCATTCTCAGCCATCCTTCTGGGGGAGGAGAAATTACTTGAGTCTTACTTTCAGAGAGGGTAGAAGGGAGGGAACTCTGTGGGTTTAAAAGTTCTTCTAGTCAATAACAAACTAATGACTTTTGGTATTTAGCTGGGTTGGGGTTGAGCTGGGTCAGCTTCCCAAAGCTGCCCACAAGCCAGGCAGGTTCACACACAGTTTGAGGCTGGGGTTTGAGGCAGGAAAGCAGCGCTGAAGAGAGGTGATGAAACCTAGGCAGAACTACAAACTGCTTCCACATGTATAATTAAGTTTATGCTTAAGTTTGTAGCAGAACAGTCCTGCCATGCTGCTGGCTCTTTCAAGCCTTCTACCCACCTCAAGGCCCGCAAGGGATAACTCACATGATATAAAATGTAACACATCATGGCAATGTCACTTCAATGGAGGAAATGGGGGTGGGATGGCTGCCAGATAAACACAGTCACAGAATGTTAGGGGCTTGGAAGGGATGTTGAAGGATCATCCAGTCCAGCTCCCTGCCAGAGCATCATCACCTATGCCAGATCACCCAGGAACACATCCAGGCAGGTCATAGGATCATAGGATGTTAGGTGTTCGAAGGGACCTTCAAAGATCAGCAAGTCCAACCTCCCTGGCAGAGCAGGACCAGAGAATCCAGGACAGGTCACACAGGAAGGCATCCAGATGGGGCTGGAAAGTGTCCAGAGAAGGAGACTCCACAACCTCTCTGGGCAGCCTGCTCCAGTGCTCTGTGACCCTCCCAGTGAAGAAGTTCCTCCTCATGTTGAGGTGGAACCTCCTGGGCTGGGGTTTATATCCATTACTCCTTGTGCAAGTGAGCAGAGCTTGTGCCCTCCCTCTTGCCCACCCAGCCTTCAGATATTGATAAACATTGGTTAAATCCCCTTAGTTTCCTCCTCTCCAGACTAAAAAGTCCCAGGGCTCTCAGCCTCTCCTCATAGGGCAGTCTTCCAGTCCCTCAGTCATCCTGGTGGTATCTAGGGAAAAAAATCCCTCCTGCAGAACTCTTTTTTTGCTGAAACTTGTCATCTTGATCTGCAAAGCACAGATTTTCCCCCCAGGCAGAATGGTACTGCTGGAAAGATCTCATTGTAATAGACACCACTGTGCTTTATTTTATGAAGCATTGATGGGTTTGCTCCTTTTGCATGGAGGCAAAGCAAACCATGAGCTGCAGTTGTGCATTATAGAAGACTGATGGAAAATAAAGTTATTTTAGAATCCCCTTCTTTCATCACCACCTCTCCTTTCCCACCATATCTGCCCCTTTGCCACCCCATTTCCCCCCTTTTTCCCCTCAAATCCCAGAGCACCTGGGCTCTGTTGGAGTCTCCTCCCACCCCAGGTGTGGCCACTTGGCCCTGCCCACCCACTGCTCTATTTAATCCCACCAGGAAGGGCAGCAGCCCTAAGCTGAGCCCATCTGGGCTGAGGATCCTCCTCTCATCACTGGTGAGTGCCCCTGGTGCACACTGGGTGATGGTGGTGGTGACAACAAAGGCCGGGGGGCCTGCTGGCCCCCCGGTTGTTAGGGCACTGATTGATGACTGCTCCAATATCCTCCACGGGTGCTGGCATCAGGCTGTGTAAAGACAGTCCTAGCTCTTGGCTGCTAATTGCTGGGCACTTCTTTGGCAGATGGAGTTAATAGAGCTGTCTCTGTTCCTCGATGGAAGCTGAAGGTCTCCAGTTGTGTCCAGCAAGCACTGTTGTGATCACACATGCTCATTCCTCAAGGCCCCTGCTCTGTGTTTCTGTGTACAGCTTTTAAATGAGGCCTTTTCCAAACGAACCAAAGGCTGTCCCCTGACACATCCTCCTAAATGCACCCCTTCCTGAAGAGCATGCATGACCCCTTAGATTAACAGATGAGTGTAAGGAGTCTTCATGGGAGCAGGGTGGAGACAAGAGAAGATGATTAATGAATTCAGTAGTGAGGATACAAACCTGAGAATGCCTCACTGGCATCCTCCTTTAAGCAAAGGTCTTGAATATCTCCAGAGAGGGAGACTCCACAACCTCCCCTGGGCAGCCTCTCCCAGTGTTCTGTCACCCTCACTAGGAAAATTTCTTCCTTATGCTCACATGGAGCTTCCTCTGCCTCAGCTTCCACTACTGCCCCTTGTGCTGCCATTGGGCATCACCTAGCAGAGCCTGGCTCCATCCTCTGGGCACTCACCCTGCACATTTTTATCAACAGGAATGAGGTCCCCTCTCAGGCTGCTCCTTTCCAAGCTACAGAGCCCTCAGTTCCCTCAGGCTCTCCTCATACTGCTCCCTGGGGTTGTTCTTTCTCAGGTGCAAGACTCTCCCCTTTACCATACTGAACTTCATTCCATTTCTCCCTGCCCAGCTCTCAACCTGTCTCAGTCTGGCTGAATGGCAGCTCAACCTTCCTGTGTCTGCCACGCCACCCAGTTGGTGTCCTCAGCAGCCTTGCTTCCAGTGTGCTCTCACCCAGGGCATTGAACAGCTCTGGTCCCTGCTCTGATCCTTGGGTCACAAGTTTTAATAGAGGTTCACTTTCTGCCCAGTCCAAAGCAGCCTGGATTTGAAACTTAATTGTAAAATCAAAGTTCCCTCCAGCTCCACTGAAGAGGTAAGTTTTTGCTGTAGGCTTCAGGAAGGATCCCAGAACAGTTCCTCCTGATGGTTGCCTTTCCCAAGCAAAGCTGGGTAAGTGGCAAAAAGATCTTCTGATGGCATCCTTCACATCAGAGGTTATCATGAGCTCATCTTAAGCATAGCTGCTTGTATACATGGCAGGTTTGTAGAGATTTTGCATCTTCATGCATCACTCTTTTTACCTGCACAGGTAAATGAATTCCATCAACACTTCCTTGTTAGCATTCTGTCAAATGACATTTATGGCTTTCTCTTTCATTTCAAGAACAGTTCTAGACTGCAGAAAAGCACCTGGCTTATTAAAAGCACAGCTGTTGCCTAAGAACACACAAAGTGTTCAATCAGTACAGGCAAACATGCTGTCTGGTAGGAATGTCAGTGATTTATCACATGCTCAACTCACTAATAAGACTGGGGGCAAACTGCCTTGATGCAGATGTAGGGTTCCTGTCTCTGAACTGATATGTCAAAGGGCCCTGAAGATGTATTTTTCTCATTCAAGTTGTGCTGTTCATTTGCTCTATGAGTACACAAAGTTTATACATAATCATGGAATTGTTAGGGTTGGAAGGGACCTCAAGGAGCATCCAGTTCCAACCCCCCTGCCATGGGCAGGGACACCTCACACTGCAGCAGGTTGCTCACAGCCACATCCAGCCTGGCCTGAAAAACCTCCAGGCATGAGGCTTCCACCACCTCCCTGGGCAACCTGTGCCAGTCTCTCACCGCCCTCATGGGGAACAACTTCTTCCTCACATCCAATCTGAATCTCCCCATTTCTAGTTTTGCTCCATTCCCCCCAGTCCCATCACTCCCTGACACCCTCAAAAGTCCCTCCCCAGCTTTCCTCTATGCCCTTTTCAGATACTGGATGGCCACAATCAATACTGGAAGACCACGATAATGCAACTGTGTATACTGACCACAAACCTTCAAACTGGACAAGAAAGGAAGAGACCCATTGCCAGCAGTTAAAATGTGCAGTATCCTGTTTATTTATATATATATATGCCCACACACAGACAGAGGTGGAATCTTATTCTTTAGCTAGTAGGCAGGGAGATTTTTATTTGTGAAGACTGCAAAATGGAGAGAAAATAAAATCCCTCAGAGCAGAAGCAGCTGTTAGATCATTTTAATGAAGGCACCAAGACCCGAGCTCATCAGCCTTTGCCTAGGCACACTTCCTATTTGTATATAAAGATTAAATGAATGTCTGAGGTTTAAAGACATTATTCTGATTCTATTACATGCTGGAGATTTACTACAGGGACTTACAGACCACGGCTGTGGTGTTTCTTGGTGATTTACAGTGTAAGAAGAGTCCAGCCACAGAATCACAGAATGTTAGGGGCTGGAAGGGATGTCCAGAGCTCATCCAGTACAACCCCCCCTGCCAGAGCAGAGTCACCTAGGGCTGATCACACAGGAACACATCCAGGTGGGTTTTGCAAGTCTCCAGAGAAGGACACTCCACAATCTCCCCAAGGAGCCTGTTCCAGAACCTCTCTGAGCAGCCTGTTCCAGTGCTCAGTCATTGACAACAGCTTAATGGACTTCTCAGTGAGATCAAATAATGTTTCAGCTGCATCCACTGCTTTAAAATACATGAACCCAGTCATTCTCAACCCCCCCAATATTCTCCTTTCCCATTTAAACGTGGGACCAGTGATGGTTCTCTACCTGAGGGTTCTAAGGAAAAGAACCACTGAGAAATTCTGAACGTTGATAGGTGGCCACAACCCAACATTTTTCAACACTGGCAGCAGACACTTCCCAGCTCTCAAAAGCTCACCAGAAAGCCCCATGATGGCTGACTTACAGCCTGTTCAAAACTCTTTCTGTTTTTCTTTCCACCCATGCCAATGTTTTAAAAGGAAATGTGAAGAACAAACTCCACCCTTCCCACCCAATCTGTGAAAAGTGGCGTTTTAAAGCATAATTCAGTGTTGCAGCTGCTGGCCACCTGCAGAGTGGAGGATTCCTTAGCTGACCAAGTCCTTAGCACACTGCCTAGAGAAAAACAATCGCATTCCATGGGTGCCAAGAGCAGCAGCCTCATGTTGGCAGCCTTGGATTGGAACATGCTGCAGAAGCCACCTGCTTGGCACACTGGAACCTCTCATTGGGAAAAGATTTTAGCTTATAGATGTGGTTGGGTTTTACTGATTAAGTGATTGATAACAAAGAGTATCGAAACAGCCACTCTGAGCAAGTTACTGGTGTTAGGGACTTAGGTTAGGAACGGCTTGGAGGGCTGCTAGGGACTTAAGCTTCTGTCAGCTTCAGTGCAGGGATGCTGCTAGGGATCTGCCCAGGACTTCTGTTAGCTGCTTTGCCTGTTAAGGGCTTCCAGGACTTCCGCTGTAAGTGGGACTCTGAGATTCTGTAATGCTGGGGTTTCTACAAGGACTTGTGGGAGGATTTCTGAGATCCTCTGCTCTCTGCATTTCTGGAATCTCACTGCTATATGGCAAAAGGGTTCCTGCCTTCATTCCTCACCCGATGGCCCCCGAAGCAGCAGGAGGAACAACAATGAAAGACTCCTATCTTTATCCTCTTCAGAGTACCACAGCCATCCGTGGCCCCAAAAAATACAGTCTGCTGGAAGGAGACTGCTTGTAATACTTCAGCTTAAATTGTATGCAGGGTGCTGTTCAGTTCCATTGGCATGAGCAGCCTACAGGCTCCTGGATGATGTAGATGATCTCGGTGCCGTTTCCCGAGCAGCGCAGCGGCACCGCCAGGTCGCGGGTTCCGGTTTCCCGACAGCATTTACAGAACCTTAAATGGCTGTCAATGTTGACATTGAAAATGGTTGCAGACGGGCACTTGCCGTCACAAGAAGCCACATTTACCTGTGGGCAAGAGAAGAACTGAGATTAGATGCCTCAAAAGGCGTTGTAAAGAGGCAGTTCAAGCTTCTTTGTGGTCAAACCTTGTTTTTACATTAACAAAGCCAACTCGGTTCTGACATGCTTCATCTTAGGGTAGTTTCAGACTGTGCCTTTAACAATTTTTCACAGGTCTTAGAATCATACAATCAACCAGGCTGGAAAAGACCTCAGAGATCATCAAGTCCAACCAATTACCTAACACCCAACACCTCCTGACAACTAAACCATGGCTCCAAGTGCCACATCCAAGCCTTTTTTGAACACCTCCAGGGACGGTGACTCCACCACCTCCCTGGGCAGCACATTCCAGTGGCCAATTACTCGTGCTGGGAAGAACTTTCTCCTCACCTCCAGCCTGGCACAGCTTGAGACCGTGTCCTCTTCTTCTGGTGCTGGTTGCCTGGGAGAAGAGACCAACCCCCACCTGGCTACAACCTCCCTTCAGGGAGTTGTAGACAGCAAGAAGGTCTCCCCTGAGCCTCCTCTTCTCCAGGCTAAGCAACCCCAGCTCCCTCAGCCTCTCCTCACAGGGCTGTGCTCCAGACCCTTCCCCAGGGACACCCAACACTAGATCAGGCTGGCCAGAGCTTCGTCCAGCCTGGTCTTAAACACCTCCAAGCCTCAACCACCTCCCTGGACAACCCATTCCAGGGCTTCACCACTCTCATGGTGAATTATTAATTGTAGATACCTGTCAATATTATAACTCCTCTATATTTTGTACATATTGATTGCATTCCATTGTAGAGTGTAGTTCTGCCTGTAAACACAGCTTTTGTTTGCTTCCAGCTGATCTGGTCTGGCAAAATTTAATGTTGGGGAGAAATTTCAGCTGGATGCAAGGGCAAGGCCCTTTTCAGCTGGCTTAAAACCCCAAAAGATTTGACAAAATCCTTGTTTTTAATATTCTTTGCTTTAATTAACACCACATCTTTGTTTTGCCTTACTGCTGTCCCTCAACCTAGGTCACTGCAGTAGCTGTGAAGCTCTCCACAATCTTCTCTCCCCTTAACTGTGGCAAATAGCTATTTTTATCTACATGTTTATACTCCCTCGTTGCCAACCCTTCTTCTAAAACTAAATAAATGCACCACACACTCTTACTTCTACCCTTAAAGTTTAAGTATGACACTGTTGACCTCCCATCAGCAGGAAAGGAGGAGAAAGTTCTTCACTGAGAGAGTTGTTCACCATTGGAATGTGCTGCCCAGGGAGGTGGTGGAGTCACCGTCCCTGGAGGTGTTCAAGAGGGGATTGGATGTGGCACTTGGTGTCATGGTTTAGTCATGAGGTCTGTGGTGACAGGTTGGACTTGATGATCTTTGAGGTCTCTTCCAACGTTGATGATTCTGTGATTCAGTGAAAATAAACCTGCCCAGATTTCAATCTGCAATGATATTTTGCCTCTTGTGTTATGAGTGTTTGGGTTCTTCAACAGAATCTTACCAGGGGCCTTTTGAAAGCCTGGAGATACTCTGTCAATGGCTTCTCCTTAAAAGTAATACCTTGGAAGCACGTTTGCTGCTCAGACACATCCTGCATTTTGCAGCTGGGACCATACCAAAGCTGAGAAATAAGATGTCTTAAGCAGCCCCATAAATAAATGGAACAATTAATTTATGGTATTTGTGAATTCATGATTTCTAGGACTGGAGGGAATGGAGCAAAACTAGAAATGGGGAGATTGAGATTGGATGTGAGGAAGAAATTCTTCCCCATGAGGGTGGTGAGAGACTGGCACAGGTTGCCCAGGGAGATGTTGGAAGCCTCATGCTTGGAAGTTTTTCAGGCCAGGCTGGATGTGGCTGTGAGCAACCTGCTGTAGTGTGAGGTGTCCCTGCCCATGGCAGGGGGGTTGGAACTGGCTGATCCTTGAGGTCCCTTCCAACCCTGACAATTCTATGATTCTGTATGGAATCTAGAGACATGCTGTGTGGGGGAGAAGACACAGAGGGTAAAGGTCTTCAAAGTGGAATGCAGCAGTGTTTTCATCACATGCTAAGCAGAAGCATTTCTCCTCTTCTTTTAGAGTGGGATGTTACTTTGTGGTGAGGAGTTTGGTGCCTCTGGTAGTTACAAGCAATTATGCTGTGTGCTTTTCATTTGAAGGCAGATATTTTTCTAGGGAGGAAGGCTCAGTCTGTCAGCCATAGAACAGCAAATTTTACTCCATTTACAAGTAGGATAACATTCCTAGTGGCAAAAGTCTGCATTTGAGAAGACAGCAGAATTCTTTGCCGCTTGTTGATAGCTTTAACCCACTTCTTAATACTTTTAATTTCTTAATATTGATGTACTTTATTAAAATAATAGAATAGAATTAACCAGGTTGGAAAAGACCTTTGAGATCATCAAGTCCAGCCTGTCGCCCAACACCATCTAATCAACTAAACCATGGCACCAAGTGCCTCATCCAGGCTCCTCTTAAACACTTCCAGTGATGGTGACTCCACTGAGAGGGCATTTAATAAATGTCTATAAATATCTGAGGGCTGGGGGTCAAGAGGGAGGGCACAGGCTCTGCTCAATTGCACCATGGGATAGGACAAGGGGCAATGGATAGAAACTGCAGCACAAGAGGTTTCACCTCAACCTGTGGAGGAACTTCTTCACTGGGACGGTCATGGAGCCCTGGAACAGGCTGCCCAGAGAGGTTGTGGAGTCTCCTTCTCTGGAGACTGTCAAGGCCTTTCTGGATGTGTTCTTGTGCGACCTGTGCTGGATTTCCTTGGTCCTGCTGTGGCAGGGGGGTTGGACTTGGTGATCTCTGGAGGTCCCTTCCAACCCCTGACATCCTGGGATCCTGTGATTTGCTTGTGCCCTAGGCCCAGCATCAAACACAGGTCTCTCATGCTTACCGGGCTTTGACTTATGCAGTCACTTTTCCTTATGGTTGTCCTGATTGTCATTTTCTGGCAAATCCTTTCTTCCTTTTTGCCTGGTAAAATACAGAAAAGGCATGCTGACTCAATACAGGTTTGGACTAGACTCAAAATATGAAGCTATTTAATATAATTTTAATAATTAGACTTTGTTTTCATACATGTACACTTTAAAATATTACTTCCATAATTAAGTACTTTTTTTAGGGGGGAAAAAAAACAACAAACCAGAAACAAAACAAAGCCCAACCCTCATATATTAATAAGTAGTTCCTGTGTAGAAGTATTGGTTGTACAGCTGGCACATATGAGTGTCCTAGTTTTGAGACACAAGATGCCTAGGACAAAAGGTCAGAAAAGATTTTTACCCCTTCCCAAGGAGTAAAATACATTAAAATTACATCAAAATTGAAAATAAAATGAAATAAAAATTGGAAGTAAAATAAATATGTAAAATAAAATAAAATGAGAAGGTAGAATAAAATAAAAATGAAATAAAAAATAAAATAAATATGAAAAATAAAATTAAATAAAAATGTAAAATAAAATAAAAATAAAAAATAAAATAAAAATTTAAAACAAAAGGAAATAAAAATTAAATAAAAGCTAAAATAAAAATGTAAAATAAAAGGAAATAAATAAAAGGAAATGAAAAAGGAAATAAATAAAAGGAAATAAAATTGAAATAAAAATTAAAAATGTAAAATAAAACTAAATAAAAATGAAAAATGAAATTAAAATGAAATAAAAATTAAAATAAAATGAAATATAAATGAAAAATGAAATAAAATGAAAGCTAAATTAAAAATAAAATGAAATAAAAATGTAAAAATAAAAAGAAATACAAATGAGAAATGAAATGAAATAAAAATGAAAAATAAAATGAAATACAAATGAAAAATAAAATTAAATTAAATGGAAATGAAAAATAAAATTAAATAAAAATGTAAAAATAAAATGAAATGAAATAGAAAGAAAAATTAAATGAAATAAAAATGAGAAAATAAAATGAAATACAAATGACAAAATAAAATGAAATACAAATGAAAAAACAAAATGAAATACAAATGAAAAAACAAAATGAAATACAAATGAAAAAACAAAATGAAATACAAATGAAAAATGAAATTAAATAAAAATGTAAAGTAAAATAAAATAAAAATGCAAGATAAAAATGCTCTACATTGTATTGGAAGTTTAAATGGAAATTCTATTTACAGACATAAAATGAAATGAAATAGAAAGAAAAACAAATGAAATACAAATGAAAAATAAAATGAAATACAAATGAAAAAACAAAACGAAATACAAATGAAAAATAAAATGAAATACAAATGAAAAAACAAAATGAAATACAAATGTAAAAATAAAATACAAATGAAAAATAAAATGAAATACAAATGAAAAATAAAATGAAATACAAATGAAAAATAAAATTAAATACAAATGAAAAATAAAATGAAATACAAATGTAAAAACAAAATGAAATACAAATGAAAAATGAAATTAAATAAAAATGTAAAGTAAAATAAAATAAAAATGCAAGATAAAAATGCTCTACATTGTATTGGAAGTTTAAATGGAAATTCCATTTACAGACATATACAAAAGGCTCTCAGGTAAAAGGAATAGATTCACAAATGAGCCTCAGTGCTTCCCCTGGGCTTACCAGCCCAAAACCTTTCAGAGCCTTCTGGAAACCTCCACCCCACTCAGCCTCAGCAGGCACAAGGGCAAATTGTCCTCCCCCTAGATCCAGGCCCTGTGGCATAGATGGAAATTCCCTGCCAGCCAAGGCTAGGAGAAAGCCATAAGATAAGAGCCCACATCCCAGCCAGAGAGAAGAGAGACAAAATTGGCTGTGCACTCCCTTAAACAGAGAGATATAGAAAACTAGAATAGAATCACACATTACAATATCCTGGGGCAAGCTGCCCCTGCCCCTGCTCTTCATGGTTATACCACTTAACTCATGATTTCCTTTAACCTTCTACAGTGAGGTATCTGGTGCCCCATTAAGCTATACAGACTTTGGAAATATGAAAATATCACTCTAGAATAGAATAGAATTAACCAGGCTGGAAAAGACCTTTGAGATCATCCAGTCTAACCTACCACCCAACACCATCTGATCAACTAAACCGTGGCACCAAGTGCCTCATCCAGTCTCCTCTTAAACACCTCCAGTGATGGTGCAATCTTTGTACTTCTACAAGTCATATAGAGGGACACATGATACTGCAGTGTATGAAGTGCTGTTCTCTAATGACAACTGCTGCTACACTTTGTTCTCTCCCATCTTTAGCTGTCAAGAAGGTCTACATTCAGTACCACATGTGCTTTTTCCCCCCACTCACTCCTTATTTGAATGTGGAGTTTCTGTGACTTACCTATCCTTAAAAGCAAAGAATTATGGTCATAATGCAACAGTTCTGTAACATTCTGCAGTTTCTGGTGTAAAGAGCATTTATAGACATGTGATTGTAGCTGGATGTTCCCCCCAACGCTTTCACGGCTTTGTAAAACAGATTATTTGTGACAGAGAAGAAACACAGCATAAATCCCTATCTGCAAAGGTGAGACAGGGCAGTGAGGCATACTCTCCCTTGATTTTAAGGTTAGAAACATTTCAGTCATTAGATTCAGGGAGCTGGGACCAGCTTTAGAATCTCTTGGTAACAGTATTTGGGGTGATGGCATATTCTTTAAATTAACATTTCTGTTCATGTGTTGTTCATTGCATGTTACAACTCTCTGTGACGTTCATTGCACGTTACAACTCTCTGTGACGTTCATTGCATGTTACAGCTGCCCTGCCTAGGAAGTTCAAGCAGTAAAACTCATTTCAGAAATGAACAGGAGGAAGATCCATCAGCAGCATATACCATAAATGGATGAACCTAATTCTGACAGGTGCTGAGCTGTGAACCCTAACCAGGGTTTAGAAAAGCCACCAGCTCGAGAGGCCAGCGGGGGGATCAGCACCTCTCAGTGTCAGGCCCAGTACCATTCACTGCATAGCGACCTGTAATGGTGATGACAGCTCTGGGTGTATATCAAGCAGTGCTTACACTATTAATTAAATAAATAAAACAAAGAAAGAAAGAAAATACAGTATTAAAAATAATACCTGGTTCACAATTAATACTAGCAGTAGGCACTACTGGGCTAATGGCAAAGGGCAATAGACCCAATCCAGAACCTGGCAGAATCATTAGGAATATCAGTTTCTCATGAAATAAAAACATTTGTAATACAAATGAGAGTTCATTAATTCTTACACTGCCAACTGCATTGATTTTTGCTTATTTTTTGGTTCTTTGAGCTTTCCTGCTGCTCTTCCAAATTTAGAAACGCTGAAGCTGCTTCGAGTCTCACTAAAGATGGCCTAAACTTTGTTACCCTCCTGGAATGATGCTTCCTTGTCAACCAAACTTTTGCAGCGAGGCTGTCTATGGCAAGGTAAGAATTAAGTGTGGCGCACTCACTTTGCATGCATTGAATCAAGGTCTTTTCAGCGAGATTATTTGCTCCCATTAAAACCCCAAGGTGTTGCAAGCTCTATTTTAGAAGTGCTCTTTTTTAACTGCTTCATCACAGGGCACATGCTTTTAGTTAAAACAAAACAAACAGTAAAGTAGCACATAACTGGATGGATTATATCCGGGTTTTGGCAGCCACCTCAGCAAATATTTCTGAAGTATAACGATGCCGTTCCTGAGGCCACAGAACAGGGCCACAATTATAAATCTCCCTGGTCAACAGAAACCCCCAGGAGCCAGCCTAATTTGGCATGGGTTAGTCACCTTTTTTGCTGTCCACATAGCTTATCTCATTAGAGAAAGAGCATTAATTAGCCAGAGTTTAGCACGATTCTGGTGCGTTGCTTTTCTGTGCTGCTTCTAATGGGAAAAATTAATTCCTTAATTAATTACTCTGGTTTATCAGCTTTTGTGTTCTGGGTTTTGGATGCACTAGAACAAGAACACTTGCAGTTCATTTTTGGAAAGCTTTGCACAACTCGGACACAGGAGCATCCTGTAGTCGGTAAATTAACATTTCCCCTTCTGTCGACAGATGGTTTGCACTACATTGCACATCCAAATTTGATTGACTAGCTGGGCAATACATGCTTATAGATCTCTGACTTCCTGTTCAATGTTATTGTGCCTAAAAAAAAATTCCAAAGGCTAATCTTTTAACTCTAGTGTTGAACACACACACACACACAAAAAAAAAGGTAATAAATATATATCAGAGGGAGGGTTTTCTGTGGCGTTCACCAAGTTCTTGCTCCACACAATTAGTTTTTACACAGTAGTGCCTTTGTTAAGTAAAATTTGGTCTAAAAGAATTCCAAAGACCAAGATTTTAAATGGAATAGAATTAGCCAGGTTGGAAATGACCTTTCTGAACACCAAACAAAAAAGGCCAAAAGAGACAACAAAATCAGAGGGAGGATTTTCTGTGGCATTCCTCTACTCTACTCTACTCTACTCTACTCTACTCTACTCTACTCTACTCTACTCTACTCTACTCTACTCTACTCTACTCTACTCTACTCTACTCTACTCTATATTCTATTCTATATTCTACTCTATGCTACTCTACTCTATGCTACTCTACTCTATGCTACTCTACTCTATGCTACTCTACTCTATGCTACTCTATGCTACTCTACTCTATGCTACTCTATGCTACTCTACTCTATGCTACTCTACTCTATGCTACTCTACTCTATGCTACTCTACTCTATGCTACTCTACTCTATTCTATTCTATATTCTATTCTATTCTATATTCTATTCTATGCTATTCTATTTTCTTGCTCCACACAATTAGTTTTTACACAACAGTGCCTTTGTTAAGTGAAATTTGGTCTAAAAGAATCCCCAAGACTGATATTTTGATTCTGATGTTGAACACAGAAATAAGGCCAACAGAAAAAGAAAAGTCAGAGGGAGGATTTTCTGTGGCATTCCCCAAGTTCTTGCTCCACACAATTAGTTTTGCAGTGGCTTTATTAAGTAGAATTTTGCCTAAAAAAAATCAAAATACCAAGATTTTAAATGGAATAGAATTAGCCAGGTTGGAAAAGACCTTTTTGAACACCACTAAAAAGGCCAAAAGAAACAAAAAGATCGGAGGGAGGATCTTCTGTGGCATTCCCCTATTCTATTCTATTCTGTTCTGTTCTGTTCTGTTCTGTTCTGTTCTATTCTGTTCTGTTCTGTTCTGTTCTATTCTATTCTATTCTCTGTTCTATTCTATTCTATTCTCTGTTCTATTCTCTGTTCTATTCTATTCTATTCTCTGTTCTATTCTATTCTATTTTCTGTTCTATTCTATTCTATTCTTGCTCCACACAATCAGTTTTACACAGCAGTGGCTTTATTTTCATGTACACATAAATATATACCTTGATGATAAAACCTTCCCTAATCAAAACTGCAGAGAAAATGCATTTGGTCTCAATCAGCTTTTAAAACCACACAAGCTGTGCAGCCTTTCTATAAGCTTGCCTCATAGCTCATCATATTTTAACATTACACACTCAGAAAAGGCATAGCTAGAGAATAAAAAGGCAGGTTTACTATTGCTCTAATTTTCCTCATTTGGGACTTAAAAGAAAACCCTGAAGTTAAGTATTTTAGGCCTAGAAAATCCATACTAGTGACACAGAGTAGATTTGTAAGCTTGGGGATGTATTTCAAAGTGCCATCAAGCTGGGAATCAATTTTAGGGGAGAAAATCCTTGTCTCTTATTTTTTACTGCCATGTAGGCAGTAGGGCAGCTTACCAATGGAGAGGATGTTTCCATTCTTTTAATCAATATAACTTTTTCTCTTCCAGAGATTGTATTTGGAGAGATTTGGTTATACTCCAGAACAACAATGTTAAAAACCACCAAGTCAGCAGCCAAATGAAGCAAGGCTTTTTAAATAGGAGTGGTTAGGTAACTAGAACAGTTGTAGATGTGATCTGTGCAGGAACTGCATGCTCTTTCTTCTTTATGTCCCAGCCACTGAGGTTAAAAAACAAGCCCTCCAAACCCAAAGCCAAACTAGCACATCTCGCAGGCTTCGTCACTTACAGGTCTTGCAGCAGCCATCATTATACGTCTGCACAATTCCTCCATTCTAGGAAAATGAAAGGAGAATACATCAAAAAAGACTGTGCCCAACACAAAGGTGAATTGTATCTCAAGACATTCCATGTTTGAAAGATGCCTAACTAATTGAAACACAGCGTCACTGACATCACCAAGATTATACGGGTCTGTATCAGGTGGAGGTTTGGTTCATGAGTTCTTGACAGCCTTTGACATTGAAAATGAACTTCTCACTGCTCATCTGACCTCATCTGCTTTCCTTTCAGCACCTTCTTACACCACTCCACTACCATCTACTTCCATACCACAGAGATTCATTACGGAATCACAGAATGTTAGGGGCTGGAAGGGACCTCCAAAGGTCTTCCAGTCCAGCCCTGCTGCCAGAGCAGGAGCACCTAGAGCAGATCACACAGGAACACATCCAGGCAGGGCTTGAATATCTCCAGACAAGGAGACTTCACAACCCCCCTGGGCAGCCTGTTCCAGTGTTCTGTCACCCTCACAGGGAACAATTTCTTCCTTATGTTCACATGGAACTTCCTATGCCTCAGCTTCCACCACTGCCCCATGTGCTGTCATGGGGCATCACCCAGCAGAGCCTGGCTCCAGCCTCTGGGCACAGGGGACGTGAGGGGCTGTGAGCGGCTATAGGGGAACCTGCTGTAGTGTGAGGTGTCCCTGCCCGTGGCAGGGGGTTTGGAACTGGATGTTCCTTGAGGTCCCTTCCAATCCTGACAATTCTATAATTCTGAATAAGCACTTAAACTCAGCCTCTTAAATCCATATTCCCAAATTATCCTGAGCTGCCTGTCAGCAGAGTTTTCTCCTCAGCTACTGCTGCATGTCTCTGCTAAGTATCCCCAAAAAGCAGGTCAGACTGATTCAGGAATTTAATTTTAGGGCTCCCTACTTTAAAAATCTTAAACCATGACTGCTAGGGAATGATCCCAATAGATAGTGACAGAAAGGCTGCAAGGAGGAAACTCAAGCAGAAGGTCAAAGTAGAACAGACATTAATTTTAGATAGACAGCTCTGTGATTCTGTATAAAATTATTCCTTCTGCTCTTCATAGTTGAAAATGCATTGCTGCAAGGTTTCTAAATACATGAGTGAAGCTTCTTCAGGATTGTGAGAAACAAGGACATTTTTAAACTAATGCAACAGAGAGCAGGACCTGTGCTACATTTGTAAGGTGTGGTCAAGGCAGCAATGGTACTTACCCTATCTGCTGTATATGTGTATTGGTATTATATGCAGGTTACACTAAATATATGATGGACTGCAAGGAGTATGTGAAGTTAGAGAACTAATACATCATAATTCAAATCTGAAACAAATATGCAACATGCATGAAGCAGCCACATTCTCCAAACCAGTTTGTATATATGTGGCCAAATGTACATTCTTAGATATATAATGCAGGAAGATACCTTTTGTGTATGATGGATGTTGGTTTTTTTATGTTGTACAGAGTTTAAGAGATAATAAAGTTTCTGTGCATTCTATTATCTTTCTAAACTTTGCCTAATTTAAGGAGTGGGTCTCTGTGGAGCCTTTCTGATTTGCTTGATATGATTTGTTTAGTGTATGAGCACTACAAACCTGGCAAAGTCTCACTCCAAACTGAAATATCACAGAATTGTCAGGGACCTCAAGGATCATCCAGTTCCAACCCCCCTGCCATGGCCAGGAACACCTCACACTACAGCAGGCTGCTCACAGCCACATCCAGCCTGGCCTGAAAAACCTCCAGGCATGAGGCTTCCACCACCTCCCTGGGCAATCTGTGCTCTCGCCACCCTCATGGGGAAGAACTTCTTCCTCACATCCAATCTCAACCTACCCATTTCTAGTTTTGCTCTGTTCCCCCCAGGAACAGGAGGGTGTCACTCCCTGACACCCTCGAAAGTCCCTCCCCAGCTTTCTTGTAGACCCCTTCAGATACTGGAAGGCCACAAGAAGGTCTCCTTGGAGCCTTCTCTTCTCCAGACTGAACAACCCCAACTCTCTCAGTCTGTCTCTACGGGAGAGGAGCTCCAGCCCTCTGCTCATCCTCATGGCCCTTCTCTGGACACGTTCAAGCACATGGATCTGGTTGGCTTTCTGGGCTGCAAGTGCTCACTGCTGACTCATGTTGAGCTTCTCATCAACCATCACCCCCAAGGCCTGTTCTTCAGGGCTTGTCTCAAGGCAGTCCCTGCCCAGCCTATATCAGTGCTTGGGATTGCCCTGCCTGAGATGCAGGCACACTTTATCCAGTGGTGTGTCAAACATGAATCCAGTTCCACAGTATTTTAAGGCCATCGTTGTTAAGACCCAAAACAAATTTTCATACTCCCCACAGATATTTTGCCAGTCAAAAAGCAAGCAGGAACATAGAAAACAAGCCTGCAAATTACTCACTCACATGTTTTTACTTACCACTCTTTTAACACAAGTCCAGGAGGTTTGCATGCATTGTCAAGTGTAAGCCACACTCCAGTTACTGTCACTTACCTCACCCAAAGTACAAACCTTTGTACACTCAGTGTCATTAAAAGGGGGGCAGATAACACTTGATCCCAGTATGACAGCCCCTGCAGCAGTCTTTGCACACTTGTAGTTGGTGCAGTTGGAGCTCCAGGTGCTTCCTTCCTGGATACATAAAACAAAACCATTGTCAGGAAAGACAAAACATTGCAGCTTTCTCTCCAGCTCCAAACGGCTGTAGAAGTGGTGCCCTCATGCTTTAGTACCTACTGAGTGGAAAATCTATTGCACACCACCCCTTGGCAACAAAGTGTAAGCCCATCCTCTGACTACCAGTGGCTACTCCTCCCTGGAGCCGTGGCTCTGCTCTCTAGTGTGCTGCTCTGTATTGGTGTCCTAGTGCAGAATGAAAAGGCTCTGTGGCAGGAATAATGCTCAGCAGTTCATTTTTGCTCTAAAAGCAATGGGAAGCATGAGCCAAAATCATGCCCACATCTAAATTTCCTCTCATGTGGATGCTGGTACAGTGTTTCAATTTCCACAGTTCCTTCCTACAGACACCAGAATGAGAAGTATGACCTTGGGAAGGGGGAGAGATTGGATATTAGGAAGAAATTCTACACCATGAGGGTGGTGAGATGCTAGACCAGGTTGACCAGGGAGGTGGTAGAAGCCTCAGCCCTGGAGGTTTTGAAGGCCAACCTGGATGTGGCTGTGAGCAGCCTGCTGTAGTGTGAGGTGTCCCAGCCCATGGCAGGGGGTTTGGAACTGGTTGATCCTTGAGGTCCCTTCCAACCCTGACAATTCTGTGATTCTATAAGACAGGAATTCAGATGTGGACCTAACGCATCTAAATCCTAGTATATGACTTTATAGTTTCAATTGGAACCTTATAATGTAGTTTGAGTATATCCAGCCTTAAGTAAATGATGACATTCACCAATCTTTGTAGAAAATACTACAAGCAATAAAGTTAAATAAGGTATTCACCTAGTGTGAACTGGCAGGTCTTTAAATAAACACACTAGCAGATCCAGAGAGGTGATTCTGTCACTTTGCTCTGCTGAGACCTTACCAGGAGTATTGTGTACAGCTGTGGAGCCCTCAAGACAGGAAGGACATGGACCTGATGGAGCAGGTCCAGAGAAGGACCACGAGAATGACCAGGGGGCTGGAACACCTCTGCTACAAGGACAGGATGAGCGAGCTGCCTGTTCAGCTTGGAGCAGAGGAGGCTCCAGGGAGACCTAAGAGCAGCCTGCCAGTACCTGAAGGAGGCTACAGGAAGGATGGACAGAGACTGTTTGCAAAGGACTGCTGGTACAGGACCAGGGCCAATGTCTCCAGACTAGAGCAGAGCAGATTTAGATTGGGTGTTAAGAGCAAGTCCTTTACTATGCGGGTGGTGGAACACTGGAAGAGGTTTGCCAGGGAGGTGGTTGAGTCTCCTTCCCTGGAGATCTTCAAGGTGAGGCTGTAGGAGGCCCTGGGCAGCCTGATCTAGTTGGGGATGTCCCTGCTGACTGTGGGGAGATTGGACTGGATGAGCTCTGGAGGTCCCTTCTGGCCCAGACCACTCCGTGTTCTATTCTATAAATAGCCCCTCAGCAGTAGGGAGGTTAGAAAGGAGACTGGCAGCATGAATTAACTGAGAGGTGACTGTCAGGTGCCTGGGGTTTGTACCATTACATAGCTGTTCTCTGCCCCTACCCAGAGGCACTTACCTCATACAGAATCCTCGTTCCATTCTCAGTATGAAAGGAGCATGACACGTTTTGACAGGTCCCACAGCAAGTGTGGTGACTGAAGGAAGGGATATAGATTTGATGCTGGAGAGAGAAGAAAGACCAAAAAACAAAAGTTTAAAAAAAAAAAGTGGTTTTTTTTTCAATACAGTAAATGAAAATTCATTGATTTCTGAAAATACCAAGAAAAAGAATGTTTAGGTGGATGGAGGGATGGATGGATGGACAGGTGGAAGGAAGGATGGATGGGTGCATGGATGGATGAGTGGATGGGTGGGTGGACAGGTGGGTGGGAGAACCAATGGGTGGACAGGTGGGTGGGTGGGTGGATGGATGGATGGACAGGTGAAAGGAAGGAAGGATGGATGCATGCATGGATGGGTGCCTGGATGGATGAGTGGATGGGTGGATTGATGGATGGATGGATGGACAGGTGGCAGGAAGGAAGGATGGATGAATGCATGCATGGATGGGTGCCTGGATGGATGAGTGGATGGGTGGGAGGACAGGATGGTGGGAGAACCAATGGGTGGACAGGTGGGTGGGTGGGTGGGTGGATGGATGGACAGGTGGAAGGAAGGAAGGATGGATGCATGCATGGATGGATGCATGGATGGATGAGTGGATGGGTGGGTGGAAAGGTTGGTGGGAGAACCAATGGGTAGACAGGTGGGTGGGTGGATGGATGGATGGATGGATGGATGGATGGATGGATGGATGGATGTGTGGATGGATGAACATGTGGATGGATGCATGTAGGGCTGGGTGGATGCATGGATGGATGGGTGGATGGGTGGGTGAACAGATGGGTGGACAGGTGGATGATTGGGTGGACAGGTGGGTGGGTAGGTGGGTGGATGGATGGTCATGTGGATGGGTGGATGTGTGGTTGCATTCATGGATGGGTGGGTGTGTGATGGATGGGTGGATGGATGGATGTCTTTTTGCATGCTGCTATAAATTGCTTCTCAAAACAAGCTTGAAGGCACAAACATGCACACACTCACTGTAAAGTTCTGAAGTTCCTGCTGAGAAAACCAAACCAGCAAAAGTCTTCACTCTGGCTGTTTTCCTAAGGTAATTATGCTTACAAATGTGATCCTTACATCAAGAATACTCACAGCTTCACATTGCTGGGAACAGTTCATCATTGTCAAATGCACAGCATTGAATCCTGTGTTCTGATCTTTTTCTTGTAAACACTGTACTGTGTAACAAAGGTCCCCATCCAAATACTGAATCACTGACTGTCCAGGATTCAGCACTGTGACCTCTTGGAAGATGCACACATCATCCTTCTCTAACACCAAAAGAAAGAAATGTTACCAGAGAGGAAAAAGAAAACAGTATGTCAAGCAAATTAAGAGAATCTCTGTGAAGAGCAAAGATGGGGAAAGTTCTGTGCTCTGCAAAACTTTCAGAGTTGATTTGGGTTTGGTTTCACTTATAAAACAAGGAAGAGAGGAGCTGTAATTCAGATTAAGAAAATGCCACAACATGCAAAAGTGCCTGATGTGGATGGTGTTGCAACTATGGAAGTTGTTCTTCAAGATATTCTTCAGATACCTTCACATATCTGTGGGCTAAGTGCGCTGTATGAATCCATCTGCTCAGCCCACAACGTAGCCCTTCTGTCCATTGAACTACTATGTCCACACAGCTGTGGGACAGTAATAGGCTCAAGCTGTACTGTGAGGGCACACTGTGATTTATTCACATTTTATTACTTTTCTGCTCAAGATCTGTGAGAAAATATTAAAGGCACAGCCTCAAACTACCACAGCCCAGAAAGCTATACAACTACACACGCTCCCTCTCCACCCCCCGGTACCTTACAGAAGTCGAAACACAGAAGCCACAAGGACAGAGGGAGAATAGCAAAGCCCAAAACCCAAGCTGGAGCAGCAAGAGAGAGAGAGAGAGAGAGAGAAAGAGCAGGGCTTGTCCTGCAAAATAGAAGCTATTCTTCAGACCAACTTATTATATGTTGTCATTATATGTTGTCATTATATGTTATATGAGTTTGTTTCATAGTTTATTTTATATCTATATTATTTTAGTCTTTATAGTTTAGGTTTACATTATTTCATATTTTATATTTTATTTTATATTTATATTATTTTATTCTTTATTCTTTATGTTTATATTAGTATTTGTAAATATAATTTTACATTGTTATATATTCTACATTATGATAATATGAACTTCGAGGAGCCCATCCCTCCTGGACAGCCCAAATCCTCTGGGAGACTCTGTTTACAACTAGAATCCAGTTCTAAACTGTGACATTAACCAAAACAAAACAGCTAGGAAAACGAAGAGGTTACCACAAATGTAGTGAGTGCATCCACAGGCACTGGAAACACTGCTGTCTACTTTTTTAACTTCTCCCTGAGTATGAAAAGATGAAAGAGTTTCCAAAGTCATGTGCAGTTCACTGTCATGCTAAACAGATACATTTTGGGGGGCTAGAAAATGTCAAATATAACTTTCATCACTTCCACTCCTGCTTTCATAAGAGAAAAATCACAAGGTATCACAGAAGCACAGAAACATTCAGGTTGGAAAAGACCCTCAGGATCACCAGGTCCAACCCAGAACCCTACTCTGCAAGGTTCACCCCTAAACCATAGCCCCAAGCACCATATCCAAACCACATTTAAACACATCCAGGCTTGGTGACTCCACCACCTCCCTGGGCAGCACATTCCAGTCCCTGACCACTCTTGCCCTGAAAAAATGTTTCCTAATGCCCAGTCTAAACCTACCCAGTGGCAGCTTGAGGCTGTTCCCTCTTGTTCTGTCACTAATTACCTGTGAGAAGAGACCAGCAGTAGTCTCTCCACAAGGTCCTTTCAGGTAGCTGTAGACAGCAATGAGTTCTCCCCTCAGCCTCCTCTCTTTCATACTAACCATCCCCAGCTCCTTCAGTCGCTCTCCATCAGATTTATTCTCCAGGCCCTTCACAGCTTCCTTGCCCTCCTCTGCCCTGGCTCCAGCACCTCCACATCTCTCTTGGATTGAGGTGCCCAAAACTGGACACAATACTCCAGGTGTGGCCTCCCCAGAGCTGAGTCCCAGGGGACAATCCTCTCCCTGCTCCTGCTGGTCACAGCATTGTTGATCCCAGCCAGGATGCCTTTGGCTTTCTTGGCCACCTGGGCACACTGCTGGCTCCTATCCAGTTGCTTAGGTACTCAAGAAACAACAGCACATTCAGAATTTTTCAATGTATTTCTCTCTTCAAACAGGAGCAGAGCATTTCACTTGCTCTAGGAACACATACGAAGAGCAGGGTTGCTAGAGAGCAGTTTTCCCTGAGCTGCAGAGTTGTTTCAATAATAAAACATATTAGCAAAAGTCTGCTTTGGATGGATTTCCCTCCAAAACACAGGTGAAATGTATTCAAGTTTGCAACTCCTGTTTAAACTTAACATTGTGCAGACTTCACAGAAGGGGAGAGGAAGGACAAGCTACAGGCATTTGGTAGGGAAATATCCCTGTAATTCCAGCAGCAATGGACGTTTGAGTAGTCACTCCTAATTATTTTCCAGATCACAGTCCCTATTGTGATGAAGTATGTGATGAGCAAGATATTTATGGCTTCTCTGACATTCCTCCAATGAATTTGTTTAGAATAATCTCTTGTTTTCCTTTTTACACCCAATAGTGGTTTATTTATATTTTTCTACTTTTCTGCTCAAAATCTGTAACTACATTTCAAAGGCATAGCCCTAAACCCACCACATTCTCCCACCAGCTACATCCAACCACGTGAAATCACTTTAATCAAAAGCATAAATGATCAACAAAACCCCCACAATTCTCTGGATGATACAGAGGATCATGAAGCTCATTTGTTATTAATTATTAAAGCCAGTTGGGAACTGTTTAGGTATAAAACTTTCCTAGCAAATTGTTTCAGGTCAACAGTGAATGGAATGACATTACAGCCTTTTTTCTTCTTTTGAGGTCTTAAATCATGCACAGTAAAATTCCCCCAAGGCATAGTTGGTTCACTGTGCAGACACTTCATGGAGTTACATGTTTGAACTAGGGACCAGGAGGAGGTCTCAGCTTGTCCCTGTTCAGCCTCATCACCCTTCACAGTTGCTGGTCCTATATCTGAGTCAGGGCAACCCCAAGCACTGATATAGGCTGGGCAGGGACTGGCTTGAGAGCAGCCCTGAAGAAAAGGACTTGGGGGTGCTGGTGGAGAAGCTCAACAGGAGCCAGCAGTGAGCACTTGCAGCCCAGAGAGCCAAGCAGAGCCTGGGCTGCAGCAGGAGAAGTGTGGTCAGCAGGGCCGGGGAGGGGATTCTCCCCCTCTGCTCCATTCTGGTGAGACCCCACTGGAGCACTGTGTCCAGTTCTGGAGCCTCTGTTCCAGGAAGGATCTGGAGGTGCTGGAAGGTGTCCAGAGAAGGGCCACGAGGATGAGGAGAGGGCTGGAGCTGCTCTGCTATGGAGACAGACTGAGGGAGTTGGGGCTGTTCAGTCTGGAGAGGAGAAGGCTCTGAGGAGACCTTCTTGTGCCTTCTAATACCTAAAGGGGGCTGCGAGAAAGCTGGGAAGGGACTTTTTAGGGTGTCAGGTAGGATAGGAATGAGGAGGATGGAGCAAAACTAGAAGATTTAGATTAGATGTTAGGAAGAAGTTGTTCCCCATGAGGGTGGTGAGACCCTGGCACAGGTTGCCCAGGGAGGTGGTAGAGCCTCATCCCTGGAGGTTTTCCAGGCCAGGCTGGATGTGGGTCTGAGCAAGCTGATCTGGTGTGAGGTGTCCCAGGCCATGGCAGGGAGGTTGATCCTTGAGGTCCTTTCCAACCCTGGCAATTCTATGATTGTCTGATTCTAACTAATCAAAACAAGGAATGGAAAGGGAGGAGTAAGGACAGTGCTTACCAATTTGCAGGTCAATGTAGTAGTGTTTTCACAGCTACACTCTGAGAAGAGCACAGAAAAATTGCATTAGCCACTTAGCTAGTTGCTAGCTTTTGCTAACAGCAGTGACTAAGGAACAAAGCAGCACTTACCACAGCTCCAGACTGGACAACACTGCCCAGGTACTTGCTCCTTCACAAGTGCCATGTCATCTGTGCAGGTCAGGGAAGGCTCAGAACAAAGATGTTCGTCGCAAACTAAATGGAGGGAAAAGTCCTACATGAGCAATTATTCACATTCCCTCTGAATCTTGCTGTGTCTATTTCTCTTGACAAGCCATTTTGGAACTAATGCCACTTTCAATAATTTATTGCTGTGGTTTTTAAAGCATCTGAAATATATTTGGAACTGGAAAAACAGGCAAAGTTTTTCCAGAGTGTTTTTTGTTGTTGTCCTAGAATCATTTCATCTTCTTCCTCCTTCAGTCACTCAAGGTGCTAACTGGCATCTAAGACAAATAAACTCACAGCTTTTGGGAAACAGGAGGTGTTCCTGTCAGCTGCAACTGTGCTGCAAAGCACTTTTCTGTAAGGTAACAGGGAGACAGTACAGTCCCCAGTGACTCTGATAGGAAAATATGTGTCTGCCTTATTGGAAGTGGTTTCTGGGTCTGTGAAAGAGGATCACACAACAAGAATTCACATTCTACCTGCCAGAATCTGGCCAAACTGGTGCCCACGCTTTTGCAGAGACATTCACCTAGGTGTAAGGACTAGGAAAAGGAAAGGACTAAAATATGGAACCCTCTGAACCAAAAATTATTAAGCTCCAATTGGAAGACACTCTCTAGAACTTGAATTACCCAGAAAGTCAAGAGTTAATCTAAATTAAGAAGTTACATTTGCAGACACTTCTTAAGAATACATAGCACCATTGCTCTGTTGCCTGAGGCTACCAAAGAAACTGCCCTACACTGCAATGCTTTTTTTCCTGGCTGCTCATTGTTTGAACAGCAGTCAGCCCAGAGCATTTGAAATCCTTAGCCTACTTCCTCTCCTTAAAGCCAAAAGTGCAAAGAAGCTGCATGAACAATAATGAACGTCACAACAGAGAAACAACATGGAAGCCATGTATTAAAAGTGGTTTAGTATATGAACAGTTGCATCTTTACACTCCAGAGATGGGATTCAGTTCCACATTAATATGTCTGTATTTAGATCACCCTGAAAGTAGGTTTCCCAGGGAGGTGGTGGAATCCTCAGCCCTGGGGGTTTTGAAGGCCAGGCTGGATGTGGCTGTGAGCAACCTGCTGTAGTGTGAGGTGTCCCTGCCCATGGCAGGGAGTTTGGAACTATATGATCCTTGAGGAGCCTTCCAACCCTAACAATTCTATGGTTCTATGATACACTGTCTGGTGAAGTAAATAACTTCTCCAGGCTCCATTGACTGGGTTGGTTATACCACCACTGAGCATACTAAGAACTCTGAACCTAACCTCATATGGTATCACCCTCATTTAGATCTGTTAATCTCTATCTGAAGCCCACTCTAAAGGCTGAATTACACAAATACCTGCACACACACTCTGTCATTTTTACCAAACTTTGTAAGCTATTGAAGTGGCAACAGTTACACTCACCACAGTAGTAATGAGGACAGCAGTAATGTATGGTGTTAAGGTCTACAGTGAGAATTTCCCCTTCCTTACACATGGGAACAGGCTCATTACAGGGCTCACAAACTAGAAATAAAGAAATAAAAATCACACATTTACAACAGTTTCAATACTGAAATGCATAGCACATGTGAATTCTATTCAATGCACTACAGAACAAGTCTTTACTACAAACAAGTACTTTGCAAAGTACAAGTACTTTGCTACAAACCTTTGCTACTTGAGTAACAGAGCTTTTATGGCTTGACATTCAAGTGTAAAATCACAACAGATGTTCAGATGTGATGTTCAAAATTATGTTGGGAATATAAGATCTCAGAGCTCCCAGCACAGCTCATGCTCTGATCCTGAGCTGTGTGAACCCACCTCTCCAAGAGATCTTGGCTTAAGTTCTTAGAACTATAGACTGCTCATTCTTAGACTGCTTAGTTCCTAAAACTGTAGGCTGGGTTTGTAAATAGTTTATTACTCCTAAGTAAGCCTAAAATAATTTATTATTCCTAACTAAACCTAAAAGTACTTATTTTTTACTCCTAATTAAGCTTAAAATACTTTATTATTCCCAAATACTTTATTATTCCTAACTATACCTAAAAGCAAATACTCTGTTTTTCCTAACTAAACCTAAAAGTAAACACTTTGTTATACCTAATTAAGCCTAAAATACTTTATCATTCCTAAATAAACCTAAAAGTAAACATTTTATTATTCCTAAATTCTTTATTGTTCCTAAATAAGCCTAAAATCCTTTATTATCCCTAAATACTTTATTATTCCTAAGCCTAAAATACTTTATTATCCCTAAGTACTTTATTATCCCTAAGTACTTTATTATTCCTAACTAAACCTAAAAGTAAATATTTTATTATTCCTAATTAAGCCTAAAATCCTTTATTATTCCCAAATACTTCATTGTTCCTAACTAAACCTAAAAGTAAATCCTTTGTTTTTCCTAACTAAACCTAAAAGCAAACACTTTGTTATACCTAATTAAGCCTAAAATACTTTATCATTCCTAAATAAGCCTAAAAGTAATTATTCCCAAATAAACCTAAAAGTAAACATTTTATTATACCTAAATACTTTATTGTTCCTAAATAAGCCTAAAATACTTTATTATCCCTAAGTACTTTATTATTCCTAACTAAGGGTAAACCTAAATGTTTTATTACTCCTAATTAAGCTTAAAATACTTTATTATTTCCAAATACTTTATTATTCTTAACTAAACCTAAAAGGAAGTACTTTATTATTCCCAAACAAATCCAAAAGTAAATATTTTGTTATTCCTAATTAAGCCTAAAATCCTTTATTATTCCTAAATAAACCTAAAAGTAAACATTTTATTATTCCTAAATACTTTATTATTCCTAAATAAGCCCAAACCACTTAATTCTTCCTCAATACTTTATTATTCCTAAATAAGCCCTAAAATACCAGAGGCTTCTTACCACAGAGGTAAGAGAAGCAGCAGGGATCTTCCAGCTTTGCTTCAACCATAAACTGATCTTCTCTGCAGTGCAGCTGGGAAGCATTGAAACAAACTGAAGGGTCACATTCTGCAGGATGTGAAATTAACAGTGATTTATTATTGTTTATTTATTTTTTAAGTCACAGAAACAAGACTAAAATGATCAAGAAAATATATCCTTCATCTCCTTAGAAAAATCAAAATACCCCAAACTGACTGTGAATCAAAAGTGACACAAAAATTAAACACATACACCCACCCCCCACCCCCAAAAAATATATTGAGCTTAAAAGAAAGAAGACAAGTCCTTGCTTGGTGCTATTTCAGAGAATCACAAAGTTTCATTTTGTTAAGAACCAAACCAACTTACAAGACAATTTTTCTTACAGCACATATTACAAGTGTGGAACATTTCCCAGCGTTCTTGTGTTTCCCTTACCACATTGGTACTGTGGGCAGCAGGAGAGGGGGTGGTAGCCTACCACTAGTTTTTCATTGGCTTTGCATGTTGGAATGATGGCATCACACGATGACATGTTGCATTCTGTGGGATGAAAACAGCAATCAGTTTTGACATACCTGGACAGATACAGGTGCAAATCCTATAGCTCAAGATATTTATATCATCTAGAATAGAGTTCCACAAACACAGAGGAGCCCAAGTCAGCTTAAAGCACACTCTGTTCATGTGACACTGGGCAAGCACGGTTGTAGAATCACAGAATTGTCAGGGTTGGAAGGGACCCCAAGGATCAACCAGTTCCAACTCCCCTGCCATAGGCAGGGACACCTCACATGACAGCAGCTTGCTCACAGCCACATCCAGCCTGTCCTTCAAATCTCCAGGGATGAGGCTTCCACCACCTCCCTGGGCAACCTGTGCCAGAGCCTCACCTTCAAGCTCTGCTCTGCTTCCTACACATGAAGCCAGCTACAATGTCCCAGGGATAATATTCCTTAAACAAACTGACAATACAGTGTTGGTTACAGGTGACTAACTAATGAGTGAAAGCATTGTACCAGCTGGATCATTTGTTCTCATTTTTTTCCTTGCAGATAGGAAGAAATAAGTATCTAGTGCTGTCATGGGTTGAAATTACCTCCCCCCCAGCTAATTTGGAGAAACTACCCTCCAAAAAACACCCTAAAACCCAAAAAACCATACCAAACCAAAACAACAAAACAAAACAAAACCCAAAACAACAACAACAACAAACCACCACCAAAAAACCCACAAACAAAACAAACAACCCATAAAAACCCACAAACAACCACAAACCACAAAAAACCCCAGACCAGCTCATTTTGGGATGGCAGCAAATGAAGCTCTATTTACAAGCAAACTAAAACAAGCTAGAAATACGAAATGGATTGGATATGTATAAAACATACAATCTATGTGCTCTCTATATACACACACAATATATATATATACACACACACATATTATATATGTATGTAATCTATCTATCTATCTATCTATCTATTCTGTATCCTGTAATTATTCTGTATATACCTACCTACCTACCTACCTACCTACCTACCTCCCTCCCTCCCTACCTCTCTCTCTATCTATACAATACATAACACAGAAACTCCTCAGACCCCCCTGGACAGATCAAGGTGACCCATGTACCTCTTCCCCACCTCCCTCCCTCCTTCCTGTTACCTCACACAGTAGTCAAAACAGAGATCCCCTGACAAGGCCACAGGAGAGAGAGAGAAGAGAAGTTGCAAGCAGAAGTGCAAGAATGGTTTCTGCCTCTGCTCTATATCCCATTACCAAGCCAATGAATTCTGTAGACCTTAGCATTGTTTTCCTTTTGCATCCAGTGGTATGTTATTTCACTTTCAGTCTTTGCAGTCAGGATCTAGGCTAAAGTTCCCCCTTCAAACCATAACAATTACTCAGCATTTTAGGAGGCACACACTAGTAACTTTTCCTATCAGCCCTGGCTAGAGAGGGTATCACTATTCAGTGATATCCTGGGCTTCTGGGAAAGAGCAGTAGGTCTTGCCACCAAAGCACTAAAAAGAAAGCAAAACAGGCTCTGATGACTGCCCCAGTTACCAAGGTACTTCTACCATCAAGCATTTATCAGGTTGTTTTAGATTCCACCCAAGAGCTTAAAACTTCCTTTTTAATTAGAAGTTTTGTTTCACTAGTGAACTTCTATTTTAAAAAAAATTAATAGTTATTTCAATGAGTCAGTTCCTACAAGGAAAGCAAACCTGCTCTCCTGGCCCAAACAGCTACAAGTACCTAAAAATTACTTCTGAAGTATGTTTTCTTGAAGCCTGTCTAAAGCTTACAGAATCACAGAATGCCAGGGGCTGGAAGGGACCTCAAAAGCTCATCCAGTCCAAGCCCCCTGCCAGAGCAGGATCACCTAGAGCAGATCACACAGGAACACATCCAGGCAGGTGTTGAATATCTCCAGAAAGGGAGACTCCACAACCCGCCCCTGGGCAGCCCATTCCAGTGATCTATCACCCTCACAGGGAAAAAATTCTTCCTCCTGTTTCCATGGAACTTCCTATGCCTCAGCTTCCAGTGAGTGTCAAGCACTTACCTTATGTTTCCACTACTGAGAACAGACGTGGTACATACCACAGACTTTCTTTGGACAGCAAGCTCTCTCTTCTATGACATGGATGATAACTTCCCCTTCTCTTTCACACACTGGTGGTGGATCCTCGCTGCATTCAGGCTCTACAGCAACAATACTTCCATTTTCTAAACAGTTGTACATGCAGCAGCCTCTCAGGGACCCATTCCAGATCTCCCCAGCAGAGCGAGGCTGTCCTTTGTTATCTGTACATGCTGACAGAAAAAAAAACCCATGACAGTCCTTCAACAAGCAGAGACTGCAGATTCCCTGCAAGCAACTACAAACTGCATGCAATTATTGTCCAAAATGGGAGCACTGTGAAGCACTGTGATCAAAGAATCCAAGAAAAGATGATGGCCTTAAAACCCACAAATGAACCTCAATAAGTCCTGAGGGCAAGTGAAAAAACCTGCCCATGGAATTCCTTCTGGAGTACTCCAGGGAAGAAATCCTGGGAGGTACAAAATAATGACCACCTTTTGCTCCTGCCAGATTTCTTGAATCCAAGTGAACTGAAAGCACAGGCTGCTGTAGTTTGAAATAAAGCTCAGCTCTATTGAAGGGAGCTGGAGCAGATTCAAACTTACTGAGAATTGACACAAGAACTTAAACTTCTTATCCTCAGCTGAGGTCACTATGAGCATAGCTGCAAAACCACTCTGTCCTGCTGCACTTACTGCATTTTTCTTCTGGTATACAGAGGCTGGAGTCTGTTCTGTGCAGAACAGTGCCATTTTTACACACACAGTCTTCCCTTAAATAGGAACAGGCAGAATCCTCATAGAACCATTTATTCAAGCACGTCTTGGCTTCACAGGGCTGCACACAAGGCTGATATTCTTTGCCTTCTGGACAACTCAGTGCTGCAAGTCATAGGAATAAAAGAAAGTGTGTTGTTATTATTTCAGCATTTGACTGGAAGTAAGAGCAGGTGAGTGTATCACAGAAAGCATGCATGTAGATTTTTCACAGTATTTTAGGGAAATAACTGATTCAATCAAAATTAAAACTGATTCATGACACGTGGACTCAAACAGTCATAGAATGGTTTGTTTGGAAAGAACCTTTAAAAGCCATCTGGTCCACCCCCTCCTCTGTGAGCAGGGACATCTTCAACTAGATCAGGTTGCTCAGAGCCCCATCCAACCTGGTCTTAGCTGTTTCCAGGGCTGGGGAACCTCCAATCTCCATGGACAACTTGTTCCAGTGTTTCAGCAACGTCGTTGCAAATTATTTCCTCCCTGTATCTAGTCAAAATCTACCCTCTTTTGTTTTAAAACTACTACCTCTTTTCCTGTCACAACAGACCCTGCTAAACAAACTGTCCCCACCTTTCTTATAGGCTCACTTTAAGTGCTGAAAGGCTACAAGAAGATTTTCATGTAGTTTTCTGTTCTCCAGGCTTCTTCTATAAGACAATGCAACTTAAGAACTTGTACTCTGATTTATTAATGCTGTAACAGAATGAGGTGATCCTTCAGAGAATCACAGAATGTTAGGGGCTAGAAGGGACCTCCAAAGATCTTCCAGTTCAACCCCCCTGCCAGAGCAGGAGCACCTATGCCAGATCACACAGGAACACAACCAGGCAGGTCTTGAGTATCTCCAAATAGGGAGACTCTACAGCCCCCCTGGGCAGCCTCTTCCAGTGTTGTGTCACCCTCACAGGGAAAAAATTCTTCCTCCTGTTTCCATGGAACTTCCTCTGCCTCAGCTTCCACCACTGCCCCTTCTGCTGGCATTGGGCATCACCCAGCAGAGCCTCGCTCCAGCCTCTGGGCACTCATCCTGCACATCTTCGTCAACAGCAATGAGGTCACCTCTCAGGCTGCTCCTCTCCAAGCTACAGAGCCCTCAGCTCCCTCAGGCTCTCCTCCTAAGGAAGATCTTCCACTGCCTTCATCATCTTTGTGGCTCTGTACTGGACTCTTTCAAGCAGTTCCCTGAGGTCCTTCCTGAACTGAGGGGCCCAGAACTGGACACAATACTCCAGATGTGGCCTCGGCAGGGCAGAGTAGAGGGGGAGGAGAACCACTCTCGACCTACTGATCACAACCGTTCTAATCCACCCCAGGATGCCATTGGCCTTCCTGGCCACAAGAGCACATTGCTGGCTCATGGTCAACCTCCCATCCACTAGGACCCCCAGGTCCTTTTCCCCTTCACTGCTCTCCAGCAGCTCAGTCTCCAATCTCTATTGCTCCATGGTGTTGTTCTTTACCAGGTGCCAGACTCTTCGCTTGCCCTTGCTGACCTTCAGTTTCTCCCTGCCCAGCTCTCAGCCTGTCTCAGTTTGGCTGAATGGCAGCACAACCCTCCTGTGTCAGCCACTTCACCAGTTGGTGTCCTCAGCAAATTTGCTGCCAGTGCTCTCTGTGCCCTCTTCCAGGTCATTGATGAATATATTGAACAGCTCTGGTCCTAATACTGACTCCTGAGGGACTCTGTTCCACTGACCACTACTCTCCCTTCTACTACTTCTTCCTTCACTACTCCCTTCACTACTTCTTCCCTTCAACCAGTTCCCATCCACCTCTCCACCTGATCAGCCAGACCACACTGCCTCAGCTTAGCTGTGAGGATGCTGTGGGAGATGGTGTCAAATGCTTTACAATACTTAAAATAACAATGGAAATAGATACATTTGTCACATAGCACTAAACACTGGAGCAATATAAATCCCCACTAGGGTATAGAACATGGCTCTGTGCTTACAGCAGTAATCGGGTGTCCTCCATTGAATGCAGACATTGTGCTTGTTGCATAAAGCCACATATGCAGCAAGGGCATCACACTCATAATTCCCAAAAGAAGCACTATTGGTCCACATCTTCTCACAAAACTCCTGTGGTGACACCTAGGAACATGGAATAATTGAGAATTAACAGGCAGAAGAGGTTGGTGCAATTGAAATGAAGCATTAATTATGAGAAATGAAACAGTTGCAAGGGAAAAAAAAAAGTCACAAGGAGTGCCTGAAGTTAAACAACACCATTTTTTCCAGAACACTCAAACTTAGACCTGCCAGAACTGCAGTCACAGGACACAGTACTAATGAGATTGTTACCCCACTCCCAAGAACTTCTGCAGTGTAACCCTGTCAGCTAAAAGTCAACAATCTTTGGCTAAACATTGCTGCTATGCCTTCCATAAATGTCTCTGAACAAATGATTGCTGAGTTCTCTGTTTCTGAATCTCTAGGACCCAACAGCTGATGTGATTTGGTCTAAATGCAGGTGGTGCAACCTATCTTACTTCTGTTGGCTTTATTGACATAAGCTTACAACAAGATGGAATAAATTCCTTTTGCTTGTTCACTACTGTGCTGCAGCCCAGCTCTCCCTGTCACTTCAGCAGATCCTCAGGCAGTCCATTACACTGATGACTGTTACCTATCCCTGTCCAGATGCTTCACACTTGTGAAGCAGGCAGGATGCTCCACTCATTCTGTCTCTGCCACCATCATGTGCATGAATGAAAACAAATGTCATGATGGATGAACCCAGGGCTTGGCAACTTTGATGCTATGACAGGTTTTGCTTTAAAACAGGAAAAAATACAATTGCATTGTACCCAAGGCTATGAGAGCTTTCCTTAAATCATATACAAAGTAGGAATTCTGACCATTCAGATTCACTTTGATTACCTCTGAATTAGATGTTTAAAAATAATTATGAAAAGCATCCTGCTACCTACAGATACTACTCTCCCTTCCTGATTTCAAACTGCTTGCCACTGCTCCCTCCCATTAAGTTTCTGTGGCAAATCTATATCTATATCTATATCTATATCTATATCTATATCTATATCTATATCTATATCTATATCTATATCTATATCTATATCTATATCTATATCTATATCTAGCATCTACTTCTATATCTATATCTCATCTATATCATCTATATTACCTATATTAATGATATCATCTATATTACTTATATTATCTATATCTATGTCTGTATCTATATCTACATATCAATATCATCTGTATCTATATCATCTATACCATCTATATCATCTATACCATCTATATAATCTGTATTATCTCTATCTATACCTATATAGGATCATAGAATTGTCAGGGTTGGAAGGGACCTCAAGGATCAGCCAGTTCCAACCCCCCTGCCATGAGCAGGGACACCTCACACTACAGCAGGTTGCTCACAGCCACATCCAGCCTGGCCTGAAAAACCTCCAGGCATGAGGCTTCCACCATCTCCCTGGGCAACCTGTGCCAGTCTCTCACCACCCTCATGGGGAAGAACTTCTTCTTAACATCCAATCTGAATCTCCCCATTTCTAGTTTTGCTCCATTCCCCCCAGTCCTATCACTGCCTGACACCCTCAAAAGTCCCTCCCCAGCTTTCTTGTAGCCCCCTTCAGATCCTGGAAGGCCACAAGAAGGTCTCCTGGGACCCTTCTCTTCTCCAGACTGCACAGCCCCAGCTCCCTCAGTCTGTCTCCATAGCAGAGCAGCTCCAGCCCTCTGCTCATCCTCATGGCCTTTCTCTGGACATGTGTATCTATATCTATATATTCATATCTGTATCTATGTCTATATTACTTTTTTTATTATTAATCTCTAACCCTTTCCCTTCAGAAGAACTTACTCTGATATTTTTTTTCTGCCTGGGGAAAGTGAGGAAAGGTCTTGGGAGTTTGAAAGAAGGGGCTCTGCAGCCTATAGTACCTGTAACAGCATTTGCCTGTGGTGTAAACTGAAGATAAGACAACACAAACAAGGAGTGGAAAGGCAGAACAGTGTGAAATGACTCAGGAATCTGGACACATCTACCTCTGAGAAAGGGCCACCAGAGCAATCAATCAATCAATCAATCAATCAATCCTTTTGATTTTTTAATTGAGTTGTAAAAGTAAGTCAGACCTCAGAGATCTGGGGCTTGCTCATTTCCTGCGCTGCGCTGCACTGCCCACCTCTACTGGTAGTCTGCATGCTGCAGCTGCATCCCCGTTAGAAAGCAGTGTCCAGAAACAAATGATAATCATTTCTGGGTGAAATACCAGTCTCAGACTGCTTGAGTTGCTGTTGTATGCAGCAGAGGAGTGAGGCTTTGAATTCTAGAGACTCACTTTCTTGTGACAGGGGATGAAAATGGTTTTGTTTAACAGTTCCATGCAGTACGTGCAGTTATCTTCAGCACAGCTTCTTCCTGGCCTCCTGGTTGCCCCATCAAGTGATTTCTCAACTTCCCAGCTCTTAATGAACACTTCCATTTCCTCCATATTTGTTATTACTGTCCTGTTCTGCATTTTCAGGTCATCAGCAGGATCTCCATTACACACCCCTGGAGACAGAGCATCGCATTCAAAACACAAACAAGTGAATTACTTCCTTTGGGAAAGAAAAGGGCACTTGAATAGGTAAAACTAACTTTGTATCAGGCTCACCTCTGAACCATAGCCATTTGAATTTGTAAATGACAGCAGCTCTATGTCCACTGCAGCACACTTGTGATTTCAGTTATCAGCTCAATGGCTTAGCAACATCAGGTAGGTAACACAGTGCAAGTATTGATACTTTTCCCAACAATAAACTAGCTTTTGAGGAAAGCTGCTCCCAAAATGTGCTGTAGAGAGTAGCAAATTCGGTGCCATGGCACCAGACTGCAGTCTCACCTACTGAAGAGCAATCCTGTTATGGGAGTGAATGTAAATGGCCTTCAGTGATTTGGCACTGCACTGGAACTTAAATGAATATTTTAAAGGCAGGAAGTTATGACTCATTTGATGATCAAATTCCTTTCTATAGAGAAAATATTATTCTTATTTATTAACACAAAACCACTGAAAAAAACACCCTACCCAATGCCCTAACATCCACTGGCTACCTGAATCAACTATTGTGTGTCTGTACTTAATTCTTCACTGAAAACATACCCTTCCTACAGCCATACAATGAATCACAGAATGGTCCAGGCTGGATAAATGGGCTCTGAGTAATGAAGATCTTGGAATCATAGAATGGTCTGGGCCAGAAGGGACCTCCAAAGCTCATCCAGTCCCTACAATCAGCAGGGACATCCCCAACTACATCAGCCTGCCCAGGGCCTCCTTTGGCTTTGCCTTGAATATCTCAAGGGATGGAGCCTCCACCACCTCCCTGGGAAACCTGTTCCAGTGTTCCACCACCCTCATCACAGAACTGAAGAATTGTCAGGGTTGGAAGGGACCTCAAGGATCATCTAGTTCCAACCCCCCTGCCATGGACAGGGACACCTCACACTACAGCAGGTTGCCCAGGGCCTCCTTGAACCTCACCTTGAATATTTCAAGGAAAGGAGCCTCAACCACCTCCCTGGGCAACCTGTTCCAGTGTTCCACCATCCTCATGGGGAAGAACTTCTTCCTAACTTCCAATCTCAATCTACCCATTTCTAGTTTTGCTCCATTCCCCCAAGTCCTATCACTCCCTGACACCCTCAGAAGTCCCTCCCCAGCTTTCTTGTAGCCCCCTTCCGATCCTGGAAGGCCACAAGAAGGTCTCCTGGGAGCCACCTACTCTCCCGACTGAACAGCCCCAACTCCCTCAGTCTGTCTCCCTAGCAGAGCAGCTCCAGCCCTCTGTGCATCCTCATGGCCCTTCTCTGGACACCTTCCAGCACCTCCAGGTCCTTCCCAGAACAGAGGCTCCAGAACTGGACACAGAGCTCCAGCTGTGGTCTCAGCAGAGTGGATCAGAGGGGAAGAATCCCCTCCCTGTCCCTGCTGGCCACACTTCTCTTGCTGCAGCCCAGGCTCTGGTTGGCTCTCTGGGCTGCAAGTGCTCACTGCAGGCTCCTTTTGAGCTTCTCCTCCACCAGCACCCTCAAGTCCTTTTCTTCAGAGCTGCTCCCAAGCCAGCCCCAGCCCAGCCTGTATTGGTGCCTGGGATTGCCCTGACCCAGCTGCATGGCCTTGCACTTGATGCTGAACTTCATGAGGTTGGCTTGGGCCTGGATCTGCAGCCTGTCAAGGACCCTCTGTATGGATCCCTTCCCTCCAGCTGTCAGCTGCACCAGACATGCCGTTCCTAACCGCCCCTTTTACAGAATTAACCAGATTGGAAAAGACCTCAGAGATCATCAAGTCCAACCTACCACCCAACACTATCTGATCAACTAAACCATGGCACCAAGTGCCTCATCCAGTTTCTTCTTAAACACCTCCACCTCCACCACCTCCCTGGGCAGCACATTCCAATGGCCAATCTCTCTGTCTGGGAAGAACTTCTTTCTAATATCTAACCTAAACCTCCCCTGGCACAGCTTGAGACTGTGTCCCCTTGTTCTGGTGCTGGGTGCCTGGGAGAAGAGACCAACCCTCTCCTGGCTACCAAGGAGTTGTAGAGAGCAATAAGGTCACCCCTGAGCCTCCTCTTCTCCAGGCTAAGCAACCCCAGCTCCCTCAGCCTCTCCTCACAGGGCTGTGCTCCAGACCCCTCCCCAGCTTTGTTGCCCTTCTCTGGATACCTTCCAGCATCTCAACATCTTTCCTAAACTAAGGAGCCCAGAGCTGGACACAGGACTCAAGGTGTGGCCTAACCAGTGCTGAGTCCAGGGCAGAATGACTTCCCTGCTCCTGCTGGCCACACTATTCCTGATGCAAGCCAGGATGCCACTGGCCTTCTTGGCACACTGCTGGCTCGTGCTTAGGCAGCTGTTAATCAGCACCCCCAGGTCCCTTTCTGCCTGGCCGCTCTCCAGCCACTCTGACCCCAGCCTGCAGCACTGCATGGGGTTGTTGTGGCCAATGTGTAGAACCGAGCACTCAGATGTGTTAAATCTCATGCCCTTGGACTCTGTCCAGCCTGGCAAGGTCCCTCTGCAGAGCTCTCCTACCCTCTAACAGATCAACTCCTGCCCCCATCTTGGCAGAGTTATGAAAAGTCTCTCAAGGCAGCTTGAAATGTACTAAACCTGCTGTCACTGAAATTCAAGTCTATGACACCTCAGCACAGTTTTAGACTCTACATCAGGAGTGTGAGTTTGGATTCACTATCATCAGGGGACCTTGACCCTTCCCAAACACAGCTCTATTTGCATTAGTGATAAGCTGCCACCTGCTGACATCTGACAATTACTCATTTCTCCCAGAGTCAGTGAAATATACTGTCACTGCCTGAACTTCTTCAGCAGCTCCTTCCCCTTTTCTTTACTTGACTTCAACTGTATTCTTAAAGAGAGAGATGAGTACAATTTTCAGGAGATATTTAGATACAATGTACTGATTATTACTTGCCCTGCAAGCTGCTTCATTAGCAAGCAGTGCTTTGGAACAGAACTGTTGATTTATTCTTATCAATAAACAGGCCACTCAGAGGACTGGAACATCTCTCCTATGAAGCCAAGCTGAAAGAATTGAAGCTGTTTCAGCCTGGGAAAGGAAGGAGAGATCTTATAGCTGCATTTCAATAGAGGACCTAAAGGAAGGCTGGGGAAGGACTGTTTAGAAGGGCTTGTAGCAATAAGATGAGGTGCAATGGTTTGAAACTGGAGCAAGGTAGATCTAGCTTGGACATAGGGTTCTTTACAATGAGACTGGTAAAATACTGGAACAGGCTGCCCATGGATGTGCTTGAGGCCCAAACCTGGAGGCATCATGACCCTGGGCAGCTTGATGTAGTTGGAGGTGTCCCTGCTGCCTGCAGGGTGGTTGGACAAGATGACCTTCGAGGGTCCCTTCCAACCCAATGGAATCTGTGAATTTATAGCATTTCCCATGCCCACCCCAAGCAGGATTGTCAGTGTAGTGAATGGGGTTCTCAAGGAGAGCTACAGGGACAGCAAGTCACAAAAAGGAAGTGTAAATTGTAAATAGGAAATTATTACATCAGAACAAAATTGCCAGCATAGCCTCACCACAAAGTCCTTCTGTCTCCATGGATGTGTTGGAGTATAATCCATACTGTATGTCTATGATGCCTGTGATGTGAGCCCACTTGATGTCAATACCAGCTGGGGTAGTAACAGTGTACATCGCACCAGTATCCTGAACACTCAGCCCTTCTGCTGAAAATGGCAGTGATTGAGTTACAGAATCCACAACTACCTAAAACAAACCAAATACACTTTAGACATAAAACCAGGCTGCAGATTGCATTTTACATGTCTTCACATTCTGCAGTGAAAGGTATTTTTTTCAGCCTCTGCCACATACAGTAATAGACACAGTGCTTAATGCGCAGAGCTTCCCATCACTGTCATTTCCTGTAACTGCAAATGAAGTAGGCATGAGACAAAACATCACAGTCTCACAGTATCACCAAGGCTGGAAGAGACCTCAAAGATCATCATGTCCAACCTGTCACCACAGACCTCATGACTAGACCATGGCACCAAGTGCTACATCCAATCCCCTCTTGAATACCTCCAGAGATGGTGACTCCACCACCTCCCCAGGCAGCACATTCCAATGACGGAACGACTCTCTCAGGGAAGAACTTTCTCCTCACCTCCAGCCTAAACTTCCCCTGGCACAGCTTGAGACTGTGTCCACTTGTTCTGGTGCTGCTTGCCTGGGAGAAGAGACCAACCCCTTCCTGGCTACAACCTCCCTTCAGGTAGTTGTAGAGAGCAATGAGGTCTCCCCTGAGCCTCCTCTTCTCCAGGCTAAACAACCCCAGCTCCCTCAGCCTCTCCTCACAGGGCTGTGCTCAAGGCCTCTCCCCAGCCTCGTTGCCCTTCTCTGGACATGTTCAAGTGTCTCGATGTCCTTCCTAAACTGAGGGGCCCAAAACTGGACACAGGACTCAAGGTGTGGCCTAACCAGTGCAGAGTCCAGGGGCACAATGACTTCCCTGCTCCTGCTGGCCACACTATTCCTAATGCAGGCCAGGATGCCATTGGCCTGCTTGGCCACCTGGGCACACTGCTGGCTCATGTTTAGGTGGCTGTCAATCAGCACCCCCAGGCCCCTCTCTGTTTGGCAGCTCTCCAGCCACTCTGACCCCAGCCTGTAGCTCTGCATGGGGTTGTTGTGGCCAAAGTGCAGCACCTGGCACTTGGATTTCTTGAATGCCATCATATTGGACTCTGCCCATCTGCCCAGTCAGTCAAAGTCCCTCTGCAGAGCCTTTCTGCCCTCTAACAGATCAACATCTGCTCCCAACTTGGTGTCATCTGCAAATTTGCTGATGACTGACTCAATCCCCTTATCCAGATCACCAATGATGATATTAAAGAGGATGGTGCCCAGCAATGATCCCTGGGGGATAACACTGGTGACTGGCGGCCAGCTGGATGTGGCACCATTCAGCACCACTCTCTGGGCTCAGCCCTCCAGCCAGTTCCTAACCCAGCACAGAGTGTTGCAGTCCAAGCCACAAGCTGATAGCTTAGCCAGCAGTTTGCTGTGGGGAACGGTGTCAAAGGCCTTGCTGAAGTCCAGGTAGACCACATCCACAGGCCTCCCCACATCAACCAAGACACAGGAAGCAATAGATCTTAGTTGTCACGTACCACAGGACAAAATCACAGAATCACAGAAACATTCAGGTTGGAATAGACCCTCAGGATCCTCATCCTGTGGTGCATTCATTGCCAGTCTGACCTATTCCATTGCAAATCTGATCTATTCCATTCCACAACAGAAGAGCTCCCCAGCTCCCTTTTAAATGTACACATGCTATATACCTGTGAACAGATACTTACTTCTCTTGCCAGGCGATTGATAAGTAGCTGATGTGTGCTTGTTGTTACATTTAATTTCTTAAAACAGAGCCCTGAAGTGTCTGCAGGGGAAACCTTGAAAGAAAAGTGACAAACCAATTAATTCTACACCAGTGCTATAGGGGCTTCCCCTCCCCCCCAGTATGTGCAATGTTGATGCATTTTACAATTGGCAAAAGGGGGGGAAAAAATACTCACTGTTGCTCTTATTGAATTGGCACTCTGGAAAATATTAAAAATAGGTTAGGTTAGCAATGCCTGCTCAGGAGAAGAAAAAGATCTCAGCAATGCCTGCTCAGGAGAAGAAAAATGGAGAAGAAAGTACAAGGAAAGAAAATGATGACATCACCATGGAGCCTGGAAGCAGCAGACCAGGAGGAACCCTCTCTTTGTGTCTTAACTTCAGAGAATCACAGAATCACCAAGGTTGGAAGAGACCTCAAAGATCAAGTCCAATCTGTCAAGCACAGACCTCATGACTAAACCATGGCACCAAGTGCCATGTCCAATCCCCTCCTGAACACCTCCAGGGATGGTGAGTCCACCACCTCCCTGGGCAGCACATTCCAATGGCTAACAACTCTCTCTGTGAAGAACTTTCTCCTCACCTTGAGCCTAAACTTCCCCTGCTGCAGCTTGTTCTGGTGCTGGTTGCATGAGAGAAGAGACCAACCCCCTCCTGGCTGCTGCAACTCATGGAGCTGAAGAGGCTGCTCAGAGAAGGACTTGGACTTGGGGATCTCGCTTTCCCCTCCTCCAGCAGAGGACAGCACAGCCAACAAGGATGACCTCTCCTTCAAGCCGAAGTGGCAGCAGCCATCCTCCACAGACCCAAACAGGCTTGGGGGGTAGGAGGTAGTAATATAATTCCTTTCCTCTTTTCTCTCCCTCTTCTCCCTCTCTCTCTCTCTACTTTTCCCCTCTCTCTCCTTTCTTCTGTTCTGTCCACTTTATTCTGTTAATAAAGAGCCTTGAGGGCTGTTGATATTTTGGCCTCGTTTGTGCCTCTAATTTCATAGCACAGAATGTTCAAAGGAACTGAGGCTCTTTCCCTCTCCAGACAGCCAGCTGCCAGCCAGGCAGCATGATGAAGCACACTCCTTGAATGAAATACCTTGCTGTTTTCCAATGGGTATAGCTTTTACCTGAAGGTTTTAAGTGATACAGTTTTGCAGAATGTCATGCCTGTAACAGAAAAATTCAAGCAACTACGACAATTACTGTGGGAATGCAAGAATCTTACCTGGTTAGCAGCACATTTTTCAACATGAGCAACAAGGATTTCTCCTGGTAGGTTGACTAAAATGTAGGAAGCCATATTAGAGAGGGCTATGCTGTTCCCATCAAATGTAATAACACTCAGTTCAGACAGTATGGAACATTGACCTAAAAAAAAAAGGGCAGTCATTTAAGGAGCTTAGCACAAAAATAAACTCAGGGCATTTCTAAGCACTTTCAGGTTCAGCAGTATTTGATTGAATAGATACATTCACAGAGAGAGATCACAGAATCAGCCAGGTTGGAAGAGACCTCCAGGATCATCAAGTCCAACCGATCACCCAACACCATCTGATCAATTAGACCACAACACTAAGTGCCTCATCCAGGCTTTTCTTAAACTCCTCCAGGGGTGCTGACCCCACCACCAACCTGGGCAGCCCATTCCAATGGCCTATTACTCTTTCTGTGAAGAACTTCTTTCTAAGGTCAAGCCTAAAATGGCCTTGTTCCGTGGGTAGCATACCTGAGCCACAAGCAGAAGCAAGGGTCTTACATTGCTCAGCTACTGCTGTGTGCCCAGGGTAGGGGAGAAAGTTTCACTTGGTGAAAACTTTCACCAAAGTCAATGTTTTACAGGGAAGGCCAATGAATCTGTCCACTGTGAGAGAAAAGATGTGGAGTAAAATAGACACATTTTTGGAGATAGTGAGAACAAGAGATTGATCATCTTGAAACAAAAGATTGGTTATCTTGAAACAAGAGATTCAATTACAGAATCACAGAATCACCAAGGTTGGAAGAGACCTCAAAGATCATCAAGTCTGGTTATCTTGAAACAAGAGAATGGTTATCTTGAAACAAGAGATTCAATCACAGAATCACCGAGGTTGGAAGAGACCTCAAAGATCATCAAGTCTGGTTATCTTGAAACAAGAGAGTGGTTATCTTGAAACAAGAGATTCAATCACAGAATCACCAAGGTTGGAAGAGACCTCAAAGATCATCAAGTCTGGTTATCTTGAAACAAGAGAGTGGTTATCTTGAAACAAGAGATTCAATCACAGAATCACCAAGGTTGGAAGAGACCTCAAAGATCATCAAGTCTGGTTATCTTGAAACAAGAGAGTGGTTATCTTGAAACAAGAGATTCAATCACAGAATCACCAAGGTTGGAAGAGACCTCAAAGACCATCAAGTTTGGTTATCTTGAAACAAGAGAGTGGTTATCTTGAAACAAGAGATTCAATCACAGAATCACAGAATCACCAAGGTTGGAAGAGACCTCAAAGATCATCAAGTTTGGTTATCTTGAAACAAGAGAGTGGTTATCTTGAAACAAGAGATTCAATCACAGAATCACCAAGGTTGGAAGAGACCTCAAAGATCATCAAGTCTGGTTATCTTGAAAGAAGAGATTCAATCACAGAATCACCAAGGTTGGAAGAGACCTCAAAGATCATCAAGTTTGGTTATCTTGAAACAAGAGAGTGGTTATCTTGAAACAAGAGATTCAATCACAGAATCACAGAATCACCAAGGTTGGAAGAGACCTCAAAGATCATCAAGTCTGGTTATCTTGAAACAAGAGATTCAATCACAGAATCACCAAGGTTGGAAGAGACCTCAAAGATCATCAAGTTTGGTTACCTTGAAACAAGAGAGTGGTTATCTTGAAACAAATATTTAAATCTGCAATACTAGTTTTGGTGATGCTGCAAGGGTTTTAATGTTTAGAAGTTTTTAATCTCTTTGGTCCTTTTGTCTCCTTGGCAGACAGTCACCTGCCAGTATGAGTGAAAACTGCAGTTAAAGCTAACTGCAATGTGGGGATTCTGCCTTTCAGGAAAAAAAAACCCACAGTATTTTTATGAGTTTTCTTCAGAAAATGTGGAAAATACCTTTAGATGCTGGCTGGTTGAGTGCCTAATGGAAGGCTGTGCTAACTTCTGCTGAAGTATCTGAAATATATTTGTTTAAGCTTTGTCTGAGTACTTTTAGATGAAATAAAACTGGGAGGGCTGTCTTCTACCTCAGAAGAATATATTCTGTTTTTCTGGGGTGCTTGGTGCCGTGGGTTAGTTGTTTAGGTGGGTTGGATTGGTTGATGGGCTGGACATGATGATCTTGAAGGTCTCTTCCAACCTGGTTTATTCTATAACATAACATAACACATCTCAACATTTCTACCAACAGAAATTCTGAAAAGTCCCAGCTGGAAAATGTTGCTGTTCATGTAATTGTGGCCTTCCAGGATCTGAAGGGGGCTACAAGAAAGCTAGGGAGGGACTTTTGAGGGTGGCAGGAAGTGGTAGGACTGGGGGGAATGGAGCAAAACTAGAAGTGGGGAGATTCAGATTGGATGTCAGGAAGAAGTTGTTCCCCATGAGGGTGGTGAGAGACTGGCACAGGTTGCCCAGGGAGGTGGTGGAAGCCTCATCCCTGGAGGTTTTTCTGGCCAGGCTGGATGTGGCTGTAAGCAACCTGCTGTCGTGTGAGGTGTCCCTGCCCATGGCAGGAGGGTTGGAACTGGCTGCTCCTCGAGGTCCTTTCCAGCCCTAACAATTCTATGATACTATGTGACAGAGTTTATTTCAGTGTTTTCATTCAAAAACAAAATATTTTGACTCTCTCAAGTGTTAGTTGAAAGATAACCAAAACATTTGGTAGATTTCATTCTGCTTTGCTCTCTTAAAGTCTTTCCAGTATTCAACCTCATGTTCCCATAACCTGAAGTTTATTGCTTGAAATTTACAGACCAAGACTCTATGGTAATTGAAAATTAAGAAGTGACTTACAGGGACATTCCCATTCTGGGCAACAGCTATCAGTGTTAACTTGAACTGGCGTTCCTCGGAAACCACAGTCTGGCTTCTGCACATCCCTGGGGCAGTTCCTTGAAAGGTTGTATAGCATCCATCCCATATTAACACATACATACTGGCTACATTTGTCAACAGGTTCAAGGTAACTTGGCTGTCAAAGAAGGGAAAAATAAAACAAAGCCAGAATCAGCTTTACATTCAACATCCTAATGAAGGCCAAGTGATCCCTTTTTCAACACCCTGCTCTGAGACAGCGTCAGTGTATCCATGTGAGCCTTCATCACTTCCTTTGGAATGAATTGGGTTTGTCTGGTTGCAACAGGTGACAGTGATGCAGGTTCACAGGATGCTAGGAGGTGGAAGGGACCTCAGGAGACCAAGTCCAATTCCTCTGCCAGAGCAGGACTGTAGAATCCAGCACAGGTCACACAGGAGCACATCCAGATGGGTCTGGAAAGGCTCCAGAGAAGGAGACTCCACAACCTCTCTGGGCAGCCTGTTCCAGTGCTCAGAGACCCACCCAGTGAAGGAGTTCCTCCTCATGTTGAGGTGAAACCTCCTGTGCTGGAGTTTCTATCCATTGCCCCTTGTCCTATCTCAGGGTGCAAGTGAGCAGAGCCTGTGCCCTCCCTCTTGACCTCCAGCCCTCAGATATTGATAGACATTGATCAGATCCCCTCTCAGCCTTCTCTTCTCCAGACTGAACAGCCCCAGGGTTCTCAGCCTCTCCTCACTAGGCAGTGCTGCAGTCCCTTCAGCTTCCTCATAGCCCTCCCTTGAACTCTCCCAGGCAGATCCCTGTCCCTCCTGAACTCAGGAGCCCAGAACTGGATGCAATATTCCAGGTGAGGTCTCAGCAGGGCAGAGTAGAAGGGGAAGAGAACCTCCCTGGATCTGCTGGACACACTCCTCTGAATGCACCTCAGGATCCCAGTTTCTTCTTAAACACCTCCAGCGATGGTGACTCCACCACCTCCTTGGGCAGCACATTCCAATGGCCAATCTCTCTGTCTGGGAAGAATTGCTTCCTAACATCCAACCTAAACCTCCCTGGTGCAGCTTGAGACTGTGTCTTCTTGTTCTGGTGCTGGTTGCCTGGGAGAAGAGACCAACCCCCACCTGGCTACAACCTCCCTTCAGGCAGTTGTAGAGAGCAATGAGGTCTCCCCTGAGCCTCCTCTTCTGCAGGCTAAGCAACCCCAGCTCCCTCAGCCTCTCCTCACAGGGCTGTGCTCCAGACCACTCCCCAGCTTTGTGGCCCTTCTCTGGACACCTTCCAGCAACTCAACATCTTTCCTAACCTGAGTGGCCCAGAACTGGACACAGGACTCAAGGTGTGGCCTGACCAGTGCTGAGTACAGGGCAGAATGAGTTCCCCAGTCCTGCTGCCCTCACTATTCCTGATACAGGCCATTAGATAACAGAGTGGACTGAAAAGCAATATTAATTTTAACACATAGGGAAAATGCCAAGTGTTCATACCATACATTTCGATGATGTAGATGTCACCGAACCAAAGGAAGCCGTGTCAGCAGTCACTGTTTCAGTGCTTGCCTGAGAAGCTTCTGTTTCCACTGGCTTTGAAGGGAAAGGCAGAGCCATTCCACCACTAGAATCTGATACACCTATTCCATGCAGCTCCGAGGGCTCTGCTAAACTGAGAGGAGATGTGGTAATTTTCTGTATTGGGCTCTTGGACCAAGCTGCTGTAGTTACATCCAGCTCTCCAGAAAGAGAGACATTTTTCATTGAGGTTGTATTTCTTGAGAAAGGCAAACTCTGGACTGCAGATACTGTGAGATAAGGCAGGGAGGATTTCTCAGTCGTCGTCTTGGTGTTGGTAACGTTCCTCCGCTCATGTGAAGTCTGGCCGCTTGCAAACACATCCACAGTCCTGTCAGATGAGGTTGCATACTTCATTTCTGAGGCTGTAAATGAGGCACTCTCCATCTGTGACAGTGGGTTTGTCGCAGCAGTTGTCAGGACTGTAAGTTTTGGAGTTTCTCTAGTGCTCTCTGAAGCTTGAGTCACTGCAGCCAATAAACTGGCTGAAGAGCTGGGTGGTATTTTAGCAAAAATGTAAGGTGCTTTCAAGGATGTAGCATTCACTGCCATGTTTGTGATCATTGGTGTAGTGGATTGAGTGATGAGTCCAGCTGATATGGCTGATACTGTTCCCTCTTCCTCTGAAGAACCTACTGAAGAACTCTGTTTTCCTAGAGAAACAGTGGAGATATGAGTGGTCTTAGCAGGAGGAGGATAGGATAGGATAGAATAGGATAGGATAGGATAGGATAGGATAGGATAGGATAGGATAGGATAGGGTAGAATAGAATAGAATAGAATAGAATAGAATAGAATAGAATAGAATAGAATAGAATAGAATAGAATAGAATAGAATAGAATAGAATAATCCAACACCATCTAATCAACTAAATCATGGCACCAAGCACCCCATCAAGTCTCCTCCTGAACACCTCCAGTGATGGCGGCTCCCTGGGCAGCACATTCCAATGGCAAATCTCTTCTGTTCTTCCTAACATCCCGTCTAAACCCCCCCTGGTGCAGCTTGAGACTGTGTCCTCTTGTTCTGGTGCTGGGTGCCTGGGAGAAGAGACCAACCCCCACCTGGCTACAACCTCCCTTCAGGGAGTTGTAGACAGCAAGAAGGTCTCCTCTGAGCCTCCTCTTCTCCAGGCTAAGCAACCCCAGCTCCCGCAGCCTCACCTCGCAGGGCTGTGCTCCAAACTCATCCGCAACTTTGTTGCCCTTCTCTGGACACCTTCCAGCATTTCAACATCTTTCCTAAATTGAGGGGCCCAGAACTGGACACAGGACTCAAGATGTGGCCTAACCAGTGCAGTGTACAGGGGCAGAATGACCTCCCTGCTCCTGCTGGCCACACTATTCCTGATGCAGGCCAGGATGCCATTGGCCCTCTTGGCCACCTGGGCACACTGCAGGCTCATGTTCAGCCTACTCTCAAGCAGTACCCCCAGGTCCCTTTCTGCCTGGCCTCTCTCCAGCCACTCTGACCCCAGCCTGTGAAGACACAGAGACTACTGCCTACCAGACTTGCTTTCTAAAGCAGCTTCAGGAGTTGTAGGCATTAGTAAAGAGGGCTATATAATCAATGCTTTTAGTACTGCTGAAAGGCAAGGAGAAGGGCTTATGTTTAAAGCCAATGTAGAAACATCTATAAGAGCCTATAACTGGGCTTGAGTCAGGCACACTAGTGTGAGCTGACTCAGCCCCTGAAGTAATAAAAGGAGGAGGTGTCTGAGGAAATCTTTCCATGGTCGCACCTGTGTGAGAGATTAACAACGAAGGTTTTGTCCCAGCTGCAGCTTCAGTAGGTGTCACGGGTATGCCTAAAAGGAAAAATTTGTGTTTTAATGTACATTATGGATTATTGGTAAAGCAAAATAGCAACAACTCTTTCTACACAAGTCCCAGTTACATATTGGCCAATCAGAGCATCAGTTTGCTGAGAAGATAACTTCCGGTGCTTCCAGGTTGCCTGAGGACTTTGAGGAACTTGGCTTTTTGAAATTTCTTTGCAAATGAAGTAGCTAATTGTTTATTCTTAGTGATAACCTAGATTTTGTACAGCACTTTTTGAAGCAGTTACAGAATCACAGAACATTAGAGGCTGGAAGGGACCTCCAGAGATCATCCAGTCCAAACCCCCCTGCCAAAGCAGGAGCACCCAGGTTAAGTCTGCACAGGAATGCATCCAAGTGGGTTTGGAATGTATCCACAGGAGACTCCACAACCTCTCTGGGCAGCCTGCTCCACGGCTCTGTCACCCTCACTGCAAAGAAGTTTCTCCTCATGCTGAGCTGAAACCTTCTCTGTTCAAGCTTGTCTCCATTGTTCCTGGGCTTATTGCTGTGCACCACCCAAAAGAGCTTGGCCCCCTCCACTTGACCCCCACCCCTCAGCTATTGACAGACATTGATCAGATCCCCTCTCAGCCTTCTCTTCTTTGGACTAAACATCCCCAGAACCCTCAGTCTTTCTTCACAGGGGAGATGTTTAAGTCCCCTAAGCATCCTCGTGGCTCTCCATGCTGTCTGCACCTGGGACCTTATTACTCTGAGAAGAGAGCTTCTTAAAAATTGCTGAAGTATTTGTATGAAACGTGTTTAGCAGAGCTGGACATACAGAGCTAGCCAGTTTATACTCGCTATGCGTGATGCAATTTCTCATGCTTAACCTTCCCAGTTTATTCTTTTCTCTTCTTGTGGGGCCTTTTGCTTAATTTGTGGTTACTGTTCTCCTTCATTACGTACCAACAATTTGCTAAATGCATTTCAGAGTTTATAAACAGTGGTAAGGGAAACCCATGGGAAATTCAGTAAACCCAAGCTGATAAAACACTGGGAATAAATATAGCTTTGGAAGGTATATCTCATGAGAGAGGAGATACCTTTGTAGTAGCAAATATGCAGCATAATGTATTTAATGCAAAACTTGTACAATTAAATAAGAGATAGCATCAAAATCTGTTATGTTGGAAGGATACTAGATCCCCACCCTAAGCAAATCATGTGGTATCTTCACACACCAGGAGTTATGATATAGGTGCTCTGAGTGTGTTACTGGTAGCTTGACTTATCAAATTAAAAGTCTGAACTTTTGGCCACATCTGAACAAGTGCCACGTTTGAGATCTCTCTCTTATGTGAAGAGAAGAGAAGAGAAGAGAAGAGAAGAGAAGAGAAGAGAAGAGAAGAGAAGAGAAGAGAAGAGAAGAGAAGAGAAGAGAAGGGAAGAGAAGGGAAGAGAAGGGAAGAGAAGGGAAGAGAAGGGAAGAGAAGGGAAGAGAAGGGAAGAGAAGGGAAGAGAAGGGAAGAGAAGGGAAGAGAAGGGAAGAGAAGGGAAGAGAAGGGAAGAGAAGGGAAGAGAAGGGAAGAGAAGAGAAGAGAAGAGAAGAGAAGAGAAGAGAAGAGAAGAGAAGAGAAGAGAAGAGAAGAGAAGAGAAGAGAAGAGAAGAGAAGAGAAGAGAAGAGAAGAGAAGAGTAGCATAGAATAGAATAGAATAGAATAGAATAGGAGTAGAATAAAAGAATGGAATAGAATAGAGTAGAATAAAGTAGCATATAAGAATAGAATAGAATAGAATAGAATAGAATAGAATAGAATAGAATAGAATAGAATAGAATAGAATAGAATTAACTGGGTTGGAAAAGACCTTCAAGATCATTCAGTCCAACCTGTTCCCCAACACCATCTAATCAACTAAACCATGGCACCAGTCTCTTCCTAAACACTTCCAGTGATGGTGACTCCACCACCTCCCTGGGCAGCACATTCCAATGGCCAATCTCTCTGTCTGGGAAGAACCTCTTCCTAATATCCAGCCTAAACCTCCCCTGTCAGAAACAGTTGTGATGACATCACAAAAGGTTCCCATTAATACACTTTCAGATAAATGAAAGAATTCAACTTCAGAGATGGCTTCTTTTTTTTTGTAGGAGATGTATTTTGGAGGACTGGAGATGGAGTCTATGTCCCAGGGAGTCATTCTTCAATGAAAAGGTGTTCTGATAAAGCATTTAATAAAACTCCAAGATTGTATATTGGATTAAAACCTTTCCTGGGTTCTCTAGAGTGATTTAGCAGATTAGACCAAGGTAATAAAAATATACTTACAGTCTTCTGGATAAACACATTTGAGGGTGACCTCATCAAGGATCATGTTTTTGGGGCAGTATGGCAAGCATCCTTCAACCCTTTAAAATATTGTACAGTTATTTCTACAGCCACAATACAAATGGGAAAAAAAATGAATTGTCATTCAGTTGACTTTGGCAAAATGGAAACATTTGAATGCCTTCCCCACCAGACTCCTGAAATCTTTCCACTGTAATGGTGAAGGTAGCATTTTGAGGCTTTGTAAGGTCACAAATCACTGAAGAGCACAATTCTGATTCTAAATTGCTAATAATCAGCTCCTTGATTGGCTGACAGACATGATGGCATTGGGGCATTCTCCTTCCACAGCCAGGTGGGACGTTCAGAACTCTAAGCCAGAAAGGTTTTCCACAGGACAAAGAACTTCTCCACAAGACCACTGTTTTACCCAAGCATGTTCACTGGAGATGTTAAGATACTTAGACTGACTCCATGGAAAGTCTCATTCTTGTGCACTTGCAGCATAGCAGAGTGCAGCTAAGTCCATATTTTCCCTTTCTGTTTCATTTTTGTGAGACTTTTAGGAAGAAAATCAGTGTGCCCATATGGAAAAAGCTAAGAGTACCAGTGGAGAAAGTATCAGTAATACTGCATATGCCTAGGGAGATAATCTCATCTCAAAGTCAAAATAGTTCATTTCCATCAGACTTTATGCCTTGAGGTTTTAGGCTTGGTTTCCCCCCTTCACACACACCCCCCACACCACCACCCCTTTTATTTCCTTGTAGCTCCACAGTTTCTCCTCCACATCGGGGAAGATCCGTGGAGACAGGAAATCTTGTTTCTAAATAACAAGGTGATCTGTCATGAAAGCTCCCTCATCACCTTAGTGACAATGAGCATCCCTTAGCACTAAGTTCCTTCCTCTCACTGGAGAGGGCGTATCTGCCCTTACTATTCCTGCAGCGTTTGAGCTCTGTCGTAGACGCTAGAAGGACGTAAACCTTTACAGCATCGTGGGACGTAAATACAAATCCACAGAAGGGAATAACCCTTGTTTAATTGAATAGATTTCTATTTAACCTCTACCAGAAGTTAACCCCCTGGGGTTGTTAGAAACCCTGTTACTCTTGTGTTGAAAGATGGCTGAGAGAGAGGAATACATCCCGTGGGAAACAAGAGGCTTGCTGCAAATGCCTTGTGAGAGTTACTCACAGGGGTGGCACTGAAGTCCAGGTGAGTAAAAGTGAATGGGTATTCTGCAGCAGCTGTCACAATGTGTAAGGGGCATGCAGTGCAGGAAACAGGGTGATTGCAACAGCAGTTGAGCTGTACTTACGGAGGAAGGAATCTGCACGCTAGTCCCTCAGGATCACTGCAGGTTTTAACACAAGGATTAGCGCAAGATTCGTATCGCCATTCACACATCCTTCTATAAGGCACAGATGCCCCAAGTTCTGAGACAGAAGGGAAAGAAGTTATTGATTGATTGTGTAAGCAATAACCTGTACATTTGTAGCCTTCTCTATAATGCACATTGGGATTTACAGGGGAAAAACAGAAATAAAAAAAGAGGGAAATGAAAATGAAGTGGAGAAATTCCTGGGGACTTCCTGGGAAATAAATGAGGTCTTGCTCAGTTTCACACACTTTACATGCTGTGAAGCTTCAAAGATGCAAAGAGCTGCTCACTTTTACAATACATTCTGCTTTGAAAACTTACAAATCATTCAAACACATAGCAGGTTGCAAAAGCAATACAGTTCATCTAGGAGTGCAGACACCTAGAGCTCACTAACAAGACATTAATGAGGATCTTTTTGTGGCAGAGCACATTCATTCAGAAAGAGTAAAACAAGGGAAATTTAGTTCAAAGACACAGTGGCCACCATCTGTTAAAATGAGAAAATAACAGCATTTCACAGCATCACAGAATGTTAGGGGCTGGAAGGGACCTCAAAAGCTCACCCAGTCCAACCCCGCTGCCAGAGCAGGGTCACCTAGAGCAGATCACACAGGAACACATCCAGGAGGGTCTTAAATATCTCCAGAGAGGGAGACTCCACAGCCCCCCAGGGCAGCTTCTTCCAGTGTTCTGTCACCCTCACAGGGAAAAAAAAACCTTTCCTCATCTTTCCATGGAACTTCCTATGCCTCACCATCCACCACTGCCCCTTGTGCTGTCATTGGGCATCACCAAGGAAAGAGCAATGGAAGACAAAGGAGAATAATTGGAAATAACTTTAAAAACCACTTGTTGCTATCACTGTTGAAAGATAAGAGCTCTGAAGGCAAGCAGGGAAAAAACCCCAAACAAATATACTTTTCCCTAGGGATTATGCAACATTTACCTTCAATACTAAAGCTACTCAAACGTTTGAAGTGGTCTGACTCATCATACTTTGCCACTTTAACACCAGATGATGTGAGAATGATGAAAAAGCCTTTTTTACTGTGCAGTTCAAAGGCACTGAGTCCCGGGCTCCAGAGGCCCTGGTGGTGGAAGAAGGTAGCTTGTCTTCGAAAGGAGGCACTTGCCTGCCACTGCTCCAGCCCAAGCGTGTCATTGTCATAGGCATACAGGAAATAGTTTGGTCTTTCAGCAGATTCGAGGGAAACGAGAGAGAGAGCTTCCATGGAAGACAAAAACGAAACAAAGCATAATAATGTCAACATTTTCACATAGAATCATAGGAAAACAGCTCAGAGATCGTTGAGTCCAACCTATTACCTAATACCTAACACCTCCAGACAACTTAAACCATGGCTCCAAGTGCCATATCCAATCCTTATTTGAACACCTCCAGGGATGGTGACTTCACCACCTCCCTGGGTAGCACATTCCAATGGCCAGTCTCTCTTTCTGGGAAGAACTTTTGCCCCACCTCCAGCCTAAACCTCCCCTGGCACAGCTTGAGACTGTGTCCTCTTGTTCTGGTGCTGGTTGCCTGGGAGAAGAGACCAAGCCCCGCCTGGCTACAACCTCCCTTCAGGGAGTTGTAGACAGCAATAAGGTCTCCTCTGAGCCTCCTCTTCTCCAGGCTAAGATCCCTAGATCCCTCAGCTTCTCCTCACAGGGCTGTGCTCAAGACCTCTCTCCAGCATCATTGCCCTTCTCTGGACATGTTCAAGAGTCTCAATGTCCTTCTTAAATTGAGGAGCCCAGAACACACAGGACTCAAGGTGTGTCCTAACCAGTACTGAGTCGAGGGCAGAATGATTTCCCTGCTCCTGCTGGCCATACTGTTCCTGTTACAGGCCAGTATGGCACTGGCCTTCTTGGCCACCTGGACTCGCTACCAGCTCATGTTCAGCTTCTGTCAACTGGTACCCCCAGATCCTTCTCTGCCTGGCTGCTCTCCAGTCACTTTGACCCCAGCCTGTAGCACTGCATGGGGTTGCCGCCGCCAATGTGTAGAACCTGGCACTTAGATGTGTTCAGTCTCATGCCCTTGGACTCTGCCCATCTGTTCAGCCTGGCAAGGACCCTCTGCAGAGCTGTCCTGCCCTCTAACAACTCAACTCCTGCCCCCAGCTTGCTGTCGTCGGCAAATTTACTGATGATGGACTCAATGCCCTCATCCAGATCATCAATAAAGATATTGAATAGGATGGGACCCAACAATGGTCTGTGGGGGACACCACTAGTGCCTGGCTGCCAGCTGGATGTGGCACCATTCACCACCACTCTCAGCCCTCCAGCCAGTTCCTAACCCAGTGCAGACTGATGAAAAGTGAGATTAAAACTTCTAGGTTGTTTTTTTTTACTCACTTCTGGTTTTGCTCCATTCCCCCCAGTCCTATCACTCCCTGACACCCTCAAAAGTCCCTCCCCAGCTTTCTTGTAGCCCCCTTCAGATACTGGAAGGCCACAAGAAAGTCTCTTCGGAACCTTCTCTCCTCCAGACTAGAAGTTGCAAGCAGAAATGACAGAAGAAAAAAAGAGAGCAGGACCTGCTTCTGCCACTGCTCTATATCCCATTAGCAATCCAATGAATTCTATAGACCTTAGCCATCAAGCCAGTTCTTTATCCATCTAGTGGTCCACCCATCAAACCCATGTGTCACCAGTTTGGAGACCAGGATGTGGTGTGGGACTTGCCACATCATCCTCAATTATTCCAAGCTGTTGTGGTTCAGGGCAGGACAGATTGCTTTAATGCCCCTGGGGCAAAAACCAACCTCTCCACACACAGGATTGGAGGACTGGAAAGTTGAAATGAGAAAGCTTTTTCACAAGCTACAATACTACAAAGCATAGTGATGAGCACAGCAAAGCACAGGAAATACAAAGGAAAGCATCATCTGGGTTTCACAGAGAAGCTCATTAAGCCAAAAGCTTCACACCAAAACCTCCACCAAATCAGACCAAACCCCAGCACTCCTTCACTCCCAGCATGGGGTTCAACATATGCCCCAGGACTTTTTCTTCCCCTCTACTGCCAGGCTGGGTTCAGGCTGGCCAGGTCTGAAACTGCCTCTCCTTAGTCCCTGGAATTAGTCCTAAACAGGCCAAGACTGCACAGTAAAAATTAGTTTGGCCTTCAAGGCCACAGATAAGAGTGGAACCATCCTCCCTCCATACCAGATAAAGGAGCTCACTGCATCCAGGGGTGTGCAGAGGAAGAAATAGAGAGCACAGAATCACAGTATCACAGAATCACAGAGTGTTAGGGGCTGGAAGGGACCTGGAAAGCTCATCCAGTCCAACCCCCCTGCCAGAGCAGGAGCACCTAGAGCAGATCACACAGAAACACATTCAGGAAGGTCTTGAACATGTCCCAAGAGGGAGACTGCACACCCGCCCTGGGTAGTCTGTTCCAGAGTTCTGTCACCCTCATAGGGAACAAAATTTTCCTTCTGTTTCAATGGAACTTTCTCTGCCTCAGCTTCCACCATTGCCCCTTGTGCTGCCATTGGGCATCACCCAGCAGAGCCTGGCTCCATCCTGCACCTCTTCATCAGCATGAATGAGGTCACTCCTCAGTCTCCTCTTCTCCAAGCTGAAGAGCCCTCAGCTCCCTCAGTCTCTCCTTGTATTAAGATCATCAGATGGAGAGGTTGACTTTGGGACAGATTTCCCACGCAACTGACTTCTCAGCCAGCTTTATGATGATGTAGGATTTATGGGAAGAAATACCTGATTTCCTGTGTCCACCCACTGGGCTGGACACTCCAGACACTGGAGGTCTGTACTTTGTGGTGTCCCTTAAAGCACCCAGCTCAAACTGGGCCACAATAATTAAAAACATATAGACCATTTTAGGAGGCTGAGGAGGCACAACAAAAACCATTCATATAGTTTGCCATTAGCAAAAGTACTGAGAGCACTTACATAAGTCTTTATCTTTGAAGAGACCTGGAGTTATCATGAAACTGAAATATATATTCCCATGTGCTCTGGTTCTGGGCAGGGGAAATATCCTTCTACTGGAGACGTTAGCTCCTATAATTGTGTCACTCTCTCCATAGCTTGCCAAAACATAGGGTCCTTCACCAAGACCTAAGGGGGGAAAAAAATCAAAGAGAAAAAGATAAATCTTCATTGAAGTCATACCTGACATACCACCTTAAACATTTCACCATATCTGGAACCAAACACACTTTGAAGCACAGGTCAGTCTATCAAGGTGTTATGCTGGAGCAGGTCTATATCTCTCTGTTCAACGTTCTGCCTTGTTCTTTGCTTACTGCCCAGAATACAACAAATGCAGAGGGAGCACAAAATACTGTGGGTAGCTATCCTCATAAAACAACTTGTACAAGAAACCACTCTGGGCTGCCTTTTTTATGGCATTTAGTCTTTTACATGTCCTTATTTCTGTACTTTGAAAGAGCAACAGAACAGCTTTAATAGATAGATCCTTCAATCAGATACTGAAGGTACTCTTAAGGTCTACAAGGCACATCACAGTATCACCAAGGTTGGAAGAGACCTCAAAGATCATCAAGTCCAACCTGTCACCACAGACCTCATGACTAGACCATGGCACCAAATGCCACATCCAATCCCCTCTTCAACACCTCCAGGGACGGTGACTCCACCACCTCCCTGGGCAGCACATTCCAATGGTGAACGACTCTCTCAGTGAAGAACTTTTTCCTCACCTCCAGCCTAAACTTCCCCTGGTGCAGCTTGAGACTGTGTCCTCTTGTTCTGGTGCTGGTTGCTTGAGAGAAGAGACCAACTCCCTCCTGGCTACAATCCCTCTTCAGGTAGTTGTAGAGAGCAATGAGGTCTCCCTTGAGCCTCCTCTTTTCTAGGCTAAACAATCCCAGCTCCCTCAGCCTCTCCTCATAGGGCTTGTGTTCCAAACCCCTCTCCAGCTTTGTTGCCCTTCTCTGGACACATTTCAGCAACTCAACAGCTTTCCTAAACTGAGGGTCCCAGAAGTGGACACAGAACTCAAGGTGTGGCCTAACCAGTGCTGAGTCCAGGGCAGAATGACTTCCCTGCTCCTGCTGGCCACACTATTCCTAATGCAGGCCAGGATGCCATTGGCCTTCTTGGCCAGCTGGGCACACTGCTGGCTCATGTTTAGGCAGCTGTCAATCAGCACCCCCAGGTCCCTTTCTGTTTGGCAGCTCTCCAGCCACTCTGACCCCAGCCTGTGGCTCTGCATGGGGTTGCTGTGGCCAATGTGTAGAACCTGGCACTCAGACTTGTTAAATCTCATGCCGTTGGACTCTGCCCATCTGTCCAGCCTGTCAAGATCCCTCTGCAGAGCTCTCCCACCCTCTAACAAATCAACTCCTGCTCCCAACTTGTTGTCAGCTACAAACTTATTAATGTTGGAAGTGAATGGAAGAGAGATAAATACCTCAAAACAGCATAAAGGAGAAGAAACAGAGTAGTACATCAGAGATACCTTCTATATTCTATAGTATGGTCAATGTGGGGAACTATCTGTAACTAAATCCCTTATAAGAATTCATTCCACTTTAGATCCAGGGAGTATGGGTTTGGTTTTAGCCCATGGCTAGCTGGTATGCTAGAAAACATAAAGAGCAATTGTATTGAACTAGGTGTATAAGTATGAATCAAAGACAGCAGTATCAAGTACTACCTACCTTGATTGTAATATTCACAGTCATAAGCTATTAAAAGAAAAGGATAAAAAGAGAAAGATTATTATTGTTAAGTAACAACAGGATACATGCATACCTACATCCTAAAGATGTTAAACCCACTTACATCAGAAAAACTTTCATTTCCTGTAATGGCTTTACTTCCCTAGGCTTTTATTCAGTGACCTACAGCTGTATTTAAACAGATATGCCAGGGCAGCAGATCTGAATTGTGAATTATTCTATGGCCAGGAACCCTTCCCACCAGCAATGAAAAGCAGAATGCACTGAGTCTTTTGCAGCCCTACACAGCATATGGGATGTACACCGGACCTGGCATCCTGGTGCCTGTCCAAATGTCTCTTCATGGGCACACCCTGAGCATATCCAGTCTGTCATGGTAGGGCCAAACAGCCCCAGCACAAACCCAGACAGACCCTAATGTGTCTAGACATGGTGCCCCTCTCCCCACTCCTTCCTGCAGAAAGTCAGGGTAACGCGGGAAAAGAACAAAAGGGACAGGACCATGCATGTCTGGTAGACAACTCTGTGCCTGGGGTAAGGGCAGTGTGCTGGGCACAGCTACCAGGCCTGTGTTTCTGCCTTTGATGGCCACAGCCTGGCAGAACCCCTTTGCATCAGGTAACTATGTGCTGGCTTCGGTCACCCTATTGGCCCAATCGAATCTCAGGCAAGATTTACATACAGGCTGGTTTCTAGTCGCCTTTGCCTTGCTTAAGCCTTGCTTTACTTGAGCCTGCTTGGACCTGTCTGGCTTGAAGTTGCCTCGAGTTGCATCGCTTTGAGTGCCCAGTCCAGAGCCTGGGCAGCTCCTCCTGGGCTTCCCAAGGAGGTGGTGGAGTCACCATCACTGGAGGTGTTCAGGAGGAGACTTGGTAGGGTACTTGGTTGCTTGGTTTAGTTGATTAGGTGGTGCTGGATGATAGGTTGGACATGGTGGTCTTGAAAGTCTCTTCCAACCTGGTCTGGTCTATTCTATTCTATTCTACTCTATATAGCCACGAGCCTACACACTGCAAGCTACCAGAGAAGCCATGAGCCTTGGTGCCAGAGCCAAGCCTCGGAGAAGCTAGGAGCTCCCCTGGTCTCTGATCAGGGGGATCCTTGTGCTGTTTATTGATTGTAAATACCTGTAAGTATTGTAACCACTGTTGTTGTATAGTTGGTCTATTTACCTCGAGCAGGCTTTCAGGACAAGATGCAAGCAGGCGAAGACCTTTATTACATTATACAGCAAGGTTATCTAGGCTTTGTGAAAGCATAGGTGTCACATCTTAACTGGCTGCTTCCTACTGGTATGTGTGTAATTAAGGCACACAATAGGTCAAAGTAACAAACCAACATTTTAGCCCATCCAACCAAATGCTGCTCAGTTTCTCTCCTTTCTAATTCAGACAAAGGCAAACCTCCCCCTACAAACCACTATGTATTTTGTACATACTCATTGCATTCCATTGCAGATAGTAGTTCTGCCTGTAAATACAGCTTTCATCTGCTTCCACCTGCTCTGGTCTGGCAAAGTTAATGTTGGGGGGGGACATTTCAACCCACCACAAGATGGGATTAATTTTTCCTCACAAGGCCAAAGGTGGCTCCAAAGTGAGCTCCGGTGCAAGGCCAACCCACACACGTACCACAGAGGGAAGGAGATCGCCAGTGAATAGCTGCACCTTGCTGGCAGCACTTGTGGGCATAAGCTGCAATGCTGGTGCACAAGCACTCACAGTCCCCACCAAGATTACAGTTGCAAGTGTCTGTGTGACAGTTTTTGACAAAAGAAGTCACATCGATCTGGGAAGTTAAAGGAACACAAAGAGAAGAGGATTGGTGACTCGGTTGCACGAGCTGCACAAATTACACTGTTTGCAGCATGAGTTCTGCTCTGGGTTGACTGAATGACTTTAACGTAAGAGTAAGGTACTTTCTAAAGTTTGTGTACCTTCCTGTGCAATAAAGTACTCTTAAATGATCAGCTTGTGCCTGTTACAAAGAAAAGAGATATGCCTGTTAAAAAGAAAAGAGGACATTTCAATCAATTGCTATTAACAAGTACATTTGTTCGTACATTTGCTATGGATGGATTTTGGAGAGTGTGTTGAAGCTGGCTGATCACACAGGTTCACAGGATGTTAGGGGTTAGAAGGGACCTCCAGAGATCATCCAGTCCAACCCCACTGCCAGAGCAGGACCACAGAATCCAGTACAGGTCACACAGGAATGCATCCAGACAGGGCTTGAAAGTCTCCAGAGCAGGAGACTCCACAACCTCTCTGGGCAGCCTGTTCCAGGGCTCTGGGACCCTCCCAATGAAGAAATTCCTCCTCATGTTGAGGTGGAACCTCTTATGCTGTAGTATCTATCCCTTGCCCCTTGTTCTATCCCAGGGTGCAGCTGAGCAGAGCCTGTGCCCTCCCTCCTGACCCCCAGCCCTCAGATATTGATAGACATTTATTAAATTTCCTCTCAGCCTCCTCCAGAATAAACAGTCCCAGGTCCCTCAGCCTCTTCTCACCAGGCAGTGCCCCAGTCCCTTCAGCATCCTCACAGCCCTCTGTTGGACTCCCTTGAGTCCCTCCTGAACTGGGGAGCCCAAAGAGGGAGCCCAAAACTGGACACTGTATTCCCGGTGAGGTCTCACCCAGGCAGAGTAGAGGGGGAGGAGAACCTTGCTCAATCTGCTGGACACACTCCTCTGAATGCACCCCAGGATCCCATTGGCTTTCTTGGCCACCAGGGCACATTGCTGACCCATGGAGAACTTGATCTACTGTTGTTAGGCTAATGCTGCCATCTATAGTCGTCCTGTCAGTTTTACATGAACAACAAAGAACTGCAGCTCTAATTATCAAGTAAATGGTGGAGGGAGTTTGGGGCAGAATTAATGAAGGCTTGAGCATGCTGGTGAAATTCTAGACAGAAACATTTCCTCATGTACCAAGACTTCAGCGCACTCTGCCCACAACCTTTCCTTAGATCAGAAACCCACAGCTTGACTCTAAACTTCTCACACGTTATCCTGTCATGTTCTATGCCACACTGTTTCTTGGCTTTTCAGAAGCTGGAAAGGTTTCCAAAGCAGTCTTCTTACTCCACACATGGAGAGTTTAAAGCAATGCTTGTCTTCAGTTTACACTCTGGTCTAGCTTGGTTGCAGAGCACTTAGATGGTACATGTCAGACTACAGAAATATCAGCACAGTAACAAAGCAGCACTTATCTGACACAGAGACAGCTTCTCAGCTGGCAGCTGCTAGAAGCTGGCAGGGACATGGAGACTGTTTTTCTGCCTTCATTGGAGAGAGATTTTGCTTTCATTCTTTTTCTTTGAAAACAGGGCTGCTGCTGGGGTGGGGGGCATAAGAGTTAGCTCCATTGAAAATGGCTGTAATAGCTTCACAGGAACCACCAAACAGCAGATTGTCTCCACTGTCCTCAGTTTGTCTCTCCTGGCTGCAGGATAGTATCTCACGTGCGTCAGGTCATCTCCCTGCTGTTCTGACAAACTGGGAGCCTGGGATCAAAGCTCCTGCTGAGTTCAGGAGTTATGAGGAAGACTGAGTTCATAGAATCAGAGAATGGTCTGGGCCAGAAGGGACCTCCAAAGCTCATCCAGTCCAACCTCCCTGCACTCAGCAGTGACATTTCCAATTAGATCAGGCTGCCCAGGGCCTCCTCCAGCCTCACCTTGAATGTCTCCAGGGGAGGAGCCTCAACCACCTCCCTGGGAAACCTGTTCTGGTGTTCCACCACCCTCATAGGAAAGAACTTCTTCCTGATATCCAATCTAAATCTTCTCTGCTCTAGTTTGAAGCCATTGCCCCTGGTCCTATCCCTGCAGGCCTTTGCAAACAGTCTCTCTCCATTCTTTGTGTAGCCCTCTTCAGGTACTGGCAGGCTGCTCTTAGGTCTCCCCAGAGACTCCTCTCTTCCCAGCTGAACACCCCCAGCTCCCTCAGCCAGTCCTCACAGCAGAGCTGCTCCAAACTCCTGATCATTTTCACGGCCCTCCTCTGGACCCTCTCCATCGGGTCCATATCCTTCCTATATTGAGGGCTCCAGACCTGCACACAGTACTGCAGGTGAGGTCTCAGCAGAGCAGAGCCAAGTGGCAGAATCACCTCTCTGGCTCTGCTGGCAATGCTGCTTTGGATGCAGCCCAGGCTGTGATTTGCCTTCTGCAAGCTTACACTGCCTGCTCCTGGCCATTTCAGTGCTTAGCCAGAGAACTGCAAGTCAGTTGCTGCCAGATAGAAATGCAAGATTCTGTTTCTCTGCAAACAGAGGGTACCAGCCTCACAGGCAGGAGCCTGCCTCTGTGCACAGCAGGATCATCCTCCACTATCTGTGCAGCTGGAACAACTCTAAGAGCACTGTTTTAAGCATTAAACCCTCTTCTATACTATCTGCTACCCACATCTACACTTTCTGCTGAGTGCCAGTGTGCTTGGGCTTTTTCCCATCCATCCAGCCAGCAGTCAGCTGCAGTTACCCTTCATAGGAGGACACTTTGCATGACATTTCTAACAGTCATACAGTAGGTTATAGAAGCACCTGAAAGGGGTTTGCTTTGCAGGCTATCCCATAGATGTGTATGCATACATGAAAATATCTGCCTATTAATTAATACTTGGAACCTGATGTGTATTTGGTAACATAATTAGGCCACATTTTCACCACAATGTTGACCAGTTGTGGTCACACCATGGGTAAGAGACAGAAAGTGAATGCTAAGAGAGAAAGGCCGTTCCTTTGTGAGTTGTGAGTCCAATGCTCCCTTTTTATTTATGACTTTCCTCTTTGAAAATACCCTCATCACTGTGTTCTCAGGCACTTGCTCAAATCGTTCTTTACATAGTAACTAAAGTCAACATTAATAAATCTCTTGGGTTAAGCTACTGCAACCTTCTCCTCAGGCAAATTCCTCACCATCTTGATTTCAACCTTCAGTGCTGAAAGTCAGGAGGCTCAGAATGATCTTGTTTAGTTTTAATAGCCATAAAGAAAATAAGAGAGTGAGAAGAAATGTCATGCTGGCTCTCACTTGCACAGGTGCAGTGAAACCCCTTTGAGAACTGAATACCTTTGGGAAGCTGCAACCAGAATTGGGGGGAAATGTACAGAGCACGTGGTGCATTGATAAATGGAATAAAGGATTCCCACACGAGCTTTTGTTGTCCCATCTTGACTCTAGACTGAACTTAAGGACATTCTTGTAACTGAAGGGCCAGGCTCAGCCAGGAGTTGGGAAAACAAGGACGCCAGTTTTGTTAAAATGCAGATGATAACCTGTCAGACAACTAATTAAAAATACTGAAAGCTCTAAAGCTGAAGGCTCCCTGTCATATTTCTTTCAATATTGAGCAGGACAGTTAACAAAACCAAACTGGGAGACTTGGCTGGGACACCTGAAGGCTGTGAGGCCATTCAGAGACTTGGACAGACTGAGAGCTGGGCAGAGAGGAACCTGATGAGATTCATCAAGGATCAGTGCAGAGCCCTACAGCTGGGCAAGAAGAATAAACTGCAGCAGGACAGGTTGGGAGGGGATCTGCTGCAGAGCAGCCCTGTGGAGAAGGACCTGGGAGTGCTGGTGGAGAACATGTTCTGTATGGGACAGCAATGTGCCCTGGTGGCCAAGAAGGCCAATGGGGACCTGGGGTGCATTCAGAGAAGTGTGTCCAGCTGATCCAGGGAGGTTCTCTTCCCCCTTTACTCTGCCCTGCTGAGACCTCACCTGGAATACTGCATTTGGTTCTGGGCTCCCCAGTTCAGGAGGGACAGGGATCTGATGAAGGCAGTCCAACAGAGAGCTATGAGGATGCTTAGGGGACTTGAGCATGTGCCCTACGAGGAGAGGCTGAGAAGCCTGGGGCTTTTTAATCTGGGGAAGAGAAGACAGGAGATTCAATAAACATATATAAATATCTGAGGGCTGGGGGTCAAGAGGGAGGGCACAGGCTCTGCTCACTTGCACCCTGGGATAGGACAAGGGACAATGGATAGAAACTCCAGCACAGGAGATTCCACCTCAACATGAGGAGGAACTTCTTCACTGGGAGGTTCATGGAGCACTGGAGCAGGCTGCCCAGAGAGGTTGTGGACTCTCCTTCTCTGGAGACTTTCCAGCCCCATCTGGATGCCTTCCTGTGTGACCTGCACTAGATTCTATGGTCCTGCTCTGGCAGGGGGCTTGGGTTTGATGATCTCCAAAGGTCCTTTCCAATCCCTAACATCCTGTGAGCCTGTGATATGAGATAAGCTGTAGGCATGTCACACAAATGCTGATTTTAGAATCCTGCAATATATACAAAAGCCTTAAAATTTAGTTAAGTAAGTAAATTTAGTTATGTAAGTAAAAGAAATAAAACCTAAAGAGAACAGATCCTTGATTATGCAGGCTACTAACTCATGGCTCCCAGTTATCACTACTATGTTTAGGCTCCAACCTTGAAAGGAACAAGGAGCTCCGCACAAACACAGCCCACCCACACAGATACTTGCAGGCCCCTACTCTGTATCCTGCACAGCATTTAGAATGAAGGGAATGGCAAGAAGAAATTAATTACTGGAATTTTACTGTTTTTCCTACATGAGAACACATCTTGGGCTTCTAATAAACTCACCACGTTGCGACAAGGTGCAAAGACATCACTGTATAAAATCGAGCATTCCTTTTTGGCATAAGGGAACTTGCTCTGGTGTACCTCACATGGCCTCAGCGTTTCATTTGGGCTCTTGCACTTGAAAGAGAAAAGAAAAAAACAAGCAAAAAAACCACCACAAACATTTTATGTGAAGATGTGTTTGCCATGCGGTCAGGTATGCTGCGGTGTCATACGATTCAACACCGGTGTACTCTGAAAGCAAAACCTATATCTCAATGCTGTCTCCTTCATCCTCCCCTCTCCATGATTTGTTGGTATGATTGAAGAAGTTTGCACACACACACACACACACACACACACACACAAAAAGAATCTTTGTGTTTTGTTCTGAAGTACTAAAATGTTCCTGCTGTCTGCTCAGAGCGCAAGGACAAGATGTTTTCTTTGTGACACACTGTGATCATTACCAGAGCAACCAACCGTAACATCATAAACAAATACATGGTCCAAATCCATCCCTGGTGGGTCTGTACTGACTTTAAATGGAGGCACACTAGAGATGGCTTTAGCCCTGTAAGTTCAAATAAAGAAGCAGTGGTAGGAAGAGAGCAACCCACAAAGAAAAGCAGCCAAAGAGCATCACGATAACTCCCAAACGGCTGAGCTACAGCTCCCTCTCCTGAAGTCTCTCTTCAAGAGGCAAAACAAATTAACAGAAAATATAACAATATGACACTCAACACAGAATCTGGGAGTTAATCCAAAACCATACTCTTGTGTGGTAGCAAGAAAGCCCAGGAGAGAGTAATGGTGTGTCTGTAGGCATCACTGGGGTGTCCTGACACAGCCTCAGCTGCGATGCAGTTGTTTACCTACGCTGCACTCCTGCACGGATGCTCAGACACTGCCAGGCCCAGGAGGGGGAAACCCTGGAACCAGCCTGCGCTTCGCGGTGACAAGTATGCCAGTAGCAGAGTTGGGGTTTAGGCCTCCAGCTATCAAATACTTCTTTACAGCCTTTAGGTTTAGCAGAAAACATGACCAGGATACATTTCTCTGAATGTCAAAGGTGTTTTCTGAAAACGTTGCTAACTCCTACTGCAGAGACAGATGAAGTGTGAAGGCTGGCTGATGACAGGCTGCCTGCCAAGGCTGATAGTGAACTCAAACCCTGAGTGGCTCTGGAAGCCACAGAGATCAGAAGATTACATGAGATTATACCAACCCTACCACTCCCCTTTCCCCCCACACTCAAAGAAGATAACATATGGCCATGGAAAATTAAGTGCCAGTTTGGGTTGCATAAGCAAAGGTCATAACATCCCAGAAGTTAATGTTCTATGCAAACACTGCAGGCTTCTTGAAAGCAGCCACTGGACTGATAAATTGGAAAATAAACATTCATACACTTCTTACAAAGCATTTGTAATGGGTATCACCTTCTAGATGAGCAGTATAACCTTTCTTGCTCACATAATTAAAACGTACTATAGAGAGTAAAATAGATCCAAAGGGAGATATTGAGGGAGAGAAACCTCCAAATCTTTCAAACAGAACGTTATATTCTTTCCTGAGGTCAGAGATTTGGGTTCAATTTCCTGCTGTGAGTCAAAGAGAGAACAGATTAAAGACTGGTTCTCACAGACATCCTTAGAGTGTGCCTTCCAAACACTGATTTTTTTGGGGAGGTTCACGAGGCTATAAAACCTTACAGCCTCTCAGCTACCTCTTCTCCTGTGCTGTAAACCACAGTTGCAGTCATCTGCTCTCTACAGCCCCTTTCCTCCTTCTCAGAATCATAGTAGTATCACAGTATCATAGTATCAGTCAGGGTTGGAAGGGACCACAAGGATCATCTAGTTCTAACCCCCCTGCCATGGGCAGGGACACCCCACACTACATCAGGTTGGCCACAGCCTCATCCAGCCTGGGCTTAAACGCCTCCAGGGATGGGGCCTCAACCACCTCCCTGGACAACCCATGCCAGGGCTTCACCACTCTCATGCTGAAGAACTTCCCCTTCATGTCCAGCCTGAATCTCCCCACCTCCAGCTTCATTCCATTCCCCCTAGTCCTATCACTACCTGATCTCCTGAGAAGTCCCTCCCCAGCCTTCTTGTAGCCCCCTTCAGATCCTGGAAGGCCACAATGAGGTCACCTGGGAGCCTTCTCTTCTCCAGACTGAACAGCCCCAACTCCTTCAGTCTGTCCTCATAGGAGAGGTGCTTCAGCCCTCTGATCATCCTCATGGCCCTTCTCTGGACACCTTCCAGCACCTCCATATCCCTCTTGTAATAGGGGCTCCAGAATGACTTAGTACTCCAGATGGGGTCTCACCAGAGCAGAGTAGAGGGGGAGAATCCCCTCCCTTGACCTGCTGGCCACACTTCTCTTGCTGCAGCCCAGGATCTGATTGGCTTTCCAGGCTGCAAGTGCACACTGAGAGCTCATGTTGAGCTTCTTGTCCACCAGCACTCCCAAGTCTCTCTCCTCAGAGCTGCTTTCCAGCCAGTCACTGCCCAGCCTGGATTTGTCCCTGGGATTGCCTCGACCCAGATGCAGGACCCTGCCCTTAGTCTTGTTGAACCTCATGAGGTTGGCTTGTGTCCACCTCTCCAGAATCTGAGTTCCCATACTGAGTCATGGCTCTTGCTGTTCTGAGCCTTTTCTATCTCACCCTTTCACCACCACTGAATTTGGTCTTTGTCTACTAAGTCATCTTTTTTTCAGTATAAAGAAAGAAATGTCCTTCCAGACGTTTTTCCCCCACAGATTCTATTTACTTCCAATGATACAATGCCTCCAATGCCAGAGCAATTGTATTGCTTTTTAAATTGGCCTGAGTGCAAAATATCAGAAGCAAAGCATCTAACTTTGTAGAAAATGGAAATCCAGGCAGCAATTACAATCATCTCATCTAGGGAAAAATACATTCTTCCCTAAAGAGGCTGTTTGGTTCCACTTAAACTCAGTGTATGTTCCCTCTGGCATTAGACAGGATTAGCACATTTCACACCTACAGACAGAAAAATTGAAATGCCCTTTTATAACTCTGGCCACAAGTTCAGAACATTCTGGCACACCATGTGCTTAGCATGTGTTAATTCATTAAAAATAAAATTATCACCCTTTCTTGGCTAGATTTTTACTGGACATGAGACTTACCTGACCTAAGACCCAGCTGTCTCCAAACACCTGTGCATTCCTCACCTCCATGTTGTTGGATGTAGTCAGATCATTTGAAGTGTACTTGTCAAAATTGCCACATAAACCTGCCAGTTTACCCTAAAAGAGAAGGATTCCTGGGGTTTTACATATGTAACACCTTTTAGTGTTTCTTGACTAATAAGTATAGGAAAAATATCTATGTTTTAACATTGTTGGGTTTATTTGGAATGGAATGGAATGGAATAGGATAGGATAGGATAGGATAGGATAGGATAGGATAGGATAGGATAGGATAGGATAGGATAGGATAGGATAGGATAGGATAGGATAGGATGGTCCAGGCCGGAGGGACCTCCAAAGCTCATCCAGTCCAACCTCCCCACAGTCAGCAGGGATATCCCCAACTAGATCAGGCTGCCCAGGGTCTCCTCTAGACTCACCCTGAACATCTCCAGGGAAGGAGCCTCAAACACAGTATCACAGTATCACAGTATCACAGTAACTAAGGTTGGAAGAGACCCCAAGGATCATCAAGTCCAACCTGTTCCAACAGACCTCACAACTAGATCATAGCACCAAGTGCCACGTCCAATCTCCCCTTGAACACCTCCAGGGACGGCGACTCCACCACCTCCCTGGGCAGCCCATTCCAATGACACCTCCCTGGGCAACCTGTTCCAGTCTTTCACCACCCTCATAGGAAAGAACTTGTTCCTCACATCCAATCTAAATCTGCTCCTCTCCACCTTGAAGCCATTGCCCCTGGTCCTGTCCCTGCAGGCCTTTGCAAACAGTCTCTCTCCAGCCTTCCTGTAGCCCACTTCAGGTACTGGCAGGCTGCTCTTAGGTCTGCCTGGAGCCTCCTCTTCTTTGGGCTGAACACCCCCAGCTCCCTCAGCCTGCCCTTGTAGCAGAGCTGCTCCAACCCCCTGACCATTCTCATGGCCCTCTTCCAGATCCTCTCCATCAGCTCCATGTCCTCCTTATACTGAGGGCTCCAGACCTGCACACAGTACTCTAGGTGGCAGTAAATAATCAATAGAAATTACATACCTGGCATAAAGCATTCTTAAACTGAAATGAATGAATAGAATTGTGGCATCATTTGAAAATATCTGGTACTCTGCTATGCTCACAGGTCCGTTGGTGCAAATAACTTTTAATACAGATGTAGGTTTTCTTTCTGCTGTTGTTGTTTTCCTGTTTTCCACAACCTGTTCTTACTGTCTGCCTGTGAAAAGGGACTGGAATCTATTCTTCTTTCTTTTTTTTTCCCCTGAAAGCTCAGTAGTGCTTTCAGTCCAAAAGTCAAAAGTTCAGGTGCATTACCTCATGACTGTGAAGCCTGACTAGTTGTTGTCATTAAAACTTGCTGCCTCTAATTTTAGCTCACAATAACAAGGCCATTTGTAATAGCAGTTATAAAAGAGACAGCTGCAACTTCCTTGTGCTGGGACATGTGCTGCTGATGGAAAATGTATACACACCTATGTAGGGACCTAAAGAAAAAGGATGTTTCTGCACAACAGTAAAATGCAGAGCTGGATTTCTAGGGTGCTGGGGCTCATTCTAATCAATCCTTTTTCCTTATGGTCTGCGGCAGATGTTATCTTACTGAACTGCAGCCCCTGGAAGAAGGTCATTTGAAACAGAAAGACCTTCAAGTGTTTTTGTTCCTGCATGCAACCTGCAGATCTCAGCTGCCTGATAGCTTACCCAAAACCAGCAGTTTGGGGTTTGGGGTTTGAGTTTCTTCAGTCTGTGCATTGATTGACCGACAAATCAGTTGGTGTGTGAAGCATTTTATGGCTGTGGGACAAGAGCCTAGAAGAACACTGCTTTTAAACCAGATTAGATGGACATTGTAAGTTTAACTTATACTTCCAAAAATCCAGGGTTGTATTCTGCCATCAGGGTGTAATCTTTCTTTTCTTTTACTAGGAAGAGCCCTCTCTCAATACATGTGGGCATGGCTGAGATGAAACAAGAATGTAATTATCAAGTGTGCAGGTAAGGTCACTCTACCGGGATGCAAAGACTGAGTTCATCATCATCATCATCATCATCATCATCATCATCATCATCATCATCATCATCATCATCATCGAATCAACCAGGTTGGAAAAGACCTCAAAGATCATCAAGTCCAACCTATCACCCAATACCTCCCAACTAAACCATGGCTCCAAGTGCCACATCCAGTCCTTTCTTGAACACCTCCCACCAAGGCAGATAGTGATGTAGGAATGGAAGAGTAAGTGGTAAGAGAAGGAGCCTCATATTCTTTTCTTTATCATGGCATGCCTCTGTTACAGTATACTTATTAGATTTAAATACTAGGTTCTTTTCTAGACCCTTTTCTGCTTCTTGTCTTCCTAATTTAAACCCAAAATGTGACTTCCAGCTGTACCTCTCAGCACCCTTTGCTACATCTCAGGGTGCAGCTCCATCATCAGCCTAATCCAGTCTGAGCTACGAGCCTGCCATCTTCCAATGTCACTAAATATGGAAGCTTCTTTTCATTGGATTCAGCAGTTAGGAGAACATGCAGTAAACTGAGTAACTAACCTTCTCTTCCTTCCCTTAAAGTAACTTTGAGTCAGAGCTGAATCACTGTGTATCTACAAGGTTGCAATGTCTGGAGCAACATGCGTGTGGGAATCATAGAATTGTTAGGGTTGGAAGGGACCTCAAGGATTATCCAGTTCCAGTCCCCCTGCCATGGGCAGGGACACCTCACACTACAGCAGGTTTCTCACAGCCACATCCAGCCTGGCCTCAAAAACCTCCAGGGATGAAGCTTCCACCACCTCCCTGGGCAATGTGTCCTACCACCTTCATGGTGACGAGTTTCTTTCTACATCCAACCTGAATCTCCCCATTTCTAGTTCTGCTCCATTCCCCTCAGTCCAATCACTCGCTGACACCCTCAAAAGTCCCTTCCCAGCTTCCACCCCTTCTCCTCAGGACTTCTGCCATTGAATCACATCTCCATCCTGTCTTACCTGGGAAATGCTAGCAGTTGAACACAATGATAAGCAGCTGTGTTACCAGAAAAATTAGTCATGGAGGAAAAGACAACCACAGTTATTCAATGAGAGACTGCACCGGCCACAGAAAGCTACACAAAATCTCAGGTTTTCATTTTGGCTCACCTTCCATCGAGGTCCAACTTTGACATGCATCATTGTCTTCTTATCCCACAGAATTGTAATGTCCTGTTCTGGAAAGTGTATCACAGTATAATATCCAGCCTTCCAAAGCTGATAGTTAGATTTGTTTTCCTGTCCCCTTAAGATCTTCTGACAGAAATGAATATTTATTAAGACCTAATAAAGTCATTCTACCAAGGTATGCAGCCAACTAACAACAAAGTATGTACAGAAGTATTGCTTTATCACACATATATATATTGCTAGAAATGTTGTTTAATACTTAGACATTTTGTCTTGGCAATCATGCCAGTTTGCTTTGATGACATACTTGGGTTTCCCTTTCAAAACCAAGTGGGAAGAACCCAATTAATGCCAATATACTTTGAAGGCTTGAGGCTTTTGAGCAGCCTTCTTCGTAGAGCAAACAGAATTTGGGGGGGGAGAGGGGATGAAAAAAAGTTTTTTGCTGGGACCTGCTGTTTTCTCCAGGCCTAATCACTTGTAATGCTAACTCAGACTGAGAGATGTTTTGCAAAAGCAAGCTCCTTTGCAGTTGTAACTTCACAGTGCTTATCTCGAGGGGCAAACCCAAAAAGGAAAGAAAATAACTAACCTGCTTCTCAGAAGGTTCACTGAAATAAATCTCAGTGTCTCCAACTGTGATGAAAACATTCTTTGAGCAAACAATGTCATTGTCAAAGCACTTCTTGTTCTGAGCAATTATAGATATATTTGAATTATCTGTACTCTGGAAGAGGAAGAAGAAATCATTTTAATTACAGATACCATTGCATTTCACTCCTGCAGATTTGCAGGCTTACCATCACAGAAAGATGAGAGAATTCTCAGGGTTGGAAGGGACCTCAAGGATCACCCAGTTCAAACAACCCTGCCACGGGCAGGGACACCTCACACTGCATCAGGCTGCTCTGACCCACATCCAGCCTGGCCTTCAAAACCTCCAGGCATGAGGCTTCCACCACCTTCCTGGGCAGCCTGTGCCAGTCTCTCACCACACTCTTGGGGAACAACTTCTTCCTAACATCCAATCTGAAGCTACCCATTTCTGGTTTTGCTCCATTCCCCCCAGTCCTATCACTCCCTGACACCTTCAAAAGTACCTCCCCAGCTTTCTTGTGGCCCCCTTCAGATACTGGAAGGCCACAAGAAGGTCTCCTCAAAGCCTGCTCTTCTCCATACTGAACAGCCCCAACTCCCTCAGTCTGTCTCCATAGCAGAGCAGCTCCAGCCCTCTGCTCATTTTCATGACCCTTCTCTGGACACCTTCCAGCACCTCCAGATCCTTCCTGGCACAGAGGCTCCAGATCTGGACACAGTGCTCCAGGTGTGGTCTCAGCAAAGCAGAGTAGAGGGGAAGAATCACCTCCCTGGCCCTGCTGGCCACACTTCTCTTGCTGCAGCCCAGGTTCTGGTTGGCTTTCTGTGCTGCAAGTGCACACTGCTGGCTCCTGTTGAGCTTCTCATCCCCCAGCACCCCCAAGATGGACTACTTAGTATTTATACATCTTTGAAACCAAAGGCATGTACCAAACAAGGAAATGCATTCTCAACTTCCAAGTTGAGCTTACAACCAGCTCAAGCTTTAGAGTTAGACACAAAGAGCCATTACAATCAGTTGTGTGTCCTCTTTCTGAGGATCTCTCAAACTCAGAGGATGAGCCTACCCCTAAAATAGGAATCTGTCTTGGGCCTTTAAAATGTACTGATACGCAGTATCCAATATTTACTCCACAGGATGGTTGTCAAAATGGAGACACACTATAAAAAGAGTTTTATTTTTAAACCAAGGTACATGAGATCAAGTTGTTTTCATATTTTTAAACCCAAAATACCTACCATCTGTCAGTAGCAATTTTTATACCAACACCCATCCAAAATCACAAAACCATGAGCCATAAGCCATCTACAGAATCACAGAATCAATGAGGTTGGAGAAGATCTCAAGGATCATCAAGTCCAACCTGTCACCCAGCACCTCATGACTACTAAACCATGGCACCAAGTGCCATGTCCAGTCCCCTCTTGAACACCTCCAGGGATGGTGACTCCACCACCTCCCTGGGCAGCACATTCCAATGGCCAATCACTCTTTCTGGGAAGAACTTTCTCCTCACCTCCAGCCTAAACTTCCCCTGGCACAGCTGGAGATTGTGTCCTCTTGTTCTGGTGCTGGTTGCTTGAGAGACGAGACCAACCCCTTCCTACACCCACCTTTCAGGTAGTTGTAGAGAGCAATGAGGTCTCCCCTGAGCCTCCTCTTCTCCAGGCTAAACAACCCCAGCTCCCTCAGCCTCTCCTCACAGGGCTGTGCTCAAGGCCTCTCCCCAGCCTCCTTGCCTTTCTCTGGACACGTTGAAGTGTCTCAATGCCCTTCTTAAATTGAGGGGCCCAGAACTGGACACAGTATTGGGAGGGGCAAAGTTTCTGCTGATACTGGGGCTTCTGATATGGGCTTGGTTTTTTTTTCTTTAACATTTAGGTTATGTCTGCTCTGGTGTCTCTTGATCTGCCAGTGGTTTAGCACCCAAAGGTCAAATTTGCTGCCTTCCCAATGCGTATCACAGGAATACAAAGGCTCACAGGATGTTAGTGTCTGGAAGAGACCTCCAGAGATCATCAAGTCCGACTCCTCTGCCAGAGCAGGACTGTAGAATCCAGCACAGGTCACACAAGAACACATCCAGAAAGGCCTTGAAAGTCTCCAGAGAAGGAGACTCCACAACCTCTCTGGGCAGCCTGCTCCAGTGCTCTGGGACCCTCCCAGTGAAGAAGTTTTTCCTCATGTTGAGGTGGAACCTCCTGTGCTGGTGTATATAACCGGTGCCCCTTGTCCTATCCCAGGGTGCAAGTGAGCAGAGCCTGTGCCCTCCCTCTTGACCCCAGACCTCAGATATTTATAACCATTTATTAAATCCTCTCTCAGTCTTTCTGTCTCCAGACTAAGCAGCCCCAGGGCTCTCAGCCTCTCCTCACCAGGCAGTGCTGCAGTCCCTTCAGCATCCTTGTAGCCCTCCCTTGGACTCTCTCCAGCAGATCCCTGTCCCTCCTGAACTGGGGAGCCCAGAACCAGATGCAGTATTCCAGGTGAGGTCTCACCAGGGCAGAGTAGAGGGGAAGGAGACCCTTCCTGGATCTGCTGGACACACTCCTCTCAATGCACCACAGGATCCCACTGGCCCTCTTGGCCCCATGGCACATTGCTGTCCCATGCAGAACTTGTCCACCAGCACTCCCAGGTCCTTCTCCACAGGGCTGATCTGCAGCAGAGCACCTCCCAGACTGTACTGCCGCAGTTTATTCTTCCTCCCCATATCTGTTGATGCTACAGCCTGTTAACTAAGTTTGCATTCTAGGCACATAAAATCACTTTTGGACCTTAGCTTATCATGTCTCATTATTCACCTAAAGTTTCTGTGGCTCTCCCATACTCTGAGGGATACACAATGCACCTTGTAATTCCCTGTGCTAGGACTGGTACCAGAACAAAGGAGAGCAGCTGTGTTTTCAGAGGGGATAACATTACCACAAACAAATACAGAGGGAGTCTTATTCCAGGCAACCAGCACCAGAACAAGAGGACACAGTCTCAAGCTGCATCAGAGGAAGTTTAGGCTGGAGGTGAGGAGAAAGTTCTTCCCAGAAAGAGTAATTAGCCATTGGAATGTGCTGCCCAGGGAGGTGGTGGAGTCTCCATCCCTGGAGGTGTTCAAAAAAGGCTTGGATGTGGCACTTGGAGCCATGGGTTTGTTGTCAGGAGGTGTTGGGTGACAGGTTGGACTTGATGATCTCTGAGGTCTTTTCCAACCTTAGTGATTCTATGATTCTGTGATTGTTATTTCTTAATTTAGATTTGCTTTTCAGGTCATTTCTGTTCCAATCCTTGCAGGTCACCATGAAGCCATAACTACAGAAATGATCTGAGAGTCAATTTCATAAGGTAGCCAACAGTGTTTCTGGATCCAGTTAATTTTTTAATCAGATTCAGTCATTACCAAGCTGAGACAGATATGAAATAAAAACCCTGGTAGTGGCAAGCTATTTATCACACCTGATGAGTCATCCAGGCTTATGTGGGTAGTGCTGGAAACAAAAATAGGTTTAAACTTCTCTTCTTATTCCTACCCTCCTTCAAAGACTCTCTGAGACTATGACTAGCCGCAACTAAGTGCAGGTGCTAATGGGCACTGTGAGAAAGATGAGCATGGTGGCTTTCAGTCCCCAGTCCTGGGAGCACCTCTTGGCCACAATGGGAGAGGTGCCACAATGGTTTGTGCCTGCAGCATCTCCCCCCAGAGCACTCCTCCCTCCCTTGGCCAGCATACCCTTGAAAGGTGCTGGGTACATACTCCTAACTACTCTTTGCCTGTCTCATGTTTGTACCCTTGTTTCTTCCATGCTCACAGAATCACAGAATGTTTGGGGGCTGGAAAGGACTTCAAAAGCTCATCCAGTCCAACCCCCCTGCCAGAGCAGGAGCACCTAGAGCAGATCACACAGGAACACATCCAAGCAGGGCTTGAATATCTCCAGAACACGAGACTCCACAACCCCACCTGGGCAGCTTCTTCCAGTGCTCTGTCACCCTCAAGGGAAAAATTTTTCCTCCTGTTTCCATAGAACTTCCTCTGCCTCAGCTTCCACCACTGCACCTTGTCCTGTCACGGGGCACAGCAATTTTGCCCAGCAGAATTCAAGAATGAAAATCCACATCAGCAATTTGTCCTGACCTTAGTAAAAAGCACTACCACACAAAAATGATAGGTGGTCTAGGAAGCAGCTGAATTTTTTTCCCCTTAATAAAAGTCATAGTGACCAAATTGTTTAAAGAACACTGTCAGTTAAAGGAAAACAAACCAACCAACCAACCAACAACCAAGGCTCCCCAGACAGGCTGCCCAGAGAGATTGTGGAGTCTCCTTCTCTGGAGACTTTCAAGGCCTGTCTGGATGCATTCCTCTGTGACCTGAGCTAGATTCTCTGGTCCTGCTCTGGCAGGGGGGTTGGACTGGATTGTGATGCCTGGGGAGGTGGTGGAGTCGCCATCACTGGAGGTTTTCAGGAGAAGACTTGATGCCGTGGGTTAGTTGTTTGGGTGGTGTTGGATTGGTTGATGGGTTGGACGTGATGATCTTGAAGGTCTCTTCCAACCTGGTTTATTCTATGTATTCTATCTCTTTAGGTCCTTTCCAACCCCTGACATCCTGTGAATCTGTGAACCAAAAACCCACCCAATCAAACCCAGCAAAATGCAACCCTAGAGGATGAGATATTTTGCCACGCAGAGGTATCACAGTATCATGAAGGTTGGAAGAGACCTCAAAGATCATCAAGTCCAACCTGTCACCACAGACCTCATGACTAGACCATGGCACTAAGTGCCACATCCAGTCCCCTCTTGAACACCTCCAGGGACGGTGACTCCACCACCTCCATGGGCAGCACATTCCAATGGCGAACAACTCTCTCAGTGAAGAACTTTCTCCTCACCTCCAGCCTAAACTTCCCCTGGTGCAGCTTGAGACCTGTGTCCTGGTGCTGGCTGCTTGAGAGAAGAGACCAACTCCCTCCTGGCTACAATCTCCCTTCAGGTAATTGTAGACAGCAATGAAGTCTCCCCTGAGCCTCCTCTTCTCCAGGCTAAACAATCCCAGCTCCCTCAGCCTCTCCTCACAGGGCTTGTGCTATGTCTGTGCTGCCCTAGTCTGTCACGACCCACAAGCCAGAGGATGCTTCTACTTGGCACAGAAAACACTCTACAATGAGTGAACTGCCTGCAAGCTTTCTGTTGTCCTAATTCCATGGTTTAAGAAGGAGGTGATAAGTTACAATGAGCTTGGAAGACAAGCTGGGTGAAGTTAGCCACTAGCTGCTACTGAAAAGGGAGTATAGGAAATCAGGTCTTCAGGATCTATCAGGGGAACTCAGTTCAAAAGTATTGAAAGCTCCAGGGTAAAGCAAAGTCCATCTGTTCCATTCTGTTGTAAAGCTGCTTTAGGTGGCACTCAGAGTGCAACTGGTCACTACCTTTTTGGGGAATACACTGTGTTTTAATTAAGCCAGGCTTGCTGTTGGAGTCATTTCAGGAATTGTTCCCCTCTGGATCAGATAACAGCCCAGGGCATTTTTTAATTTATTGGGGGTGAAGTGGTAAATCAGAAAGGAGACAAACTCATTAGCTTGTAGGATGCAAGCTGATCCGTTCTGTGATGGCCAAGTCAAAAATTAGCAAGGAAGCTACCTCCTAGCCATGAGAGTGTTTAGAAAGTGACTTTGCTTACACTCTGTGGGGCTGTTTGATGCTTAGGACGTTGTAGGCTCTTTTCATTGCAGAGGTCATTCCTCTTCAGTTAGCTCACCCACAGCAAGAGGGGACACTCTGAGTTTACAAGCAAGCCATGTCTTCACTGTAAGAACAGAGACAGAGGGCCCTATTTTAAATAAGGACAGCTAATTCAGGCTAATTATCCTTCAGTAGAAATACACCTTTTTTGGCAATGAAGACAAGCTCTTGGAGCAGCAGTGGGTAGCTATATTAGCTCTGCTAATTGAAGCTGCTGCCAGTGCCTTCTGACAGACCAGGCCAATCCCTGCAGCTGAGGAGAATCAACAGACTCGAGTCAGAAGTTTTGTGTATGGTTGGGACTTGAGCCAAGGGCAAAAGTTGAGTTGCATTTCAAGTTAACTCTGCAGTAGAGAGAAGCCTGGAGACAGGGAGTGTTTTGCTGACCCAAGCCAGAACAGGGAGTTCTGAAGACATGTGAAGTACTTCCCTACTGGTAGGACTGGGTGCTGGTGTTAAGTTCCCAGAAGTGATGCAGGATGGAAATGCAGAGAGATGGTGGTGCTGCCTCAGTAGAGCTGTGAGTAAACCAGACATGTAAGAAAAACAGAGCTTTGTGTTCAATCCAAAGCTTTCTGTGCTTTGTCTCTTTCTAATGAAGCCTTAGACCTAACCCCCAATATCAAAACACCTTTATGGATTACGTATCTCTTGTGGCTCAGAGCTCTCATGATAAGACTTGCTGTACATACCTACCCTTGCCACTCTCTCCATACACCTCACCTCAAAGTAAGTCCTTTCCCAGCCAGGCAGTACCAGCCAGATTCAAAGCTGAATGACACTTTCTCTCACGTTCCTCAAACTCTGTAACTGCCACACGTGCAGCCTCTTCTTTCATCAGGGGAGAGAGAAAATGCAGTTGGAACTGAGCACCGCAGCTTTGCCAGTGCAAACAAAAAGGCAGGGACGATTTGGATACAGAGAGGATCATCTCTTAGTGTTTGTATAAGCCAGTGAAGTCTTGGGCAAACCTCAGCAGCTCTTGGTGACTGTGACAGCATAAATAATAATGATGATTGAGTTCCACCTCTCTGATCTGCACTGAATCCACACAGGTATGAAAAGAAGCTTTTGTCACTGCCACTGATCTCTGCATAAGCACTAGGAGTGGGTCCAGTGACTAAGGAGGGGGTTGGGGGTTGGTGTGTTGGTTTCCCTCTTTTTTTCCTGCCTAGCCTCTTTCCAAGGCAGAGTTCCCTCTTTACCTTTTAAGGTAAAATGCACCCGACAGGGGATGTACCACAGTTCATCATGTGAAACCTACTTACCCTGACAGAAACTAGAAATAAAATGGTTTTCCCACTGCAAGAGTCTCTTCCCACGTAAATTACCATATCCAGCCTGTTCCAACTTAATATCAGTTTCTTTGTGATAACATAGAGTTGCCAGGCAACAGGGAAGACAGAGTCACAGCTCTGGGCAGTCAGTCAAAAGCTCATTGTCAGTCCTGCTTCTCAGTACATTCTTTTTCTGGACTTCACTGCACTTTTTCAACATATTTCTTCCAAGCTGAAAAAGCAAAGCCCTGCTCTCTTGGTGGTTTGGGGGGTGTTTGTTTTGGTTTGTTTTGTTTTTAGCTCCTTTCTTTCTTTCTTTCTTTTTTTTCCAGTAGTGCTGAGGAATGCCTGGGTTTATTTTTGTTAGAAACTTTCTATTTCAATATCCTGTTCAAAGCTTTCTGTTGCTACCAACCAATAGCAACGTTGTGCAGTGTGCTTATACAGTTAAAATGGAGCCCAGGAAAAGACAATTTAGCAGTGGCTGTATTTAGCTTCTTTGAAAGTTTCATTAAAACCTCTCTGTTTAATGGTCATTCTTTCCTGTTCTTGTCATTAAAATCTCTCTGCTCAGTGTTCATTCTTTCCTGCCCTCAATATCCCAGCTTCCATTTTATTTGTTTTACACCACACAAACTAGGGTGGCCATAAAATAATTGAGGGACACTGGAGCTGCTCTGCTATGGAGACAGACTGAGGGAGTTGGAGCTGTTCGGTCTGGAGAAGAGAGGGCTCCCAGGAGACCTAATTGTGGCCTTCCAGGATCTGAAGGGGGCTCCAAGAAAGCTGGGGAGGGACATTTGAGGGTGTCAGGGAGTGACAGGACTGGGGGGGAATGGAGCAAAACTAGAAATGGGTAGATTGAGATTGGATGTTAGGAAGAAGTTGTTCCCCATGAGGGTGGTGAGAGACTGGCACAGGTTGCCCAGGGAGGTGGTGGAAGCCTCATGCCTGGAGGTTTTTGCAGCCAGGCTGGATGTGGCTGTGAGCAACCTGCTGTAGTGTGAGGTGTCCCTGCCCATGGCAGTGGGGGTTGGAACTGGATTGTCCTTGAGGTTCCTTCCAACCCTAACAATTCTGTGATTCTATGACAGACTGGGAACTGGGTAGATTAGTTCTACTTTCCTTTTGTTTTAATGACTCTTTAGAGGTTCTACAAGTATTGGGGGTGGGGTGGGTGGGGTGGGGGTGGAATGTACAATGTGGGTGTGTAATGAGCATTTAGGTGTAAATATTTAAGTGGTTTTGGAGAGCAGACAAAGGCTTGGCACCTAAAATACTCTGTTAGTTTCTTGTACCATTTTCCAGGGGTGTTAGTCTTCAAATAATCAGTGAAAAAATGTGAATTATGTAAAACTCATTCACAATTTGCACCAAAAAGCATCTCCTATTGGAAGGCTGCTTCTGTTTTGCTGGTGTGATCATTTAGTCTGTACCATTTCAAAATGATGTATGTGTACATTCTGTGTAATTTTTAAAATCCCTGCTCTTGCAGCTTGTACAAATTCCTACTGGCAATGGGCTCCTGGGGTGCAGCAAGAAAAGTGTAGGCAGCAGGGCCAGGGAGATTCCTCTCCCCCTCTGCTATGCCCTGCTCAGACCACAGCTGCAATCCTGTGTCCAGTTCTGGGCTCCCCAGTTCAAGAGAGACAGAGACCTGCTGGAGTCCAAGGGAGAGCCAGGAGGATGCTTAGGGGACTTGAGCATCTCCCCTGTGAAGAGAGACTGAGAGCCCTGGGGCTGTTTAGTCTGGAGAAGAGAAGGCTGAGAGGGGATCTGATCAATGTCTATCAATAGCTGAGGGGTGGGTGTCAAGGGGAGGGGCCAAGCTCTTTTGGGTGGTGCACAGCAATAAGCCCAGGAACAACGGAGCCAAACTTGACCAGAGAAGATTTCAGCTCAACAAGAGGAGAAATTTCTTTCCAGTGAGGGTGACAGAGCCATGGAGCAGGCTGCCCAGAGAGATTGTGGAGTCTCCTTCTCTGGACATATTACAAACAGACCTGGATGCATTCCCGTGCAGACTGCCCCGGGTGATGCTGCTCTGGCAGGGGGGTTGGTCTGGATGATCTCTGGAGGTCCCTTCCAGCTCCTGATGTACTGTGAGACTGTGATATTGCAATGCTTTTCCCTGTAGCTATTCAAGCACTGGAGCAATACTGCTTGAAGTCAGCAGATGGCACTGATACACACTGTCTTAGTTTGGAAAGAAACCCAGGTGAAAGTTGGGAAGCAGTATCATAGGGAAGATATTGATCCTCTTAACAGGAGAGAGAAAAGGAATAGTAACAGTGCTTATTTTTGCACTGATGCTATGTAAGTATTTAAAGACGATCACATTGCTGATGCACAAACACTTGCACATGAATTCTCTTTTTCTTTTTCTCTCCTACAGAGCTGTAGCTTCTGGGCTCATTTACACTTGAACCATGGCAAAGCAGCTTGCACTACACCTCTACTTTGTGACACATTTCTATCACTCCAGCACAGCTTAGTAGAAGTGGAGTAGAGCAATGGAAATGAGTGGATTTGTTGATGCAAACACAGAGGGGATGACATTATTCCAGCTACTGATGCACCCTCAAACAACTTCCAGATGTCTCCTAATGCATCCACAATAACTCCTTCCTATTTCTTTAAAAGTGGCTTCCCAAAAGGATACCTCTCAGGCACAATAAACTCTCAACAACTCTTGAGAATAATGCTTTGCAGGTGTGTGCATATGTGTGGATGTATGCAAGCAACAGGAAAAAATAAATCACTGTATCATATTTCTTTATTATACACAGGGGTTTCTGTAGCAGATTTTCTGGCAAATAGAGCTGTTGGGTGTTCTGAGGTTTTCACACAATCACAGAATGTTAGGGGCTGGAAGGGACTTCCAAAGCTCATCCAGTCCAACCCCCCTGCCAGAGCAGGATCACCTACACCACATCACACAGGAACTCATCCAGGAGGGTCTTGAATATCTCTACAGAGGGAGCCTCCACAGCATCCCTGGGCAGCCTGTTCCAGTGTTCTGTCACCCTCACAGGGGGGAAAACAAAATTTCCTCTTGTCTGCATGGAGCTTACTATACCTCAGCTTCCACCATTGTTCCTTGTGCTGTCACTGGGCATCACCCAGCAGAGCCTGGCTCCAGCCTCTGGGCACTCACCCTGCACATCTTTATCAACAGCAATGAGGTCAACTCTTAGCCTCCTCTCCAAGCTACAGAGCCCTCAGCTCCCTCAGGCTCTCCTCATAAGGAAGATCTTCCACTCCCTTCATCATCTTTGTGGCTCTGTGCTGGACTCTTTCAAGCAGTTCCCTGAGGTCCTTCCTGAACTGAGGGGCCCAGAACTGGACACAATACTCCAGATGTGGCCTCATCAGGGCAGAGTAGAGGGGAAGGAGAACCTGTTTTGGCTTACTAACCACAGCCCTTTTAATCCACCCCAGGATGCCATTGGCCTTCTTGGCCACAAGAGAACATTGCTGGCTCATGGTCAACCTCTCATCCACCAGGACCCCCAGGTCCTTTTCCCCTTCACTGCTCTCCAGCAGCTCAGTCCCCAATCTCTATTGCTCCTTGGTGTTGTTCCTTACCAGGTGCCAGACTCTCCCCTTTCCCTTGTTGAATTTCATTCCGTTTCTCCCTGCCCAGCTCTCAGCCTGTCTCAGTCTGGCTGAATAGCAGCACAACCCTCCTGTGTCAGCCACTCCACCCAGTTTGTGTCCTCAGCAAACTTGCTGCCAGTGCTCTCTGTGCCCTCATCCAGGTAGCCAACGATATTTTGGAAACACAATTTTTATTTTACTTTTTAAAGCTGCTGCTATTCTCTACAGAAACTATTGTCCTTGGCACTGCAAAACTTGCCTCTAGTTCAGCATTTCTTCATCTTGAGAAAAATGGTTAACCACGCAGAGATCGTGCAAAAGCTTTTGCCTCTTTTTGTATATTTTAAGAGAATTAAATTGAAAGGTTTGAGAAAAGAACATTTAAAGCAGTTTTTGTTTTGTTCCATTGTCTGAGCTTTGCCTGGTTGTGTATCAGATTTGGCTTTTGCATAGCTCACATTACTGCAATCCCTTTTTAATTAAGAATGGTGCATGCTGAAGATTAAGGATTTGGGAACATTCAGATACTGGTTTTCAGGTTCTGCAATATGAGTTCTTCTGAATCACAGAACAGCAGCACAGTTAGCTGTGTTAGCTTTAAATACCTAAAGAGATATTTGTGTAACACCTTTCAGTGTTTCTTGACTAATAAGGATGGGATAAATATCCGTGTTTTAACATTGTTGGGTTTATTAAGAATCACAGAATGGTCCAGGCTGGAAGGCACCTCCAAAGCTCATCCAGTCCAACCTCCCCACACTCAGCAGGGACATCCCTAACTAGAACATGTGCTGCCCAGGGAGGTGGTGGAGTCCCCATCACTGGAGGTGTCTAGGAAGAGACTGGATGGGGTGCTTGGTGCCATGGTTTAGTTGATTTGATGATGTTGGGTGATAGGTTGGACTTGATGATCTCAAAGGTCTTTTCCAACTTGGTTTATTCCATTCTATTCCATTCTACTCTATTCTATCAGGCTGCCCAGGGCCTACTACAGCCTCACCTGGAATATCTCCAGGGAAGGAGACTCAACCACCTCCCTGGGAAACCTGTTCCAGTGTTCCGCCACCCTCATTGGAAAGGACTTGTTCCTAACATCCAATCTAAACCTGCTCTGCTCTAGTTTGAAGCCATTGCCCCTGGTCCTGTCCTTGCAGGCCTTTGCAAACAGTCTCTGTCCATCCTTCCTGTAGCCCCCTTCAGGTACTGGCAGGCTGCTCTTGGGTCTCCCTGGAGCCTCCTCTTCTCCAGGGAGAAGCACAACAAAACAAGGCAAAAATTTGAAAAGAATAGGACAAGATACAGTGGGGATAAATTTGACTTTTCTTTTTTTAATGTATCAAATGTTGAAAGCTTTCATTTACACTGCTGAAAATTGGCTGCTATGCATTCAGACTCAAAACTACTCATGTCCTGACCTAAACCAGAATAAAGTTAATTCATAGTTCTTGTAGCCTAGTGACAGTACCCAGACTTCGAAGCCATAAACTGCTGTGCAGCATCTGCAAGGACACCAGCCTGAGCATCCTTCCACTTCAAACACAGCAACAGGCTGCAGATGCAGCATGCAGCTTCCTGAAATGGCAGCTCCTTATGCTGTGTTTTGCTCATCTTTCACTGCTGCATCGGTAGAAGGCAGGCATCCACTGGCTACAAAGTTCTAGAGTAGAATCATAGAACTGTCGGGGTTGGCAGGGACCACAAAGAGCATCCAGTTCCAACCCCGAAGCCATGGCCAGGGACACCTCACACTACAGCAGGTTGCTCACAGCCACATCCAGCCTGGCTGCAAAAACCTCCAGGCATGAGGCTTCCACCACCTCCCTGGGCAACCTCTGCCAGTCTCTCACCACCCTCATGGGGAACAACTTCTTCCTAACATCCAATCTCAATCTACCCATTTCTATGGGTTTTGTTCCATTCCTCCCACTTCTATCACTCCCTGACACCCTCAAAAGTCCCTCCCCAGCTCTCTTGTAGCCCCCAACAGATCCTGGAAGGCCACAAGAAGGTCTCCTCAGAGCCTTCTCTTCTCCAGACTGAACAGCCCCAACTCCCTCAGTCTGTCTCCATAGCAGAGCAGCTCCAGCCCTCTGCTCATGCTCGTAGCCCTTCTCTGGACACCTTCCAGCACCTCCAGATCCTTCCTGGAACAGAGGCTCCAGAACTAGATGCAGTAGAAGGCAGGCATTGCACTTCCTAGCTGAAGACAAGGATGGAAGGGGATGTCTTGCAGAGGGAGCTCACTACTGACCCTTTCATTTCTTCCAGAGACCCAGAAGAAAGAAGCCATCCAGAAAGGTATTCCTCTGAAGTCATGGGGCTAATGAAAATCGAACTGTTGGTATTATTTACCACTAGAGCAGGGCAAACCCTTCACTGGAAATAACATTTTCACTGAAAGGTAGGCTCCCTTATTTTATTATCTGATGGCAAAGTTGCCTGCAAATTGTGAAGAAACACATCCTTTTCTACACAGTTCCCCTCACTATAAATTATTTGACAGGCAGTTGAGGTGGACTTGTGGGAATCCTGTCTGGATGCAAATCAATCTTGTGATTGTGTCAAGACCTGAGATACACCCCAAGGAAGGATAAGATCTGCTCACCAGGCTGCAACTGCCCTGGAAGGCAGGGGGATGGTGTAAAGGTGCAACAGAAATGTGTGCAAGGCAGACACCACTGGTACTGGCTCTCTGGAATGTACACAGGCAAGATCAGCTCTACCCAGCAGATACCCTGGAAAGGGGGGGGTGGTAAAAAGGCTTCTGGACTATAAAGTGGATTAACTACCTGGCATAATAAGCCCTGGTGTATAAGAAAGCTGGGGAGGGACTTTTTAAGGTGTCAGGGAATGATAGGACTGGGGGGGAATGGAGCAAAACTAGAAGTGGGTAGCTTCAGATTGGATGTTAGGATGAAGTTCTTCCCCATGAGGGTGGGGAGAGACTGGCACAGGTTGCTCAGGGAGGTGGTGGAAGCCTCATGCCTGGAGGTTTTTCAGGTCAGGCTGGATGTGGCTGTGAGCAACCTGCTGTAGTGTGAGGTGTCCCTGGCCATGGCAGGAGGGTTGGAACTGGATGCTCCTTGAGGTCCTTTCCAACCCTGACAATTCCAGGATTCTATGATCTCCAGGTATAAAACTTCAGTGAGTTCTTCTGCTAAGACTTTTCCTTTTTTCCCCTTGAAACTATTGAGCTTTTAAAACGTTAGAAGTAAGTATTGATGCATTCTCTGTGAATGTCACTAATTCATACAGGGTCTTGACTTCTCAGTGAGTAATGTAACTCCTTATTCCTTGAAGAAGTTGGAGTTTCTTGAGGCATTACTGCCTTAATTTTCTGAATTGCTCCTTTAAATCTGCTGCAGAGCAGCCCTGTGGAGAAGGACCTGGGAGTGCTGGTGGGCAATGGCTTCTGCATGGGACAGCAATGTGCCCTGGGGGCCATGAAGGCCAATGGGGACCTGGGCTGCATTCAGAGGAGTGTGTCCAGCAGATCCAGGGAGGTTCTCCTCCCCCTCTACTCTGCCCTGCTGAGACCTCACCTGGAATATTGCATCCAGTTCTGGGCTCCCCAGTTCTGGAGGGACAGGGATCTGCTGGAGAGAGTCCAAGAGAGGACTATGAGGATGCTGGAGGGACTGCAACATTGCCTGGTGAGGAGAGGCTGAGAGCCCTGGGGCTGTTTAATCTGGAGAAGAGAAGACTGAGAGAGGATTTAATAAACGTTTCTAAATAGCTGAGGGCTGGGGGGCAAGAGGGAGGGCACAGGCTCTGCTCACTTGCACCCTGGGATAGGACAAGGGGCACCGGTTATATACACCAGCACAGGAGGTTCCACCTCAACATGAGGAGGAACTTCTTCACTGGGAGGGTCACAGAGCACTGGAACAGGCTGCCCAGAGAGGTTGTGGAGTCTCCTTCTCTGGAGACTTTCAAGGCCTTTCTGGATGCATTCCTGTGCGACCTGCACTAGATTCTATGGTCCTGCTCTGGCAGGGGGCTTGGATTCGATGATCTCCAAAGGTCCATTCCAATCCCTAACATCCTGTCATCTTGTGATCTTTATGGTCTTTGTCTGGCCAAGGGATGTACCTACTGAACCAGTCAGAAAGGGCTTTTTCATACCCCTACTGTCACTTTAAACAAAAAGGCCTGATAGATGATACTGATGTTGAAAACAAAGTTTGAAGTTTCATAATTTGCTGAAAGTTGATACTTTATTTTCTCCCACCAGGGCACAAAAGCTCCTTATTAAAACCACAGACAAAGATAAGGATGTCTTCTTTGTGTAGTACAGTGGCAAATTAAAGAGCTGTTCAAGCAGATCACATTTATGGAGGCTAGCAGACAAATCAAACAGTGAAGGTGGTAATGAGGAGGGGAATAGTGCATCATTGTGACATTGAGGGCATGGGATTCAGATCATAATTCCTGGGCTCAGTTCTACACCTGGGAAGAACTAGTATGCCAACAAATTTGTTGTAGTTATCATTTCCCTGGTAGGAAAGGCCAAGGAAAGGCTCCAGGCTGTGAACTGGGTAATAGAATAGAATAGAATAGAATAGAATAGAATAGAATAGAATAGAATAGACCAGACCAGGTTGGAAAAGACCTTTGAGATCATCAAGTCCAACCTATCACCCAACACCATCTAATCAAGTCAACCATGGCACCAAGTGCCTCATCCAGGCTCTTCCTAAACACCTCCAATGATGGTGACTCCACCACCTCCCTGGGCAGCACATTCCAATGGGCAATCATTCTCTCTGTGTAGAATTTCTTCCTAACCTCCAGCTTAAACTTCCCCTGGTGCAGCTTGAGGCTGTGTCCTCTTGTTCTGGTGCTGGTTGCCTGGGAGAAGAGACCAACCCCCACCTAGCTACAACCTCCCTTCAGGGAGCTGTAGAGAGCGAGAAGGTCTCCCCTGAGTCTCCCCTTCTCCAGGCTAAGCAACCCCAGCTCCCTCAGCCTCTCCTCATAAGGCTTGTGCTCCAAGCCCCTCCCCAGCTTTGTTGCCCTTCTCTGGACACCTTCCAGCAAGTCAACCTCCTTCCTAAACTGAGGGGACCAGAACTGGACACAGTAATCAAGGTGTGGCCTAACCAGTGCAGTGTACAGGGGCAGAATGACCTCCCTGCTCCTGCTGGCCACACTGTTCCTGATGCAGGCCAGGATGCCATTGGCCCTCTTGGCCACCTGGGCACACTGCTGGCTCATGTTCAGCCTACCATTGACCAGTACCCCCAGGTCCCTCTCTGCCTGACCACTATCCAGCCACTCTGCCCCCAGCCTGTAGCACTGCATGGGGTTGTTGTGGCCAATGTGCAGAACCCGGCACTTGGATGTGTACAATCTCATGCCCTTGGACTCTGCCCATCTCTCCAGCCTGCAAAGCCCCTCTAACCTCCAGCAGATCAACCCCTGCCCCCAGATTGGTATCATATCAACTGCAAATTTACTGATGATGGACTCAATGCCCTCATCCAGATCATCAAGTGTTTTAGAAAGAAAGAGAGTTCAACTTTTCTTTCATTTCTACTAATTTCCTTCATATGGAAGTCAGCCCTGTCAGTCTGTTCCTGTCAAATGCAGCCATGGAGTCCTTTTAAAATATCTGGTTATATCTGGCATCCTGGCTGGGATCAGCAATGCTGTGTCCAGCAGCAGTAGGGAGGGGATTGTTCCCTTGTACTCAGCTCTGGTGAGGCCACACCTGGAGTGTTGTGTCCAGTTTTGGGCACCTCAATACAAGAGAGATGTGGAGGTGCTGCAGCCAGGGCAGAGGAGGGCAAGGAAGATGTGAAGGGCCTGGAGAATAAATCTGATGAAGATCAGCTGTTTAGTTTGGCAAAGAGGAGGCTGAGGGGAGACCTCCTAGATTTCTACAACTATCTGAAAGGACATTATGGGGATGTTGGTGCTGGACTCTTCTCATAAGGTAATTGGCAAGCTGCAACTGGGTAGGTTTAGACTGGACATTAGGGGGAAAAAATTCATGTTGAGAGTGGTCAGGGATTGGAGTGTGCTGCCCAGGGAGGTGGTGGAGTCACCAACCCTGGATGTGTTTAAAGGTGGTTTGGATGTGGTGCTTGGGGCTATGGTTTAGGAGTGAACCTTGCAGAGTAGGGTTCAGGGTTGGATTTGGTGATCCTGAGGGTCTCTTCCAACCTGAATGTTTCTGTGACATTGCCATCTTCCATTCCTCTGGTTCCAGGATTGCACATCACATAGTTCATCACTTGTGTGGTTTAGTTCCCTCAAAGCCTTTGGGCATGTGCCATAACTCCATCCTTTGTTTCTTTTCTTTTGTTCCCCCCTTAAAACTTCTCCAAACATTTCACAGTTGAAAAAGATCCCAGAGATACATCATCTGTTCCAGGCATAATTCTGCAGTCCCCAATTTGTAATAAACAGTCCTTAGATAAATAATGACCATTTTCCATATACTGAAGAGGAAAGAAAAACTATGAACAAATTAGGCCATACTTTCTCACATTAGCTAAGTATGGGGGGATTAAAAAAAAAACCACAAAACAGTTTGAAAAGCTGAGGAAAAAAAAAAAAGCTGACCTCAGTGCCAGGAAAGATTATGGAGCAGGTCATCCTGAGTGCAATCACACAACACTTAGAGGATGGCCAAGGGATCAGGCCCAGCCAGCATGGGTTTAGGAAGGGCAGGTCCTGCCTGACCAACCTGATCTCCTTCTATGATCAGGTGACCCGCCTGGTGGATGTGGGGAGGCCTGTGGATGTAGTCTACCTGGACCTCAGCAAGGCCTTTGACACTGTTCCCCATAGCAAACTCCTGGCCAAGCTGTCAGCCCATGGCTTGGATGGGAGCACACTGAGATGGGTTAGGAACTGGCTGGAGGGCCGAGCCCAGAGAGTGGTAGTGAATGGTGCCACATCCAGCTGGCAGCCAGTCACCAGTGGTGTGCCCCAGGGATCAGTACTGGGCCCCTTGCTCTTTAACATCTTTATTGATGATCTGGACGAGGGCATCGAGTCCATCATCAGTAAATTTGCTGACGACACCAAGCTGGGCGCAGGAGTTGATCTGCTGGAGGGTAGAGAGGCTCTGCAGAGGGACCTCGACAGGCTGGACAGATGGGCAGAGTCCAAGGGCATGAGATTTAACACATCCAAGTGCCGGGTTCTGCACATTGGCCACAGCAACCCCATGCAGAGCTACAGGCTGGGGTCAGAGTGGCTGGAGAGCAGTCAGGCAGAGAGGGACCTGGGGGTGCTGGTCGACGGTAGACTGAACATGAGCCTGCAGTGTGCCCAGGCAGCTAAGAGGGCCAATGGCATCCTGGCCTGCATCAGGAACAGTGTGGCCAGCAGGAGCAGGGAGGTCATTCTGCCCCTGTACACTGCACTGGTTAGGCCGCACCTCGAGTACTGTGTCCAGTTCTGGGCCCCTCAGTTTAGGAAGGAGGTTGACTTGCTGGAACGAGTCCAGAGAAGAGCAACAAAGTTGGTGAGGGGTTTGGAACATAAGCCCTACGAGGAGAGGCTGAGGGAGCTGGGGTTGCTTAGCCTGGAGAAGAGGAGACTCAGGGGTGACCTTATTACTCTCTACAACTACCTGAAGGGAGGTTGTAGACAGACGGATGTTGGTCTCTTCTCTCAGGCAAGCAGTACCAGAACAAGAGGACACAGTCTCGGGCTGCGCCAGGGGAGATACAGGCTGGATGTTAGAAAAAAGTTCTATACAGAAAGAGTGATTGCACATTGGAATGGGCTGCCTGGGGAGGTGGTGGAGTCACCATCACTGGAGGTTTTTAGGAGAAGACTTGACGGGGTACTTGGTGCCGTGGGTTAGTTGCTTGGGCGGAGTTGGATTGGTTGATGGGTTGGACGCGATGATCTTGAAGGTCTCTTCCAACCTGGTTTATTCTATGTATTCTATGTATTCTATGTAAATCTGAAGAGCAGCTCTATGTAGGCAACATTTTTGTCAGTTGTGCCATCAGGTTCTGCCTGGAGAAAGGCCTGTGGGCAGCGTGCCACACGCTTTAATTATGTGCCTGCCAACTTCATTCTTGAACTCCAAATGCTCCCCGTGGTTTGCTTCCAGACAGGTGATTTCTTACACAGTAGAGTGGCAGGTGACACTTTCTTGCAAACCCAAACCATTCCACTATCATACTGAAGGTTGAATAAGCAGCATAGATTTGCTTTACACAGCAAGGCAAACCCAACAGGACCTGGCAATGTGCGTCTGCAGCACAGAAGGCCAACCGTATCCTGGGCTGCATCAAAGCAACGTGACCAGCAGGACAAGGGAGGCGATTCTGCCCCTGCCCCTAACGTTCTCAGGAGACTCTGCCTGGTGCCTCCAGCATGAGAGAGACATCAAACTGCTGGAGGAGGTCCAGAGGAGGGCCGTGAAGATGATCAGAGGGCTGGGGAACCTCTCCTGTGGTGACAGGCTGAGAGAGGTGGGGCTATTCAGCCTGGAGAGAAGATGACCCTGGGGAGACCTTGCTGAAGCCTTCCAATACCTGAAGGGGATCTACAAGAATGCCAGGAAGGGACTTCTAACATGGGCTTGTAGTGATAGGATGAGTGGAAATGGCTTGAGGAGTGGAGATTTAGACTGGAGATTAGGAAGAGGGTGGTGAGACACTGCAACAGGTTGCCCAGGGAGGTCATGGATGCCATCTCCCTGGATGTGCTCAAGGCCAGGTTGGATGAGACCTTGAGCAGCCTGGGCTAGTTGAAGGCATCCCTGCCCATGGCAGAGGGCTTGGAACTAGATGATCATCGAGGTCTTCTCCAACCTAAATGAATCTAGGAATCTCTCTGAGTGTCCAGCAAAAGAGTTAAGAAGTGAAACCCCACCTTTCCACCTCATCATACAGGTGAAGTAACTCCTATTTTTTGCATCTTAACCCCTATTTTTTGGACCTTAAAGGAGGAAGATTTGTGCAAACCTTCATATATCTCTAAGAATGAGAGCTCTTTTATGACACAATATGATACATGGCCTGACTTTGCTATGAGGTATTCTTATTATCTTTACCAAACCTTTCTCATCCAGTCTCCTCTTAAACACCTCCAGTGATGGTGACTCCTCCACCTCCCTGGGCAGCCCATTCCAATGGCCAATCTCTCTAGTGTTGTTAGTACTAAAATATATTTCTAAGTATCATTTGTCATATTTTTAAGCAAACAAAAAACCAAAAAGGATAGCAATGCACTGTAAATGTGTGCTATGAGGAACATTAGCATGTAGCTGCCAGACAATCCCAATGGATGATTTCATTGCTGCATTATGAAACCATTGTGTTTGATATGGTTATACACATACACTCCAGCTCTGATCCACACCACATTCAAGAAGGATTCCAAGCAGCCTCAGAGGTCACAGAATCATAGAATCATAGAATGGTCCAGGCTGGAAGGGACCTCCAAAGATCATTCAGCCCAACCTCCCTGCAGTCAGCAGGGACATCCTCAAATAACCAGGTTGCCCAGGGCCTCATTGAGCCTTACAAGGCCCTGGTCATCATTAATCCTACCCCAAGAACAATTTCCAGATAATTGTTCAACACATTTGTAGATTATACCTAGTTCTAGAGCACCTTCTATCATGTTGTTCTTTGTCCCTCGTGATAAAAGCATGGCTAAGGCAGAGCAGAAAAGATTGTTTCCTATTTTCCTCTAGGCCACACAGATAAATAAAGAGACCCCAATGTACCATTTTTCAAATGGCTGAGCACAAAATATCATTTGTAGATTCTTCCTTTCAAACATCTGTTCTGCACCACTGTGGCAGTTTTAGGCTGATGCCTTGGAAAATACCATGGAAAATAGTAGAAATATAAATAAACTACCACTGGATGTAAAAGGGAAATAATCATAGAATCAATAAGGTTGGAAAAGACCACAGAGATCATCAAGTCCAACCTGTCACCCAACACCATCTAATCAACTAAACCATGGCTCCAAGTGCCATGTCCAATCCCCTCTGAAATACCTCCAGGGATGGTGACTCCACCACCTCCCTGGGCAGCACATCCCAATGGCCAATTACTCTTTCTGGGAAGAACTTTCTCCTCACCTCCAGTCTAAACCTCCCCTGGCACAGCATGAGACTGTGTCCTCTTGTTCTGTCACACGTTGCATGGGAGAAGAGACCAACCCCCACATGGCTACAACCTCCCTTCAGGTAGTTGTAGAGAGCAAGAAGTTCTCCCCTGAGCCTTCTCTTCTCCAGGCTAAGCAACTCCAGCTCCCTCAGCCTCTCCTCACAGGGCTGTGCTCCAGACCTCTCCCCAGCCTCGTTGCCCTTCTCTGGACACGTTCAAGAGTCTCAATGTCCTTCTTAAATTGAGGGGCTCAGAACTGGACACAGGACTCAAGGTGTGGCCTAACAGGTGTTGAGTACAGGGCAGAATGACTTCCCTGCTCCTGCTAGCCACACTATTGCTGATGCGGGCCAGGATGCCATTTGCCTTCTTGGCCACCTGGGCACACTGATGACTCATGTTCAGCTGCTGTCAACCAGCACCCCCAGGTCCCTTTCTGTCTGGCTGCTCTCCAGCCACTCTGATAAGGTCTAAATAATCCCCTTGGTAAGATAACTAACAGAAAGTTAGTTGCATAAACTATTCTGTCTCTTTCCTCAGCTCTCCGCTCTACCTGATACTACCTGGTGGCTTCTGCTTGGTTTGCTGACCTTGGCTGCGCTCTTTGCTGTGGCTGAGTACTAACAGCTACACTTTCTGTTTTCTCTTTTCTCTTTCTTGTATGGGGGGTGTCTGGAGAAGGGGGAGCCATTGGTAGCCCCCCCTGGCTTAGTCCAGAGCAGGGTTCCTGTGTTGTTTATAAATTGTAAGTATATGTAAAGATATATATTGTACATATTCATTGCATTTCATATTTCCAGATTCTAGTCTGCTTGTAAATAGAGCCTCATTTGCTTCCAAAACCTTCTGAGCTAGTTCTGGTGATTTACTTTGGGAGTAATCCTCCAAATTCCTGTCGGGGGGGGTGATTACCAAACCCACCACAACCTCTTTTCTGAGTGTTTGTTTCCACAGAACATCCCTCACTATTCAAAGCTCTTGCTCTCTCGTGGAAATTTTCACTTGAGCACATGAAAATGCGTGGACAGTCCTCCTACCTTCAGCAGGTAAGCTTGGCAGTCACTGACATAATCATATTCCAGTCCATCAAAGGTGTAGTAATGTCGATCTCCATAAATAGTGCACACGGCAGGACAGGGGTAGCTGGTGCAATTGAATATCCCTCGCCGGCAGACACTGGAAGGAAAATTAGCAATCAAGCTCTTCTCACAGCAGGGTGCTTTTCTTTGACTTTTCTGTGAAAAGCTTCCCTGTGTTCTTTATTTCCAGTCATACAGAAATTCGTGAAAGGTAGGACACTGTCTTCAGCTTTGGGCTCCCCAGTTCGAGAGGGAAAGGGATCTGCTGGAGCGGGTCCAGTGGAGGGCTCTGAGGATGGTTAGGGGGCTGGAGCACTGCCTGGTGAGGAGAGGCTGAGGGACCTGGGGCATTTTGGTCTGAAAAGGAGAACACTTAGAGGGAATTTAATAAATGTTTATAAATATCTGAGGGCTGGGGGGTCAGGAGGGAGGGGACAGGCTCTGCTCGCTTGCTCCCTGGGATAGGGCAAGAAGCAATGGATGTAAGCTGCAGCACAGGAGGTTCCACCTCAACACAAGGAGGAACTTTACTGTAAGGGTCACAGAGCACTGGAACAGGCTGCCCAGAGAGGTTGTGGAGTCTCCTTCTCTGGAGACTTTCAAGCCCTGTCTGGATGTGTTTCTCTGTGACCTGAGCTGGATTCTATGGTCCTGCTCTGGCAGGGGGGTTGGACTTGGTGATCTCTTTGGGTCTCATCCAACCTCTGACATCCTGTGATCCTAGGATCCTGTGAACACCTCAGACTTTAAAACACAGAGCTGTACTGTGGATTGTTTCTGAAGCTGTTGCTGATTCCATGGCAGAAGAGTCATAAGCGTTTTGCTCTCAGCACATACGTACAATAAGAATCTTAAAATGCTTCTTTCTTATGCACAGTATTTCCATCACTCCCTCCAGTATCTACCAGACAGCATGCCAGAACACAATTATTCATGAAACATCAATATTATATTTGTTTTCTCAAGAGATTTTTATTCAAATCTGCACATATTCAATGCAAAAGACCTCCAGTTGCTACCTGCAAGATTCCAGGGTACCAGACAAATACCAATTGAGTTTAAGAAATAAATGCTGATATTTTAGGGATCCCTTTTCCTGCCATCTGCACTCAGTGACATGCATGAATTTGTGTGAAGGCAGTACTGACATCCTGCAGTTTTCTTTGTGTGCATATAAAAACTCAGCCCATTTACCACTGAAGTTTTTACATGGTTAAAAGCCACCATGCCCAAGTTTGGTTTTTCATGATCATTAAATGTAGACTTACTTGAAAGACAGATATTTTCTCTAGCAAATGATAATGGATGAAAACCTGCTTTGCATCAACATGAATCAGGTAAGGTTCCTTTAAAAAGGTATCACAGTATCAGTATCACAGTATAACTAAGGTTGGAAGAGACCTCGAGGATCATCGAGTGCAACCTGTCTCCGCAGACCTCATGACTAGACCATGGCACCAAGTGCCACATCCAATCTCCTCTTGAACACCTCCAGGGATGGTGACTCCTCCACCTCCCTGGGTACTACCTCAGTTTCCAGCTCTAATGTTTTTTATTTCTTTTCTTTGTCTTTTCTTTCTTTCTTTCTTTTTTTATTACCCATCATCTTCCTATACAATTGCTTATGCAGTTCCCAAAGGAGCAGACTATTCACCACTGTCTTACATTGAAGTTCTCTTTTTGTTTGTTTTCCTCCTTGGCTGTCTTTCATGATACTCTATTCCTCAAAATGCCAAATGCCTTCTCTTTCAAGAGATTTCAGAATCAACCATATGTTCATGGCTGCTTTTTAACTTGGGTATCTTCTGCCCCCTTTACAGACCTTAAGAAGTGCTTACCCAAAAGTCTGCATACACTTCTAAGTTTATTAAGAGAGCTTAATAAAAGAGCCTGTAAGTATCTATAAACAAGCACAGAGATTTCTTTATCATGGAATCATAGAATTATCAGGGTTGGAAGGGATCTCAACCATCATTCAGTTCCAACCTCCACTGCCATGGGCAGGGACACCTCACACTACAGCAGGTTGCTCACAGCCACATCCAGCCTGGCCTGAGAAACCTCCAGGCATGAGGCTTCCACCACCTCCCTGGGCAACTTGTGCCAGTCTCTCACCACCCTCATGGGGAACAACTTCTTCCTAACATCCAATCTCAAGCTACCCATTTCTAGTTTTGCTCCATTCCCCCCACTCCTATCACTCCCTGACACCCTAAAAAGCCTCTCCCCAGCTTTCTTGTTGCCCCCTTCAGATAATGGAAGGCCACAAGAAGGTCTCCTGGGAGCCTTCTCTTGTCCAGACTGAACAGCCCCAACTTTCTCAGTCTGTCCTCATAGGAGAGCAGCTCCAGCCCTCTGCTCATGCTTGTGGCCCTCCTCTGGACACCTTCCAGCACCCTCCGGATTCATTTTGTAACAGGGGCTCCAGCACTGGATGCAGTACTCCAGGTGGGGTCTCAGCGGAGTGGAGCAGAGGGGGAGAATCACCTCCCTCACCTTATGTTAAATATATTCCATAAGATTTTTCTGCCATTCTTAGTTTGTGGCTAGACCCAGGTGATTTGGAAGTACACCAAATGCACGTCACTCACCAGGTGTAACATGATGTAGCTATCACTTCTCCTGACAGAAATTCCCTGTCTTTCCAGGTGCATGGACAACTGTCAGGAACATAACATTTCCCTCTGTGTTCAGCCATCCTTCAAAAAAAGAATTAATAAGATGAATGTGAATATTGACAAGAAGATCACCATAACTGGATGTGTTGTGCATTGTCTGAACCCTGCCAAGGGGAACTCATCTTGCATCCAGCCAAGGACTACTCTTTCAGCAGCAGTCTGAATAATGATCCCCACTATGCACAACTCTGCCTCTACCTAGACAGGGGTGTGTTGGTGTGAGGCAGCAGCTGCTAGGCAAGAGTGCAGGCAGTGTAGGTATCCCTCCCTGCAAACTGCAGAGCATTGGTGTGCTGAGGCTGCAGCCCAGCTGCCCTTCCCTCTCAGCTGCTCCCTCACCCTCCTGTCCCGGGCAGGCAGGTGGGCTAATGTGCCTGCTCCTCTTCACAAAGCAGCAACCATCCTCTTCAGAACACAGTGAGCTGGGCTGTGGCAGCTGTTGCAGAGTTAGCAGGACAAAAAGTACCCTTTAGGAAGGGGGGTGGTGGAGGCTACCTGGCTACCCCGGGTAAGTGGAAATAACTAACAAGGTCAAGGCAAAGCAGCAGCATCTAATGCAAAAGGCAGCAATCCTAATTTGATGAAAAAGCAACCCAGAGGTGTGCTATTGCTATTTTCCCATTTCCATCTGCTTAACATTATAAAAAAGAAACTAAATGACTGACACTCCCAGTACTGGTCTTAGGGCAGCAGTGTTGGATTCTTCAAATCTCCAAGTGCACACAGCAGGTATAAGGGGAGGAACCAGAAACAGGTGGAGGGGTTGGTGGATGATCCTGACAGAAACTTCACAACTAAGTCTTTTATCTTTTGCACTTTGATTTGACTGCTGCAAAGCTCAGCAGAGTGTTTCTGGGCACTGAATCCAAATATATGAGCTGCCTAGATGAGAAAATTACTTGGGCAGTAAGAAGGAATACAGATGGCTTCCATTCTGATCTTTGGTCATGTTTGCTTCTACACTCCAACTTCACTGTGCAAGTGGTGGGAGCCACCTCTATGTCCAGAGAGTACCAAATGCCAGCCAGTCAGACTGGTAGCAAGCTGGATAGCTCATGGGATAGTGGAACAATGGTTTCAGGATGGGGCAACTGTGGGACTCCAACTGAGGAAGCACTGTAACATGAAGCCTCAAACCAGAAGATTGGAGAAAGGGTCCTCAGACACAAAAGAATTGGCCTTTTAAATGTTTACCTCTGCAAACAACATAAAGAACAGCAGCTTCAAAATTAGAGGTGTGCTACCACTGGAACTTTACAAGAAAATGAAAGCTGGGGGGAGAAGGCAGTTATACTGTGAACAACATGTGTATGTCTTGTGCTCCAGGTTGTTCTGCCAAAGCTTACCCAGGGGGGCAAACACAGCCACTTGCACAGGGTGGTGAGGGGACACAGGAGAAGTTCATGGCAAGGTTTGCACAAGAGATGCCACAATTCACACCCGCCGCTGGCAATCCAGGCACAGGAAATCTGCAGTCATAGTAGATTTTCCCTTCAGGGCATATGTGAACTTCAAATGCAAAATGCAGGTTAAATGAGATCAGCTGCTCTTTGACACTGAAGAGTTTGTATCTGGTTCAGTTCCAAAGCGACTTAACTTTACTGCATGGTTAGCCTACGTTACAGCATACATAAGAATATCATCTGAATAAAAGTTTATAACTTGATTTGTCTTACAGAGACATCAAATTAATACAGGTTTTAAAGGTTAAAAAAAAGGCCCAAAATTTAATATTAAGCATCTGGATCTATGCACTCTGGATCTGATACTCATAGAATCAATAAGGTTGGAAAAGACCTCAGAGATCATCAAGTCCAACCTGTCACCCAACACCTCATGACTAACTAAACCATGGCTCCAAGTGCCACATCCAATCCCCTCTTGAACACCTCCAGGGATGGAGACTCCACCACCTCCCTGGGCAGCACATTCAATGGCCAATTTCTCTTTCTGGGGAGAACTTTCTCCTCACCTTCAGCCTAAACTTCCCCTGGCACAGCTTGAGACTGTGTCCTCTTGTTCTGTCACAGGTTGCCTGGGAGAAGAGACCAAGCCCCACCTGGCTACAACCTCCCTTCAGGTAGTTGTAGAGAGCAAGAAGGTCTCCCCTGAGCCTTCTCTTCTCCAGGCTAAGCAACCCCAGCTCCCTCAGCCTCTCCTCACAGGGCTGTGCTCCAGACCCCTCCCCAGCCTCGTTGCCCTTCTCTGGACACGTTCAAGTGTCTCAGTGTCCTTCTTAAATTGAGGAGCCCAGAACTGGACACAGGACTCAAGGTGTGGTCTAACCAGTGCTGAGTACAGCCCATTCTTAACTGAGTAATTATGCCTTAAGTAGACAGAACCTTCAGAAGTGGCATAATTTCCAGTGTACTGAATTCTCTTCTAAATCCATTAGAAACTAGTTAAAAATTACCTTCCAGAAATGAAGATCCTAAGGCTTCCTAAGCATGGATAGTGAGCCTAACCTTAGCTACTCCCATGAGAACATATTGACCTACATCTCACATGTAATTTTGGGTGTCTTCTAATTTCAGAAGTGAACTAGTAGTACAATTTATGCTACAGAAAAATGGAAAAGGCAAAACAGAACAAACAAAAGGTAACTTCTGTTTCTAACCTCATGTTTTAGATATGTTAAGGATCTCACCATGAAAATACATATGAGGAGAAAACCAAATTACTATTCGGTGTCAAAATCTTTCCCTGTGCTACTGCAGTATGAAACAAGGCTGGAAATTACCTGTGGTTTCTGTAGTGGCTTCAATACATGTCACTGTTCCATTGAGACACTGGCTGAAAAAGAAAAGTAAAGCCATCTTTACTCCAGGGAAAAATGTTTGGGAATCACCATTAGCAAAAAGCAAAAATAACCAAACCTGAACAATGGAAATCAGTAGGAGGAGGACAAATGAAATGGGAACATTCTGACTACCATTTGACTGGTGTTGTCTAACCTCTGGTCTGTAATGAGGGCCCAAACTCACAAAGGTGTGTGCCTGTGTGCTATTCAGTTACCTGACTTGCACTGCTACAGTTTGAAGGGAGAACTTTAGCCTAGTCTCTGACTGCAGAGACTGAAAGCAAAATAAATTACCATTGGATACGAAAGGAAAATTGTGCTAAGGTCTATAGAATTCATTGGCTTGCTAATAGGGATATAAAGCAGTGGCAGAAACAGTTCTTGCTCTCTTTCTTCTGTCACTTCTGCTTGCAACTTCTCTCTCTCTTCTGTTACCTTGTCAGGGCATCTCTGTTTTGACTCCTGTGTGAGGTAACAGGAAGGAGGGAAGGAGTGGGGGAGGAGGAGAACAGTCCCACTGGATCGGTCCAGGGGGTTCTGAGGAGTTTCTGTGTTGTTTGTAAAGTGTAAATATATCTATATGATAAACATCTATTGTATATTTGGTGCATATTCATTGCATTTCATATTTCTAGACTGTGGTTTGCTTGTAAATAGAGCTTCGTTTGCTTCCATCCCAACCTGAGCTAAGTCTGGCAATTTTATTTTGGGGGATAGTTTTCTCCAAGTTAGCTGGGGGGTAATTTCAGCCCACCAGAGCCCTGAAACAACAGAGAAGCTGGGTATGCTAGCCTCTGGGGGAACACAAGGCCAGGTGATTGGGGATGCTGGCAATGTTACACAAAATCTTATTCACCATGGTAAATATGTAAGGATACAGCATGCAAATTTCTTGTTGCACGGACACTAGGACACACAGCTTGGTTCTTTTTGTGATACAAATACAGAACTGCAGAAAAACAAATTCAACAGTCACAGAATCACAGAATTTCAGGGGCTGGAAGGGACCTCAAAAGATCATCTAGTCCAACCCCCTCCCTGCCAGAGTACTAAACCCAGTCCTCATTTCCCCCTTTTCCTTAAATAAATAAATAAATAGTTAAAAAGCAAAGCACTGCAGAGGCATAGCAAGGGCAGAAAATTTAAGTCCCTATTCTCACCTCTTAGTCCCTGTTCTCACCTCTTAGAACTACATGATAAGTTTCACTTATACCAATTATAATATACAAAACCTGAGCAAAAATCAACCTTGACAGAAACATCTCGATTTGCTGATCTCAAACCAGCAGATTGAGAGGAACTCTTGTAAAACCAACAAGTTCCAACGAGGTCAGGATTCCATCATGAATTAATTATGCAAAATGACACTAATACAGCTCCTTGCAAGCCTTTGTTTGGAAGCCTTTCCAAAATAGAATCATGTTGTTTATGGTTCCCAAACCAGGCTCATATTGCTATCATAATGCTCCCGTGTCTAAGAACAGCACTGCAATCTCTGTGTGTGTCTGGCTTCCAGGACTTTCTCAGGCATGCTGTTGTTAAAATAAGCAGGTAGATACTCCAATTTGTATTAGGCTCTCTTTTACTAGCAAAACTCAAAATCTGTAATAAAAATAAAGACTTGGTACAATGGTCCTTCATTCTTTGTGAAAGAATTCACACAGCTCTTGAGTAGCATCCAGACTGCATGGTACAATCCCCAGGCAGGGACTGGCTTGAGAGCAGTCCTAAAGAAAAGGACTTCAGGGTGCTGGGGGATGAGAAGCTCAACAGAAGCCAGCAGTGAGCACTTGCAGCCCAGAAAGCCAACCAGAGCCTGGGCTGCAGCAAGAGAAGTGTGGCCAGCAAGGCCAGGGAGGCAATGCTCCCCCTCTACTCCGCTCTGGTGAGACCCCACTTGGAGCTCTGTGTCCAGTTCTGCAGACCCTGTTACAAGAAGGATCTGGAGGTGCTGGAAGGTGTCCAGAGAAGGGCCACAAGGATGAGCAGAGGGCTGGAGCTGCTCTGCTAGGGAGACAGACTGAGGGAGTTGGAGCTGTTCAGTATGGAGAAGAGAAGGCTCCCAGGAGACCTAATTGTGGCCTTCCAGTATCTGAAGGGGGCTCCAATAAAGCTGGGAAGGGACTTTTGAGGGTGTCAGGGAGTGATAGGACTGGGGGGGATGGAGCAAAACTAGAAATAGGTAGATTCAGATTGGATGTTAGGAAGAAGTTCTACCCCATGAGGGTGGTGAGAGACTGGCACAGGTTGCCCAGGGAGGTGGTGGAAGCCTCATGCCTGGAGGTTTTTCAGGCCAGGCTGGATGTGGCTGTGAGCAACCTGCTCTCATGTGAGGTGTCCCTGCCCAGGGCAGGGGGGGCTGGAACTGGCTGATCCTTGAGGTCCCTTCCAACCCTGACAATTCTGTGATTCTATGATACACAACACAAGAAAGAAAAACTCTTAGTGCTGAAACCTACCAGGAGCCTGTTGGTGTAAGGAGGATTTCTCCAGGCTGGAGGGCTTTGCCCTTGTAAAGACAATGACAGGCAGATCTGTTAAAAGAATATTTATGCATGTAGATACAAAAGCAAGATGAAATGGGATTTTAGGGCAACCCATTTATAAAGCTATTATGATAAGCCTGTCATATAATTCATTAACTCAACCTTTACATTTACAATACACTTCTAAAGGCAACATTTAAAGGATGACACTGACTACTGAAGTCAGTGGCAAAACTCCTACACTCCTCAAGCAAGCCAGCATTCTCTCCTCAAGGTCCATATTATTTATTTGTTTCTCTGCATTAGTCTCACAGAAAGGAGCTTTTCTTCCCAGTTATGGGAGCAGCATGGCAACATGTAGTTCCCTTTCAAAGCACTGTCAGAATCACAGGACAGAGGAATTACCACAGCAAGAATCATTACCTCTGCCTGTGATAAGAGCCTGGTGGGATAGACAGAGCAGCAGAACTCCCTGGGAACCATGCAAAAATATAGGAATACCAACTTACCTCACACTCTTTAATGGTTTGAAACAATCTTTGTCCCTGCAATATGAGCATTACTGGCCTTTCCAACATACATAGCAGAATGAGCATTGATAACTCTCTGTGATTTTGACATTTGTGTAAATGCTCATCCCAGCTTTTAACTCAGGATCTGAACTCAGTAACTCCCCAGAATGGTAAGCTGTAAAATTGGGTACACAGGGTACAAAAATAGTTTCCTTTCTTTGATCAATTCCTTCCATTTACCTGAAGGGATTTGCATTGTGAGGCAGAATAAAGGACATTCCTAGCTGCTTTCTCCATGCTATCCATGACTTCATGAATTCTTACTACTTAGATTCTTTCTCCTTTTTTTTCTTAAGTGTTAAAACCAAGATTTCCACGTGACAATGCTTTCCTATGGATTAGAAAAGTTTCATCTCCCTTCTCCAGAGCAGTGTGGTGCAGTAGATGACTCTCCACACAGTAGCAGATGAGGCCCCGCTATTGCTTGGTGTAAAGAATATGAAACAGTCACATATTGCTTGCAAGCAGTCTACATCTTGAGGGAAAGAGCAGAATAACTACTTTAAATGTGGCTGTAAATGTGTCTACACACACTCTGTTTTCTGATTACTTACATTGAGACACAGAAGTTGACTGTCTCGTCAAAGTATTTCCCATCAGGACAATTACATCCTTCTGCACAGTCATCACCACAGATATTTGCCATAGAAAGTGAAGAACAGGAGTGTTTGCAAAAAGAAGAGCACTGGTGATAAAGCATACCACTGTGACACATCACAGCTGGAGGAGAGAGAGGGAGAAAGAAGGGAGAACAACAAACTCTTACAACGAACAAAATAGAAACCAAAGCAGTGCATTATAGGAGTGGAAACCAGCAACCTTGTCTCTTGTTGGGGTGAGCTCAAATGCAGGAGAAAAATGTGTTATTTTACTGCTTTCTGAAGTTAGAAATGCTTAGCTTCAGGTGAGTTTATGCTGTACAGTTCTTTGGCTAGAATTGTTCATTTTGTAAGCAGTAGGAGTCTACTGTTTGTATAGGGTGTGTGCATGTGGTGGCTGTGTCAGTCCAGCAACTCAGGCTTCCACTAGAGGCATAGCCCACTTAAGGCTGAGGCATTGCTCTTATGGTTTAGAAATGCCTTGCTTTAATTCATTGCTATACCCTACTTAGTAAATCACTGCCCACTATGCCCATGCCCCCCCCGAGGAGTCCATGGCCCCCATGGCTTGCTTTCTCTTAGGAAGTGGCCTGCTCCTCCCATTGACAGAATCAGCCAGGTAGGAAAACACCTTGGAGATCATCACCCAGCCCCATCTGATCAACTAAACCATGGCACCAAGTGCCTCATCCAGGCTCCTCTTAAACAATTCCGGTGATGGTGACCCCACCACCTCCCTGGGCAGCACATTCCAATGTCCAATCTCTCTTTCTGGGAAGAAGTTCTTCCTCACCTCCAGCCTAAACCTCCCCTGGCACAGCTTGAGACTGTGTCCTCTTGCTCTGGTGCTGGTTGCCTGGGAGAAGAGACCAACCCCCACCTGGCTACAACCTCCCTTCAGGTAGTTGTAAACAGCAATAAGGTCTCCCCTGAGCCTCCTCTTCTCCAGGATAAACAACCCCAGCTCCCTCAGTCGCTCCTCATAGGACTTGTGCTCCAGACCCCTTTCCAGCCATGTGCTCCAGACCCTTCAACAGCTTTGTTGCCCTTCTCTGGACACATTCAAGCAGCTCCACATCTTTCTTTCATCATTACTACAGCCTAACAAGGTCTTCCACATGAATTAGGGATGCAAAGTCACAGTATCACAAAATGTTAGGAGGTGGAAGTGACCTCCAGAGATAATCACATCCAACCCCCCTGCCAAAGCAGGATCATCTAGGGCAGGCCACAGAGGAGTGCATCCAGGTAGGTTCTGAATGTCTCCAGAGAAGTCATTCATTTAAAGACTGTCTGTGGCAAATGGAAAGGGGCAGGTACCCGCTGTGCGCCAGCTTGAGATCCCCAACTCAGATACCTGACAGAAGGGCTATTAGCTTTCTTCTATTCTGTGAAGTTTACACATTTCTAAAAGGTACTGCATTTTGCAAAGGTGACTCACCACAGTAAGAAACCTGAGATCTGAAGTCAACCACGACCCCGTGCTTGCCACAGACATAAGCATAGTGTGCCAAGGCGTTGCACAAACAACTGCTTCCACATTTGCATGCTTCGAAGCGGCAGAGCTGGTAGTACAGTCCTGGGCTGATGTAGGCATGGCAGGGAGCAAAAACTTCTTGATTGATGACATCACAGTGAGAGGCATACCCAGCTAAGAGGAGGTGACACTGTTTTAGCCAGTTCCATTTTCATACAACACTCAGTTGAATATCACAGAAGGTTGAAAGCAAAGATAGCGAGTGGCCAACAAAAGCTTGCATACACTGCAAAGTTCTGTGCTTTAAAACTGACATGGGAAGCAACTCCCTCAACAATGAACTCCAACCTAGATAAGAATTACTATACAAAATCAGTTATGCCTTCCTCTGGTAGTACAGGAAATTTAAATGGCTAAATAAATTTCAAAACAGGTGATGTATTTCAAAAGAGTTGGTGAGAAGGATCCTCCAAAGCTTGGAACAGATTTTTTCCTACTTGGTGTTTCAGTCAGGTTTGAAATCAGGTTTCATTCCCATGTGAAATCAGGAATGGCCATATACTTCTTGGCCCATAGAGGCACGAAGTGTTACAAACTGGAGTTAGAATAGAATAGAATTAACAAGGTTGGAAAAGACCTTTGAGATCATCAAGTCCAACCTGTCACCCAACACCATCTAATCAATTAAACCATGGCTCCAAGCGCCATGTCCAATCCCCTCTTGAACACCTCCAGGGATGGAGACTCCACCACCTCCCTGGGCAGCACATTCCAATGGCCAATTACTCTTTCTGGGAAGAACTTTCTCCTCACCTCCAGTCTAAACTTCCCCTGGCACAGCTTGAGACTGTGTCCTCTTGTCCTGTCACAGGTTGCCTGGGAGAAGAGACCAAGCCCCACCTGGCTACAACCTCCCTTCAGGTAGTTGTAGAAAGCAAGAAGGTCTCCCCTGAGCCTCCTCTTCTCCAGGCTAGGCAACCCCAGCTCCCTCAGCCTCTCCTCACAGGGCTGTGCTCCAGACCTCTCTCCAACTTTGTTGCCCTTCTCTGGACACCTTCCAGCAACTCAACATCTTTCTTAAACTGAGGGGCCCAGAACTGGACACAGGTCTCAAGGTGTGGCCTAACCAATGCTGAGTCCAGGGCACAATGACTTCCCTGCTCCTGCTGGCCACACTATTCCTGTTGCAGGCCAGGATGCCATTGGCCTTCTTGGCCACCTGGGCATACTGGTGGCTCATGTTCAGCCAGCTGTCAACCCCCAGGTCCCTTTCTGTCTGGCTGCTCTCCAGCCACTCTGACCCCAGCCTGTAGAACTGCATGGGGTTGTTGTGGCCAATGTGTAGAACCTGGCACTTAGGTGTGTTCAATCTCATGCCACTGGACTCTGCCCATCTGTCCAGCTTGGCAAGATCCCTCTGCAGAGCTCTTCTATCCTCTAACATTTCAACACCTGCCCCCAGCTTGGTGTCATCTGCAAATTTACTGCATGCAAGTCCCAACTTGGTCTTCTAGCACCAACAGACCCTCCTCCTACCATTGTCATATGCTACCATGACAAGCAGTGAACTATCCCAGGATCACCATAGCATGGGTCATATTTCAGCCAGTTCTGCTGATAAAGGAGTGTCCCTACTCTACATCCTCCCTGTTCATTTCCACATACACACACTGACACAAGGATTTCTAGAGTGTCTCAGCAAACTAGATTGGAGAAGGAATCTTGGTTGATAAGAAAAATGGCACAATGAGCAGACAAAGTAGCAAACATTTATCTTTCAGTTTCATCAGATTATTATCACAGACATGGAAAAATATCTGTACTAGCTCTGCACAGGTTATAGCATGGGGCAGGACCCTTTACTCAGAAACTGCTTTTTCCAGTGATGATAACAGGATCAGAGGAAAATTCAGGTTGGTAGGGACCTCAGAGGGTCATTTAGTCCACCCTCCTGTGCTAAGCAGCTTACGTTTAAGTCAAACTCCACCTGCACTGAGGAAGCACAGAGCTGAAGGCAAAGTATGAAATATCTTGGAGAAAACCACCTTGGATGAGATGTATTGCTTCAGAAGACAGCCAGTGCTGAAGGCATAAAAAGTCTTAGAATGCCCCAGATTTTTAAAGGTTTATGGTTATGCTAGGCTTGATCCCACAGGCTCTAAATATGGCCAGATCTCACATCCTTAGCAAGACCTTATGTTGGAAACATTAGAAACATTAGACTAAATTCTGTCAGAATTGGCATTTACTGTCTGTCTATTGTCTTCATTAATTGAAAAGAACAACAGCATGGCAAGGAGGAGACAGTGAAAGTTCAATGCAAGACATAAGCCTGTCAACCAGACAAAGCTAAATATCTTTACTCAGGAATTCAAGCAAAGCCACAGATCTGAGACTGATTGCATCAGTTTGCGTCAGAAAGCATAGATGGAGGATAAGGAAACATTTACTGCCACCAGCATGGAGATACCAGAGCTAGACCTTTTGATCTGAACATTGTCTCAGCAAGACCCTGTCTCCTGCACTTTGTCAATCTACAGACATGCATCACAGCATTCCTCTTGACTGGTCTAGTTTACAGGGCTGCAGATGCTATCCTGCCTAACAATCTGCTTGCATAATTAGACAGCAGAATTTAGGATCCATGGCCAGTGCACTTGGCATTAAATTATCAGCTAGCTTGTATTTACAAAGCTTCATTGTGCATGCTAAATGCATGGGAAGGAAAATGAAAAACCAAGAAAAGGGAAAGGAAGGGTGCCCATCTAAAACTGAAGCTGAAATACATGTGTGTGCAAGCCATTCACAGAGAAAATAAAACATGCCCCATAGTAATAAGCTACAGATAATGCCAGACTCCCATGTGGAAACATACCATATTGCTGATTAATGTTGCAGGGATCAACCACAGGAATATTAATAGGCACAGAACAAGCTGAGGAAACCTTCCATGCGTTGGCATGAAGTTGTGGGGTCCCTTCTATCATCCCTGCTGGAGAGCTGAAAAGGAAGAACAAAGAGCACTGCAAGCATCCTGCTGACCTCATGGATTATATGGATGAGGACAGGAGTACATCAGAAAGCCTTAGGTGCTCACTCACATTGAATACTCAACATTGCAAAAGAATTCCTGTCTGGGAGGAAAGGGCATGTGAAGGTTTTTCCTCAGTATTTCACAATAAAATATTCTTGCATTCAAAGTGTCCACTCACTTATGCTTCACTCAAGTACTCTGAAATCAGTTGGAGGAGGAATCAATGGGAGAAGCAATTAACAAGAGGGGAAAAAATTGGTCTTTATTCGAGTACATACATTCAGTGAGATGTCAAAAAGTTTGATTTGTTAGCCAATTTCTTTTTTCTAGAGGGGGGCTGTTTGATGCTGGTTTGCACCAAGTGTTTCAAAAGCATTTGCTACTGACAGCAAAGTTTTGTGATACTGTAATTTGAGGACCTTTGGAGGAAATGAAATGAAAGAACAAAGAAAAGTGCACCCTTCTCATTCAACTGTGCCCCATTGAAACTTGATGTGGAGAAAAAAAATCCAGCCAAGCAGTAGTGTTAATCAGTTTGAAGATGATACCAGTATTTCATCCATCCTTTTTATCAGTTCTCATGTAGTTGTTCCAATGATAACGGGGCAGCAGGGGGGGGAGGGAGGAAGTGCATTCAAGTATTATCATCATCCAGTATCTTCTACAAATAATATGGTAGCTGTCAAGAATTGATCAGCTAAACATCTTGGGAAAGACCAAGGTGCGAAATTGCCTTCCTCTCGCACTGGGGGCAGGTAAAAGGCTCCGTTCCTCCTGCCAGGGTGGAGGTCCCCTCACCTGTGGGGGCAGCCCGCTGGGATTTGAAGCTGTGCTCAGCTGGGTTCTTCACACCCAGGATACATTGGCACTGGACACGTTGTCTAGGAAAGCCTTAAACAGAGTGACCAGAAAGCGCTCGGCACTCTCGTTTTTCCACTCTCATTCTGGCTCACCTTGGACTCTCTCTGCATTGAGATTGGAGAAACCAGCACTGGGACCTGCCGTCTCCCGGGACCTGCCTGTCCTGGGGTCCTGCTCCCTGCCTGCTGCTCGAGTGACCCTGCCTGCCATGAGCTGCAGTTTTCCTTGCACTGCTCAGACAGAGCTGCTGCAGGAGTTTCCCCCCGTGGCAGCTGTGTCTACGGACACTTTGATTCTGACAGGTCCCTTTTCCTTCGGATTTGTGCCACGTTATCCACAAACCGGATTATAAACCCTGCAGTTCTGGAGCCTGCCACCGAAGAGAGTCCTAGGGACCATCTCCAAGTTCCTGCTGCGTCCTGCTGAGTACAACCTGGCGTTCTCAGACTGTCCCTAAGGTCCCGGCTTGCCTCTGATGTTGTAAGTGGGGTGAAGCTATGTTGTGGCTTAGCCATTTCCGTTTTCTGTATTCTCTATATTGTACTAAAGTTGCCTATGAGCATCCTGGTAGAATTCATGACCTGGTGGAATTCATGACCCAATAGGACCTGTAAATAATTGAATCAGTTCTGCACATAATTTTGGGGTGGGTTGGTTTTTTTTTTTTGGGGGGGGGGGGGGAAATAAAAATAACTCTATTCTTACAATTCCCACTTCATTAATTTAATCCCAATCAAAACACCAGTTTTAAAGTGACCCACATTTCAATGAAGACATTTTATGTTGGTTAGCTGAAGCAAGTGTGAACATGGTAACAAAAGTGACATTGTGAGAGGATTGCAATTCGAGAAAACTTTTCCCTTGCTCTTAAACACAACCTGAATGTACTCACAGAAAATCATCTCTTAGATTCCCATTGTAAGTTCCACATAATCCTAATGTCCTTCTCTTCCAGCTGACATCAACCTGAACATAGATCCTCTCCCCGTCTTTAGCAAACAGTACCTTCAAACCAAAAGCGGCTTTCAGTTGAACAAAGGAAGAAGATATGTTCTGGATTTCAATAGCCCCTGCACAGAGCAAAACAAACAGGAAAACAAAGTCACTGAGACCCAACTTCCAAATCACAGTGTCACAGTATCACCAAGGTTGGAAGAGACCTCAAAGATCATCAAGTCCAACTTATCACCCAAGACCTCATGACCAGACCATGGCACCGAGTGCCACATCCAATCCCCTCTTGAACCCCTCCAGGGACGGTGACTCCACCACCTCCCTGGGCAGCACATTCCAGTGGCCAACAACTCTCTCAGTGAAGAACTTTCTCTTCACCTCCAGCCTAAACTTCCCCTGGCACAGATTGAGACTGTGTCCTCTTGTTCTGGTGCTGGTTGCCTGAGAGAAGAGACCAACCTCCTCCTAGCTACAACCACCTTTCAGGTAGTTGTAGAGAGCAATGAGGTCTTCCCTGAGCCTCCTCTTCTCCAGGCTAAACAACCCCAGCTCCCTCAGCCTCTCCTCACAGGGCTGTGCTCAAGGCCTCTCCCCAGCCTCGTTGCCCTTCTCTGGACACATTCAAGTGTCTCAATGTCCTTCCTAAACTGAGGGGCCCAGAACTGGACACAGGACTCAAGGTGTGGCCTAATCAGTGCAGAGTCCAGGGGCACAATGACTTCCCTGCTCCTGCTGGCCACACTATTCTTGATGCAGGCCAGGATGGCGTTGGCCTTCTTGGCCACCTGGGCACACTGTTTAGGAGGCTGTCAATCAGCACCCCCAGGTCCCTCTCTGTTTGGCAGCTCTGCAGTCACTCTGACCCCAGCCTGTAGCTCTGCATGGGGTTGTTGTGGCCAAAGTGCAGCACCTGGAACTTGGATTTGTTGACTGCCATCCTGTTGGACTCTGCCCATCTGTCCACTTGGTCGAGGTCCCTCTGAAGTGCCCTTCTGCCCTCTGAACAGATCAACATCTGCTCCCAACTTGGTGTCATCTGCAAATTTGCTGATGACTGACTCAATCCCCTCATCCAGATCATCAATGAAGATGTTAAAGAGCATGGAGCAAATCATATGGGCTTCACTCCTCTGGAAAACTCCCATCTTCAAAAAAGGTAAGAAGGAATAACCAGGGAACTACAGGCCAGTCAGTCTCACCTCTGTGCCTGGAAAGATCATGGAGCAGATCCTCCTGGAGGCACCACTGACTCAGAAGAATAGTGAAGAAGTGATTTGGAACAGTCAGCATGGCTTCACCAAGGGCAAGTCCTGCCTGACAAACCTGGTGGCCTTCTATGAACAGGTCACAACATTAATAGATGAGGGGCGAGCAGCTGATGTCATTTACCTGGACCTGACATACGCCTTTGACACTGTCCCGCACCACATCCTGGTCTCCCAGCTGGTGACACATGGGTTTGATGGGTGACCACTAGATGGATAAAGAACTGGCTTGATGGCCACACCCAGAGAGTGGCTGTCAATGGGTCCATGTCCCAGTGGAGGCCAGGGACAAGCAGAGTCCCTCAGGGATCAGTCCTGGGACCAGGCTTGCTCAACATCTTTGTGGGTGCCATGGACAGTGGCACTGAGTGCACCCTCAGCAAGTTTGCTGATGACAGCAAGCTGTGTGGTGCAGCAGACATGCTGCAGGGAAGGGATGCCATCCAGAGGGACCTGGACAGGCTGGAGAGGTGGGCACAAGCCAACCTCATGAGCTTCAAGAAGACCAAGTGCAGGGTCCTGCATCTGGGTTGAGGCAATCCCAGGCACAAATCCAGGCTGGGCAGGGACTGGCTGGAAAGCAGCCCTGAGGAGAGAGACTTGGGGGTGCTGCTGGACGAGAAGCTCAACAGGAGCTCTCAGTGTGCACTTGCAGCCCGGAAAGCCAATCAGATCCTGGGCTGCATCAAGAGAAGTGTGGCCAGCAGGTGAAGGGAGGGGATTCTCCCCCTCTGCTCAGCTCTGGTGAGACCCCACCTGGAGCACTGCATCCAGTTCTGGAGCCCCTATTACAAGAGGGATCTGGAGGTGTTGGAAGGTGTCCAGAGAAGGGCCACGAGGATGATCAGAGGGCTGGAGCACCTCTCCTATGAGGACAGACTGAAAGAGTTGGGGCTGTTCAGTCTGGAGAAGAGAAGGCTCCGAGCTGACCTGATTGTGGCCTTCCAGTATCTGAAGGGGGCTACAAGAAGGCTGGGGAGGGACTTCTCAGGATCTCAGGTAGTGATAGGACTAGGGGGAATGGAATGAAGCTGGAGGTGGGGAGATTCAGGCTGGACGTGAGGAGCAAGTTCTTCAGCATGAGAGTGGTGAAGCCCTGGCATGGGTTGTCCAGGGAGGTGGTTGAGGCCCCATCCCTGGAGGTGTTTAAGCCCAGACTGGATGAAGCTCTGGCCATAGAGGGAGGTGGTGGAAGCCTCATCCCTGGAAGATTTTAAGACCAGGCTGGATGTGTCTGTGAGCAACCTGATCTAGTGTGGGGTGTCCCTGCCCGTGGCAGGGGGGTCGGAACTAGATGATCCTTGTGTCCCTTCCAACCCTGACTGATACTATGATACTATAAAACAGATTCTGAACACTCAGAAATAAAATTACAAACTGTGCACAACCTCACCTGCAGCCAAAAAAAAACACCAACCCCTCACCCATTTCCCATCTGACCTTCTGAGAGTACCTATCTTATTCATCAACCAGACAATTCAGGAATTGTAACTGCTGTCAGCAGCAGCTGACTCTCTCATCTTTCTGTACCTGTGAGCTATCCAGAAACCACTCTTGTATTTCTTTTGTTTTAGAAGAAAGCAATGCAACAACATGCTTCTGGCACTGAGAAGACAAGACAAGAAACCCTTTGTTTCTTAGTCATCAGGGATGTGATAAGATTAATTAACAGATGTCTGCAAAGTGTATCCCTTACAAGTGTTGATATGACACCAATATAGCTCCTTCCTCAGACTGTATGTGAACTACAACCCTACCAAATTCCCAGTTTTCCTTCCCAGCAAATTCTTTATGTGAGGAAATGGAAATTTCACACTCACAGCATTCATCTTGCTACACATTGTTGGGCTACTTGCAGCTGCAGGCTTAAAGCCTTAAAGCAGAGCTATCTTCTTGACAAGCATCCTTGACAAGTTCTGCATGGGACAGCAATGTGCACTTGTGGCCAAGAGAGCCCATGGGATCCTGGGGTGCAGCAAGAAAAGTGTGGCCAGCAGGGCTAAGGAGGTTCTGCTCCCCCTCTAATCTGCCCTGCTCAGACCACACTTGCAATGCTGTGGCCGGTTTTGGGCTCCCCAGTTCAAGAGAGACAGAGACCTGCTGGAAAGAGTCCATCAGAGAGCCACGAGGATCGTTAGGGGACTTGAGCATCTCCCCTGTGAAGAGGGACTGAGAGCCCCGGGGCTGTTTAGTCTAGAGAATAGAAGGCTGAGAGGGGATCTGATCAATGTCTATCAATATCTGAGGGGTGGGTGTCAAGTGGAGGGGGCCAAGCTCTTTTGGGTGGTGCATAGCAATAAGCCAAGGAGCAATGGAGACAAACTCTCAGCATGAGGAGGAATTTCTTTACAGTGAGGGTGACAGAGCCCTGGGGCAGGCTGCCCAGAGAGGTTGTGGAGTCTCCTTTTCTGGGCACATTCAAAACCCACTTGAGTGCATTCCTGTGCAGACTACCCTGGGTGATCCTGCTCTGGCAGGGGGTTTGGACTCAATCTCTGGAGGTCCCTTCCAACCTCTGATATACTGTGATCCTGTGTGATCCACCATGCATGCACACACACATACCATTAAGTGCAAAAAGCTGAGAAGAGGCAGGTGAAACACTTATGAGCTCTTAAAAAGGTCTTTGGCTGATAAGACCTTCTAGATACATCCAATTACCAAGACTGGGACACCAGGATATTTGTCATAGACATATCTGTGGTAGTGTGTCTGTCACAATATCTTTGTGGCAGACTATGGAAAGAGACAAGAAAGTGAATAGTGACCGATTCCAAAGACCTGCAATTAAGTTATTAACAAAGTTATGATGCAGAACTGTTAACACAATTTATAAGTGTAACTGAGCTGTGAAACTGCCATAGGAAGCTGTGAATGCCAAAAGCAGAACTGTGATTAGGCAAATTCAGTGAAGAAGAGACATAGCTCCAACCACCAGCACAAAAATCCCTAAACTCTGATTTGCTGAAGGATGAGAAAGGAAAGAGGAACTCTGACTTCATCCTTGCAGAAAGAGACTAAAATCAAGGAAGAACTTACTGCTGGTGACTGCGGGATATGGAATTATGCAATAGCATTTCCACATTCAGTGCTTAATTTTATAACATCTTTTTATGGCTGACTTATTGTCCAATCCTTTCCAAAATGGTGAGGAAACCTGCCTGAAATTGCAACCTAAGTCAGCACTGAAACACAGATCTCACAGAGCACATGGATTCTATTCCATGGCATTTGTTCCAAAACCCTTTAGTCAAGCTTGACTTTCACATCAGCATCAAGATGATTTCCAGCCTCTCTTCACCTCCCTCAATTTCTTACTTCTTCCTCTCTAAGCACAAACCAAACAGGGGGTTTTCTAAGTAGTCTGCAAGATAAGACAGGCAAAGAAATGAGGGCATAAAGTAGGGCTCTATTTCACAGGCTGGAAAAGTGCCTTTCTGAAACTATTACTAAGGTTATAAAACACAAGTGATTGTACATTTCATAAGTTGTGTTTGGAGAAACTCCTTTTTTTTCAGAGACAGGTAACACTAAAAAGCATTGGAGCATACAAAAGGAAGAACATGAACCCTGAGGCAGTTCTGTTCCATGCAGTTCTTACCATTGAGGTTGAAACCTTGGTTAGAGGCAGTTTGCACGTGACCATGTCTTGTGAGAGTGACTTGTTTGCTCACATCATCTTCAAGAACTAGTGTTATAGACTCAATGCAGGCGTGCTCAAAGTTCTAGAGCAGAAACAAATTTGACCATCAGAAACAAAGGCAAAGACATTAATACTACCATGGAAAGCAAAACCAAACAAACAGGAGAAGGGCTGGAGCACCTCTCCTCATAGGAGACAGACTGAGAGAGTTGAGGCTGTGCAGTCTGGAGAAGAGAAGGTTCCCAGGAGACCTTCTTGTGGCCTTCCAGGATCTGAAGAGGGCTACAAGAAAGCTGGGGAGGGACTTTTGGGGGTGTCAGGGAGTGATAGGAGTGGGGGGAATGGAGCAAAACTAGAAATGGGTAGATTCAGGTTGGATGTGAGGACGAAGTTGTTCCCCATGAGAGCGGTGAGACACTGGCACAGGTTGCCCATGAAGGTGGTGGAAGCCTCATGCCTGGAAGTTTTTCAGGCCAGGCTGGATGTGGCTGTGAGCAACCTGCTGTAGTGTGAGGTGTCCCTGCCCATGGCAGGAGGGTTGGAACTGGATGCTTGGTCCAACCCCCTTGCCAGAGCAGGAGTACCTAGAGCAGATCACACAGGAACACATCCAGGCAGGTCGTGAATATCTCCAGAGAGGGAGTAGGCCAAGTTTAGTGCATCACTCCCTGCTAATGAGTTGAATCATCCCAGCCCTCAGCAGCCTGGAATTCACAGCCTCAGAGTCTCTTCTGCTGAGAGCCGAGGTGATTAAGAACTTCATTAAATCCAGTCTCCTGGATAAGTACTTGTAGTAGGTTGAGAGAGGGCTTAGCTCTCCCTCCTCCACAGAGTAAGAAACCACAACTAGCCCAGTCGAAAGAGCAAGCTATATATTTACAAGCATATATGGAAAGCAGGTTATATGTAACACAATATATACAGGTATTTACAATATATACACAGAAATACACAGCAAAGAGAAATAACACAACAAAAATCCCTCCCCAAGGGAGGGATCCCCTCCTTGGAACCCCCCTCTCTCCCCCCCTACCTCCCTTTTTCCCCAAAAAGGGGTTAGAGAGAGAGAGAGGCAAGTTACTAAGGAAAAGAGTTGTTAGTAAGCTTCAAAAGCCCATGAAGGATTAGTTTTTGCTTATCTGAAGGCCAACTCCAGCAGTTTGCAGAAGAAGCAGGCAGGGAGAACAGGCTGATACCACACTCCCCCAACTCCCAAATGAAACTGAACTTAGGAAAAAGAAATTTCCAACCGCTTCACAATCTAAAGTTGAATTTTTGTTTATCCACCAATGAAATTCGTTTAGAATATCAGAATGTTTTGGTTCTAGTACCGAAAACATTAGCCAGTGTGTTCCAGCAGTGTTTGTTCTTAAAGGCACAGCCTCAAACGACCACAGTACTTTTTGTAAGCACTTCTATTTGTAAAGCTTACTGCTGTATATCTGCCAAAATCCTGTCCAATAACCATGTGTGGTGGTTAGTCTCTTCAATACTTTTACAAAAGGCACTGCCCCAACAAATTAAATATGCTATAATGTATCAAATAAAAACAGGCTGCCCAGGGGGGTTGTGGAGTCTCCCTCTCTAGAAATATTCAAGCCCTGCCTGGATGTGTTCCTGTGTGATCTGCTCCAGGTGAACCTGCTCCGGCAGGGGGGTTGGACTGGATGAGCTTTCAAGGTCCCTTCCAGCCCCCAATCATTCTGTGATCCTGTGTGAAAATCTAAGGCTGATAAAAACCCCCAAACAATCTTTCACTTAACTAGCAGTGGATTTAACCTGTCAATTGCTGCCAGCAGTGAAGCAGTTTCTATTTATGTTTTCAGTGAAGCACAACACAGTTGTTTACAACAGACTGCCTGGCATGCGAGTTGTGAGTGTTCCACAGAAATGTGACTTACCTGCCCACAAGGTGCTTTCTGTAAAGTGATTGTGAATTTGTTTTGTCCTGTGCCTTTCACCAAAATGTACTGGCAAATCCCCAGAGAGGTAAAATGACGTCCGTCAAACGTTGTGAAGTGAGAGCTACCTACGATGGAGCACTCAGCTTGAGGAAAAAAAGGATAAACAAGAATGGTCACTTGCATAAGAATGTGTCTTGATTCTGTAAATGATGGAAGAGGGATAAATAAGCAACTTCCTCCTTATTTCTAAGCACATAATCCAGGATAACTTTGCCTAGTTGTTGCGGCCTTGGGAAATAAAGTAAGTTGCATACCCTGTTTGCATCAGGTGCTCTCTCCTACTGCACACACTGATGTGCAGCATCCTTTAGTTCTGTCTAGATGAGATGCCTTTTGGTCATAAGCTCTCTAAAATACACAAGGCTTTTTGCTTTTTTACAACTCTAAAGTTTCCTAGGATCTTCCTCATCATCTTTTGGCATCACAGTGTGAAAGAGGACAAGCTTCTTTCTCCTTCCTTCTAGGTACTACGGCACTGCTTGTTCCAGCAGGTGTGAAGAACCTGCAGGTGTCTGTCCTCAGGGCACATTTATGTTCATTTTTGAGTTCAGAGCAGGAGTGCACTGTTGAAGTATGTCCCTAGTGCATCTCAACTTACTTCACGTTCATTCACACCACAGGAAAGTGTTGAAGCACATGAACTAGGCTCACTCTGGCTGCAGCTGCTGCAGGAGGTGCTCCATGGGCACACATCTAACCTGCTCCCTCTACTAACAGGCATTTGGTCCCTAGGACAAGACTAGAGTGGTCCTAATTAACTGTGCATGTGCAGCACACACAAGACATATATAGTGGTGCAAAGTATCAGCTGGTTTGCACCACAGCTCTGCTTCATCAAGCCTTGCTTAGAAACTTTAGTCTTGTTTATACCATATTAAGAGAGGGCTCCCTGGTATGCAAAAAAGTCTTTTTTCTGCAAGTTTTGTAGTGTAATCAGAATTGTCAAGGGAGTTTCACTACCCAGCTACTGCCTGTTCTTCTGAGTAACTCATTACAGACTATGTTTAAAGGTAAGGATCATTATCCAAACGTGAACTGCTGCCACTAGGGAGAATAGAATAGAATAGAATAGAATAGAATAGAATAGAATAGAATAGAATAGAATAGAATAGAATAGAATAGAATAGAATAGAATAGAATAGAATAGAATAGAATAGACCAGGTTGGAAAAGACCTCACAGATCATCAAGTCCAACCTATCACCCAACACCATCTAATCAACTCAACCATGGCACTAAGTGCCTCATCCAGGCTCTTCTTAAACACCTCCAGTGATGGTGACTCCACCACCTCCCTGGGCAGCACATTCCAATGGCCAATCTCTCTGTCTGGGAAGAATTTCTTCCTAACATCCAGCCTAAACTTCCCCTAGCACAGCTTGAGACTGTGTCCTCTTGTTCTGGTGCTGGTTGCATGGGAGAAGAGACCAACCCCCACCTGGCTACAACCTCCCTTCAGGCAGTTGTAGAGAGCAATAAGGTCTCCCCTGAGCTTCCTCTTCTCCAGGCTAAGCAATCCCAGCTCCCCCAGCCTCTCCTCACAGGGCTGTGCTCCAAACCCCTCCCCAGGTTTGTTGCCCTTCTCTGGACACCTTCCAGCATCTCAACATCTTTCCTAACCTGAGGGGCCCAGAACTGGACACGGGACTCAAGGTGTGGCCTAACCAGTGCTGAGTACAGGGCAGAATGAAAATACAGCACCTGAGCACCAGGGGGGTGTTTTTCCTTACAACTGCACCTAGAACTGAGGAGATCCTTATACCTGGCCTAGGTACTGTGCAGGCAGTAGAAATAAGAACACAGGGCATGAAAAGAACATATAAACCAAGAAGTGGATGTAACACACTGAGTTGGGGGAGCAAAAGGGGAAAAGTAAGATGAGCGTGGTCAGGCAGTTAACAGCTTCACTGTTAGCAACTGGCCCACTGCTGCTCTCAATATCCATCTGTTTAGTCTTCCCAAGCCCTTGGATCCTATTTGTTCTCTTGTCTTCTGAAAAGTTTAGCCCTTATGCCCACTGAGGAAATGGAAGAATACTGAAATACAGATACCTGGGCAATCGTGATCAGTGCAATTCCAAATGCCACCACTACAAATACTGGGAGGGGAAAAAAAGAGAAAGAAAAAATTAAACCAACTAAAATCCTACAGAAATTCATTGTTCTGATCTTTAGCAAAAAGAGCCACTTTAGGCTAATTAATATGTCTTGAATTCACCCTTTCCATAGAATAGCCTTCATATTTTCATGATACACAGGGCCCAGGCTGTAATACATAGATAGCAGCTATCCTTTAAAACCTCAGTGTGACTCTCATGTCAAACTATGAGCAGCAGCCACAGAGAAACACATACAAGAGGCTTACACATACCAGTTGCTACATTCTTGTTCAATTTTTGAGCCTACAGGGAAGGCAGTTCCATGATAAATGCAGGGGCAGTTTGACACAGAGATACAAGTTCCATTTTCCATAATGAGACCTATTGGGAAGGAAGTTAATAAATGAGACTTAAAACAACAAAACAGGCAACAGATTAACAAATTCTGGATCACTGCTATTCCCATATCTGACATGAGAAAGTGATCTCATCTGTCTTAATTCAGGACCAGCAAAAAAAGAGTCATCCAGTGAGTGGAGACAGCTCAGTGATGAACAGTGAAGCTCTGAACAGTTGCTCTATGCAAAATGTCTGCCTTAAGCATTGTAAAACTCTACAACTCTACAAAAATTAAAAGATCCTGAGATCACATCATCTTTATTCTGCCTAGAAATGAACTTTTCATAGTCCAGTCCCTAATTATATTGGGTACAGCTCTCAGGAAGTTTATTTTCTTGTACAGAGTGTAAAACACACTCTGTTTAAGCAAAACTTCAAGAGATTTTGGTATCATTCAAATCAAGGGGATTAAATCCATGCACTGTCTTACTGTAGCAAGCAGTAGTGGTGGCTCCAGCTTTTAACTGGTATTTCATTCTAAGCCACCTTTATATTCCTGAGAATTTTTTAGAACTCAGTAAAAGGAAGAATCACAATGAGAATAACAATAGCTAGAGCAGCTAGACATTTTCAGACTTCAAGTTCAGTCTGATTAGAATAGAATAGAATAGAATAGAATAGAATAGAATAGAATAGAATAGAATAGAATAGAATAGAATAGACCAGGTTGGAAAAGACCTTTGAGATCATTGAGTCCAACCTATCATCCAACACTATCTATTCAACTAAACCATGGCACCAAGCTCACCATCCAGTCTCTAAATGTAGGATATTAGCTTTCCAAGTATTTTCCTCATAAAATCAACAGGGCTTACCATCTGGACAGTAACAGCCATCTAAGCAGTGCAGGTTGCTGCCAAGACAGTCTTTTTCAAATGTACAAGTTGGTGGACAGCAGCTGATGCAGTCTCGGTGTACAAAGCTGTCCTCACACTTCTCAGCTGGAATAAAAAATACATAGCTGGGGAAGAACTTGTTAGGGTCTCAGGTAATGATAGGAGTGGGGGGATGGAGCAAAACTAGAAGTGGGTAGATTCTGATTGGATGTTATGAAGAAGTTCTTCCCCATGAGGGTGGTGAGAGATTGGCACAGGTTGCCCAGGGAGGTGGTGGAAGCTTCATCCCTGGAGGTTTTGGAGGCCAGGCTGGATGTGGCTGTGAGCAACCTGCTGCAGTGTGAGGTGTCCCTGCCCATGGCAGAGGGATTGGAACTGGATGATCCTTGAGGTCCCTTCCAACCCTGAGAATTCTGTGATTCTATGGCACATTGAACACTAGTGCAGAGTTTCTGGTGTAGGTAATTACTCCAGTCAGGTATGATGGATTCTTTGGAGAGGCTTTAACTGATGAATTGCCGTAAATCCCCAACAAGAGCTGAAGTGTTTCTTTACCAAATTCTTTCACTGGCCCTACAAAAGAAGTTATAGTTTCTATGTGCTCATACCTCATGTAGTTAGATCATAGATTCAGTATCATGTTTGAATCCTGCAGTGACAAGCTGTCAAGATGGAATTATTTGAAATGAATCACAGAATCACAGAATGTTAGGGGCCAGAAAGGACCTTGAAAGCTCATCCAGTCCAACCCCTCTGCCAGAGCAGAAGCACCTACACCAGATCACAGAGGAACACATCCAGGCAGGGCTTGAATATCTCCAGTGGGGGAGACTCCACAACCCCCCTGGGCAGCCTGTTCCAGGGCTCTGTCACCCTCACAGGGAAAACTTTTTCCCTCCTGTTTCCATGGAACTTCCTCTGCCTCAGCTTCCACCACTGCCCCTTGTGCTGGCATTGGGCATCACCCAGCAGAGCCTGCCTCCAGCCTCTGGGCACTCACCCTGCACATCTTTATCAACATGAAGGAGGTCACCTCTCAGACTCCTCCTCTGCAAGCTACAGAGCCCTCAGCTCCCTCAGGCTCTCCTCATAAGGAAGATCTTCCACTCCCTTCATCATTTTTGTGTCTCTGTGCTGGACTCTTTCAAGCAGTTCCCTGAGGTCCTTCCTGAACTGAGGGGCCCAGAACTGGACACAATACTCCAGATGTGGTCTCAGCAGGGCAGAGCAGAGCGGGAGGAGAACCTCTCTTAACCTTCTGATCACAGCCCTTCTAATCCACCCCAGGATACCATTGGCCTTCTTGGCCACAAGAGCACATTGCTGGCTCATGGTCAACCTCCCATCCACTAGGACCCCTAGGTCCTTTTCCCCTTTGTTGCTCTCCAGCAGCTCAGTCCCCAACCTCTACTGCTCCATGGGGTTGTTCTTCCCCAGGACACAGAGGGTATCTCAAGGGTCACACAGATCTGCTTTGTTAGAGTCTTACTGCAGGCAGGAAAGTCATCCCTCCAGTCCCGCACCGGGGAGCCAGCGTGAGAGCAGGCTCTAGCGTATTCTGTCACTGCCCTGCAGTATGTTTCATCATCATCCACTCTGAAATGATAAAACAAGACAGTGGTCATCTGCAGATCCCTTGCCATGGGAGACCACACCGCATACTTCACACGCAGCTGACACCACTTAGTCATAGCAGCACAGAGGGAGAATATTATGGAAAGGAATAAGCTGTACTGAACACACTGCTGTGTGCTTATCATTTGACCTCACAAAGTGTTCTTTACTTTTAGTATTGCCATAGTGATCAACCCCACAAATTTATTACCAACAAAAGAGAAGTGCTGCTGATGGTGAAAGAGAAGCATGTCCTTGTCTTGAAGACAATGGAGAACTCGACAGTCTCAAGATCCAGGTGCCTCTTATGTAACATGGAAATTCTGACCCGTGCTGATAAAACACATTCTGGTCCAAGTAACTGGTTCAGGTTCCCAGCTGCCTGTGAGTCCTTGAATTTAGGCAAGAACAATCCTGCTGCTGGATTCCTGACCTTGTGCTGAAGCACTTGGTGCCAGAGGCATTATCCCATTGACTACTGTAGACAGGCTCAGGAATTTATAGTGCAGTCTTGGCCAAAGACTTCATCTCTGCCTTAGTCTGTACAGAAGAAGCTGTAGAGTGTACTTGTGCCAGGCTGAAGTAAAGAGATGTTCATCAGCATTTAGGTGAGCTCAGATTTTATTGAGCTTTAGGTCACATAAGGCAAGATATCACCAACCCTTTGTTACTATCAAAGTCCAACAATTCCCATCCCTCACTGTGGAGGAGTGGATGCCAAAATGACCTAGTCATAAAATGGCCTTTCTATTACAAGCATGACTGGGACAACTGAGTTTGTCTTTCAGCATGCTTCCAAAATTAGTGCTCTTGAGAATATAGGCTATTGTGTTTGTGTTCTGCTTTCAACACATCTCCTATCAAATCCACCACCACCACCCTCTTTCTTACAATGATCAGTGTCTTTCCAGCTATCCTTATCTAATCCAATTAAATAGGTCTTAAGAGAAAGAATGCTTGCCATATACTATGGCCCCACTAAAGTCTCAATAAACTGATGCTAAGCCCCAAGGAGAGAGATCTCTTTTATAAGCAAAATAAGCCTAAATTAATGAGGTTTTGTGACACAGAAACTTTCTTCAAGGTTTTCAGCATCCACACAATTCACTTTAAGACACATATGCACGCTGACAAAAATCAAATCCACCTTGATGCCATGACACTGACACGACATCACACTTGAAATTCTGCTTTTCCTTGTTTTCACTTTGCTAACAAAAAGCCACAATAAACTCCTGAATTATCAGGAGACCATAGAGGGGGCAACCCCTCTCTCCTCTGAGTGAAATCGATGAGCTGCAAACCTCAGGAAGCACACTCAGGATGTTTGCCTTCAAACACAAATTCTTCTCTCGACCTTACGGCAAAGCAGGAAACTAAAAGTTCCTCCCAAATGGAATGGATTATGCTGAGTTGATTCTTACTTTTAGTCTTGTGAACCTTTCTGGATGTTTTTGATTAAATGGATGGCTTTCTGAGAGGGCCATAATAGTGCCTGGTAGAAGCCCTGTTGTTTATGGCAGTTACCTCCTCATTTTAAAAGCCTGCTATAAAGGAAGTGGCATGCTGCTCAGTTATTTGTTCACTGGCTCTGGGCACCAGTTTAAATTGAATGATAAGAGCTAAACAGGAGCCTGGAGAGCTGAAGTTAAAATACCAGGTGACACATAATGCCGGTAACTGAGAGGTGTAACTACCACCAAAGCCAAGGAGAGCCAAATTTCTTTTGACAGCTCTGAATTTACATAAATAAAATATTCTCTCCCTCTCTCTTTCTTTCTCTCCCTCACTCTCTCTTTCTCTCCTCACTCTCTTTATTTCTCTCCCTCTCATTCTCTCTCTACCCTTCTCTCTCTACCCTTCTCTCTTTCTTTCTCTCCTTCTCTCTCTTTCTCTCCCTTTCTCTCTTTCTTTCTCTCCCTCCCTCGCTCTCTCTTTCTCTCCTTCTCACTCTCTTTCTCTCCCTCTCTCCCTCTCTCTTTCTCTCCCTCCCTCACTCTCTCTTTCTCTCCTCACTCTCTTTCTTTCTCTCCCTCTCATTCTCTCTCTACCCTTCTCTCTCTACCCTTCTCTCTCTTTCTTTCTCTCCTTCTCTCTCTTTCTCTCCCTCTCTCTCTTTCTTTCTCTCCCTCCCTCGCTCTCTCTTTCTCTCCTTCTCACTCTCTTTCTCTCCCTCCCTCACTCTTTCTCTCCTCACTCCTTCTTTCTCTCCCTCTCTTTCATTCTCTCTCTACCCTTCTCTCTCTTTCTTTCTCTCCTTCTCTCTTTCTTTCTCTCCCTCTCTCTCTTTCTCTCCCTCCCTCACTCTCTCTTTCTCTCCTTCTCACTCTCTTTCTCTCCTTCTCTTTCTTTCTCTCCCTCACTCTCTTTCTTTCTCTACCTCTCTCTTTATCTCTCTTCTTCTCTCTTTTTCTTTCTCTCCTTCTCACTCTCTTTCTCTCCCTCCCTCACTCTCTCTTTCTCTCCTCACTTTCTTTCTCTCCCTCTCTTTCATTCTCTCTCTACCCTTCGCTTTCTTTCTTTCTCTCCTTCTCTCTTTCTTTCTCTCCCTCTCTCTCTTTCTCTCCCTCCCTCACTCTCTCTTTCTCTCCTTCTCACTCTCTTTCTCTCCCTCTCTTTCTTTCTCTCCCTCACTCTCTTTCTTTCTCTACCTCTCTCTTTATCTCTCTTCTTTTCTTTTTCTTTCTCTCCTTCTCTCTCTTTCTTTCTCTCCTTCTCTCTCTCTTTCTTTCTTTCTCTCCTTCTCTCTCTCTCTTTCTTTCTTTCTCCCCTTCTCTCTCTTTCTTTCTTTTCTTTTTTTTTTTATTCTACTAATTTGAACCACAGTGGTTGCTCATTGAAACAGTCCAACTGTGTCAGACCAATGGTCCAGCTCCTCCAGTATCATTGATATTTCCCTCTAGTATCATCTCCATGCATTTTTGTTTGGGGACCTCCAGATATAGGTTTCAGGGCTTTCGTGATTAGCAGCTCCTATTTTGTTATTAGTGATTCTCCATGGATTTGTCTACCATTTCCTTGACTCCATTTAAAACTTTAGCAACCACACTATCCCTTGGCAGGCTGGTTTGGTTTTTTGTTTCCACACGGGAAGGGAAGGGAAGGGAAGGGAAGGGAAGGGAAGGGAAGGGAAGGGAAGGGAAGGGAAGGGAAGGGAAGGGAAGGGAAGGGAAGGGAAGGGAAGGGAAGGGAAGGGAAGGGAAGGGAAGGGAAGGGAAGGGAAGGGAAGGGAAGGGAAGGGAAGGGAAGGGAAGGGAAGGGAAGGGAAGGGAAGGGAAGGGAAGGGAAGGGAAGGGAAGGGAAGGGAAGGGAAGGGAAGGGAAGGGAAGGGAAGGGAAGGGAAGGGAAGGGAAGGGAAGGGAAGGGATCAGAACAAAACAAACCAGGCTGGAAAAGACCTGAACGCATCTCTCCCAGTTTGAACTTGGTTTCTCCTAATTTGCCTCAGTGCTGCTCAGTTCTGGTCTCAAAGGAAAATGTAAGCATTCATTTGATCCATTAAAATAAATAGTCAGGAACACCAGTCTTACCTGCAAAGATCATTCATACAGCTAGAAATATAAGAATATGGATCTATGCTTTCATGGCAGCTGAGGAAAGGAAACTGTAGAAATATTTGGCACTTGAAGAAAATGTCCTGAGTATTAAGAAGAATCAGTAAATGAGAGTTAGCAAATACTTAGTGAACAAATATCATTCTTCTTAGCTTTGTTTCCCTAATCCAGAGCCCTCAGTCTTGATTTATGATTGTGTCTCCTTCATTCTTCTTCCTAAAATTTGCCTTCTCTGCCTAGGCTGGCCTGGTTGAATGCTGCTCTTAAGTCAGCTGTGATCAAAGATTGTGAAATGACTCTCTACAACTACCTGAAAGAAGGTTTCAGAAGGTTTTAGAAGGTAGGGGTTGATCTCTTCTCACAAGTCACAGCTGACAGGACAAGAAGAAATGGCAGTAAATTATGCCAGGGGAGGTTTGGGTTGGACATTAGTTAAAACTTCTGCACCCAAAGGGTTATCAAAGTCTGGAACAGGCCCCCCAGGCTTGAATCACCATGCCTGGATGTATTTAAAAGCCATCTACATATGGTGCTCAAGGGTGTGGTGTAGTAGTGGCCCTGGTAGAGTTAAATAATGGTTGGAGTTGATGATCATAGGGGTCTTTTCCAACCATGGTGATTCTATGACAAAACCCCATTTTGTGTCAGTGTAGCAGCAGAGCAGATTAACTCTGCAGGATTCACAACTTAAAAAAAAATGTAGGTGCAAGAAGTCAGAACTGGAAACTGAACCCAAATTTAACACAGCAATGAAGAGCTCTGCCAAGAGATCAGTGTCACTTGGCACATCCTATCTGAGCTTTTGTACTTTTAATCTGAAAATCTTCAGACATACCTAGAAACAGCCCAAATTTTCTCTTTCTTAAGGCCTTTATGCATTCAAGGCTTTCTTCAACATGCTGTATATTGCTAGATGCTTGTACCATCACTGGGCAGTGCAGAAGAAGAATATATATATCTATGTCTATCTCTCTGTCATCTAGATCATCTCTCTATATCCTCTCTCTCTCATCTCTTTCTCTATCATCTCTCTCTTTCCATCATCTCTCACTCTCTATCCACTCTCCCTTTCTATCATCTTTCTCTCTCTATTGTCCCTATATGGCTGCACCCAAAGGGTGGTTGTCAATGGGTACATGTCCAAGTGAGTGGAGGCCAGTGACAAGTGGAGTCCCTCAGGGATAAGCACTGAGACCAGTCTTGTTTAACATCTGTGTTGGGGACATGGACAGTGGCACTGAGTGCACCCTCAGGAAGTTTGCTGATGACACCAAGCTGTGTGGTGCAGCTGACAGATGGAGGGAAGGGATGCCATCCAGAGGGACCTGGACAGGCTGCATAGGTGAGCCCATGACAGCCTCATGAGGTTCAACAACACCAAATGCAAGGAGCTGCAGCTGAACTAGGGCAATCCCAGCCACCAATATGGGCTGGGCAGGGCCTGGCTTGAGAACAGCCCTGAAGAAAAGGACCTGGGGGTGCTGGTGGATGAGAAGCTCAACATGAGTCAGCAGTGTGGACTTACAGCCCAGAAAGCCAACCAGTGCCTGGTCTGCATCAAGTGTGGCCAGCAGGAAAAGGGAGGTGATTCTCCCCCTCTCTGCTCCACTCTGGTGAGACCCCATCTAGAGTATGGCATCCAGTTCTCAAGACCCTGTTACAAGAAGGACCTGGAGTGCTGGAACATGTCCTTAGAAGGGCCACAAAGATGATTAGAGGGCTGGAGCTGCTCTGTTATGAAGACAGAGAGAGTTGGGGCTGTTCAGTCTGGAGAAGAGAAGGCTCTGAGGAGACCTTCTTGTAGCCTTCCAGTATCTGAAGGGGGCTCCAAGAAAGTTGGGGAGGGACTTTTTAGGGTGTCAGGGAGGGATAGGACTGGGGGGGATTGTGCAAAACTAGAAATGGGTAGATTGAGATTGGATGTTAGGAAGAAGTTCTTCCCCATGAGGGTGGTGAGAGACTGGCACAGGTTGCCCAGGGAGGTGGTAGAAGTCTCATGCCTGGAGGCTTTTCAGGCCAGGCTGGATGTGGCTGTGAGCAACCTGCTGTAGTGTGAGGTGTCCCTGGCCATGGCAGGGGGGTTGGAACTGGATGACCCCTGAGGTGCCTTCCAACCCTGAGAATTCTATCATTCTATGATCCTGTGATTCTAATAATCTCTCTCTATATATGATATATCTCTCTATCACCTCTCTCTCATCTCTCTATCATCTTTCTCTCTAAGTAGATATAGAATATGATTAATTACCTCAGTGGATTCTGCTTCATCTGAGCAAGGACTGGAAAAATCTGAGGCAGTAGGTACACAAGCTACATCATCTGAGGTTTGCACAACCCAGCTATTTGCAAATTCAGCAATATCTTCTGTATCTTCACCGACTGCAGGAAAACAGTAGAAGGGCATTCAGGGGGAGGGGGAAAAACACAAACAAACTGTCAACACAAACACAAAATGCAGCTTGAACATTTATGGCAGTTTTTTAAGGCATTCAATACATCTAAGTCATAAATATCTTCAGCATATAGGTAGGGTAGAAACATTATCACAGTATCACCAAGGTTGGAAGAGACCTCAAAGATCATCAAGTCCAACCTGTCACCACAGAACTCATGACTAGACCATGGCACCAAGTGCCACATCCAATCTCCTCTTGAACACCTCCACCTCCCTGGGCAGCACATTCCAATGGCGAACGACTCTCTCAGTGAAGAACTTTCTCCTCACCTCCAGCCTAAACTTCCCCTGGTGCAGCTTGAGACTGTGTCCTCTTGTTCTGGTGCTGGTTGCCTGAGAGAAGAGACCAACCCCTTCCTGGCTACAACCTCCCTTCAGGTAGTTGTAGAGAGCGATGAGGTCTTCCCTGAGCCTCCTCTTCTCCAGGCTAAACAACCCCAGCTCCCTCAGCCTCTCCTCACAGGGCTGTGCTCAAGGCCTCTCCCCAGCCTCATTGCCCTTCTCTGGACATATTCAAGTGTCTCAATGTCCTTCTTAAACTGAGGGGCCCAGAACTGGACACAGGACTCAAGGTGTGGCCTAACCAGTGCAGAGTACAGGGGCACAATGACTTCCCTGCTCCTGCCGGCCACACTATTCCTAATGCAGGCCAGGATGCCATTGGCCTTCTTGGCCACCTGGGCACACTGCTGGCTCATGTTTAGGTGGCTGTCAATCAGCACTCCCAGGTCCCTCTCTGTTTGGCAGATCTGCAGCCACTCTGACCCCAGCCTGTAGCTCTGCATGGGGTTGTTGTGACCAAAGTGCAGCACCCAGCACTTGGATTTGTTGAATGCCATCCCGTTGGACTCTGCCCATCTGTCCAGCTGGTCGAGGTCCCTCTGAAGAGCCCTTCTGTCCTCTAACTGACCAACATCTGCTCCCAACTTGGTGTCATCTGCAAATTTACTGATGACTGACTCAATCCCCTCATTCAGATCATCAGTGAAGATATTAAAGAACATGGGGCCCAGCACTGATCCGTGGGGCACACCACTGGTGACTGACCGCCAGCTGGATGTGGCACCATTCACCACCACTCTCTGGGCTTGGCCCTGCAGCCAGTTCCTAACCCAACACATAGTGTTGCTGTCCAAGCCACGAGCTGACAGCTTTCTGCCATTCTTTTTAATTTAAAGTAATATTTTAAGCTACATTTACCTGAAAGGATTGTTTATTATTTTTTTTACATATACAACAAGCTGTTGGTTGGGATTGGTTTAAGTGCAGTCACTGACAACTCTACCACAAATACACAAATAAGGACAAGTGTCATGTCTTGACTACTTAAGAACAAACACATTCCTTTGAAAAAATGCAAGGCTTTCAGCAAGTTTTCTCAACAGTCAGTTCCTGCTATTCTCTCCCTCCTTTTCCCTCACTGCAGGAACCCCCTGCAACAAACGCACCACTACAGACCCAGCTCTCCTCATACCAGGAGCTTGGATGAATTGATGAACAGGACACATGACTGCAAGTCATGGCAGCAGGCTAAGAAAGGCACACATACAAGAAGGTTGGCAGTAAAGAAACACATCAAAAATTTGCATATTTTTTGCCACAAGAACTAAATATTGAGCAACAAGAACTAAATATGAGCCAGCAGTGTGCCCAGGTGGCCAAGAAAGCCAAAGGCGTCCTGGCTGGGATCAGCAATGCTGTGTCCAGCAGGAGCAGGGAGGGGATTGTCCCCTGGGACTCAGCTCTGGGGAGGCCACACCTGGAGTATTGTGTCCAGTTTTGGGCACCTCAATCCAAGAGAGATGTGGAGGTGCTGGAGCCAGGGCAGAGGAGGGCAAGGAAGCTGTGAAGGGCCTGGAGAATGAATCTGATGAAAAGCAACTGAAGGAGCTGAGGATGGTTAGTGTAAATCAGAGGAGGATGAGAGGAGACCTCATTTCTGTCTACAACCACCTGAAAGGACAATGCAGAAAGGTTGCTGCTGGTCTCTTCTCACAGGCAATTAATGTTAGAACAAGAGGGAGCAGCCTTAAACTGTGACTGGGCGGGTTTAGACTGGACATTAGGAAACATTTTTTGAGGGCAAGAGTGGTCAGGGTTTGGAATGTGCTGCCCAGGGAGGTGCTGGAGTCCCCAAGCCTGGCTGTGTTTCAAGGTGGTTTGGATGTAGTGCTTGGGGCTATGGTTCAGCAGTGACCCTTGTAGAGTAGGGCTCTGGGTTGGACTTGGTGATCCTGAGGGTCTTTTCCAACCTGGAAGTTTCTGTGATTCTGTGATTACATTTCTTTTGTATTCTTAAGGATGTACAGAAGGGTATATTGCCTCCACCTTGAAGAACCTTATCTATGCTATGGTTATCTATACCTAGGCATAGTTAGGAGATAGTGCATTGAAATGCTGCTGCTTCTTTCCTCTCACAGAGCTGCACTATGCATAACTTCATCTAACTTCTCTTAGCACAAGAGCACAGAGTTTGACACTGCAAAGTGGAAAGCCCCAAAGCACACCAATCAAATATTTGTGCTTGGATCTACACAAATAAACAAAGATGAGATGCTAACCACCAGTCTACTTCACTTAAGAGTCAGGAAGACTCAAAACATTTGTCCCACTCTGGCAAATTAGTTCTTTAGGCAGAAAACCCTTCACAAAGAGAAAAAGCTGGGCTTTGGCATAGCAGTAAACCCATTGCTTTACCTCTGCTTCTGCACAAGCAGTAAAAAATAGTTTATTTCCACTTTTACAGGGCTTGAATTTCTAAGTCCTCAAAAAATGACACAAAATCAAATCACTGTCCTTGAAACAGTTCTATATGCAGGCACAGCTTTGTAAATTAAAGCAATACAAAGATGCCTTTAAAGATGAAGATGAGGGAATAGGAAAGGAATTTGCTCTTAAACTGTGTTTTGATATGGAAGCACTACATGCCTCTCAGCATCTTATTTATTAGAGGTATTGCAAATAGAGAGCATTCAGACTGTGGGAGACTCAGGAGAGATGTAAGAGTGTCCCTTACACTACTGGGGAAGTAGGTTAGCTGATGGAGATAAATCATCATCTGAATCATAGAACGGTTTGCGTTGGAAGGGACCTTGAAGATCATTTAGTTGCAAGCCCCCTGCCATGGGCATGGACCTCCCTGACTAGATCAGGTTGGTCAGAGCCTCATTCAGCCTAGTCTTAAACACTTTGATGTCCACAGATTCTCTGGGCATCCCATTCCAGTGTCTCACTACCTTCATAGTAAAGAACTTCTTCCTAATATCTAATCTAAATGCACCTCACTCTAGATAAAACCACTGCCCTTTCTCCTGTCACCACAAGCCCTTATAAAAAGTCTTTCTCCATCTTTCTTTTAGGCCCCCTTTAGGTACTGGCAGGCTGTTCTTAGGTCTCCCTGGAGCCTCCTCTTCTCCAGGCTGAACACACTCAGCTCCCTCAGCCTGTCCTCGCAGCAGAGTTGCTCCAACCCTCTGATCATTTTCATGGCCCTCCTCTGGCCCTTCTCCATCAGCTCCATGTCCTTCCTATATTGAGGGCTCCAGAGCTGCACATGGTACTCCAGGTGAGGTCTCAGCAGAGCAGAGCAAAGTGGCAGAATCACCTCTCTGGATCTGCTGCCCATGCATCCTTTGATGCAGCCCACAATCCTGTGGTCCAAACTCCACTTTCCTCCATTATTACAGCTCACCAGTTTTGCCCAGTTATTTAACATACCACTACTCTGGTGCACAAAAGTTGATATATGAAACAGAAAATTTAGTGCTCCCAGAGGAGAGGAGTTATGAGCAATTTATGCTGGGCAGATCTTTAAAGACTGCAAAGATAGGCACACTGTGTCTTCCTTCACATAGAAAGTCAAAAAGCTTCATTGTCAGCCATAGAAAGGGGAAAAAAAATAGAAGGGAAAAAAGAGTTACAGTGAGATAACCTTAGTTACTGAAGAGTATGTAGGGCCATGGATGTGATCCACTGAGCAATTCATAATAAGAATCAAGCAGTCCTATCTTGGTATTGCCCAGGGAGGTGGTGGAAGCCTCATCCCTGGAGGTTTGGAAGGCCAGGCTGGATGTGGCTGTGAGCAACCTGCTGTAGTGTGAGGTGTCCCTGCCCATGGGTGAGGGGGTTGGAACTGGCTGATCCTTGAGGTCCCTCTCAACCCTAACAATTCTATGATTTCACAGAATCCTTCAGATTGGAAAAGACCCTCAGGATCACCAAGTCCAAAACAGAACCCTACTCTACAAGGGTCACTCCCAAACCATAGCCCCAAGCATCAAACCATCTATAAATACACGCACTGTTAGTGACTCAACCACCTCCTTGGGCAGCCTGTTGCAATGTCTGAGCACCTTTGCTGTGAAAAATGTTTTCCTAATGTCCAGTCTAAGCCTACCCAGTTGCAGTTATCAAAGACAGAAAAATATTCCTCATGTTCTCAAGTTTGTCTTTTTTTTCTTCCTTTTTTTTTTTTATTAGTTGCAGATATGAAAAAAATTCCCTATAGAGTATTCACACACAGCCTGGACAACTACTCATAGACTCATAGAATCAATAAGGTTGGAAAAGGCCTCAGAGATCATCAAGTCCAACCTGTCACCCAGCACCTCATGACAAATAAACTGTGGCTCCAAGTGCCACATCCAAGCCTTTTTTGAACACCTCCAATGATGGTGACTCCACCACCTCCCTGGGCAGCACATTCCAATGGCCAATTACTCTTTCTAGGAAGAACTTTCTCCTCACCTCCAGCCTAAACTTCCCCTGGTGCAGCTTGAGACTGTGTCCTCTTGTTCTGGTGTTGGGTGCCTGGGAGAAGAGACCAACCTCTGCCTATCCACAACCTCCCCTCAGGTAGTTGTAGACAGCAATGAGGTCTCCCCTGAGCCTCTTCTTCCCCAGTCTAAGCAACCCCAGCTCCCTCAGCCTCCCCTCACAGGGCTGTGCTCCAGATCCCTCCCCAGCTTTGTTGCCTCATTGGACACATTCAAGTGTCTCAATGTCCTTCTTAAATTGAGGAGCCCAGAACTGGACACAGTCCTCAAGGCGTGGCCTAACCAGTGGTGAGCACAGAATGACTTCCCTACTCCTGCTGGCCACACTACTCCTGATGCAGGCCAGGACGCCATTGGCCTTCTCATCCTGCAGGGTAGTCATAGACCCATGAGACACCCTATCAAGAAAGAGATAAGAGGAACTCCCTGGCAACTGCATTGAAACCTACATATTTCACCAAGCATCTTTACAAAGCTCTCATAAAAGAATGACCTGAGATGGTGCTTTTTTCTAAACATTAATATTTTGGGTCTTCTCTCCTTCTCCCACCATCTTTAAACATCAGGAAAACCACAAGCATTTGTTTGTTTATTGATTATTTGACTGCACTTTCATTAGCTAAGATAAACATATCCCAAGTGCTTTGCTGAGCAAGAAAAGCCTTAAACATAAATGTAAATAATTTCTTGAACTGGGACCTTTTCCCTTAGCATCTTTAATGACAGCAAATAGCTGAAACAAGACTCAGCTCTTTTTACAGTATTCCATTTAGAGTGAACATGAAAGTTGTTCAGCCAAGTTATTTCTAAGCTATGTACTTACTATTTTGCAGCATCAGGTCATCGTAGATATTGCCATTAAAATTTCCACAGAGGCCACAAGTTTTTCCCTTATGATCTTCTGTCAGCTTAATATAAATACCAGAGCTTCCATCCCAAGCAAGAGAAAACCCAAAGGTAGTCTTCACCAGAATATAGTCAGCCAGTCTCTCAAGGAAAGCATTTCCAACTGTCTGAGGCAACATTAATCTGGAAGGAATAAACAGCCTGCTTGAAAGATCTCAGGTGACATGAGGTTGGTGATAGAAAAACACTACATACAACATGACCTTCTAACTCACTAAGTCCTTTTTACCAGGTGTTGTGTCAGGTTACACCCAGCCCCACAGAGGGGTGGGCTGAAAAGAACCTAGCCCCTAGGTGGACAAGAAACCTGACCTGGAAAACAGCTCCATGGAGAATGACCTTGGAGTGCTGGTGGACAGCAAGTTCTGCATGGGACAGCAATGTGTCCTTGTGGCCAAGAGAGCTGATGGGGTCCTGGAGTGCAGCAAGAAAAGTGTGGCCAGCAGGGCTGGGGAGGTTCTGCTCCCCTTCTGCTCTGCCCTGCTCAGACCACAGCTACAATTCTGTGTCCAGTTTGGAGCTCCCCAGATCAAGAGAGACAGAGACCTGCTTCAGAGAATTCATGGGAGAGCCACAAGGATGATTAGGGACGTGAGCATCTCCCCTGTGAAGAGAGACTGAAAGCCCTGGGGCTGTTTAGTCTGGAGAAGACTGAGAGGGGAATCCCATCAATGTGTATAAATATCTGAGGGGTGGGTGTCAAGTGGTGGGGACCAAGCTCTTTTGGATGGTGCACAGTAACAAGGCAAGGAACAGCAGGTACAAGCTTGAACACAGAAGGTTTCAGCTCAACATGAGGAGAAACTTCTTTCCAGTGAGGGTGACAGAGCCCTGGAGCAGGCTGCCCAGAGAGGTTGTGGAGTCTCCTGCTCTGGACACATTCCAAACCCACCTGGATGCATTCCTGTGCAGACTACCCTGGGTGATGCTGCTTTGGCAGGGGGGGGTGGACCTGATGATCTCTGGAGTTCCCTTCCAACCTCTAATGTACTGTGATACTGGTACAGTGACCCAGGTGGGCAGAGAGACTTGGTTCTCCCTCCCAGGGGAAGGGGGTCCCTGGGTCAAAGCCTATTTCACTCCCACTTCCTGGCCACCAGGCCTATTTAAGGGGAGCCATTTTCCTGCCTGCTCCTCGCCTGCCTGAGAGGCTGCTCCTGCTGCTCCTGCAAGCACTGGTGGGGCCTGTTCCATGCTGCATCTAAACTCCTAACGACTGCATCTAGAAAGAATCCACATTTGCATCCAGAGAATCCTTAGCCAGCTGTGACTGGTTCTGTATATATTTTTTACTTACTTTTTTTTCCCCCTCTTATATCTTTGCAACCTTCCTTTTACTCAAAGGCCTTTTAGATGTTGTTAAACTGACCATTTTAGTTCCTAATCGACTCCAGACTGTTTCTTTCATGGTTTTACCTCTCTTTTCTCCTTCCTAATTTGCTTTCCCCTACTGGGAAAAAGGGGAGACGGAAGGCAATCTAAATCTGGTCCTTTTGGGCTTTTGGACTCTGGGAAAGCTGAAAGCACAGCAGGTGTATACAGTCACAGTATCACAGTATCACTGAGGTTGGAAGAGACCTCAAAGATCATTGAGTCCAACCTGTCACCACACACCTCATGACTAGACCATGGCACCAAGTGCCACATCCAATTCCCCTCCAGGAATGGTGACTCCACCACCTCCCTGGGCAGCACATTCCAATGACAAATGACTTTCTCAAGTGAAGAACTTTTTCCTCACCTCCAGCCTAAACTTCCCCTGGTGCAGCTTGAGACTGTGTCCTCTTGTTCTGGTGCTAATTGCCTGGGAGAAGAGACCAATCCCTTCCTGGCTACCACCACCCTTCAGGTAGTTGTAGACAGCAATGAGGTCTCCCCTGAGCCTCCTCTTCTCCAGGCTAAGCAACCCCAGCTCCCTCAGCCTCTCCTCACAGGGCTGTGCTCAAGGCCTCTCCCCAGCCTCGTTGCCCTTCTCTGGACACATTCAAGTGTCTCAATGTCCTTCTTAAACTGAGGGGCCCAGAATTGGACACAGGACTCAAGGTGTGGCCTAACCAGTGCAGAGTCCAGGGGCACAATGACTTCCCTGCTCCTGCTGGCCACACTATTCCTGATGCAGGCCAGGATGCCCTGGCACCTGGGCACACTGCTGGCTCATGTTTAGGTGGCTGTCAATCATCAACCCTAGGTCCCTCTCTGTTTGGGAGCTCTCCAGACACTCCGACACTTCCATTCAACTCTTCATCACGTGCACTGTCAGCACTCAGGTGCAACATCACATCTGCACACTAGAACTCTGCCAGCCCCAGTAAAGAACAGCAAGAGCTGAGTAAAACAAATAAAAGATATCAAGTCATTTTTCTCTGGCTAGTGTTAAAAAAAAGGCACCAATTCCCTAAAGTCCAAGCTATCTTTTCAAAATAGAGATTACAATTCACCAGTAGAAGACTTACCTGATTCCAGCCTTTCTTACTTCATGTCCTGAAATAATTATTTCTTCTTGGTTTGAAATAAATAAGCTGACAGATCTCTGACAAGCATAGACCGAGCCGTAACAGTGAGGACTGTTATGGACCTTAGAGGGGAAAAATAGCCACAAAATAAAACCCAATGTCTGTTCTCAATAATTTCTTCTCATAAACTCATCTCTGATACTTTTCATTTCCATGCACCAGTCACTGAAAGAACTTTGCTAATAAATGAGAATGTTTTAAAAATCACAAAGGTATGCAAAGCCAGATGTTGATACTACCCAGGGCTGCTAAGAAGTGCAGCTGCTGTTTAACAGCACCAGACAACACTCTGAATATCAGATTAAATATTCATTTTATAGAGATGAACTCCAGAGATACTGTAGTGAGCTGGCTTATCATTTCCAGCATAGTAATGTGGGATCTGCAGGTGCTGGAAGGGCTCCAGAGAAGGGCCACGAGGATGAGCAGAGGGCTGGAGCTGCTCTCCTGTGAGGACAGATTGAGAGAGTTGGGGCTGTTCAGTCTGGAGAAGAGAAGGCTCCCAGGAAACCTAATTGTGGCCTTCCAGGATCTCAAGGGGGCTACAAGAAAGCTGGGGAGGGACTTTTGAAGGTGTCAGGAAGTGATAGGAGTGAGGAGAATGGAGCAAAACTAGAAATGGGTAGCTTGAGATTGGATGTTAGGAAGAAGTTCTTCCCCATGAGGGTGGTGAGAGACTGGCACAGGTTGCCCAGGGAGGTGGTGGAAGCCTCATGCCTGGAGGTTTTTCAGGCTAGGCTGGATGTGGCTGTGAGCAACCTGCTGTCGTGTGAGGTGTCCCTGGCCATGGCAGAGGGGTTGGAACTGGCTGATCCTTGAGGTCCCTTCCCACCCTGACAATTCCATGATTCTGTGATAGGAGCTGCAGTACTGGTTTACTTGGCTGTGAAGCTCAACAGATGAGTAATTGGGAAATATTTTGCCAACACACTAATGGAGGCTGTGAAAGTACCTAGAGCTATCACTTTTGTAGGAAAGATCTGTGAGTAAACACACAGTGCTAACACAGGCCTGAATTAATCTTCCTAAACTGACACTCAATCATGGAAGTAAAGAACCAGTTACTGTTTCTCTGAATTAAGTAAACCAACCCAGGAAAAGCATTAGAGGTTTTTACATCATTCAAGATAGTCATAATTAAAGACAGCACAACTTTTACTGGTATTGACAAATGGTTTCTGTCTAAACCTGGCCCAAGGCAGAAACACAGTCAAAGAAAATCAAAATAATTGTTGTGGGTTTTTTTTTTTTATCCTCTAGAGAGGTGTATTATTAAAGCCAGAAGGACTGTAGTGTGGGAATTTGGCCATGTTCCTGCTTCTCCATTGCCCAGCCTGTAGTGACTGCAGGGCTTCAACATTACTTAGGATTATCCCGAGTAAACATTCTCAGTTTTTAGCAAAACAAGATATTTGTTCCAGCAGCTGAGTGGTAGTTTCTCTCTTTCCAGAACAACTGGAATCCGCTGAAATGTTGATTCTAGATTTTAATATAGTCTTGGTCATTGCCACAGCACTTACCAACAGCTTCTAAAAGGTCAGAGCTGCACAGAGCATCCACAGAATTAAAGCTAAATTGGGGAAGGCAGAGGTTACAGCAGCTGTCTATAACCTGAGTGAATGGAAATAGCACTTTTAATGGCAGGTTTATCTTCACTAGGCATTGTTAGCTGGGGTGAGAGGAGGTCATGTATTTATAAATGCAAATGAGTGCTTGGAGCAGAAATCAGCATCAAGGTCTCCATTCACCTCTGTGCCCACTAGGGCTCAGAATAAGGACCTCCCTTCTCTCCTTTTCCCTACCCAGTCAGCATCAAATCCAAATCATGGTGTAAAAAGTGACATAATGAAGGAAGGAGGATACAGTTTTTCAACTCTCCCTGCCCCACAGTCATTAACTGGATACTCTTAAATTTGAGGAAACTACTGAAGAGTGCCTTCCATACATAGGTCAAGATGAAGGCTTTTGAGCTGTTAATCTTCTCTGCATGTCATAGAAATGATCCAAACTTAGAATGCATATCCCTAGAGGGGACAGAGTTTTTCATGGGTCAGGGAGGCAGGTCCTTGTAGCATGCCAATGGATGTGAAACAGGGCCTAGTATGCTGGAGTGCCCAGCTACCAGGCAGGCTCTAGCTGCTTGCACTTCTCTCAGCAGCTGGGGAATTTTTTTATACTCTTACAGTTGAGCTTTATTGAAGTTTCCAAGGTCTGCCTTAAAACACTTTTGCTCCCTGAAAGGAGTGATCAGAGACTCTTTTTAGGGGGTGGGGGGTAAGAAATGCTCTCTTTAATATACTGACTCTGTGGATTATCATTCAATCAATGGTTTGAACTACTGCACACAGGCTTAAGATATTTTCCAGCAGCACAGTGTCACATTTAAGTAAACCATGCAACAGTTTGCTCCATATATTTTCTCTACCTATTTCACTTGTGGTGAAAAAAGAGAGTCCTGCAATGCAGGAATACTCAGTGTGTTGTTAAATACTTACCCAAACAGTGTATTGGGGTTCTGGAGTACTGCAGTCTTTTGCAAAAACATAGGAGCAATTTCCTGGGAAGTAGTAGTAGATGCCATCAAATGTTTCAAAATTATACTGTCCCCATGATTTGCAGATCCCATCTCGGTCCTTACCAGTGTTAGGTACTGGAAAGAACACAACAAGTTTACTACAAGCATGTTAATCAAAAATTGACAGGTGTCAGAGGCATCCACAAAAGTATCACAGAATCATAGAATCACAGAGTGTTAGGGGCTGGAAAGGACCTCAAAAGCTCACCCAGTCCAACCCCTCTGCCAGTGCTGGGTCACCTAGAGCAGGTCACACAGGAACACACCCAGGCAAGGCTTGAATATCTCCAGAGAGGGAGAGTCCACAACCCCCTAAGCAGCCTGTTCCAGTGTTCTCTCACCCTCACAGGGAAAATATTTTCCCTCCTGTTTCCATGGAACTTCCTATGCCTGAACTTCCACCATTGCCCCTTGTGCTGCCATTGGGCATCACCCAGCAGAGCCTGGCTCCAGCCTCTGGGCACTCACCCTGCACATCTTTATCAACAGCAATGAGGTCACCTCTCAGGCTGCTCCTCTCCAAGCTACAGAGCCCTCAGCTCCCTCAGGCTCTCCTTGTAAGGAAGATGTTCCATTAATCATCTTTGTGGCTCTGTGATAGACTCTTTCAAGCAGTTCCCTGAGGTCCTTCCTGAAGTGAGGGTCCCAGAACTGGACACAATACTTCAGATGCAGCCTCAGCAGGGCAGAGCAGAGGGAGAGGAGAACCTCTCTTGACCTACTAAGCACAGCCCTTCTAGTCCACCCCAGAATGGCACTTGCCTTCTTGGCTACAAGAACACACTGCTGGTTCATGGTCAACCTCCCATCCACTAGGACAGTAAGAGCAAGGGTAAAAGATAATGTCCTTTCTTCAACTTTAAATGAAGCCAATAGATTTTGTTTAGTCTTTAGGCTGCTGTTTAAGTCATGTGCAATCATTAATTTCTTTTTTATTTTCTTTTGGCAGTTAATTATAAGTAGAAGCAATGAATTTAGATCTACTACAGATCCCAGAAGCCAGTTCTTGTTGATCCCTACACACAGTAGATTCCAGAAACCAGTGCATTGAAATAGGTGGCAATTTTATTTACCTTCTTGTTTTGTTTTGCTTTGTTTTTTGGTTTTGGGGGGGTTTGGTTGTGGGGCTGGATTGGTTTGTGGGGTTTTGCTGGTTGGTTGGTTGGTTGATAGGAGCTTTTTCTTATGTTTTTTGTTCTTGTTATTTCAGCTAACTATAAAAAAGCTGGGTAATTACTGATGCACTAGACAGTGATCTAACATGTAAACACCCCTGATGTTGTTCTATATATATCCCTAATCCATATCATTTTAATCCTCTTAGCTACTAGTGGAATGAGTTTCCTGCTACAGAGAAATCACAGATATGCTATTAACTGTATTGTTTCAAAAACCTGCACCTTAAGTCTCATTTGAAGCTGCCATTTGCCCCTTTTTTAGGCCCCCAGCTTACCAATCTGGCACCTGCTTCCTTGAGCCTGAAATAACTGACAGTCACAGTCACCTGCCTCTGTGCAGGCTGCTCCATTAAGGCACTCCTGAGGACAGGAACCTGTAAGCAAGCACAGCAGTCTTCTAGTAGATACATTTATTTTGCAAATAGACTGAGAGATCCACATTAAATCTCTTCATTGTTTAATCATAAGCAGTTATATTAGCTAAGAAAATGAACCAACAACAATTTCCAGCTTCTATCATTTACTTAGTTTCACCTTTTGTGTTCCTTGGTTAAAAGAGAAGCAAGGCTCTCTCTTGTTTGGTTTGAGACTTGTAAACTAACAAAGGAACAAAAGGTCAACCTCCTCCCAGCAAACATAAGGTCAAGTTCCCATGTAAAGAAATCAGATCCCAGTCCTGCTGATCTCAAAATACACAGGATACAGATTATTTTAATTGACTAAATTCTGCACAATGTACAAATCTGTTCAGCTTCTCCCTCCCCAGCATTACAGCAAAGCTATACCTTTAGCTTATGGAGAGTCCAGAATATATAGTTTACAGAGTGAAAACCAACTAAACCTTCCCCTCATCTGAAAAACAGGCCAGTTAAAAGGGTATGTCTGCTTAAAGAGGGGGCTGCAGTCAGAGACTAAAGATTCTGTGGGAATTGCTTACTTTATGTTATAATTAGTAATTGTTTCCAAAAGCAGTTTCATTAAAGAGTTTCATAGCCTGTTTGGAAGCTAAGTCCCCACTGTCACCCACTGATCATTTGCAGAGGTGGGTCTAAATCATAGTTTCTCAAAAGTGGGGGGTCAAAAATTGTAGCCACAAAGCAAAACTTCATCAGGCTTTTGCAGATAGCTGCTTTCCTCCTTGGGAGAGGAATAAAACCCTAGATACAAACACAGTCTAGCTGATGGAGACTTTAAAAGCATTGCTAAAAGTAGGGAATAAACTAAATAAGCAGGCCCTTCCACTCCCACTGATGCCACAGTGAAGCTGCTAGTGACATTGAAAGGGGGCAAAATGGGACCTTTAAAATAAAGCACACACAGAAGTCACCAGTGATTGAGAACATCAACCTTCACTGTGAAAATTCCTTTCCATACTTAGTTCTGAATTTTTTCCATTAAAGAATTGCTTTCCAAACAGACACAGATACTTGGGAAAATACTGACAAAGCAGTAAGTGGTGTTTACAGAACAGCACTAATGTAGAAGACTCCCTTGTTACCATTAGAATTGTGAGGACTAAAGTCACATGTATTGATTTAGGTGGAAAGCCACAACAGAAAGCATCTACCCAGGCATAGGTATTTTGCAAGAAGGAAACCAAAATGCAGTTAAATACAATGAACTGCTGTACCTCTGTGTACAACACTTATAACCCTCCAGGATCAGCTCTGTGCTCATTGCCTGAGCATCTTCATCCCTTCACAGAAGCAGTTACATGTCTCTTACACATATCTGTATCCTCTGCTGAGGCCAGGACAATTGGCAGAAAAGGCAAATTGCAATGGAATGAAACCTCTGGAAACCAAAGGACTGACTTTGTTAGCCATGGAAAGTTCAATCTTAATATGGATTAAATGAGAAAAGGAGACAGGGCAAGATTTTGTAGGGGACATAATAAGGAGGACTTTCACAACCCAAAGCAACACAGGAGAGCTGGTAGGAAAGCAGCATTTTCAGGACCATCTCTCCTCCTTCAGGCGAGGAGCCCAGCACTGACCTCCTGTCAGACTCCGTGTCAAGGCCCCATGAAGATGCAGCTGAAGAGAGGAAGCTTGAATCTGTCAGAGAAATGTAAAAGTAGTATCAGGGTGTTTGTGCTTTACAAAAGAACCTGAGGCCTCGCAGCCTAACTTTGGGTTGTGAGCTTTAACACGAAAGAGTAGTTCACATCTTGGCCAGTACATGGCACAGCTGGAAGCACTGCAGGAAGGATTGGCAGCCTAAGGCCAGCAGGGAAGGCAGTGACTGCAGCAACCAGCGCGCTGGAGAGGGAAGTATGGCTTTTGGGTGGGTGGGGAAGGATGTAGCTGTGCTGTCAGATCACCACTGGCCTCCTTTATATGCCCTCCAGTGCCAAGGAACCAGCAGGCTCAGCCTGGGAGGTTTTTCACTTACACTTGGAAGAGTGAGGGTACAGAGAGCACTCCCACCCTTTTCACTTCAGTCAAATACCAATAGCTGGAGAGCTTGAAGATGAGGTATCCCTCAATTTCATCCTCTCCCCTGACTCATCCTGTGTGCTGCACCTCTGTCACCCCACTGTGCTCATTCCAATTACAATGGATTTCATGTCCTCCTTGAGATCCGTCAGAACTGCATTTTGGTTCATCTCAAACAAAAGAGGAGGTGAATCTGCCTGATCTGCCTCCTGTCTTGTTTAGGAACCATAGAGCATTGGACTATTAATGAAGTCCTGGATCAGACCCAGCACTTTGCTACTGCAGCTTGTCATGTTGCACCATCCTTTCCAAGAAGAGATCCTATTCCAGCCTGAAAGCACTACGGGGGTTTTGCCCCCACTCGTCTGGAAAGTTTACCAGGGTGAAGTGCTGGGGAGTTAAATATTCCCCTCTTACATTTATTCATGGCTATTTTAAATCCTTTTGTTTCATAAAGCTTAGCCCTCTTGCTTAAATAGCAGCTCTTCTTCCCTGTGGTTTCTATTTATTCCCTCTCTCACGTTCTATGAGAAAGCAGTTACCCTTCTGTGCTCCCCACAGACACCACACCAGCACTCAGCTACACAACTAAGCAAAGTAAAGAGTTTAAGTCTTTGCTTGTAAGCTCATTTCTTTCTTCCCTTCTGGCACCAGTCATTCTCCATGTCTGGAGTATGAATTAATAGATCAAAAATCGGATGTGGCACTTGGTGCCACGGTTTAGTCATGGGGTCTGTGGTGACAGGTTGGACTTGATGATCTTTGAGGTCTCTTCCAACCTTGGTGACTGTGTGTGTGAAAACGTGAATGGCACTGCCTAAGGCACAGGTTATATTAAGTCTCCCTAATGACTCATAAAATGACACAAAACCTTCCATTTTCCAGCTGAAAATCATTTCTGAGATGATGCATTCAAGTAGCACAATCCATCTAAAATCAGCCTGAAATGGACTTCATCAAATGCCCACCTGGAAGGCCTCTACACCAGAACTATTCCTGGTCCCTAGGGTCCGTCAAGAGTCAGAAATGATCCTTTCCCTGAATGCACAAGACCTCTTTTCCTTTGCCCTGATGGTTACTCTGAGCTGTCCTCCTCAGGAGAGCAGCTTTTCGTGTCTTTTGTTGCTATGAAGAAGCAGAGCGTCCACGCTGCAACAGAGTTTCCCTGCCAAAGGCCCTCCTGGGGCACTGTCAGTCCTATCATAGTATCAGTCAGGGTTGGAAGGGACCACAAGGATCATCTAGTTCCAACCCCCCTGCCATAGGCAGGGACACCCCACACTAGAGCAGGCTGGCCACAGCCTCATCCAGCCTGGGCTTAAACACCTCCAGGGATGGGGCCTCAACCACCTCCCTGGACAACCCATGCCAGGGCTTCACCACTCTCATGCTGAAGAACTTCCTCCTCACCTCCAGCCTGAATCTCCCCACCTCCAGCTTCATTCCATTCCCCTTAGTCCTATCACTCCCTGAGATCCTGAGAAGTCCCTCCCCAGCCTTCTTGTAGCCCCCTTCAGATACTGGAAGGCCACAATTAGGTCACCTCGGAGCCTTCTCCAAACTGAACAGCCCCAACTCCTTCAGTCTGTCCTCATAGGAGAGGTGCTCCAGCCCTCTGATCATCCTCGTGGCCCTTCTCTGGACACCTTCCAGCACCTCCAGATCCCTCTTGTAATAGGGGCTCCAGAACTGGATGCAGTACTCCAGCTGTGGTCTCACCAGAGAGTCCTCACAGGCTCTGTTCACCCTATTATAGCACTTGACAGCAGCTACCTTCTGGCTCGGTCAGGAGGCAGATAGATCAAAAGGGGACTGTGCTGGTGCCCAAACCCAATACAGAGACGCAGACAATCATCTGTGCTTCAGCTGCAACCTTCCTGCAACACCCTGAGGAGACCCTGCCTTGGGCTGCCCTCCTGCCCTCATCAAATGGAATCATAACCCTTTCTTGGGCTCCACATATACCAGCTGTGGAATGAGATTCCTCTCTTTACTATTGAATTTCAGTGGGATGCAGCATTAAGGCATCAATGGGCCTGAGTGGCAGGAAGCGGGGCCTGGTCAGAGCCATCACCACACCATGCCTAGGAGGGAGCCTTGCTGGTGGCACCGTCACTGCACCTCTCACCAAACACCAGCAGCTTGCTGAGGCGCTCTGTTCACCTTCATAACAGCCAGAAGCATGGCAGTTTTGTTTCCCATGAAGTGTGCCAGCTGGTTCCTCAGGGTGGGTTGCCCACCGAGTGCTTTGCTGAGAATGAACGAAGGCATGAGGCTGCGGGCTCAGGCAGAGGGTGAGCAGATAGGGAATAGCTGCTCCTCCTCACTGTCATCCTGTTACCACAGCCTCTCTCCCCACAAAGGCTCCTTTGTCAGGAGTGCAAAGGCCCAGAGCAGAAAAAGGGGGAGGGTTTCCCCTCCCTCCCCCATTTGGAGGTATAACCTACCTCAGTTGTTACGAGATCTCTTTTCTGTCGAGTTACATTAAACTCATTTCTGGAAGAAAACAAAAAGGATCTTGTATAATCAAAGGTTCCTGGAGCAACCTGAATAAGCAGCTCTCTGGAGAGAAGTGTTTCTCTCCGATTACCATCACTTTATCAAAGAGGTCTTTCTTGGGTTAACATTTTAAGAGGGGTTTTTTCCCCCCCACCCCTTCTTGTTTTTTTTCTTTTCTTGGTCTCATTTTACAGAACTGGGTTGCAGTCTGATCCTTGCTTAGACACTGAGACCCCTGGAGCTCATGAGGGAGATGTAAGTGGGCAAAATAGGCTTACATGACAGGATACAAAACTGTAAAGTGGCTTCGTATTTACTTGACATTGCGTGTGAGCGGCTGCAAGTTCCCCCAAGTGTCATTTTAATATACTGTGGTGGTGCTTTTAATAGCAAGAGATTGCTCTCCAGCTGCAACTGGCTTAGATTTGTGACAAAGTTTACAAGCAAGGACATAAAACTGTAAAACATATGTCTATTGAGGTGCATCTGTGTTTGAGGTCAGCTACGTCCCACTGGATGCTTCCATTGAAACCGATGGCATAGACCCCATTTAATTCAATGGGATCAGGGACATGCCCTAGTTTGGATTGTGTTTGGATTTCAGCTTCTACATGAAAACTTGTATGGAGAATGTTTATTTTAAGGCTGTATAGCACTTACTTTTCTGTGCTTCAAATAGAAGCTAGGATTTTATCATGAGATTACAAAGTGTAGAAGGACACTCATTTAATGTATTTTTCCAGTCATGACATCATGATCTCATGCTGGCTATTCCTCTAAGCTTTCTTGTGACCATAGGGGCACCATTTTTCATGAGGACCTCAATTTTTCAAACACAGGAGCCATGCCCTTTATGCAATGTCTTTGAAGAGAATGGGAAAGCATTCTGGAAGCCTGGTTTACGTCCACTGTGCATGCACGTGAGATTTTACACGTCAAATTTGAAGCTGCGTCTTGCTTTCTAACTTGCACTGCATCACACTTCCTCTTGCTCTGTTTGTAGGACTTGACAAATAAGGAATAAAAACTTACCTTAAAGTTCTTCTCAAATGAGAAAGCTTGCAATAAGATCCTGTAGGTTAAAGAGTCATCAAATTAAATGGGGTTTTTATGCTTCATTCTGCACTCGACAAACAACAGTTCGTCAAGTTTAAAACAACACTGTTCAATTTTATTCTTTAATGATCCTAAGTTCTCCAAAGCATCTTTACACAAACTTCTTCTGTTTCCAGTGGCTGCAGCACTTTGTGCTTTCCTTCCTGAGACCTTGATTCTCCTAAGTATTCACCACTGGCAAGTTTCCATGTTCTCAGTTCTGCTACACGCTACCATGAAGCAGAGCAGAGAGTTCAGAGTCCTTCAGAGGCTCAGAAGTGATATAATACAAGAGATGCTCAGAGCATTCCAGAATGGAATTTCTAGGGAGGTTGGCTATAATTATTTTCTGAATGCTACTGGTGAAACTCAACTGTGAATTGTTTAAAATATTCCAGAGTCTATGCCTTAAAAATAAACAAATAGATAGATAAAATGCCTTTTTTTTCTCACACTGCCTTAGAAGCCTTTATAATCGCTGCAAGAAAACTACCAAAGATCCATTGGCATTACATTGAAAATTAAACCATTTGTATAGCCAGATGAGTGATTTACTCTAGCACTCTGGAACTGCTTACATAAATCACAGGTGCAGTCTGCTCAGACAAAACCACCCTCCACTGAAAATCATTAGAAGCTTACTCATCTGGCAATAAGGGCAAGAAAGAGGAGAAACTTAAATTTCCTTTCCAAAGGAGTGTTCTGTAGCCAATTCAGACATTAGAATATGCCTTTCTATTAAAAAATAAATGAATAAAAGCAAACAAAAAACCCCCTCTGTTTTCTTTTCTATACCTGTGAGCCAGAACAGTGATATACAGCTTTTTAACCTGTGTTAAAACCTAATTTTTCTAACATATACATTCCAGCAAGGATCCAACAACAACAACAAATCGCTTTATGGGGATAGAAAAAGTAAGAGCTGTAACACTCAAATATTTAGAAATCTCTTTTTTACAAGTTAGTATTGCTACCAAAATGGAATAAAGCTCTTACCTTGCAAAGAGGACAGCAGTGAATGAAGTAAGAACAGACTCCACGGTATCATTAAACTGAGCTTTCCCACAATGTTCATTTCAGTAGAACTTAGGAAACGTATCCAAATCAGTGGCTTTGATTAGGATGGCATCTTAGAAGTATGTCTTTCTCCACTGTGCTTAAATCCTGTAACAGTCAGATAGCTGGGTGCATTCTTTAAAATAAATTAAAAAGAAAAAAAACAAAGAATAAAACCCAACAAACCACCCAAACAAACCAAAAACAAAGGAAAAGGAAAACGAGACCTCGCGCTTGGTAGCTGCAGACAGCCTCAGGAGCTCTGCAAGCGTTGCCCTACAACTTTCTGGCTGCATGTGTCTCATTAGTAATGCATGGTAGCTCCTCAGCAGAGTCTGTATTAGTTACACTTTCACTAGACCTGAGAGCATTACTCCTCTGTGGAGCTGAATCAGCCCTTTATAACATAGCACACAATTACACACAAGTGTTGCTCGATCATCATGGTTTGAGAGCTCCTCCAGTCGTCGCGCACCTTTGTGTGCCTTGAGGCTTCGCTGGGTGCTGTCCTTTACCGCTTATGTCTGTGTGTGGTGGGTTGAAATTACCACCACCCCCCAACTAACTTGGAGAAACTACCCCCAAAATAAAATTGCTCAGACCAGCTCAGTTTGGGATGGAAGCAGATGAAGTTCTATTTACAAGCAAACTGCAATCTAGCAACATGAAATGCAATGAATGTGTACCAAAAATACAATAGAAGCACAATGCGGATATATTTACATCGCAGAAGCTCCTCAGACACCCCTGGATGGATCCAGGGGACCATTCACGTTCTCCCCCACTCCCTCCCTCCTTCCCATTACCTCACACAGTAGTAAAACAGAGATTTCCCTGGCAAGGCCATGAGAAAGAGAAGTTGCAAGCAGAAGCAACAGAAGAAGAAAAGAGAGGAAATTGTTTGTGCCTCTTCTCTATATCCCCATCAGCAATCCAATGAATTCTGTAGACCTTAGGATTGTTTTCCTTTTGCATTCAGTGGCAATTTAACTTAGTTTCAGTCTTTGCAGTCAGGGAGTGGTCTAAAGTTGCCCCTTCAAACTGTAACACTGTGAAATATCTTTTGTTAGCCCCTGAAATGATGCTACTGTATAAATCATCACCAGAGGGTTGTGGAGAGCATTAATGTTCCTTATCTGTTCTAAGTGGAGAGACATTCACTTCCATCAAGTGATTTAAAGACTGGTTTAGATACATTGTTTTGTATAGATTTTTTTTTATATATCACAAAGGAAAGTTTCCCAGCAAGGACCCAACAACAACAAAAAAATTGCTTTATGATGATAGTAAAAGCAAGAGGATTCCACAGTAACAAAAGGGATTTGTTTCTAATCTTCACTAAATGTGTCACCAAAATTAAACAGAAAAAAACCTTACCTGCTTTACCCTAACAGAATCATTAAAAAGCACAGTTTTAAAGACACACATAATGCTAATTGAAATGGATGCTACTCCTTTTATTTTGTGAAGCCTGTGTTTTGCTTAACCTTCAACTCTTATTCTGAGACCTTAATGTGGCCTTCCGGCATCAGAAGGAGACCTGTTGGAGAGCAGCACAGGGACTGGCGGGGCCTGGTGGATAGAAGGATAGTCATGAGCCAGCAAGGTGCCAATGTGACCAAGAAGGCCAATGGCATCCTGGGGTGTCTTAAAAGGGGTATGGTTAGGAGGAATAGAATAGAATAGAATAGAATAGAATAGAATAGGAATAGGAATAGAAAAGAATAGAATAGAATAGAATAGAATAGGAATAGAATAGAACATAACAGAATAGAATAGAATAGAATAGAATAGAATAGAATAGAATAGAATAGAATAGAATAGGAACAGAATAGAACAGAACAGAACAGAACAGAACAGAATAGAATAGAATAGAATAGAATAGAATAGAATAGAATAGAATAGAATAGAATAGAATAGACCAGACCAGGTTGGAAGAGACCTTTGAGATCATTGCATCCAACCTATCATCCAACACCACCTAATCAACTAAACCATGCAACCAAGCACCCTATCAAGTCTCCTCCTGAACACCTCCAATGATGGTGACTCCACCACCTACTCAGTCCTCCCCCTCTATTCTGCCCTGCTGAGGCTGCATCTGGGATACTGTGTCTGGGCCACTCAGTTCAAGAAGGACCTCAAGGAATTGCATGGAAAAGTGTCCAGTGCAGAGCCACACAGATGATTAGGGGAGTGGAACATCTTCCTTATGAGGACAGACTGAGGGAGCTGAGGGCTCTGTAGCTTGGAGAAGACTTAGAGGTGACCTCATTCCTGTTGATAAAGATGTGAAGAGTGAGTGTCAGTAGGGCAGAGCCAGGCTTTTCTTAGTGGTGTCCAATGATAGGACAAGGGGCAATGGGTGCCAGCTGGAGCAGAGGAGGTTCCACATGAACATAAGGAAAAGCTTTTTCGCTCTGAGGGTGACAGAGCACTGGAGCAGGCTGCCCAGAGGGGCTGTGAAGTCATGGGGACATTCACAACCCACCTGGATGCATTCCAGTGTGATCTGCTCTAGGATCAGCCCTGAGGAAAAGGACTTGGGGGTGCTGATGGATGAGAAGCTGGCCAGGAGCAGGCAGTGTGAGCTTGCAGCACAGAAGGCAAATCACAGCCTGGGCTGTATCCAAAGCAGCATTGCCAGCAGAGCCAGAGAGGTGATTCTGCCACTTTGCTCTGCTCTGCTGAGACCTCACCTGGAGTGCTGTGTGCAGGTCTGGAGCCCTCAATACAGGAAGGACATGGAGCTCATGGAGAGGGTCCAGAGGAGGGCCACGAAAATGATCAGGGGGTTGGAGCAGCTCTGCTGTAAGGACAGGCTGAGGGAGCTGGGGATGTTCAGCCTGGAGAAGAGGAGGCTCCAGGGAGACCTAAGAGCAGCCTGCCAGTACCTGAGGGGGCTACAGGAAAGCTGGAGAGAGACTGCTTGCAAAGGCCTGCAGGGACAGGACCAGGGGCAATGGCTTCAAACTAGAGAAGAGCAGATTTAGATTGGGTGTTAGGAACAAGTTCTTTCCTATGAGGGTCGTGGAGCACTGGAACAGGTGCCCAGGGAGGTGGTTGAGACTTCTTCTCCGGAGATATTCCAGGTGAGGCTGGAGGAGGCCCTGGGCAGCCTGATCTAATTGGGAATGTCCCTGCTGACTGCAGCGAGGTCGGACTGGATGAGCTTTGGAGGTCCCTTCCAGCCTGGACCATCCTATGATTCTAAGAATTCAAGTCAGGCCACATTTTGTTGTGCTCTCCTCACTTCCTAAGGATTAGCAAACCCAAAGGAAGAGCAGGAGAATAAAAGCTTTGGAGTATTCCCTCTTTTCCGAGAACCAGCTCCACTGCTGCTCAAGAACCTCACTTGGGGCTTGAAGATTGAACTGTGGAAGTATGTCTCTGGCCAGAGCAGGAGCTTGATTGGCATCCCTGCAGAATCAGCACATCAGGAAAAGGAGATATTTTTATGAACAGGTTTTCTCCTTACACCTTCAAGCCTCCCGGTAGTTAAAGCTTCCCCAGGGAAGCGAAGCCCTCTAGTGGGTGATCAGTAAATCCCTATTTAGTATGGAAACCTTCAGCCATCCAAGGCAGACGTCAGCCTGATTCTGTGAAGATTTCTCATGTAGAGAGCAAGTCCGTGGGGATGACATCACTCTGCAAAAACAGTGGGGCGTTTTCATAGGGTCAGAGTTCAGTTCAAGCATGTTTCATTATGCTCAGAGCCTTTTGGTTGGAGAAATGACACGCAGATAGCATCTCTGGATATGTTAGTAGCAATGGGAGGTTTTATTTTCAGCCTTTCCATAAAAGAACAGTAAGACAAAAATCCTCCAGTGTTGTACAAACTGTCCTGTGGGCAGAAAACCTGGTACATATATATTCCCCCTAACTGCAAAATCCACCCTTACTGGCACCAGGTATTGCCTCTCCCACAGCTTCCCTGACTTTTACCTCACCACAATTTTGTGTCCTCTCTTTCCCCCTCCACTGGGCTGCTCTAACAGCTAGGCAGGGGTCAGTTTTGAACAAGTCACAGCACAGTGTATGTGCCAGCTGTCAGGCCAGCACACAGTTCCTGAGCAATGAGCATTGCTTTTCAGTCACCACACAAGTCAAGCAACTAAAGGGCTTATTTTTTCCACAGCTGAAGCTAATTACCATCTATCAAGATGCCAGTTTTCCCAAAACTCACAGGAATCACATTTGAAGTTAGCCCTGCATAGCATTTTTTTTTTCTTCTTCTTAGAAAGCCAGGCTAAGAGGTAAAACATTGCAGTTTTCAGCAGCCCAGGAGCCAGAATAATCTGTGAGCAACTCTACTACAAGGCAGAAACTCTGAAGAACTCACTGAATACAAAATGTATCAGATCTGAGGGTGTAGAAAGTGGGTGCTGAGGAAAGCAAACCATGCATCTTGCTAAAGAGACAGGAAGTGCCAGGAACAGAATATCCTTATTGTGGCCTTCCAATATCTGAAGGGGGCCACAAGAAAGCTGGGGAGGGACTTTCAAGGGTGTCAGGGAGTGATAGGACTGGGGGGGATGGAGCAAAACTAGAAATGGGTAGATTGAGATTGGATGTTAAGAAGAAGTTCTTCCCCATGAGGGTGGTGAGAGACTGGCACAGGTTGCCCAGGGAGGTGGTGGAAGCCTCATCCCTGGTGGTTTTGGAGGCCAGGCTGGATGTGGCTGTGAGCAACCTGCTGTAGTGTCCCTGCCCATGGCAGGGGGATTGGAACTAGATGCTCCTTGAGGTCCCTTCCAACCCTAACAGTTCTATGATCTCATTTGCTTAAGGTGAGACAAAAAATCTCACTGTGTAAATGTGATAGAATCTAGTCCCCTCTGCTCCCATGGGAGTGTGAGGGGCTTAAATCAGTGTCCTAGCCAGGTCATGTAACAGTATTTTGTGGCAGACCCTGTCAGCTAAATTGGGAGATGGGTGGACAATTCCTTTTCAGATGGAATTTGTTCAAGCTAAACATTTAACTGTTGAATAACTACACTTCAATGAATTTGCCTTAAATACCTTTCAAGAGAGAAAGCAGACATCATAACAGATGCTAACACACAGAAAGCCACAAGAACCTATTTTTCTAAGCTAGAGCAAACAGGCAAAAGTGTACCATTCTTGCCAGTCCCCCAGCTCACAAAGATGGTCTAAATCTGTGCTCACTTTGTACATTAGAATGAACTACCATTAAGCAAGGGCAAGAAGAAATACCACATGAAGAGAGAGCCCAATAAAACCCTGAAGTATCGAGGTGCTCCTGTGATAATTTCAGTACTGGCAAGACACAGAAACACCAGGCTTAGAGAGCAATGCAGCAGAAGCTCAGCTCTGTTACTGAGACTCAATTGTTCTCCCAGTTCCTCTCCAGCCTGATTTTAGAACATGAAATAACAGCCCAGGGCTGTGCCCGTGCCTGTCAGGGTCAGCTCATGTTCGAGGCCTCGCTTGGTTACTTGCAACTATTCCAAGGGACAGAATTAGCCTTTCCTACAGCCTTTTGACAGCACAACCCCTCTCTAGCTCAGATCACTCTTCTTTTTTGTGCCTTGGAGATCACTTCCAGAATGAGGGTCTTCCGTTTCAGTGGACAAAAATAAAAGGAACACCTCCCAGCTCTTTGTGTATTCGACACACACACACAAACACACACACAAACACTCTGAAAATTAGCTGTGTTTTCAGCTCCAGGTATTTCCCATTTACTTCCTTGAGGCCTCAAGCACAAGCCTTGTGTGTGGCTTCCACAGGGATTTCTATTACACCACTGAATGTTGTTCTCCAGGAGTACATCCCTCTCTGCTTGTTTTGTGTGAACACATGGTTGAAGGATGAGTGATTTAGGTCTTATCTTACTTCCAGCACATTCACAAAACAGTTTCTGAAAGAGAATGCATGAGGCTTGATATTAAAAAAGAACCAAAACCCAAACCCCTTACCTTTAGACAGAGTAATCCAGCAAACTCTGCCTATTATTTTGTATGGCAAGAGTTCAATAAACCTCCCTCCCCTGCCCCCACAATTACTTTGGTTTTGAGAGGGTAAACTTTGTAGCTTCAGGACAGCTGCCTGAAGAGCTGCTTTAGCACTGCGTTGAGGGAGTCACCCTCAAGCCCAAGCAGCGTCAAACAAAAGGACTTCAGGCAGATGGACAACACTCACAGCCACATGAAATCCTGCAGTGGTGTTTGCAACCTGACTGTGTGGTATTTTGGGTGAATACACACAGGACATGAAAAGTCCTTTGCAAGAATAAAAATGGCCAGTGCTGAAGTGCATGTGGAAGGATGCTTCATGTGCTGGGTGATGCCAGGGCAGCACATTACAGCGAGAGGCAAACACGTGATACAGAAATTACCAGCTACAGGACAGATCCATGCTGGTACACATTATGCACCAAGCCTGCAACAAGGCTCAGGGAGATGTTTTAAGAGTGAGCATGAAGGCACTGGGAAAGGACTGCCTTTACCAGAAGGGCAAAGACTGAACTCTTTGTTAATCACAGAATCAACCAGGTTGGAAGAAAACCCCAAGATCAAGTCCAACTGATCACCCAACACCATCTACTCAACTAAACCGTGGCACCAAGTGCCACATCCAAGCTTTTCTTAAACACCTCCAGGGACCCTGACCCCACCACCTCCCTGGGCAGCACATTCCAATGGCTAATTACTCCTTCTGGAAGAACTTCTTTCTAAGATCAAGCCTAAACCTCCCCTGGCACAGCTGGAGACTGTGTCCTCTTGTTCTGGTGCTGGTTGCCTGGGAGAAGAGACCAACCCCCACCTGGCTACAATCTCCCTTCAAGGAGTTGTAGACAGCAAGGTCTCCCCTGAGCCTCCTCTTCTCCAGGCTAGGCAACCCCAGCTTCCTCAGCTGCTCCTCACAGGGCTGTGCTCCAGACCCCTCCCCAGCTTTGTTGCCCTTCTCTGGACACATTCCAGGAACTCAACATCATTCTTAAACTGAGGGGCCCAGAACTGTACTCAAAGGTGTGGCCTAACCAGAGCTGAGTCCAGGGGCAGAATGACTTCCCTGCTCCTGCTGGCCACACTATTCCTGATACAGGCCAGGATGCCAGGAGCTGCTACACCATTGCATGTACCCACCAAAAACCAGGCTGTATGCTTTGAACACAGAATGTTTTGAACATAGAATCAGAGCATGGTCTGGGTTGGAATGGGTCTGGGTTGGAATGGACCTCCAATGGTCTAGTCCAAACCCTTCTGCAGCCAGCAGAGGCATCCCCAACTAGATCAAGTTGCCCAGACCCTGTCAAGTCTATGAGTATCTCCAGGAATGGGGACCCAACCACCTCCCTGGGAAATCTGTGCCAGTGTTCCACCACTCTCACAGTAAAGAACTTATTGCTAACATCCAATCTAAATCTGCTCTGCTCTAGTTTGAAGCCATTGCCCTTTGTCGTGTCCCTGCAGGCCTTTGCAAACAGTCTCTCTCCAGCCTTCTTATAGCCCTCTTCAGGTACTGGCAGGCTGCTATTAGGTCTCCTTGGAGCTTTCTCTTCTTCAGGCTGAACACCCCCAGCTCCCTCAGCCTGTCCTCGCAGCAGAGCTGCTCCAACCCCCTGCTCATTTTTGTGAGCTTCCTCTGGACCCTCTCCATCAGGTCCATGTCTTTCCCGTATTGAGGGCTCCAGACCTGTACATGGTACTCCAGGTGAGGTCTCACCAGAGGAGAGCAAAGAGGCAGAATCACTTCACTCCATCTGCTGGCCACACAGCTTTAGATGCAGCCCAGGATGTGACTGAACACACCTGATCACCATACATTCAACAAGGTGAAAGCTTTTCTTTACTCCCAAGACTTACTAAGAAGGGACAGAACTGCCAACATGACTTCAATGCCAATCAATCTGTGTGTCAATTTTAACACACAGTGAAAAACATCACATCTATTTATGGAAAGAGAAAGATGCCATTCAGAAACACGAATTTTACCCCATTCTCTTTGTGTTTATTGATTTCACACGAGCGTGGAACAGCTTTTAACGGTAAGACTTCTGGTAGCGCGCACGAGCCCCAGGCCCTCCGAACTTCTTGGACTCGCAGCGGCGAGGATCAGCGACCAGCAGAGTCCTATCATACTGAATTAAAATATCCTTGATCTCCTTTTTGGAAGCTTCATCAACATCTGTTTGAAAAAAACAAAAAGCCAAACACACCAGAAAAGCCTTCAGTTTAGGACGTTTCAGACGGAACCCATCCACACGCCAGAGACTGGCACTTAAGGCTAAGAGAACAACCGCGGCAACTTACATTTCTGGTAGTAAGCCACCAAGGCTTTGGAAATCGCTTGACGGATAGCTGTTAAAAAACACAAAGACAGCGGGTCAGCAAAGGTTTGCCGGCTCTGCACCCTGGCAGCACCTAGCTGGCTGCAAAGAGCCGGTGGCAGGTGGCCGCCAGGCTACCCCGCTTGGCTTCCCTGAGCCCTCACCCCACTGCTGGCAGCGAGGGGTGCTCACAGCAGCCTACCTGAGGGGACCCTGTGGGTGGTGGTCAGGGACAGGGGCTGTGCCCTCCCTCCTGGCAGCAGCCAGAGGGATGAAGGCAGTGGGAAGGTCACCTTGCTTCACCTCAAAGAGGTAAGTATCCCTGGGCAACCAGTGTCTGGGCACGAGGGTGGGAGGATGGCAAAGGGACAAGACCAGAGAAATTTCCTGCGGCTCTGAGCAACGTGATCTAGTGTGAGGTGTCCCTGCCCACGGCAGGGGGGGTGGAACTGGATGATCCTTGAGGTCCCTTCCAACCCTAACAATTCTCTGATTCTATGATTGCAGATGTACTTAAAGCACAAGGTTATTGTAGACTTGCTGTCTTGTTTCCTGCCAGGTAGTCCTTCCCCTCCCTAATCTCCCCTCCAAAACACTCAACATGGTCTGTACTTCAGCAAATCCAAGGAAAACTCTACCAAGAAACCACCCACAGTTCCTTTGTTGATTTGACAACTGCTAGCTAAACAAGGAATTGTACAGGCCACCCTGATCACCTCTTCTGCTGAGTATTAACACAGGTGCATCTTCTACCTACAGGGAGTTAGCTTCCAAAACCTCTGAAACGTCTGTCCTTTTTAACAAGGATAAAAATGTTCAGTGTTCAGTGCCTAAGGTGGCAAAAGTGGCAACAGGATGGCACAAGCAGTAAAACAAGCCTGTAATCAGAACTCAGAGCAGGAGTATGAGAGTAACTCTAAAGATGCTGTTAGGCTGTTATCTGTCAGAATATCAAGACCCAGATTTTGAGGAAAACCTGAGGTTTTTGAGGAAAGAATGCAGTGAACTTTAAGACTGAAACATGTCTCCATGCAGCTTCTGCTCTGCTTCATTAGCCTATACCCAAACTGGAACTGCAGAATAAAGCCATCACTTGTAAAGAGCAACTCTGTATCAACCACGAACACTCTCAAGCATCTCTGCAAGGGGGGAAAAAAATGCCTAGCTTAGCAGGTCAGCTGAAGGATGATTCCAAACAACCTGGAAACTTCAAGCTAGTTATCATTTCTAAGGATAAATCCCCTTTCCCTCTCCTAAAATATTTGCTCTCAGCTGCACTTGAACTGCACTGTCACACTGCAAGACACAAAGACTATTTTATCCTATGCCCTCAAAAACTTCAGCAGTTGTACCTCATCCGTGTTACAGCTTTGCAGGTAAGCCCTCATGACAAACTACCTTTGTGCAATGCAAAAGAAAACAGAACGTCACGATGCACAAGATACTACTCTGAAGTCAAGCTCTTTGCTACGTGGCAAGAGCCTGTTCTAGCCCACACTCCCAAGAGCTCACACAAAATCTTACCATAGATTTGTGCTACATGGCCACCACCCTTTACTCGGACTCTGATGTCGACCCCAGCGAACCGCTCCTTCCCCAGGAGGAGGACAGGTTCAAGCAGCTGCAAAACAAAACAGTAGGAACATTAATTTGTGATGAAGAACAAGGCTAAGAGCTCATGGCAGGTTTACCAGATGTGAATTACTGCACGTTCTGAAAAGATAGAGCCTTGACTTTACAAGCACACACCCAAGTACACCTCCTGCAGCCTTCTTTGCCATCCACCAGTGCTGTTTTAAAATGAACTTCCTGAAACCTTGAATCACAGTTAGCTTTCAAAAATCACATGGGAAAGCAAAGCACATGGGAATTAAGAGCTTTTAGTGTCATTAACTGCACTGAGATTACAAAAATAAATGCTGCTTATTAAAATTGAAGAGCTGGAGTAATTCGTGGGTAGTTTCCCCCACTATTTGTTTCACTTTATCGCAGCAGCTTCATATTCTCTCAGCAGGGCTCAAACAACTACTTGATCAAATCCAAAGAATCTTTCACATGAGAGTGTTTTAAAATCTCCCACTTCAATTAAAACAAGAGACATGCAGTGTTGAAAATACTTCACATACTTCCATTAACATACATGAATCCAGTGAAGCAACACGCCCACTCTTGCTGACAAGACAATCATAGGACAGCTTTATGGATTTTTCATCAGTGTCCACATTTCTTGCAATCATGAAACACAACCAAAACCTTAGTACTGTCCAAAGCACCAGCAACTTTTCTTCCTATCAAAGCAATTCTGCACCTAATGGTATTTTAGCCTCCAAGGTGGAGGTGATGAAGGAGGCTAAGTGGATGCTTACTTTGTATTGCAGGGTTCTGGGCTCGATCATTTCCAGAGGTCTTCCATTCACTTTAATGAGGCCATTTCCTCTCTTGCAGTGGGCAACAGCAGTTGCAGTTTTCTAAAAATCCAAATGTGTGTTAGTGCAGCCCTTTGCTTTTGTACCAGCAGTGTGAATGGCTACTTAACAATCTAAAAATCTCTAGTTTATGCCTAAAATTAACAACTCTCCCTGAGCAGTAGGACAGTACACTCTTCATAAAGTTTCCAGAAACTGACTTGTAGTATTGAGGTACCCTCTTCATAGAATTAGACGTTATATAGAATTGAAAAGATTAACTTAGAAGTTAGGAAAATATTTCCTCTTGGTTCTGCAACACGGTATTTTTAAGCCGTATTTCCTTACAAGAGCCTCTTAAATATGAATTCGTGCCACGGGATCCCAACAATGCGAGCTTTACGCGTCCCACATCGAAACGCGGTTCTCGGACATGGGCAAAAAGACAGGCCACGCCAGTCTGGGAAGTTCCCCCCAGAGCAGTGCTCCGAGTCAGAGGGCTAGGGCCCACTCCCTAAGAATGTCTTCCCTCTCGGGCCCGCATGAGCGGCGCTCCCCGGCACCTACGGCGCTGCACACGTGGAGCTGCCGAGCAGGCCTCACCACTGCCGGCCCTCCCGCGCACCAACCACTCCACACACAGCCCTAGCACAGAGCCGGCCTCGCAGCTCCTGATCTGCGGCCGAAGGGCCCCGAACGCTTCAGACGAGAAGACGCGGCCCGGTCCGACTGCGAGGGATAAACGAGGCGGGCTGCGGCGCCTCGGGCTCACCTTCCGCCCGAAGACCTGTACGCTCTGCAGGGGGCCCTTGGCCGGCATGACTCCTGCAAAAGACAGGAAGGTGGTGTTAGCACCGCCAGAAGAAAAAAGCGCAAGCAGAACGACGGAGGCCGGAGCCCGCTAGGCACTCACCTCCCCTCGGCGGCGGCAGCAGGAAAAGGCCGAACGGGGCTTCCTAGCCGCTTCTCAGGGGCAGCCGAGCCGTAAAGCGCAACGCCGTCTTCCGGCAGTGCGACAGAAGGCTCCACCGTTCTTTCCCTTCCCCGTCCGGCCGCGCTTTGCGGCAGCCTGGAGCTGTGAGGGGGCAGGCTGTACGCCTTCGGCTAGCTGCCGCCCTTCAGGCTTCTGCGGGCCTCGGGGGGGGCAGGAGAGGCCTGGCGCTGACGAAGCACAGTGTGGGCACCGTGCCTGTCTCTCCGTCTCCTTCTGCAGTGGCTGTGTCAGCCGCTGATGGCAGAGATGCTCATCCCCCGGACCTGGCGGCCGACCAGAGAGGCTGGCTAGGCGCTGGGGAGCGCTAAGCGGAGCGTACGGGAGCTTTTGTAAGGCGCTGCGCCTCGACCTCCTGGTGGTGCAGGGGCACCCCAGCCTTTTCTCGTTCTCCATGTTGCTTTGTGGGTTTATTGTGGGGTGTTTTTAACGTTCGTCGCGCAGAATTGCCTCTTTTTTTATGTAAAGAGATGGCGCCCCATTAGACTACCTAAACGCTAGGCAGGCGTTGTCCCCTTGTCGGAAGCCAGCTGCTGTCACCTGAATCTGGCACGTTGGCTTAACGCTGCTGCTTTGGAACCTGCCCGTACGGAACTTGCCGAGGCTCCGCGGGAGGAAGGCGGCCGCCTCCCACCGTGAGGGAGCCCCAGCGCCGCCCGGAGGAGGCCAGGTGCCTGCCCGCCTGCAGCAGGTGACCGGCGCGTTGCCCTGGGAGAAGCACAGTGCGTGCTCAAACGGGTGAGGTCAGAGTGGGGCAAGCGAAGGTTACATACTCGCTGCCGGAGTTCTGGCATGGATGACAGCAGTTTGGAGGACTTCCTGAGAGGGATAGAGAGGATTCACAACCTGCGAGAGGCTTTTTCTTCAGTTACTTAGCATCTAATAGTGACACCACAGCATACCTTCTGTTAGGTATCCCAGTGACAAGCAGAACCAAACGTAGTTTTAGCTACAAAGAATACAAAGCAATGCCTTTTCTAAGAGTCTTGCAGTCACTTTTGGACCTCCTGGAGATGAAGCATCCAAACTACATGGCTTTTTTTTAGTTTTAAAGTCTGCAGCAGAAGACCCTCCAGCAGTAAACCCTGTGTTTTATGCCAGCATTGTGCATGGAAGCATCTTCAGGTAATCTTTAATACCCACTTAAACAGCAACAATTATGTATAAGATCAGGGAATTCTTCAGAGCATCCACAAAGCACCATGAATTTGATTATTTTTTTATCTTTCTTTTCCTTGTTTAATGGTTGTCAGAAAACATGGCATTTAAGTCACTTTCAGACAGAAAACATTTCACTTCTAAGACTTGGTATTTAGTATGCAAAATTTTTGCAAAGGACAGAAGCAGAATCTATTGATGAAGGGAGGGCCACACTGCTCAGATATTTTAAGCAATGAAGATTTAAATGACTGTGATTAATTGGAAGGTTGACTGCTCCAATGAAACAATTGGATCCTTTGTCTTTGGACAGGGTTTTAAATGCTGCACATTAGTCATCAGTCATGTGAGGATTTAAACAAGCACTTAGCTTTCTGCGATTTGAGTGATTAGTTCTATTCAAGTGAATAGTGCTGTGCAGAAGATGTAAGGTTTGGCACATCTCAAACCCCCAGTTGTACAAAGCATGAACATGTGACCTGGAAAGTGATTTGATTTTATTTAAGGCTGTTTCCTAAGGAACAGTGTTTATGTAGTCGCACATCTATCATCCACTCTCACCCTAGCGTCAGGCTGACAGCTTGTTGGTCAGTTTCAGTTTTCACAGGAGGATGGAAATTATAAAACCTATTTAGAGTGAACATATTTGGTGAATATAGGTGCCTCTGTTTAAGAGACATCATGACCATGAGCCAGCAATGTGCTCTTGTGGCCTGTGCCATTCTGGGGTGGATTAGAAGGGCTGTGGCTAGTAGGTCAAGACGGGGTCTCTTCCCTCTCTGCTTGGTGAGGCTGCATCTGGAATATTGTGTCCAGTTCTGGGCCTCTCAGTTCAGGAAGGACCACAGGGAGCTGCTTGAAAGAGTCCAGCACAGAGCCACAGAGATGATTAGGGGAGTGGAAGATCTTCCTTATGAGGAGAGCCTGAGGGAGATGAGGTCTCTGTAGCTTGAAGAGGAGGAGTCTGAGAGGTGACCTCCTTCATGTTGATAAAGATGTGCAGGGTGAGTGCCCAGAGGCTGGAGCCAGGCTCTGCTGGGTGATGCCCAATGCCAGCACAAGGGGCAGTGGTGGAAGCTGAGGCAGAGGAAGTTCCATGGAAACAGGAGGGAAAATGTTTTCCCTATGAGGGTGACAGAGCACTGGAAGAGGCTGCCCAGGGGGTTGTAGAGTCCCCCTCTCTGGAGATACTCAAGAGCTGTCTGGATGTGTTCTTGTGTGATCTGCTCTAGGTGATCCTGCTCTGGCAGGGGGGTTGGACTGGATGACCTCCAGAGGTCCCTTCCAGCCCCTAACATTCTGTGATTCTGTGATCTTTCACTTGCATAATGAAAGCAGCCACTGGAGCTGAACTATTAGACATTACAAAACCTTTAGGTAAGAAAAGAGAAAGCATAATACCTAATTAACCCAGTTAGCACCAAAGGGATCAGCTAAGGCCCAAAGGTAAAGCATTTGTAAGCGAGTTTTGATGCATGTTCAGGGCACTTGAAAAGGAAGCAGAACTAGATCTGTTCCTTTTATGGGCATTATCTGAGGTCTGCTGATGGAGACCTGTGTTTTAATACCAAGTACACCATTAAATAGGGGGTCTTCAGTGCCTGCTCCCTTAAAGCTTACATTTTGGGAGCATGCTTTCTTAGGTCCTTCAGAATTCAGCCTCCTTTGGGTGGGCGTTCATCTGCTGCATGCTCTTCTTGGAACTGAAAACACTCATTCTAGAAGAGCCTGCATATAAACCCAGTGATATGCCTCCATGTGTCTCTCTTTCCATTTTCTGTTGCCAAAATGAGAAGATAACAAAACATATATTGACAGTGTTGCCTGGAAGAGAAGGTTAAAAACTTCATGCTTCTTGTTACCTTTGCTTTCTAGCATAAAAAGCAGAATAGGAGCTAAAAGGCATTTAGAAACCACCTGCCAGAGAAATTAGACTGTAATGTGTAAAGAGAGTATTAGATCATAAATATCACCATCCACAGCAGGAGGGAAAATAATCACAGTATCACTAAGGGTGGAAGAGACCTCAAAGATCATCAAGTCCAACCTGTCACCACAGACCTCCAAGTGCCACATCCAATCCCCTCTTGAACACCTCCAGGGATGGTGACTCCACCACCTCCCTGGGCAGCACATTCCAATGGTGAACGACTCTCTTGGTGAAGAACTTTCTCCTCACCTCCAGCCTAAACTTCCCCTGGCACAGATTGAGACTGTGTCCCCTTGTTCTGGTGCTGGTTGCCTGAGAGAAGAGACCAACCCCTTCCTGGCTACAACTACCCTTCAGGTAGTTGTGGAGAGCAATGAGGTCTCCCCTGAGCCTCCTCTTCTCCAGGCTAAACAACCCCAGCTCCCTCAGCCTCTCCTCACAGGGCTGTGCTCAAGGCCTCTCCCCAGCCTCATTGCCCTTCTCTGGACACATTCAAGTGTCTCAATGTCCTTCTTAAACTGAGGGGCCCAGAACTGGACACAGGACTCAAGGTGTGGCCTAACCAGTGCAAAGTCCAGGGGCACAATGACTTCCCTGCTCCTGCTGGCCACACTATTCCTAATGCAGGCCAGGATGCCATTGGCCTTCCTGGCCACCTGGGCACACTGCTGGCTCATGTTTAGGTGGCTGTCAATCGGCACCCCCAGGTCCCTCTCTGTTTGGCAGCTCTCCAGCCACTCTGACCCCAGCCTGTAGCACTGCATGGGGTTGTTGTGGCCAAAGTGCAGCACCTGGCACTTGGATTTGTTGACTGCCATCCTGCTGGACTCTGCCCATCTGTCCACTTGGTCGAGGTCCCTCTGAAGAGCCCTTCTGCCCTCTTAACAGATCAACATCTGCTCCCAGCTTGGTGTCATCTGCAAATTTGCTGATGACTGACTCAACCCCCTCATCCAGATCATCAATGAAGATGTTAAAGAGCATGGGGCCCAGCACTGATCCCTGGGGGATGCCACTGGTGCCTGGCTGCCAGCCGGATGTGGCACCATTCACCACTACTCTCTGGGCTCGGCCCTCCAGCCAGTTCCTAACCCAGCTCAGAGTGCTGCTGTCCAAGCCACGAGCTGACAGCTTGGCCAGTAGTTTGCTGTGGGGGACGGTGTCAAAGGCCTTGCTGAGGTCCAGGTAGACTACATCCACAGGCCTCCCCACATCCACCAGACGGGTCACCTGATCATAGAAGGGGATCAGGTTGGAGAGGCAGGACCTGCCCTTCCTAAATCCATGTTGGCTGGACCTGAGCCCTTGGCCCTCCTTCAGGTGCGCAGTTATTGCCGCCAGGATAATCTGTTCCATCACTTTCCCTGGCACTGGGATCAGGCTGACTGGCCTGGAGTTTCCAGGTTCCTCCATCCGTCCCTTCTTGTGGATGGGGACCACACTGGCCAGTTTCCAGTTTTTTAATGATACCAGGGTGGGGAAGAAAAAGATCCCAACTTAATTTTACAGAACACAGAAAGCTTTATAATGTATCTGTGATTTTGAAAAGAGTAAGTAGTAAGCATCTTCAAGCACCAGCTACAAACTCTTCATTTCACTTCTGGGTTTTTTTGTGTTTGTCAAATAATTGCACCTGTGGAGTGTCAGGCACTTGTTTGGCAGCCTTTTTTCTTCTTCTTTTTGTTTGTTTGACCTTGCTCTGCACCAGTGTGAAGAGTTACACAGTGTGCAAAACAGGGAGGAATCAGGTTTGAAGCCGTCCTGATGGGGCATTATTCCTTTACAGGAGGAAAAATACCTGGATTTTCATAGTATCATAGTATCAGTCAGGGTTGGAAGGGACCACAAGGATCATCTAGTTCCAACCCCCCTGCCTTGGGCAGAGACACCCCACACTAGATCAGGCTGGCCACAGCCTCATCCAGCCTGGGCTTAAACACCTCCAGGGACAGGGCCTCAACCACCTCCCTGGACAACTCATGCCAGGGCTTCACCACTCTCATGCTGAAGAACTTCCTCTTCACATCCAGCCTGAGTCTCCTCACCTCCAGCTTCATTCCATTCCCCCTAGTCCTATCACTACCTGATATCCTGTCCAAGCCCTCAGTTTCACAATGAGTTTGTTTTGTACTCACAGATGATCTCTTGTGTGTCTGTGTGCCAACAAGTATCTTAAAGCTATTACATCTTTTACATGGGTGTTTAGTGAAGCTTTCAGGGATTGGGAGTCTCTCACTGCTTGATGTCCTCCACTGTAGCTGCTTTGACTTCTTTGCAGGCTGTGGTGTAATGCTACTGTGACCTGCTCTCCTCTCACAGACCAGCCACAGCCTCTGCTGCTCTGTCAGTTTGCTGGAAACAGCTGGGCTGTGGCAGCAAGGTACAGTGCTGCAGAGGAGTATCTCCCAGTTGTTTCTACACTTTGTGAGAGAAGCAAAAATGTGTAGATAGGGATCTGCTAGAGAGTCCCAACAGAGGGCTGTGAGGACAATTGAGGGACTGCAGCCCTGTCTTATGGGGAGAAGCTGAGAGCCCTGGGGCTGTTTAGTCTGGAGAAGAGAAGACTGAGAGGGGATTTAATAAATTTTTATCAGTATCTGAGGGCTGGGGGGCAAGAGGGAAGGCACAGGCTCTGCTCACTTGCACCCTGGGGTAGAACAAGGGGCAATGGATAGAAACTCCAGCACAGGAGGTTCCACCTCAACATGAGGAAAAACTTCTTTACTGTAAGGGTCACAGAGCACTGGAACAGGCTGCCCAGAGAGGTTGTGGAGTCTCCTTCTCTGGAGACTTTCTAGCCCCATCTGGATGCATTCCTGTGTGACCTGTGCTGGATTCTCTGGTCCTGTTCTGGCAAGGGGGTTGGACTCATGGTCTCTGGAGGTCCCTTCCAACCCCTAACATCCTGTGAGCAGGGCAGGAAGAAAATGGCAGGAGATGGACAAAGTTGGACTAAGGAGAATCAGAGCAGCATTGTATCTGTTTGTTAGGAAGTCTGCTGGTGCAAAGCATCTGGAAAACCTCAGGACAAAATCTGTGTGTCAGTCCACTGCCCACCAATACTATCAGGATAAACGAAGGATATTCCCTGAAGTTTTTACTTCAGGCAGCAAAGTCATCACAATACTTTTCAAAAGGCTTCTTTCTTGTATATATTTATTCCCCTTGAAAATCTGTGAGTTCCTTCAGTGACAGATGCAGAATTGTTAGGTTTGGAAGGGACCTCAAGGATCATCTAATTTCAAGTCCCCTGCCGTGGGCAGGGACACACTGCACTACAGCAGGTTGCTCACAGCCACATCCAGCCTCGCCTCCAAAACCTCCAGGCATGAGGCTTCCACCACCTCCCTGGGCAACCTGTGCCAGTCTCTCACCACCCTCATGGGGAACAACTTCTTCCTGACATCCAATCTGAATCTACCCATTTCTAGTTTTGCTCCATTCCCCCCAGCCCTTTCACTCTCTGACACCCTCAAAAGTCCCTTCCCAGCTTTCTTTGAGCACCCTTCAGATACTGGAAGGCCACAAGAATGTCTCCTGGGAGCCTTTTCCTCTCCAGACTGAACAGCTCCAACTCTCTTAGTCTGTCCTCATAGGAGAGCAACTCCAGCCCTCTGCTCATCCTTGTGGCCCTTCTCTGGACACCTTCCAGTGCCTCCAGATCCTTCCTGTAATAGGGGACACAGTGCTGGGCACAGTACTCCAAGAATGAAGTATTTCAGGAGATAACCAATGTGGTTTTTTTTTTAATGGCAGCTCTTCCAATGTGAAAGATGTAGGATGCTGCAATACAGTTCTCATGTAGCATTTTGCAAGTGATGCACATTTGATGATCAAGCCAGTGGATCCCTGGTTCTGGCTTTGTCTTCATCCAGGCAGCAGCTGAAGAGTTTTCTAAACTCAATTAGTGCAAGAATGCTGTGACCAATGGAAAAATGCTTGATGCATGCCAGAAAACAAATCTTCCCAGCTCTTGGAAATATGTTCTGAAAACAAATAAGAATCTCACAAGATTTTTCACATTAATAAAGGTATTTTTTTTTCTCCTCAGGAAATATTTAAAATCTAACCCAAAATTTGGGATTTCATAGTAACATAGTATCAGTCAGGGTTGGAAGGGACCACAAGGATCATCTAGTTCCAACCCCCCTGCCATGGGCAGAGACACTCCACACTAGATCAGGATGGCCACAGCCTCATCCAGCCTGGGCTTGAACACCTCCAGGGACGGGGCCTCAACACCTCCCTGGACAACCCATGCCAGGGCTTCACCACTCTCATGCTGAAGAACTTCCTCCTCACATCCAGCCTGAATCTCCCCACCTCCAGCTTCATTCCATTCCCCCTAGTGCTATCACTACCTGAGATCCTGAGAAGTCCCTCCCCAGCCTTCTTGTAGGCCCCTTCAGATCCTGGAAGGCCACAATGAGGTCACCTGGGAGCCTTCTCTTCTCCAGACTGAACAGCCCCAACTCCTTCAGTCTGTCCTCACAGGAGAGGTGCTCCAGCCCTCTGCTCATCCTCATGGCCCTTCTCTGGACACCTTCCAGCACCTCCAGATCCCTCTTGTAATAGGGGCTCCAGAACTGGATGCAGTACTGCAGGTGGGGTCTCACCAGAGCTGAGCAGAGGGGGAGAATCCCCTCCCTTGACCTGCTGGCCACACTTCTCTTGCTGCAGCCCAGGCTCTGATTGGCTTTCCGGGCTGCAAGTGCACACTGAGAGCTCCTGTTGAGCTTCTTGTCTACCAGCACCCCCAAGTCTCTCTCCTCATGGATGCATTCCAGCCAGGCACTGCTCATTATTCTTCTCTAAGAAAGCTCTATGAGCATAGGACCTGGAATTTGAAGATGTGGATTATCCTGGCTGATGTGAATACTGACTCTCATTTGCAGGTTCTAAATGTGGGAGGTCTCAAGCGTGGGCACAAGGTGGACAGCAGGTGAACAAGAGCCAGCAGTGTACCCATCCTGGCCTGCATCAGGAATAGTGTGGCCCTGTGCTCAGCCCTGGATAGGCCACATCTTAAGTCCTGTGTCCATTTCTGGGCTCCTCAGTTTAGGAAGGATGTTGAGCTGCTGGAAGGTGTCCAGAGAAGGGCAACAAAGCTGGGGAGAGGTCTGGAGCACAGCCCTGTGAGGAGAGGCTGAGGGAGCTGGGGTTACTTAGCCTGGAGAAGAGGAGGCTCAGGGGAGACCTCATTGCTCTCTACAACTCCCTGAAGGGAGGTTGTAGCCAGGTGGAGGTTGGTCACTTCTTCCAGGCAACTGGCACCAGAACAAGAGGACACAGTCTCAAGCTGTGGCAGGGGGAAGTTTAGGCTGGAGGTGAGGAGAAAGTTCTTCCCAGAAAGAGTAATTTGCCATTGGAATGTGCTGCCCAGGGAGGTGGTGGAGTCACTATCCCTGGAGGTGTTCAAGAAAGGACTGGATGAGGCACTTGGAGCCATGGTTTAGTTGTCAGGAGGTGTTGGGTGATAGGTTGGACTTGGTGTCTCAGGTCTTTTCCAACCTGGTTGATTCTGTGATGATTCTATGTTAGTTTCACACTGAGACTGAGGACACAAAGGAATGTGTGAGTCACCAGTTGTCACTGCATTTGGCACATTCACATAAGACTCCTTATATGAAAGTAATTAGCAGGACAATACTTTACTCAGGACCCACTCTCAGCATTGCTGCTTGGGAGAAATCACAGTTACCAATTGTCTTGGAGACTTGAGTTTTGAATGAATAGGATTGCTGTTTCAGGACAATAAACAAAAGAAATGCAAAGGCCCATCTTGAATCTGAACAGACAGCCAGACATGAAGGCTCAGTGTTTCAGCTCTGCTACCTGACTTGGTGCTGGAATCTTTATAAACATTGTCACTTAAATCTACAGCATGATTCCTCTTGGCAATGTCTGGAAATCCATATTACCAGTTTAACATAGTTTAGCTGGAAAGTGGTAGTGTGTGAACTGCTCTCTTTAGAATCTAACTGCATATGACAGGACAAGACTTGAAAATCACAGAATCATAGTATGGTCTGGGTTGGAAGGGACCTCCAAAGGTAATCCAGTCCAACCCCCTCTGCAGTCAGCAGGAGCATCCCCAACTAGATCAGGTTGCCCAGGGCCCTGTCAAGCCTCACTATAAATAATCTCCAGGGATGGGGTCCCAACCACCTTCCTGGGCAACCTGTTCCAGTGTTCCACCACCCTCACAGTAAAGAACTTGTTCCTAACATCCAGTCTAAATCTGCTTTTTGCTAGTGCCCCTGGTCCTGTCCCTGCAGGCCTTTGCGAACAGTCTCTCTCTAGCATTCCTGTAGCCCCCTTCAGTTACTGGCAGGCTGCTCTTAGGTCTCCCTGGAGCCTCCTCTTCTCCAGGCTGAACACCCCCAGCTCCCTCAGCCTGTCCTCGCAGCAGAGCTGCTCCAACCCCTGATCATTTTTCTGTCTCTCCTCTGGCCCTTCTCCATCAGCTCCATGTCCTTCCTGTACTGAGGGCTCCAGACCTGCACACAGTACTCCAGGTGAGGTCTCAGCAGAGCAGAGCCAAGCGGCAGAATCACCTCTCTGGCTCTGCTGGCAATGCTGCTTTGGATGCAGCCCAGGCTGTGATTTGCCTTCTGTGCTGCAAGCTCACACTGCCTGCTCTCTGTCCAGCTTCTCATCCACCAGCACCCCCCAAGTCCTTTTCCTCAGTGCTGCTTTCTCTCACCTCCTCCCCCAGTCTGTACTGATAGTGAGGATTGTTCCAGCCCGGGTGCAACCCTGCCCTTGCTCTTGTTGAACTTCATGAGGTTCACCTGGTCCCACCTCTCCAGCCTGTCCAGGTCCCTCTGGATGCCATCCTATCCCTCTGGTTTATCAACAGGACCACTCAGCTTGGTGTCATGTGCACACTTGATGATGGTGCCCTCCATCCCACTGCCTATATAGCATTGATAAAAATACTAAACAGTCCCAGTACTGAGCCCTGAGGAACATCACTTGTCACTGCTCTCCATCTGGACTTCAAGCTATTGAGCACTACCCTCTGCATTTGAATTCAACCTCTCTTGCAGTATGCAGGGCTTTGGTGAAATGTATTGACAGTAGATTGGAATGACTCAGAACTCTTTCTTGTACATCCACAGAGGGTGCTCTGGAGTATGTGTGTGTGTATCACAGGAATCCAAGTTGTAAGAAGCTGACTGGACAACAACCCAGAACCCACAGCTACATAAATAAGCTAACAAGTAAATGTTTGTTGAGGTTTTTTTAGAGCAGAACAGCATCTCCAAGCTTCCTGCTGTATTTTGCTGCCCCTGGAGGCTACAGCTTGGTTTAGTTCCCTTTTTTAGAAACAACACAGCAGGGTCCAGTGGGATCCAGCTGCCCTCTCTCAACTCTTCTGCAGAGAGAGGAGGTTTCCTGGGTCTTGGTTTCATCAGGGATCCTTTCTGCTTCTCTGTGTTAAAGGGATGTGGGAGAGAGGGAGCGTAGAAACAGACACCTGGTTTGCACTTCTTTAAACTACAGACAGTTTGTCCCTGTTGCTTTACTGATGTCCAGGTTACAAACACAACATTGAGCTCCATGATCTGTAGGTCTGCATTTCTCTCTAAATCTCACTTTTGATGTCACACATACAGAAAGCTGCTCTCCTCTAGGTGGCTGAATAGGTGCAATTGCAGTTAGTGACTGCAGCAGCAGCCCGTTGCACACACTTAATTTGCTGAAGCATCAGTCGTGGTTTAGAGCAGAAAGAGGTGGGTTGCTGTGAAGTTATATTAATCTCTACTGAGGTCATTTCTATTTCTGATTTTGAATCTGTTTGTTGTTTCAAGTGAAACATTTTCCATTGCCTGTTGTATGAGGGCAGATAAGGCAGAAGTATCAGAGCTCGTGAACTGCTGTATGCTTACAGACCCACCAGAGAACTGAGGCTTTTTCCTCCAGAAACTGGAGCAGTTGAACTCTGAAGGAGAATGAACCCTCTTGGCAAGGCTTTGTAAGAGCTCTGGGTGGAAAATCTTGTGTTTAGGAAGCAGAGAGAGTGAGCAGAAGCGTAGTGACTGTCCAGCTTGTAGCAAGAAGGGAAAATAATACTGCAGTTTATTCACACGATGCTGAATACAGCTGGGTGATATATCTGGACCCTTGCACAGTGCCAGGAATCCTGGCATTGTTGAACCCAGGGGAGTCCCTGTCTGCTGTAGGGTTGACAAAGTGGTTGTTACCTGTTCCCAGCTGTAGCTCTTGAACTGAGACAGAGGTCAGTTCTCAGTACCTTGTCACCTGGTACTAGCTGCTGCATTTTAAAGTGACCTGTCTGTCTTCACCTAGCCTTTTGTTTAGGAGCAGTGGTAAAAAAGTCACAGGCTCTGCTATCTCCACATGGCTGATTTCTAGTTCTTTCCTCCACTGTTCCCAAGAGAATCTAACCCCTCATATCTGCCCACTAGGAGGTCTGCATGCAGTTCAGAGAAACACAAACACATGCAGTATTACAACACACGTATTAAAATGACTTCTTGTCTTTTTTTTTTTCCCAAGATCAAAAACAGAGAAAAAACAAAGTGCTGTGGGAAAGCTTTTACCAAATAAAAATGTCTGTGGAGGCTTGATCATATGTGGGCCTGTGAATAGCACTCAGGAGACTATAAACTTTAGACAAACCAGATGGTTAGACAGCAACCCAGATGGTTTTATTTATGCAGACAAAGTTCGCCTTTAGTGAGGTACTTTGTTCTTCCAGAGAAGGTTCTGCATGCAAAGCATTATGTGCATGTCCTGTGATGATAGACTGGAACACTTGTACACATGGAAGTCTCATCTACTGCTCTTCTTGTCCCTTTCAATAGAAAGATCATCATTATTACAACACTGGGATGCTTGTTGGCTGCTTTTCTACTTGGTGTTTCTTCCTTTTGCTGCAGTAGCATCCAAAGGCTTCAGGGAAGGCTATGAGCAGCTTCTGTTCATGTGTCGTAAAACTGCGTAGGAAGATACGGTCCCTGCTCAGAGGAATTGCTAAGGCCCTGCTAAGGAGCATGAAATGTAACACAGGAGTTAACCAGTGACAGAGGAAAGTAAGCAAGCCAGCTGGGAACTAACGTTTTCAGTATGAAGTTAACCACACTGATCACCTACTCATAGAATCACAGAATTGTCAGGGTTTGAAGGGACCTCAAGGATCAGCCAGTTCCAATCCCCCTGCCATGGGCAGGGACACCTCACACTACAGCAGGTTGCTCACAGCCACATCCAGCCTGGCTGCAAAAACCTCCAGGGATGAGGCTTCCACCACCTCCCTGGGCAACTTGTGCCAGTCTCTCACCACCCTCATGGGGAACAACTTCTTCCTAACATCCAAACTGAATCTACCCATATCTAGTTTTCCTCCATTCCCCCCGGGCCTATCACTCCCTGACACCCTCAAAAGTTCCTCCCCAGCTTTCTTATAGCCCCTTTCAGATCCTGGAAGGCCACAAGAAGGTCTCCTCAGAGCCTTCTCCTCTCCAGACTGCACAACCCCAACTCCCTCAGTCTGTCCTCATAGGAGAGCAGCTGCAGCCCTCTGCTCATCCTCGTGGCCCTTCTCTGGACACACTCCAGCACCTCGAGAGCCTTCTTAGAATACATAGAATAGAATACATAGAATAAACCAGGTTGGAAGAGACCTTCAAGATCATCGCATCCAACCCAATCTTGTAACAGAGGCTCCAGAACTGGACACAGAGCTCCAGGTGTGATCTCACCAGAGGGGCAGAATCAACCTCCCTAGCCCTGCTGGCCACAATTCTCTTGATGCAGCCCAGGATGTGATTGGCTTTCTGGACTGCAAGTGCACACTGGGGGCTCCTGTTGAGCTGCTCATCCACCAGCAGCCCCAGGTCCTTTTCTTCAGGGTCCTTTGGTTTTAGTTTTACTGTAGATCAGGCATGTACATTTGTCTTAGCTATAAAATGCACTCACACTGACTATTCCTTCTGTTTTCAAAGCCACTTCATCAAAACCTGTTGAAATCTCCAGGTGCCATGAAGTGCCCTGTTTCCTGAATTCTCATCTCATTCAGCAGCGCTTCAGCCACTCCAAGAAAAGGCTACCCCAACCTGGGAGGGGGCTGGATGGGAGGGGTGGTGGGGTAAGTTCTCTGTCAGAATGGCAAATTTGGGTGGGTGGACTCCTGATCATTTTGATGCAAAGCCAACATCTTAGGCTAAAACCCATATACTAGCTTCTACTTCTTAGGCAGTAGCCTCCAGCAACAGTCCTGGCAGTTTGTCATCTGTAAGGTTGTAACTCTTTTCTCAGTGTTTATTTCACCATTTCCCAGAAGCTTTTGACCCAAGCTATTATTATTTATTTTTTTTTCTTGTTGATCTTAGAAAGTTTTCTGGAAAGTGTATTTCTACAGTCTCAGTGTAGGTGTGCCACAGTGACACATACACTGTGCACAGAAGATTTCTAAGCAGCAAAATAAACTGCTGTGCTTGCTTTCTGACTGTAGTTGAAAAATCTACTTTTTCCCTGAAGGACAACACCTAAATTGTAAATGCCTCTTCAACCTGGATAGGGACCTGGGGGTGCTGATTGACAGTCACCTAAACATGAGCCAGCAGTGTGCCCAGGTGGCCAAGAAGGCCAATGGCATCCTGGCCTGCATCAGGAATAGTGTGGCCAGCAGGAGCAGGGAAGTCATTGTGCCCCTGGACTCTGCACTGGTTAGGCCATACCTTGAGTCCTGTGTCCAGTTCTGGGCCCCTCAGTTTAAGAAGGACATTGAGACACTTGAATGTGTCCAGAGAAGGGCAACGAGGCTGGGGAGAGGCCTTGAGCACAGCCCTGTGAGGAGAGGCTGAGGGAGCTGGGGTTGCTTAGCCTGGAGAAGAGAAGGCTCAGGGGAGACCTCATTGCTGTCTACAACTACCTGAAGAGGATTGTAGCCAGGTGGGGGTTGGTCTCTTCTACCCATTTCTAGTTTTGTTCCATTCCCTCCAGTCCTATCACTCCCTGACACCCTAGAAAGTCCCTCCCCAGCTTTCTTGTAGCTCCCTTCAGATCCTGGAAGGCCACAAGAAGGTCTCCTGGGAGCCTTCTCTTCTCCAGACTGATATATGTAGTACATTCTGTCTGCTCTAAAGAATAGCTGTAGTGATTCTTTCCCAAGCACATCCAAAAGAAACATTGACTTTATGAGCTGTTCTGAGAACGAGAAAGTCATTTTGAAATGCACTTTCTTGCACTTTCTTTCTACCATTCCTGTATTACCTCTCCAGAGGAAAGAGTAGGCAGAGGGTACAAAGGGTTTAGGTCAGCCAGGGTTTACTCCTTTTCCAGTGCCAGCTCATTCCACTCAAACTACCCTGTAAGGACCAACTGATTATGTCACATGTGACTTGCATAACTCTCTAGTGATTGAGCCTCCAGCCCTTCTAATTTGAGCTAGATTTGAAGTCAGTTAACTTAAAATGACCTTTGCAGCTTCTGTCATCTATTAGGGGTCCTGCAGAATCAGATGGTTACTAAAAGGCCTTCTCAAATGCAACTGAAAACTGCAGTAGGAGTTGGTTTTTTTCCAGCCAGTGCTCTGTTCATCCCTTTCCCACTCCACAGATGTATTCCTTACATCTCTCCCCTCCTTGCTAACTCACTCATTATGCTTTATCCCTCTGCCTCTCTTTACTTTATCAGAGGATTGTGACAAGCCTGGAACAGACTCAGTGCTGACCTAAGTACATGTGGGTGGTAGGGGATAGGGAGGGTGAGACTGGGCCACTGTGAAGCCCGACATAGCTGTGGGTGCTCTTGGGACATGGAATGGGAGAATCACAGCAGATCAGCATTACTGTCAGCTTCCACAGAAGGGAATGCTAAAGCTCCCTTAGCTTTTCCAGCATCAGAGAGTGAAAACTGCACCTCAAGCCCCATCATTACCCAGCAGATGAAGTAAACTGAAGTGTCTTTACCAATCCCTACTAAAGAATGACTAGAAATCAGCTGATTTACCTGCTTTTCTCTTCACTCAAAAATAATGCTGGAGAAACTTTGACACAGATTAAAAACCAAACAATCACACAACAACAACAAGAAAAACCCCAACACATTTCAGGCTAGCTTTGTCAGGGAGCAGGAGGGGAGGGACTGCTCCTCGAGGTGGGATGAGCCAGGTGCTGAGGGTGACTCCATGTGCAACCAGGGCCTCCCCAAAATGAAGCATCCCAAGGGGGCTGAGCTGGGGGCTGGTGCTGGGGGCTGTTGCATCATTTTGTATCCTTTTCTTTTTGCAAATATTGCTTGCTTTTCTGTCTGTTTGTGTGACAGTCCTGCAAGCCCTGGACATACTATGCTTACCAAATGAAAATACTTCCTGCTTTAAGCTGTTAGATTTTCCTACAACAATATTGGGAATTGATTAACTTTCTGTGAGTTTTAGTCCTTTTTTTGAACTCTCCCACGGCTCCTCTGGTAGCTGCAGCTGGCAGTATGAGAAGCACTGCTCCAGGCAATAGTCTATATTGTCAGCAAATTGCTTTGTTAAATAAAAAGGATGCTAAGCTGGATGTCACAGAATCATAGAATCAACCAGCTTGGAAAAGACTTCAGGGATCATCAAGTCCAACATATTGCCTAATGCCTAACACCTCCTGATGACTAAACCATGGCTCCAAGTGCCACATCCAATCCCCTCTTGAACACCTCCAGGGATGGCGACTCCACCACCTCTCTGGGCAGCACATTCCCATGGCCAGTCTCTCTTGCTGGGAAGAACTTTCTCCTCACCTCCAGCCTAAATTTCCCCTGGTGCAGCTTGAGACTGTGTCCTCTTGTTCTGGTGCTGGTTGCCTGGGAGACCGACCCCCACCTGGCTACAACCTCCCTTCAGGTAGTTGTAGAGGGCAAGATCTCCTCTGAGCCTCCTCTTCTCCAGGCTAAGCAACCCCAGCTCCCTCAGCCTCTCCTCACAGGACTGTGCTCCAAACCCCTCCCCAGCTTCGTTGTCCTTCTCTGGACACGTTCAAGAGTCTCAATGTCCTTCTTAACCTGAGGTGCCCGGAACTGGACACAGTACTGACTCAAGGTGTGGCCTAAGCAGTGCTGAGCACAGGGCAGAATGAGTACCCTGCCCCTGCTGGCCACACTGTTCCTGATGCAGGCCGGGATGCCATTGGCCTTCTTGGCCAGCTGAGCACACTGCTGGCTCATGTTTAGGTGGCTGTCAACCAGTACCCCCAGGTCCCTTTCTGCCTGGCTGCTCTCCAGCCACTCTGTCCCCTGCCTGAAGTCATCAGGCAGGTTCCTTGAACACCGAGATGCCTGCTGCCAGCACCGTCCGATTTCTTTGCAGTGAAATGGTCTCTAGAGGCCTCCACCAGCCTGAAGTGTTTGCTGTCACCTCTGCCTGGGCACACGCTTCCGGCCTCAGCCCACAGCCAAGAGCTTTGAAAAGAAACAGGAACTCACCAGTGCTGGGTGAGGAGGGAAGCTGGGGTGCTGCCCAAGAGACCCAGTAGAGGAGAGCAGGTGGTGAGAGGCAGAAGTGCAGGTTCAGCTGGTCTGAGCTCTCACCCTCAACTGCCTGCACTGAACTCCACTCCTCATTAGAGATTCTTCCATTTGTTTTTATGGCTTTTTGTTGTTGTTGTTTTTTGCTTTCCCCTGCATTTTTCACTGCCCCAGGGAAGCAGCAGGAAGCCCCAGCCACTCTGTTTCCCCCTTTATCTCACAGCCCCAAGAGAGCCCTGGCTGAGCCAGCTTTACTTGCACATTCAATGCTCTCTCTACCATCTTGTAAAGAGAGCAGAAGGGACTAGGGTTCTTACTTGTAACTCCTTCCACAACACTGAAACACATCTTCCTGTATAAAGCTATAACCACCTCTGTATTTAGGTTACTTCAGCTCACATATTGCTGACATTCCCCCCTCTCAAAAAGAGAAACAAAAAAGGGGGGCAGGTTTTTGGCATTCCAGCAAGCAAAGCAACTGCTTAATTAGGCAATTAAACTTTATGACTGCTCTGCATCCCTGAAGCCCTAAAAGGCAGCCAGAGTGCACCAAGAAATCTTGCCCATCAGCTGGAACAACTTAGGATGCACAAACACCTCCTCAAATCAGCCTGTGTGCAGAAAGGCTGAGCATCACCTCTGGCCCAGCTGGGCTGTGCTGGCTGCAGGATGTCCAGAGGACAGACGTGCACAGCATTGAGGCAGAGTTTACTTTGCAGAAATGCAGGCATTGCTGCTGCTTCAAAAGGTACTTTTCATTGTTTAGAATGCAAGCCCACTGAAGGTAATAGTGCTTGAGGCATAATAATTGGACCCTGATTGCCATCAAAACCTTTAGGCGGTGTGTGAGCTGAAACCCTCCTGACAGTTGTCACGATGTTTTCAGCAGCACTGCTGAGGTACATTTTGTCTTTGCTTCTGTTAGCCCAACTGGCAGTAGGAGAATAGCTTGACTGCTAGCAGTCTTATCACTGTTTTGTTAGTCTATCTTAGAGGCTGTTGTGGTCACTAGCATTATTTCTTTAAAACATGAAAATAGCAGAAGGAGTCTGAGCACGGGAGGCAGGTCTGGGAGCAATGCCGCTACTGAGCTGCACTCGCTGAGTCTGCTCCTGGCCCCCAGATGACCTTGAACTGAAGTCCTAGGTCTGAGCACTACCTTCTTTGGGAAAGCTGAGGTCTGCGTTTTCCGACTGCATTTTAAACCTAACCCTTCAGATGTTTTCTCTTAACTATCTGGTACTATTTGCTTGAAAAGCCTCTTCTGAAGGCTAGGTGTTAAATATGCCAGGAAAGGGTTAAGAAGATCTGGCTGCTGCATAAAGGCAGGCATTTTGTTATCCCCTGGGGAAATGGGAGCTACTTTCTAGAGGAGGAAAGGGACTTGGGTTGTGCAGCTTCTGAACTACCCACAGGAAGGCTCGACATTAATTGCATGGAGGCTGAAACTAGAATATGAAGTTACTGGTAATATCCTCGTCAGTGAAAACAGTCTCTAGGAAGAAGAAGAGGTTTTATTCTAGAGCAGGAACACTAAGGTTATGTAAGTAAAGCACCCCCACAAAACCTGCTCTTCCTTGTTTCTCCACTCACACTAAGAAAATGTACTTGCTCTGTTGCAGAGGACTTGTTTTGCTCTTACTCTTAGCAGCGCAAGTAGCTGGGAAATGTCCCTTGTAGATTTTGCGGCTGCTTAGTTACCACAGCTTCTTGCTATCCAAATAGACTCACTCTGTCAGGGCTGTGAGATGGGGAGAGATAAACACAGGGAGCAATTGTGGCTTCCTGCCACGGGCCCTGCTCAGAGAGCAAGAAAGCAGCAGCAGATGAACCGTTTACTGCAGCCGCGGTGGGAAGCTGTGGCCTCACAGGAACAGGGCAACTGACGAACACAACTGAATGTCCTGAAGGCAGGATAAGTTATGTCAAATAATGTGCTGTCTCCTAACTCCACTTTGCTTGTGCAATAGTTGAGGCAGAAGTTACTCTGCGGGGCAGAGGCCTGTGCAGATAGGCACAGAAAGCACTGGGCTGGAGGTAATGCAGTGGGATGCTCAATATGCACAACAGAACTCTGGTGTCTGCCAAACTGAAAAAGGATGTAGCAGAGTCATTTGTCAGCTGTGATCCTTGCACCAGTGTTGTCAGAGTATCATACAATTGTTAGGGTTGGAAGGGACCTCAAGGATCAGCCAGTTCCAGCCCCCCCTGCCCTGGGCAGGGACACCTCACACTACAGCAGGTTGCTCACAGCCACATCCAGCCTGGCTGCAAAAACCTCCAAGCATGAGGCTTCCACCACCTCCCTGGGCAACCTGTGCCAGTCTCTCACCACCCTCATGGGAAAGAACTTCTTCCTCACATCTAATCTGAATCTATCCACTTCTAGTTTTGCTCCATTTCCTTCAGTCCTATCACTCCCTGACACCCTCAAAAGTCCCTCCCCAGCTTTCTTGTAGCCCCCTTCAGAGACTGGAAGGCCACAATTAGGTCTCCTGGGAGCCTTCTCTTCTCCAGACTGAACAACCCCAACTCTCTCAGTCTGTCTCCACAGCAGAGCAGCTCCAGCCCTCTGCTCATCCTCGTGGCCCTTCTCTGGACACTTTCCAGCACCTTCAGATCCTTCCTGGAACAGAGGCTCCAGAACTGGACACAGAGCTCCAGCTATGGTCTCAGCAGAGTGGATCAAAGGGGGAGAATCCCCTCCCTGTCCCTGCTGGCCACACTTCTCTTGCTGCAGCCCAGGTTCTGGTTGGCTTTCTGGGCTGCAAGTACTCACTGCTGGTTCCTGTTGAGCTTCTCATCCCCCAGAACCCCCAAGGCCTTTTCTTCAGGGCTGCTTTAAAAGTACCTGTCAAGTGTTGAATTTTGTCATCACCTGACCTGACATTTTTTCAGTTTTGGAAACTGTGACTAGAAAGGAACAAAAAGAAAACTAGCTGATGGGAAAGAAAAATAAGAGAAATGAAACAAAACCCTGTGAAGTTGAAATTAGCAAGGCACCAGGGGTGCAAGAGAGGCAAGAACCAAAATACAGTCAGCTGTCAAGCCAACCAGCCTTCCTGAGGTGGGACGTGGAGCAGAGGAGTTTCCCCTCAGAAGCTGCAGGACCCGTTTCTGTTGTCACAGTATCACAGTATCACCAAGGTTGGAAGAGACCTCAAAGATCATCAAGTCCAACCAGCCACCACAGACCTCATGACTAAACTATGGCACCAAGTGCCATATCCAATCCCCTCTTGAGCACCTCCAGAGACAGTGACTCCACCACCTCCCTGAGCAGCACATTCCAATGATGAACAACTCTCTCAGTGAAGAACTTTCTCCTCACCTCCAGCCTAAACTTCCCCTGGCACAGCTTGAGACTGTGTCCTCTTGTTCTGGTGCTGGTTGCCTGGGAGAAGAGACCAACCCCTTCCTGGCTACAACCCCCCTTCAGGTAGTTGTAGAGAGCAATGAAGTCTCCCCTGAGCCTCCTCTTCTCCAGGCTAAACAACCCCAGCTCCCTCAGCCTCTCCTCACAGGGCTGTGCTCAAGGCCTCTCCCCAGCCTGGTTGCCCTTCTCTGGACACATTCAAGTGTCTCAATGTCCTTCTTAAACTGAGGGGCCCAGAACTGGACACAGGACTCAAGGTGTGGCCTAACCAATGCAGAGTACAGGGGCACAAGGCTTTGTAAGAGGACTTTAATCAGACCCACTTTTGCAGAGGGAGGGAAAGAACCTCATCTGCTTGTTGTTTTCTTTCACTCGCAGTGAGGTTACAGGGGGGACAACTAGCTGGTGCTAGCAGCAGCTAAAGCCCAACCCTGTTTCATGCAAAAGGAAAGTTGCACAATGCTGTGGGTGGCAGAGTATTTCTGAGAGGCACCCTTGGCTGCAGACCTTTTTTGCATCACTTCCTGAGATAGTGATGGACTGATGTGGCATGTTTTTATACTTGATGTGATGTATTTTTTGTTTGTTTGACTGTTTTCTCTCAATCCACACACATTACACTTGCATTTTGCAGAGAATACCTTAAAGACATGCTGCTGCATGTCCAGAGGAGGGCCACAAGGATGAGCAGAGAGCTGGAGCTCCTCCGCTATGAGGACAGACTTGAGAGATTTGGGGTTGTTCAGTCTGGAGAAGAGAAGGCTCCAAGGAGACCTTCTTGTGGCCTTCCAGTATCTGAAGGGGGCTACAAGAAAGCTGGGGAGGGACTTGTCCAGTTCTGGGCCCCTCAGTTTAGGAAGGACATTGAGACACTTGAACATGTCCAGAGAAGGGCAACGAGGCTGGGGAGAGGCCTTGAGCACAGCCCTGTGAGGAGAGGCTGAGGGAGCTGGGGTTGTTTAGCCTGGAGAAGAGGAGGCTCAGGGGAGACCTCATTGCCCTCTACAACTACCTGAAACGTGGTTGTAGCCAGGAAGGGGTTGGTCTCTTCTCTCTAGCAACCAGCACCAGAACAAGAGGACACAGTCTCAAGCTGCGCCAGGGGAAGTTTAGGCTGGAGGTGAGGAGAAAGTTCTTCACTGAGAGAGTCGTTCGCCATTGGAATGTGCTGCCCAGGGAGGTGGTGGAGTCACCATCCCTGGAGGTGTTCAAGAGGGGATTGGATGTGGCACTTGGAGCCATGGTTTAGTCATGAGCTCTGTGGTGACAGGTTGGACTTGATGATCTTTGAGGTCTCTTCCAATCTTCGTGATACTGTGGTACTTTTGAGGGTGTCAGGGAGCGATAGGACTGGGGGGAGTGGAGCAAAACTAGAAATGGGTAGATTCAGATTGGATGTGAGGAAGAAGTTGTTCCCCATGAGGGTGGTGAGAGACTGGCACAGGTTACCCAGGGAGGTGGTGGAAGCCTCCTCCCTGGAGGTTTTGAAGGCCAGTCTGGATGTGGCTGTGAGCAACCTGCTGTAGTGTGAGGTGTCCCTGGCCATGGCAGGGGGGTTGGAACTGGCTGATCCTTGAGGTCCCTTCCACTTCTATGATTCTGTGAAAGTATCTTGTTTAAGGTTGTGGTGGGTTAAAATTAGCCCCAGCATAAAATTGCCCGACCAGATGAATTGAAAGCAGCTGAAGCTGTAATTAAAAGCAAAACTCCAATCTAAAATACCAAATGTGATGGATATGTACAAAATATACAATATTGAGATATGTGTACAATTTATAGACAACAAAATAACTCCCCTGGACAAGACCAGGGGGCTTCCAACAGCTTCCTCCTCCCTGTCCCTTCCCTCCTCCTCACTCCCCCTCCAACCCTAACAATTGATTCTGTGATTCCATGACTCTGTGAAACCAAGGTGCATCATATTTCAGTGTAACCTCTTGCTGGCTTTTCCTTCTTTTCCTGTTTCTCTTGCATCTCAGGGTGGAAACTCTGCTAAAGCCTCGAAGGAAAAGAGAATGGCTTTATTGACTTAAAAATCATACTCCTTTGATGTTTGTCATAATTTTAATTCACTTTACTTTGGGCTGTCCTCTACTTGTGCTTTCTTAATGTGCTGCAGATTTCTGAGTTAACAGTGAGGAGCCAAGAGCTGGTCAGGATGCACTTGGAGTTTGAACTCACAGGAAAGTGTAGGAGGTAGTTTAGAATTTAAGTTGTTGTTTTTTTTCCATGGGAAAAAGATACCTCTTCTCTGTCCCCTGTGCATCAGAGATGTGGAAGAAGGGAGGTCTGGCAATTTCCTGATTTCCTACTTAGGAAACCCCTGACAGCAGTTGTCAGTGTCCTACCCTTTAGCCTACTGTGTACCACTAACTGGTTTTGATTAAATTATTAACAGAAATTGATTTAATCATGATATATTACACACTCAGATTCCATCTCTCCCAGGACTAGAGGGGAACACAACTCTAGGAAAGGGTGTTTTGATTGGTCTGGTGTCTCTGTGTGACATTCACAGAATCACAGAATGTTAGAGGCTGGAAGAACCCTCTAGAGAACGAGTCCCAACCCCCTGCCAAAGCAGGGTCACCCAGATCAGTCTGCACAGGAATGCACCCAGGTGGGTTTGAATGTGGCCAGAGAAGGACACTCCACAACCTCTCTGGACAGGGCTCTGTCACTCTCACTGGAAAGAACTTTCTCCCCATGTTGAGCTGAAACCTTCTCTGTTCAAGTTTGTCTCCATTGTTCCTTGTCTTATTACTGTGCATCGCCAAGAAGAGCTTGGCCCCCTCCACTTGACCCCCACCCCTCAGATATTGATAGACATTTTTTAATCAACCCCCATTTGTTTAATTCAATTAGTCTTGATTTATTTAAATTTATTACAATCAATGTGGGGCAGGCCACAAGTTTAGCTTAAAGAAGTAAAATTTAATCTTTCCCGTGCTCCAACAGTGAAGGATATGGGAAGACAATCAAAACCAGAGATGGTTCATCACTCCAAAATGACAGCTTATCAGCTGAGCTGTGTGAGCACTCTGACCTCTCATGACAATGCAAATGTGCTTTATCTGTAGTGGTTGAAATCCAGATATTTATCTTCTCCTTTCAATTTATGTATAGTAAATGAAACACAGTCAGGCTCTTCTCAGTGATGTCCAGCTATAGGGCAAGGGGCAATGCAGTATCACAGTATCACCAAGGTTGGAAGTGACCTCAAAGACCATCAAGTCCAACCTGTCACCACAGACCTCATGACTAGACCATGGCACCAAGTGCCACGTCCAGAGTCCCCTCCTGAATCCCTCCAGGGACGGTGACTCTACCACCTCCCTGGGCAGCACATTCCAGTGGCTAACAACTCTCTCGGTGAAGAACATTCTCCTCACCTCCAGCCTAAACTTCCCCTGGTGCAGCTTGAGACTGTGTCTTCTTGTTCTGAGACCAACTCCTTCCTGGCTACAACCACCCTTCAGGTAGTTGTAGAGAGCAATGAGGTCTCCCCTGAGCCTCCTCTTCTCCAGGCTAAACAACCCCAGCTCCCTCAGCCTCTCCTCACAGGGCTGTGCTCAAGGCCTCTCCCCAGCCTCGTTGCCCTTCTCTGGACACGTTCAAGTGTCTCAATGTCCTTCTTGAACTGAGGGGCCCAGAACTGGACACAGGACTCAAGGTGTGGCCTAACCAATGCAGAGTCCAGGGGCACAACGACTTCCCTGCTCCTGCTGGCCACACTATTCCTAATGCAGGCCAGGATGCCATTGACCTTCTTGGCCACCTGGGCACACTGCTGGCTCATGTTTAGGCAGCTGTCAGTTAGCACCCCCAGGTCCCTCTCTGTTTGGCAGCTCTCCAGCCACTCTGACCCCATCCTGTAGCTCTGCATGGGGTTGTTGTGGCCAAAGTGCAGCACCTGGCACTTGGATTTGTTGAATGCCATCCTGCTGGACTCTGCCCATCTGTCCAGTCGGTTGAGGTCCCTCTGCAGAGCCCTTCTGCCCTCTAACTGACCAACATCTGCTCCAAACTTGGTGTCATCTGCAAATATGCTGATGCAATAGGTGCAAGCTGGAGCATAGAAGGTTCCACATGAACATCAGAAAAAAATTTTTCACTGTGAAGGTGACAGAGCCCTGGAACAGGCTGTCCAAAGAAGTTGTGGAGTCTCCTTCACTGAAGACATTCAAAACCCACCTGGATGTGTTCCTGTGTGACCTACCCTAGGTGATCCTGCTATGGCAGGGGGATTGGATTAGGTCATCTTTCAAGGTCCCTTCCAAATCCTAACATTCTGTGTGATTCTGGGATTCTATTCTCAACAATCCTATTTTCTATTTCCTATTTCCAACAATCATTTCTTGAGAGGAAAAAAAGAAAATTGGAATAAAAGGCATGAGCCAACAAATTTCCTCCCTCTCCTGACCATCTACAGGTCTGGAACCCTCAATATAGGAAGGACATGGACCTGATGGAGCAGGTCCAGAGGAGGGCCACAAAAATGATCAGGGCTCTGCTATGAGGACAGGCTGAGGGAGCTGGAGGTGTTCAGCCTGGAGAGGAGGAAGCTTCCAGGAGACCTAAGAGCAGCCTGCCAGTACCTGAAGGGGGCTACAGGAAGGCTGCAGAGAGACTGTTTGCAAAGGCCTGCAGGGACAGGACCAGGGGCAATGGCTTCACATTAGAGCAGAGCAGGTTTAGATTGGATGTTGGGAACAAGTTCTTTCCTGTGAGGGTGGTGGAAGACTGGCACAGGTTGCCCAGTGAGGTGTTTGAGGCTCCTTCCCTGGAGATCTTCCAGGTGAGGCTGGAGGAGGCTCTGAGCAGCCTGATCTAGTTGGGGATGTCCCTGCTGACTGTGGGGAGGTCAGACTGGATGAGCTTTGGAGGTCCCTTCCAGCCTGTGATTCTGTGGTAAAGAAAAACATACATTTCTTGCAGCTCTGTTCTGCAGTCATCAGTGGAACCTGTCTGGTTTCTTTTGCTGTGATAAACTATGGGGCTATGGTTAATTTCCAGTGCTTTAATAGAGACCGTGTGTGAGACAGTTGTGTTCAGTTTGTTGTGTTATGGAGGGTCATTACTCAATACCTCTCAGTTTACATGAAAGCTGCTTTTGTCTGGGAGCAGGAGCTGGAATGCCAACACATGGCAGGGCTACAGCTTGCACAGTGGCAAATAGCTGCTGGGCTACTCATCCACCAGCTTCCCTTTGCTTTACTTCAGGATGAACTCTCTAAGATGCTTCACCGCTCTGTGGTTTCTGAGCAAAATCACAGAATGGTCCAGGCCAGAAGGGCCTCCAAAGCTCATCCAGTCCAACCTCCCCACAGTCAGCAAGGACATCCCCAACTAGATCAGGCTGCCCAGGGCCTCCTCCAGCCTCACCTTGGGATATCTCTATGGAAAGGGCCTCAACCAAATCCTTGTCAAAGTGCCTTTTATAAACGCTGCATCTCTCTCCAAGGATGGATCAAACAGTTTCTTAGGGCATCCCAGGACCTGCATCTTTGGCCTCATCTCTACCCAGAATGGTGCAAGTTCAATTTGCAATATATTTCCCAAAATAAACAAGCAAAAATCTGGGAATAGTGAATGCTGCCATTGCTCTTCCACCCACAGATGCAAGCAGCTCCTGGCATGTTAGAAACACTTTTTGCTTCTGGTCAGTATTTTAATATCAATGATCTTCTTTTCATAAAAATACTGATATGCTTTCCTTTTCATCCAGATACTGGGTTTGGAATGCATGCATTTGCACTCTGGAAATCTTCACTCAAGCCTTGCTCAGAGCCTTGCAGATGACAGTTGACATTTCTCTTGTAATTCTCTTTCAGCTGGGAAAATCAGGAGCAGGAGATAAAAATACTGCTTTGTCTTCTCTTCCAAACACTTTGGGTGAGGAGAAGATAAAACACAATAGTCCTCTACTGCCTCCATTGTTCCTCCTCTTCTCCTAGCTGTAAATTATGCTTGTACAGAATTGCCCCCCATGGTTTGGTACTTTGTCCCTTATCATGATTATTTTAGTTGTTTGCTAAGCTTTTAAAGCAGTAGGAATTACTCAGGACAGTGAAGCTCAAGCTAATGCTAAACCACTAATTGTGGTTTAGAGGGACATTTTGTGCAGCCAGCCTTTTACAAGATCCCTGCACGTGCTCACTTACAAGGGTTCTGCTTAAGAAGAATAGTGGTGGTGAAAGGTGCTACATCCATCTGGCAGCCAGGCACTAGTGGTGTGCCCCAGGGATCAGTGCTGGACCCCATGGTCTTTAACATCTTTATTGATGATCTGGATGAGGGCATTGAGTCCATCATCAGTAAATTTACAGATGACACCAAGCTGGGGGCAGGAGTTGATCCGTTAGAGGGTAGGAGAGCTCTGCAGAGGGACCTTGACAGGCTGGACAGATGGGCAGAGTCCAAGGGCATGAGATTGAACACATCCAAGTGCCAGGTTCTGCACATTGGCCACAGCAACCCCATGCAGTGCTACAGGCTGGGGTCAGAGTGGCTGGAGAGCGGCCAGGTAGAGAGGGACCTGGGGGTACTGGTTGATAGTAGGCTGAACATGAGCCTGCAGTGTGCCCAGGCAGCCAAGAAGGCCAATGCCATCCTGGCCTGCATTAGGAATAGTGTGGCCAGCAGGAGCAGGGAAATCATTGTGCCCCTCTACTCTGCATTATTTAGGCCAAACCTTGACTCCTGTGTCTAGTTCTGGGCCCCACTTTAAGAAGGACATTGAGACACTTAAACATGTCCAGAGAAGAACAACGAGGCTGGGGAGAGGCCTTGAGCACAGCCCTGTGAGGAGAGGCTGAGGGAGCTGGGATTGTTTAGCCTGGAGAAGAGGAGGCTCAGAGGGGACCTCATTGCTCTCTACAACTACCTGAAGGGTGGTTGTAGCCAGGAAGGAGTTGGTCTCAGAACAAGAGGACACAATCTCAAGCTGTGCCAGGGAAAGTTTAGGCTGGAGGTGAGGAGAAAGTTCTTCACTGAGAGAGTCGTTAGCCATTGGAATGTGCTGCCCAGGGAGGTGGTGGAGTCACCGTCCCTGGAGGTGTTCAAGAGGGGATTGGACGTGGCACTTGGTGCCATGGTCTAGTCATGAGGTCTGTGGTGACAGGTTGGACTTGGTGATCTTTGAGGTCTCTTCCAACCTTGGTGATACTGTGATACTGTGAATTTAGGAGAGCGAGCCACTGCTGTGGAAGGCTCTGTCACCCCTCTGGGTGCAGAAGAAGCTTGTCTGCAACAGTCAGAGCACAGCATGCTGTTAGGGAGGGGGAAAGAAGAAAGGCTGTGGCTGGAAGGAGCAACAGGAAATCCTTCTGTAATTGCACTAATAGAGGAAGCCTGAGAAAGCTTTGGTCTGCTGCACTGAGAGGAGGAAGGATCTAAACTGATGATGCTGAGAACGCCAGTGGTTAGTTCCCTTTTGCTGCAGATCTCTCTGCAAAGGGCATCTGCATGTGACTGGCACAAATCACCCCAGTGACAAAGGGCTAAAGTAAAGAAAACACAAGCACTTAAGTAACTTAAAGATTTCCAAATCAGCCAGTGAAAGGTTGCCTGATAAAATACTTTCTGAAGCATTAGACAGCATAAGCCTAAATGTGCTATGGGAGATTAACCTCATTCAAAAGTAGCCAGCCAAAAGTTTAGCATCCAGTGCAAACCACTTCTTCATTTTAGGGGTCCCTGCTGCCTCCCCAGGGCTCTCCCTACTCTGCCCACAGTCCAGGACACCATTTCAGTCCCCTGGGGCCATCTGTCCACGTTGCAGAGACACTGAAGTAGGATCGGTCCCCAGCTCACCACAGCCCTGCCCTGCAGGAATACTTAAACTTAAAAATATCTTACCAGGTGGTCTCACTACCTTGTCAGTAAATATGCCTAAATAAGGAAGGTAAATATCTACTGACCCCTGCAACAATGCAGATTAAATCTTTTCCCTTGCATGGTCCAAAAGTGTGGCAGAACCATTCCAAAATATCTGTGTCTGGCACCTGTTCCCTCTACATCCTGACCTCCATGCAAAATGACTTTGTTTTCCCAGTGTGTCACTTAAATTAAGGTCTTTGCTCCTCACATATCTGTAATACTTGCTCAGCTCTTAGAAAGTGCAGGCATTCTGCACCTGGCAGGTTGCATAATCCAGCCTGCTGAAAGAGAAATATGGTCAAAAAGTCCTTAGCATAACCCTTTCATCTCTCCTTGCCAGCAGCTTGTCTTTCTGCAGTTTCCTTTTACAGGGTGGCTTGGAAGTCCCTTTTGAGTAGCCTACCTTTTATCTCTGGCTGGACATGAAATAACTCCACAGGCTGTACTGGAGGGAACATGTTGTTCTGCTATCACAGGCACAGTTGTCTGGGCAGAGGAGGCTATTAACAATGAGGCATCCTGATAAAGTGAGCAGATACCCACACAAACAAAACCGTGCTACCTCATTAGAGATATCCTATCTTGCAGCACAGCTCTTCTGAGAACCCATTTAGCTAGTGGAATATGAAAGGCCAAACACCCAGATGATCATTTTTAATCAGTGTAATTAAAAAGGGAGGCTAGTACCTGCTTCTACTTCCTTGCATTTTACTCAAGAAAAAGAAAGAAACAGATGCTACGTAATTTGTGTGCCACAGGCAGCCAAAATAGTAGAGAAAAAAAAACACCCTGCTGCACAGTTTTATCAGCTTAATCTTTTTCTTCTGAATGTCATTTGGCATTTGGACTCAGAACTCATATGGACAAAATCCTTAGAAAAATATTCAAAAGGGAACGCTGCCAGATTTGGTGGCTGTGTCCTAGCTGAACTCTCTCTCCTCTTTTAGCTTTGCATTACCAGGCAAAGGTGCCCAAACAAGACTGTCCCTGGACAGAAAGGTTGATTACAGAGGTGCCTGGTTGTTGTGGCAGTAGAGAGGGGAATGTGATTTATATTTTTTTTTGTGATGGAAAAGTACCAATTCCTCATCAAATGTGCTTCTGGTGCAGCAGATGTGACTGCGGTGGCAACCGCAGAAGAACCATTGCAATCTCAGGCTCCTGTTATTCCCCAAATCGGGAACGGAGCCGCTAGAACCAGTTCAGCTGCGTCCCAAGGTAGGCTGAACATGAGCCTGCAGTGTGCTCAGGTGGCCAAGAGGGCCAATGCCATTCTGGCCTGCATCAGGAACAGTGTGGCCAGCAGGAGCAGGGAGGTCATTCTGCCCCTGTACACTGCACTGGTTAGGCTGCACCTCGAGTACTGTGTCCAGTTCTGGGCCCCTCAGTTTAGGAAGGAGGTTGGCTTGCTGGAGTGTGTCCAGGGAAGGGAAACAAAGTTGGTGAGGGGTTTGGAACACAAGCCCTACGAGGAGAGGCTGAGGGAGCTGGGATTGTTTAGCCTGGAGAAGAGGAGGCTCAGGGGAGACCTTACTGCTCTCTACAACTACCTGAAGGGTGGTTGTAGCCAGGAGGGGGTTGGACTCTTCTCTCAAGCAACCAGCACCAGAACAAGAGGACACAGTCTCAAGCTGTGGCAGGGGAAGTTTAGGCTGGAGGTGAGGAGAAAGTCCTTCACTGAGAGAGTCGTTCACCATTGGAATGTGCTGCCCAGGGAGGTGGTGGAGTCCCCATCCCTGGAGGTGTTCAAGAGGGGATTGGACGTGGCACTTGATGCTATGGTTTAGTCATGAGGTCTGTGGTGACAGGTTGGACTCGATGATCTTTGAGGTCTCTTCCAACCTTGGTGATTCTGTGATTCTTCACCACTCCAGCACAATGATTGAAATTTTTGAGTCAAATTGTAAGATTTTTGGAGAGGATTAATGGAGCAAATTCATGAAAGTCAGCAAAGAAGATGAAATTGCCTTTGAGAAATTCTGCAGTGCTTCTGCAGGAGGAACTCCAAGCAATGTCTGGATTTGCAGGCCACTGGATGTCACTTTGGTTTACGCTTATAAAGCAAAACTTTAATTTTAAGGCCATTTGATTTTAACATTGATGCAGTGCTTGTGGTCATCAAGCGTGACACTTGGTGTGTTTCATGTCTTGATTTCCAGGCAAAACTCTCTCAGAATTACCCCTTCCTCTGCATCTCATCATGGTAACTGAGGATAACAGTGGCAAAAGAACCTGTAAGAAAATCCAAGGAAGCAAACCTTCTGTGAGAGACCATAATCCACATCCCTTCCTGTGGGGTGTTCAGTGAGGAACTGGAGTATGAGTTAACTTCCTAGCTAGATTTATAGACTCATAAGGCTGTTAAGAGAAGTAAAGAACATTTTTAATGCTTACATTTCATTAATAGAGTTTTTAAAAAGGTTATTCAAGATGACATACATGAATGTGTGTGACTAAGAGTATCCTTTTTTACATATTCACAAGGTTTGATTTGACCAACCCTGTACTGATGTGGTGTCACAGTATCACCGAGGTTGGAACAGACCTCAAAGATGATCAAGTCCAAACTGTCACCAGCAACTGACATCCCAAAAGCATAATTAAACAAGGAATTAGCCCTGACATCAGAAGAAATCTATTCCTAAAACATGTAGGCCTAGGAAGTAGAACAGAAAAAAAAACATATGAAGTGGGATAAGGTGGCATTTTCATAATCATCAGCATCTGCAAAAATGCCATGCTTGAACACAACATGGAATCACAGAACCATAGAATGGTCCAGGCTGGAAAGGACCTCCAAAGCTCATCCAGTCCAACCTCCCCACAGTCAGCAGGGACAACCCCAACTGGATCAGGCTGCCCAGGGCCTCCTCCAGCCTCACCTTGAAGATCTCCAGGGAAGGAGCCTCAACCACCTCCCTGGGCAACCTGTGCCAGTGTTCCACCAACCTCATAGTGAAGAACTTGTTCCTAACATCCAATCTAAATCTGCTCTGCTCTAGTTTGAAGCCCTTGTCGCTCGTCCTGTCCCTGCAGGCCTTTGCAAACAGTCTCTCTGCATCCTTCCTATAGCCCCCTTCAGGTACTGGCAGGCTGCTCTTAGGTCTCCCTGGGGCCTCCTCTTCTCCAGGCTGAACACCCCCAGCTCCCTCAGCCTGTCCTCGTAGCAGAGCTGCTCCAACCCCCTGATCATTCTCATGCCCCTCCTCTGGACCTGCTCCATCAGGTCCGTATCATAGAGTCACAGAAGCAACAGGTTGGAAAAGACCTCAGAGATCATCAAGTCCAACCTATTACTTAATACCTAACATTTCCTGGCAACTAAACCATGGCTCCAAGTGCCACTTCCAATCCGTTTTTGAACATCTCCAGGGAAGGAGCCTCAACCACCTCCTTGGGAAACCTGTACCAGTGTTCCACCACCCTCATAGGAAAGAACTTGTTCCTCATATCCAATCTAAATCTGCTCTGCTCTAGTGTGAAGCCATTGCTCCTGGTCCTGTCCCTGCAGGCCTTTGCAAACAGTCTCTCTCCATCCTTCCTGTAGCCCCCTTTGGGTACTGGAGGTTTCATAGATATTCTGCTACTTCTGTAGGCCTCAGTTGTCATGGGAACAGCTTTGAGGTGCTAAGTATTTTTCTAGTATCAGTACTTTACCATCGATTTCCTTCTGCAAACATCATTCTTAGCAGCAACAAAGGAGGGTATATGTAGCAAGCAATGAAAAAATGGTAGGACTATGAAGTAGAAACACAGTATATGAAAACAGCTAAGGAGAACAGAGCCACCAAGGGCAGTAAATATATTTAAGTTAATGAAAAGAACAACCCCAGGTATCAATATAGGTTGGGGACTGACATATTGGACCCCTCAGTTCAGGAAGGATCTCAGGGAACTGATTGAAAGAGTCCAGCACAGAACCACAAAGACGACGAAGGCAGTGGAAGATCTTCCTTATGAGGAGAGCCTGAGGGAGCTGAGGGCTCTGTAGCTTGGAGAGGAGCAGCCTGAGAGGTGACCTCATCAATGTTGATCAAGATGTGCAGGGTGAGTGCCCAGAGGCTGGAGCCAGGCTCTGCTGGGTGATGCCCAATGCCAGCACAAGGGGCAGTGGTGGAAGCTGAGGCATAGGAAGCTCCATGTGAACATGAGGAAGAATTTTTTAACTTGTGAGGGTGACAGAACACTGGAAGAGGCTGCCCAGGGGGGTTGTGGAGTGGTCCTCTGTGGAGATATTGAAGACCTGCCTGGATGTGTTCCTGTGTGACCTGCTCTAGGTGCTCCTCCTCTGGCAGAGGGGTTGGGCTGGATGAGCTTTTGAGGTCCCTTCCAGCCCCTAACATCCTGTGTTTCTGTGAACCAGTACCACAATGGAACTATTGCTTCAGTTTCAATAGGAAATGCTAAAATGATGTAGCTGATAATGTTCATTAAGTTATGTACAGTATTGGACATAAATTGGATTGGAAGCAGTTAGACATGAAATACAATATGGGACTGCAGATCCAGGCATTCTTTTCAAGATCAGTAAAAAAGGAAATAAGAGATGCCATTTTTAGTCTTCTTCAGTTTCTATGGCTACTGAAACCCAGGCTCAGAAACTGAGTGATACATGTGTTTGACATGGCAAGTGAATAAATGTGTAAATAACAGTTCTGAAAGTTACTCTGGCTTCCTGTGCTTTACAGGAGGTGAAGATGAGGTAGCCCATAACTACTTGTTAATTGCTTTTTGGAGAACAGACTGCAAGAAGAGACATCCTGTTCAGTATCTTTATTGATGATCTGGATGAGGGCATTGAGTCCATCATCAGTAAATTTGCTGACAACACCAAGCTGGGGGCAGGAGTTGATCTGCTGGAGGGTAGAGAGGCTCTGCAGAGGGACCTCGACAGGCTGGACAGATGGGCAGAGTCCAAGGGCATGAGATTGAACACATCCAAGTGCTGGGTTCTACACATTGGTCACAGCAACCCCATGCAGTGCTACAGGCTGGGGTCAGAGTGGCTGGAGAGCAGCCAGGCAGAGAGGGACCTGGGGGTGCTGGTTGATAGTAGGCTGAATATGAGCCGGTAGTGTGTCCAGATGGCCAAGAAGGCCAATGGCATCCTGGCTTGCATCAGTAATAGTGTGGCCAGCAGGAGCAGGGAAGTCATTCTGCCCTGTGCTTAGCACTGCTCAGGCCACACCTTGAGTCCTGTGTCCAGTTCTGGGCGCCTCAGTTTAGGAAAGATGTTGAGATGCTGGAAGGCGTCCAGAGAAGGGCAACAAAGCTGGGGAGGGGTCTGGAGCACAGCCCTGTGAGGAGAGGCTGAGGGAGCTGGGGTTGCTTAGCCTGGAGGAGAGGAGGCTCAGGGGAGACCTTATTTCTGTCTGCAACTCCCTGAAGGGAGGTTGTAGCCAAGTGGGGGTTCGTCTCCCAGGCAACCAGCACCAGAAGAAGACACAGTCTCAAGCTGCACCAGGGGAGGTTTAGACTGGAGGTGAGGAGAAAGTTCTTCACAGAGAGAGAGGTTGGCCATTGGAATGTGCTGCCCAGGGAGGTGGTGGAGTCACCATCACTGGAGGTGTTTAAGAAGAGCCTGGATGAGGCACTTGGTGCCATTGTTTAGTTGATTAGATGGTGTTGGGTGATAGGTTAGACGTGATGATCTCAAAGTTCTTTCCCAACCTGGTTAATGCTATTCCATTCCATTCCATTCCATTCCATTCCATTCCATTCTATTCTACTCTATTCTACTCTATTCTATTCTATTCTATTCTATTCTATTCTATTCTATTCTATTCTATTCTATTCTATTCTACAGCACCAGGAAAAGTTAACAGGCATCTAAATATCAGTTGAAACTGAACCTTCCACAGCACAATGTTTATGATCAGCAATTGGAGATCAATACAGTTACCCAAATGTAGGCAACATCACATGAGCCAAAGGTCATCTGCCCTCATCTCTGCCAGCCACTAGACAAGAGTGGAGTTATCCCACAGAATTTGTACTACCAGCTCTGATGGGTAGCTTAGATCCACCAGAACTTCTCCAATAGCATCAGGCAGCCAAGTTAGGCAATTGAATTGCTCTCTTTGGGGCTGAAATAGCCTTCAGGCTACTAGAATGACAGCTAAACAAGTTCTGGGGTTATGCTCAGGCAGCAGATAATGAACCAAAGGAATTATGCTGAGACATGCAGATTGCATCAAGGAATTAGCAGGCAACAAACAGAAAAGTTCACCTGGGAAGGGAACAGGAGAAAAACAGTTTGGGAAATGAGGCACTGAGCACAAAAATAAAGATACATGGGGTTTGTGTTCTGATAAGATCAAAATGACTGATGTAACCTGCTTGCCTCTTGACAGATCAGATCATACTGGTACAGCCTACATGCACCAGAGTGATTATCTGGCACGGGATACTGGAAGTGATTCAGTATTTAAGTGCTGTAGCAGGCTGAGCTCCTTCCTCACAGGCCTCACACCTTGGCTCTCTGAATATTCCTCCTGTAAACAGAGGTATTGGCTTTCAAGGTGTTGTGCAAGCCATGCTGAGACTTTGTTAAATGTGCTTTGTTGTTGTTGTTCATAGAAGCACATACAATTTCTTCATCCACAAAAATTAAACCAAACAACAACAATAACAACAAAAACATATGTATAATGAAGAGCTTGATAAAATTAAGGCCCTTTGATCTCTTCTGGTCTGGCCCTGCTCTTTGCTCTTCTCCCTGCAAGGCCATTACCCACAGTTTACATCACAAAAGTGTCCCTCACCTCAGCTCCATCCCTTGGTTACCACATGCTTTGCCTGGAAGGGCCTCAGTCCCACTGCTCTTATGCCTTCACCAGCCTTGAAATGGAAACCACACAATCATCCCAGCCACACTTGTGGGCTTCTTCCAGTTACAAGCTGCTTTCTCCTAGATACCAGGTTTCTCTTTTTAGTAGAATCACAAAAGCTTCTTTTGCCTTTTTTTTGTTGGTTGGTTTTTTTTTTAGATCACACCTACAAGTAGAAATCAAAAGATGTTCCTTGAACTGAAATTATGAACTTGCAACAGTTTGTGCTTTAGGAAATTCTCTCACAGCCAGTACTGCTTTGGATCTCCCCTTTCTGTGGTTGTCACCTTACTGAAACCTTGCTGGTGTAAACCCAGCTACACATCTATGTGAGTGTTCCATTAAAGTGGTATAAATAAATGGCACTCACTCTGTTTCCTTTTATTGATGTATGAAATGGAGATAGAATCACAGAATGGTCCAAGCTGGAAAGGACCTCCAAAGCTCATCCAGTCCAACCTCCTGCACTCAGCAGGGACATCCCCAACTAGACCAGGCTGCCCAGGGCCTCCTCCAGCCTTACCTGGAAGATCTCCAGGGAAGGAGCCTCAAACACCTCCCTGGGCAACCTGTGCCAGTGTTCCACCAACCTCATAGTGAAGAAATTGTTCCCAACATCCAATCTAAATCTGCTCTGCTCTAGTGTGAAGCCATTGCCCCTGGTCCTGTCCCTGCAGGCCTTTGCAAACAGTCTCTCTCCATCCTTCCTGTAGCTCCCTTCAGGTACTGGCAGGCTGCTCTTAGGACTCCCAGGAGCCTCCTCTTCTCCTGGCTGAACACCCCCAGCTGCCTCATCCTGTCCTTGTAGCAGAGCTGTTCCAACCCCCTGATCATTTTCGTGGCCCTCCTCTGGACCTGCTCCATCAGGTCCATGTCCTTCCTATATTGAGGGCTCCAGACTTTGTGTCAGCTTTATTAATCCATTTAAGACATTTTTGAGCACCAAAATCACCTTCATGATGCATCACTAAAAAAATAATCAGAATGATAGGTAGTGTGGTACCTTGGCAAGTGAAGGTGCTCTGAGGCTCTGAAAGATAACAGGGTTCAAACACAGTGCATCACAGTTGTTCAGTTTGCCAGACTGATTTCTGTCTTTTATTTTCCTTTTGGTTCTACATCAGTTTGATTCTTTTCTTCCTCTCAACCCACGTGAAGTTGCCCCAGGTTCCATCTGATTTCTTTTTGGTTTGCTCTGTTCTGTTACACATAGAGTATGTGAGAATGGATGCTACATGTTAGCATCACTTCAGTCTCAGATAAAAAGTATTGTCTTCAGTGGGGGCTTTACTGCAAAGGGTGAGTTCAGCAGAGAGAGTTTTCATTTTTAGACAATTGAGACTATTTAAATCATTCGTGGTGGCATCCAGCTGCCTGAGCATATAGCTCATGCTGTCTTTGTGAGCTGTTCTGGGAGCTTCTGGCTGTAATAATGTGATGAGGACAGACTGAAAGAGCTGGGGCTGTTCAGTCTGGAGAAGAGAAGGCTCCCAGGAGACCTTCTTGTGGCCTTCAGGTAGCTGAAGGGGGCTACAAGAAGGCTGGGGAGGGAGTTTTTAAGGTGTCAGGGAGTGGTAGGACTGGGGGGAATGGAAAAAAAAAATAGAAATGGATAGAACTTTGAACTTCATTTGTCAGCATTGTGGCTTTAAAATGTAATCTGCAGCACTTCAGCTGTCTCCCCATGAGGGTGGTGAGAGACTGGCACAGGTTGCCCAGGGAGGTGGTGGAAGCCTCATGCCTGGAGGTTTTGAAGGCCAGGCTGGATATGGCTCCAAGCATGGCAGGGAGGCTGGAACTAGATGATCCTTGAGGTCCCTTCCAACCCTAACACTTCTGTGATTTTATGATCAGATATAATCAGGCTATAGAAAGCAGAGACTTCTTTGACACTTGTGTTCCCATTTCTTTCCTCCAAGACATTCCAGAGCACAGAGGTAGCAGTAGCAAGCAAATACAATGGAGGAAAAGGCAGTAGATGTAAAGCAGCACAAACATTTTGCCCAATTGGTTTTGTTTGAGGCATGTTTAAAGAGAGATAGGCACACTGCACACTGAGAAATGTACACAGCTTGGCAGAGGTTTTATAGCTGAAATGAAGCTGTTCTCTGGCTACAAAGAAGACTCCCAAAGAAATCTCCTAAAAACTCTTTTTGCCCTTCTTTGCATCAACACCAGCTTACAGCAGTGCACCCAAGAAAGCCATTCTATTAGATTCTTCTGCCAGTATTTCCTGTGAGAATTCAACAGTTCCATTATGTAGCATGAACTACAGTGTTCTGGGGTTGAAACCTTTTTTTTTAATTGTTGTTATTTTCCAAGGGTATAATTATGCTGGCCTCCAAAAAGGAATTGGGCAATTTTCCCTGTTTAAAGGCAATGACGAAACGTTGGAGGTATTTGAAGCCCAAGGAGCTTCTGAAAAGATTTATAGAAGTTACTGCTATAACTGTGCAGCTCTGGATTGCTGCCACTTCGAAGGGCCCTGCTAAGACTTTGAACTTCATTTGTCAGCTTTGTGTCTTCAAAATGCAATCTGCAGCACGTCAGCTGTCTCCCCCAAACTATAAAACCAGGGCACTGGTAAGCCACGGCAGATCCACGTGAGCCTGGGATCCCAGAGCAATTGGCCAGAAAGAGGTTCCCTGAGAAGAGAACCTCCTATACTATAAGCATCTTCTGTAGCTCTCTCCCTGTGTGCTATTGGCACAAGGCAGTCAGGAAGCAAAGCCTTTGTGGTTCCTTTATGCCCCAATAATCCTGGCTATGAAAATAGTCCTTTTGAGGTGGCTAGCCTTTAAACTCTCTGTCATACACCAGCCCCAACAGGGTTCCAGAACCAGGAGAAAATGAAACTGGCTTCAAACCAAGTTTGCACAGCCTGGGTGCTGCAATGAACCCTCTCTTCACCACTGCAATGAGCTGAGCTTGCTTTTGTGTTGAAAAGTTTATTCAGAGACAGCCAGATTGTATTTTTATTTAGTGAGCTTATATTATTTTCTCCCTGCTCCAGCTGAAAGCCTAACAGCAGGGGAGGGTAGCATCTGTGAAGTGTTTTGTATTACTGTGTAGTACACACTGGCTATAGTATTGCTGATGCTGGGGTTTTTGGTGTATTAAGAAGTTACTAATCTTCAGGCTGTCAAGTGGCAGTTGGATTTCTTTAGCTAAAGAGCACTACACATCATCTGTCACTGAAGGTTTTTAAGGCAGAAGACCCTTGGCTAACATATTGACCTGTTCTGTCAGGGAGAACGCCTCTGTCTTGTGCCACCCACAGAGCTTTATGCACAATTGCCTGCAACTGGGTGCATAACCTTCTAGCACAATTAGAGGGGCTTCTATGACAATCAGCCTTTGACATGGGCAGCTTGAGACTCTAGACTGATGCAGGGTCTGCAATAAATCATAGCTATGTCACAAGCTAGATAACTTCAGTCTGTTTCTCTCTTAATAAGGACCAAAATCTATTCTAGATGTGAGCTGCTTCATTTTTAGCAGCAAGTAAAAGCTCTAACCAGGCATCTGCCTCTGGGTATTGGCCAAATCATTTTACATCAGGATAGAAATGAATGCCTTCCATACTTGTACATTAGAGTTTCTTTCTCATTTGATTTTTAGCATAGTCTTTAAGACCCTCTCCAAGAAACCCTCATTGAATGAAATCCTGGTCCAAATTAAAGTAATGGTAAACCTCCCACTGCAGGGCTGAGATTTAGCTCATAGCCTGAAAGCTAAGAGTATCTCTTGGGTTCATTGGACAGAAACCTGAGATACAGCAGGAAGGGCATATATTAAACAGATAACAAGTGTATTTTTAGCCTCTATGCCCACAAGATAGTAATAACACATTTATAGCACCTACAGTGACACAAGGAAAGCAGCCACTCCCTATGAATAATGCAAGATGCATCAAATATTGGTCCCACCAGGTTTTTTCTGTATTTAGAAGGACTGCCTATATTCTGAAGTTTTTCATTTACTTCATGAACCAAGACAACAGTCACTGGTTGAAAGAAAGGAAGAAAGAAAGGAAGAAAGGAAGAAAGGAAGGAAGAAAGGAAGAAAGGAAGGAAGGAAGGAAGGAAGGAAGGAAGGAAGGAAGGAAGGAAGAAAGAAAGAAAGAAAGAAAGAAAGAAAGAAAGAAAGAAAGAAAGAAAGAAAGAAAGAAAGAAAGAAAGAAAGAAAGAAAGAAAGAAAGAAAGAAAGAAAGAAAGAAAGAAAGAAAGAAAGAAAGAAAGAAAGAGAAAGAAAGAAAGAAAGAAAAGAAAGAATGAAAGAAAGAAAGAGAGAAAGAGAAAGAAAGAAAGAAAGGAAAGAAAGAAAGAAAGAAAGAAAGAAAGGAAGAAAGGAAGAAAGGAAGAAAGAAAGAAAGGAAGGAAGAAAGAAAGAAAGAAAAAGGAAGAAAGGAAGAAAGGAAGAAAGAAAGAGGGAAAGAAGGAAAGAAAGACAGACTGAATCCCTAGATTGTGTTTTGAGATGATGCCATTCACATCTCATGAGCAGGGGTTTAAAACACACAAAATGAAGAGTTTTGGTTTTATTATTTATACATACACACCTCTTTAAAATATTAATCTGCATTAATTAACACATTACAGATTAATCTTTGAGTGCAGATTGTAGAGTATACAATCTGTTGTCAACTGATAAGTAAATGAAAAGCAAAAAGCAAGAGGATTCCTCAGCAGCTTTAAAAATCATCTACGGAGATCAGGAGAGATACTTCATTATCCCTTTGATACTTCATTGTCTCCTTTCTCATGGCATGGTCTGGCAAAGCAGCAAGGAGACAATAATTTCCAGAGTCTTCCTCAGATTCCCACTGTGCTAAGCAGCGTAAAAGTAGACAGGCACTCACCTCCAAGTACTTACAGATGGAATTACCTGCAGTGAACTCGGAGGGACGAGCACATGTTACAGGAGGGCAGAACGTGAAAGGAGCACGGGCAGGCAGGCAGTGTGCATCTGATTTGCCAGCTCAGTGTCCCAGTAAATGAGGCTGTTAATAAAAAGACAGCTCAATTTTAGAAACAGGCAGTCCTCTTCGTGCTGGTGTGCATCCTGCAGTACATGAAGCAGGGCAGGCAGAGGAATGTTTCCGTTGTCCATTAGTTTCTTCACCGGATGAGCTTGGCAAGAGGAGCTTGTGGACACACAAACCAGAGGGGCTGCCTGATCATGAAGAAAAGAAAAAAGAAAGGAAAGGAAAGGAAAGGAGAAAGGAAAGGAGAAAGGAAAGGAGAAAGGAAAGGAGAAAGGAAAGGAGAAAGGAAAGGAGAAAGGAAAGGAAAGGAAAGGAAAGGAAAGGAAAGGAAAGGAAAGGAAAGGAAAGGAAAGGAAAGGAAAGGAAAGGAAAGGAAAGGAAAGGAAAGGAAAGGAAAGGAAAGGAAAGGAAAGGAAAGGAAAGGAAAGGAGAGAAAAGAAAAGAAGAGAAAAGAAGAGAAAAGAAAAGAAAACAAAAAAGAAAAGAAAAGAAAAGAAAAGAAAAGAAAAGAAAAGAAAAGAAAAGAAAAGAAAAGAAAAGAAAAGAAAAGAGAGAAAAGAAAGTAAAAAGGCAAACAAACAAATATGCTCTGAAGCTAAGAAAACTGAAGTTCTTCAGAGGCATTTTCACCCAGAAAGGAGGGGCCAAGTAAGAGTTAGACCCAGCTACTTTTCCAGTGAGACAGTGTCTCCTCTCGGGTGAAGAGTTTTCTCCCCATGTGCTCTGTTCCTATGAGTAAGTCATATTAGCCTTGGGAGAAGCCTTTCTCAGTCACACTGCTCACCTCCTCAAGCCTGGTTACTGAAGGGGAGTCTCTGGCAGACATCAGATCCTGTCAGACCTGCTGCGGAGTGGTGGCTGTGTGCCACCAGTGAGAAAACCAAGTCTCTACTTGAGGAGTGATGGAGGAAGGGAAGGAGTCCCAGCCCATCACAGAAAGGGTGGGATGAGGAGAGGCCAGTGAGGTGTCACAGGGCTGGTTTAGGTTGAGGGTATGGAAGGTGTGGGGTTGTTCAGCCTGCAGAAGAGGAGGCTCTGGGGAGACCTAAGAGCAGCCTGCCAGTACCTGAAGGGGGCTACAGGAAGGATGCAGAGAGACTGTTTGCAAAGGCCTGCAGGGACAGGACGAGGGGCAATGGCTTCAAACTAGAGCAGACCAGATTTAGATTGGATGTTAGGAGCAAGTTCTTTCCTATGAGGGTCATGGAACACTGGCACAGGTTTCCCAGGGAGATGGTTGAGGCTCCTTCCCTGGAGATATTCAAGGTGAGGCCCTGGGCAGCCTGATCCAGTTGGGGATGTCCCTGCTGAGTGCGGGGAGGTTGGACTGGATGAGCTTTGGAGGTCTCTTCCAGCCCAGAGCAATCTATGATTCCATGAAACAGCTGCTTTGGCATGCTGCACTCTGAAACCAGGCTGAGCAGGCAGTGGTCATCCTGATAGGAAAAAAAGAAAAAAGCTGCAGGTAGGTGCTAACCCCTCCTGCTTCTCCTTGCTCTCCCCATCTTGTAACAACTTCATGGCACATGCTCCCACATCACTTCTCTGCAAAGCCCCTTGCAAAGAAATTTGGTATGCAGCCCTGACTGGGAAAAGAGAGGCCACTGGCTGGTGGTTACCAGTGGGCAAAATATTTTCATAGAATCACAGAATCAACCAGGTTGGAAAAGACCTCAGAGATCATCAAGTCCAACCTATTACCTAATACCGAACACCTCCTGACAACTAAACCATGGCTCCAAATGCCACATCCAAGCCTTTTTTGAACACATCCAGGTATGGTGACTCCACCACCTCCCTGGGCAGCACATTCCAATGACAACTCTCTCAGTGAAGAACTTTCTCCTCACCTCCAGCCTAAACTTCCCCTGGCACAGCTTGAGGCTGTGTCCTCTTGTTCTGGTGCTGGTTGCTAGAGAGAAGAGACCAACCCCTTCCTGGCTACAGCCACCTTTCAGGTAGTTGTAGAGAGCAATGAGGTCACCCCTGAGCCTCCTCTTCTCCAGGCTAAGGCTGGAAGCTGAAAATGGTTATCTTTCTGCTTTTGGAGGCTCCCACAGCCTGTGTGTGTGCTTTTGTGTTCGCTTCCAACAGATCTCATCATTCTCTCTCCATCTCATCATTAACTTGTGCCTTCCAGTGATCCTTTCTTCCTCTGAGCTCACAAACATGGTGAATCAGTGATTCGATTTCAAGACTGAGCCTCTCATCTCTGAAAGGACTGCGTGGAAAACAGCTCAGATTGTCGTGCTTTCTTAATTCACTTTCCAACAGCTTCCTCTTAAGGAAGATCTTCTGCTCCTCTGCTCTTCGGTCCCAAGCACACGTAATGATGTCTCGCTATCTTTAGATTGTTACATCTCAGTTACGCATTGCTTGAATGACACCACACATAATTGCCCTCAGTCAGATCATCGACCGCTGTACTCTCACAACTACCACACATTCATTTGTTGCTGACATGAAATCAGAGAAGCAAAGCACATACTCCAGATTTCAGGGGTGGCATGAACGTGGGTATAGTCTCTGGGGTCAGGCAAGAAAGTCCCCCAGTATGATTCTACTGGGGACATACACAGAGTGCACCAAGTTTCTAACACAGCGTTGGAAAGTAGTCCCAGCTGAGCTTGAAATTGTGATTGTGGCCTAAGCTGTAAAAGAGCTTCTAAAATATCCCTTAGAACATTTAATTAACTGAAATAAATCAGGGAAATAGCAGCATGAAGGGGAAATCTCACCTTCATACACAAAGGGAATTTTGTCAGCTTGCATTATGCTAGCATGTGTGATTTCCTGTGAAGAACAGGTGTAACGGAAAAAAAAAGTGCCAGACTGAGTAGATAAAACATAAAGCAGATAACAGGATGTCAGGGATTGGAAGGGACCTCCAGAGTCCAACCCCCTGCCAGGGCAGGACCATAGAATCTAGTGCAGGTCACACAGGAACACATCCAGACGGGGGTAAAAAGTCTCCAGAGAAGAAGACTCCACAACCTCTCTGGACAGCCTGCTCCAGGGCTCTGTGACCCTCCCAGTCAAGAAGTTGAGGTGGAACCTCCTGTGCTGGAATTTCTATCCATTGCCCCTTATCCTATCCCAGGGTGCAAGTGAGCAGAGCCTGTCCCCTCCCTCTTGACCCCCAGCCCTCAGATATTGATAGAGATTGATCAGATCCCCTCTCAGTCTTCTCCAGACTAAGCAGCCCCAGGGCTCTCAGCCTCTCCTCCCCAGGCAGTGCTCCAGTCCCTTCATCATCCTGGTATCCCTCTGTTGGACTCTCTCCAGCAGATCCCTGTCCCTCCTGAACTGGGGAGCCCAGAACTGGATGCAATATTCCAGGTGAGGTCTCAGCAGGGCAGAGTAGAGGGGGAGGAGAACCTCCCTGGGTCTGCTGGACACACTCCTCTGAATGCACCCTAGGCTTCCATTGGCCTTCTTGGCCACACAACACCTTTATGTTATCTTTTAAGTAAACACTAAGTCATTCCAGCAGTACTCCTGATGTCAGAGTTATGTACAACACAGGAGAGAATGAGCATGGTTTATGGTGTGAATCATGCCACAGAGTTAACAGTAAGAGGAAGCAGGGATGAAGCATTTATCATCACAGTGTGCGCTTCATGACTCACCCGAACGCAAAAGAAAATGAAGTGTGTGAATGATTAGGCAATGGAGATAGGTTTGAGGAGGGAAGGACAATGGAAAATCTTATTAAGCTTACAAAACCAACTTGACCTACTCATCAATTTGAAGATCATCTGTTGCTTTTCCAATTATCCTAAAAATAAACAGATGTTTGTTGGTTTGGGTTGGTTTTGCTTCTTTCTGTATGAAAGACAATTCCAACCATTTGGATGAGAGTCAAATATGTTTGAATGACAGGCTGCAGAAAATGATTTAAGGCTTTGTTTGGCACATACTTTTCATGTGAATCAGCAGGCTTGTTTTTCTTATGATTCCTCGTCTCCATACTTGTAGGGCCATAAAGCCAATCTTCGGTGTTCAGAAACTGGATGAAGAGTGGCAGCTGTAGTATCACAGAATCACAGAATGTTAGGGCTTGGAAGGGACCTCAGAAGATCACCCAGTCCAACCCCCTGCCAGAGGAGGATCACCTAGAGCAGATCACAAGGGAACATATCTAGGTGGGTTTTGATTACTTCCAGAGAGAGAGACTCTACAACCCGCCCTGGGCAGCCTCTTCCAGTGTTCTGTCACCCTCACAGGGAAAAAAATTCTTCCTCATGTTCACATGGAGCTTCCTATGCCTCAGCTTCCACCACTGCCCCTTGTGCTGGCATTGGGCATCACCCAGCAGAGCCTGGCTCCAGCCTCTGGGCACTCACCCTGCACATCTTGATCAACATTGATGAGGTCACCTCTCAGGCTCCTCCTCTCCAAGCTACAGAGCCCTCAGCTCCCTCAGGCTCTCCTCATAAGGAAGATCTTCCACTCCCTTCATCATTTTTGTGGTTCTGTGCTAGACTCTTTCAATCAGTTCCCTGAGGTCCTTCCTGAACTGAGGTGTCCAGAACTGGACCCAATACTCCAGATGTGGCCTCACCAGGGCAGAGTAGAGGGGGAGGAGAACCTCTTTTGACTTACTAACCACAGCCCTTCTAATCCACCCCAGGATGCCATTGGCCTTCTTGGCCACCAGAGCACATTGCTGGCTCATGGTCAACTTCCCATCCATCAGGACCCCCAGATCCCTTTCCCTTTCACTGTTCCCCAGAAGCTCAGTCCCCAACCTGTACTGCTCCATGGGGTTGTTCTTTCCCAGATGCAAGACTCTACCCTTGCCCTTGTTGAATTTCATTCCATTTCTCCCTGAAAAAAAAATGTCTACAGCATGAAGCCAAACCTGTAGTCTAGATGTGGGGTTTTTTCTACCAGACTATTTTGGAAGTTCCAGTCTCCAATGATTTGGACTTTTTTTTTTTCCTTTTTTGAGCTTTGTTTTACATATAACATACAAAATGTCAGCTTAAGAAGGCCAGTTGCATGAAAAACATGTAGCAGTATGCAGCTGTGTGGTACTGCCCACTCTAATTAGTTTTTGGTTTTGTCTGTTTAGAGCTGGAATTGTGGTATCCACCATCTCCCTCTGGCTTCCTCCAGTCTACAAGAGGTAGGACAACTACAGATCTGAATGATCAAATGTATCTCAAGTGGGGTTATCAGCTGTTGAGCTAGTTAGGTGGGCTCCCCTTCTAGTCAGTGGAATGAAAGAGAGCCTTCCAAGATTAAAGAACTTTCATCCTAAGGTAGGAATCTGAAATACATGAGGTGAACCACATCTCCCCGTACCTGCCCATGGCAGGAGGGTTGGAAGTAGATGATCCTTGAGGTCCCTTCCAACCCTAACAGTTCTATGATCCTATGATTTCTTTTCACTGTAAGGCAGAATAAAGAGAGGCTGGCTCAGGGGTTCATGGCTGAAGCCAGGAGAGATGAGTTCCACCCTGAAAGTCTGATCTGAGTCTGAGTAACTGGGGGAAAGGTACAGAGGGAGGACACAGTAAACACTTCTCATGGTTAAAGGGCATGGCTAGACAATGTGCATGGATCTGAGAAGTTTGATTCAGTTAACTGTTTCTTCCAAGTTTTAAAACCCAAAGATAAAGACACTGTGAGGGAGAGGGGCAGGAAGCAGGGAACTGATAACAACTGACATATGGAAATGTGAAGGGAGAGAGAAGGTGATGAGCGACAGAAGACGTAAGGGAAGATCATGTTTGGCTGTTAACACACAGGAGCTGCTAGTGTCCTGGGGTCTTCTCACCTGAACAGGTCATCTGAACAGCTGTGCACAGGAGGGAAATACCTTGCTAAGTGTGGTTAAAGCAAAGCTGAATGAATCCATGCAGATAAGATCAGAGCCAGAACTGCAACTCTTACTTTCAGCCTTTCTCTCTTACCTATCTCTGCTTACTTGCGAAGCCTGAGAACTGTAAAACTGAAGCTCCCACAGCCAGCACTGCAAGAAACCTTTCTGATTTCTTCATAACTAAGAGGAATAAAAAGCCACTCCCAAATACAGAAACCTGATTTGGGGAGATTTCTAAAGTAATAATAGCAAAATTCTGCCTCAGAAATGTTTCTCTCACCAGCTTAGAGATGTGTGCCGCAAAGTTGGATGATCAGAGGGCTATGAGGACAGGCTGAGAGAGTTGGGGTGGTTCAGTCTGGAGAAGAGAAGGCTCCCAGGAGACCTTATTGTGGCCTTCCAGGATCTGAAGGGGGCTACAAGAAAGCAGGGGAGGGACTTTTGAGGGTGTCAGGGAGTGATAGGACTGGGGGGGATGGAACAAAACTAGCAATGGGTAGATTGAGATTGGATGTTAGGAAAGAACACCCCATGAGGGTGGTGAGAGGTTGCCCAAGGAGGTGGTAGAAGCCTCATCCCTGGAGGTTTTTCAGGTCAGGCTGGATGTGGCTGTGAGCAACCTGCTGTAGTGTGAGGTGACCCTGGCCATGGCAGGGGGGCTGGGACCAGATGATCCTTGAGGTCCCTTCCAATCCTGGCAGCCCTGTGATTCTGTTTCCAAATAGACTTTCAGGATACTTGTTCTTTGCACTTTGCTAGGACAATAAACAGAGTGAAAATGCAGTGACTTTGCTTTTTCCAAATGCATCTGATATTGTTCACTGGCACAGAGCTAAGTGTCCTCTCTGTGCATCAGCGTGCAGATTGCTGCATGTAAGCAGTAATCAAGAATGCATTAAAGCATAGCTTCCACCTCCTCTGTAAATGATGACCTTTCTTTAGACTTACATTGTCTTATATAGACATAGTTTAAAATCTCCAGACTTCTGGTGAATTCAACAGACCACAAATACTTTGATAATCCAGAGGGAATCTGGATTATATCATCTAGCCTAGGTATAAATTTACCACAAAGCAAACAAACCTCCCTGTATTCTGCAGCGTTAAGCAGGCAGACTAACACTGTGTCATCTGAACATTTCCATTGCATCTTCAAGGATTAGCATTTGCATGAGGAATGGTAGGAGAATGGGGCCAAGAATAAATGTAATTTTTCAGAAACAGCAATCTGGAATCTCTTTTATCTGAATACCTTACCTGGGTAGCATAAAAAACCCCAACCCCACAGCCCAGAGATATTAGGCATGTAACTGCTCAAATGGCCTGGCTTTCCTGTGCATTTAAGGTTTTAAGAGATTTAATTGAAATCTGAAATCATAGAATCACAAAAATGTTTGGGTTGGAAAAGGCCCTTAAGGTCATCAAGCCCAACCATTGTCTAACTCTCTAAAGCATGGTGCTAAATCATGTACCTCACAGGATCACAGAATTAGCCAGGTTGGAAAAGACCTCCGAGATCATCGAGTCCAGCCTGTCACCCAACACCATCTGATCAACTAAACCATGGCACCAAGTGCCTCACCCAGGCTCTTCCTAAACACCTCCAGTGATGGTGACTCCACCACTTCTCTGGGCAGCACAATCCAGTGGCCAGTCTCTCTGTCTGGGAAGAATTTCTTCCTCACATCCAGCCCAAACCTCCCCTGGTGCAGCTTGAGACTGTGTCCTCTTGTTCTATCACTGTTGCCTAGGCGAAGGCACCAACCCCCACCTGGCTACAACCTCCCTTCATGTAGTTGTAGCCTCCTCTTCTCCAGGCTAAACACTCACAGCTCTCTCAACCTCTCCTCCCCAGACTTGTGCTCCAGACCCCTCCCCAGCTTTGTTGCCCTTCTCTGGACACCTTCCAGCATCTCAACATCTTTCCTAAACTGGGGGGCCCAGAGCAGGACACAGGACTCAAGGTGTGGCCTAACCAGTGCTGAGCACAGGGCAGAATGACTTCCCTGCTCCTGCAAGCCACACTGCTCCTCATCACCTCAGCCTTTTAAACACCTCCAGGCATGATTCAACAGCCTCCCTGGGGAGCCTGTCCTAGTATTTGATGACTCTTTCAGCCTCATTCTTTACTGCTGTGTTTCCCCCTGCATCCAACAAAGGACAAAGATGTTCCTTAGTCCTCCTTTTAGTGCTAATACATTTGTAACGTAGTTCTTGTTTTCATTAACAGCTGAAGCCAGATTCATAATAGCTGAAGCCAGATTCATTTTCAGATTCAGTTGCATTTTGGTCCTTCTAATCTTCTCCTTGCACAGCCTCACAGTACCATTGTAGTTCTCCTCAGTGGACTGCCTCTCCTTGCAAAAATCATAAACTCTCCTTTTTTACCCTGAGTTGCAACCAAATCTCCCTACTAAGCCAGGCCAACCTTCCCTGCTGACTTGTCTTTCAGCACATGGGGACAGCCTGTTCCTGTGCCTTTAAGACTTCTTTCTTGAAGAATGTTCAGCCTCCCTGAACTCCTTGGCCCTTCAGGACTGCCTCCCTAGGGACTCTGACAACCAGTCTCCAAAACAGGCCAAAGTGTGCCTGCCAGAAGTCCAGAGTGGCAGTTCTGCTGACCCCCTCTTTACTTAACATCTGGGAACTCTATAATTTCGTGATTGCTGAGTCCAGGATGGCCCCCAACGATTGCATCATCCCTAACTCCTTCCCTGTTCACAAAGAGCAAGGCACCTCCCCTGGTTGGTTCCCTCACCAGCTGTATCAGGAAGCTATCCTCCACACACTGTAGGAACCTCTGGGACTGCTCCTCTGCTCTCTTTTATTGCCAGCAGACATCAGGGAAGTTGAAGTCCCCCACAAGAACAAAGGCTAATGATGGTGAGACTTCTCTCAGATGCCTGTAGAATACTTAATCTTCTGGAGAAGAGGAGGCTCAGGGGACACCATATTGCTCTCTACAACTCCCTGAAGGGAGATTGTAGCCAGGTGGGGGTTGGTCTCTTCTCCCAGGCAAGCAGCACCAGAACAAGAGGACACAGTCTCAAGCTGCACCAAGGGAGGTTTAGGCTAGAGGTGAGGAGAAAGTTCTTCCCAGTGCTGCTTCCCAGCCAGTCCCTGCCCAGCCTGGATTTGTGCTTGGGATTGCCTCGACTCAGATGCAGGACCCTGCACTTGGTCTTGTTGAACCTCATGAGGCTGGCTTGTGCCCACCTCTCCAGCCTGTCCAGGTCCCTCTGGATGGCATCCCTTCCCTCCAGCATGTCTGCTGCACCACACAGCTTGGTGTCATCAGCAAACTTGCTGAGGGTGCCCTCAGTGCCACTGTCCATGGCACCCACAAAGATGTTGAACAAGCCTGGTCCCAGGACTGCTCCCTGAGGGACTCTGCTTGTCCCTGGCCTCCCCTGGGACATGGAGCCATTGACAGCCACTCTTTGGGTGTGGCCATCAAGCCAGTTCTTTATCCATCTAGTGGTCCACCCATCAAACCCATGTGTCACCAGCTGGGAGACCAGGATGTGATGCAGGACAGTGTCAAAGGCGTTGCTCAGGTTCAGGTAAACAACATCAGTTGCTCGCTTCTCATCTATTAATGTTGTGACCTGTTCATAGAAGGCCACCAGGTTTGTCAGGCAGGACTTGCCCTTGGTGAAGCCATGCTGACTGTTCCAAATCACTTCTTCACTATTCTTCTTAAAGAACTCAAAGCTAATGATTGCTTGAAAATCACAGGCTCACAGGATGTTAGGGTTGGAAGGGACCTCCGGAGATCACAGTATCACAGTATCACCAAGGTTGGAAGAGACCTCAAAGATCATCAAGTCCAACCTGTCACCACAGAGCTCATGACTAGACCATGGCACCAAGTGCCACATCCAATCCCCTCTTGAACTCCTCCAGGGATGGTGACTCCACCACCTCCCTGGGCAGCACATTCCAATGACGAATGACTCTCTCAGTGAAGAACTTTCTCCTCACCTCCAGCCTAAACTTCCCCTGGTGCAGATTGAGGCTATGTCCTCTTGTTCTGGTGCTGGGTGCTAGAGAGAAGAGACCAACCCCTTCCTGGCTACAACCACCTTTCAGGTAGTTGTAGAGAGCAATGAGGTCCCCCCTGAGCCTCCTCTTCTCCAGGCTAAACAATCCCAGCTCCCTCAGCCTCTCCTCATATGGCTCGTGCTCAAGGCCTCTCCCCAACTCATTCAGTCCAACCCCCCTGCCAGAGTGGGACCAGAGAATCCAGCACAGGTCACACAGGAACACATCCAGATGGGGCTTGAAAGTCTCCAGAGAAGGAGACTCCACAACCTTTCTGGGCAGCCTGTTCCAGTGCTCTGTGACCCTCATAGTGAAGAAGTTCCTCCTCATGTTGAGGTGGAGCCTCCTGTGCTGGGGTTTCTATCCATTGCCCCTTATCCTATCCCAGGGAGCAAGTGAGCAGAGCCTGTGCCCTCCCTCTTGACCCCCAGCCCTCAGATATTGATATATGTTTGTTAGATCCCCTCTCAGTCTTCTCCTCTCCAGACTAAACAGCCCCAGGGCTCTCAGCCTCTCCTCACCAGGCAGTGCTCCAGTCCCTTCAGCATCCTCATAGCCCTCCCTTGGACTCTCTCCAGCAGATCCCTGTCCCTCCTGAACTGGGGAGCCCAGAGCTGGATGCAATATTCCAGGTGGGGCCTCACCATGGCAGAGTAGAGGGGGAGGAGAACCTCCCTGGCTCTGCTGGACACACTCCTCTGAATGCACCCCGGGATCCCATTGGCCATGTGCTCTTGGAGATGCTGCTTTAGTTTCTTCCTTTTTGCAAAATTATTAGAAAAATTTCCATTAATTACTTAAGAAGAAGCCTTTAGTGAAATTACTGCATCCTATACATTTGGGTATAAATAGATCAGCTGAAAGCATGAGTGACTTTATCAAACATTTGAGCTAGGCAACTGCACACTGATTGCTGCATATGGAACATTTTTCATTGGAGATGCTGATAATGAAAACATTGTGTGAAGAATGACTGTGGGGCTCCACTAAGTCATTTACCCACAGTGTTTGAATACTGCTTCCCATAAAGGAGCAGAAACATTGTCAGTCTTGTGACCACAGCACTGAGGAAGGTGAAAGATAGCATCTCTGGAATGAGACTGCAGAAATATGACTCATCCTGTTCAGTTGCTTGCCAAGCTTACCTTGACATTTATTTCTTTGCTGGGGTGCAGAACATGTTTACAGAACTTTACTCCATGCAGATGCATCTGGATTTCCTCTGAACTGTCAGCAGCTTGCATAACGAGAAGTGAGGTTCAGTTCCACCACTCTGTGCAGCAGTCAGAGTTCATGACAGTAAATGGAATGGCCCAGTGGGCCATGGTAGCTTAAAAGGGCAGCCTGGTGTTTTGGAAACTTCATTTCCCAGTGAGAACTCTGTAACCACCCCCTGTCTACACAGGGTTGTAGGCATTGAGGCAATGTCTGCATGGAGAAGAGTTGAAACCATGTCTGCTTGATCTGGTTCAATGCATTTCTTTAAACAGATAATTAGTGACTTACTCTGTACAAGGAATTCTTATGCAGTCAGGCACCTGGACAAGCTGGAGAGAGAGGTGGCCCAAGTGAACCTCATGAAGTTCAACAAGAGCAAGTGCAGGGTTCTGCACCTGGGCTGGAACAATCCTCACTGTTTAAACCACATTTCTGGTTCTGGGCCCCTCAGTTTAAGAAGGACATTGAGACACTTGAACATGTCCAGAGAAGGGCAACGAGGCTGGGGAGAGGCCTTGAGCACAGCCCTGTGAGGAGAGGCTGAGGGAGCTGGGGTTGTTTAGCCTGGAGAAGAGGAGGCTCAGGGGAGACCTCATTGCTCTCTACAACTACCTGAAGGGTGGTTGTAGACAGGAAGGGCTTGGTCTCTTCTCTCAAGCACCCAGCACCAGAACAAGAGGACACAGTCTCAAGCTGTGCCAGGGAGGTGAGGAGAAAGTTCTTCACTGAGAGAGTCATTGGCCATTGGAATGTGCTGCCCAGGGAGGTGGTGGAGTCACCGTCCCTGGAGGTGTTCAAGAGGGGATTGGATGTGGCACTTGGTGCCATGGTCTAGTCATGAGGTCTGTGGTGACAGGTTGGACTCGATGATCCTCGAGGTCTCTTCCAACCTTAGTTAATACTGTGATACTGTGATACCTCCAGGGATGACAACTCCACCACCTCCCTGGGCAGCCTCTTCCAGTGCCTTACCACTCTCTCAGTAATGAAGTTTTTCCTAGTGTCCAATCTAAACCTCCCCAGGCACAACTTAAACCCCTTTCCTCTTGTCCTGTCAATAATTACTTGGGAGAGGAGACCAACAAAGAAGGATCATGCTGCTGCTGAACCAAAGAGATTAAGGGCTAATGCTAGTGAGGATCAATGCTCCACTATGAGCTATGGACCTCCTCACTTGATGGAGTTGATGAGAGTCATATCTCCTCAGTTCATTGCTTGAAGTCAACAAATTCCCAGAGACTGTAAGTGTGCCTTTGGGAAAGGTATCTAACCTGAAATTCTCTGACCTCTGTATGCTTTCAACATGTCCTGTACAAACAGAGCAACTGCAGGAACAGACTGATGTACAGTGTGGTACTGATGCTCCCTTGTATTTTGAGAGTCTTGTGCTCTCAGGCCCTTTTATTTCATTTCCTAGCAGAGGACTAAGAGCTATTTTTGATCCCTGCATTAGGCCAGCTGAAATTTTCCCACTATGAATCAGAACCAACCTCAAGATTTTATTTCTCTGACCTGAGCGTGCCTTCACCAAACACGTCTCTGATGCTGGCTCAAGAATCTTATTTTCAAGTTCCACATTTGGGCCTCATCCTCTTTAATATCTTCACTGATGATCTGGATGAGGGGATTGAGTCAGTCATCAGCAAATTTGCAGGTGACACCAAGTCAGGAGCAGATGTTGGTCAGTTAGAGGGCAGAAGGGCTCTGCAGAGGGACCTCGACCGACTGGACAGACGGACAGAGTCCAATGGGATGGCATTCAACAGTGTGCCCAGGTGGCCAAGAAGGCCAAGGGCATCCTGGCCTGCATTAGGAATAGTGTGGCCAGCAGGAGCAGGGAAGTCATTGTGCCCCCTGTACTCTGCATTGGTTAGGCCACACCTTGAGTTCTGTGTCCAGTTCTGGGCCCCTCAGTTTAAAAAGGACATTGAGACACTTGAATGTGTCCAGAGAAGGGCAACGAGACTGGGGAGAGGCCTTGAGCACAGCCCTGTGAGGAGAGGCTGAGGGAGCTGGGGTTGTTTAGCCTGGAGAAGAGGAGGCTCAGGGGAGACCTCATTGCTGTCTACAACTACCTGAAGGGAGGTTGTAGCCAGGAGGGGGTTGGTCTCTTCTCCCAAGCAACCAGCACCAGAACAAGAGGACACAGTCTCAAGCTGTGCCAGGGGAGGTTTAGGCTGGAGGTGAGGAGAAAGTTCTTTACAGAGAGAGTCGTTTGCCATTGGAATGTGCTGCCCAGGGAGGTGATGGAGTCACCATCCCTGGAGGTGTTCAAGAGGGGATTGGACGTGGCACTTGGTGCCATGGTTTAGTCATGAGGTCTGTGGTGATAGGTTGGACTTGATGATCTTTGAGGTCTCTTCCAACCTTGGTGATTCTGTGATAATATTAATTGTGTGTAGCAGTGCTCATTCCTTATGCAGCCAAAAATGCTGCTGATGGGACTCATCACCTCCCTGTTTAAATGCTGGTATGGCATCTATATAAAACTCTAGTGATGTGTAGAAAATTTGATCCAAAAATTTGTAGGAAAAAGGTAATTAAAAATGTGTAGGAAGAGATAGCTAAAAATTGAGCCTATAGCCATCGTCTGTCTTTTTGGGTATCAAAACAATACCCCCTTGATGAAATCCTCTAATTTTCTACTATATAGTGGCAACAACTCTTACACTTCTTTTTATTCATTTCAATTTTGGCTTAATATCTATCATTCATTGTCTCCTAATGTCCTTTGACTTTATTAAAGTAACTGAGCAAGACTGAGCAAATCCTGGGCTGCAGCAAGTGTGGCCAGCAGGTCGAGGGAGGTGATTCTCCCCCTCTACTCCACTCTGGTGAGACTCCACCTAGAGCACTGTGTCCAGTTCTGGAGCCTCTGTTCCAGGAAGGATCTGGAGGTGCTGGAAGGTGTCCAGAGAAGGGCCACAAGGATGAGCAGAGGTCTGCAGCTGCTCTCCTATGCGGACAAGACTGAGAGAGTTGGGGCTGTTCAGTCTGGAGAAGAGAAGGCTCCCAGGTGACCTAATTGTGGCCTTCCAGGATCTGAAGGGGGCTACAAGAAAGCTGGGGAGGGACTTCTGAGGGTGTCAGGGAGTGATAGGACTGGGAGGAATGGAATAAAACTAGAAATGGGTAGCTTCAGATTGGATGTTAGGAAGAAGTTGTTCCCCATGAGGGTGGTGAGAGACTGGCACAGGTTGCCCAGGGAAGTGGTGGAAGCCTCATGCCTGGAGGTTTTTCAGGCCAGGCTGGATGTGGCTGTGAGCAACCTGCTGTAGTGTGAGGTGTCCCTGGCCATGGCAGGGGGCTTGGAACTGGATGCTCCTTGAGGTCCCTTCCAACCCTGACAACTCTGTGATTCTAAAATCATAGCACAGACACCCTAAAAACTGGATTAGGTACAGAACATTGATGGAATATTGTTAACCTTTTCCTAAGTGAAAGCTTTAAGATTCAGGAGCTGTGGGTTTTGATAAGTTTTCTTAATGAGTACTTATGAGAAGGGTAGAACCATGACTGCGCTGGAACTCAGGTAATGGGCCATTGCTTGGTGATGTTTGGAGGTATTTTGCACAGTCTGGTAGCCAAAGAAATGAGAGGCAAGTGTACCTTTGGGAAATTAAATTCTGCTGTATTGCAGAGTTTCAGACAATCACAGAAGCTGAATTTCTGCCATCCCTATTTCTAGGGGAAACTGATTAGTAGCCATGATTAGCTCTCCCTGAGCACGTGGTCTCTTCCCTTAAATAAACTGTGCCATGTCAGAAAAGTGAAACACAGCAAATAAAGTCCTGGCAAGACCTTCTGCATTGCATCATCTGCATTTTATAGTCAAATGAAGATTTGGGGGGTGGGGGGGGGTGAAATAGCTGTGTGTACTGATGCATCTTGAGTTTCAACTATGTGGGGGGAAATCAGCAGCTATTGCATAACTCTCTGGGGTGGGTTTGTCCTTACTTAGGAAAACAGAACAAGTGGAGCTGGTACATGCTGTGAGAAAGACACTCACACCCGTGTTCTCTGCAGCACTCTGCTCCCTCCAGCCGTCTGCTGGAAGTGGTAAGAGGCTCATCTGGGAGGAGGGGTCAGCACGCAGGCCAGACAAAGCAGTAACAAGCAGTAATCATCCCTACACCTTCCCGGTGGGTTGTTTTGTTCATATGCATTAGGTACAGATACCCTGACAGCAAGAATCACAGAAACATTCAGGTTGGAAGAGACCCTCAGGATCACCAAGTCCAACCCAGAACCCTACTCTACAAGGGTCACCCCTAAACCATAGCCCCAAGCACCACATCCAAACCACCCTGAAACACATCCAGGGTTGGTGAGTCCACCACCTCCCTGGGCAGCACATTCCAGTCCCTGACCACTCTTGCCCTGAAAATGTGTTTCCTAATGTCCAGTCTAAAGGAAGGCTATCATTCAAAAAGATTCCTGTAAATCCATGGAAGAAGGAACCAAGTCCAGTGGTGATGAAAGACCTTTTCCAGAGAGCACTCCCATGAGCCCTGGCAGAGCATCTTCTTCATGGCAAGGGCACCTGGCCAGGGTATATATTACATCACACATGAGATTCGCTGAGTTTGAGTCAGCTGGTTCAGACAGAAGTAAGTCAGAGCACTGTGCAGCAATAATTGCTAGCTGAGGCACTAATTAGAACAAATTGCCCTTGGGGGGAGGTGGGGGGGTGGGGAATTAAAAACAAAGGGACAGAGCTTCCCATGGTCTTTGCACTGCTGAACCCCTTTGCAGCAGCGAGTCCCCCGCCACTCTGGGCAGGGGCAGCAGTGGACTCTGAGTCCACACTGAGTTCTAAAGGCTCTCAGCAAGTGCCCCAAGGCCACTCTTCAGGAAGGAAATAAGAAGAAGAAACTTGCATTGTTTCTAGGAGTATATGGCTGGGGGTGGGGAAATTAGGACTTTAATTTTCTGATTCAATATTGAGATGATAAAGAATGTGCTGTAACGATAGGAGCTTTCCTGTACAAGGAAGATAGTCTAGTAAAGCATGAAGTGTTGCTTGGGTGTTTTGTGTTCCCTGGAGCAATGTGTAAAAAGGATTTCTCTAGGTCCTACTCATACAATTTCCACTCCTAAACCAATGATCACCAAGATCAACAAATGGCGTCTTCTGGCATGGTCCTAAGACCCAGAACATGCTTGAGTTTTAATGTAGAGCACAGAGCAGGGCTGCTGCTGCACAGAAGGCAAATCATAGCCTGGGCTGCATCCAAAGCAGCACTGCCAGCAGAGCCAGAGAGGTGATTCTGCCACTTTGCTCTGCTCTGCTGAGACCTCACCTGGAGTACTGTGTGCAGCTCTGGAGCCCTCAATACAGGAAGGACATGGAGCTGATGGAGAGGGGCCAGAGGAGTGCCACAAAAATGATCAGGGGGGTAGAGCAGCTGTGCTGCAAGGACAGGCTGAGGGAGCTGGGGGTGTGCCGCCTGGAGAAGAGGAGGCTCCAGGGAGACCTAATAGCTGCCTTTGAGTACCTGAAGGGGGCTACAGGAAGAATGGAGAGAGACTATTTGCAAAGGCCTGCAGGGGCAGGATGAGTGACAATGGTTTCACACTAGAGCAGAGCAGATTTAGATTGGATGTGAGGAACAAGTTCTTTACTGTGAGGGTGGTGGATCACCTGGATTTCCCAGGGAGGTGTTTGAGGCTCCGTCCCTGGAGATCTTCAAGATGAGCTGGTGTAGGCCCTGGGCAGCCTGATCTAACTGGGGATGCTCCTGCTGACTGTGGGGAGGTCGGACTGGATGAGCTCTGGAGGTCCTTTCTGGCCCAGACCATTCTATTATTCTGTGATTTTTCGTTGTGCTGCACCAACTAAATTGAGAAGTGGAAGGCTTTTCATTCAAGAGCAAGAAGTGGCTAAAATAATGGATGTTTGTTCTGTAAGGTAATGATCAAGTTCAAAAGAGAGTTATGATCTTAAATATCCTTAAAAGAACTTAAAGGATCTCAGATGGTTTTGAAATCAAGAAGGTAAAGCCCCCAACACGTGAAGTGACCCAGGGCCCTGATATCAATTCACAGTGGGGAGGTGGATTTGGCAGGTGATTTTAACTTGTTTGTTGTTATAGTGTTTTACTTGAGTTCACCTGAAAATAGAAATATACACTATCAAAGGCAGAATTGTCACTCTCTCTCTCTCTTAGGGCAGAGGAGCTTTGCAGAGGGACCTCGATAGGCTGGACAGATGGGCAGAGGCCAAGGGCATGAGATTGAACACATCCAAGTGCCGGGTTCTGCACATTGACCACAGCAAATCCATGCAGTGCTACAGGCTGGGGGCAGAGTGGCTGGAGAGCAGCCAGGCAGAGAGGGACCTGGGGGTACTGGTTGATGGTAGGCTGAACATGAGCATGAGTGCCCAGGTGGCCAGGAGGGCCAATGGCGTCCTGACCTGTATCAGGAGCAGTGTGGCCAGCAGGAGCAGGGAGGTCATTGTGCCCCTGTACACTGCATTGGTTAGGCTGCACCTCAAGTCCTGTGTCCAGTTCTGGGCCCCTCAGTTTAGGAAGGAGGTTGACTTGCTGGAAGGTGTCCAGAGAAGGACAACAAAGTTGGTGAGGGGTTTGGAACACAAACCCTATGAGGAGAGGCTGAGGGAGCTGGGGTTGCTTAGCCTGGAGGAGACTCAGGGGTGACCTTATTGCTGTCTACAACTACCTTAAGGGAGGTTGAGACAGGCAGAGGTTGGTCTCTTCTCCCAGGCACCCAGCACCAGAACAAGAAGACACAATCTCAAGCTGTGCCAGGGGAGGTTTAGGCTGGAGGTTAGGAAGAAGTTCTACACAGAGAGAGTGATTGCCCATTGGAATGGGCTGCCCAGGGAGGTGGTGGAGTCACCATCACTGGAGGTGTTTAGGAGGAGACTTGATAGGGTGCTTGGCTGTATGGTTTAGTTGATTAGGTGGTGTTGGATGATAGGTTGGACATGATGATCTTGAAGGTCTCTTCCAACCTGGTCCTATTCTATTCTATTCTATTCTATTCTATTCTATTCTATTCTATTCTATTCTATTCTATTCTATTCTATTCTATTCTATTCTACTCCTACCCTATTCTACTCTATTCTACTCTATTCTATTCTACTCCTATTCTATTCTACTCCTATTCTACTCTACTCTATTCTATTCTATTCTGTTCTATTCTATTCTATTCTATTCATTTGTGTCTGTTTTCCTTGTTGCTAGACAACACATAATTTTTAAGCTGATTTCCCATAAAAAACACCACTCCAGCAGATAATATTTGTCCTAATAATGGGAAATTATTTGTCTGGATAAGGTCACAGTTGCTTCTAAGTATAAATTACTTGATTGTTTTCAGTAGGGCTGTTGTGAGCTCCAGGCCTGGGCAATCTAATCTAAAGCAGAACTCTCTGTCTTTGAAAGAATGTTTCTGGGGTCGATCTTTGCAGGATACAAGGACTACTAGGTCCCCAAAGGCTGGATAGCTTGGGTTTGATGAACACTTTTAATTCTGGGTTTGAAGAGAATATGGATAATAATGAAACAACATTGTCACAGAATCACAGAACGTTAGGGGCTGGAAGGGACCTGGAAAGCTCATCCAAGTCCAACCCCCCTGCCAGAGCAGGAGCACCTAGAGCAGAGCACACAGGAACACATCCAGGCAGGGCTTGAATATCTCCAGGGAGGGAGACTCCACAGCCCCCCTGGGCAGCCTCTTCCAGTGTTCTGTCACCCTCACAGGGAAAAAAAAAAATTCCTCCTGTTTCCATGGCACTTCCTATGCCTGACATTGTTTTCTATGACCATATCCTTTTAATTCTTTATGTTGTTTAGGCAGAGACAAAACAAAAGTAATCTTCACAAGAGCTGAATGTACCAGTTGCAAGCATAATTTGTGAGATGTTTAATAACAGCCTGGGTTGTTTTGGGGTTGTTTTTTGTTAATAAAAGGTATTTTATGCCATTTGCATTATCCATGTGGTTACAAATAGAAGGAAAGTTGTTATTCCAGTGCTGTGTTTTCAATGGAAAGGAGGGGGGGGGGGGAAGTGTCTCCCCATTAGTGCCACATGTGGCTGATGCAGTTGGAACTGTCTTGCTGTGCACTTGCAGGGCAGCTCCATCTTCCTAGATAGATGAAAATAACTTTCCTTGTAAGTTTGTGTATGCCTTGAATGTGGATGGACAAGCCTGTGTGCAGGGCTGTGCAATGAGCTCACCCCCTACACAAACACTCTCTCAGGGATCCAGAGCTGGATCCTTGTTCAGTCATGTCCCTGGTTGTCAACAAATTGTACCCAAGATGGTTTTTTAATTGACCTATCTGTGGACAGTCCAACCTGTCCTTTCATCTGGCTTGCATCAACCAACATTTGTGGGAAAGCAAGCCCTGTCTCTACCCAAATCTTGTGCCTGTGCACAGAGTTTATAGAAAACTATGCAGCAGGCTGTATTAGTTACAGTGCAATCAAGCATTCCCTGGGAGGGGAGAAAAGAGCTTGCCCTTATGTGAACTATGCATGAGATGCCTGTAATTCCCTGTGGGTAGCTGTTGTGGTGACATAAACTGAGGGAGAGAGAATTACAGCATGAATTTATGTATGTTTTAGGTGACATTTGAAATTATTAATGAATTGGGGTTTTTTTAAAGTACCCCTTTTATTAGGCCAAGGCATGCAGCAGTCCTAAGGTAAGCAAATGTCAATACTGCAAGAGTAAATTCAGCGTGCCCCACTGTGCTGAGAAACAGTCATCCACAACACAAAGCACAAGTAGGGGTGGATTTCAGGGTAGGTAGTTTGGTTGGTTGAGGGTTTGGGTTTGTTTTTGCCAGATTTTCCTCTGGAAAGCTAAAGTAATCCTCTTGGGGAAAAGAAAAAGGAAGGGGGGGGAGAAAGTAGGCTTACTTAGGAGCTTTTTCAAGGGCAAGCAGCAGACAAACACAAACCTACACCTGCAAAGGCAAGGTGATACATACCCTGCTTTGCCTTGCTGCAGCCACTGTGTTGAGGGCAGCTGCTGGCCACCTGCAGAATGGAGGACTCCTTAGCTGACCAATTCCTTAGCACACTGCCTAGAGCAAAACAATCCAAGGAGGCCAAGAACAGCAGCCTCACATTGGCAGCCTTGGATTGGAACATGCTGGAGAAGCCACTTCTTTGACACGCTGGAACCTCTCATTGGGAAAAGATTTTAGCTTACAGATGTGGTTGGGTTTTACTGCTTAAGGGATTGATAACAAAGAGTATAGAAACAGCCACTCTGAGCTAGAGTTACCTGGGTTAGGGACTTAGGTTAGGAACAGCTTGGGAGGGTTGGGCTGCTAGGGACTTCTGCTTCTGTCAGTTAGCTACTTCTGGCTAGGGCTTGGGTGCAGGGATGCTGCTAGGGATCTGCTCAGGACTTCTGTTAGCTGCTTTGTCTGTTAAGGGCTTCCAGGACATGTGCTGTTAAGGACACTCTGAGACTCTGTAATTTTGGGGGTTCTACAGTGCAGCAATAAAGGACTTGTGGGAGGACTTCTGAGATGCTCTGCTCTCTGCACTTCTGGAATCTCTTTGCTGTATGGCAACAGGGTTCCTGCCTTCATTCATCACCCAGCAGCCCCCGAACCAAGGGAAGAACAACATTGCCTCAGAACCATTATGTCCAGCTCCAGCAGAAGGCAACCTGTTGAACAGCCTTTTGCTGAGTGTGTAGGGAAAGTAGGAACAGAAATAAATAAGTCCTTGAAACCTCGCTGCTTAGCATTGATTTTTCAAGGAGCTTCCTTCCCAATGCTTGCTGCATGTTTGCATTATGATGTTTGGATCTCCTTCCTTGCCTCAGTATCACAGTATCAAAGTATCAACAAGGTTGGAAGAGACCTCAAAGATCATCAAGTCCAACCTGTCACCACAGACCTCATGACTAAACCATGGCACCAAGTGCCACATCCAATCCCCTCTTGAACACCTCCAGGGATGGTGACTCCACCACCTCCCTGGGCAGCACATTCCAATGACGGAACGACTCTCTCAGGGAAGAACTTTCTCCTCAACTCCGGCCTAAGCTTCCCCTGGCACAGCTTGAGACTGTGTCCTCTTGTTCTGGTGCTGGTTGCTTGAGAGAAGAGATCAACCCCTTCCTGTCTACAACCACCTTTCAGGTAGGTGTAGAGAGCAATGAGGTCTCCCCTGAGCCTCCTCTTCTCCAGGCTAAACAATCCCAGCTCCCTCAGCCTCTCCTCACAGGGCTGTGCTCAAGGCCTCTCCCCAGTCTCATTGCCCTTCTCTGGACACATTCAAGAGTCTTGATGTCCTTCTTAAACTGAGGGGCCCAGAACTGGACACAATATTCAAGGTGTGGCCTAACCAGTGTAGAGTACAGGGGCACAATGACTTCCCTGCTCCTGCTGGCCACACTATTCCTGATGCAGGCCAGGATGCCATTGGCCTTCTTGGCCACCTGGGCACACTGCTGGCTCATGTTTAGGTGGCTGTCAATCAGCATCCCCAGGTCCCTGTCTGTTTGGCAGCTCTCCAGCCACCCTGATCCCAGCCTCTGTCTTGAATCATGCTCTGTCTTTGCCCTCTGCCTCTAGTTATTTGGTCCTTCCATCTCTCAGGCTTGGAGCTTGTTGCTCTTGCACCTCATAGTAAATTTAAATGTGGGAGCATCTATGGCTTCCTGTCAGTGCTCAGCAAGACTAATATAACCCTTTCTGGCTTTACGGTTTGCTCTCCATTGTTTCATCAGCTGCCTGTTTAAATTGGAGCTCAGCATGGCTGCAATCCTTAGCAGGCAGTCCTGTTCCTCCAGTCAGGATGCCTATTTTGTATAAAACATGTGATGGTAGAAAGGTTTCTCAGTGTGCACAACAAGGAGGCAGCTAGGATGCCATCTATGGTTTTTTGCTGTAGCTGCTTATCTTCTACAGTAGCTACAACCTGATGAGTGCTGCTTAAGTGCCTCAAAGTGCAGCTTCAGCGTGGTGCAAGGCATATATATAAATGCAACTCCTGCCATTATCAGTAGGATATATATCTGCTGTGTGCTTCACTCTTGGCAGGATACATTCACTGGGGATTTATAACTGCACTCTAAAAGACCCAAGGATTTATATGTAGGTGCTGTAGAATGTATACAGGGATGGATATCTGTTTTACTTTCTACCATAGAATTGTCAGGGTTGGAAGGGACCTCAAGGAGCATCCAGTTCCAACCCCCCTGCCATGGCCAGGGACACCTCACACTACAGCAGGTTGCTCACAGTCACATCCAGCCTGGCTGCAAAAACCTCCAGGCATGAGGCTTCCACCACCTCCCTGGGCAACCTGTGCCAGTCTCTCACCACCCTCATGGGGAACAACTTCTTCCTAACATCCAATCTCAATCTATCCATTTCTAGTTTTGTTCCTTTCCCCCAAGTCCTGTCACTTAAAAAGTCCCTCCCCAGCTTTCTTGTAGCCCCCTTCACATACTGGAAGGCAACAATTAGGTCACCTGGGAGCCTTTTCTTCTCCAGACTGAACAACCCCAACTCTCTCAGTCTGTCTCCATAGCAGAGCAGCTCCAGCCCTCTGCTCATCCTCGTGGATGTTCCAGGGAAGTGAAATTTGCTCATATCCTGATGTCCAGCTTTCAAAGCAAAAAAGGCACAATGTATAGCTGGAATGCCTCACCAGCCCTGAAAGCCTCTGGGGAGCTGCAGCAGCACACAAATATAGAGCAGCCCACCGCTATGTGCCAGCTACTACTTAGTTGGGAAACTATGCAATGATTAAACAATGAAGTTAAACACATAGGACCTGGTACATTTAAATATTTAAATGCCACTTCTCATAACAAATCACACTGATGCATAGCTGTGAGTCTGACCTTGCTCTAGGGCAGCCTAGAACACTGCAAGTGAGCAAGACATCTAACTTAGTGCATTCCTCTGCACCTTCAGTTAAGTTCTGTGCTCTCACCAAAAGGTAGGGCTACCTCCCTGAGACCTTTACTATGAAACAGCTTTGTTTATGTATATTTACCAGGGATACATCTTTCATGTTAAAGTGGAAGGCATCTGCTTTTGTGTAAGTGAAAGGCATCTGCTTTCATATCAGCACAATCTGAAGCAACTCCATTGACCTCAGTGGTGCTACAGGAAAATGTGAGTCTGGCTTCTAGATGGCTGTCACTTAAAAGTTTCCTCATAGGATTTTTGCTGCTACTTTCCTTACCTTGTAGAATAACTCTGAAGCCTCTTGTCAGCAGAGTTACCTCCCCCTTCATCTACCATTTAGGTAAACTTTATGGTGGAAGGTTCACTCAGACATCTTTCAAGGAGAGTGGGTTACAGGCAGGAGGAAACCTCCAGCAGGAGGAAACCTCTGTGCCAGCGAAGAAAAAGAACTGCTGTGTGTTTCCAACAGAAGTGTACACTCCAAGAGGGGAGGGTCAATAGGAGTCCATTCAGCTGCACACTGAGCAGCAGCTTTCAATTTTGTAGTGATTTTATTCATGTCAGCAAGGAGCTGGTTGGGAGATGCTGGCCCCTCCTTGTTTCCACATCAAAACCATATTAGAAGATGCATGTGAATACAACAAGCACCTTCCTGAAATTAATTTCCCTGGGAAGCAGTTGCATGACTGAAACAGTATGAGGTGATCACTGAAAGGGTAACAGGCTACACTTTTCACCACATCTCTATAGGGAAACAAGAGGTTAACAGCTAAACTCACTTAACTGACAGGTTAAAGCAGAGAGAAGAGAAGAGAAGAGAAGAGAAGAGAAGAGAAGAGAAGAGAAGAGAAGAGAAGAGAAGAGAAGAGAAGAGAAGAGAAGAGAAGAGAAGAGAAGAGAAGAGAAGAGAAGAGAAGAGAAGAGAAGAGAAGAGAAGAGAAGAGAAGAGAAGAGAAGAGAAGAGAAGAGAAGAGAAGAGAAGAGAAGAGAAGAGAAGAGAAGAGAAGAGGAAGAGAAGAGAAGAGAAGAGAAGAGAAGAGAAGAGAAGAGAAGAGAAGAGAAGAGAAGAGAAGAGAAGAGAAGAGGAAGAGAAGAGAAGAGAAGAGAAGAGAAGAGAAGAGAAGAGAAGAGAAGAGAAGAGAAGAGAAGAGAAGAGAAGAGAAGAGAAGAGAAGAGAAGAGAAGAGAAGAGAAGAGAAGAGAAGAGAGGAGAAGAGAAGAGAAGAGAAGAGAAGAGAGAAGGTCTCCCAGGAGACATTCTTGTGGCCTTCCAGTATCTGAAGGGAGCTACAAGAAAGCTGGAGAGGGACTTTTTAAGGTGTCAGGGAGTGATAGGACTGGGGGGAATGGAAAAAAAATACAAATGGGGAGACTCAGATTGGATGTTAAGATGTTCTTCCCTATGAGGGTGGTGAGACACTGGCACAGGTTGCCCAGGGAACCTGATCCCTGGAGGTTTTTCAGGCCAGGCTGGATGTGGCTGTAAGCAGCCTGCTGTAGTGTGAGGTGACCCTGCCCATGGCAGGGGGGCTGGGACCGGATGATCCTTGAGGTCCCTTCCAATCCTGACAGCCCTGTGATTCTATGAAAATCAAGGTAACCTGGAATCTAACTCTGGATAACAGCTCGAGTTCCAATTGGCATCTTCTGCAGATCTCGAGTCCAAGCGCCAAGCAGAGCTAAACCAGCCTTGCACTCTTACTGTCTCAGCCAGGGCTTTTGTGTAGCAGAAGGGAGTGGGAAACAGCTCAGCCTGGGACTATGCTGCTCTAAAGGTCACTCTGCCTTACACAGGCAGCCTGCAGTGATGTGAATTCCTGAGTCGAGATGGTCAGGAAATGTTTTGAGCTGAAACTCTCTTTGCAAAAGGAGCATTCTCACAAAGGTTCTTTATCAGCAGGGCTTTTTCTTTTCGAGGGAATTTATCCTGATGGAAGTTTTGGAACCAGCTTTAATCCTAAAAACCAACATGGTATTGTTTGAACAGACATGCAATGGCCCTTGGGGATCATTACTGTAGCCCCACCTTGACACCTGCACCTCTCCTCTTTGTTCAGATCTTGCCCCTGGGAAAACATTTGCCCCTACATGCAAACCTCAGAGCTTTAAAGGATTTTCTATCACGAATGTTGTGCCTTGAAATTCCAATTCATATTTTTTTTTTCAGTCTGTCAAGGCATATACTAAGGCTATGCTAAGGCCTGCTGACACATCCATCCACCCATCCATCCATTTGTACCTGTCTGGATCACATTTTCCCTTTCACAAGATAAATAAGTATGTAGATTGAAGAATCTTTTCACTTCCTGTTTGTAACATGGGAAATGTTATGCACCTAGGTGGACTCTAGAGGTGGCTAAGGCAGAAAAAATTTTCAGTGGTAAGCAAATCCAGGCTGGGCACAAATCCAGGCTGGGCAGGGACTGGCTGCAAAGCAGCCCTGAGGAGAGAGACTTGGGGGTGCTGGTGGATGAGAAGCTCAACAGGAGCTCTCAGTGTGCACTTGCAGCCCGGAAAGCCAATCAGATCCTGGGCTGCATCAAGAGAAGTGTGGCCAGCAGGGCAAGGGAGGTGATTCTCCCCCTCTGCTCAGCACTGGTGAGACCCCACCTGGAGTACTGCATCCAGTTCTGGAGCCCCTATTCCAAGAGGGATCTGGAGGTGCTGGAAGGTGTCCAGAGAAGGGCCATGAGGATACGCAGAGGGCTGGAGCTCCTCTCCTATGAGGACAGACTGAAGGAGTTGGGGCTGTTCAGTCTGGAGAAGAGAAGGCTCCCAGGTGACCTAATTGTGGCCTTCCAGGATCTGAAGGGGCCTACAAGAAGGCTGGGGAGGGACTTCTCAGGAGATCAGGTAGTGATAGGCCTAGGGGGAATGGAATGAAGCTGGAGGTGGGGAGATTCAGGCTGGATGTGAGGAGGAAGTTCTTCCCCATGAGAGTGGTGAAGCCCTGGCATGGGTGCCAGGGAGGTGGTTGAGGCCCCGTCCCTGGATGTGTTTAAGCCCAGGCTGGATGAGGCTCTGGCCAGCCTGCTCTAGTGTGGAGTGTCCCTGCCCATGGCAGGGGGGTTGGAACTAGATGATCCTTGTGGTCCCTTCCAACCCTGACTGATACTATGATACTAACTGGTATATGTGATACAAAATTTCTTTGAGGCCTTTCTAGAGGCTGAAATACAAGGTCTTGTTAGCCATCAATGCAAGAAGTTTTTTATTCCTTTTATTTCTTGCAGTCTGTCTAACCATGTACCAAAGCACTGCTCCATTCATCCAGTCATCAACTGACTTATTTTCTGGTTTATGATGTTCTAAGAGCAAAGACTTCTTTGCCCTCATCCATATCCACTACAAAATCAATTTCACCATTTCTTAACACTGGGCTTAGATCAGTGCAGTATCTTTCATCTTTTAAAACACTGTTCTTGTAATGGTATAGAAAAAGAATGGGCAGACTTAGTCCATAAAGAGAAGGACTGAGAACTGCATCATGATCTTCCTGATGGCCCTGCCAGGCTGCTGGGCAGCAACAGCGGTAGGGACATATAACAGATGAAACCAAGCTGGGGGCAGGAGTTGATCTGTTAGAGGGTGGGAGAGCTCTGCAGAGGGACCTTGCCAGGCTGGACAGATGGGCAGAGTCCAAGGGCATGAGATTGAACACATCCAAGTGCCAGGTTCTGCACTTTGGCCACAGCAACCCCATGCAGTGCTACAGGCTGGGGGCAGAGTGGCTGGAGAGCAGCCAGGCAGAAAGGGATGTGGGGGTACTGGTGGACAGCAGCTGAACATGTGCCAGCAGTGTGCCCAGGTGGCCAAGAAGGCCAATGGCATCCTGGTCTGCACCAGGAACAGTGTGGCCAGCAGGAGCAGGGAAGTCATTGTGCCCCTGTGCTCAGTACTGGTTAGGCCACACCTTGAGATCTGTGTCCAGTTCTGGGCCCCTCAGTTTAGGAAGGATGTTGAGTTGCTGGAAGGTGTCCAGAGAAGGACAACAAAGCTGGGGAGGGGTCTGGAGCACAGCCCTGTGAGGAGAGGCTGAGGGAGCTGGGGTTGCTTAGCCTGGAGAAGAGGAGGCTCAGGGGAGACCTCATTGCTCTCCAGAACTCCCTGAAGGGAGGTTGTAGACAGGTGGGGGTTGATCTCTTCTCTCTAGCACCCAGCACCAGAACAAGAGGACACAGCCTCAAGCTGTGCCAGGGGAGGTTTAGGCTGGAGGTGAGGAGAAAGTTCTTCCCTGAGAGAGTCGTTTGCCATTGGAATGTGCTGCCCAGGGAGGTGGTGGAGTCACCATCCCTGAAGGGGTTCAAGAGGGGATTGGATGTGACACTTGGTGCCATGGTCTAGTCATGATCTCTGTGGTGACAGGTTGGACTTGATGATCCTTGAGGTCTCTTCCAACTTTTGTGATACTGTGATCCTCTGTAAAGACAGGGTGCTGCTCACTGTTCCAAGATGACAATTTTGAGTAAAATCTAAAAGCCTTTCTCATTCCTGTTGCTTTGGAAATTTAATGTAGGTAATGCTGCATAAGCTTAAGTGACCAAGTGCAGGTTGGTTTTCAGAATGACACTCTTCCCACAAAATACATCTTTACGTAAAAATCACAGAATCATGGAATTCCTAGGGTTGGAAGGGAACTCAAGGAGCATCCAGTTCCAACCCCCCTGCCATGGCCAGGGACACCTCACACTACAGCAGGTTGCTCACAGCCACATCCAGCCTGGCTGCAAAAACCTCCAGGCATGAGGCTTCCACCACCTCCCTGGGCAACCTGTGCCAGTCTCTCACCACCCTCATGAGAAAGAACTTCTTCCTAACATCCAATCTCAATCTACCCATTTCTAGTTTTGCTCCATTCCCCCCAGGCCTATCACTCCCTGACACCCTCAAAAGTCCCTCCCCAGCTTTCTTGTAGCCCCCTTCAGATACTGGAAGGCCACAAGAAGGTTTCCTGGGAGCCTTCTCTCCAGACTGCACAGCCCCAACTCTCTCAGTCTGCCTCCATACAGAGCAGCTCCAGCCCTCTGCTCATCCTCATGGCCCTTCTCTGGACACCTTCCAGCACCTCCAGATCCTTCCTGGAAGAGAGGCTCCAGAGCTGGACACAGAGCCCCAGGTGTGGTCTCAGCAGAGTGGAGCAGAGGGGGAGAATCCCCTCCCTGGCCCTGCTGGCCACACTTCTCTTGCTGCAGCCCAGGCTCTGGTTGGCTTTCTGGGCTGCAAGTGCTCACTGCTGGCTCCTGTTGAGCTTCTCCTCCACCAGCACCCCCAGGTCCTTTTTTTCAGGGCTGCTCTCAAGCCAGTCCCTGCCCAGCCTATATCAGTGCTTAGGATTGCCCCAGCCCAGCTGCAGGAGCTTGCACTTTGTCTTGTTGAACTTAAAATCACTACATTGTTGCTAACATGGTAAGCACATAGGAGCTCAGACTGGCTCCAACTGTTCCCATGCTAATTGCAAACAGCTCAGACTTCAAACCTAAAGAAACTTCATTAGAAGCAACTGTTACAAAAAAAACCCACACACCCAAACCAAACAAAAAACAAACAAACAAACTAAATCTATTTTAAGCCATCTAAATACTCACTTTTCTGAGTGGTGAAGTTGGACTGTGGTAGCCCTTTGGGGCAATTAGCAGCAGCTGTATAGCCCCTGGCTGAGGAAAAGAACACTCCCTGAATTACCTACCAGCCTTGTCCTTCCAGGAATTACATATGAAATTAAGTAGGAAATTAATCATTAGAATGGCAGAAACTCTCACTTCCAGAATGTGGTAGGAGAGAGGTGAGATACATCCACTTCAGAAAGGCACCCTGGGGCCTGTGAGGCCAGCACTTGTCCCAGCAAGCTGCCATTGCAGATGCACTTTGGGGAGAGGCCATAAGAACATGGTAGTCAAAAGCTTGCTGGAACACCTATTCTTTGCTCTGGCAGAGCTCAGCTTCTCAGCCACAGTGACCAGGAGCTATATATAGTTGGCTGAGTTTCAGACAGTTGGGGTCATGTCAGCACAAGGACATTTAACCACCAGGGACACTGCTCTCACACAGCTGCCAGCACCACAGCATGGATTGAGTAGCTGAAGAGCCAATGCTTTTCCCTGTGGTGACCTCCCTCTGGGAAGGCTGCAGGGTGATGTGCCTCAGTGCCCCTCACCACACTGTCTGCTGTGATGTAGCCCCAGAGAACAGCTGAGTGCTGTCCAAAATCCCTTTTGTAGGTTTGTGATGGGGAAAGTTCTGACATTCACTCTGTGCTTTCTGTAATCTTCTCCTGCCTTTTATTCTGCATTTCCTCTGTAACTTCCATATTCTTCTGTCACAGTTCATTCTCTTCAACAATTGGCATAGAAATACAGGTGCTATGCAGGTCACAGGATCACAGGTGCCACAGCAGGACCATAGAATCCAGCACAGGTCACACAGGAACACATACAGATGGGGCTTGAAAGTCTCCAGAGAAGGAGACTCCACAACCTCTCTGGGCAGCCTGTTCCAGGGCTCTGGGACCCTCCCAGTGAAGAAGTTCCTCCTCATGTTGAGGTGGAACCTCCTGTGCTGGAGTTTCTATCCACTGCCCCTTGTCCTGTCCCAGGGCACAAATGAGCAGAGCCTGTGCCCTCCCTCCTGACCCCCAGCCCTCAGATATTGATAAACATTTATTAAATCCCCTCTCAGTCTTCTCCTCTCCAGACTAAACAGCCCCAGGGCTCTCAGCCTCTCCTCATCAGGCAGGGCTGCAGCTCCTTAATCATCCTCATAGCCCTCCTTTGGACTCTCTCTAGTAGATCCCTGTCCCACCTGAACTGGGGAGGTCAATAGATGTTTTGGTATTCCAGACATGGAACAGTTGGGAATCTTGTGTTGATGTTGCTTTATTATTGGCAGAATTTCAACAACTGCTAAAATGATTGGTTGGGAAGCAATGAGAATAACTGCAATGGACAACAAATGAGTTCCTGGATCTTACTGGCTTAAGTACTGGCATCTTGGTGATGCTCAATGACAGCACAAGGCACAATGGTGGAAGCTCAGGCATAGGAAGTTCCATGGGAACATGAGGAAAACCTTTTCACTGTGATGGTGACAGATCCCTGGAAGAGGCTGCCCAGGGGGGTTGTGGAATCTCATTCTCTGGAGATATTCAAGACCTGCCTTGGTGTGTTCCTGTGTGACCTGCTCTAGGTGATCCTGCTCTGGCAGGGGGGTTGGACTGGGTGAGTGGGGGGCCTGCAAGAAAGCTGGGGAGGGACTTTTGAGGGTGTCAGGGAGTGATAGGACTGGGGGGAATGGAGCAAAACTAGAAATGGGTAGATTCAGATTGGATGTGAGGAAGAAGTTGTTCCCCATGAGGGTGGTGAGAGACTGGCACAGGTTGCCCAGGGAGGTGGTGGAAGCCTCATGCCTGGAGGTTTTTCAGGCCAGGCTGGATGTGGCTGTGAGCAACCTGCTGTAGTGTGAGGTGTCCCTGGCCCTGGCAGGGGGGCTGGAACTGGCTGATCCTTAAGGTCCTCTCCAACCCTGACAATTCTGTGATTCTATGATAGATATAGTTTTAAAATTACCTCTTTTACTTCCAAATCGATTCCAGACCATTTTCTTTTGTAACCTTACCTCTGCTTTCCCCTGCCTAATTTCCTTCCCTTCACTGGGAGAGGGAGGGGGGGAAGGAATCTCAATCTGTTACCATTTGGGCTTTTAGACTCCATGTAAAGCTCAGACCAGCTTACTAGCTATTTTACCTATTCATCACGAGGATGCAGAGGTGGATGTGAGCAGAGCTTGAGCATTTGGCACTGCCATGCAAAAATGACTGTTCAATGATGCTGGAAAGGCCTTGTCATTAGACTGTGTCTAAGGAGGACAAAATGTGTTTGTGGCGCTATTTGAAGGCTGCGTTTTACAGAACACCTCTTAAGCAGGAAGGAAAAGGTTACCAGAAGAGGAGACAGGGAGAGAAATACCTCTGCTGCTTCTGAACCTGCCAGACACAAAGGCAATTATGAGAGCAGACTGTGGAGAGGTACACCTGAAGGAGGCCTCAAGGGGAGGCTTTGAGGATAGGTCAGAATCAGAGGAATGTCTGCTTTGTGCTCATTTGTGTCACCCTCGTTGGTCTGCAAACAGACTCTAAGGGAGCTGCTGATTTTAAAAGGATATATTAGTTTTGAAGGACAAAGTACATCATCAGCTATATAAGAAATAGAATGGAATGGAATGGAATGGAATGGAATGGAATGGAATAGAATAGAATAGAATAGAATAGAATAGAATAGAATAGAATAGAATAGAATAGAATAGAATAGAATAGAATAGAATAGAATAGACCAGGTTGGAAGAGACCTTCAAGATCATTGTGTCCAACCTATCATCCAACACCACCTAATCAACTAAACCATGCAACCAAGCAGCCTATCAAGTCTCCTCCTCAACACCTCCAATGATGGTGACTCCACCACCTCCCCAGGCAGCCCATTCCAATGGGCAATCACTCTCTCTGTGTAGAACTTCTTCCTAACATCCAACCTAAACCTCCCCTGGCACAGCTTGAGACTGTGTCCTCTTGTTCTGGTGCTGGTTGCCTGGGAGAAGAGACCAACCCCCAGGGAGGCTACGACCTCCCTTCAGGTAGTTGTAGAGAGCAGTAAGGTCACCCCTGAGCCTCCTCTTCTCCAGGCTAAGCATAGCAAACAGACATTTCTGTGACATTTTAAGCCACGAATGAAGAAGATTTGAGGTACTGACCATCCTTAAATGATTCATGGATTAGAGAATGATTCCTTTTAGTGTGCAGTGTGCTCCAGGGGAAAGCCCTGGAGAAGAGGCTCAGGGGAGACCTCATTGCTCTCTACAACTACCTGAAGGGAGGTTGTAGCCAGGAGGGGGTTGGTCTCTTCTCTCAAGCAACCAGCACAAGAACAAGAGGACATAGTCTCAAGCTGCACCAGGGGAAGTTTAGGCTGGAAGTGAGGAGAAATTTCTTCACTGAGAGAGTCGTTCACCATTGGGATGTGCTGCCCAGGGAGGTGGTGGAGTCACCATCCCTGGAGGTGTTCAAAAAAGGATTGGATGTGGCACTTGGAGCTATGGTTTAGTTGTCAGGAGCTGTTAGGTATTGGGTAATAGGTTGGACTTGATGATCTCTGAGGTCTTTTCCAACCTGGTTGATTCTATGTTTCCATGACCTGGGTTGGTCACAGTATGCCATCACAGGGCAGAAAATGGCTGTAACCTAGAGCACAAAACCACCTGTACAGTACAGCTCACTTGCACCCTGGGATAGGACAAGGAGCAGTGGATAGAAACACCAGCACTGGATGTTCCACCTCAACATGAGGAGGAATTTCTTCACTGGGAGGGTCACAGAGCACTGGAGCAGGCTGCCCAGAGAGGTTGTGGAGTCTCCTTCTCTGGAGACTTTCAAGCCCCATCTGGATGCATTCCTGTGTGACCTGTGGATTCCATCATCCTGCTCTGGCAGGGGGATTGGCCTTGATGATCTCCCGAGGTCCCTTCCAATCCCTAACATCCTGTGAGCCTGTGAAGTACAGCACAGGAAAGCCACGGAGAAGTATCTGATGAGCAAGGAGAAAACCTTAGATGAGAAAAACTCTTTCAAGTTTTCCATAAGGATATTCTTAGAAGTATTTAATTTGCTTTAGATGACTCATTCAGAATAGTTCAGCAAATCCCAGTATAATGAACACATGAAGGACATGACTGCTGGATGTCAACAGTGATGACATAACTGACTATACTTGTGATTCTGACTGATATTGGTCTTGTCAGGGTGCCAAAGTGTCAGTGGAATAATCTGAAATGGATCAAGAGCCTGTGCTGTGGGGTATTTCAGAGTGATAATTCTGCCACAGTTTCATCCTTATTCCTGGGGTTGCTCTGCAGCCAGACATATCACTGATTCTTCTCCACAAGGGCTGAGGAAGTTCAGGGCTTCTTTCCTGAGGAAGTCAAGGGGGCAGACTTTGAATGGCATTTTTGTCTCCTTTGCATCTGCACCATCACTGGAGGTGTTTAAGAAGAGACTGGATGAGGCGCTTGGTGCCATGGTTTAGTTGATCAGATGGTGTTGGGTGATAGGTTGGACTTGATGATCTCAAAGGTCTTTTCCAACCTGGTTAATTCTATTCTGTTCTACACCAAGCCATGCATTTATGCTTTGGAGGTGGAAGGAAGTACTGGGAAAGAAGCACTTTTAAAACCACACTGGGGGTTACAGCGGAGAGCTTTGAGACATAATGGCTGTGACTTTGGGCCATGCAGTACAAGTCAATAAGATGAGCAGTCCTAGCTGTAGGAACACAGGCATCAGTGGTGTGCTTTCACTGGGGATTAATGGAGCAGCCAGGCATGCACACTAATGGAAGAGGATCGAAAGGCAGTGTGTGTCAGAGAGGTTTTTCCAGCCAGCAAACGTTTCGGGGTTTGCCAACTGCGCTCCAGAATGCAACCCGGAAGGAAAAGCCAAACCAAGGGTAGCTCTGCTGTCAGGATTGTGGTGGCTAGACCTTGCCTACCTGTATCTAACAGCAGCCACATCAGATTGCCAGATGTTAGCAGACTTCAGGATAATTTTGGCAGCATGTACAATATGCTAATCTTTACTTATCACCCTGGGTGATCCCGCTTCTGGCAGGGGCGCAGGACCCGGTGATCTCCGGAGCTCCCTTCCAACCTCTCTAAAGGACTGGGATCCTGTGGTACTGTGATGCCATAGAAACTATAGGTAAGCCAGCAAACAGGCTGCTGCCAAGCAAACTGCCAAGATCTCCTTCTGCTTCTAGTCTTTGCAGGCTACAGCCTACAGTCTCTTGCACATTAATTCCATCTATCAGGAAACCTGTCCTCCTATCTCAGTTTTATGTGACCACTCCTCAGGATCAGCCCTTATTAAGGATCTCCTTCGACAGCCCAACACAGAGAGAACTCTTTCCTTGCCTTTCTCCAGGTCCCTGAATGTCTGGGTGCCAAAGGGCTGCTTTATGAGACAAGGAAAGGCAGGGTATACCTCATTTCCCAGCTCAACAGAGTGCCCAGGAAGGTGCCTCTGGAAAAAGGATTATGTCTGACTTGCAGGGCAAATATAAAGCCCACACTACTTAGCAGTGAAGACACACCAAGATCATAGGAATTCTTGCAACCTTCTCTAATTTAAGTCTTCAGCATTCAATAAAGACAGCCTTAGCCTACAAATCCACATGGAATGATTGTTGAAATTTGAATCAGTGGAAGGCAGCTCAAGCAATGGTCTTCTAAAAAAGCAAAATCAATTATTCTTAGTCTCTGCTTATAATGCAGTCATAGAATGGTTTAGGTTAGAAGGGACCTTAATGAGCACCTTCTCCAACTTCCCTGCCATGGGCAGGGACACCTCTCAGCTAGACTCAGCTGCTCAAGGCCTCAAGTCCAGGTTTTGGCCCAGAGTAAATTAAATGCCACATACATTGGCTCTGGGGAAAGGGAAAACAAATCACAGAATCCCAGCATGGTGTGGGTTGGAAGAGACCCCTGGAGATCACAGTATCACAGTATCACCAAGGTTGGAAGAGACCTCAAAGTTCATCAAGTCCAACCTGTCACCACAGACCTCATGACTAGACCATGGCACCAAGTGCCACATCCAATCCCCTCTTGGACACCTCCAGGGACGGTGACTCTGTCATCAAGTCTAGGTCATCTAGTCCAACCCTCCTGCTAAAGCAGGGCCACCCACAGCAGCATGCCCAGAATCACAATGTCCACATAAGTTTGGAATCTCTCCAGAGAAAGAGACTCCACAACCTCTCTGGGAAGCCTGCTCCAGGGCTCCAGCACCCTCACACCAAAGAATTTTCTCCTCACATTCAGTAGGAAACTACTGAGTTCCAGTTTGTGCCCATTGCCCTTTGTCCTGTCTCTGCAAAGAGTCTGGCCCCAGCCTCTTGCCCCCCACCCTTTATCTCTTGCTGAGCATTGATCAGACCCCCTCTGGGACTGCTCTTTTCCCATCTAAACAGCCCCAGGGCTCTCAGCCTTTGCTCCTCACAGAGATGCTCCAGGCCTTCACTGGGCTCTCTCCAGTAGTTCCCTGACTCTCTTGATGGAACTGAATCATTTTGAGTCACCATAACTCCATAGAAGCAATCAAGGCCTCTCTGCACCAAAGGCATAAACAATACCTCCTCAGCAGCAGTTCCTTTTTAAGTAGCTGTTTTCCACCTAAAGACTTAACAAACTCCTCTGCAATAAAACTCATCTTTGGAATGCTGGAAAGACTTTTTTTTTTACACCAAAAGTAAATCTCTAGCTCTTTCTAAAGAGAGATGTCCAAATCCCTGCAGTGAGCAAGCACCTCCATGCACTATAATTTAAAGCAAGGTCTTCCTCTACTGCCAATTACTGTATTATAATACAGAATACAGAATTAACCAGCTTGGAAATGATCTTTGAGATCATCGAGTCCAACCTATCACCCAACACCATCTAATCAACTCAACCATGGCACCAAGTGCCTCATCCAGGCTCTTCCTAAACACTTCCAGTGATGGTGATTCCACCACCTCCCTGGGCAGCCCGTTCCCATGGCCAGCCTCTCTTTCTGGGAAGAATTTCTTCCTCACTTCCAGCCTAAATCTCCCTTGGTGCAGCTTGAGACTGTGTCCTCTTGTTCTGGTGCTGGGTGCCTGGGAGAAGAGACCAACCCCCACCTGGCTACAACCTCTCTTCAGATGTAGAGAGCAATGAGGTCTCCCCTGAGCCTCCTCTTCTCCAGGCTAAGCAACCCCAGCTCCCTCAGCCTCTCCTCACAGGGCTGTGCTCCAGACCCCTCCCCAGCCTCGTTGCCCTTCTCTGGACACATTCAAGTGTCTCAATGTCCTTCTTCAACTGAGGGTCCCAGAACTGGACACAGGACTCAAGGTGTGGCCTAACCAGTGCTGAGCACAGGGCAGAATGACTTCCCTGCTCCTGCTGGCCACACTATGCCTGATGCAGGCCAGGATGCCATTGACCTTCTTGGTCACCTGGGCACACTGCAGGCTCATGTTCAGCCTACCATCGGCCAGCACCCCCAGGTCCCTTTCTGCCTGGCAGCTCTCCAGCCACTCTGACCCCAGCCTGTAGCACTGCATGGAGTTGCAGTGGCCAGTGTGTAGTACCTGGCTTGTTAAATCTCATGCCTTTGGACTCTGTCCATCTGTCCAGCCTGGCAAGGTCCCATGCAGAGCTCTTCTGCCCTCTAACAGCTCAACACCTGCTACAATATTTTAGTAGATTTAGGACTTTAACCAGCAGAACAAAAGAGGAGTTGTTTTCACACCACCTACCTCAGACACCTCACACATATTATCTGAGGAAAATGTGGTAAAGAAAGCTGGGCTCTGATTCATGTTCAGCATCCCCAGTGCTTCTGAAAGAGTCTCATTATATGCTCAATGAGCCTCAAAACTGTGTGTTTCAAACTCTGAGTCTCAAACTCTGTTCATTATAGGGATGCTCCTTCTCAATAAACTTTGCTGTTCACAAGCATTTAACAGACACAGCAGTTTCTGTAAAGCAGTTGTGAAATTATACAGAGGCTACACAAGGACCAGGTGTTTCTACTATTTACTTTACAATTTGAAAGTTACAGGAAAATAACTTTTATTACCAGCCAAGTTAAATAACCTCTTTTAAATCATTCATCACTAAGGCATTAACACGTACCTTCATTGCCAGACCTCTCTGTTCTGAGCTGGAGGACTCTTATTTAAAGTGAGCAGGAGCACTGTGTCCAGATCTGGAGCCTCTATTACAGGAAGGATCTGGAGGTGCTGGAAGGTGTCCAGAGAAGGGCCACCAAGGATGAGCAGAGGGCTGGAGCTGCTCTGCTATGAAGACAGACTGAGAGAGTTGGGGTTGTTCAGTCTGGAGAAGAGAAGGCTCCCAGGAGACCTAATTGTGGTCTTTCAGGATCTGCAGGGGGCTCCAAGAAAGCTGGGGAGGGACTTTTGAGGGTGTCAGGGAGTGATAGGACTGGGGGGAATGGAGCAAAACTAGAAATGGGTAGATTGAGATTGGATGTTAGGAAGAAGTTGTTCCCCATGAGGGTGGTGAGAGACTGGCACAGGTTGCCCAGGGAGGTGGTGGAAGCTTCATGCCTGGAGGTTTTTCAGGCCAGGCTGGATGTGGCTGTGAGCAACCTGCTGTAGTGTGAGGTGTCCCTGGCCATAGCAGGGGGGTTGGAACTGGGTGATGCTTGAGGTCCCTTCCAACCCTGACAATTCTGTGATTCTATGATTTTAAATTGTTGCTCTTGTGGGGGTTTTTTGTTGCACTGGGATAAACAATGATCACTGTGAACAAATCAAGAAGGTAAGTTACTGTCAGTGTATTTTGGAGTCTGAGGTATGTTAGTGGAAGAAGAAAATTCTGAAAAAGTCATCTGACAGCATCACAGAATCATAGAGTCAGAAAATGGTCCAGGCTGGAAGGGACCTCCAAAGGTCATCTAGTCCAACCCCCTCCACAGTCAGCAGGGACATGCTCAACTAGAGCAGGCTGCCCAGAGCCCTGTTGAGCCTCACCTTGAATATCTCCAGGGATGGGGACCCAACCACCTCCCTGGGCAACCTGTTCCAGTGTTCCACCACCCTCATAGGAAAGAACCTGTTCCTAACATTGAAACAAACCAATGTGGACAACTCAGCTCAAGAGTTAATTCCTTTAGCTTAGGCTTGCTCAGGTACATTTATAGTTAAAGTTTATAGTTACATTTATAGTGAAGTAAGAACAACCCATCCTACAACCCCAGCTCATTGCTGACAGCAATTTGTCCTGCTAACAGTTGTTCACAAGCTGGGGATGAACTGCTGTGCTGCCTACATGACAATGACCAAAAGCTGGCCTAGTGTCAAATAGCACCGTGGCAGAAGACCAGCTGCTCACAGATGTGTGGAACCTTCACAGCTTCCTAGCCAGAAGCAGACACACCAAGGAAAACAAACAAACAAGCAAACCAAAACCCAAAACATGAAGGTCTTTTCCAACCTGGTTTATTCTGTATTCTGTATGCAGTTCTGTTGCACTGCAGGGGAGGAGTGGGTGCAGGGACATCGTTGTTGTTATATGTCTTTGGCTGGGTTAACATAAATACTGTAACTAACCTCCTAGCAGTTATTTCACAGGCACTGTGCAAAGATGTACTACGCATCTCTGCAGCAAAATGTTTTACTATGACTGCCACACATAGCAGAAAGCTAGCACAGGATCACAGGGTGTCAGGGGTTGGAAGCGACCTCCGGGGATCACAGAGTCCAACCCCACTGCCAGAGCAGGACCATAGTGCAGGTCACACAGGAATGCATCCAGATGGGGCTTCAAAGTCTCCAGAGAAGGAGACTCCACAACCTCTCTGGGCAGCCTGCTCCAGTGCTCTGTGACCCTCCCAGTGAAGAAGTTTTTCCTCATGTTGAGCTGGAACCTCCTGTGCTGGAGTTTCTATCCATTGCCCCTTGTCCTATCCCAGGGTGCAAGTGAGCAGAGCCTGTGCCTTCCCTCTTGACCCCCAGCCCTCAGAAATTTATAAATATTTATTAAATCCTCTCTCAGTCTTCTCTTCTCCAGACTAAACAGCCCCAGGGCTCTCAGCCTCTCCTCACCAGGCAATGTTGCAGTCCCTTCAGCATCCTCATAGCCCTCCCTTGGACTCTCTGCAGCAGATCCCTGTCCCTCCAGAACTGGGGAGCCCAGAACTGGATGCAATATTCCAGGTGAGGTCTCAGCAGGGCAGAGTAGAGGATGAGGAGAACCTCCCTGGATCTGCTGGACACACTCCTCTGAATGCACCCCGGGATCCCATTGGTCTTCTTGGCCCCCAGGGCACATTGCTGTCCCATGCAGAACTTGTTGTCCAGCAGCACTCCCAGGTCCTTCTCCACAGGGCTGCTCTGCAGCAGATCCCCTCCCAACCTGTCCTGCTGCAGTTTATTCTTCCTTCCCAGGTGCAGGACTCTGTACTGAGCCTTGTTGAACCTCATCAGGTTCCTCTCTGCCCAGCTCTCAGTCTGTCCCATCTACTTGCACCACCTTCAGCCCTAGGGGTACTGAAATGCCCAGTTCCAGTGCTTATTACAGCCTTTCATCCCCTTAAAAATTAAGGCTCCTGCTTATATTGAATTGAAGGCCTTAATAAGTCTATGCCTACTTACTGAGTGTACATGCAAGCATATGCATCCCTGGTAGGCCTCATGGGTTTCAGTGGGACTGATGACATGATTGCACCTCATTTATACTGATTAATATTGTGTGGAAACAAATGTTGCACAGATTTCTTTTCAGTCCTGCTCTAACTTAATTAAATTAATGAATGTAGCTCCTTCTGTGTATGATTATACATTGACTAGCCAAGGAAGAAGAAGACTCTTCCCTCACCTGACCAGTGCTTGTGCCCTCAGGAAGCAGACCCAGCTCCCAAAGCTGTGTTATGGCCACTAGACACTAGGCATTGGATGCTGAGAGCACAGGCTGTGCACAAAAGATGTCCTGAGAGCAAGCACAGTGGCCTGAACTCTGTTCTCTGCCCTGCCTCTAGGTCTAGTCTCTGTTGTCTTTCATTTCACCACTCAGGATCTGTCACCTGTTCAGTTGTAGCTCTGGCCCGAGCCACCTGCCCTCGACGCCGCTCCGTCCGCTCCTTCTCCTAGACCCACCTCATGAATCCTGGATTCCTGGCTGCATCTGAAGTTCAGCTACAGTCATCTCAAGGTGTGTGCAAGCTCCCTGGCCTCTTACCTCCATACGCAGGCTCGCCTCGCTCTGTTAGCCTAATGACTATTATGTGTCTTTGGTTCCTGATTTCAGATTGCCTTAATTACATCACCTGGCTCCTGCCTCCACCCAGACTCCTGCCTGGGGCTTCACTCTGAGGCTTGCAACACCCACGTCCCGTCATAACAGTCTGCATGGACAGGTGCAGACAGACAGCAGCTTGTTTCACTAGTGCTCCCAGCTGGGCAGAAACAAGCCAGCTTTGGTCTAGGAGCTGTGCACCTCCATTAGCTGAACGGGAGAGCTCTTTCATTTGCAGACATGATGCACAGCAGCTTGGAGCACAGACAAACCCAATCCATCTCTGCCTGTACTTGCTCACTTAGACTGCCTAAACCCATACTCGTTTTTAAGGGTACAGAGTAAATTTCAATACTAAATATTGTGCAGATGCACCAACTGTTTCCCCAGATGTTGAGCAGCATCCCTTGTGGCACACAGGCAGAGAGAAACCTACTGTGGGGGGCAGAGGGAGATGAAGCAGAAGATTTCTCCTGAACTTTCTAAAAGCTGGCTTTACCTTGCCTGAGAACATGATCTGTGCTCACCCTGCCATCCAGGTGAAGTGTACCAACTGCATTGCATTACATATGAGTATCAACCTAATTCTAGTCTCCAGCACATTTTTGTGAACTAGGTGCAGCTATTTGTCTCAGCAGTGAGGCTGGACTTCCTCAAAACACCTCTTTCTGTTACTGAGACCCAAATCTTGTGCATAGAACCATAGAATGGGCCAGGCTGGAGGCCAAAGCTCATCCAGTCCGACCCATGCAGAGCTACAGGCTGGGGTCAGAGTGGCTGGAGAGCAGTCAGGCTGAGAGGGACCTGGGGGTACTGGTCGACGGTAGACTGAACATGAGCCTGCAGTGTGCCCAGGCAGCTAAGAGGGCCAATGGCATCCTGGCCTGCATCAGGAACAGTGTGGCCAGCAGGAGCAGGGAGGTCATTCTGCCCCTGTACACTGCACTGGTTAGGCCGCACCTCGAGTACTGTGTCCAGTTCTGGGCCCCTCAGTTTAGGAAGGAGGTTGACTTGCTGGAACAAGTCCAGAGAAGAGCAACAAAGTTGGTGAGGGGTTTGGAACAGAAGCCCTACGAGGAGAGGCTGAGGGAGCTGGGGTTGCTTAGCCTGGAGAAGAGGAGACTCAGGGGTGACCTTATTGCTCTCTACAACTACCTGAAGGGAGGTTGTAGACAGACGGATGTTGGTCTCTTCTCCCAGGCAAGCAGTACCAGAACAAGAGGACACAGTCTCAGGCTGCGCCAGGGGAGGTTCAGGCTAGATGTTAGAAAAAAGTTCTATACAGAAAGAGTGATTGCCCATTGGAATGGGCTGCCTGGGGAGGTGGTGGAGTCGCCATCACTGGAGGTTTTTAGGAGAAGACTTGATGGGGTGCTTGGTGCCGTGGGTTAGTTGCTTGGGTGGTGTTGGATTGGTTGATGGGTTGGACGTGATGATCTTGAAGGTCTCTTCCAACTTGGTTTATTCTATGTATTCTATGTATTCTCCCTGCAGTCAGCAGGTCCATCCCCAACTAGATCAGGCTGCCCAGGGCCTCACCTGGAATATCTCCAGGGAAAAAGCCTCAACCACCTCCCTGGGCAACCTGTGCCAGTGTTCCACCACCCTCATAGTTCCTAACACCCAATCTAAATCTGCTCTGCTCTAGTTTGAAGCCATTGCCCCTGGTCCTGTCCCTGCAGGCCTTTGCAAACAGTCTCTCTCCATCCTCCCTGTAGCCCCCTTCAGTTACTGGCAGGCTGCTCTTAGGTCTTCCCAGAGCCTCCTCTTCTCCTGGCTGAACACCCCCAGGTGCCTCAGCCTGTCCTTGTAGCAGAGCTGCTCCACTCCCTTGATCATTCATGTGGCCTCCTCTGGACCTGCTCCATCAGTATACTGGAAATCATTTATTTGCATCAGTAACTCCTGTGGCATTCAGGGGGATATGAGTGAGTCCAAATGCAAACTCACTAAACCAAGTAAGAACTCCTAAATGGAGCCTAAATGGAGCCTTGGCTGTTTTAAACAAACATAAATTAATGCATCTAGACATTGCCTAGAGAGAGCAAGTGTCTAATGTGACCTATGCACATATCACTTACAAACTTAAAACTACTACATTAAAACTACTAATTACTACATTAAAACTACTACATCTGTTTTGGATATAAAAATACTAAGAAATGCATTTTCCTTAGTTCTTTCTGCTGCAGCAGGAAGTGTGAGAGTTATGTGATGGTGACTGTATGCAGGATATGGTTGCAGGATATTCCTGTTTTGTGGGAGGAACTGGCGAGTGTCTCATTGCAAATAAGAATCACAGAATTGTCAGGGTTGGAAGGGACTTCAAAGAGCATCCAGTTCCAAGCCCCCTGCCATGGGCAGGGACACCTCACACTGCATCAGGTTGCTCACAGCCACATCCAGCCTGGCCTCAAAAATCTCCGGGGATGAGGCTTCCACCACCTCCCTGGGCAACCTGTGCCAGTCTCTCACCACCCTCATGGGGAACAACTTCTTCCTAACATCCAATCTGAATCTCCCCATTTCTAGTTTTGCTCCATTCGCCCCAGTCCCTGACTCCCTAGAAACACCCTCAAAAGTCCCTCCCCAGCTTTCTTGTAGCCCCCTTGAGATACTGGAAGGCCACAAGAAGGATCCCCTGAAATGCACAATGCAGAAAAGCAGGGACATAGATTTTGAATTTTAAGTATGGATTAGCTACTTATTACAGGGGGAAGAAGAAAATACATCAGACTGGCACTTTAAGCTATTCATCTTTTACATTGTTTCCTTTTCTTGCAATAGTTAGGCCTCTTCTCCAACCTTATCTAAATGTAAAATGCTAAGAGAGTAGGGCCACATCCTTCTCATCTTGAAATTAACCCTTTGCCATTTATGTTCTTTGGAGTAACACTGTGATCTTACCAAGATCATAAGATTTACAGGCACCAAGACAGGTTTGGGGCTGCCCTGCTGGAAAGCAGCTCCACAGGGAAAGACCTTGGAGTGCTGGTGGACAGCAAGTTTTGCATGGGACAGCAATGTGCCCTGGTGGCCAAGAGAGACAATGGGATCCTGGAGTGCAGCAAGAAAAGTGTGGCCAGCAGGGCTAGGGAGGTTCTGCTCCCGCTCTGCTCTGCCCTGCTCAGACCACAGCTGCAATCCTGCGTCCAGTTCTGGGCTCCCCATTTCAAGAGAGACAGAGACCTGCTGGAGAGACTCCAAGGGAGAGCCAGGAGGATGCTTAGGGGACTTGAGCATCTGCCCTGTGAAGAGAGGCTGAGAGCCCTGGGGCTGTTTAGTCTGGAGAAGAGAAGGCTGAGAGGGGATCTGATCAATGTCTATCAATAGCTGAGGGGTGGGGGTCAAGTGGAGGGGGTCAAGCTCTTTTGGGTGGTGCACAGTAATAAGCCAAGGAGCAATGGAGACAAACTTGACCAGAGAAGGTTTCAGCTCAACAAGAGGAGAAACTTCTTTGCAGTGAGGGTGACGGAGCCCTGGAGCAGGCTGCCCAGAGAGGTTGTGGAGTCCCCTTCCCTGGACAGTTTCCAGGCCCACCTGGATGCATTCCTGTGCAGAATTAATGTGATTGTAATTCTTTGTTCAGTCTTGAGGTTTGAATACAAACTGAGTTCAGAAAGGCAAAATTAAAAACTTAAGAGTTATTTATTGCATATAAAGCCAGAATCCAGATGCAAGGCCAGAAAAGATCCAACTTTCTATTTCTGGTTAACACAGTCCTAAGTATGTTTAGGAGTGTGTCCAGCAGATCCAGGGAGGTTCTCCTCCCCCTCTACTCTGCCCTGCTGAGACCTCCCCTGGAATATTGCATCCAGTTCTGAGCTCCCCAGTTCAGGAGGGACAGGGATCTGCTGCAGAGAGTCCAAGGGAGGGCTATAAGGATGCTGAAGGGACTGGAGCACTGCCTGGTGAGGGGAGGCTGAGAGCCCTGGGGCTATTTAGTCTGGAGAGAAGACTGCTGAAGGAGAAGGAGTTTTACAGGTCCCTTTTCAATGGGACCTTTTGAGTTCTAATGACGACTGAATGGGGGAGTTGCAGGCCAGGAAGCCAATTTAGGAGTGGTTAGGAAATGTGATTTCATCAGCTAAGAGCTGAAAATCATAAGCCTGTCCAACCAGAAGCCATTTAAGAAGATCCTGAAGTGTATATCTCCGTGCATTCACAGTACAGACATAAAAGATTCTGGAGTTCCTCACCATTACATTAGTGGCTGATGAAGATTAACATTGCATTAGATTAATTGTCTCAATTAAGTAATTGTTCTTTCAAACTGACAGGATGAAGCAATTCAAGTTCCTTATGGCCTCATGCTAAGCAACATTAGGAGGCCACCAAAGGACCAGGTGTCCTGCCTGGTGGACATGGAGCAGGCTGTGGATGTGGTCTGCCTGGACAGCATAGCCAGCAGATCAATGGAGGTGATTCTCCCCCTCTACTCTGCTCTGGTGAGACCCCACCTGGAGTACTGTGACCACCTGGAGTTCTGGAGCCCCTATTACAGGAAGGATCTGAAAGTGCTGGAAGGTGTCCAGAGAAGGGCCACGAAGATGAGCAGAGGGCTGGAGCTGCTCTGCTATGAGGACAGACTGAGGGAGTTGGGGCTGTTCAGTCTGGAGAAGAGAAGGCTCCCAGGAGACCTTCTGGTGGCCTTCCAGTATCTGAAGGGGCTACAAGAAAGCTGGGGAGGGAATTTTGAGGGTGTCAGTGAGTGATAGTACTGGGGGGAATGGAGCAAAACTAGAAATGGGTAGATTGAGATTGGATGTTAGGAAGAAGTTGTTCCCCATGAGGGTGGTGAGAGACTGGCACAGGTTGCCCAGGGAGGTGGTGGAAGCCTCATGCCTGGAGGTTTTTCAGGCCAGGCTGGATGTGGCTGTGAGCAACCTGCTATAGTGTGAGGTGTCCCTGCCCATGGCAGGGGGCTTGGAACTGGATGATCCTTGAGGTTTCTTCCAGCCCTGACAATTCTATGATTCTATGACTTCAGCAAAGCCTTTGACACTGTCTCCCTTAGCAAAGTCCTGGCCGAGCTGTCAGCCCATAACCTGCACAGGTTCACTCTGAGCACAGTTTAGAGCTGGCTGATGGCTGTGCCCAGAGAGTGGTGGTGAATGGTGCCACTGCCAGCTGGCAGCCAGTCCCTAGTGGTGTCCCCCAGGGATCAGTGCTGGGCCCCATCCTGTTCAATATCTTTATTGATGATCTGGACAAGGGGATTGAGTCCATCATCAGTAAATTTGCTGATGACACCAAGTTGGAGGCAGGATTTGATCTGTTAGAGGGTGGGAGAGCTCTGCAGAGGGACCTTGCCAGGCTGGACAGATGGGCAGAGTCCAAGGGCATGAGATTTAACAAGTCTGAGTGACTGGTTCTACACTTCACCCACAACAATCCCATGCAGTGCTACAGGCTGGGGACAGGGTGGCTGGAGAGCAGCCAGGCAGAGAGGGACCTGGGGGTAGTGGTTGACAGCAGCTGAACATGAGCCAGCAGTGTGCCCAGGTGGCCAAGAAGGCCAATGGCATCCTGGCCTGTATCAGGCATAGTGTGGCCAGCAGGAGCAGGGAGGTCATTCTGCCCCTGTACCCAGCACTGGTTAGGCCACAGCTTGAGTCCTGTGTCCAGTTCTGGGCCCCTCAGGTTAAGAAAGATGTTGAGATGCTGGAACATGTCCAGTTCTGGGCAATGAGGCTGGGGAGGGGTCTGGAGCACAGCCCTGTGAGGAGAGGCTGAGGGAGCTGGGGTTGCTTATCCTGGAGAAGAAGAGGTTCAGGGGAGACCTTCTTGCTCTCTACAGCTACCTGAGGGGAGGTTGTAGCCAGGCACCCAGCACCAGAACAAGAGGACACAGTCATAAGCTGCACCAGGGGAGTTTTAGGCTGGATGTTAGAATAGAATAGAATAGAATAGAATAGAATATAGCAGAGCAGGTTGGAAAAGAACTTTGAGATCATCAAATCCAACCCATCATCCAGCACCTTTTACTTGGTGCCATGGTTGAATTGATCAGATGGTGTTGGATGATAGGTTGGACTTGATGATCTCAAAGGTCTTTTCCAACCTGGTTAATTCTGTGATTCTGTGAATCACTTGATGGTTTGGGATGAAGTCTGATCAGTTAAGCTGTAGCCTGAGGAGTTCCCTACAGAAGAAGTAGTAACTTTCCATAGCAAAGACAAGGCTAGTAACAAACACAGGAGGCAGAAAGCCAGTAGTGGAAGCATTTATTCGGACTCTGGACTGCTAGGAAAAAGTGATTTCTAAGCCAGGAAACTGCATCCAGTTTCTCATTTCAGTTGCTGTGATGAATATTTTTGTAAGTAAGCATCCTTTTAAACAAACAAAACAGATGTAAACCTACAACACTCTGTTTTCCTCTTGGTGGCTGGCTGAATGGGCTAAAGGATGGCATTACTTTTGTCAGTGAGCTAGGTATGTTACACATGTCACTACACTGCGAAGACTAAACATGATGCGAGCATGCAGTTAGGTCATGTGCTCTGCTGGCTCCTAAACACGGCCTGTGGGGACCATGGGCAGCAGGGCACATGCCTGTTCACTCCCAGAGGTCACAGGATTTGTAAATCTCACGTTAGGGAACAGACACTTGCATAGATCAAAACAAAGAGCAGAAAGGCAGAAGCCTAAGTGCCGTGGCTGTCGGTATTTGCATTGGGAGCGAGAAGCTGGAACAGGATTTCTTTCATTGCTCTTTGGGCAAGCTGTCTTCCTGCAGCCCTGGAAATATGTTTCTCAGCTGTGATATGTTCAGAATGCAGCTCAGAGGGAACATCTTGCATACATTGCAGAAGGACAGGTCATTCCCGTCCCCCTCAGTATTTAAATTGCACCGTTCAACAGTACAGTCCTTAACTTGAGCCACACACAGCGGTGACAGAGAAACACTTCACCTGCAGGAATGCTGAGCAGAGGTTCATAAAAGCTATGGGAAGGTGGTGGGGCCTTTTGCACAGGACAACAAAGCCAAGTGACTTGTTTGCCACAGCAAGGGGCCAGCTGTCATGGCAGAACGTCTAACACTGTGCCTACACATCCATATATGGGGCAACCTGTTCCAGTGTTCCACTGCCCTCATAGTAAAGACCTGATGATCTTCAAGTTTCTTCCAACCATAGTGATTCTGTGATTCCATGATTCTGTAATTACAGCCTTTACCCTCTCAATAGACATTAAAAAGAATGCATCTGATGAGACACTTCAAAAGAGACAGCTGCTTCTGAAAGTCTTGAGGTGCTATAGGCAGTTGGAAGTGCAAGGTGTGGCAGTTTAGGCTGGGTGCTTCCTGGACTGCCACATAAGCTACACCTCGGGTGTCCCAAGTGTCCAACCCAGTAGGTGGACACAGGAAGCAGCCCATTTCATACCTATAAATCCTGCATCCCATAAATCCCTCTGCAAAGTCACTCTCTGCTCCCATGGAAGATGCTCCCTTTTGGGTAACAGTGGGGGAGTACCTCAAGGCTCTTAGGGCCTGGCTAGGCCTAATGCCAGGAGGAGAAGCGGGGGGGAAGTAGGGGGGCAGTCTCAGACCTGTCCAGCCTGAAACTACCCTAGCAGTGGGGAGGGGAGAAAGAGCCCTGAGGGTTTTGGGTATACCCTCTGGTGGGGAGAAGGCAAGTGTTGGGGACCTTTGGGTGTATGCAACCAGCACCAGAACAAGAGGACACAGCCTCAAGCTATGCCAGTGGAAGTTTAGGCTGGAGGTGAGGAGAAAGTTCTTCCCAGAAAGAGTAACTGGCCATTGAAATGTGCTGCCCAGGGAGGTGGTGGAGTCAGCATCCCTGGAGGTGTTCAAAAAAGGCTTGGATGTGGCACTTGGCACCATGGTTTAGTTGTCAGGAGGTGTTGGGTGATAGGTTGGACGTAAAGATCTCCAAGGTCTTTTCCAGCCTTATTGCTTCTCTGATTCTATATACACACACAGCACTCCCAGGACTGCAGAGACTAGATAGCAGCAGAGCACCTGTGTTTCTGCCACACAACACAGGGCTCAGTTCTGGTTTTTTTCATGAAGTGACCAGGTGAAACTTTAATTGAAAAAGGAGTGGTTTTGTAAAGCCAGTTTTCTAAATAAGTGCATTTCCCTGATGCTGAAGGACACAGAGATATTTTTCTCTCACCAAGACAACTATTTTTAGCCTAACCCATGCACTGCTGAAATTGTCAGTACACCAAATGCTGCTTTAACAGATGGGTATGCGTAGAAGTATGTGAAAGCATCTCTATGGGAATCAAGTTTAAATGTTAAGCCTGGCGTTGCCATCCAAGAATATGGAGAGGGCAATCTGTGTAAAGCTCACGGAAGACATTGGGAGGATGCAGCCTGGCAAACCTGATTCAGAACTGCAGAGCCTGTAACGTGTCCCCTGGTTGCTATGGTAGTTTTAGTTTGGGTTTGGTGACTCAGGTTTATGCAGCATCAGAAAAGCAACCCACCTTGAACTGTGAGGGTTTCTGTGCGAGGATCTTGCTCCGGACGGACAATGTCAGAGAGCTTCTCCGTCAAAGTCTGCCTCTTCCATCATTTCATTTACACTTTTGATGGTGCTCTGCACAGCATCTTTTAGTCTCTCTCTTTTTTTTTTTTTTCTGGATAAGGAATGTACCAGAGTTTTCACTTGAGCTTGTGTGGGTTTGTCACACAATCAGAGTAGAGAAAACACCAGATTTTTAAAATAGCAAGGACTGTGACTAACAAATAAAGCGATAGAAATGCCTTCTTATTCCTAGGGCAAGTATCCCCATCAAGGCCTTTCAATGCTAAAAAAAGGCTTCCATATTTTCTTAGCCCATCTCCCCTTTTACAGTCTATGATCATAGAATCATGGAATCAATAAGGTTGGAAAAGACCTCAGAGATCATCAAGTCCAACCTGTCGCCCAGCACCTCCTGACTAACTAAACCATGGCTTCAAAGGATACTTGATAAAAACCTGGAAGATTTGTTAGGAAGCTTTTTGTCAATGGATACAGTATTTGTCCCTCTCTCTTTAAATTATTCATTTTTCCCAGAGGCAGAGTTGAAGAAATTAACTTTGAGATAATACTTTTCTTCTTCACTGGGGAGAGAAAAATGTTAGCACCGAATTTTTAGAAGCCCCACTGTGTCCGTACTGGTTAGGCCACACCTTGAGTCTTGTGTCCAGTTCTGGGGCCCTCAGGTTAAGAAGGACATTGAGACACTTGAACATGTCCAGAGAAGGGCAACGAGGCTGGGGAGAGGCCTTGAGCACAAGCCCTACGAGGAGAGGCTGAGGGAGCTGGGGTTGTTTAGCCTGGAGAAGAGGAGGCTCAGGGGAGACCTTATTGCTGTCTGCAACTACCTGAAGGGAGGTTGTAGCCAGGAGGGAGTTGGTCTCTTCTCTCAAGTAACCAGCACCAGAACAAGAGGACACAGTCTCAAGCTGTGCCAGGGGAAGTTTAGGCTGGAGGTGAGGAGAAAGTTCTTCACTGAGAGAGTCGTTCGCCACTGGAATGTGCTGCCCAGGGAGGTGGTGGAGTCACCATCCCTAGAGGTGTTCAAGAGGGGATTGGATGTGGCACTTGGTGCCATGGTCTAGTCATGAGGTCTGTGGTGACAGGTTGGACTTGATGATCTTTGAGGTCTCTTCCAACCTTGGTGATTCTGTGATTCTGTGTTCAAGATGAAAGAGAAGACAACAACCATCCTTAGGAGGTCAGAACATCCCAGGAACTATTTTGAGTAATGCAAAAGCTTCATCTGTTTACTTCTGTGAAATAGGTGAATAGGTGCAATGCTCTTAAGAAAGTGGAAAACCAGAAAGCACTCTGACAACGATCTCACTGCTGCATCATTGTATGGCTCACTTGACACGTGTCATTACATTCACTGAGAAGATAGACAGCCATAGATACTATCTCTGCAAATGCTTAGATGGTTTTCTCTAGAGAAGCACAGTTCCTGCTGAATTTACTGCTGGTATTTGCACGTGGAACATGAGGCATTTGATCACCTTTAGTGCTATGTATATCCACAGGATTTTGCAGCACCTCCAGTGTGTGGGGTAGTCTCGTAGAGACACACCGAAACAGTCTGGTCCACACAGTGTGCCCTGAAGTTGAACACAGCTGGTACCTAAAATCACAGGATCACAGCATGATAGGAGTTGGGAGGAACCTCTGGAGATCATCAGGTTTAAGAGTGGTCAGGTACTGGAATGTGCTCCCCAGGGAGGTGGCTGAGTCGTCAACCCTGGGTGTGTTTAAAGGTGGTTTGGATGCGGTTCTTGGGGCTATGGTTTAGGGGTGACCCTTGTAGAGTAGATTCTGGGTTCAACTTGGTGATCCTGAGGGTCTTTTCCAACCTGAATGTTTCTGTGATTCTGAGTCCAACCTCCCTAGTCCAGGTCACATAGGAATGCATCCAGATGAGTCATGAAAGTCTCCAGAAAAGGAGAATCCACAACCTCTCTGGGCAGCCTGTTCCAGTGCTCTGTGACCCCCACAGTAAAGAAGTTCTTCCTCATGTCATGGTGGAACCTCCTGTGCTGTAGTTTATATCCACTGCCCCTTGTCCTGTCATAGGGTGCAACCAAGAAAATGCTAATTGTCTGTTGCTAGCACACTGCTGTTATCGTAAACACACACAGACATTTATGCAGTTCTCTGACTCAGTCTTGTGATACTGTCTTGCAGCAATGACTGTTTTAGAACAAATCTTATGCTCACTTTCAAGGTGGTCTTCAGAATTTGGTTTGACCTTCCAAACTGATGAAATTTACCCTCCATAGTATCATAGTATCAGTCAGGGTTGGAAAGGACCACAAGGATCATCTAGTTCCAACCCCCTGCCATGGGCAGGGACACCCTACACTAGATCAGGCAGGCCAGAGCCTCATCCAGCCTGGGCTTAAACACCTCCAGGGATGGGGCCTCAACCACCTCCCTGGACAACCCATTCCAGGGCTTCACCACTCTCATGCTGAAGAACTTCCTCCTCACCTCCAGCCTGAATCTCCCCACCTCCAGTTTCATTCCATTCCCCCTAGTCCTATCACTACCTGAGATCCTGAGAAGTCCCTCCCCAGCCTTCTTGTAGGCCCCCTTCAGATACTGGAAGGCCACAATTAGGTAGATAATTGGAAAAGAATACCAGATATTTTTGGTAACTGTATATGTTTATCTCAGTTAGTCCTGAGTCAGAAGCTGTAGACAGTCTCATCTCCTCTCAGCTATGCTGAGTTTACAGTGACATCAAATTACATTAAACTGGTAGGATGGACTAAAGTGTATGGCTTGATGTTGCTTTTGTGTTGAAGTTATAAACTTTGATGTGAGAGATGAAATAGGAAAATGCAGACAATTTTATAAAAAGGTTTAGAAAAATTATTATTATTATTTACTTTTGTCACTATTACTTTTATCACTATTATTTTTATTCCCCTCAGTTTAAGAAGGACATCAAGACTCTTGAACGTGTCCAGAGAAGGGCAACAAGGCTGGGGAGAGGCCTTGAGCACAGCCCTGTGAGGAGAGGCTGAGGGAGCTGGGGTTGTTTAGCCTGGAGGAGACTCAGGGGAGACCTCATTGCTCTCTACAACTATCTGAAGGGTGGTTGTAGCCAGGAAGGGGTTGCTCTCTTCTCTCCAGCAACCAGCACCAGAACAAGAGGACACAGTCTCAAGCTGCACCAGGGGAAGTTTAGGCTGGAGGTGAGGAGAAAGTTCTTCACCGAGCGAGTCGTTCGTCATTGGAATGTGCTGCCCAGGGAGGTGGTGGAGTCACCATCCCTGGAGGTGTTCAAGAGGAGGTTGGATGTGGCACTTGGTGCCATGGTCTAGTCATGAGGTCTGTGGTGACAGGTTGGACTTGATGATCTTTGAGGTCTCTTCCAGCCTTGGTGATACTGTGATACTGTGATTATTATTACTCCCTTCTTGAATTTTGCTGAATACAGGCAATGTGAACAACTGCAGTGATTAAGGGCAACAAAGTTGGTGAGGGGTTTGGAACACAAGGCCTATGAGGAGAGACTGAGGGAGCTGGGGCTGCTTAGCCTGAAGAAGAGGAGACTCAGGGGTGACCTTATTGCTCTCTACAGCTACCTTAAGGGAGGTTGTAGACAGGCAGAGGTTGGTCTCTTCTCCCAGGCAACCAGCACCAGAACAAGAGGACACAGTCTCAGGCTGCACCTGGGGAGGTTTAGGCTGGAGGTTAGGAAGAAGTTCTACACAGAGAGAGTGATTGCCCATTGGAATGGGCTGCCCAGGGAGGTGGTGGAGTCACCATCATTGGAGGTGTTCAGGAGGATCCTTGATAGGGTGCTTGGTGCCGTGGTTTAGTTGATTAGGTGGTGTTGGATGATAGGTTGGACACGATGATCTTGAAGGTCTCTTCCAACCTGGTCTATTCTATTCTATTCTATTCTATTCTATTCTATTCTATTCTATTCTATTCTATTCTATTCTATTCTATTCTATTCTATTCACCAAGCTGACAAGAATAGACAGCTCTACCTTTTTTGCCTAAGGAAGGCCAATTGCTTTGCTAGATCATATTCAAGGGCTACAGATGATTTACTGCAGAGCACAGAGCTATCCAGAAAAGGCACATATCCTTCATATATATGTCTGTGTGTATGGAATATCTGAATTTCAGCTGGCTGCACATTGCCTGTGGAGCCTGCAGAAAACCTCAAACATGACTCTCAAATGAGGTGCAACCCCCAAAAAAAGAAGAATATGAAAATGTCAAGGGAAAATAAAAGTCAAGAACGTGGAATACACAAATAGCTAGAGCATTAGGAGAGATGTTTGCTGAAGTTCTCTGAAAAGCTGGGGCTGAATCAGTAAAAAATGCCCTGGAGAAAAGAGCAAAAGGAAAGTATGAGATCTGGTCTTTAAGAGTGGACTGTATGACACAGAAAGGAGCTTGCTTTCCGAACTGCAAAACCTCTCCATTTTGTAACAAGCCAAAGAGACTGATCTGAAGGAGTTAAAGGAGGATCTGTGTCCAGAAATAAAAGAGCTGATCTGGAGTAATGAAATGAAGTATCACAGTGAAGTGAAGGAGAGGGGACTGGAGCTCTGATGGAAATCTGCAAACTTGCTCCCTGACAGTGACATTCCTAAGAATGTGTGTTTTGAGTGCCTATCAACTTGCCTAGAGTGACTTTGCTGCTAATAAAGCACTGGGTTTAAGTGTTGCCTGCTGAAATCAGTGTATTACATTCTTCCATCTACATGGTTTTGTTGAAGAGACAAATTTGTAGACAGCCAGCTGAGAGAAAGAGAGAAGCAGCATGTTGGGGAGCATACAAGTAAAATATGGGAGACATCTGGGGAAGGAGGACTCAGCTTTCATCAGCTTACTTTTTGGGGGATTATAGGTTTTAGCTCCTTAGAAAGTGGCAATGGACTGAAAATCTATCCACAGGGAAGTCCGCCCATGAGGACAAGACCGAAGTCCATCCATAAGGACAAGAGCACAGCAGGCAGCTGGAGCCTGCACAGATCCCCACCTTAGATGTGAGTGCACCTACACAGCCAAGCTCCCCAGCTGGCAACTGCCCATACTGGGCTGATGGTGCCAGTGCTACAATACAACACAGCTGCAAAGACTGCTTCTGAAGTCCATTGTGAAGAGGCAGAAATGCTTTCAAGCCCGGGAGCCCGACCTGTACCTGTGGATAGTCACACAGGCTGTCAATAGGAAGCTATAAATCAGGTGCCAGGTAGTTGTTCATCCATGTGCTTAGCCTGCAAAACCTCTGGCAAACCTTTTGTCTTGACTGCAAGATGTTGTCTTTTGCTCACAACCACACCGCACCTGCAAACCGTCAGTGTGTTGTTATCTCATACGCTGCTGCATGACTAAATCTGATGGACCCTACGCAAGTATCTCCAGGTACCTTGCAAGTGCTTCTCCTGAAAGGCTGCTGATGTTTTTACCAATAAAAATGGAAGCAAGAAGCCTAAGCAGACTGACCTGTTGTAGTGAGGAAAGCACAAACCATGCCAAATTTGAAGTGCATAGTTGGTACAATCTTTCAAATAACCTGCTGTTGTTGCAAGTGTTTTGCTCTCTGTTCTGCCACTCCCCTCCAGAGAATAAATCTTATGAGGAGTGACTGAAGGAGCTGAGGCTGTTTAGTTTGGAGAAGAGCAGGCTGAGGGGAGACCTCATTGCTCTCGACAACTACCTGAAAGGAGGTTGTAAAGAGGCTGGTGCTGGTCTCTTCTCACAGGTAATTAGTGACAGAACAAGAGGGAATGGCCTCAAGCTGTGACTGGGTAGGTTTAGACTGGACATTAGGGGAAAAAAAACAAACCCAGAAAGAGTGGTCAGGGATTGGAATGTGCTGCCCAAGGAGGTGGTTGAGTCACCAAGCCTGGATGTGTTTAAAGGTGGTTTGGCTGTGGTGCTTGGGGCTATGGTTTAGGGGTGACCCTTGTAAAGTTCTGGGTTGGACTTGGTGATCCTGAGGGTCTTTTCCAACCTGAATGTTTCTGTGGTTCTGTGATAGTTTGGTTAGTCTCTCAAAACTGTACTTTGTTTCCCATCGTTAGTTAAAAAACAAAGCAATTTTTTTCCCCAATTAAAACCACATTTAGGCCCTGAAACGATTCCATTTGAAGTACAACTCTTAGCTGAAATGGTGCACTTGGAAAGAACTTTACTAGGTGTAGTAGTTGGTTTCCTAGAAGTTGCAATTGTAAGCAAATGCACATAGTCTTCACCTCAACTGCTGTATGCTTTGTAACTACTTGTTTTCTCCCAGCAGAGAAGATGGATGTGCTACGTCAGGTTTTCAGATAATGCAAGTGAACTTTAAGCTTGGAGAAGAGACTAAAGGGTGACCTCATTCATGTTGATAAAGATGTGCAGGGTGAGCGCCCAGAGGCTGGAGCCAGGCTCTGCTGGGTGATGCCCAATGCCAGCACAAGGGGCAATGGTGGAAGCTGAGGCAGAGGAAGTTCCATGGAAACAGGAGGAAGAATTATTTCACCGTGAGGGTGACAGAACACTGGAAGAGGCTGCCCGGGGGGGTGTGGATTCTCCCTCTCTGGAGATATCCAAGCCCTGCCTGGATGTGCTCCTGTGTGATCTGCTCTAGGTGATCCTGCTCTGGCAAGGGTTTGGACTGGATGGTCTCTCAGGTCCCCTAACATTCTGTGACTCTATGATTTGTCCACTGCCAGGCAGGAGCAGGAGGGCAAATGGGAGATGACACTTTTGTGCAGCAAGCTGCCCTAACGTGTACAGATCTAACCTCCCCAAAGAAAGACTCCTCAGTAGCAAGTTGCCCCCTTTCTTTCCTTCTTCCTTCGAAGCCGCTGCATTTGCCCCGATCACCGGCGCAGGCAGAGACGCCGATGCCGCATGTGACACGGAAGCGCCTGGCAGTGACAGTCAGCGAGTAGCTCTCACCAAGCTGCTCGGCGGCAATGGAAGAGCACCGTGTGTCCTGGTTTTAACGACGGAGGGAGGGACAAAAGAATGACACTCGCACAAATGCACTGATAAGTGATGGAAAGTTCAAATGGAAAAGCATAGCCTAAAACTTCCACACCGTGCTTCCAGCTGCAGGAGCCCCCGGGAGCCCCACGCCTGAAACCTGGCCTAGGTGGTGGGGTTTCAGGCCTACCCCAGGTGCCCCAATGAACCCTTACTGTCCCCGCACACTTTCTGGAGGAGTAGGTCCCCACCCTTGCGCGGCGGCCGCTGGCCGGGCAAAGCTCTCATCGCTTTTCCAGCGCCTTTTTCTCAGCCTTGACAGCAGGCACGGGCCGCAGAAGGCCGCCCGGTGCCCCGGCCGCCCCCCGAGACGAGGTGCGGGCTGGCAGCGGGTGCTGCGCGGCACCGCGTCGCTGGACGTCTCCCGGCCGGGCTCTCCCGCCGCGGCCGCAGGAATTTCCGCCCCGGCGGGGCACGGGAAGCCGGTGACCCTTCAGCTGAACTCTTGAACTCACGGGCCCGAGATGAGGCAAATCAAACCAGTCTCGCCCTGGCCACCACAGAAGCGTCCGCAGCAACACCCAGCCCCCCGTCCCCCCTCGCCGCCGCTCCGCTCCGCCCCGCCCCGCCGGGCACGCCGCCGCCGCTACCGCCCGCCCCGCGTCGCTCGCGCGCCCGTGCCCGCCCTCGTACCGCGGCCTCCGCCAGCCGGGAATCTCGCGCGGTTATGCTAACGAGCCGCCACCGCCCCGCCCCTTCGGCTCCCTCCCGCCCTGCGCCCTCCATCTGGGTGGGTGAGCGATTGAGCGAGGGTGAGTGCGGGCCGCGGTGCGCTGTGGGATACTGGCGGTATAAAGTCTATCCTCGGTGCTGCGTTAGCTAAGGGGGCCAGGCAGGAGCGGGGTATGAAGATGGCGGACGCCAAGCAGAAGCGGAACGAGCAGCTGAAGCGCTGGATCGGCTCCGAGACTGACCGGGAGCCGCCTGTGGTCAAGCGCAAAAAGACCAAGGTGAAGTTCGACGACGGCGCCGTCTTCCTGGCCGCCTGCTCCAGCGGGGACACCGAGGAGGTGCTGCGGCTGCTGGAGCGGGGCGCCGATATCAACTACGCCAATGTGGACGGGCTCACCGCGCTCCACCAGGTTGGTTCGGAGCCGTTTCCTACGGGAGGGGCCTGGCCGAGCTAGGGGGCCTTGGGCAGGCGGGGAAGGGGGTGAGGCCGGCCGGCGAAGTGCCCCCCCACCTCGGGAGGAGATGGAGGAGGAAGGGGCCGGAGGCGGCTGCTCTCCCCTCCGCTGGGGGGTGTCGGGGCGGGGAGGGGCCGGGAGCGTGGGGCGGGAGGCGGTGGCGACCGAGGTCAGGCTCGGGGGCGGCCGGCCGGAGGAAGCGACGGGGGAGCGGCCTGGGCCGGCTGGGCTGGAGAGGCAGAAGGCTGCGCTGCCTCCCCGCAGGCCGGTTGTCGGAAGGGGGCGGTTGGGCCTCTCCTTCGCCGGGGAGGAGGTGCCGGTGACCCTCTTTCGCTTTCCCCGCTCGCCTCGCTTCCCCTGTTGGCAGCGCCTCCCTCGGGAGGGACGGGGGCAGCGGGCTCTGCCCCGCGCTGCCGGGGAGGCGGCTGCGGGGACCGCGACAAGTGCCCTCCGGCGGAGGGGCGGCCGCCGGCAGGTGAGGGAAGCGGACTCGCCTCCAGGGTCGCTTCGTCCGGCAGCCTCTTGCCCGGGATCCCGGCAGCAGTTTCCTGCTCCCCCCGTCTCCCCGTTTTGGCAGCAGTTAAGCCGATTAAACCCCGCTGGAGTGTGCGGGCGGCCGTGTGGAGAGATGGATCAGCTATTCCTCTCCGGTTTCTAAGGGGAGCCAGTGTTTTGTTCCGAATATAGAAACGCGTATCAATAAAAGCTTGCTTTCTTTCTTCACTGACGGCTTCTGCCGCAGTGTGGGAGCTGAACTTTCGGGGGAGCGGGGCTCTTGCATTTTGCTCCCGTGCGTTGGAGAGCGGTTAAAAACCGAATCCATATTGCTTTGTTCTGGTGTGGATACGTGGGAGGGGAGTTGGTGCCGAGGGAGGTAACTTTCTCTTGGGGTAGGGGGGCAATGGAAGGGAAACTAGCTGTGAAGTTTCCTCAAAATGGATGCTTTGTGCATGTTGAACTTCATAGCATTCTGATTGGAATCTCAAAACGTTAGCCAAATAAGGAAAGGCTGTGGCAATCCGGAGATAATGCGGGTTTGCCTGAACGGTTTTTTTCTTCTCTAGAAGGCCAAAAGCTTCTGCACAATATTGGACTCGCTGGGTAGCCAGAAAGTAAAAGAAAAGTATCTCTAACGGGCTGGCTTCTCGTTCTTAAGTTTAGAAGTTGTTCAGGTGTAAAAAAAACAAAAACCACCCCAAGCAAATGGAGCTAAGTTAAAAAATCTTCACGTTGACGAGATGTAGGTTGAGCGGGTAGAAATCTTCCCCAAATGGTTAAGTAAGGTAATTAGGACATTGTTGTTACATGGTGTGTTTCTTAAATCCACCACCTCGTTTTTTTCCCCCTTCATCCCGTTGAGATTTTCTTTCAGGGATGTGAGGCTCTACCAAGTTACCCGGTATTAGTGGATAGAATCCCCTCCTCAACAGACGATACAAAGCTCTTACCACTCTTTGCTCTGTTTCCTGTGTATAAGTCATCACTTGCTCCCCTGTAAAGGTTTACTTTCAGTTGTGAGCTGAAGTGGAAGAATGAACGTGTGTTGTGGTTAAGCCTGTCAGCATGTTACCACAGCAGTTACCTGACTTCAGGCTAGCCTGTCACTTCATAGAGAGCTTTTATGTGTTTTTCCTGCTCTAATCAAGTTAGGATTGCTTCATTCTTCCCAGGGAGCTCTGTATTAGAAGTTACACCTTAACTGGTTAGATGGCTCGGTCTGTGAGTTTACTGTACTCCAGTGATTGGTAGGAAGGGATGACGTTTGGCTTAACTCTATTGTTAGAATAAGAGATGAATGCTGTATGAAGTCCACATGGTGTTTTCAGTGTCTTTTATACTGTATATAGTATACTATATACTGAAACTTCAATCAAGATCATTGTGAGCTTACTCTCCCTTTTTTTTTACCTGTAGTCAGCCTGCAGTTTGGAAGGGCAAAGTTTAAGGGAACAGAGGTGGAAGATTTACACTGCTGCTAACATTCTTGTTCTCCTTCTCCCCCTTCCCTTTTCTACTGTGCACACACATCACACCAGCCCATCTTCATCTCTTGACAGTGCCACTGAAGGGTTTTGTTTTATGTTTGGATGTATGGAAAAATAAGCTTGAAATCAGTGAAGCTTCTTAAAGTTCTTGCAGAAGGGGAAAAAACGTTGTCATTGGATTATTAGTTCTGTATGTAATGTTGGGTTCAGGTGTCAGTCTTGTTAAAGACTTGTTTTAGCATATGCTGGAGCTAGGCCTTTAGCCCAAAGGAAGAAACTGGATGCACTGTTCTTCTCTCTGTGGGCTATAGGTGCAATGCATGATATTGCAGCAGGGCAGTGTATATTCTGCTGCAGTATCCTGCATTGTAAACATGCTCTGTGTGTTTGTCTCTCTAACTTCTAAATTAGATCTGAAATTTACAGTCGGGTGTAAGACAGCTTAGTGGAGGTTGAAATGGCTTTAAAATATGACCTTCTAAGACATGCAGGGTGAGAGCTCATTTACACATAGTGCAGCTTTTCTACTGTGCCTTAACAATTGAACGTGAGGGGAATTTGGGAGAAAGAGAAGCCCCAAGGTAAGCTGTGAATTCACAGGTTAATAGTTTCTGCAGAGGCAGGAGCAAAGTGGCATGTTGTGAAATAAAGAGCCTATATAATAATTCCAGTAGACCTGGTCCCTTCTAGGGCAGGCATATCTATTTGGAGTGGGATTCAGTTCTGTCATCCCAAAACCTTAGCACCTGTTCTTCCTCAAAGTTCAGACTCCCTCTTTTTCCTGGCCTTCTGTGAAAGAGGACTTGGTTTGTCAACTGTCATTGGAATTTATTGCTTAAGTGACTGAAAGTAGTTTGTCTAAAATTCACATAGAGCTTTGTACAGGAAAGAGGAGCCCACCCTTTCTGGGCAGCACCATGGGAAGGCTGCATGTGGTGGGGGAGGACCATGATGTGACCAGCTTCCTGTAAGGCTGGATTTCCTGTGCATACTTCTCCCCTGGGAGCACAGGGTGTGCACTGTGGAGTACCTGCAAGCTCCTGATAAAAAAGGCAGCTGAAATGAGACTGTAGTTAGGTATGACAGTTTATGCAGCCTGCTTTTTTAGCTCCCCTTTTACTTTGAGGCTGCTCAGACTTGGAAGGGGGTAACCTGGTTTTTGGCCTCATTCTCTCTGGGTGAGGAAGGTTGGGTGCTGCAGCCTAATTCCACCACGTAGCACAAAAGTAATGTGTTCTGCTGTATTGATCTTGCTTCTCCCTGGGGAAGGTGCTGCTTTGGAGGTAAGATACGGGAAATTGTCTTGGTTGCTTGCACATGGAGTTTGTTGAGTACTATAGGTGTTGCCATTGCTGAAGGCTGAAGAGCAAGGGAAGCTTCTAATTCTTAATGAAGAATTCATGTGGTCTTTTTCCTTATCCAGGACAAGTACAGCTGAATTAAGCAAAGTTCCCTGAAGGCTATATAATACCAGTATTATTCTGCTGTGTACAACGGTGAAACTATTTTACTGACATGATACTTGGGTATTATAGATTCACAGGATTGTTTCAGTTGGAAAAGGCCTCTAAGATCATTGAGTCCAACTGCCAGCACCACCGTGGCCATTAAACCATGTCCCAGGTGCCATGCCTACGTGTTTTGGAGCACCTCCAGGTACAGTGGGTGCACCACCTCCCTGGGCAACCTATTCCAGTGCATTTGCTCAGTTTGCAAGCATAGCAGTATGTGGTATTCAACAGAAATTTTAATTTGATGCCACTGCTGTAGGACTCTGCTGTATTGATCCCTCAGTAGTAATTAAGATGCTGAGAAAGCCTTCACAAGTGTGCTTCCCTGAAGGCTTAACTCTTTCTAACTGATTAAGGACAGTTATTGCTGTTTTAATATTTCCCGTGGGTTCTGCAGGATTTTATTTCTTGGCTAAAAAGTACCTTCCTTCGTGGGAGTTTCTGCAGTAGTTTATGTGAAACATTCTGTCAGGACTCCTGGTGGCATGCTCACAGTACCTGATTTGGTAAAGGATCCTGTTACATTTGGCATGGACTGTCCTCCTTGTTATGACATCCTTTCAAACAGCAAGACGTGATGAAAAAGGGGTGTAAAACCTACCGCCGCTGGATTCCTTTGCCTTGGAACTTGATAGAGAGCATTAAGGCTGCATTGTTGGGATCTTTTTTGGTGAGTGGTAACACAGGTTGTGTGTGGGAGCTGGGGCCACAGCCTGTGGAGCATATTAAGACACGAGAGCAAAGAACAGGTTGCTACAGTCTTAAATTGTTAGGGGTGTTTGCATCATAGCAGCACCCAGCCACCAAGGGTAGGAAGAGTATGGGGGAGTAGCTCAAAGCTGGCTTAATAACCTGCTAGCTATCACTTCTGCACTGCTTCTTTTGGAGAGTGATCATGCTGGTGCTTGTGGTAAATCTGTTAATTTTTCCAGACTGTTAAGTAGGAGATCTTCCTTGCATGCAGAAAGCTTTGTACTTGGTTACGAGCCTGATGTCCAAACCTTGCTGTTCGGAGGGGAGGTAACTTCTGACCTGCCAAATCCCTTCACGTTGTCATCGTAGATGATGCACAGCTGACAATTTGGGAATCATTTTTTCAGCTTGTGTGAGGTTTCTTTTAATTATTATAGTATTATTTTTATGTCTTTAACTACAACCAAGCACAGAAAAATTAGTCCTGAATTAAGTGTAACGTGGACTTCACTCGGCGATTAGACTACAGAGGCACGCTTGTTCAAAATCCCCTTTGTAATAGGAGTTGTTTCTTGTGTGGGCTGGAGCTCTCTCTCCATAGTTACAGTAGCTAGGTTCAGATTCTGCAATAAGTACCTGTCAACTTCCTTCTGATCTTGTTATCCAAGTTGCTGGTTCAGGATGGTTTTTGTTTCGTTTTAACCCTCTGAAACGGAGGCAAGAAGAGCGGGGGAAAAACCCCAACAGCGTGATTCATCGTAAGATACTCTATTAGTGCTGCCTTCAAAAGAATGATGTTCTGCTTGGTGTTTTATAGGAGAAACAAGTAACAATCTGTTCACTCTTTTAAAGGTTTGTTATCTCCAAGTGTCTCTTGGCCTCTTCGTGGCCTGTCAAGTTTGAACCTGGGATTTCCGTGTCTGATTGCTTAGCAGTGTTCATTACGAGGACTATTTCTTGCTCAAAGAGAACAACCCAAGCAACTTTTAGCATATAGGAATTATTTTAAGTGTTTAAAGCATATTTCCATGTTAGTCTGACATTTCTTGACTTTACCTAGTCATGGAGGTAGAGTTTATAGTCAATGTCAGAATGAATCCAGCTTATAGGGCTTACAGAGGCTGATCTTCAGGGACAGTTTATGCTGTCTATACCTATGGATTTCACTGTAGTGTCAATGCTGCTTCTACACTAAAGCTTTATCCATTGTTTCCTGTGTGTTTTGACATATTCTTGATACTTTCAAGAACATTTTTTTCATGAGAAATCATCCAAAAAGTCTTGTAAGAGTAGAGGAGTAGAACCCTCAGCAAGTTTGCTGACAACGCCGAGCTCTGTGGTGCGGCTGACAGCTGGAGGGAAGGGATCCATCCAGAAGGACCTGGACAGGCTGCAGAGCTGGGCCCATGACAACCTCATGAGGTTCAACAAGACCAAGTGCAAAGTCTTGCAGCTGGGTCAGGGCAATCCCAAGCAATATCATCTGCATGTCCAGTTCTGGAGCCTCTGTTCCAGGAAGCATCTGGAGGTGCTGGAAGGTGTCCAGAGAAGGGCCATGAGGATGAGCAGAGGGCTGGAGCTGCTCTGCTATGGAGACAGACTGAGGGAGTTGGGGCTGTTCAGTCGGGAGAAGAGAAGGCTCCCAGGAGACCTTCTTGTGGCCTTCCAGGATCTGAAGGGGGCTCCAAGGAAGTTGGGAAGGGACTTTTGAGGGTGTCAGGGAGTGATAGGACTGGGGGGAATGGAACAAAACTAGAAATGGGTAGATTGAGATTGAATGTGAGGAAGAAGTTGTTCCCCATGAGGGTGGTGAGACACTGGTACTGGTTGCCGAGGGAGTGGTAGAAGCCTCATCCCTGGAGGTTTTGAATGTGAGGCTGGATGTGGCTGTGAGCAACCTGCTGTAGTGTGAGGTGTCCCTGGCCATGGCAGGGGGGTTGGAACTGGATGCTCCTTGAGGTCCCTTCCAACCCTGACAATATTCAGACTGGTTAGAGGTAGAGAAACTAACATGGTGTGGAAGAAATGCAGTTTTGGACAGCTGTAGCATGAGCATCCCCTTCTGGGACTCTTGCAACTGAGAAATAGTGAATTATGCCTTGTTACTGCAACACTGTGGTATCAGTATAGAGTATATACATGTAGGACATGCAGTATGTGTGGAAATCTAGCTAACCTATGTCATATTGTTGCTTAACAGTGTATCTTATTCATTGATCTGGGCAACGGAAGAAGTGCAAACTGGAATGCAGCTGCAAGGCAGTGGAACTGTCAGTAAGCTGGGCAGCTTCTGATGCTGCTGGATGGGTGGAGACATTCCAAGCTGCTTTACTTTGCTATATACATTCCTGAAATGACAGTGAATGGAAAGCATGGCATAAGAGTGGCAGCATTCCTCAGCTGCTTCCTTTCTAGTAATGTCAAGACTGTAGGGATAGAGCAAGAAAGCAAATGATCAGGGTGTTTGTGGGATGGCGGGGGGGAATGTTTCTGGGTTTATTTTATAGGTGCTCTGTTTTGACAAGACAGCTTTTCTGTTTCAGTTGTCTTTTGAGAGTACCACAGCAGCTACAGTGCTTATCCTGGATAAAGGCAATCTTTGACAACTCATTTATAAGACCAAAATTAGAGCAATATGAAGCAGTCTTTGAACAAGACTTCCCCATTTGTGCCTGAGTGGTGTTAGCACTTACCCCCTTAACAATACATTTCAGAGACTAATGGCTTCTAAAGCTACATTAAATTGATTAGTGGAGAGAGGGCTTTAGGAAGAGGGTGAAACCCCTGGAAAAAAACCACTTGCCTAGCAAATGCAGCCTCACTTTGGGCTTACACAAAGAAGCAGGCTTGTCTTCAAGGCTGCAAGTAAATCATTCCTGTAGTCCTGTAACCTCTGAATGCATCTGGTCTATAACTAAGACATAGCCATCTATTTTGGTATAAATATCTGTAAACTGTGGTGGTTATGAATGGTTCCAGATCTAAGCCATTCTGCAGGAGCCAGGGATTGTTGATTTCTTTTATTCCTTTCTCTATTTTAAAGTCAGTCTGAAACATCATTTATTTTTCCCAGGCTATGATTGTTATTTAGGGTCTTCAGCTCAGGCTATCAGAGCTTGCTTTGATGCAGTCAGTTAGCCAGTCAGTGGTGATTACAACACAAATCTTAGTGTAATGATTTATGTAGTTTTACTGTTATTTTACCCTTCTGATAGTGAAGCTAGAAGAGTAACCCAAGTGTCTTCTGTACACATACTCAGGTATTTGAGGTTTCTTGCACATCAGGGGATTACATTACAGTCCTGACCTTGTGTTGTAGACTTGAAATAGGTATGTATATGTATTGACATGAAAAATGGCATATGCATAGGTGTATGCCCTTTTCCATGTCAACTTAATTCTCCTGGGTTTTGGTGTGTTTGGTTTCCTTTCACAGAGCGACTGGGGTGAGTGTTAGCAACATGAAACCTGTTGAAGGGTTCTGCTTCAAACTTCCAGGATGAAATTACCTAACAGAATTTTCCTTAATGGCACAGTTGAATTTTGAGCACTTGGCTAAGGTAAAATAAACCAAAAAATTACCTGGTGGCAAAGGTGAACACAGCTGTCTGGTGTGTTACACTGATGCACATGCATGGACAGTGCTGCTTTCTGAAATGCTTAACTTGGTTGAAGTTTTCACTGAGAAAGCCTGAACATGAGCCAGCAGTGTGCCCAGGTGGCCCAGAAGGCCAATGGCATCCTAGCCTGCATCAGCAATAGTGTGGCCAGCAGGAGCAGGGAAGTCATTGTGCCCTGGACTCAGCACTGGTTAGGCCACACTTTGAGGACTGTGTCCAGTTCTGTGCTCCTCAGTTTAGGAAAGATGTTGAGTTGCTGGAAGGTGTCCAGAGAAGGGCAACAAAGCTGGGGAGGGGTTTGGAGCACAGCCCTATGAGGAGAGGCTGAGGGAGCTGGGGTTGCTTAGCCTGGAGAAGAGGAGACTCAGGGGAGACCTTAGTGCTCTCTACAACTCCCTGAAAGGAGGTTGTAGCCAGGTGGGGGTTGGTCTCTCCTTCCAGGCAACCAGCACCAGAACAAGAGGACACAGTCTCAAGCTGTGCCAGGGGAGGTTTAGGCTGGAGGTGAGGAGAAAATTCTTCCCAGCAAGAGAGATTGGCCATTGGAATGTGCTGCCCAGGGAGGTGGTGGAGTCACCATCACTGGAAGCGTTTAGGGGGAGACTGGATGAGGCCCCTGGTGCCATGGTTGAGTTGATTAGATGGTGTTGGGTGATAGGTTGGACTTGATGAGCCCTTCTACCCTCCAACAGAGCAACACCTGCTTCCAACTTGGTGTCGTCTGCAAACTTACTAGTGGTGGACTTAATCCCCTCCTCTAGATCATCAATAGAGATACTGAACAGGATTAGGCCCAACACTGATAATTGTGACTCCTGTTGTTTAGTAGTAATCTCATTTCTATCAAGCCATATAAACCAGTGTTTTTTAGGAACCTTGCCAAACTTCACAGTTTTCTACCACTTTTATTTGTTCAGCTGCTGCAACTTGAATTATTTTAGGTCCCGATGCTACGAATTTTGTTCCTGAGGACTTTGCACTTTTTCTCCTACTCAGCAGAAAACAAAAGTTTAACACTTCAGCTCTGAAAGGATTTTTGTGCAATGTCAGTTTCTTGGCTTCTGAGCAGAGAGGGTGGGCTGTATTAACACTGTGGCTGTCAGTGGGGTTTTGTTTGTGAATCTCCCTGGGCATGGCTTTCTGGTCACTGGTTTTTCTACTTGCTTGTGGGCAGCCTACCCAAGAGCTTTTCAGATTGTTTTCTCAGCAGTTGAAGAGGATGCTGTGTTCCATATAGCATAGTAAAAAAGTGCTGGTTGCCATCATAGCTCTGTGTTTGCAAGTTCAAGCAGGGTTTTGGGGTTTTAGAGTGCTGTTTGTTACTCTCCACCATGACTGTAAGGCCTAGTGGGGGATCTAAAGGACTTAGATGGTAGTAGTTTGCGAAAAGACAGGCCTAAGTTAGAGGAGCTGCAGTTGGGTTCCAGAAGGGAGGCTGTCTTGGTAACACATACCAGTGCTGGATGCAACTGCAGATGCTGATATGAAGTACAGAAATGCTGGCAGTCTCTGACTGCTTGTATATAGGAACTGGTGTTTAAAAGAGTTATTACTTGTTTTGCTGAAAGTAGGATGAGAGGTGTGGGGGATTTTATCCTTTCCTTCATTTCCTCTAGGGAGTTGCCCTTGAATTTGATTATCCTAATGCTGACCTCTATATGTCATTATCCTTCACTTAAAACTAGTAATTCCTGCCTAAGTCCTTGCTAATGGCCTAGCTTTGCACTAATGAATAGCAATGATAGTCTAATTTCATAGGACTGCTGAGTTCAGTGTGCTGTTCCAGTGTCTGAGTAGTGTTAAAGACACTGCTGTTGTATGATGGACGTGCTGGAAGGTGTCCAGAGAAGGGCCATGAGGATGAGCGGAGGGCTGGAGCTGCTCTGCTATGGTGAGAGACTGAGGGAGTTGGGGCTGTTCAGTCTGGAGAAGAGAAGGCTCCCAGGTGACCTAATTGTGGTCTTCCAGGATCTGAAGGGGGCCTACAAGAAGGCTGGGGAGGGCCTTCTCAGGAGATCAGGTAGTGATAGGACTAGGGGGAATGGAATGAAGCTGGAGGTGGGGAGATTCAGGATGGATGTGAGGAGGAAGTTCTTCCCCATGAGAGTGGTGAAGCTCTGGCATGGGTTGTACAGGGAGGTGGTTGGGGCCCTGTCCCTGGAGGTGTTTAAGCCCAGGCTGGATGAGGCTGTGGCCAGCCTGCTCTAGTGTGGGGTGTCCCTGCCCATGGCAGGGGGGTTGGAACTAGATGATCCTTGTGGTCCCTTCCAACCCTGACTGATACTATGATACTTCCAAAAAGCTCAGTGCAGACTGGGCACTTTACTCCTTTTCTGCCCACCCAGGAGCCTGAGTATCATGGGGTGATAATTGTAGCTAGTTTAGTACTGTTGATTGGAGGAAAAAAATACTTGGTGTCAGCTACTCAGTTTGTGATGGTGATGTAGTTTACTTCTGCCTCTTTGGCATTACCAGCATGTCAGATCTAACTTCCATTTTCATGAAGGGATGAAGATACTGATGTCACTGGCAGCAGAAGCCTATTTCCATGTAGCTGACCTCTTTGCCTTTTTTCTAGTGCAGCTCTTTTGTGGCAGCCTGAGATACTGCTCCTTAGGGCTACAAAAATTGAAACCTTAATTGCTGGAGTCCATTCAGTGTACCTGAATTCTGAAATGCTACTGCTCCCCACAGTCCCTCAGAATCCAAAGGTATACTGTGTTCACAGGTGCAAGTATAGCACAGATGATGGAAAGTCTGCTTCAAGAAACAGAGGTGCTAGGTGGGTCTGTGGTACTTCCTTAGCGTGCCTGAGACAGGTTGCTTGAGTTATTTTCATTCCTGAGGAGGTCTGTTTGATTTGTCTTCTTGCTAGTGACAGGTGAGCTGCTACTCAGATTTGGTTTGTTCATTTTGGTCTTAATGCCCAAACTTTCCCCAAAGCATTTGCATATCATACTGCTTTGAATAAGTCCATACTCAGATGTGTTATTTCCCTTCTGCCTTCAAGGGTACCACCCTGACAGGGTTTATTAAGGACTAGTGCAAACGTTTAATGCGGTTTGGAGTGTGGTTGAATGCAGTGCTTCAGTAAAATGAGTGTGTGATCTGCTCTGGGGCGGGGGGGGGTGCTGGACTGGATGAGCTTTCAAGGTCCCTTCCAACCCCTAACATTCTGTGACTCTTGGAATTCTGATTTTTGTTTTAAACTTTATTTTTCCTTAACCAGCATTTGCAGCCTGTGCTCTGGAAAAGTAAACCTACGTAGCAGCCACAGCTTTCAGTAGCTGGCTGTGTTTCTGGAGGTGATGGGAGGCCTAGAACTGATTAACCAGTTCCTTTAAGTAGGTCCTTTGTTTTGCATCTGACAACTGAAATTGACACGTGAACACCTTTTGTACATAGCTGGTGTGGGGTGTCCAGAACGCTGCAGTAACTGCGGGTTCCTGATGCCAAGTGCCGTTATGCAGCGTGGGGTAGGGGTTGGAAGGGACCTCTGGAGATTGTTTAGCCCAACTCCACTGCTGGAGCAGGGTCACCCAGTGGAAATCGCATGGGAAGGCATCCAGGTGCCTTGTGAATGCCCCCAGAGATGGAGATGGCAGAACCTCTTTGAGCAGTCCATACCTCTGAAGTGAAGGCTTTTTTTCCTGGCCTTTACATGGAACCTCCTGTGTTCCAGCTTGCGTCTGTTTCCCCGTGTCCTGGACACCAGTGAGAAGAGGCTGACTCCCTCCTCCTGACACTCATGCACTAGATATTGATAGTCATTAATGAGATCCCACCTCAGTCTCCTTCTCTAGGCTAAACAGACCCAGCTTTCTCAGGCTTTCCTCATAAGGCATGTGTTCCAGTCCCCTAATCATCTTAGCAGTTCTTTGCTGGACTCCTCCCGGTGGTGCCTTGTCCTTCTTGAACTGGGGGAGCCCAGAATTAGATGGAGTGTTCCAGGTGAGGCCTCACCAGGGCAAAGTAGAGGGGGAGGACTTCTTTTCAGAACCTCCCAGTTTCTGCCTAGGATGACAGATTTCCAACTGCAACTCAGATAAGCCTACCTTAACCATTTGCCTGGACTACTCTCTTGGTTCTGGCCTAATCATCTATCCTATCACCAAGGCAGGAGTAGTACTGTAACCTGAGATGATGCTTCTCTCCATTTTCACTGCAGCAGAGGGACAACTGGGAATAAAGAGGGCATGCTGCATTGGTTCAAGATTTTTTTTATTGTGATGTGGCAGACAAATTAGCTGGATGACACATTTGTGAGGGAGTAAAATAAATTTAGGTGTACCTAGAACTGTCATCTGGTTTTGCTCCAAGAAGCCTACCCACGTGAGACTCCCTGTACTTGTGAAGAAGTTGCCATTGCTTTCTGAAGCCTAATAATTGGTAGGTTCTCCAGCATAAGGAACATGGAAATAGGAGAGCTTTTCTGGATGTGTATGGAGTGGTTCCTTCTGGGGAAGGTCAGCAGTTAGGTGCAAGCTTCAGTTTGACTTGGTAAAACTTTACGAAAGCCAGAGATACAAAATACTTGATTGAGATAGCAGATTTCAAAAGCTGTTGATGCTGTTGATTGTTTGATGTTCTTTTTAAGATAGTGACTTGTCATGCCAGGTGTGTGTGTTGGGTAAAAACATGAAACCCAGAAAATTCTGGTGTGGAAAAACTTATCTTTAATAAGACTACTATGATGTGTTTTTCTATTTCATCTTCCCCCCCCCCCCAACATATAAGTAAAGCATCAGTAGAAATGGAAGGCATGCAGACTGTGAGGATTCCAATAAAGCACTCAAAAGTGAAGCCTTGTTGGCATTGGAGCCATAGGTTCTTCAGTGACATAGTTAGGCTGGGGTCAGAGTGGCTGGAGAGCGACCAGGCAGAGAAGGACCTGGGGTACTGGTTGATGGTTGGCTGAACATGAGCCTGCAGTGTGCACAGGCGGCCAAGAGGGCCAATGGCATCCTGGCCTGCATCAGGAACAGTGTGGCCAGCAGGAGCAGGGAGGTCATTCTGCCCCTGTACACTGCACTGGTTAGGCCACACCTTGAGTCCTGTGTCCAGTTCTGGGCCCCTCAGTTTAGGAAGGAGGTTGACTTGCTGGAAGGTGTCCAGAGAAGGGCAACAACATTGGTGAGGGGCTTGGAACACAAGGCCTATGAGGAGAGGCTGAGGGAGCTGGGGTTGCTTAGCCTGGAGAAGAGGAGGCTCAGGGGAGACCTTCTTGCTCTCTACAACAACCTGAAGGGAGATTGTGGACAAGCAGAGGTTGGTCTCTTCTCCCAGGCAACCAGCACCAGAACAAGAGGACCCAGCCTCAAGCTGTACCAGAGGAGATTTAGGCTGGAGGTTAGGAAGAAATTCTACAGAGTGAGATTGATTGCCCATTGGAATGGGCTGCCTGGAGAGGTAGTGGAGTCACCATTATTTGAGGTGTGTAGGGGGAGGCCTGATAGGGTGCTTGGTGCCATGGTTTAGTTGACTAGGTGGTGTTGGATGCGATGATCTTGAAGGTCTCTTCCAACCTGGTTTATTCTATTCTATAGTTTATCATTGACTACCCAGAGGTATGAGTCAAAGTGTTTCTTGAACTGGTATGCAGTTTCCCTCTGTTTGGAGATCCTCCAGGGACTGTGTCTCAGCACCTCTTTGCTTACCTGCCCATAGAGTAGCAAGTTCTTAGTCTTTTCTAGATAGAAAGTCTTGTGATTGTTTGGAAGGCTTTGCTGTCTTTCCTCCATGTTTTTGAGCACTTTGCATTTCTTCTCTATAATTATCCAATGCTATTTTCTATATCCTAGTTAAATGACTTAATATGGGAGAATTTTGGTGGTGGGGTTTTTTTTTTTCTTTCCCTCTTCATTTTGCTGTGTCATGTTTGACTGCTGATAATGTCTTTGATAACATTCTTTGCATTCTAGTAGTACTTGGAGTTTATGCAGAGTTTAAATAGCAGCCTAAGTCAACTGATCTGGACTGCTTTGTTGTGACTTAAATTACAAATATCACTTGGCTATTAAACCCATTTAAACCTTAAGCCAGAGCCTTCCATTTTTGAAACAAAGGTGGTTTCAAAGCTGGTTTCAGATGTTTGTCAGTTGAGCTCATGTAATAGACTGTAAAACTGAGGAGTGTCATTTAACTGGGAATGACATCACTGGCTTTGATATCAATACACTTCTCTACTAGCCTTTGGTAGCAGCCTGTGATTCATGAGACCCATGCTGCCTTGTACAGTTGCATAAGTTGCTCTTGGAAGATATTCCTAGTCCTAGACAAAGGTGGGCACAAGGAAAGACAGCAGGAAATATTCCCTGGTTCATAAGCTAGAACAATGAGAAGGATATATTTTCCCCCAATCTAGGTAAGTTGTCCATTTTTCTGTTCTTCTGTCTCCTTGCTCTGCTTGTGTTTTACAAACTGGATCTTGGCAAATTTTCACCCTCTAAGGTTTCATAAGTGGGTAGCAGTGGTTAGATATTTGTGCTTTTAGAGCTATAAAGAAGCCTCTGCAGTCAAGTCTGATCTGTAGAGTGGTAAGAAAGATGCTTGTAAAAACACAGCATGTACCCTACTTTGATTAATTTTTTTTTATTATTATCTTTTTGCTTCCAAGGAGTCTCATAAGGCAGAATGTGGAGGAACTGAATGTTATCAGAAGTAGCCAACATAGATTTACCAAGGGGAGGTCATGTCTGGCTAATCTGATAGCCTTCCATGAAGGCACGACTGGATGGATAGATGAGGGGAGGGCAGTGGGCATTGTCTTCCTTGACTTCAGCAAGGCTTTTGATACCATCTCCCACAGCATTTTCATAGACAAGCTTAGGAACTAGGTGTTAGATGAGCAGTGGGGTGGTTTGAAAACTGGCTGAAAGAGAGAGCTTGGTGGGTTTTGGTTAGTGGCCCAGAGTCTAGTTGGAGGTCTGTAACAAGTGGTGTTCCCCAGGGTTTAGTACTGGGTCCATTCCCGTTCAATATATTCATGACCAGCCTGGATGAAGGGATAGGCTGTATCCTCATCGAGTTTGCTGATGACACAAAGCTGAGAAGGGTGGCTGACACACCAGAAGGCTGTGCTACCATTCAGCAGGGCCTGGACAGGCTGGAGAGTTGGGCAGAGTAACCATAAGAAGTTCAACAAGGGCAAGTGTATGATATTGCACCTAGGAAGGGAAAACCCTGTGGATCAGTACAGGTTAGGGGCTGACCTGCTGGAAAGCAGCTCTGGAAAAAGACCTGGCAGTCCTGGTGGACAGCAGGATGACCATGAGCCAGTAATGTGTCCTTGTGGCCAAGAAGGCCAATGGCATCCTGGGATGCATCAAGAAAAGTGTGTCCAGCAAGTCTTCCACCCATGCTGAGCTTTGGTGAGGCCTCATCTGGAGTATTGTGTCCAGTTCTGGGCTCTCCAGTTCAAGAATGACAGGAAACTGCTTGAGGGGGTAAAGAAAAGGGCTACAAAGATGGTTAGGGGACTGGAACATCTCTCTTATGAAGAAAGTCTGAGGGTCTTTTAGCCTGGAAAAGAGTGAGGAGGGATCTTAACAGTGCTTATAGATACTTAAAGGGCAAGTGTCAGAAGAATGGGGCCAGTCGTCTTTTAGTGATGCCCAGTGATAGGAGAAGAGGTAACAGGCACGAACATAGCAAGTTCCATCTAGGCATAAGGAGGAACTCTTTATTTTGAGGGTGGTAAAACATTGGAACAGACTTCCCAGAGAGCTGGTGAATTCTGCATCTTTGGAGTCATTCAAAACCTGCCTGGCTGCCATCCTGTGCAGCCTGCTGTAGGTGAACCTGCTGTGGCAGGGGGGGTTGTACAAGGAGAGCTCCAGAGGTCCCCTGCTGTTCTACAAGTCTATGAATGGTTTGTTTACTTGCTTTGGGGGTATCAGCAACTATTGAGACATAAGATCTTTACACTGCTGCTCCTTTTGGTTTCATGAGGATGCCTAAGGTGACACCTCATGCATCCTCCCACTATAAATTTCTCTCTGGAATGCTTTAGCTCTGCTTAAAGCAAGGGATAGCGGAAGGTGAGGAGTTGTTCCTGTAAAGCCTGTTATGTGAAGCAGAGATTTCTGTGAGCTCTTGCTTTTGTCCCTTTCAGTGTGTAGATTGGGAAATGTTTCTGGCACTTCCAGTGGGTCTTGATTCATTGAGAATATTAATGACTCCATTAGGCTGTTTGCTTCCTTACTGGAAAATATTTCTAGGTGAAGTCCACTGTTAGTAATACCCCAGCCTTAGAAGTTGCCTATAAGAATTCTTCCTCCTCTTAAATTCCTATTTTAAGATGCAGATAACTTTCCTGCTTTAGGCACAATGTGGTGTGTGGGTTCTCTGCAGTTTTCTTGAGTTCTGAATGCAAGACATTCTGAATAGAAATTCCAGCTACTTCAGTGAGTGAATTCTATCAGCCAGTGGAACTTCACTCCATGGTAACATGATACTTGGAGGGGGGGGGGAAAGGTTATTAGCTGCTGTAGTGACTACTGCAAAATGTTGTCAGGCTCTTGGAGGAAAACATGATTCCCTCCTTACCTGAAACACTTTAGTCATACAACAATAATACTGCTGCCAATTCAGAGGAGGATGCTGAATGAAGGGAAGTTGCTGCTTACAAGATTATGCTCATAGATGAAGGGTGAGTAGCACACTGTTGGTGGCCTGCTGGAATAACTAGGGAGAGATTATTTACTTGCCCCACTTGCTTTGTCAGGTTGGAGGGAAGGAGAGCAGCACTTAATTTGTCCAATCACACCTTCAGGTTGGCACAGTGCCTAAACTGAAAGACACCACTTGGCAGCAAGTTGCTGGCCAAATGGACTGATCCATCTAGCCAGCAGGGTCTATGTTGCTGCAGTTGAACCAGTAGCTAGCTTTGGCTACTTTGCTTTCTGGTACTAGAAAATGTACTCTGAGGCCTGTTTGACCTGAAGCTTTTGGCTTGTGATCAGGATTATCCCTTTGGCTCTGACACAGATACTGGCCCCAGAAACAAGAAAGAAAGGGAAGTGCTGCGTCTTGCTGAAGGAGGGTGCAAAATGTCATATTGCACTGGTTATGGCAAGGGCTGTAGGAGTAGTGATAGGAAGTAAAGCTTGCTGAAAAGCTTGTGAAGAAGATGCTGTAGTTACAAGCACATGTGGAGAAGAAGAGTTCTATTTTTACAGCAGGAAAATGCCTCCTTTATCAGGAAGTATCAAGAGATTGTAGCCAAGAGCAAACTCAGTGTTAGGATTTTTGTCTACTTCTCAAAGTATTTGGAGGCATCTTTCTGATCTGTTCTACTTCAGGAACTTTCAGTTTCTAGCCCAGAGAGTTAGTGTGGTTTTAAAACAAGGTGCTGTGATAGTTATGGTGTAAGTGTATGTGTTTTTCTCCCTTCCCAATCCCAGTATGAACTACAGTCATGGTTAATAATTCTTGACATTCTGAGTGACTTTCCTTTGCAGGATTAGGAAGTGTTTCCTTGCCATGTAGTGTGACTCTCATGTGGCACCCCTTGAGTTCAGAGTTGAATAAGGAGGTGTGCTCTAGATCCTTCAGGTGTATGGTAGTGATATAATTAGCCTGCAATATCTCCATGTTGTTAGTAGGTCTTCAGACTGGTTTTACTAGTTTTTAGCTGCCTAGACTAACAAACAGCACAGGTGCGTAGCTGGCTGACAGTGCTCTTCAGCCACAAAACAAATAGTGCAAATTTTGACTGGAATTGTTTATCTGAATCTTTGCTGCAGTAGACTCTCACAGCATTCTTTGAGCTTGAGAATTGAAGTGAGTATGTCAGCATTGACTTTAAGAAGGGTGTTGCAACTGTCGGGCTTTAACTTTTGTCCTCTAACTTGTTTGTGTTGGATTTGATCTGTGACTTCAATATATAAACTACATAGAATGAAAGATTTGTGAGTTTTCTGTATTTCATAGTATCAGTCAGGGTTGGAAGGGACCACAAGGATCATCTAGTTCCAACCCCCCCTGCCATGGGCAGGGACACCCCACACTAGATCAGGCTGGCCACAGCCTCATCCAGCCTGGGCTTAAACACCTCCAGGGACGGGGCCCCAACCACCTCCCTGGACAACCCATGCCAGGGCTTCACCACTCTCATGGTGAAGAACTTCCTCCTCTTGTCCAGCCTGAATCTCCCCACCTCCAGCTTCATTCCATTCCCCCTAGTCCTATCACTCCCTGATCTCCTGAGAAGTCCCTCTCCAGCCTTCTTCTTGCCCCCTTCAGATACTGGAAGGCCCCAATTAGGTCACCTGGGAGCCTTCTCTTCTCCAGACTGAACAGCCCCAACTCCTTCAGTCTGTCCTCATAGGAGAGGTGCTCCAGCCCTCTGCTCATCCTCGTGGCCCTTCTCTGGACACCTTCCAGCACCTCCAGATCCCTCTTGTAATAGAGGCTCCAGAACTGGATGCAGTACTGCAGGTGAGGTCTCACCAGAGCTGAGTAGAGGGGGAGAATCCCTTTCCTTGACCTGCTGGCCACACTTCTCTTGCTCCAGCCCAGGATCTGATTGGCTTTCCGGGCCGCAAGTGCACACTGAGAGCTCATGTTGAGCTTCTCGTCCACCAGCACCCCCAAGTCTCTCCCCTCAGGGCTGCTTTCCAGCCAGGCATTGCCCAGCCTGGATTTGTGCCTGGGATTGCCTCGACCCAGATGCAGGACCCTGCACTTGGTCTCCTATATTATGCACTTGGTTTCCTATATTATGCCAGTCATTACAACACTGTTGTAGCACTAAGTGCCCTAAGCCAGTAAATATTCCTTTTCTCCTGTGTTTATTCAAAAGACTGCAAAGGAGGATGTGTGTGCTGCACTTCCTAATCAGCAGATGTGTTGAATTGCACATTGAATTTGAAGATGGAGAAGTTTTTGAATGCATGAAGCCAAAATACTCACCCACCATTCCTGTTTTAACTGCAGAATTTGTATTTCCATCCAGCACTTAAGATAAAACTGCTGGGAAGATAGGCTGAATTCATCAATACTTGCTGTATTTCAGCAGTAGTAATGTTTAGTGCAACTCCCACTCCAGCTAATGAAGTTCTGGTATGCTTGCTTTGAGTATTTTGTGCAGGTATTGGCACAAGCAGGTCCTTCAGCCTGTAACCTACTGTGCTGTGTAATCAAGGAGAGCCTGATCTCCTAAAATGGAAATTACTCATTTTGCAGATGGAAATTGGAGCCAAGCAGCTGTGAATTCCACGAGACAAATCCTGAGGCAGATTCATAACGTTGTTCTGCTGCTCAACAACTAAATTAGAGTGGATTCCAGTATTTGCTGCTCGCTTCAAGCCTGCAGCCCAAGACATTGACACTGCTTTTTTGGGTTTTGAAGTCAGTGCTTCATAGTACTCACTTTCCTTAGCTTCCTCCCCTTTCCTTGCCTGAAACAACAAGCTCTCATTACTCCCCCAGCACTGTTGGGGTGTTGTTTTAGGGAGCTGTTATCAGTTTGCACGGAATCAGTTCTTTCAGTCTGAATGAGAGGAAACAGGGGTAGTTTGACCAGTTTGTGTGCGTACATTCCTGTGTGAGCAGCAGTGACTCTGGTTACCTACAGTCTTGAGAGGTCTGTGGAGAGCTGCTGAACTAAAAGAGCTGATTAAAAGAGAAGTCAGAAGCTGCATGCTTACAAATGACAATTCCATGAATCCCTGCTCCTCTGTGGCTCAGTGTAAATGTTCTTGTCCAGGTTTGCTCTTTCATCCTTGGTTTAAATTGGGAAGTTCTCGATGAAATGCTCATTTACTACTGTTGCAAGTGTTCTGTGCTGTTCCTAGAGGGCTGCTGAGTTAAACTTAACACACCCATCACCCAGCTGATGTAGAAATTCTCAGTGTGGTGTGGAAACCTGCAGTATATGTCAGGTTTTGATGGAGGCTTGCAAGTAGCACAATGTCAGGTTTTGTTTTTGTTCAGAATCTGCCATAGCAGAGCTGAGAATATGCACAGGCAAGCTACCAAACAGTTCTGGGAATGAGTTCACAAAGGTCCTACATAAACTGGAAGAAAAATGATGCAACCTCCTTCAACTGCAATCCTGGTAGCCATTGAAAACTTGCCTTTAAAGAAAGAGGGCCCTTGCAGTTGTGCCCTAGGGTTACAGAAAGCCTAATACAATGGCATCCATCTGCAGAGTGGTTAGGATCCTTTGCTAATAGCCAGGCCAGACTGGGAATTCTTTTTGGTGGGAAGTGCTGTTTTGGAGGACCATTGAGAAGGTGGAAGACAAAAGAGCTGTGGTTTGCTTAAAAGCATTAAAAGGAAAAAAATCCACCAACCATAATCTTGTGGCCCTTGAGGACAAGAAGCTGCTGTCACATCGGTTTCACAGAATCCTGACTGAGCTGTCAAGGAGCAGACTCAGTGAACATGGTCCTACATTCTGTTAGGAGGTGAGCTGTATTTGAGGTACATAAAGTACCTTTAGATGCTGGCTGGTTGAGTGCCTAATGGAAGGCTGTGCTAACTTCTGCTGAAATATATTTGCTTAAGCTTTGTCTGAGTACTTTTAGATGAAATAAAACTGGGAGGGCTGTCTTCTACCTCAGAAGAATATATTCTGTTTTTCTGGGGTGCTTGGTGCCATGGGTTAGTTGTTTAGGTGGGTTGGATTGGTTGATGGGTTGGACACAATGATCCTGAAGGTCTCTTCCAAACTGGTTTATTCTATAACATAAACCTGATTTACATGGGTTTTGATTTATAGGGGCTAAGGAATTCTAACATACTCAAGTTCTTGGCCATGGGAGGCAAGTAAATTTATGGAGACTGGGCACTTGCTGCACTGAAGCACCAAACAGTCTTCTTTTTCCTGCTGTTTTCTCCTGGCCCTCTTTTTTTCCCCCCTCCCCTCAAGAAAGGAGGAATGAGCTGATCTTTTAACTCTGTACACTTAGCAGACATGTTTAGGATGCTGTTTTGTGCTGTATTGACCTCAGTAGCTTGTGACATGGTCTTCCTGGTTTCAGTAAGTCCAAGCAAGGAGTTTGTCTTCAGTTTCTCCAGTCTAAATGTAAACATCTAAGCTTCAGTCCACTGAGAAGCATTAATGCCTTTGCTGAACCTATCCCCAGGCCTGAGATTTGCTTAGCAGGTGGTTGAGTTACAGTCCTCCCATCTACTGCCAAGTTAGCTGGACAGAAGTTGTGCTCATCTTAAGTGGTCTTAGATACTGAAAGGCAGAGAAACTAATGGAGGAGAGGGCTGGCAGCAGCATGTGGAAGAGAAGAGGTTTGATGTGAGAAGAGTAAAAAGGTTTTGTTACAACCAATTATTTTTTGCTCCCCGGGGCAGCACTATAAAATGCAGTTCTTAACTTCAGTGCTGTGTAAGTGGTTATTTACCTAACACACAGCTTATCTTGTGTTGCCTTCCTAGAGTCTGCAGCAATCTATGCCTTAGATTGGCTTTTGACTTCTTTCTTCAAAAAAACAAAAGAAGTCACCAATAAGAGGTAAGAGGAGGTGAGAGCTCTGGCTTGATCAGAAATGAGTTTGAGCAGAAGAGGTTTTATTTCATGTAAGTAGGGTTTTTGAGTAATTGTTTTTTTGACTTGGATGCAGGAAATTTAGATGCACAGTTTCCTTCTTCAGCAGCAGTGTTTGAGGAGCTCAGGACTTTCGCTGAGGTGGCAGCTGATTGTCATGTTTTCATTAACTGCACTCAGGCAGAGTTTTGGCTGTTGAAGCAGAAGCCTTTTCCAGCAAACCTGAGGTTCTCCTGGCTCATTTCTAGAGCTCCTAGATGTTGCAGGAATACAGGGAGTGGAGTTACATGGCAGCTGCTGGATTCAGTACTTTTTCTTCCATGATATTCCTGATATGCAGACCCAGGAAAAAAGTCCTTATGAAAACAGTGGCTTCACTTCTTGCTAGGCTTTGTACGTACCTGTGGAGATGTCCTTCCCACTCTACAGTGTATCACAGTGGAAGGTGCATATGAAGTTTGGAGAGGAAAAGTAAAATCCAAATAGATAAAATGAGGTTGGCTTGCATTTCAGTGCCAGTTTCTTGTTGAAGGAAAATTGAGTTGTTGGCTTATACCATTCTGTCAGAGGTAAGCTGTGCATTGTCTGTATCTGTAGATTGAGGGGCACAATGATAATATTGGGGTAGAAGGTGGGGAGTTGCCTGCTCTTCCTATGCTGTGCAGTGTTTTGTTGTGTGGGGATGATTTCCCCCCCCTCTCCCCCCTTAATGAATCTGGAATAGGTTGGCATAATTAACCCATTCCGAGGGCATGAGATTTAACACATCTAGGTGCCAGATTCTGCATATTGGCCACAGCAACCCCATGCAGTGCTACAGGCTGGGGTCAGAGTGGCTGGAGAGCAGCCAGGCAGAAAGGGACCTAGGGGTAGTGGTTGACAGCCAGATGAACATAAGCCAGCAGTGTGCCCAGGTGGCCAAGAAGGTCAATGGCATCCTGGCCTGTATCAGGAATACTGTGGCGAGCAGGGAAGTTGTTCTGCCCCTGTGCTCAGCACTGGTTAGGCCACACCTTGAGTCCTGTGTCCAGTTCTGGTCTCCTCAATTCAAGAAGGACATTGAGGCACATGAACATGTCCAGAGAAGGGCAAGAAAGCTGAGGAGGGATCTGGATCACAGCCCTGTGAGGAGAGGCTGAGGGAGCTGGGGTTGCTTAGCCTGCAGAAGAGGAGGCTCAGGTGAGACCTTATTGCTGTCTACAGCAACTTGAAGGGAGGTTGTAGCCAGGTGGGGGTTGGTCTCTTCTCTCAGGCAACCAGCACCAGAATAAGAGGACACAGTGTCAAGCTGTGCCAGGGGAGGTTTAGGCTGGAGGTGAGGAAGAAATTATTTCCAGCAAGAGAGATTGGCCATTGGAATGTGCTGCCCAGGGAGATGGTGGAGTTACCATCTCTGGAGGTGTTTAAGAAGAGCCTGGGTGAGGCACTTGGTGCCATGATTTAGTTGATCAGATGGTGCTGGGTGTGAGGTTGGACTCGATGATCTCTGAGGTCTTTTCCAACCTGGTTAATTCTGTATCCTGTAATTATTCACAATTTCTTTAGGAAACTTTTACTGGATCTTGTAAAATGTGGGTCTTGTCTTTAAAACTGAAATGCTGTCATGTGTGGAATTACCTGCTCCTATAAACTGTTTTTTTAATGGTGTATACACAGACTTACTGCAGTAGCTATTAAAGAAACAGGTATTGCAGTCTTGCTGCTCTGGGACTCTGATGTGCTTAGAACAAACTGGATTTTAAGTTTTCATTTGTATAAAGCCCAGGTCCTAAAGTATCAAAACTTGGCCAGTGGAATGTGCTGCCCAGGGAGGTGGTGGAGTCACCATCCCTGGAAGCATTTAGGAGGAGACTGGATGAGGCATTCAGTGCCATGGTTTAGTTGATTAGGTGGTGTTGGGTGATAGGTTGGATTTGATGATCTTGAAGGTCTTTTCCAACCTGGTTAATTCAGTGTGATTCTGTAAAAACAACACAACTGGTTACCTTCTGGCAGCTGTGATGGTTTTAACTGAAGATCTCTGGTGGTGAAACAAAATCAGTCTGGATGTTGGGTTCCTGAAACCTATCCGTGTTGAAAAAGTTGTTGCTGTGAGTTACTTGATGACATAGAAGGAATGGGTTAAATTTGGATTTTGCTATTTAAGTCTTAATCAGGGTTTTATTTAAGCAGCTTAGCTGTAACTCTTGCTTCAGGCCCATTTTAATTGTTAATTTCAGCAAATTTTACCTTGCTTTAACCATAGTTCCGAAGCTGGGATGTTCCGAACATGCGTAGACTGAAAGCATCCAATAAAAACAATGTAGCTTGAAGTAATGGAAAAGATGATTCAGTACAAGCTGAGAACAGAAATTAGCTGAAATGCAGACAGTAATCCTTAAAACAGAAGCTAAGTTTAAGGACCTCATAAACTAGGTTGAAAATGAGTCTGCTGGCTTTCCAGTTACGCAAGCACTTCAGTCATAGCATTCATGTCACAGTATCACAGTATGAGAGAGGCTGGAAGGCACCTCCAGAGATCGAGTCCACCCCCCCTGCCAGAGCAGCATCACCCAGGGTAGTCTGCACAGGAAAGCATCCAGGTGGGTTTGGAAAGTCTCCAGAGCAGGAGACTCCACAACCTCTCTGGGCAGCCTGCTCCAGGGCTCTGTCACCCTCACTGCAAAGAAGTTTCTCCTCATGTTGAGCTGAAACCTTCTGTGTTCAAGTTTGTCTCCATTGTTCCTTGGCTTATTACTGTGCACCACCCAAAAGAGCTTGGCTCCCTCCACTTGACACCCACCCCTTAGCTATTGATAGACATTGATCAGATTCCCTCTCAGCCTTCTCCAGACTAAACAGCCCCGGGGCTTTCAGTCTCTCTTCACAGGGGAGATGCTCAAATCCCCTAAGCATCCTCCTGGCTCTCCCTTGGATTTTAACTAAAATTTCCCTGTTGTTTTCCAGATTTCACACTTCAGTATTGTTAGAGTTGGTCAATCATTACTTTATTTCAAGAACCATAAGCCAGTGGAAGTGCAGTCATCTGAGATTAAGGTGCAGTTTATCTGAGGAAACAAAGAATTAAGGGTGGTGCCAGTTAGCTCGTCTTCTGGTTCTGCTAGTAGGTGCATACCTCTTTGGAGTAATGAGGAGGTTGGTGGTGACATGAGGCCATCAGCTATTCAGCTTCTGCTGTTCTGTCTACATGCCAGAATGGGGAGATTTAGATCAAATAAATCCTAAATGAAAGAAAGAAACCCATTTCCTTATGGGCAAGGCAAAGCGTGTCTTGCAGTTCCACAACGTTCATTTAGACCTCATATCTTTAGTTCAAGACCTTAAGTATAGGCTAATTTTAAATATTAAGCATTAATAGGGAAGATTGCTGTAATTAGGGACTCATTACCTCATAGTTATGAGTGAGGCTGGTTCATAGATGTCTCAAAAGGCTGGTATTCATCAAGTTAACAATAAGGTGCTTCTTTCCTTAGATTCCTGTCTGTTTCAAGCTGTTCTAACTGTACCTTTGCCCAGAGTAAAACCATCAGCCAGAATATGCTGCTTAAACAACACAGTCTGCATTGTTATACTCTGCATTGCTAGACATGTAACAGCTGCCTAGCAGAACTGTACCTGGAGCTGGTGGTGTAATCTGTGTTGCAATTGGGGTAGACGTTTATTTTATAGACACTTAGTTTATTGCCTCGATGCTCCCTAACTATGCTTATAGCACAGGAGGAACTACTCTTTTATGACATCCAAATGAGCTCCAAATTACAGAAAACTGGCTTTGGTGCCTGGTTTCCCAAGAGGAAGTGACAATTATACAACTTGCTCTTGCACCTCTTTATCACTTCTTTTTTTTTTCAAGGTGGTAATTCTCACTTTGACACTCTTTTACCTTCCCACATCCAATCTCTGAGGATGTCGGCTCCTGCATGAATGATGTCTATTATGTAAGTGGCTTAAGGCACAAGCGTGTGTAGACTACTTCCCTAGATAGCATTAGGTTTCCAATTGAGAATGAGGAAGTTCTGAAGCAGGGCTTTGGGTTACCTTTGTAGCCATTTGCCATGTTTGAGTCCCTCGAGGTTTCCTGGCCTTGCTGTTAGGCTCTGCAGTCACCTGAATGCAGCGATTTAAACCATCAGGAAAATAAATGCAATTCAGACTTGCCTGTTGTCTATTTTTGTGACTGTCTTCCACTTACACTTGGTAAGTTCTTAAATATTGCTAATCCTTGTAAGAACACTACTGATTCAAGTCTGACACCATCTGAAAATGCTAATTATCAAGGCTGGTCTAAGAAACCATCATTAATTGGCTTACAGGTCTTCATAGGACTGTACTCTAAGACAATAGTGAGCATAGCTCCAACAGTTCAATCTTATTTCTACACCTGAAAGCATTTGAACTTATCATAGGATTGTCAGGGTTTGAGGGGACTTCAAGGATCAGCCAGTTCCAACCTCGCTGCCATGGGCAGGGATGCCTCACACTACAGCAGGTTGCTCACAGCCACATCCAGCCTGGCCTTCAAAACCTCCAGGCATGAGGCTTCTACCACCTCCCTGGGCAACCTGTACCACTCTCTCACCACCCTCCTGGGGAAGAACTTCTTCCTAACATCCAATCTGAATCTACCCATTTCTAGGTTTGTTCCATTCTCCCCAGTCCTATCACTCCCTGACACCCTCAAAAGTCCCTCCCCAGCTTTCTTGTAGCCCCCCTTCAGATGCCACAACATTATCCATAAAGCTTGCCCAGCTGGGGCCAGATTCTGCAGCCCATTCTTGGTATACTTGGCACATCCTTTGTCAGTGCTCATGTTTTAAAATCCTATGTTCTGGATTTTTTCAAGCTGTATCTGTAACTTTAATGCAGCTTTCCAGTTGGTAAAGACGTTGTTTCCCCCATCCCTAGCACTATAAACAACTCTTATCTAAGCACACAGTTTGCATCTGTTTTATCTGAAGGAATTGCTTAGCAAAAGGAGCCATCTATGGTAATCCCTAAACCTGTTTTACTGCAGACAGTATCAAAGTACTTCTTTTCTGGTCTGCTGGATAATTATATACTCTGCTTTTGGAACAGTGTGGTTAAACACAAACCTTTAAAGCAGCAAGGTGGTGTTTCTTCTGTCTCACCAGTGTTTCTGCTTGCCATATTCATGTGGAGAAACTTTGAGTTTGACACAACTGGGCTGTCTTCTGCCACTTGGATCAGGACCTGATTCATCAGCGTGCTGCTTCTGGTGTCCCTGGTGTCATGTTGCTTTTCCTTAGGGCTGAGAGAATTGATTCTCATCTTAAGGCAAAGCCTTTTCTTCTGGACCTCAACATCTAAGCTGATTTTAATGCAGATATATACACAGGTTGGTTTATTGATGAGTGTATCCACCATGGGGTATCGTGTGAAGATACAGAGGAAAAACTGCAGAGTTTCTGCAGGTTTCTTGGCCAGAAAGTGACATGAGTCTGAATTTGTCTTCCCTTTGACTTCAGAAAGCAATGATTGGGTTCTGCAACATCATCTTTTTACAGCTGTCCTCCACAGCCGTGAGGTGCACCTTTGTGGTAAGACTGAGGATGGGCACTGCCCCAGCATGTGATGAAGGTCAGCTGTTTTTGAAAGGAGTGCTTGTTTTTCTTTGCCACTTCACAAGGCTTAAGACTTCTAAATTGTCGCTCATTAAACTAAGAAGGGTGTATGCTTTTGTTTTGCCCTGACCTTCATTCTCTTCCTAAGTGATCATAAAGGCTTCTGGGCTGGATTTTATTGGTAGTTATCCTCTTCTCTCACAGCTCCTAGGCAGCAGGAGAGGAGTGAGGATGGAACAAGATACAAACCAGGGCTAAGATTTTGGGCTCATGGCTACTGGTGACTGGATGAGGGAGTCCAGAGTGATAGTGCAGCATCAGCTGTTGTTGGTTTAGAACCCCATTCCTTATACACTGCATCTTTGGATATTTAAATGAAAAGTACTTGGCTATTTTAGCAACCTGTTCTGCCTCCCATCAGTTGTTTTCATGGGAGGAAAGAAATCTATAGCCCAGATGTAACTTGGAATGACAAAATCTCATCTGCCTTCTTGTTTCCCTCTTGCCTTCTAGCACGCTGCAGCAGACTTCAGTATGCTTGTGGTACTCATGTGGCATGCTCCATGTCATCTCTGTGTGTGTGTGTTTATACCATGGGCACATGTGGACTCACTTTCTGTTATAGAACAGATTGTGTCCCTTTTGGCTACACCCTGCTGCTTTTTAGAATAGAATTAATCAGGTTGGAAGAGACCTTTGAGATCATGAAGTCCAACCTATCACCCAACACCATCTAATCAACTAAACCATGGCACCAATCACCCCATCCAGTCTCTTCCTAAACACCTCCAGTGATGGTGACTCCACCACCTCCCTGGGCAGCACATTCCAGTGGCCAACCTCTCTTTCTGGGAAGAACTTTCTCCTCATCTCCAGCTTAACCCTCCCCTGGCACAGCTTGAGACTGTGTCCTCTTGTTCTGGTGCTGGTTGCCTGGGAGAAGAGACCAGCCCCCACCTGGCCACAACTTCCCTCCCCTCTCATTGCTTGTTTGGCTACTACCACATTTCCTTTCCAACAGCTCTTACTACTTTTTATTTGTCTCCTCTGCCTCTACTATTCATCATGCAAATCTATGTGCCTATGAGCTGTAAGACTGGCTTAAACTTCACACTTAGAGTGGCAGCCAGCATTTTGTATTAAATGACTGTGAAAAGATCCCCCCTGCTAGGGTGTATTAGATAAATATCATATGGGAAGAGAAAAGCAGTGGATTTGTTTATCCTTTCTAAAGCTTCATGTTTAGAAGACCATACTGCCATCCATAACTATTGAATCTGTAGGTGAACTCTTACTTGGTCTAAGGTATGCATCCCAAGCTGCCTTGTAGGTGCAGAGCTTGAAGAGTCTGTTCTTTGGATGCCCAAACTAGCCTTTTTCCCAGAAAGAAGCCAGATTTCTGCATCTTGTTGCTTTTATCTTCTGTCCTGACCCTTGAAGTCTCTCTCTCCAAAACTTTTTGTCAGCCCAGTCTGTTCTGAACCTGTTTATTTGCATTGAGGAAAAAACACCATGTGCTCTTCTAGTACTTGGAAGTGTGCTTAAAGTCCTTAATGAGGGTTGTTTATCAGTTACAGCTGTTGTGTTCGTTCTGGATACAAATGCAAATCCAAAACCCCTTCTGTAAGGGGATTTTGCTTTTCCAGATCAGCTCATCTGGAGTATAGTGTCCGGCTCTGGAGCCCTCAATATAGGAAGGACATGGACCTGATGAAGTGGGTCCAGAGGAGGGCCATGAAAATGATCAGGGGGTTGGAACACCTCTGCTACAAAGACAGGCTGAGGGAGCTGGGGTTGTTCAGCCTGGAGAAGAGAAGGCTCTGGGGTGACCTAATAGCACCCTCCCGTTACCTGAAGGGGGCTGCAGGAAGGCTGGAGAGAGACTGTTTGCAAAGGCCTGCCAGGGACAGGATGAAGGGCCAATGGTTTGAAATTAGAGAAGAGTAGAAAATGGTTACATTAATCATAACCCCCTGTGCTTTCATGGAGGGTATATGAAGCAAATCTCATGACCTGTCATGTTAGAAGTCCTTTGATGGGAGTGATTGGAGCAGTCGCTAATAGATCAGCGACATGGTTGCTGAGCTTGTGAGCAGTTGGGTTGTGGCAGAAAGAAATCCCAAGCCAGCTGTTAAAGCTGAATTGCATAAGGTATATGCAATAGAAGCCTTACATTTGAGCATTTAGGGGGGAGAACTGTGGATGACTGATACTAGCTGCTAGTTATTACTACACATTGTTTCACTGAATGTATCTCACTCCCAGGACAGACAGGAGAGCAACAGCCTAAAATTTCCCTTAGGAGATGAAATGCTTCAGATGGAGAGCTCTGCATTGAGAATACCAACTTCCAGCATGGTGCCACATGGGCCTGGAACATACTAGCAGCTGGTAATTAATGTATATAGCAATGAGGAAGCAGAATACATAGAATAAACCAGGTTGGAAGAGACCTTCAAGATCATCGCGTCCAACCCATCAACCCTCTGCAGACCCTCTCTACCCTCCAGCAGATCAACTCCTGCCCCCAGCTTGCTGTCGTAGGGATGCTTTTAAAAAAGGGCTGAGTATTGTTTTTAATACTGGTACAGATGTTAGATGCCTGTGTTTGATGAAGTCTGAGGTGCAGGATGGCAGCTGGATCTGGCACCAGCTGGAATCTATAGGAAGGAAGATTTCTGTTGACCTTGTGAATGAGTAAACTACTTGTTGGTTGAAAAACCACGTTCTAGCCCCAGCTACAGTAGGTGCAAACGCCCCTGTTAATGTAACAGGTCAGGTAGCCTGGTGTACAGAATGCTGTAGGCCTTGGCTGGCTGTTTGAAAAGGAAACCAGAAGTTGACCAAACTGTACAATGTGTTGGCAAAACTCTGCACTGATTTAATTTTGTTAATTCATACCCCAAAAGAAGTGTTAACTTTATCAACCTTTTAATAACAGGAAATAGTAAGTGAAGGAAGGATGTAAAACAAATGGCAGAATTCTCTAGCAATGTTGGTAGTGTGCTGGAAGTGTTATTTCCCAGCCTTTGAAGTGCTTGATTTCCTCCTGAAGAATCAGTCCTAGAGCTAGGGAGATGCTGTTGTCATGCTGGCACATACCTCTCACTAAGCCTTTTTTGTATTGCTGTGCTTGTCTGTCTAGCCTCAAACTCCTCATGTTTTTGTGTTTTTCTTACTCCTGCTTCAAGACTGACAGTGTTTTCCTTCCATAGTCTAGAAAGCTCCCCTGCCTTTCTGAAGTGGAGCCCTGTAGTTGTCTTCATTCTGCACCCCCTCCTGTTCAAGAGTGCTGCTTTCTCCAGCTCTCCCTCTCCTTTCTCTGTAGGCTGTGCATTACCATCTCCTTATAAGCCCTTGCTTGTTAGAGTTACTCTTGTTGGAATCTAGGCTACAAATAATCTTTCCATGATAAGTGCAGGCTGCAGCCAGCAACTGGCAGGGAGATTTCATTTGCTGTAAGACCCCTGAATTGTGAATTAGGCTTCATCTGCACCAAAATCAAGGACATTGTGTTTATGAATGTCGCCTGCAGATCTGAAGTTGATCTGGGCTGGTATAAAGCAATTTCTTTTGTTGAATGTTAACTTGTGGTTTCTTCTGAAAGGCAATTTACATCAACTCTGTTAAGGCAAAAATAAATGCTCTGTCTGTAGGATTTAATTCTGAAGTGTCTTCTAAAAATGTACTCTAAGTGTTGGCATTAAATATAATGTATAAACTAAAAAGACTCCAGGGATCTGATTTGTGTAAGCATTTTCCATGGGAATCCCAGTGCCTTATATGGTCAACTTGCTTTGTAGTGGTGCAGTGAAATGAAGGCAGCCATCCAACAGAAAGGAGGGGGGAAAAAAAAGCCAACAAAACCCAGCCCAGCTGGCTTTAGCTTTGTCTATAATACCCTCTTTCTTGGCTTCCTTCAGTAGCACAGTAGCTAATTATTAAAACTGAAAATGTGGCAAGAGCCTATGTAGCTAGTGGAAGAAATTCCTTTGGTTGCAGGGACTCTTTAGTATAGAGTCAATGCTCATATTGATAACACAGCTTTGTTGCATAAAGGAACTTGTGCCATCAAGTAAGCTGTTGTGCCTTTAGAATCATAGAATTGTTAGGGTTAGAAGGGACCTCAGGGATCATCCAGTTCCAAGCCCCACTGCCATGGCCGGGGACACCTCACACTGCAGCAGGTTGCTCACAGCCACATCCAGACTGGCCTGAAAAACCTCCAGGCATGAGGCTTCCACCACCTCTCTGGGCAACCTGTGCCAGTCTCTCACCACCCTCATGAGGAAGAATTTCTTCCTAACATCCAATCTGAATCTACCCATTTCTAGTTTTGTTCCATCCCCCTGCTCCTATCACTGCCTGACACCCTTAAAAGTCCCTCCCTGGCTTTCTTGTAGCCCCTTTCAGATCCTGGAAGGCCACAATTAGGTCTCCTCAGAGCCTTCTGTTCTCCAGACTGAACAGCCCCAACTCTCTGTCTGTCTCCAGAGCAGAGCAGCTCCAGCCCTCTGCTCATCCTTGTGGCCCTTCTCTGGACCCCTTCCTGTACCTCCAGATCCTTCCTGGAACATGGGCTCCAGAACTTTGCCCAAGCTTGCTGTAAACTGATGATAATTCCTGCAGTTGTTACAAAGAAAGTGTAGTCAACAGAATCCAGCGTGGTGTATTTCTTCTTTTTGTTCTGTTTGACCTGTTGGTTAACTTCTTGAATAGATACTAGCAGTTTAAAGAAGTGCCTGTTGAGGCTTGCATATTAATGGATTACTTCAGAGATCTGGTACAGGTTCCTCTGGAAAGAGCATCTGAATATGATAGCCCCAGTCACTGCAAATGACTGTGTTTGCAGTGAAGGACGCTGCCCTGTATTTACTCTCAAGTATTATGATGCACACAAACGTTGCTATTATTCATCTGTTGGTAACATACACACCTATACTTTTAAAAACAATCCTGAGTGAGAGGCTGGACTGTTAGGCTTAGTTGTACCTCTTTATTCAGATACACAGAGCCCTGGTCTAAAAGTGATAGAGAATGCAAGTCTCAGGCTGCACCAGGGGAGGTTTAGGCTGGAGGTTAGGAAGAAGTTCTACAGAGAGAGAGTGATTGCCCATTGGAATGGGCTGCCTGGGGAGGTGGTGGAGTCACCATCATTGGAGGTATTTAGGAGGAGACTTGATGGGGTGCTTGGTTGCATAGTATCATAGTATCAGTCAGGGTGGGAAGGGACCACAAGGATCATCTAATTCCAACCCCTCTGCCATGGGCAGGGACACCCCACACTATATCAGGCTGGCCACAGCCTCATCCAGCCTGGGCTTAAAACACCTCCAGGGACAGGGCCTCAACCACCTCCCTGGACAACCCATGCCAGGGCTTCACCACTCTCATGCTGAAGAACTTCCTCCTCATGTCCAGCCTGAATCTCCCCACCTGCAGCTTCATTCCATTCCCCCTAGTCCTATCACTCCCTGATCTCCTGAGAAGTCCCTCCCCAGCCTTCTTGTAGGCCCCCTTCAGATACTGGAAGGCCACAATTAGGTCACCTGGGAGCCTTCTCTTCTCCAGACTGAACAGCCCCAACTCCTTCAGTCTGTCCTCACAGGAGAGGTGCTCCAGCCCTCTGCTCATCCTCGTGGCCCTTCTCTGGACACCTTCCAGCACCTCCAGATCCCTCTTGTAGTAGGGGCTCCAGAACTGGAGGCAGTACTGCAGGTTAGGTCTTGCCAGAGCTGAGTAGAGGGGGAGAATCCCCTCCCTTGACCTGCTGGCCACACTTCTCTTGATGCAGCCCAGGATCTGATTGGCTTTCTGGGCTGCAAGTGCACATTGAGAGCTCCTGTTGAGCTTCTCCTCCACCAGCACCCCCAAGTCTCTCTCCTCAGGGCTGCTTTGCAGCCAGTCCCTGCCCAGCCTGGATTTGTGCCTGGGATTGCCTCTACCCAGATGCAGGACCCTGCACTTGGTCTTGTTGAACCTCATGAGGCTGGCTTGTGCCTACCTCTCCAGCCTGTCCAGGTCCCTCTGGATGGCATCCCCTCCCTCCAGCGTGTCTGCTGCACCACACAGCTTGGTGTCATCAGCAAACTTGCTGAGGGTGCCCTCAGTGCCACTGTCCATGGCACCCACAAAGATGTTGAACAAGCCTGGTCCCAGGACTGATCCCTGAGGGACTCTGCTTGTCCCTGGCCTCCACTGGAACATGGAGCCATTGACAGCCACTCTTTGGGTGCAGCCCTCAAGCCAGTACTTTATCCATCAAACCCATGTGTCACCAGCTTGGAGACCAGGATGTGGTGCGGGACAGTGCCGAAGGCTTTGCTCAGGTCCAGGTAAACGACATCAGTTGCTCGCTTCTCATCTATCAATGCTGTGACCTGTTCATAGAAGGCCACCAGGTTTGTCAGGCAGGACTTGCATGGTTTAGTTGATTAGGTGGTATTGGATAATAGGTTGGACACGATGATCTTGAAGGTCTCTTCCAACCTGGTTTAGTCTATTCTAAGGTTAGTGTCTTTATTTGGAATACTGGCAGCAAAGACTAGCACAGAGCACTTTGTCCCTTCTCTGCTGTGATGAGAATTGTATGCCATAAAATGGCTTTATTTGATTTGTCTTGAAGAGGGTTTTTCCCCCCCCTAGATTTGGGCTGCCTAAGGACTCTTGTTAATCATACAGTTCCAGTGCTTGGTATGTGTGAGAAGGAAAGGGCATTCTACTGAGCTCAGGAATAAGTCATCTTTGCTTCTGCTGATATGGGACATTCCAACCAGCTTTCAGAAAAGCAGCTTTTGTTTCCTTATGGCCTTTGGTTTCAGCTCTTACTAGCTTCATGCAATGTCTTAACTTCTTGTGTTAGCAGGAAAGGTGATCAGCTGATTCCGATTTACTTTCCCCCATATTGTTAATTGGTTTCCAGCTGTTTGTTTTGTGGTGATCAAAGCAGTGTGGAGCTGCTGTTTTTCTGGAAGACAGGCCACACCTTTGATGATAACCAGGGATCTTGACAAAACCTGTTCTGGCTGTTCTTTTTTAGTTAAGAGCTGGGAAAGAGGATGGATTTTTGTGTTTATGTCTGTATCTGTGCATGTATAAAATACTGTATGTATGTATACTTCATCAGATTGTGAGGAGCGAAGACAAAGCTTTGCTGGGTGAATCTGTGTCTTTTTACTACTCTGGCAGAGTGCTGGAAAAGAGTGTTTCATAGAAAAGTGGATACCCAACCCAAGTGGATACCCAACAGAATTTACCAAGACCCAAAGAAAAGCTGCAATGCCATCCAGTCTGGATTCAGATGGGGGGGTTAGGAAGAAATTCTTCACCATGAGGGTGGTGAGACACTGGAATAGGTTGCCCAAGGAGGCGGTAGAAGGTTTTTTAAGGCCAGGCTGGACGTGGCTCTGAGCAACCTGATGTAGTGTGAGGTGTCCCTGCCCATGACAGGCACCACTGAGGTCCTTTCCAACCCTAACAGTTCTATGATTCTACAGTCATATACTTCAAATTCATTTTGAATATGGCAATTCAGAGCATGGAAGCAGTACAGATGTCAGGTGGCTGTGGCCTTGTAAAATTAATTTAGAGTTATGCTGGCTCTATCTGTGCTGTGACCTTTTTGCCTCCACTGGCACAGAGGAGGAAACTGTAAAATGCAGAAATAGATGAGGGATGTAGGAATGAGTCAGAGAGTGGAGGCAAAAGCAAGCTGTCAGATGTGGGCTGACTGTCAGGATGAAACTGAGGGTTAGGAAAATTAAATGGTGGTGTGGAAAAGCAAGTGGGAAGGAAAGGCTGATCCAGGGAATACTGAAATAATGGAACTCAAGTGTTTGGGTATTGGGTGTCAGGTAATGAATGCTGCCTGTGAACTCTGTGTTTGGACTTAATGTGCATTAACCTTTTGAGGCTGTTACAGCCTCATACTGAGATAATAGGACCTGCATAGATTTGCTCTTGGAATAGTTCTGATGCTGCTGAGTGTGGGAATCCTGCTTCATCAGGGTGGGTGAGGTGAAAGAGGATGGTGCAAGGGGGGGGAGACTGCAGGGGAATGTGGAGAAACACATGCACTGAAGTGTAGCGAAAGGGAGCTTTTCTTTAGGCTTACAAAATGGTGTCCATCCTAAACCCTGAGTTTGATGGCATTTCAAGTTGTATGGTCCTGGCTCATGATGACCTTTTTGGCTCTTGCCTACCTGTGAAATGATCACTCTTGTGGTGGAGTTTTCATGAAAACCCTGCTGATGTACGTGAATGGTGCTGAGTGCTGATAGGCAGAAGAGCCCAGGGGGAAATGAGCTCTGTTTGGAATGAGAGTTGAATATTACAGGCTGAACACTAAGCAGTGAAGAAACCTGTGTCATTTTAAATAGCTGCACATTGTACAAGCACTGCTCATTCCACAGACTGAAGGGAACAAGTTCCTTTGGCCCCAGGGAAATCCAAATCGTGTAGGATTTTGTACACAAGACATGTTTTGTGTGGCCAGTTGCTTTGGTTTAGGCAGCTTTTATTAATGCATTTCCTAGTTCTGGGCTGTTTGGCTCTTTGGCCTTTTGGTGACATCACTATTGCTTATAGATAGGTAGAATAGAATAGAATTAACCAGGTTGGAAAACACCTTCGATATCGAGTCCAGCCTATCACCCAACACCATCTAATCAACTCAATCATGGCACTTCATCCAGTCTCTTCTTAAACACCTCCAGTGATGGTGACTCCACCACTTCCCTGGGCAGCACATTCCAGTAGCCAATCTCTTTCTACTGAATTTCTTCCTCACCTCCAGCCTAAACCTTCCCTGGTGCAGCTTGAGACTGTGTCCTCTTGTTCTGGTGCTGGGTGCCTGGGAGAAGAGACCAACCTGTGCCTGGCTACACCCTCCCTTCAGGGAGTTGTAGAGAGCAAGGTCTCCCCTGAGCCTCCTCTTCTCCAGGCTAAACAACCCCAGCTCCCTCAGCCTCTCCTCACAGGGCTGTGCTCCAGACCCCTCCCCAGCTTTGTTGCCCTTCTCTGGACATGGTCTGTGCATAAATGAATGCTTAATGGAAAAATAAGAGTCCTTGGAGAAGCATAAAGGTTAGGCATGTTTTGGCTAATTTAATAGTGTAAATTAAGCTGGCAGAACGGCTTTTCCCTCCAGGAATTCTTGTATGGGTGTGCACCATAGAGGAGAAAAAGCAAGCTCAAGGCAGCAAAGGTAGTTTTCTGGTATGTCAGGAAGTGGATTTCTCTTTTCCCTTTAACTTGGTGGCAGTTTCTTGCTGTGCACTCTGAGGTATTTGGAGTGTAGCCCCTAACTAGGGTCTTTTTCAGAGGAGGGCCATGAAAATGATCAGGGGATTGGAGCAGCTCTGTTATGAGGACAGGCTGAGGGAGCTGGGGTAACTCAGCCTGGAGAAGAGGAGGCTCCAGGGAGACCTCATAGCAGCCTGCCAGTATCTGAAGAGAGCTACAAGAAATATGGGGAGACACTGTTTGCAAAGGCCTGCAATGACAGGACCAGGGGCAATGGCTTCAAACTAGAGCAGAGCAGATTTAGATTGCATGTGAGGAACAAGTTCTTTCCTATGAGGTTGGTGGAAGACTGGCACAGGTTTCCCAGGGAGGTGGTTGAGGCTCCTTCCCTGGAGGTATTCAAGTTGAGGCTGGACAAGGTCCTGATCTGTTTGGAGATGTCCCTGCTGACTGTGGGTAGATTGGACTGGATGAGCTTTGGAGGTCCCTTCCAACCCAGCCCATTCTTTGATTCTTTCATGAAAACTGAGAAGCAGTTTTAAAAGGAGTTTGCCTTGCAGGAGCTTTCATTCTGCAGCATGCACAGTGGATGATTGAACAGTGGTGGAAGGTGGATGAGCCTTTGTCTGAAGTGAGGAAACTTGAAATACTCCTTGTCACATCCTACCCTTGCCCTTTCCACTCCTCTGCCCCTGCCACTAAATGGCTACTGGCCAGAACTCTGCAGCATGTCAGCTTCTCATCTCCTTGGGCAGTGTATATGCTTTTGCCAAATAATACAAATCTGTTTTGTCTTTTGCCACCTGTTTAGCACTTGTTCTTACGTATTTGTGGGGGAAATTCAGTCAGCAGTGTCAGTCCCATGGCTGTGGCTGACTGTGAAGCCAATGTGTGTTTCACCCAGGCTTTTATTTTTGTGCTTTTTTGATGATACCTTTAACCAGATCCACAAAAATCATCCTGGAAAGCTCTTACAGTGAATTTCCTGATAATGTGCGTGGTGCTAAGGTCAGGTCCCTAAGAAACGGACTTGTGTTCTTGTTACCTCTTTCAGGCTGACTGAGTTCTAGTAAAGAGAAGGCCAGGGTGTGTTTTATCCTGGTGCAATTCAAAGATGTCAGCAGTCTCTTGAGAATCATAGAATTACAGGATACAGAATTAACCAGGTTGGAAAAGACCTCAGAGATCATCAAGTCCAACCTATCACCCAGCACTATCTAATTAACTCACCCATGGCACCAAGTGCCTCATCCAGGCTCTTCCTAAACACCTCCAGTGACAATGACTCCACCACCTCCCTGGGCAGCACATTCCAATGGCCAATATCTCTTTCTGGAAATAATTTCTTCCTCACTTCCAGCCTAAACCTCCCCTGGTGCAGCTTGAGACTGTGTCCTCTCCTTCTGTCATTGGTTGCCTGGGAGAAGAGACCAACCCCCACCTGGCTACAGCCTCCCTTCAGGTAGTTGTAGAGAGCAATAAGGTCTCCCCTGAGCCTCCTCTTCTCCAGGCTAAGCAACCCCAGCTCCCTCAGCCTCTCCTCCCTTGAGAAGTTATATGTCAACAGAAATGGATTATTACATATTTAGCAGTGTAGGCTCTTAGCATTTTGTCCAGAGACCTTTCTGGGAAGGAAAGTGAGAAGTGGCTGCAGCGCCAGGTACGGCTGAGACAGTCCTGTGCTTCGCTGCCTTGGAAGGGGGTTCTCTTAGTTCTTCCTCTCACCATTCTCTTTTCCTTCCCTCCTTTTTATTATTTATTTCATGAGGTCCACAGGGGGAAAGATTTGTTTCTACCTCGCTGGTGAGTCGAATTTGCTCATGGAGAGTCTGACAAATGCTTTTGGGAGTGTGCAGCTGAGAATGAGGGAGATTGGGACCTCCCTGTTTGTCAACAGTGAGCTCTTGTAGAATCATGCCCTGAGTGATTAGCCTGTGTTAGCTCAAAGGAGTTAGGGAATGCTGGTTTTAGAGCACTACCTCCTGCAGGGAACAGAATATTGCTTAAAACTAATCTTCAAACATAAAGGTGTAAATTACCCAACTGGAATGGTATTTGAGTACTTTGCAACATTGTCATCTCCTGGCTGTCCCAGATACTAGCACAGAACATCCAGGCTGAGGTTCTAATTGGTGCCAACTGGGATATCATTTTTGTATAACTGCTTACAAATCCAGTCTATCAAGGGAAGAAGATACTATAAGCTCAACTAGAATCCTTCCTTAAAATGAGTTTTTATCAGCATTTCACTGCAAGAACTTCTACCAAAGGTACCTTCTGCCAACTTCTTAAAAATGGAAGAAATACCTCAGTGCCTTACTTGGACTCGTGTGAAAGCTTCCCACAAAGTGACAACTGTTGATGAAATAATGAGCACAAATACTTATCCTTTTTAAAGAAACATTTTGGGTTTCTGTCAGCTTTCTCTAGTGTCTTTTTTCTCCTTGAAACTGATGTCTGAGCTGGCAAAATCTGAGAGAGGTAGAGATGAACTGCTGCACTGTGTGTAAGAAACTATGAATTCTTTGTGAATTCCTTGATGACATCAATGTTCTGCTGATTTTGGCATGTGTGCTAGGGGTTACAATGGATCATCTAGGTACAGTATTTTTCTGATGCTTGCTTGGATAAAATGGCTCTTCAGAAGGTTACTGAGGAGCAGGAATTTTAGAGGTGACTAAGCTACAGGTTCACCTTTCAACACACAGGTGACTTGGTTTGTGTGGACCAAAGGCTCTGTAGAGGACAGGCAAAATACAGCTGTAGAATCATTGAATTGTCAGGGTTGGAAGGGACCTCAAGGAGCATCCAGTTCCAACCCCCCTGCCATGGGCAGGGACACCTCACACTACAGCAGGTTGCTCACAGCCACATCCAGCCTGGCCTTAAACACCTCCAGGCACGAGGCTTCCACCACCTCCCTGGGCAACCTGTGCCAGTCTCTCACCACCCTCCTGGGGAACAACTTCTTCCTAACGTCCAGTCTCAATCTCCCCATTTCTAGTTCTGTTCCATTCCCCCCAGTCCTATCACTCCCTGACACCCTCAAAAGTCCCTCCCCAGCTTTCTTGTAGCCCCCTTCAGAGACTGGAAGGCCACAAGAAGGTCTCCTGGGAGCCTTCTCTTCTCCAGACTGCACAACCCCACCTCTCAGTCTGTCTCCATAGCAGAGCAGCTCCAGCCCTCTGCTCATCCTCGTGGCCCTTCTCTGGACACCTTCCAGCACCTCCAGATCCTTCCTGTAACAGGGGCTCCAGAACTGGTCGCAGTACTCCAGGTGTGGTCTCACCAGAGCGGAGCAGAGGGGGAGAATCGCCTCCCTTGACCTGCTGGCTGTGCTAGACGTGTCCTTGCCCTTCTTGTCAGCTCTCTTCTGGATTCTTACAGAGAACTAGGTGATGGCAGGCATGACATCTTTAGGCAGCTCAAGCTGTGCCACGCAGAGCAGGCAGTGACCAAAACTGTGACTTGGAGAGTCTTTAAGTCCTGCCATGTGAGGTGCTGTGGATCTGTTAAGTGTTTGATGGCAGTGTTGAAGATGGTAGTGGAGCACACACAGTGGACTGGAGCAAAAGAAGCTGCTTTTGTACAGTAGAGTACTTCTTAATCCAATGACCAGAAGTCAATGTAGTGTGTTCCTTTCCTCCTGTATCACATTAAGTATGGATCTGAGAGGGGTACTGGCTTGCTTTGCCCTGTAATGGCATGTGGAGAGGAGCAGTAACTCTGCTTGCAGATGGGGCTAGAGCAGTGCTTCTCAACTTCTGCTGGCTTCTTCTGCATCATGTGCCAAAACAGTAGAGTTAGTCTTTGATACTTAGAATCATAGAATCAATAAGGTTGGAAAAGACCACCTGATGTCATGAGGGGCTGCTGTCACCAGATAAAAAAATCTTTAAGGTGTCCTCTGATGAGGAAGCCTGTTCCAAGTTCTTCACCTAGCAGCCTTTGTTCTTTCATGAGGTATTGCCCTGTGTGGAGTCAGTTTAAATTCATATGGCAAGGATTTAAAAGCTAATTGGACTCAGAGCTCTGTTTGCTGATGCCCCAGGTCTCATGAGTGTGTGTCAGCTGGGGTCCTTCAGTGTTGACTAGATGTGGCTCCATGGTGCAAAACCAAGAGCAGTGGTGCTGTTGGTGGAACTGAGGAACCCTTTGAAACACTATAACTGTGTTGGCATGGTATTGCCTACCTGCTAATAAGCCTAATGAGCATCACTTATCTTGATCTGTCACATGGATTTTTGTCTGTGTGTGTGGTTATTTGTTTTATCCAGTAGAACTCGTGCAGGCACCTGTGCTTCTGCTTTGCATTGCTGGTACAGTCTTAGGAGTCCTCTACTTTTTCCCAGGTATTCCAAGATCTGACTAGAAAAATAAATATTGGCAAACTTGAAGCTGTATTAAGTTCTTGAGTAGTGGCTACAGACCTGCCTAAGCATCCTTGTGATTTGTATGACTGAGATCTGCTGAGTTAAATAGTGATCAGTGGAGGGGGGTTGCATTTGTCGTTATGACTGGTAGCCTAGAAACTGTATCATAGTAGTGTCATCATATCAGTCAGGGTTGGAAGGGACCACAAGGATCATCTGGTTCCAACCCCCTGCCATGGGCAGGGACACCCCACACTAGATCAGGCCAGAGCCTCATCTAGACTGGTCTTAAACACCCCATGCAGAGCTACAGGTCTGCTACAGGTCAGAGTGGCTGGAGAGCTGCCAGGCAGAGAGGGACCTGGGGGTGCTGATTGACAGCTGCCTAAACATGAGCCAGCAGTGTGCCCAGGTGGCCAAGAAGGCCAATGGCATCCTGGCCTGCATTAGGAATAGTGTGGCCAGCAGGAGCAGGGAGGTCATTCTGCCCTGTGCTCAACACTGGTTAGGCCAAACCTTGAGTCCTCTGTCCGGTTCTGGGCCCCTCAGTTTAGGAAGGATGTTGACTTGCTGGAAGGTGTCCAGAGAAGGGCAACAAAGTTGGTGAGGGGCTTGGAACACAAGCCCTATGAGGAGAGACTGAGGGAGCTGGGGAGCCTGGAGAAGAGGAGACTCAGAGGTGACCTTCTTGCTCTTGACAACTACCTGAAGGGAGGTTGTAGACTAGCAGAGGTTGGCCTCTTCCCCCAGGCAACCAGCACCAGAACAAGAGGACACAGTCTCAAGCTGCACCAGGGGAGGTTTAGGCTGGAGATTAGGAAGAAATTCTACACAGAGAATAATTGCCCATTGGAATGGGCTGCCTGGGGAGGTGGAGTCACCATCACTGGAGGTGTTCAGGAGGTGACTTGATGGGGTGCTTGGTGCCATGGTTTAGTTGATTAGGTGGTGTTGGATGATAGGTTGGACACGATGTCAAAGGTCTCTTCCAACCTGGTTTATTCTATTTTATTCTAACTTGAATGCCACATTTATGTAGGTGGAACAGCTGCATTGATAGCTTCTGAGAGAGAGGGAGTTTGGTGTTGAATTGAGGCCCTGAGCAGCCTCATCTAGCTGGGGATGTCTGTGCTGGCTGTGGGGAGGTTGGGCTACATGACCTTTTGGAGATCCTTTCCAGCCCAGACCATTCTGTGATTCTAGGAATCCTTTTTGAAGTTACTCTAACAGAGGCTCAGTGTGTGTTTGATTATCATCTCCTTTCTGTTTGGATAAAGTTTTGTTAGCTACACTAAAACATTTCATTTCTGTTATTTTAGCAGATTGTTTATCAAAGGTACAGCATGAATGCAGCCTTATTTAATTCCTAAGGAATTCCTCAAGTGCCCAGGCTTACTTGAATTTTGGCTTTAGGTATATTATGAGTTGATCTTATCATTGCAAAGGATTTATTTGAGACTTGGTGACCTTTGGTGCAAGTACTTTACCTTTTGGGGATCAGGGTGACATTTCTCTGTGCTGATTAATGGAGGAAAGAGGCTTTGGACAGATTGTTCCAAGTGATTCTGTGTTTTTGCTTACAGTTCAGAAACAATCAGGTTGGAAGAGACCCTGAGGATCACCAAGTCCAACCCAGAACCCTACTCTGCAAGGGTCACCCCTAAACCGTAGCCCCAAGCACCACATCCAAACCACCTTGAAACACAGCCAGGCTTGGTGCCTCCACCATTTCCCTGGGCAGCACATTCCAATCCCTGACCACTCTTGCCCTGAAAAAATGTTTCCTAATGTCCAGTCTAAAGCTACCCAGGGGCAGCTTGAGGCCATTCCCTCTTCTTCTGTCACTAATGACCTGTGAGAAGAAACCAGCAGCAGCCTCTCGTTAAGGTCCTTTCAGGTATTGGTAGACAGCCATGAGGTCTCCCTTCAGCCTCCTCTGATTCACACTAACCATCCCCAGCTCCTTCAGTTGCTCTCCATCAGATTTATTCTCCAGGCCCTTCACCAAAATGTGTATTATGGAAATTGCCCAACACTGAAATTTTTAGCATTGTCTATGCCTTGTGTGCTCCCTTGAGCTATTTCTTCATACTTTCAGCAGATTAGACAGCAAACTAGGCCCTGGATACATTGGGGTTTGTGCTGAATATATATTTCTGAAGTCAAAAACGAACTGAGCTGTTTATCAATGTGGTTATGTATGTGTGTGGACCACAGCCAACCCTTCCTAGGAAGGGAAATGGGAGAACTGCTTCCTTGTATTTTCTCTTGAGAAGGTAAAATGCATATGCATCACTGATGAGTGCAAAGCACACTACACTGTCTGTAGCAGTTTAAAATGCTAACAGGATTATCCTGGAGGTTTCTAAACATGGCTCTCTTGCTCTGCTTCGAAGCTAAGGCTGCCCTGAGAACCGCTGAGGTGTAACTTCTGGTATCCCTGGCAAAAGCTGTCTGACACCTGCAGGGTTGTGGGGCCTGGAGGCTGCAGGTTTCTCACATTGTTGCTAACTGAATAGCCAAAATGTGTATTAAAAATTCCAGCTTTAAGAGGGGACAGCAGTTTGATGCTTTCTGTAACAAGTTTGGCTCATTTGCTTTTGGGTAATCTCACTAGAACAATTTATTTGAAGACCCCTTGATCTTTCTGCTAACAGATTAGTCAGTATGTAGTACCACCATTGGTTAATTTGGTTTGTGTACTAAATGTAGCTTTGATTAACATGTATTCCACACTTCAGGTAAATTGATTAATGTTTAACCATTCAAAATGCCACTTTTGCTCTCAGCTTATTTCTTGTTACCATCCAGGTACAGGATTGTATAAGTTTTGTTGCATATTAAATGTCAATAATTCCTATGTCACACCATGTACCTTTTTTTTATCCATTCTTATCTCAGTGACTTGCACAAACCAGTTGTTTATTTGCAGAGAATCCCCTGAAAGCCCTGAATAACATCAGCATTGACAGCTTACAAAAAACACACTTGCACTTCTGACATTGCAAGGTCCTGCCTCGGGGTCAGGGCAATCCCAAACACTGATATAGGCTGGGCAGGGACTGGCTTGAGAGCAGCCCTGAGGAAAAGGCCTCGGGGGTGCTGTTGGAGAAGCTCAACAGGAGCCAGCAGTGAGCACTTGCAGCCCAGAGAGCCAAGCAGAGCCTGGGCTGCAGCAAGAGAAGTGTGGCCAGCAGGGCCAGGGAGGGGATTCTCCCCATCTGCTCCACTCTGCTGAGACTTCACCTGGAGCTCTGTGTCCAGTTCTGGAGCCTCTGTTCCAGGAAGGATCTGGAGGTGCTGGAAGGTGTCCAGAGAAGGATCATGAGGATGATCAGAGGGCTGGAGCTGCTCTGCTAGGGAGACACTGAGAAAGTTTGGGCTGTTCGTTCTGGAGAAGAGAAGGCTCCCAGGAGACCTAATTGTGGCCTTTCAGGATCTGAAGGGAGCCCCAAGAAAACTGGGGAGGGACTTCTGAGGGTGTCAGGGAGTGATAGGACTGGGGGGGATGGAGCAAAACTAGAAATGGGTAGATTGAGATTGGATGTTAGGAAGGAGTTGTTCCCCAAGAGTGTGGTGAGAGACTGGCACAGGTTGCCCAGGGAGGTGGTGGAAGCCTCATGCCTGGAGGTTTTTGCAGCCAGGCTGGATGTGGCTGTGAGCAACCTGCTGTAGTGTGAGGTGTCCCTGGCCATGGCAGGGGGGTTGGAACTGGCTGATCCTTGAGGTTCCTCCTACTTCTAACAATTCTCTGATTCTGTATAGTATAGAAAACTACTCCTGGCAAGTGCTAATTGAGTGAATCATTCCTAGGTGTGAAAATGTCTTACTGCCTCTTCTTGGTGTTGTGTTTTGGGGTTTGTGTGGTGGTTGTTTTTTTTTCCTACCTGTAGTCTTGGTTTCTGCTGTTAAAAATGCTCTTTGCTGTCAATAGTAACATGTAGTAGGAAAGAGAGCATGCAGAAGCTCTATCTTTGGGTTGCTTTAGTATTCTCTATCAATATGTTGGGGGGGGTTTTCCTTTGGTGGGATGCAAGATTATCATTGCTTTTATTAAATTCAATGTTACTGCTTCTATTCTGCTCAGCTTTGCCACTTCACTTGGCAAATTGGAAAGCACTGAGAACTTCTCCTATCTCCTCTTGAAGCAAAGGATTAAATGTCAGTTGATGACAAGATCACCAGCGTAGCCTGTAAGAGTTTACAGCACTGATAGCTGTGGTCAGGTTTGCTTCCTTCCAAGGCAGCTCAGTTGTTTTCTCCCAACAACTCAAACCTGTATTTAGGTGATAATCTGAAGCAGAGGGGAAGAAAGAAATGAGGCCTGGCACAATTGGTTTTAACAAAGCTGTTTGTTTATGTGAAGAGATCCTTCTAGTAAGTTTTCTTGGTGCCTTTGTGTTTGGCTCTATGATTAACTTGGTCAGGAATTCAAGGGTAACCAGCACATGGAGTATTTTCAGTTGAAAATGCCCCTGTGCTGAAAGCAGGTTATGTGCACTCCTGGAAACAATGTGTCTTCAATATGATATATCCTTTAATTTGACCCTGTCAGAAATACATATTGTAGGTGACACAGCCTTCTGCATCTCAGGGATGTGGAAAATGAGTAACTATCTTCTAGGATGGTAGCAATAAATACTGAGAATCATGGAATTGTCAGGGTTGGAAGGGACCTCAAGGAGCATCCAGTTCCAACCCCCCTGCCATGGGCAGGGACACCTCACACTACAGCAGGTTGCTCACAGCCACAGCCAGCCTGGCCTGAAAAACCTCCAGGCATGAGGCTTCCACCACCTCCCTGGGCAATCTGTGCCAGTCTCTCACCACCCTCATGGGGAACAACTTCTAACCCAGTCTGAATCTACCCATTTCTAGTTTTATTCCATTCCCCCCAGTCCTCTCATTCCCTGACACCCTCAAAAGTCCCTCCCCAGTTTTCTTGCAGCCCCCTTCAGATCCTAGAAGGACACAAGAAGGTGTCCTGGGAGCCTTCTCTTCTCCAGACTGAACAACCCCAACTCCCTCAGTCTGTCTCCATAGCAGAGCAGCTCCAGTCCCCTGCTCATCCTTGTGGCCCTTCTCTGGACACCTTCCAGCACCTCCAGATCCTTCTTGTATTAGGGGCTCCAGATCTGGACACAGTGCTCCAGGTGGGGTCTGAGCAGAGGGGGAGAATCCCCTCCCTGTCCCTGCTGGCCACACTTCTCTTGCTGCAGCCCAGGCTCTGCTTGGCTGTCTGGACTGCAAGTGCTCACTGCTGGCTCCTGTTGAGCTTCTCTCCACCAGCACCCCTAAGGCCTTTTCTTCAATGGTGCTGCATGTTTAGGGTATGAAAATTATCCTTACTCCTTCAAATGTTTGTTTTTAGTGAGTAAAATCTGTTTTTGTACATGCCAGGAGGCAGATGTGGAGAGTTCACGTGTCCATGTCCTACTGAGGATGGTGCATCAGCCACAAGGGTTGAAACAGTCTCAGAAAGCAGACTGTGAAAGCTCAGGGCCAGAAGAGCAAGAAAGCCGTTTGTGAAATGAGGGAGTCTGAAATGTGGCTCTGGAATTAACTCCTAAAGTCACTGACTACAGGACAAATAATGTGGGTTTCAATGGCATATAGCTGAAATGAGAATCTGTCACCCATGGTTTGTGCATACCTACCTACTGAAGCCCTCAGGGTTGAAGGCAGTTTGTGAATGTCTCCTCACAGGGCTGTGCTCAAGGCCTCTCCCCAGCCTCGTTGCCCTTCTCTGGACACGTTCAAGTGTCTCAATGTCCTTCTTAAACTGAGGGGCCCAGAACTGGACACAGGACCCAAGGTGTGGCCTAACCAGTGCAGTGTACAGGGGCAGAATGACTTCCCTGCTCCTGCTGGCCACATTATTCCTAATGCATCTGGGCACACTGCTGGCTCATGTTTAGGTGGCTGTCAATCAGCACCCCTCTCTGTTTGGCAGCTCTCTAGCCTCTCCCATGCAGTATCTTCACTATGTTGACAACCTATAGTAACATATAGTAATGGAACAGGTTGCCCAGGGAGGTGGTGGAAGCCTCATGCCTGGAGGTTTTTCAGGCCAGGCTGGATGTGGCTGTGAGCAAACTGCTGTAGTGTGAGGTGTCCCTGCCCATGGCAGGGGGTTGGAACTGAATGATCCCTGAGGTCCCTTCCAACCCTGACAATTCTGTGGTTTTATAATTAATATTGATAGCAATGTCAATATATTCAGCCAGCAGGAAAAAGAGGCAAAGGGGCAAATAGATCTGCTGCAGTATCAGTATTTGAGTCTTTGAAAGTCCTTTGATTGGATCCCTTCTAAAATAATTGGTAAGGGCTAGCATTCTTTTTTTCCTCTATGAGATCTCATTTTCTAGGGTTTTTGGGGTTGTTGGGTCTTGGGGTTTGTTTTTTTTGGCAGGCCATCCACATTTTTTTTGGCAAGTCTTCTTGAGGGTTTTTCCCTACTAATTGAAATAATGCCATTAATATTTTCTATGGTAGCTTAAATTAAGAGAGAATTCTTGGTGTAAGAATTTCAGGCATTTCTGTAGATAGATCTGCACATGGCTTTGAAAAAGGAGAGAAATAATTATTTGACAGTAATGTGCATGTAATGCTGGGTTAGGTGAGATACATTTTTTTCCCAGCAAAACCAGGAAATCAAGCGCATAGGGAGGTGGTTTTGTGCATCTAGTGTCTCTTGGAGTGTCTTAATCCATCACTGGGGATTGCTAACAGGAATGGTATTATCTCTGGTTATAGTAAATAACATGTTACAGCCCACTGCCAGCCTGGGCAGATGGGTGGAGTCCAGCTTGATGGCATTTAACAAGCCCAAGTGCCAGGTTCTACACATTGGCCACAGCAACCCCATGCAGTGCTGCAGGCTGGAGTCGGAGTGGCTGGAGAGCAGCCAGGCAGAGAAGGACCTGGGGGTACTGGTTAAGAGCAGCTGAACATGAGCCAACAGTGTGCCCAGGAGGCCAAGAAGGCCAAGGGCATCCTGGCCTGCATCAGGAATAGTGTGGCCAGCAGGAGCAGGGAAGTCATTCTGCCCTGTGCTCAGCACTGGTTAGGCCACTCCGAGTCCTGTGTCCAGTTCTGGGCTCCTCAAGAAGGTCATTGAGACACTTGAATGTGTCCAGAGAAGGGCAGTGAGGCTGGGGAGGGGTCTGGAGCACAGCCCTGTGAGGAGAGGCTGAGGGAGCTGGGGTTGTTTAGAAGAGGAGGCTCAGGGGAGTCCTTATTACTGTCTACAACTACTTGAAGGGAGGTTGTTGACAGGCAGAGGTTGGCCTCTTCTCCCAGGCCACCAGCACCAGAACAAGAGGACACAGTCTCAAGCTGCACCAGGGGAGGCTTAGGCTGGAGGTGAGGAGAAAGTTCTTCCCAGAAATAGAGATTTGCCATTGGAATGTGCTGCCTAGGGAGGTGGTGGAGGTGTTCAAAAAAGGCTTGGATGTGGCACTTGGAGCCATGGTTTCGTTGTCAGGAGGTGTTCGATATTAGGTTGGACTTGATGATCTCTCAGGTCCTTTCCAGCCTGCTTGATTCTATGATTCAATGATTTATCCTGGCAGGAGGTTAGAGGACAAGAATAATTGCATATGTACTTGAAACATGCTAGAACCATTTCAATATGTGTTCTCTTACATTCCTGATTAAGAACAAGGATTAAGCATTCATTAGTGTTCCAATAGTGGGAAGTCCCTCTGAAATCAGTTGTATAACACGTGGAATCATAGCGTTGTTAAGATTTAAGGGACCTCAAGGATTGTCTCGTTCCATCCACCCTTCCCTGGGCAGGGGCACCTCACACTAGAGCAGATTGCTCACATAGATTGTATCAGTTTCAGCAGCAATAGATTGTAGTGTTTGTAATGAATGCTGCCCTTAATTAAACTCACAGGTCTTACTATAGATTGCAAACTGGCGTGCCAGTGGAAACAAGGCAAACTTGCAGTCTGAAAATTGCATTGTGCTGATCCCATGCAGCCCCTGGTTTTTATCTACCTCTTGGAGCTGAGAGAAATTCTGAGCGAGCTGTTGCATATGACCAGGTGCTAATGTGCAATTGAATTAACAGCTAGAGAAGTTTGACTTCTGGAATGATTTGCCTCTTTGTGTCTGTGTTTGACAGCCCTGCAGCATACGGATTAAATAGTGGGTGCTCACTTTCAATAGTCTCTGCATGCCTTCCCCATGAGACTAGAATGGACATGAAACATTGCATCAGCCTCCAGGAGGGGTTTCTGCTTAGGAGAAGGTGTCTTGCCCACCTGCTTTTGCAAGAGCCTGGAAGGATTCTCATTTTCCACACAAGAAACTTCTCTGGACTAAAATTTTCTGCCCTGCAGTGGAGGAAACAGTTTGATGTTGAAATTTATGCCAGGATTGACTCATATTCCGGGGTGAGACAAATACAGGCCATAAACCTGAAACTGCTGAAACCTGCAAGAGCAATTAAGTACTCTGAAAGTGATTTGTTACTTCAAGTTATTGGATATGGCAGCTATGGTTTTAACAGCTTTGTGTGGACCAGCTCTCTGGGATTTTAAACTGTAGGCCATTCTTAACTGCAAATAACACACAGAGGTGCAGCATACACACAGCATTTACAAACAAGCTAAACATGACCATGAGCCAGCAATGTGTTCTTGTGGCCAGCAAGGCCAATGGCAAGCTGGGGTGGATTAGAAGGGCTGTGGCTACTCGGTTGAGAGAGGTTCTCCTCCCCCTCTGCTCTGCCCTGCTGAGGCCAAATCTGGAGTATTGTGTCCAGTTCTGGGCCCCTCAGTTCGGGAAGGACCTCGGGGAACTGCGTGAAAGATTCCAGCACAGAGACACAAAGATGATTTGATACTGTTAGCCTGGAGAAGAGGAGGCTCAGGGGTGGCCTCATTGCCCTCTACAACTACCTGAAAGGTGGTTGTAGCCAGGAAGGGGTTGGTCTCTTCTCCCAGGCAACCAGCACCAGAACAAGAGGACACAATCTCAAGCTGTGCCAGGGGAGGTTTAGACTTGATGAGGAGAAAGCTCTTCACTGAGCGAGTTGTTCGCCATTGGAATGTGCTGCCCAGGGAGGTGGTGGAGTCACCATCCCTGGAGGTGTTCAAGAGGAGATTGGATGTGGCACTTGGTGCCATGGTCTAGTCATGAGGTCTGTGGAGACAGGTTGGACTCGATGATCCTCGAGGTCTCTTCCAACCTTAGTTATACTGTGATACTGTGATTTAGGGGAGTGGAATCTTCCTTAGGAGAGCCTGAGGGAGCTGAGGGCTGTAGCTCAGAGAAAAGGAGCCTGAGGGGGAGGCCTCATTGCTGTTGATAAAGATGTGCAGGGTGAGTGCCCAGAGGCTGGAGCCAGGCTCTGCTGGGTGATGCCCAATGCCAGCACAAGGGGCAGTGGTGGAAGTTGAGGAATAGGAGGTTCCATGGAAGCATGAGGAAGAATTTATTTTTTTCCCTTGTGAGGGTGACAGAACCCTGGAAGAGGCTGCCCAGGGCAGGTTGGAGCCTCCCTCTGTGGAGATATTCAAGACCTGCTTGGGTGTGTTCCTGTGTGATCTGCTCTAGGTGATACTGCTCTGGCAGTGGGGCTGGACTGGATGAGCTTTCAAGGTCCCTTCCAGCCCTTAACACGCTGTGATTCTGTGAAAATAACACCAGTGTAGCAAAAATGGAATATTCCTAGTGCATATATCCTAATATATGCATGTTAAACTGTTCCATGTTTTACTCTTAAGCATGCTTTAAGAAAGTGAACTCTTGAATCTCAACCCTAGGCTTTGTCAGTACGCTGAGCTGCCCAGCTGACTGAAAAATGGAAGTTGTGAGTTGGCCCAATGAACCCTGGAAAGATTATACTTCACTTCATAATTGAGCAACATGTCATGTGTAATACTAGATTGCTGCCTGAAGTTGTGTTACAACACCAGAACTGTCCTGTTTCTTGCTGTGAGTGTTACAAGCAGCAATAGGCTTTCAACCCTCTATGTACTGTATTAATACACAGCAAATGTAAAATACATGCTGTTGTAATGATGGCTGCATGTCCAAGTGGAGTCCCTCAGGGATCAGTCCTGGACCAGTCTTGTTTAACACCTTTGCTGGTGTCATGGACAGTGGCATTGAGTGCACCCTCAGCAGGTTTGCTGATGACACCAAGCTGTGTGGTGCAGCTGACAGCTGGGGGAAGGGATCCATCCAGAGGGACTTGGACAGGCTGCAGAGCTGGGCCCATGGCAGCCTCATCAGGTTCAACAAGACCAAGTGCAAGGTCCTGCAGCTGGGGCAGGGCAATCCCAAATACTGATATAGGCTGGGCAGGGACTGGCTTGAGAGCAGCCCTGAAGAAAAGGCCTCGGGGGTGCTGTTGGAGGAGAAGCTCAACAGGAGCCAGCAGTGAGCACTTGTAGCCCAGAAAGCCAATCAGATCCTGGGCTGCAGCAAGAGAAGTGTGGCCAGCAGGGCCAGGGAGGGGATTTTCCCTCTCTGCTCCACTCTTGCTGAGACCACACCTGGAGCTCTGTGTCCAGTTCTGGAGCCTCTGTTCCAGGAAGGATCTGGAGGTGCTGGAAGGTGTCCAGAGAAGGGCCACGAAGATGAGCAGAGGGCTGGAGCTGCTCTGCTATGGATTCAGACTGAGAGAGTTGGGGCTGTTCAGTCTGGAGTGGAGAAGGCCCCCAGGAGACCTTCTTGTGGCCTTCCAGTGTCTGAATTGGGCTACAAGAAAGCTGGGGAGGGACTTTGAGGGTGTCAGGGAGTGATAGGACTGGGGGGAATGGAGCAAAACTAGAAATGGGTAGATTCAGATTGGATGTTAGGAAGGAGTTCTTCCCCATGAGGGTGGTGAGAGACTGGCACAGGTTGCCCAGGGAGGTGGTGGAAGCCTCATGCCTGGAGGTTTTTGCAGCCAGGCTGGATGTGGCTGTGAGCAACCTGCTGTAGTGTGAGGTGTCCCTGGCCATGGCAGGGGGCTTGGAACTGGCTGATCCTTGAGGTCCCTTCTACCCCTAACAATTCTATCATTCTATGATTCATGAAATAGCATATAATTGTAATTGCTAATATCTCCTGGCCTCATTTGTTGGTCATTCCTGTTGTCCTTGATCCTGGTAGTGTTCCCAAGCGCTCTTGAGTTTTAGGACACTGGCATCACTAATATTAGACGGTTAGGATGTTTCATTTAGTACCAAAACCTTGGATTAATGACTGTGATCAAATGTAAGATGCAGAAAAACACTCCTCTTCTGTTCCAGTGGTTGTAGCTGCCAGCTTCCCTTGAATCTGTAACATGGAAGTTGGAGCTTTTGTGTTCATTTCCTGTGTCTTATTGCTTATTTGTGCTGCATTCCTAATGAATGTGCAGAAGACACCTGTGACCTGATGGAAGTGAGAAGTGGTGCTCAAGGTTGCTTTAAATCCTTTGACTATATTTGTTTGTTAATCAACAGTGCTACGAGTGAAGTGTCAATGTCCTCTGCCCTAACAAAACCTTTCTTCTTGAGGGCAAAAATTATTGATACAGTCATTCAAAGTGTGGGGATTATCTGGTGGTGCTGAGCTTACTGGAGAGGGTCAGGGGGATGCTTCAGGTAGAAGTGGTAATTGTGGAGCTCAGCCTGTGAAGTGAGGGAGAAATTGAAAGAAACTGTGAAGACAAGGAGAGATTGAGTGTGATTCAACAAGGGCAAGTGTAGAGTCTTGCACCTGGGAAAGAACAGCCCCAGGTGTCGGTGCAGGTTGGGGACTGACCTGTTGGAGAGCAGTGAAGGGGAAAAGGACCTGGGGGTCCTAGTGGATGGGTTGTTGACCATGAGGCAGCAATGTGCTCTTGTGGCCATGAAGGCCAGTGCCATCCAGAGGTGAATTAGAAGGGCTGTAGTTAGTTGCTCAGAGCCACATCCAGCCTGGCCTTCAAAACCACCAGGGATGAGGCTTCCACCACCTCCCTGGGCAACCTGTGCCAGTCTCTCACCACCCCCATGGTGAAGAACTTCTTCCTAACATCCAATCTGAATCTCCCCATTCCTAGTTTTGCTCCATTCCTCCCAGTCCCATGAGTACCTGACACCCTCCAAAGTCCCTCACCAGGATGTGTCATGTAGGCATGCTGTTTCCAGGACAAGTTGGACCTACATAGTGTTGGTCTGTGTGGGAGCAGGCTGCTGTCAGTCTTTGCTGTCCAGACACACAAAGCATTTTTCTTTTGTGGCTTTTGTTTACTTCCTTTGAGATTTCATCTTTGTTCTTACTGCAGGAGCTAACCAGACTTTATATTATCATCCTCACTTTGTGTTGCTTCCTTTACATCTCATTAACCTAGTTTTAAAACCAAGGTTTATATGCTTGTACTTTCCAGCTGTTCTGGTTGGAGCCCATTGGCTAACTTCTGTCAAATTTGGCAGGGTCTGTGGAGAGTGGGAATGGGGTTGGGAGACAGAAGCAGTGCATGGGATGAAGGGAATCTTGGCTGTGAGATCCTGTGGCGCTCTTCTGCTTGCCCCAGCAGCTGCCTGGTGTGTGTGCTCTCCAGACGCAGCAGTCAGTAAGCGCTTGGAAGGAGCTTTAGTTGACCTGTGGTTTGACTAAATGGCAACTGAAGGTCTAGCTGAGCCTCACAACTGTGAAGGTGGAGAGCAGGGATGAGAAGATAAATGCCAAGAACCAAGAAAAAGGATTGTAGCAGACATGGGAGAGGAAGGCCTGTGGCTGTCTAGCCTCCATGCAGGGACTGGGACAGAAGGCATGGTGTGAGTTTTTGGCTTGGAGTCACTGTAAAATCAGTGGAACTCTTGTTGCTTAAATCTTGCATGTATGCTGCCTTTTCCTTCCTGGTGACTTTCAGGCTGAGGTCTAGAAGAGCAGACTTTTTGGAGGCTGTTGCTTTAAGTTTATCATGCTGTTCTGACAAGCTTTCCTTTTGGGGTTGAGATGTCAGCCTCCAACAACAGAGGCGCTTCTGGCACTTGATAAATATTGCTTTCAGAAGTGACTGCAAAGATAGCACAACGACAAGGAGAGTAGGAATGGAAAAACATGGAGATAAAACTTCTTTTATGAGATTTGTCTCTTGGCTTTCTGACTTCAGGTACCTGCTGATTGTCTGAGGTGTCTTTCATAGGGGAAGTGCTGAGACTGATACAGGCTGTCAAACACCTTCCTGCAGGGCTAGTGAGGGGGAGAAGGGGACAAGGAGAAGTGGGATGTCTTTCATATGTGTTCTTCAGCAATAGGATCAATTGTGTTTGCTTTTCACAGAATCAACCAGGTTGGACAAGACCTCAGAGATCACCAAGTCCAACCTATTACCTAATACCAAACACCTCCTGACTAACTAAACCATGGCTCCAAGTGCCACATGCAATCCCTTTTTGAACACCTCCAGGGATGGGGACTCCACCACCACCCTGGGCAGCACATTCCAATGGCCAATAACTATTTCTATGAAGAACTCCTTCCTAACATCCAGCCTAAACTTCCCCTGGTGCAGCTTGAGACTGTGTCTTCTTGTTCTGGTGCTGGTTGCCAGAGAGAAGAGACCAACCCTTTCCTGTCTACAACCCCCCTTCAGGTAGTTGTAGAGGGCAATGAGGTCTTCCCTGAGCCTCCTCTTCTCCAGGCTAAGCAACCCCAGCTCCCTCAGCCCCTCCTCTCCCCAGCCTCATTGCCCTTCTCTGGACATACTCAAGTATCTCAATGTCCTCCTTCAATTTTCTTCATCTTAAGACAGGTAGTAACCATCTTGGAAGCCACTATAAAATATTTGGGGTGCAAGGTTCATTCAGGAGGAGACTTGATGGGGTGCTTGGTGCCATGGTTTAGTTGTTTAGGTGGGTTGGATTGGTTGATGGGTTGGACGCGATGATCTTGAAGGTCTGTTCTCTTCTGTTCTCTTCTGTTCTCTTCTGTTCTCTTCTGTTCTCTTCTGTTCTCTTCTGTTCTCTTCTGTTCTCTTCTGTTCTCTTCTGTTCTCTTCTGTTCTCTTCTGTTCTCTTCTGTTCTCTTCTGTTCTCTTCTGTTCTCTTCTGTTCTCTTCTGTTCTCTTCTGTTCTCTTCTGTTCTCTTCTGTTCTCTTCTGTTCTCTTCTGTTCTCTTCTGTTCTCTTCTGTTCTCTTCTGTTCTCTTCTGTTCTCTTCTGTTCTCTTCTGTTCTCTTCTGTTCTCTTGTGTTTGTTTCAAGAAGCTCAAAGGGTGGTTGTGCCTTTTAAACTAGACAAGTCTCTTCTGTTTGATCAGCTTCTGTGGCTTCCACTGTGCCAGAAGACAGTTGTTAGAGCTGTTCAGAATCACTTCTGAGGAACATTACTGACATGTCCCAAGTATGATCTCCAGTCATGGCAGAACTCTGCTGTGTGCAGATGCAAGTAGATCCTTGTATTATCTGAATTCTCCTGTCCTCCTAATACATATCTAAAACGAATCCCACAGATTGTTGACCTTTGTTTGTCGTCAATACGCAATCCCCAGTAAGACTCCAAGTGTCTTTGAGCCCTCCTGCTTCTTGCCATGTATGGCACAATAAACTGCCCAAATTTGGTCAAATATTTTTAGCCACTTAGTCATATGTCTTTTAATGTGCTGCATATGTAAGCTTTTGATTCACTTAGCAACGGTATTTTTTCTGTCTCTTGCCAGTTTTCTCTTATGTACACTCAAAAAATGGGCAAGGATTGTGCTGTATGAACAACCAGATGGTCTTCTAATAGGGCTCATCAGCTTTTAAGATATCTTTATTCCACAGAGTATGGATGTATGGAGGATTTTAAGGTACTCATGTGGGCCATATATTGAAATATGAAGTGGTGATCAGGCCTTCTTGTTTTAGAAGTGCTGATCAACTTGAAGATATCAAAGTATAGTATCATAGTATCAGTCAGGATTGGAAGGGACCACAAGGATCATTTGGTTCCAATCCCCCTGCCATGGGCAGGGACACCCCACACTAGATCAGCCTGGCCAGAGCCTTATCCAGCCTGGGCTTAAACACCTCCAGGGACAGGGCCTCAATCACCTCCCTGGACAACCCATGCCAGGGCTTCACCACTCTCATGGTGAAGAACTTCCTTCTCTTGTCCAGCCTGAATCTCCCCACCTGCAGCTTCATTCCATTCCCCCTAGTCCTATCACTACCTGATCTCCTGAGAAGTCCCTCCCCAGCCTTCTTGTAGCCCCCTTCAGATACTGGAAGGCCACAATGAGGTCACCTGGGAGCCTTCTCTTCTCCAGACTGCACAGCCCCAACTCCTTCAGTCTGTCCTCATAGGAGAGCAGCTCCAGCCCTCTGATCATCCTCGTGGCCCTTCTCTGGACACCTTCCAGCACCTCCAGATCCCTCTTGTAATAGGGGCTTCAGAACTGGAGGCAGTAGTGCAGGTGGGGTCTCACCAGAGCTGAGTAGAGGGGGAGAATCCCCTCCCTTGACCTGCTGGCCACACTTCTCTTGCTGCAGCCCAGGCTCTGATTGGCTTTCTGGGCTGCAAGTGCACACTGAGAGCTCATGTTGAGCTTCTCCACCACCAGCACCCCCAAGTCTCTCTCCTCAGGGCTGCTTTCCAGCCAGTCCCTGCCCAGCCTGGATTTGTGCCTGGGATTGCCTCGACCCAGCTGCAGGACCCTGCATTTGGTCTTGTTGAACCTCATGAGGTTGGCTTGTGCCCACCTCTCCAGCCTGTCCAGGTCCCTCTGGATGGCATCCCTTCCCTCCAGCATGTCTGCTGCACCTCGCAGCTTGGTGTTGTCAGCAAACTTGCTGAGGGTGCACTCAGTGCCACTGTCCATGGCACCCACAAAGATATCTATCTTTATTTCACAGATGATGAATTTATAGAGGATTTTAAGGTTCTCAAGTGTGCCACCCATTGAAATGAAATATTAAAAGATGTGTATTTTAAAATGCTTAGGCAATTCCAGAGTTTACTGATAAATTGATTCTCCTTATAATGAACTGGTGTATGTTAGGATATAGATAGGATAGCAATTGTCAGGCAAATTCAGTATCCTGAAAATCTGGCTGGATGGCATATGTAAAGCATGGCTGGGTTAATGTTACTGTTTAGTCAGGCTCACAGAGCACTGGAGCAGGCTCCCCAGAGAGGTGGTGGAGTCTCCTCTGGAGACTTTCCAGAGCTACCTGGGTGCATTCCTGTGTGACCTGCACTGGACTCTACTCCTGTGTTCTGGCAGGGGGGTTGGACTCAGTGATCTCCAGAGGTGCCTGTGTGATGCTTTGCATTGTTCCTTTTCCTTTCAGTGAGAACATGCTTTGCAGAAAGAGGCCTTTCTTTTCTTCCAGAGGTTGTTCTCAGCATAGCAGCATTGCACACTGATCACAGTGTCACCAGGGTTGGAAGAGACCTCAAAGATCATAGAGTCCAACCTGTCACCACAGACCTCATGACTAGACCATGGCACCAAGTGCCACATCCAATCCCCTCTTGAACACCTCCAGGGATGGTGACTCCACCACCTCCCTGGGCAGCACATTCCAATGACGAACGACTCTCTCAGTGAAGAACTTTCTCCTCACCTCCAGCCTAAACTTCCCCTGGCACAGCTTGAGACTGTGTCCTCTTGTTCTGGTGGTGGTTGCCTGGGAGAAGAGACCAACCCCTTCCTGGCTACAACCACCCTTCAGGTAGTTGTAGAGAGCAGGAAGGTCTCCCCTGAGCCTTCTCTTCTCCAGGCTAAACAATCCCAGCTCCCTCAGCCTCTCCTCACAGGGCTGTGCTCCAGACCCCTCCCCAGCCTCATTGCCCTTCTCTGGACACGTTCAAGTGTCTCAATGTCCTTCTTCAACTGAGGGGCCCAGAACTGGACACAGGACTCAAGGTGTGGCCTAACCAATGCAGAGTCCAGGGGCACAATGACTTCCCTGCTCCTGCTGGCCACACTATTCTTGATGCAGGCCAGGATGCCATTGGCCTTCTTGGCCAGCTGGGCACACTGCTGGCTCATGTTTAGGTGGCTGTCAATCAGCACCCCCAGGTCCCTCTCTGTTTGGCAGCTCTCCAGCCACTCTGACCCCAACCTGTAGCTCTGCATGGGGTTGTTGTGGCCATAGTGCAGCACCTGGCACTTGGATTTGTTGAATGCCATCCTGTTGGACTCTGCCCATCTGTCCAGTCGGTCGAGGTCCCTCTGCAGAACCCTTCTGCCCTCTAACTGATCAACATCTGCTCCCAACTTGGGGTCATCTCCAAATTTGCTGATGACTGACTCAATCCCCTCATCCAGATCATCAGTGAAGATAATGATGATGATCAGTGGAACACAGTGAAGACAATATGCCTGAGGAAATTGTAATCTTTATTGTTAGAGGATGTTCATCCATTATTTTGTTCAAAGAATTGCTGATTTTTAGGGATGGGTATGACTAAAAGGATAATTTATTTTTCTTCAAAAGAAATCTTTTAGGAAGATGGTTTTCAAGAAAACCTGGTAAGGTAGGAAGGCCTTGGAATGTTTTCACTCCAGAATATGCTTTTCAGTTAAAAAAAACCCTGCAAAGCAAACAATGCAAACAGTGCGCTGCAGTCTCAGGGCAGCCCCGCTGCAAGTCTGTAGATGAGCAAGCCCAGATGAGAGTCGTTGTTAAAGCAGTTCTCTCTTGCGTTCTAAACAAAGCCTGAAGTTTGTACCTAAGTGGAGCAGATGGGGTCAGAGAGCGATAACTTGTTGCTATTTTTGTTTGGCCGGCTAAAGGGAGCAGCAGCACAGATCCCTCGCGGTGTAGCTGTTGCCTCAGCGCTACAGAGCAGAGGAGTACTTGAGTCCTGTGTCCAGTTGTGGGCCCCTCGGTTTAGGAAGGAGGCTGACTTGCTGGAATGTGTCCAGAGAAGGGCAACAAAGCTGGGGAGGGGCTTGGAACACAAGCCCTAGGAGGAGAGGTTGAGGGAGCTGGGGTTGCTTAGCCTGGAGAGGAGGAGACTCAGGGGTGACCTTCTTGCTCTCTACAACTACCTGAAGGGAGGTTGTAGACAGGCAGAGGTTGGTCTTTTCTCCCAGGCAGCCAGCACCAGAACAGGAGGACACAGTCTCAGGCTGTACCAGGGGAGGTTTAGGCTGGATGTTAGGAGGAAGTTCTACACAGAGAGAGTGATTGCCCATTGGAATGGGCTGCTCAGGGAGGTAGTGGAGTCACCATCCCTGGAGGTGACTTGCTAGGGTGCTTGGTGCCATGGTTTAGTTGATTGGGTGGTGTTGGATGGTAGGTTGGATGTGATGATCTTGAAGGTCTCTTCTAACCTGGTTTATTCTATTCTAAAGTTTCTGAATTAATTTTGGAAGGCCCAATTGCTTAAATAAGGCAATCTGCCATAATGAAGCAGTATGCATTTTTTAGTCCATATTGCTGTAGGAGTTGTCTGAAAAGGCAAATGTATGCCACAGCTGCAGGCATAATGCTCTGGAAGGATTTAGGACCCAAACAGTGAAAGTTTGTATTTCAGCCCTCTGCTTTTGTAGCATTGTTGATTTATTAAGCCCAAAAATGAATGCCAGTCTTGTGGGATCTAGCTGTTTTGAGCCCTTGCTGTCCTGAAAGGCAGAGGGACTTTTCTCTCTGTTGCTCTGCCCTTTTAAGGGCAGCAGTATGGAAGTTGGCAAGAAAACTCCCTGAGCACCCTTGTGAGAAAACTAGTCAAAGGCAGGGAAGAAAAGCAAAACAGGAGCCAGACAAGATGGAGACCTGCAGTAGTTCTACATCTGGGCAGTGCTGTTTGGTTGCTGATTAAGAGCTGTGCACAAATTGTAACACTTTTGCAACGTGCCAGGTGGATAAGTTAAGTTTGTAAGCAGCAGTGATTACTAGGCTCTTCAAAGGCTTATGGTGATACAGAATATGCTGCAGGGGAAAGCAGCAGGGGGATGTTCAAATGTAATGTAGCATCCCCTTCTTTCTCCCCCTGTTCCTTGGTCTAAACTGCATGCTAGTGAAAATCACATTATGGTATTGTTTTCCTAACTGCTTCCCATCTCTTGGTCACAACAGCTCTGCTTGGTGGTGTGGCTGTTTATTGGACTGCAATATCCACTCGAGTGACTCAGCCAGGTCCAGGATGGAGCTGAGGGCCTGGGGGCTTTATAAAGGGAACCACTGTGTACCAGAGAGCAGGGTTGTGGGGGGGTGTGTTGTAAATGGCTTCTCCGAAAGCCAGCCCAAATTTACCTGAGGAAATCATATTTGTTGGTTCTGCTAAACTCTGTTTGAATCTGTTTACTTAAGGACTTTCTGCAAATCTCTAACAGCTGCTGCTTTTCTCTCAAAATTCTTCCTGTCCTGCAGTCAAACTCCAACAAAACCCTGTGCCCTGCTCAGACCTGAGGATCCATTCCCCAAAAGCGTTGCCTGAAGATACACGGTGTTGTAGAACAGCTTTGACCTGAACTTACTTCTTGAATCTCTTTCTTTGTAGGCTTGTATAGATGATAACGTAGATATGGTGAAATTTCTGGTGGAAAATGGAGCAAATATTAACCAACCAGATAATGAAGGCTGGATACCTCTACATGCAGCTGCTTCCTGTGGATATCTTGATATAGCAGAGTAAGCCTTTTTGTTTTTCTCCTCTTATTTTTGAAATACATGTGTTTTGCTAATACATTGGCAGAGGGGGCTCTAGAAGCAGATGGCATTCTTCAGTTGTCTTTTGTGGTTGCCCCTGAGCATGCAGTGAGAGAGAATGGTTTTGTATGTCGTGTATTGGGTGTGAACTGTTGATGCTTTGCCTTATCTCTTCCTGATTTTCTCCTGTTGTAGCTTAGGTAGCTGTAAGATGTAAACATTTGAGACTGTTCATGACTGTCCAATGATTTATCTTTCTTTTAATTATTTTATTCTGTAGGGGGGCATCTGATAAATGTTTATCAATAGCTGAGGGCTGGGGGTCGAGAGGGAGGGGATAGGTTCTGCTCGCTTGCACCCTGGGATAGGACAAGGGGCAATGGATATAAACTCCAGCACAGGAGGTTCCACCTCAACATGAGGAGGAACTTCTCCACTGTGAAGGTCACAGAGCACTGGAACAGGCTGCCCAGAGAGATTATGGAGTCTCCTTTAGAGACTTCCAAGCCCCATCTGGATGCGTTCCTGTGTGACCTGTGCTGGATTCTCTGCTCCTGCTCTGGCAGGGGGATTGGACTTGATGATCTCTGGAGGTCCCTTCCAACCCCTAACATCCTGAGAGCCTGTGATAAAAATTTTGCTATGGGGAGTGGTGCACAGGGAGAAGAAATTTGCATTTTATTAGCAGACTGAAACATTAGAATGGGATAAGTTTATGTATAGGAGATTCATTTTGTGATTTTTTTTTTTTGTGTGGTCTTGAAACCTCTCTTTTTCAGGTGTGGTATGAAGTGGTGACTCTCACTAAATCTTTTGGCCATGGAGCAAAATCTTACAGTCAAATGCCTGTTATGGTATCAACTAAAGCTTCCTCAGTACCAAATTCCAGTAGTAGTTTTCTTGTTTTTCTTGAAGCCTGTTGAGGGCCCCTGAGGAAGATATGTTCAAATCCATTTCTTGTCCAGAGGTTGTCTATTTTGATGGGAAATAATGATTGCTTTGAGAAACTGTGTAACATATGTTGTTGAGCATGCTGCTCTGCAGTAAAGAAGGCAACAAGAGTAGTAATTCTAAAGACCCTTTGGGTAAACACAGACTTCAGTTAATTCTGCTAAACTCAGTGTGAATGAGTGTAAAACACACAGTAGTAGGAGAAAGCCTGCAGTGGGGGTTTTAAGCATATAATTATGTTGCTGCACTAATTGCAGGGGTGAAATATGGAGCTTTTACCTTGAGAAGATCATGTATTGATGAGTTTTGGAGGTTTAACTCCTTGAATCTTAAGGGAAAGGAGACATTTTTGGAGACTTGTATATTACCTTCAATGGGGGGAAAAAATTTCCCTGGGTGTTCATAGAAATCTTTATACCTTTTTTAAAGTGGGGCACTGTGTGGCTAGCAGCTCCTGTAATCTGCCTTGCTACACTCTGCAGATGCTTGATGCTGTAATCTCTCTTGCATGCACACTGGAAGTGTTTACTTGTTAGCTATACTATGAGAAGCATTTCCCTACAAACTGAGATAACAGAAGCCTTTCTTCAGCTTAGTGGAGGTGAAACACGTGCCCTTCTTGTTTCCACAATAGGAAAAAAAATTGCAAAGATGTTCCTGGTTTGGTTTTGCAGCCTAATGGAGGCAAATGGTAGAATAGAATAGAATAAACCAGGTTGGAAGACACCTGCAAGATCATCACATCCAACCTATCATCCAACACCACCTAATCAACTAAACCATGGAACCAAGTACCCCATCAAGTCTCCTCCTGAACACCTCCAATGATGGTGACTCCACGACCTCCTCAGGCAGCCCATTCCAATGGGCAATCACTCCCTCTGTGTAGAACTTCCTCCTAAACTCCAGCCTAAACCTCCCGTGGTGCAGCTTGAGACTGTGTCCTCTTGTTCTGGTGCTGGTTGCCTGGGAGAAGAGATCAACCCCCACCTGGCTACAACCTCCCTTAAGGCAGTTGTAGAGAGCAAGAAGGTCACCCCTGAGTCTCCTCTTCTCCAGGCCAGGCAACCCCAGCTCCCTCAGTCTCTCCTCATAGGGCTTGTCTTCCAGACCCCTCCCCAACTTTGTTGCCCTTCTCTGGACACCTTCCAGCAAGTCAACCTCCTTCCTAAACTGAGGGGCCCAGAACTGGACACAGGACTCAAGGTGTGGCCTAACCAGTGCAGTGAACAGGGGCACAATGACCTCCCTGCTCCTGCTGGCCACACTGTTCCTGATGCAGCCAGTATGCCATTGGCCTTCTTGGCTGCCTGGGCACACTGCAGGCTCATGTTCAGCCTACCATCAACCAGCACCCCCAGGTCCCTTCCTGTTGCCCACAGGACAGTTTTTCACTGTTGACCTGAGTATCAGAAATGTAGACTATCACTTAAGACTTATCACCTGTTGTGTTCTTTCCTCTCAGCCTGGGACAGGACCTGTCTGCCTTTTTCTACAGATAGCTTTTAAAGAAAGTAGATTAGTGGACTATAATTCTGTGGGATGTGGAACATTGAGCTGTGGGAGGAGCAGTGTGTTTTAGGGTTTTGTGGGGGGGAAAGCTGTTGGAAGAAATTTCCCCATAGAATAGAATAAACCAGGTTGGAAGACATCTTCAAGATCATTGCATCCAATCTATCTTCCAGCACCACCTAATCAACTAAACCATGCAACCAAGCACCCTATCAAGTCTCCTCCTCAACACCTCCAATGATGGTGACTCCTCCACCTCCCTGGGCAGCACATTCCAATGGGCAATCGCTCTCTGTGTAGAAATTCCTCCTCACCTCCAGCCTAAACCTCCCCTGGCACAGCTTGAGACTGTGTCCTCTTGTTCTGGTGCTGGGTGCCTGGGAGAAGAGACCAACCTCTGCCTGTCTACAACCTCCCTTCAGGTAGTTGTGGAGAGCAAGTTGCAGAGAGTTGTAGAGATGAGAAGGATAATCTGACCTAAATGGAGGGATATTTATATCTGTTGAGGCCCACAGAGTTTAGATCTTCTTCAGGCTGCTGCTTCAGGAGCTCAGCTTCAAATAATTTACAAAAAAGAGTTTGCTGCTGAGACAAAACTGGAGGAAGATGAGAGAATGAGGCAGTAAGTTACCAGACCTTAGAAATCTGACTTCTGTTTGGCACACAGTTCAGACTGCATCACAGAATCACCAAGGTTGGAAGAGACCTCAAAGATCATCCAGTCCAACCTTTCACTACAGACCTCATGACTAGACCATGGCACCAAGTGCCACATCCAAGCCTTTTTTGAACACCTTCAGGGATGGTGACTCCACCACCTCCCTGGGCAGCACATCCCAATGACCAATTACTCTTTCTGGGAAGAACTTTCTCCTCACCTCCAGCCTAAACCTCCCCTGGTGCAGCTTGAGACTGTGTGCTCTTGTTCTGGTGCTGGGTGGCTGGGAGAAGAGACCAACCCCCAGTTGGCTACGACCTCCCTTCAGGGAGTTGTAGAGAGCAAGAAGGTCTCCCCTGAGCCTCCTCTTCTCCAGGCTAAGCAACCCCAGCTCCCTCAGCCTCTCCTTACAGGGCTGTGCTCCAGACCCCTCCCCAGCCTTGTTGCCCTTCTCTGGACACCTTCAAGTGTCTCAATGTCCTTCTTAAACTGAGGAGCCCAGAACTGGACACAGGACTCAAGGTGTGGCCTAACCAGTGCAGCGTCCAAGGGCACAATGACTTCCCTGCTCCTGCTGGCCACACTATTCTTGATGCAGGCCAGGATGCCATTGGCCTTCTTGGCCATCCAGCATCTGCATCTTACTTGGGAATCATGAGAATGTGTTTGCATGTTTCTCTGGCTGAATCTGAGAAGTTTCATTCTGAACACTAAATTTTCTGGTTCATGGATGGGAGCTCTTAATGGAGGTGAATTATGAAGCACACACAGTTCTGAAGAGACAGCAGCTAGTAGCTTGTCATCTTCCTGCCCTATGCAATATGAACTAGCAATTTTGCACAGGACATCCATTAATTTGCTGTTTTCTTGCAAGGTTGTGGTTATTAATTGTAGTGTGGTGGGTTGAAAATTTCCCCCCAATATAAAATTGCCAGAGTGGCTCAGTGGAAGCAAATGAAGCTGTATTCACAAGCAAAACTACAGTCTAGAAATTTTGTCTACAGTCTAGAATTTGACACAGTTGGATGTGTTCAATCTCATGCCCTTGGACTCTGCCCATCTGCCCAGCCTGTCGAGGTCCCTCTGCAGAGCCTCTCTACCCTCCAGCAGATCAACTCCTGCCCCCAGCTTGGTGTTGTCAGCAAATTTACTGATGATGGACTCAATGCCCTCATCCAGATCATCAATAATGATGCTAAAGAGCATGGGGCCCAGCACTGATCCTTGGGGCACACCACTAGTGCCTGGCTGCCAGCTGGCTGTGGCACCATTCACCACCACTCTCTGGGCTCAGCCCTCCAGCCAGTTCCTAACCCAGCGCAGTGTGCTCCTGTCCAAGCCAGGGGCTGATAGTTAGGCTTTTGTGGAGGAAAAAAACCCCAACCCAACCCTTTGTGCAGTAGATACTGAATGTGAGGAACAGGACAAGGGAGAGTGGGTATAAACTCCAGCACAGGAGATTCGATCTCAACAGGAGGAGGAACTTCTTCACTGGGAGGGTCACAGAGCACTGGAGCAGGCTGCCCAGAGAGGCTGTGGAGTCTCCTTCTCTGGAGACTTTCCAGCCCTGTCTGGCTGTGTTCCTGTGTGACCTGTGCTGGATTCTCTGCTCCTGCTGTGGCAGGAGGGTTGGACTTGCTGATCTCTTTGGGTCCCTTCCAACCCCTAACATCCTGTGAGCCTGTGAAAAGTTTGCCACATGTTACTGTAGATGCTAAAAGTTCTTGGGTTCAGGGGATGGGTAATCCACATGCATAAAAAACAAATGCAGAATATAAATGGGATCTGGTTCAGCAAAGCCATTCAAGGAGCTGGAGACTAACAAAGGTGCTACAAGAGTATGAGTATGTGTCTGCTCCAGTTCTATTCTTCTTGAAGATGTGCTCACTTTTAGAGGCAGGTTCAGGTGGTAAATGGATACCTAAGAATGGTTGCTTTTATGCTGGGGAGGCTTGTTTGATACATGTAGTTACAAAGGCCCTAAGGCTTAGCATGATTTCAGCATGCACCTTCTGTATTTTCCAGGTTTCAAAGGCTGAAGCATATGATTATAGTTAGACAATAAGTTTTTAAGGTCAGAGCAACCTCCCTTGGATCACTTAGGAAGAGAATAGAATCCTGACCAAATCTGCTGCTCTAAAACCTAGCTCACATGCTTCCCTTCCTGCCCAGAGTTTCCTGCATTGTATCCCCTCCTTCCCCTGATGCTTACAGGTGACTTGAAAAGGCTGGTGTATAACCACTGCCTTGCTGCTGCTGCCCATCTGCTTTTCCCGGCTCCAGACACCTGAAAGTGAATGCAGTCAAACTTGTTTGCTGAACCCTCAGCAAGCCATTGTCCCAGGATCTCTCTATTTTAGTAACAGTCCATTATGATTAAATGAGTGATTATAGTCTGGTGTCTGGAGGAGAGGCAGTGCTGCAAACCTGTGGTTGCATACACAGATGCTCAGGGATGGGTGGTTTATATGTAGGTCTAATTACCCCGTGGCGGCTGCTGCAGGTACTGGATGATGACTCCTGCCTGTGGTACAAGGATGGGACCAGTGCTCATTTGGCAGCAGCTAGTAAAGGGAATTCAGTGCCATTTCACAATATGCTTAATGTGGTTTAACTTGGGACTGCTCCAGAAACAGGCACTCTTTCCCTCCTGTTTTTCCCTGTCCTCTGCATGCTTTTACCCTTTCCTCTTGCATTTCTAATGATCACACAGCAATGTGGGAACTAGTAGTGAACACTGGCCTTCAGGGGCTTTGGAGGGTTTATTCTCTTTTGGATCAGTGAGCTGATCTAACTTGCTGGCAGCAGTTGGCATAAATACATGCCTATGGAGGGGAAAAAAAGGTCTGGAATGTTTTTTTCAGAAGCCTGGCTGTAGAGAGCTGCTTGTGCTGAGACGGAGTCCTCTCCATCTCCCACTTCATGAGTGTGGACCATCTGGTGCCGTTGAATGTTCCTCCATGATATCTGAGGGTGGTGGTGCCACAAAATACATTTCAAAGTAGACATTTCTAATACAGTTCTCTCTCAGTTTTAATATCTTGGTCATCAGTAGCCATCACTTAGTGTTTTTAATCTGAAATCTTTTGCTGTCACCTATTATCTGACCTTCCAGTATCTGAAGGGGGCTACAAGAAAGCTGGGGAGAGACTTTTGAGGGTGTCAGGGAGTGATAGGACTGGGGGGCATGGAGCAAAACTAGGAATGGGTAGATTGAGATTGGATGTTAGGAAGAAGTTCTTCCCCATGAGGGTGGTGAGAGACTGGCACAGGTTGCCCATCCTGCTTTGAGAGTTATGGCTGGAGAGATGGGCGGAGTCCAAGGGCAGGAGATTGAACAAATTCAAGTGCCAGGTTCTGCACATTGGCCACAGCAACCCCATGCAGAGCTACAGGCTGGGGTCAGAGTGTCTGGAGAGCGGCCAGGCAGAGAGGGACCAGGGGGTGCTGGTCGATGGTAGGCTGAACATGAGCCTGCAGTGTGCCCAGGCAGCCGGGAGGGCCAATGGCATCCTGGCCTGCATCAGGAACAGTGTGGCCAGCAGGAGCAGGGAGGGCATTCTCCCCCTGTACACTGCACTGGTTAGACCACACCTTGAGTCCTGTGTCCAGTTCTGGGCCCCTCAGTTTAGGAAGGAGGTTGACTTGCTGGAACGAGTCCAGAGAAGGGCAACAAAGTTGGTGAGGGGTTTGGAACACAGCCCTGTGAGGAGAGGCTGAGGGAGCTGGGGCTTAGCCTGGAGAAGAGGAGGCTCAGCAGGTGACCTTATTGCTCTTGACAACTACCTTAAGGGAGGTTGTATATGGATGGAGGTTGGTCTCTTCTCCCAGGCACCCAGCACCAGAACAAGAGCACACAGTCTCAAGCTGCACCTGGGGAGGTTTAGGCTGTAGGTTAGGAGGAAGTTCTATGCAGGGAGAGTGATTGCCCATTGGAATGGGCTGCCCGGGGAGGTGGTGGAGTCACCATCATTGGAGGTATTTAGGAGGCAACTTGCTAGGGTGCTTGGTGCCATGGTTTAGTTGATTAGGTGGTGTTGGATGTGATGATCTTGAAGGTCTCTTCCAACCTGGTTTATTCTATTGTGTTCATAGGAAGATCTTGCCACTTGTCAGGGCCTTATCAACTAATTCAAGATTGCTGTTTTAGAGGGGGGCAGATTCTTAGACTGTGAAATGTATGGAGTTGTTAGTGCCATTAAATATTGGAGGTACTAGTTATTCCCTTAGCTGATTTAAAAATAGTTTAATTCACTGTGGAGTTGGCTTTGAGTTATCTTCTAGGAGAAAAGGTGTGAGGGATGCAGTTTGTCACCTCTGAGCCTCTCAGCTTTTATTTTCTGTCAGCCTTTCCTTCAGTGTTTCTCTATTATGAGTTTGACCCTGTTCTGCCATGTACAGTAGACTTTCTAATGACACTAAAGCAACTATGACCTACTTACCCTTTCTTAACAACTGTGCCTTTTGTTGGCTACCCTAAACTACGTCATTTCGTGCAAATGATCCTGATCTGGGTGTATTTTCCTGCCTTAGCCCTGATAGAGGCAGGATAAAATCTGCTTGAGTTCTTGGACTTGGGGGTGGTGGTAGATGGGAAGCTCAACAGGAGCCAGCAGTGTGTACTTGCAGCCCAGAGAGCCAAGCAGAGCCTGGGCTGCAGCAAGAGAAGTGTGGCCAGCAGGGCCAGGGAGGTGATTCTCCTCCTCTACTCTGCTCTGGTGAAACACTACCTGGAGCACTGTGTCCAGTTCTGGAGCCTCTGTTCCAGGAAGGATCTGGAGGTGCTGGAAGGTATCCAGAGAAGGGCCATGAGGATGAGCAGAGGGCTGGAGCTGCTCTGCTCTGGAGACAGACTGAGGGAGTTGGGGCTGTTCAGTCTGGAGAAGAGAAGGCTCCCAGGAGACCAAATTGTGGCCTTCCAGTCTCTGAAGGGGGCCACAAGAAAGCTGGGGAGGGACTTTTGAGGGTGTCAGGGAGTGACAGGACTGGGGGGAATGGAGCAAAACTAGAAATGGGGAGATTGAGATTCGATGTTAGGAAGAAGTTGTTCCCCATGAAGGTGGTGAGAGACTGGCACAGGTTGCCCAGGGAGGTGGTGGAAACCTCATCCCTGGAGGTTTTGAAAGCCAGGCTGGATGTGGCTGTGAGCAACCTGCTGTAGTGTGAGGTGTCCCTGGCCATGGCAGGGGGGTTGGAACTGGATGCTCCTTGAGGTCCCTTGCAGCCCTAACAATTCCATGATTCTTCTGAGATCCATGTAAATCCAGCATGGTATCTCTAGAGACATGAGGCTGCTGTGCATTGCCGAGAGTTCCTTGGTTACGATTTGAATACCAAGACACAAAAAATGAGGGCTATAAACAGCAGGTCTGACAGGAAAAGGTGTGAGAAAAGGCATTCCTCGACACATCTGGGTTACAGATGAGGTGCTGCTTATAAAATTTGAATAAAGAGTAATAGTTCCTTTTTAAGAAGTGTGTTTGCAAGGCAGCTCAATGTGGACTGGACAGGCAAACAACTGCTGGGAATTGCAGATTGATAGGTCATGAGGGGTGAGGCTGAGTTCAGTACTACTGGGTGATGCTAAACCTTGCAGTGTGATAGAATAGAATAGTAGTGTTATTTTGTGGAGCACATTTAGTCACTGCATCATTGCACAATGTAATTACAAACAAGATAAGTTCTCTGATGTAGTGATTGTATCTATGCTAGTATCTCTTTAAGCAGAGTCAAATAATTGATCATGCTTTGATTTTTTTGTTTCCTGGTGCAAGTGCCAGCACGTGGCTGCTGAAGTGAGATAAAGGTGGTTAAGTCAGGTCAATACTTACAACTTCCACTGAAATAGAAAGCAGCAGTTAAAAATCAGAATTTGTGGTGCTGCTGGAGGCAGCTATAGCAACGCTGCTCTGGGCACAAGGCAGGAGGCACAGTGAGCTAATGGTGTGATCAGCTCTTTCAGGGGAGACCTTACTGCTGTCTACAACTACCTGAAGAGAGGTTGTAGCCAAGTAGGGGGTTGGTCTCTTCTCCCAGGCAAGCAGCACCAGAACAAGAGGACACAGTCTCGAGCTGTGCCAGGGGAGGTTTAGGCTGGAGTTGAGGAGAAAGTTCTTCTCTGAGAGAGTCGTTCGCCATTGGAATGTGCTGCCCAGGGAGGTGGTGGAGTCACCATCCCTGGAGGTGTTCAAGAGGGGATTGGATGTGGCACTTGGAGCCATGGTTTAGTTGTCAGGAGGTGTTGGGTGATAGGTTGGACTTGATGATGTCTAAGGTCTTTTCCAACCTGGTTGATTCTGTGATTCTATGATTGAGAATTAGCTAAACAGGGTGGGTGGGCAGCAGCTTGACTTACCCGCCCCCCCTACCCCCCCTGCTTCTTCCTCCTCCTTCTCCACCTCCATGCTCTTGGAACTTATTCTTTTCAACCAGTGAATCATAGAATTGTCAGGGTTGGAAGGGACCTCAAGGAGCATCCAGTTCCAACCCCACTGCCATGGGCAGGGACTCCACACACTACAGCAGGTTGCTCACAGCCACATACAGCCTGGCCTGAAAAACCTCCAGGCATGAGGCTTCCACCACCTCCCTGGGCAACCTGTGCCAGTCTCTCACCACCCTCATGGGGAACAACTTCTTCCTAACATCGAATCTCAATCTCCCCATTTCTAGTTTTGCTCCATTCCCCCCAGTCCTATCACTCCCTAACACCCTCAGAAGTCCCTCCCCAGCTTTCTTGTAGCCCCCTTCAGAGACTGGAAGGCCACAAGAAGGTCTCCTGGGGGCCTTCTCCACTCCAGACTGCACAGCCCCAACTCCCTCAGTCTGTCTCTGTAGCAGGACAGCTCCAGCCCTCTGCTCATCCTTGTGGCCCCTCGCTGCCCACTGTTTACTTTCACCTAAACATTGCTCTGCAGCCTCTCATGTGTCTTTTCTCTATATGGATATGGTAAAATCTGAAACCTCAGTTGGTTTTGGTGTGCTGTGAGTAGGAATTTTCCCTCTTGCCTCTTCGCACTGTTAATGTTTAGTTGGACGCCTACAGACAAATATTTCTAGAGCTTACTGCCGCCTTCTTTCAGAGGTTTCTTGGAACACAGGAGCACTAAGATTAACCAGATACTATTATCTACACTTTGTTCTATGTTCCTCTATTGCAAGAAGGAAAACAGATGCAATTCTACTTACTGTCCGTCCTTGGACATGCAAGCTGCAGGGAGGTCAGGGATAGCCTGTGGTTTGCAGAGCTCAGGGCTGTGTTGCTAACTTGTGGAGTGCTGGCTTCATAAACATAGAATCATAGAATAGTCAGTGTTGGAAGGTTTGGTTTCTGCTGAGTACTGCTTTTGCATTATTAATCTGCTTTGGTGGCTCACTTTTAACTTGTTGGTGAGAACAGCAGAGAGGAGGCCTAGTTAGAGTGGCTGAAGGAAGGTTGGGAAAGGATCATTCTTGCTTTCCACTTGGGGTCTGTACTGCCTTCCACAGAATCATAGAAATGTTAGAGTTGGAAGGGACCTCCAGGATCAGCCAGTTCCAAGCTCTGTGCCATGGGCAGGGACACCTCACACTACAGCAGGTTGCTCACAGCCACATCCAGCCTGGCCTTCAAAACCTCCAGGCATGAGGCTTCTACCACCTCCCTGGGCAATCTGTGCCAGTCTCTCACCACCCTCATGGGGATGAACAGGGACACAATTTTCATGTCAGTATAGTGTTTAGAATTCAAAGAAAGTGGAGTTTGTGTGATTTGGTTTTTTTTTTCCCCTTATTTGTAGTATCCTGCTTTGATAGTTCAGGGAGTATTTGACAGTTTCAAAGCAGAGATGAGTGTCTGTTGGGATGCCTTCTGTAACAGTTGCACAGGGGAGAATTGGGCTGGATTTGCTGCTGTCTGGAGGAGCTCTTGCATATATTGGGAGATAGGAAAAGTCATTTCAGACTGGTGAAAATGGAATTATCCCTTCCCCTTTGGCCATTTTTTCTTAGGCTATTTTTGAATGAAGTATTTAAACCATCTCTAGCTAGCTGAAATTCTCAACTCTTGCGTTCTACAGGAGGAAATAATACATTCACTTGCTGATATTGGCTGTCTTTAAACCATCACTCACAACACTCAAGGAGAAATAATTACCTAGTTTTGCCAAATGCACCTAATTGGCCTTTTGTAACTTGGTGCCCTGTGTAGCTGCTGGCTGGCTGTGCTGCTCTTAAGGGCAGCATTGCTATTTAGAAAGTCCCAAGAGCAAAAGATGTGTGAGTGAGAACCTTCTGCAGTTTGCAAGGAAACACAACCTCAAACATTGGTGAGTTCTGTCATACTTTGACTTCGATGTAAATGCCATCACAGAAGCCTGTCTTCTCATGTCAGTCTCTGTTCAGCTCTAAGTGTTTAGAGGCAGAAGGTTGAGACACAGCAGCAACTGACAGCGTGGGACGGTGTTTTGCATAGAGACTGAATAAGACATCCCCCTTAGTTTGACTTAATTGGTTTTGTGAATAATTTGATTTATTCTGCATTGCACTTGAAATCCTAGAGGAGAAAGTATGCTTTCCTAGGTAAGGTTTTGCCACCAGTATCCAACATGGAACCTGCGTATCTTTGTTCTTCTGTAAATCATAGATTGAGGAGTAAAGACAATCGCAAAAGTGTGTCAGCTGTGGAGAAAGGAGGATAAGGGCAGTTATCTGTAGGTTGTAATTAAAGAGGGCAAGGAGATCCCCCACTGTGCAATGCCCTGTGCCCAGCAGGGTGCCCTCTGCCCAAGCAAGCAGGGCTTCTCCATGATCTGGATGAAGGGATTGAGTCCATCGTCATTAGTAAGTTAGCAGATGACACCAAGTTGGGAGCAAGTGTTGATCTGTTAAGAGAGTAACAGAGCTCTGCAGAGGGACCTTGACAGGCTGGACAGATGGGCAGAGTCCAGCAGGATGGCATTCAACAAGTCCAAGTGCCAGGTGCTACACTTTAGCCACAACAACCCCATGCAGTGCTACAGGCTGGGGTCAGAATGGCTGGAGAGCTGCCAGGCAGAGAGGGACCTGGGGATGCTGGTTGACAGCAGCTGAACATGAGCCAGCAGTGTGCCCAGCTGGCCAAGAGGGCCAAGGGCATCCTGGCCTGCATCAAGAATAGTGTGGCCAGCAGGAGCAGGGAAGTCCTTTTGCCCTGTGCTCAGCGCTGGTTAGTCCACACCTTGAGTCCTGTGTCCAGTTCTGGGCTCCTCAGCTTAAGAAGGACATTGAGACACTTGAAGGTGTCCAGAGAAGGGCAACGAGGCTGGGGAGGGGTCTGGAGCACAGCCTTGTGAGGAGAGGCTGAGGGAGCTGGGGTTGTTTAGCCTGGAGAAGAGGAGGCTCAGGGGAGACCTCATTGCTCTCTACAACTACCTGAAGGGAGGTTATGGCCAGGTGGGGGTTGGTCTCTTCTCCTAGGCCACCAGCACCAGAACAAGAGGACAAAGTCTCAAGCTGCACCAGGGGAGGTTTAGGCTGGAGGTGAGGAGAAAGTTCTTCCCAGAAAGAGTAATTGGCCATTGGAATGTGCTGCCCAGGGAGGTGGTGGAGTCCCCATCCCTGGAGGTGTTCAAAAAAGGCTTGGATGTGGCACTTGGAGCCATGGTTTAGTTGTCAGGAGGTGTTGGGTGTTAGGTAACACATTGGACTTGATGATCTCCGAGGTCTTTTCCGACCTGGTTGCTTCTGTGGTTCTGTGTGCCAGCCCAGCCACCCAGCCCGCCTTGCGCGCATTTCAACGCTCTACACCGGACACTCCCTGGGTTTGTGACAAATGTTTAAGCACCACTGAAGCTGTGCCTTTTTGTCATTACCTGCATGTGGGCTCTGAATAACGTGTTTAAAAGCAAGCATGGCAGTGTGAGGACACGTGAGTGCTGGAGAGACAGCTCAGGGAACTTGTGTTTAGCTGTCAGTTACTGTGCCTTGAAACTCGCCCACTGACACTCTGCCTACTGTGTGCCGCGCCAGAGCTTAGCACAGTGTTAGTCTCATGTGACTGTACTTGCTTCAAGTGTGTGTTCTTTAGGGTTTATTTTGTTTTAAAGAAAGAGAAAATGGCCTCTTTCAGAGGTTATTTTGAGAAGAGCACCTTAAAAAAATCAAGGTGATTCTGCCACTTTTCTCTGGTGAGACCTCACCTGGAGTTTGGCCACAACAACCCCAGGCAGTGCTACAGGCTGGGGTCAGAGTGGCTGGAGAGCGGCCAGGCAGAAAGGGACTGCTGTGGAGCCCTCAACACAGGAAGGATGTGAACCTGATGGAGCCAGGTCCAGAGGAGGGCCATGAAGATGACTTGAGAGCAGGAGCAGCTCTGCTGTGAGGACAGGCTGAGGATGCTGGGGGTGTTCAGCCTGGAGAGACCTCATAGCAGCCTGCCAGTACTTTGAAGGGGGCCTCCACGAAGGCTGGAGAGGGTCTGTTTGTAAAAGCCAGCAGTGAAAGGAGAAAGGGCAATGGTTTGAAATTGGAAGAGAGTATAACCTAGATGTTAGGAGCAAGTTCTTTAGCATTTGGGTGATGAACCACGAGAACAGGTTGCCCTGGGGAGATAGTTGAGGCCCCATGCCTGGAGTTTCAAGGGCAGACTTGAGAAGGCTCTGAGCAAGCTGATGGTAGTGGAGGATGTCCCTGCTCCCTGCAGGGGGGTTTGTCTAGATGACATTGGGGGTCTCTTCCAGCCCAAACTTCTCAATGATTCTGGATAAAAGCTGTCATTTTCCCTCTTGATATGTTGTATATGCAGGTGGATAGACCTTTGTGTGCTTGGCCTTTTAAGTATTATTTTTGCTGCAATTTCTTATCTATACATATAAGTTTCCAAATAAAATGAAAAAAAATAACCACACAAACCCACCAAAACCAGACCCAAACCAAAACAACTTTTGAGAAGGGCTGGGGAACTTGAGGTAGCATTTCTACTTCCCTCTGGGTTCTTAACAGCATTAAGAGTTAAAATTTTAAAACTTGAAGTGAAATCATTCTGTAGTCAGAAAATGGTTCAAGGAACATTTGCAGATGCACAAACAAATAGAAGGTCTGAAAAGCATCAGTTGTTGCAGTTTTGATGCACTTAAACACTGTTGGCTCCAATTTTACCTTTCCAGTGTTCAAATTTGATGTGTTACAGAATAGAATTAACCAGGTTGAAAAAGACCTTCGAGATCATCCAGTCCAACCTATCACCCAGCACCACCTAATCAACTAAATCATGGCACCAAGTGCCTCATCCAGTCCCTTTCTGAACACCTCCAGGGATGGTGACTCCACCACCTCCCTGGGCAGCCCATTCCAATGGGCAATCACTCTCTCTGTGTAGAACTTCTCCCTAACCTCCAGCCTAAACCTCCCCTGGCACAGCCTGAGACTGTGTCCTCTTGTTCTGGTGCTGGGTGCCTGGGAGAAGAGACCAACCTCTGCCTCTCTACAACCTCCCTTTCAGGTAGTTGTAGAGAGCAATAAGGTCTCCCCTGAGTCTCCTCTTCTCCAGGCTAAGCAACCCCAGCTCCCAGCCTCTCCTCACAGGGCTGTGTTCCAAGCCCCTCATCAACTTTGTTGCCCTTCTCTGGACACCTTCCAGCAAGTCAACATCCTAAACTGAGGGGCCCAGAACTGGACACAGGACTCAAGGTGTGGCCTAACCAGTGCGGCATACAGGGGCAGAATGACCTCCCTGCTCCTGCTGGCCACACTGTTCCTGATGCAGGCCAGGATGCCATTGGCCCGCCTGGCTGCCTGGGCACACTGCAGGCTCATGTTCAGCCTACCATCGACCAGCACCCCCAGGTCCCTTTCTGCCTGGCAGCTCTCCAGCCACTCTGCCCCCAGCCTGTAGCACTGCATGGGGTTGGTGTGGCCAATGTGCAGAACCTGGCACTCGGATGTGTTCCTTGGACTCCACCCATCAGTCCAGCCTGTCGAGGTCCCTCTGCAGAGCCTCTCTACCCTCCAGCAGATCTTAGGAGTATGTGCAACACACGGACCCTCCGTTCAGCAAGGGAGTTTTTAGGAGAGCCTCTCCCCTAACATTTCAGCGCTGGAGGCTGCTGGGCATTCTTCTCGGGAGTCTGCAGGAGCCTCTTGTTTTCCCTAATGAGTCTCCAATAAGCTCAGTAAGCAATTTGTAATGAAGTGAATCGGTTCAGCAGCAGCTTCTCTGCCCCGCCTTGTGCTTGCCACTGTTCTGGTGACCTTTATGTTCAGTGAGTACTTCAAGTTAATTATATGCCTAATGACTCTGCAAACTTGTTTCCAGATATTGTGAAGCAGGGCAAGGTCTGAGTATAAACACATAGGCCTCTCTTTTTGTTGCTGAGATAAATGATACTGAAAGGGTATCTGCAGCATATCTTGCTGTTGGGGCTTGACATGCTGTGGTGAAGATGAAGTTTGAGCCTGTTCCAGATGCTGAACTTCTGAATTGACCAACAAGACTCCAGTTTGTGTGTAACTTATCTTCAGAGGCAGTCGTCCCTTTCATCACTGAGTTCCTCTCTGTGTGCATCTTGGCAGTAGATTTACACACACCTTTTTTGCTGTGGGTTTACTGATTTGGGTTTTGTTTTGTTAGATTTTTGTTGTTGGATTTGTTGTGGGAATGGGCTGCCCAGGGAGGTGGTGGAGTCCCCATCCCTGGAGGTGTTCAAGAGGGGATTGGTTGTGGCACTTGGTGCCATGGTCTAGTCGTGAGGTCTGTGGAGACAAGTTGGACTCGATGATCCTCGAGGTCTCTTCCAACCTTGGTGATACTGTGATACTCTTTTGGGTTTTTGGTTGGTTGCATTTTTAATTCAGAGTGTAGGCCAAGATTCTAGTTAGAATCTTTAACTTCCAGGTCCTGAGGTTAGAATAGAATAAACCAGGTTGGAAGAGACCTCCAAGATCATCGTGTCCAACCTATCATCCAACACCACCTAATCAACTAAACCATGGCACCAAGCACCCTATCAAGTCTCCTCCTGAACACCTCCAATGATGGTGACTCCACCACCTCCCCAGGCAGCCCATTCCAATGGGCAATCACTCTCTCTGTGTAGAACTTCCTCCTAACCTCCAGCCTAAACCTCCCCTGGCGCAGCCTGAGACTGTGTGCTCTTGTTCTGGTGCTGGCTGCCTGGGAGAAGAGACCAACCTCTGCCTGTCTACAACCTCCATTCAGGTAGTTGTAGACAGCAATAAGATCACCCCTGAGTTGTCTCCTCTCCTGGCTAAGCAACCCCAGCTCCCTCAGCTTCTCCTCGTAGGGCTTATGTTCCAAACCCCTCCCCAGCTTTGTTGCCCTTCTCTGGACACCTTCCAGCAAGTCAACCTCCTTCCTAAACTGAGGGGCCCAGAACTGGACACAGGACTAAAGGTGTGGCCTAACCAGTGCAGTGTACAGGGGCACAATGACCTCGCTGCTCCTGCTGGCCACACTGTTCCTGATGCAGGCCAGGATGCCATTGGCCCTCCTGGCTGCCTGGGCACACTGCAGGCTCATGTTCAGCCTACCATCGACCAGCACCCCCAGGTCCCTCTCTGCCTGGCCGCTCTCCAGCCGCTCTGACCCCAGCCTGTAGCTCTGCATGGGGTTGTTGTGGCCAATGTGCAGAACCTGGCACCTGGATGTGTTCAATCTCATGCCCTTGGACTCTGCCCATCTGTCCAACCTGTCGAGGTCCCTCTGCAGAGCCTCTCTACCCTCCAGCAGATCAACTCCTGCCCCCAGCTTGGTGTCATCAGCAAATTTACTGATGACTGGTTTTGGTGTGGACTCCTTGGCTTTTGGACAGCCATTTAGAGGGTTGTTCTTTGTTGTATTAGAGACACTGAAATTCCAACCCTTGGTGAAAGGTATGAAATGTATTTTTCTGTAAACTGATGGAGAATGTGAGGCTCACAGTTGCAGAGAAATGTTTCATGTTTGTTTTTCAAGGTTGTGAATTCTCTCATAGCTGTTGAGGAATACACAGCAGTGATGCCTAAAAGAAAAATTACATGTGGGAGTAATTCTGCCTTCATAAACCCATGGTGTCATAAAGCAAAGTTTTTCATCCAGTCTTACTCAGACTGTGTAATGCTTGTCATGGAAACATCAGGGCAGAAGTGTCAGGAATGATGGTTTCATTTTCCTGTTCTGGCCTTTCTGAGTCTTTCTGTGATATTTACAACTCTCTGCTTTAAAAGAGTTACTTTTAACTGCAGGATCAACACTTGAAAGATTGAACTCAAAAACCAAGCCTGAGATGGGTCCAGCTACTCATCCCTTCTAATTCATTTACATTTGGAATGAGCACCTACCAGGATGCTATGCAAATGGTCATTGCATTTTCCCAGTCAGCTTTTTGTAGCTGTCTGTTGAACGTGGCTGGTTTGCAGCAAGTGAATGGCAAAAGGCAAATGCAGAGGTGCTATACCAAAAGGTGGGTGTTTTTAAGTAGGTGGGAGACTGCACTGCATCAAACTTTGCAAAACCACAGGTTTTTCTGGCCATGGGATCAAAGGCCATCACAGTACAGTAGAGATTGGAAGTCCCTTCCAGAGAGTGAGTCCAACCCCCCTGCCAGAGCAGCATCACCCAGGGCAGTCCGCACAGGAATGCATCCAGGTGGCTTTGGAATGTGTCCAGAGCAGGAGACTCCACAGCCTCTCTGGGCAGCCTGCTCCAGGGCTCTGTCACCCTCACTGCAAAGAAGTTTCTCCTCATGTTGAGCTGAAACCTTCTCTGGTCAAATTTGTACCTGTTGTTCCTTGGCTTATTGCTGTGCACCACCCAAAAGAGCTTGGCCCTCTCTCCTTGACCCCCACCCCTCAGCTATTGATAGGCATTGATCAGATCCCTTCTCAGCCTTCTCTTCTCCAGACTAAACAGCCCCAGGGCTCTCAGTCTCTCTTCACAGGGGAGATGCTCAAGTCCCCTAAGCATCCTCCTGGCTCTCTCTTGGACTCTCTCCAGCAGGTCTCTGTCTCTCTTGAACTGGGGAGCCCAAATCTGGACACAGGATTGCAGCTGTGGTCTGAGCAGGGCAGAGCAGAGCAGTGGGGAAGGACAACCTCCTTAAATCCGCTGGCCACACTTTTCTTGCTGAACCCTAGGTCACCTTTGTCTCTCTTGGCCACCAGGGCACATTGCTGTCCCATGCAGAACTTGCTGTCCACCAGCACTCCAAGGTCTTTCCCTGTGGAGCTGCTCTCCAGCAGGGTAGCCTCTAACCTGTCCTGATGTCTGATGTTATTCCTCCCCAGATGCAGGACCCTGCCCTTGTCCTTATTGAACTCCATGAGGTTTGCCTGCAGCCAGCTCTCAGCCTGTGCAGCTCTGGACCTTTTATTACATGTCTCTTTTTCACTGCTTCCATGTAGGTGTATCAATTAAATATCACCTGAGGAACAGGAAGTTATGTTGTATTTAAAAAGATGAAATTTCAAGGTGAAGATAACTGCTATCTAATAAAGATAAAATGCAACCAATTATTTGCAGGTATTTTTTTTCCCCCCCAACACATGGCTGACTTAAAATATATCCATGCATGCTTGCCTACAATAATATGCTGTTTCATGGGGAGACTTTGGGATGAGGTGCCAGAGCAACCAGAGTCTCCAATACACTTACACATGATGCCATACCTTAAGTTGTAATGAATATTTAGGTTGAAGTACAATTTGGTTGGAAAGTTAACTTTTAAGAAGAAGAAGGAAAAAAAGGATGAAACAAACCAACAAATCTTTAATGTTTAGGATTCTTTTGGCTTCTGCTCAGCTATGCCTTAAAAAATCAGAGCATCATTCTCTGGGTCCTCTTTACCAAATCCATTCCCCTTTTCTGTGGAGTCAAGTTACCTACACATCTGAAGTGACTGATCTCCTCTCCCTTGGTAGCCCAAGATTTGCTAATGAAAGCTATGCTCCTACAGGCACTAGGGTGACTTCATCCACCACCTGAACCCTGTCACTGTTTAGCTGTAACTGTTTTTACTGTAAATGAAGCTGAGCCAATATTAAACTTCTTTTCATCTGTTATTGAAGTATGTGGAAAAACTGAACAAGTGTGGATTTTATTACCAGGCTTCAAAAGTATCTTTACAAGAGTTGGATTTAGAATAGTTTGGTTTCTGCTGAGTACTGCTTTTGCATTATTAATCTGCTTTGGTGGCTCACTCTTAACTTGTTGGTGAGAACAGCAGAGAGGAGGCCTAGTTAGAGTGGCTGAAGGAAGGTTGGGAAAGGATCATTCTTGCTTTCCACTTGGGGTCTGTACTGCCTTCCACAGAATCATAGAAATGTTAGGCTTGGAAGGGACCTCAAGGATCAGCCAGTTCCAAGCTCTGTGCCATGGGCAGGGACACCTCACACTACAGCAGGTTGCTCACAGCCACATCCAGCCTGGCCTGAAAAACCTCCAGGCGTGAGGCTTCCACCACCTCCCTGGGCAATCTGTGCCAGTCTCTCACCACCCTCATAGGGAACAACTTCTTCCTAACATCCAATCTCAATCTACCCACTTCTAGTTTTGTTCCATTCCCCACAGTCCTATCACTCCCTGACACCCCCAAAAGTCCCTCCCCAGCTTTCTTGTGGCCCCCTTCAGAGACTGGAAGGCCACAAGAAGGTCTCCTGGGAGCCTTCTCTCCTCCAGACTGAACAGCCCCAACTCTCTCAGTCTGTCTCCAGCCCTCTGATCACCCTCCTGGTCCTTCTTTGAACATATTGCAGCACCTCCAGTTCCTTCCTGGAACAGAGCCTCCAGAACTGGACACAGTGCTCCAGGTGTGGTCTCAGAAGAGTGGAGCAGAGGGGGGAGAATCTCCTCCCTTGCCCTGCTGGCTATGTTTCTCTTTCTGCACCCAGGTTCTGGTTGGCTTTCTGGGCTGCAAGTGCTCACTGCTGGCTCATGCTGAGCTTCTTATCCACCAGCACCCCCCAAGGCCTTTTCTTCAGGATTGTCCTGACCCAGCTGCACGACCTTGCACTTGGTCTTGTTGAACTTCATGAGGTTGTCATGGGCCCAGCTCTGCAGTCCATCAAGGTCCCCCTTTCACCTTTCTTCTGTTTCTTCCATCCCTTTAAATCCTGTGAACTCACTGCAGGCTCACCCATCCTTCCCTTGCTGACCTGGGAGAACCACAGCCCTGTGAGCACGTGCAAAGGGGAACTCGGATAACTCTGTTTCTCCAGCCCTGCTAATCCCCCTAGCTCTGCTGAGCTGATTTTGGTCTGTAAGGAGCTTTGGTTGTGGGGGTCTGTTTTAAAGGACCACATCTAAATGGTAGCTTTCTGAAATGCTCCTGTGACCTTTTGTGCATTGCCTATGCTTTCTTAGGCATTGCTCTTTTTATCATGCCTGTAAGTTGTTAACCACACACAACTGCTTCAATTAGGTGCTTGCGTTTTCCTTACGAGAGTTAATTTTGCTCTCTTGGAAAACAGGTAAAACCCATGCTTTTTGAGCACCACTCTTTTTGTCTGTAGCAACAAAAAGTGTGTGGCAAGAGCATGAATGTGGATGTTTTCCTCAGTGGCTGACTCACAGTTTGAAACCAACCTTTTGCTTTGTGGGAAAGTTCCTTTGCCCTCTGCTGGTTTTGCCTGTTCAGCAGGCAGCCCGCATAGCTCTTGCCTTATCTGCAAGGCTGTGGGTCACTGTCAAATCAGTACAGCTGGTACTGGTGAGAAATGTTGTGTTCATTTTTCATTCCTGCAGAGGTTAAATCTTTTGTGTCTGGAAGAGGGATGAGAGTCACAGTGGAACTCTTTTTTTTTTAGAGGAACAGTATAAAACCAGCACCACCCAGCAGCAGCAGAGTGTTAGTGATGGTAGCTGCTGAGGCATATCCCAGGAGATACAGTGACACTTTGAGGAATTCATGCCCATTTTGTCATCTGTCAGTTCTTCTGACATAAATACAAAGGTTTAGAATAAGATAGCTTTATGTGAGTGAAATGCCAATACATTCTTTAGAATAGAGCAAAACCAGGTTGGAAGAGACCTTCAAGATCATCGCGTCCAACCTATCAACCAATCCAACCCCCCTAATCAGCTAAACCATGGCACCAAGCACCTCCTTGTTTAATAACAAGTGAAATCTTACACTGGAAAATAGAAAACACTAAGGCTAGAAAAGACCTTCAAGATGGAGTCCAGCCAAAACTCACTGCCACCACTACTAAGCCATATCCTGAAGCCACCACAGTAATAGCTTCTTGAATATCCCCAGGGGGGATGACTCCACCACCTTCCTGGGCCACCTGTTCCAGTGCCTCACCACTCTCTCAGGAGTGTCCCTGCCCATGGCAGGGGAGTTGCAACTAGATGACCCTTGAGGTCCCTTCCAAACCTAACAATTTTATGATTCTAAAGAAGTTTTTCCTAATGGCCAATCTAAACCTTCTCTGCCACAACTTAAACCCTCTTCTTCATGTCCTGTCAGTAGTTACTTGGGAAAAGAGAGCAAAGACAAATGTATGAGAGCACTTTTTTCACAGTATCACCAAGGTTGGAAGCGACCTCAAAGATCATCAAGTCCAACCTGTCACCACAGACCTCATGACTAGACCATGGCACCAAGTGCCACGTCCACTTGATGCTGTGTAACTGAATAAAGATCAAGAAAATACAGTCCTAGATGTGGAATCAACACTGGCCACAGCAACCCCATGCAGTGCTACAGGCTGGGGTCAGAGTGGCTGGAGAGTGGCCAGGCAGAGAGGGACCTGGGGGTGCTGGTTGATGGTAGGCTGAACATTGGACGTGGCGCTTGGTGCCATGGTCCAGTCGTGAGGTCTACTGAGACAGGTTGGACTCGATGATCCTTGGGGTCTCTTCCTACCTTAGTTATACTGTGATACTGTGATGAGCCTGCAGTGTGCCCAGGCAGCCAAGAGGGCCAATGGCATCCTGGCCTGCATCAGGAACAGTGGGGCCAGCAGGAGCAGGGAGGTCATTCTCCCCCTGTACACTGCACTGGTTAGGCCAAACCTTGAGTCCTGTGTCCAGTTCTGGGCCCCTCAGTTTAGGAAGGAGGTTGACTTGCTGGAGCGTGTCCAGAGAAGGGCAACAAAGTTGGTGAGGGGCTTGGAACACAGCCCTGTGAGGAGAGGCTGAGGGAGCTGGGGTTGCTTAGCCTGGAGAAGAGGAGGCTCAGGGGAAACCTTCTTGCTCTCTACAACTGCCTTAAGGGAAGTTGTAGCCAGGTGGGGATTGGTCTCTTCTCCCAGGCAAGCAGCACCAGAACAAGAGGACACAGTCTCAGGCTGTGCCAGGAGAGGTTTAGGCTGGAGGTTAGGAGGAAGTTTTACACAGAGAGAGTGATTGCCCATTGGAATGGGCTGCCCAGGGAGGTGGTGGAGTCACCATCCCTGGAGGTGTTCAGGAGGAGACTTGATAGGGTGCTTGGTTGCATGGTTTAGTTGATTAGGTGGTGTTGGATGATAGGTTGGACGCGATAATCTTGAAGGTCTCTTCCATCCTGGTCTGATCTGGTCTATTCTATTCTATCTGTTATTTTTCATGGGCAGTGCTTCAGCAGAAATACTTCAAAGCATTTGTCTTAGTTTTGGATTGACTTTGTGACTGGCTCCTGCGTAATTTGGCCTTCTGCAATAGGGAGGTTAAGAAAGCACTTCTGATTTCATACACCCACTACCAAATGGTTCACTAGCTCTTCAGGTCTGAGTACTTTCTGATGGCTATTTTTTTTTTCTCCAATGTATGGGAAGTGTAAATTAGCACTGCAAGGCAGGAGGGAGGTTTGCAGTGTTTTATTTGTATCGAGTCCTGTCGTGGTCGAAACTGTTGGCTTTTTGTAAGGGAAGTGGAAGTGTTTTGGTCAGAAGGGTTAAGATTGGTAACTATTGATGATTTAGTTGTTGTTCACTGTCTCCTTAGAAACAGACAATGTAATATTCAGTGTGCTCTCAATAACTATAGGCTTATGGTTTAATACAATGAGATAACTTTGTCCTTTTGTGACTCCTTGTTGCAATCAGTCCATTCCACTTAACCTGGAAATCTAGAAGTAAATTCCTCAGGGTCCTGATTGTTGCCTCCTGAAACGCTGCAAATACACTTAGTGGGGCTGCAATGGTATAAAGTACTGCTTCCTTTCTCCCCCTCACCTCTTCCCCCAGTGAAAGCAGACCTCATGAATACTTGGGAGCAGAGATGATTCTGGTTTTATTTAACTTGGTGAATCTGCCTCAGAGACCAGGAGTGCCGAAGTGTAGCAGCACAGTGTGCCACTGAATGTGGAAGCTCTGGGAGGAGTGGCTTAATAGAGGTAGCTCATGGGAAATGGTGGTTCAACCCCTGGTAACCAACTCCGTATTCACTTTTGTTCATCATCTAACCCCTTTCTTCTTTCCTGTCTTGGAAGTATGTATTAAAACGTCAGGAGCCCTTGTGGCAAGGCAAAGAGCAAACCGAGGGCTGTTGGTATTAATGAGTATTATGATGAGAAGACCTGCTGGTGTTCAGGGACTGCAGACAGTCAGGAGGTGGTTTTATTTATACCTAATACAGTTGTCTCTATTAATTGTATGTGTGCATGTATATAACCATGGCATATAATGTCCTAGTGGCTGCTGACTACTTCTTGTTGTTGTTGTTGCATCAGCTTTCCCGTGTTGCTCACGTTCTGTTTTTCTTTTTCTATGGGCAGGTATTTAATTAGTCAAGGAGCACATGTAGGGGCTGTAAATAGTGAAGGAGACACTCCATTACATATTGCTGAAGAGGAGGCAATGGAAGAGCTGCTCCAGAATGAAGTAAATAGACAAGGTAATTCTGAATACGGAGGGATGGGTTTGTGTATTGGGCACTACACACATTTTGGCAAGTTCACACTGAATTGGGAATTTTTAAGTCACTCAGTTTTGTTTTCTGAAGGCAATTGTCAACACAGTGCACAGTGCTCAAGCTGTCTTCTAGGTGTTTTTACTCAGCCTGGCCCCTCGTGAAGAAAGAGATCAGAAATATTGGATTTGTGCATTCACTCTGGGATAAGGAGTCTTACACTGCACTTGTTTTAGGCCTGCAAACTTATGATGACCCTTAAGTTCCTCCTTGCTTTTGTGTACTCTTCTGAGGGCACTATATAGATGAGCATTCATGTAACAGTTAATGGGTAGGTATCAAGTTTTGACAGTAAGGTTTAAAAGTCTATCCCTTAAATGGATGCAGCTTGCTCCTAGAATGTTGATACTGCTGGCAGTACTGTCATAGAATCAGTAAGGTTGGAAAAGACCTCAGAGATCATCAAGTCCAACCTACCACCCAAAACCTCCTGACAACTAAACCATGGCTTCAAGTGCCACATCCAGTCCTTTTTTGAACACCTCCAAGGATGGTGACTCCACCACCTCCCTGGGCAGCACATTCCAATGGCCAATTACTTTTTCTTGGAAGAACTTTCTCCTCACCTCCAGCCTAAACCTCACCTGGTGCAGCTTGAGACTGTGTCCTCTTGTTCTGGTGCTGGTTGCCTGGGAGAAGAGGCCAACCTCTGCCAGTCTACAACCTCCATTAAGGTAGTTGTAGACAGCAGTAAGGTCACCTCTGAGTCTCCTCCTCTCCAGGCTAAGCAACCCCAGCTCCCTCAGCCTCTCCTCACAGGGCTGTGTTCCAAACCACTCACCAACTTTGTTGCCTTTCTCTGGATACCTTCCAGCAACTCAACAGCCTTCCTAAACTGAGGGGCCCAGAACTGGACACAGTCTTCAAGGTGTGGTGCTGAGCACAGGGGCACAATGACTTCCCTGCTCCTTCTGGCCACTCTATTTCTGATGCAGGCCAAGATGCCATTGGCCTTCTTGGCCACCTGGGCATGCTGGTGGCTCATGTTCAGCTGCTGTCTTTACAAGAGAAGGTAGCATTTAAAAAAAGGCAAGTTGATTGACCTTTCTCTGCTTTTTCCTTCCCTTCCTTACACTGCTGTTTCCTGGGTTCCTCAGATGGGTTTTCCAGTGAAAGGTCTCTCAAAGTTTCCATTCCACAGAGGAAAGAATATTCAGTTGTGGTTGACTGACCACCCCGACTCCAGTAGAAATGCTCTACTGTACCAGAACTCCCAGTGCAAGAACTGGGGTGGTGTGGTTTGAGTTACATTTCTATAGTGAAGGAAGATGACACTCAGAGTGAAGATGGTGCCTTTGGGGAGGTCCTGCTAGGGGACTGCATCTCCATTGCTTTGAGACCCCCATCTGCCTCTTGAAAGGCTTCTCCCTCCTTGAAAAGGCTGCTTTTTGCTTTCTTTTGCAGCACTGGATTTCTCTCTTAAGGCAAGAGTTACACAATTTAAGAGTAAAATAGTGATTGCTTCCAGCTTTGCCTTGCTATCAGTTGTATGGTTAAACCTACGTAATGGCCAAAGCAAATAGTAAAAAGAAAGTGGATGACACAATATGCAGGGAAATAAGAGCTGTCTACTGATAGACAGGAGCAGACTACAGATGTGAGAAAGGCTTTGGTGCCATGGTTTAGCTGATTGGATAGTGTTGGATGATAGGTTGGACTTGATGATCTTGAAAGTCTTTTCCAACCTGCTCTGTTCTACCCTACCCTGCTCTGTTCTACCCTACCCTGCTCTGTTCTACCCTACCCTGCTCTGTTCTACCCTGCTCTGTTCTACCCTACCCTGCTCTGTTCTACCCTACCCTGCTCTGTTCTACCCTACCCTGCTCTATTCCACCCCTTGGTAGCTTTAACAGGGTTTTGATTGAACAGTTCAAACCATGAACACATCAAGACCATCAGGTTAGGTAGTTCTGATTTTATTGTTAATTTTTTGGGGCAGTGCTACAGTTTTTCAATTAGTTTGGAAAAAACCTCCAAACACCTCTTTCCCCCCCCCAATAGTAGTGTCATTCTTTGCTGGACAGTTGTTTCTGGTCTGTTCTTCAGCCTAAATTCTTCAAGGGTGATTTTGCAGTGTTTGACTTTACTGATGTGTTACTCTAACTGCAGTAGTTGCTTGTTAAATTGACAGATTTTGGTCTTCCAAAATCTCACTGTTAAGTTTCTTCTAGAAGAAAAAAAGCTTTTTAAAATAATCTTTTATATATATATATGTTTATGGGTTTGTGTGTATATATTTGCACACACATGTATACAGATGCTTTTATCTATGTGTATCATCCCTGGCTTGTTTTGCTGTTCGACCTCACAGGAGTTGCAGTATCACAGAAAGCAGAGCAGAAAGCAAGTAGCTATCCCTCCTTCTCAATTTGTATCTGAAGGTGTCAGAACTCAGGGGGTTTTTACCTGCAGGGATGAAATAATAGCAAAGGCTTAATGATTATGAATTAGAATGGAACAGAAAGGCTATGAACCCCAGTGTGAGCTTGTATCTTACTAAATCATGATGCAGTTGTCTCAGCACCAATGTTTTAATCATCTGCTTTTCATGGCATCCTTAACTTGCAAGTAGAGTTGCTGTTATGTAAAGACCTGGTTATTTAGTCATTGTCATGACCACTAGGAAAGTGCCTAATTGTGTGTATGTCATGCCTAGCAAAGTTAATGGCTCTAGAAGAGGAAGTTAATTGCTTGTCTTACTGTGGAGTCAGCGCTGATGTGTTGTGACAGTTTCATCTCTGCCTATAGAATCACAGAATCAATAAGGTTGGAAAAGACCTCAGAGATCAACAAGTCCAACCTAATACCTAACACCTCCTGACTACTAAACCATGGCTCCAAGTGCCACATCTAATCCCTTTTTGAACTCCTCCAGGGATGGTGCAGGGATGGTGACTCCACCACCTCCCTGGGCAGCACGTTCCAATGGCCAATTACTCTATCTGGGAAGAACTTTCTCCTCACCTCCAGCCTAAACTTCCCCTGGTGCAGCTTGAGACTGTGTCCTCTTGTTCTGGTGCTGGTTGCCTGGGAGAAGAGGCCAACCCCCACCTGTCTACAACCTCTTCTTGGGTGCATGTAGCTGAATGCAGTTACCCTTCCAGCTTTAGCATCGCTCCCTGTATAGAATAAAGCAGTGCTGCAGTTTTGGTCACACAAGCCAACTGGAGGCTCTGGGGAACCTCAGTGTTACCAGTCATGGAAGATCAGCCTGTTTGTTTTGAAAAGGAACAAACCTGAGCCCAAAAAACAGTTACCTCTGTGTAGGTAAAGCATGCCACAGGAAAGGAAAGCAGATGTTTTCTGCAGCATTCTTGCCTTGCAACCTTGCCACTCATGTTTATCCCTACATTGATTAGTTTCATTGTGGTGTTGCATCGTTAACACTGTGAGTGTGGCTTCCTACATATTGACATCAGCAGTGATGTTCACTGTGCTTTCCAGTAGATGGTAGTGATGACATTTTGGTGCTTGCTTCTGTTAGAAATCTGAGAAGCATCACCATATTAAGTCACCTTTTTTGCTGCTTTAGCAGACCTTCAGCCTTTATGGGAAAACTTCCAGGAGCATTCCAGTTGTGTAACTATTCAGCCTTCTACAGATCATCACTTTGTAGTTATGCACACTTTTTGCAGGTATCAAATGATATTTTAAGGAGATGTTTAACAACAGGACAAGAAATGGGAGCCTCTGGAAATGATGGAGTCATAGAAGTGACTAATGCAGCACAGTTCAGCTCTATGAGAAGTTACAGCATTAATAAAATGAAAGATCTTCAGTGTTGGTTCATCCTGATCTGACTAGAAATGAGATGCCAGTGGTCCAGACTAACCTTCACAGGCTCACAGGATGTTAGGGTTGGAAGGGACCTCCAGAGATCCTTTGAGTCCAACCCCCCTGCCAGAGCAGGACCATAGAATCCAGCACAGGTTGCACACTAACACATCCAGATGGGGCTTGAAAGTCTCCAGAGAAGGAGAATCCACAACTTCTCTGGGCAGCCTGCTCCAGTGCTCTGTGACTCTCCCAGTGAAGAAATTCCTCCTCATGTTGAGGTGAGAACCTCCTGTGCTGTTTTTCAAGTTCTGCTGTAAGAAGTGTTAGACATGAAAGAAGAGTTTTTGCAGTGATATTACCCAGTGCCTGTCTTTCATTTATTCTCATCTCCATATTTGACACTTACACATTGTGACCAGGTGTCTTTTTTTATGTGTATTCTTGTGTGGGCCACCATTATTTTCCTGAGCATACATCAGGACCCTGTTGGTGTAATGGGCTATGCAGTACTTCTAAACTAATGCACTCAGGGTCCTGTGAGGGAAGCCGTAGCACTCTGAAAGTAGGGAAAGCATTTTTCTACCCTCATTTTCACAGCAGGATCACTTGCTTTCTGTTTTAAGCCTAAAACCTACTTTACTTTCATACTTTGAGGAAATAAATTCCCTCCATGCTCAGGTGAGGTATAAAGATCTTTTGGCCCAGTTACAAGCACTGCAAGCATAGCAAAACAAAGTGTTTTGTGGAAATGATTTCGGAGCAGTGTTGAAGAACTTCTTTGTGTGTGCTGTGTGTTTTGACTGATTTGTGTGTTATACACAAAACTTCTCTTTGGACCTGTATTGTTGTTTCTCCATATGGCTGATGTCTTTGTTATGGGGCAGTATCTTGATTTAGAGTAGTAGTATTATGGCAATTTCTGATACTATCCCCTGCATTTCTCCTCTGCAGTGTTTCAACCTGTGATAGTGGTGGATGTTGTCTCTTGCCAGTAGCACAGTTTTCACCTGCACTGGTGAAAACTAGCAAACTTACAACCATAGAATTAATTGTCAGGGCTGGAAGGGACCTCAAGCATCACCCAGTTCCAAGCCCCCTGCCATGGGCAGGGACAGCTCACACTACAGGAGGTTGGATGTGGTACTTGGTGCCATGGTCTAGTCATGAGGTCTGTGGAGACAGGTGGGACTCGATGATCCTCGAGGTCTCTTCCAACCTTAGTTATACTGTGATACTGTGATACAGCAGGTTGCTCACAGCCACATCCAGCCTGGCCTGAAAAACCTGCAGGCATGAGGCTTCCACCACCTCCCTGGGCAACCTGTGCCAGTCCCTCACCACCCTCATGGGGAGCAACTTCTTCCTAACATCCAATCTGAATCTACCCATTTCTAGTTTTGCTCCTTCCCCCCCAGTCCTATCACTCCCTGACACCCTCAAAAGTCCCTCCCCAGCTTTCTTGTAGCCCCCTTCAGATACTGGAAGGCTACAAGAAGGTCTCTTGGGACCCTCCTCCAGACTGAACAGCCCCAACTCCCTCAGTCTGTCTCAATAGGAGAGCAGAGCAGCCCTCTACTCATCCTCATGGCCCTGCCGTAGCCACATCTGAGCACCTCCAGATCCTTCCTGTGTTAGGGACTCCAGAACTGGACACAGTGCTCCAGGTGGGGTCACACCAGAGCAGAAGAGTGGGGAAGAATCACCTCCCTCGACCTGCTGGCCACACTTCTCTTGACTTGAGAGATGTGGCTTTGGTCCCAGCTAGTCCTGGCCCATTTTAAACGTTGCCTCTCCTTAGGTCTTGGGTAGGGTTACGTGTAATGGGCTAGAAACCAGTTTGTAGCTGTTTATCATCAGATGTCCCCTGAAAATTATTTTTAACTGCCTAAGTAGTTATTTTGAATGATAGGAAACATTCTTGGGAGGTGAGTGAGCAGGGATAGGTGATGTGAGGTGAAGCAGGAGTTCATGCTACAGCAAAGGTCACCGCTTTTACAAGGAAGAGCAAAATTTCCTCACCCTTAATTATAGGTGAAGCTAAGGAGACTCTCTGGGGTGCCTTGCTCCAGTCGCTTTTGCTTATGTGGATGAAATGTGAACTATTACATTTGTATATAAACATTCACTACACCAAGCAAAAGTGGGTCGATCTCCCGTGCAGTATCTATAAAACATGCCTTTATATGGCTGAGGAGGCCTGAAACAGTGATTCAGCATTTACACTTGGGCTGAATCTCATGAAATGCTCCCTGACCGGCACGCTGCGTTCAGACCTGCTCGGAGCTGTTGAATAACACTTGTTGATCAGAAGAATCGGGGCGGGGGGAGAAGAAGAAAGAAAATAAAGCATTGAGCAATAAATTATTAACGATTTAAGAAGCTGTCGTGCTGCCAGGGAGGCGAAGTGTGCAACTGGTGGTGAGAGGGAAGGCTCCGGCTGCAGCCGAGCTAGGAGGCAGCGCATTGCCATCTATGGGCCGGACGAAGGAAGTGTTGGAGGCGGGCGCGGAGCCTTTTCCCTTCCCCTGGTCTCTTAACAGAGTCTGCAAAACAAAAGCGAGGAGAAAGGGCCCTACAAGGTGTAATAAAAGGCTGTTTACATTCCGTTTTCTCTGGTTAATCATGGGAATTGCATCTGACAGCTCAGAGCAGCTTTGGGTTGTTTTTTTTATGACAGAAAGTTTGATTCCCATTTTTGTGCCAGGATCTTTTATTCAGATTGGCAAAACTCTCGTGCTGCCTTCTGGTGAAGTATGATGGAAATGGCTGCAAGGCATTAGTCCTCTGCAGCTGTTATCACAGAACGTTAGGGGCTGGAAGGGACCTCCAGAGACCACTGCGTCCACCCCCGCTACCAATGCATGGGGGATGTATCTTAGATCTTGCTTGGGCTTCAGAAACCCAGTTGGAAGCATAGAATCAATAAGGTTGGAAAAGACCTGAGAGATCTTCAAGTCCAACCTATCACCCTTCTGACAACTAAATCAGCCTATCACCTTCTGACAACTAAACCATGGTTCCAAGTGCCACATCCAACCCTTTTCTGAACACCTCCAGGGATGGTGACTCCACCACCTCCCTGGGCAGCACATTGCAATGGCAAATTACTCTTTCTATGAAGAACTTTCACCTCACCTCCAGCCTAAACCTCCCCTGGTACAGCTTGAGACTGTGTCCTCTTGTTCTTGTGCTGGATTGGTTATGATATCCATAGAGGTCTATGTTCAGTTCCTCTACCTGGACACAGGACTCAAGGTGTGGCCTAACCAGTGCTGGGCACAGGGACCGAATGACTGCCCTGCTCCTGCTGGCCATCTATTTCTGATCCAGGCCAGGATGCCATTGGCCTTCTTGGCCAGCTGGGCACACTGCTGGCTCATGTTCAGGTGCTGTTGACCAGTACCCCCAGGTCCCTTTCTGCCTGGCTGCTCTCCAGCCACTCTGTCCCCAGCCTGTAGCACTGCCTGGTGTTGTTGTGGCCACTGTGTAGAACCTGGCACTTAGATGTGTTAAATCTCATGCCCTTGGACTCTGCCCATCTGTCCAGCCTGGCAAGGTCCCTCTGCAGAGCTCTCTTACCCTCTAATAGATCAACTCCTGCCCCCAGCTTGGTGTTGCCTGCAAATTTACTGATGATGGACTCAATGCCCTCATCCAGAGCATCAATAAAGATATTGAACAGGATGGGGCCCAGCACTGATCCTTGGGGCACACCACTAGTGCCTGGCTGCCAGCTGGATGTGGCACCATTCACCACCACTCTCTGGGCTCAGCCCTCCAGCCAGTTCCTAACCCAGCTCAGAGTGCTGCTGTCCAAGCCAGGGGCTGACAGCTTGGCCAGGAGTTTGCTGTGAGGGACAGTGTCAAAGGCCTTGCTGAGGTCCAGGTAGAACATCTCATAGATTCCTCAGATGGAGAAGGTTACTCATTACTGGTAAGGATTCACACTTAGACCTTGGGCATGCAAAGAGGGGATGGACATAAACATGACTAACAGATTTATAACCTATTCATTGTGTAGTAATGCTTTTCATGCAAAACTAGCAAATAAAGGATAGTACTCAAGAGAATTACTTCCCCAGAATCTGTTGATCTGTAGATCAGAATGATCTGTGTCATCCTGGCTGCAGGCAAACCTCATGAAGTTCAATAAGAACAAGTGCAGGGTCCTGCATCTGGGGAGGAATAACATCAGGCACCAGGACAGGTTAGAGGCTACCCTGCTGGAAAGCAGCTCCACAGGGAAAGACCTTGGAGTGCTGGTGGACAGCAAGTTCTGCATGGGACAGCAATGTGCCCTGGTGGCCAAGAAAGACAATGGGATCCTGGGGGGCAGCAAGAAAAGTGTGGCCAGCAGGGCTAGGGAGGTTCTGCTCCCCCTCTGCTCTGCCCTGCTCAGACCACAGCTGCAATCCTGTGTCCAGATTTGGGCTCCCCAGTTCAAGAGAGACAGAGACCTGCTGGAGAGAGTCCAAGGGAGAGCCAGGAGGATGCTTAGGGGACTTGAGCATCTCCCCTGTGAAGAGAGACTGAGAGCCCTGGGGCTGTTTAATGTGGAGAAGAGAAGGCTGAGAGGGGATCTGATCAATGTCTATCACTAGCTGAGGGGTGGGTGTTAGGGGGAGGGGGCCAAGCTCTTTTGGGTGGTGCACAGCAATAAGCCAAGGAACAACAAGTACAAACTTGAGTAGAGAAGGTTTCAGCTCAACTTGAGGAGAAACTTCTTTGCAGTGAGGGTGCCAGAGCCCTGGAGCAGGCTGCCCAGAGAGGCTGTGGAGTCTCCTGCTCTGGACACATTCCAAAGCCACCTGGATGCATTCCTGTGCGGACTGCCCTGGGAGATGCTGCTCTGGCAGGGGGGTTGGACTCACTCTCTGGAAGGGACTTCCAATCTCTACTGTACTGTGATGGCCTTTGATCCCATGGCCAGAAAAACCTGTGGTTTTGCAAAGTTTGATGCAGTGCAGTCTCCCACCTACTTAAAAACACCCACCTTTTGGTATAGCACCTCTGCATTTGCCTTTTGCCATTCACTTGCTGCAAACCAGCCACGTTCAACAGACAGCTACAAAAAGCTGACTGGGAAAATGCAATGACCATTTGCATAGCATCCTGGTAGGTGCTCATTCCAAATGTAAATGAATTAGAAGGGATGAGTAGCTGGACCCATCTCAGGCTTGGTTTTTGAGTTCAATCTTTCAAGTGTTGATCCTGCAGGCAGCCAGTAGCAGAACAAGAGGACAGTCTCAAGCTGCACCAGGGGAAGTTTAGGCTGGAGTTGAGGAGAAAGTTCTTCACTGAGAGAGTCGTTTGCCATTGGAATGTGCTGCCCAGGGAGGTGGTGGAGTCACCGTCCCTGGAGGTGTTCAAGAGGGGATTGGATGTGGCACTTGGTGCCATGGTTTAGTCATGAGGTCTGTGGTGACAGGTTGGACTCGATGATCCTTCAGGTCTCTTCCAACCTTGGCGATTCTGTGAAGATTTCCAGAAGTTTGAATATAAGGTGTGTGTGTCTTTCACAGTGGTGGAAGACAACCCCAAAATTCTTTACAAAGTAAAAAAAAAATGGCAGCTCTGTTTTTCTTACCGTCAATAATGAGAAGCTAGAGTGTTCCTCTTCCCATAGCTATCTCCTTGTTAAAATTGTAGTGGTTATCTATTTTCTGCAGATATATCAAACCAAGCTTACATTTTGGTGCTTAGAAGGTTAAAATATAGAATCATAGAATTGTTAGGTTTGGAAAGGACCTCAAGGATCATTCAGTTCCAACCCCCCTGCCATGGCCAGGGACACCTCACACTACAGCAGGTTGCTCACAGCCACATCCAGCCTGGCCTTCAAAACCTTCAGGCATGAGGCTTCTGCCACCTCCCTGGGCAACCTGTGCCAGTCTCTCATCACCCTCATGGGGAACAACTTCTTCCTAACATCCAGTCTCAATCTACCCGTTTCTGTTTTGTTTCTTTTTCACTTGCCCCCACTTCTATCACTCCCTGACACCCTCAAAAGTCCCTCCCCAGCTTTCTTGTAGCCTCCTTCAAATACTGGAATGCCTCAAGAAGGTCTCCTGGGAGCCTTCTCTTCTCCAAACTGAACAGCCCCAACTCTCTTAGTCTGTCTCAACAGTAGAGCAGCTCCAGCCCCTCTGCTCATCCTCATGACCCTTCTCTGGACACCTTCCAGCACCTCCAGATCCTTCTTGTATTAGGGGCTCTAGAACTGGATGCAGTGCTCCAGGTGGGGTCTCACCAGAGCAGAGCAGAGGGGGAGAATCACCTCCCTGGACCTGCTGGCTATATACTTTTTTCCCTCTTCTAATCAAGTCACTTAAATGATTATTACTGTGCTGGTAGACACTCCTAACATTTTAGTAGCTGGAGATTTGTTTTGTTTTTCCTTTGGGGAAAAAAACCCTGCATTATGTATGCAAAACATCATGCAAGAATGGGGGCTTCCTGAAGCCCTTGGGATTCATCTTCCAAGAGGTATTCATATCTAACCCTGAATGTTGTTCACATTTTTACTCTTACTGTGTTGTAAACAAAGTGTATTATTTGTTGCACAACTGAGTTAAGCAGTTAAACTGAAATGTTTTGTCTTCTCTTCCCGTCTCCCCTTTGCTCCCTGAATTTAGGGGTTGATATAGAGGCAGCTCGGAAAGAAGAGGAACGAATAATGCTGAGAGATGCAAGGCAGTGGCTCAACAGTGGTCATATAAATGATGTCAGGCATGCAAAATCTGGTGGTACAGCACTTCATGTAGCTGCTGCTAAGGGCTATACAGAAGTCTTAAAGTAAGTATGGCTTAAATGGAAGCTTGGCATATTTGCTTCTCTTGCTGTTGTAATGCTGCTTGGAATTGATAGGCTTGGCCACTTGTAACTGCTAGACAACAACCAGCACTGGAAAACAGCACTCTCTGGAATTGTCTTCTTTCATGTTTTCAAGTACTCAGAAACCATGATGCTGTTAGCTTGCTATGTGAAGTCATTAAAACCTGGATACTTACTTAAAAGAAGAAAGTTAACAAAAACCCATGCTTTGTTTTTGAAGCTCACTGTGTAAACAAGCTGAATGCATCCTTGGAAATGCCTGTTAGCATTCTCTTGGTGAATATCTTCAAGACTCCCTGTTTGTTTGCATACACAAAGCAGAGTTTGCACTTCACACTGAATGTGGTTTGGTTTTTCTTTTTAGACCTGAGGAATAGAGAAGTGAACTTTGCTTTTCTGATATTGGTGGTGAAAATCATAGAATTGTTAGGGTTGGAAGGGACCTCAAGGATCATCCAGTTCCAACCCCCCTGACCCCAGCACCTCCAGATCCTTCTTCTAATGTGGTCTCCAGAACTTGGTGTTGAAAATCATAGAATTGTTAGGGTTGGAAGGGACCTCAAGGATCATCCAGTTCCAACCCCCCTTCCCCCAGCACCCCCAGATCCTTCCTCTAATGTGGTCTCCAGAACTGGACACAGTACTCCAGGTGGGGTCTCCCCAGAGCAGAGCAGAGGGGGAGAATCCCCTCTCTCGACCTGCTGGCTGTGCTTCTCTTGATGCAGCCCAGGATGTGATTTGCTTTCTGGGCTGCAACTGCTCACTGGTGGGTCATGGTAAGCTTCTCATCCACCAGCACCCCCAAGTCCACAAATCATTAGTCTTGAAATATTTCCTGGAAAGCATCAGGCTTTTGGTGTCCTGTAATTCACAGGCAGCTTTTCATTAACACAGTACAAGTTTATGCTGCCACAGAGGTTTAATTTGTTTTCATCAAAGCTCTGTTCTTACTGAAGGAAAGCATACTTAATAACACATCTATAATCACAGCAAAGCAATGCATTTGACTGCTTTAGCTGTACTAGGAATAATTGTATGTATTTTAATGTGAATGCAACTGAGCCCACACCCTGACTGTCTAGGTATTGGCACCTTTAATGTCTGCAGAGCCTTGCAATGTTTTGTCAACAGAAGCTGAATGACAGAGCTTTCTTTAATCATTGTAACCATTATATACAGTGCCTTGAATGGGAGTTCTGCTTCAAAAAAAACCCCATCATGCTTCAACATGGTGAAGAGACATTATCCAGCTGAAGCAGAAAAAAAACCCCTTGGTTTAGAGTAGCATGGTGTAGGGGGTTGAGACTCCCCCTCACAACAAACTTGGAGCATTGCCCCCCACCCCCCAAATAAATCACCAGACTAGCTCAGTTGGTTTGAAAGCTGAATGAAGCTGTATTTACAAAGCAGGCAAAACCTGGACATATAAAATGCAATGAATGTGCACAAAGCATATATTTACAACTTAGAAACAGCACAAGCATCCTCTTGAATTGTTTCCAGACCTCTTTGGGCAGTCCAGGGGGGCTGCTAATAACCTCCTTCCTTCTCCCTCCCCCAGTACCTTCAGAAACACAACACAAAGTGAGCTCAGCCAACAAAAGGTCAGGAAAGAGAGATAAGGGAGCAAGAAGTGAAAAGAGGGAGAATAGTTTATGCAACTAACTTTTGTCCCAGTTAGCAAGTGGATGGAATGATGTAGACATACCTGTGGTATTATTCTGCATCCAATGGTAATTTATTTACCTTTTTACTCTTTTCTACTCAAAGCCTCTGGAAAATTCCTGGGCATCAGCCTAAAACTATACCACATGCCTCTGTAAGGAGTTTGATGTATAACTAGTGTCTTTTTGTACTCTAGTCTGTGTCTTTACCTAGGGGGGAGAAAATACATGTGCAGGCAATTTTCCTGATGGCTTCCAATTACCAAAACTCTGTGTAGGATGCAAGACACTGCAGCTGAGCATGTGTGAAAGCTGACTCATTGGAGGATTATGCTATGAATATATTGGCTGAAGAAACTAAGAGTTTTTGGGGTTTTAGTAATCATGAACAAGGGTGAATAAAGCTGATAGCCCTTTACACACAAACCCCAAACAAACAAACAAAAACACCCCACAAAAAACCTGTTTGTCAAGTTAAGACTCAGTTGTTACTTTGACAAGTCACATCAGAACCATGCTGAATGAGGGCTAAAAAGCAGGTCCTCTGAGGAGCCCTACTCCCTCCCAGATAGCAACTGAAGCATGTAAATAACAGGTTAAGTCATTGCTCGTTAATGACAGCAGAAAATGCAAGCTTCAAGCAACTAATATTAGAATAGGAGGAGATTTTAATAACTTCCTGGATAAGGGCACTGTGTCTAACAAATCTGGACATTTTACAGCTCTCCTTTCCTTATAAAGGGCTTTTGTCTATTGCTGTACATCACAGGCTCACAGGATGTTAGGGGTTGGAAGAGACCTCCAGAGATCATCGAGTCCAACCCCACTGTTAGAGCAGGACCGGAGAATCCAGCACAGGTCACACAGGAATGCATCCAGATGGGGCTTGGAAGTCTCCAGAGAAGGAGACTCCACAACCTCTCTGGGCAGCCTGCTCCAGCGCTCTGAGGCCCTCCCAGTGAAGAAGTTCCTCCTCAGGCTGAGGTGGAACCTCCTGTGCTGGAGTTTCTATCCATTGTCCCTTGTCCTATCCCAGGGTGCAAGTGAACAGAGTCTGTCCCCTCTGTCTTCACCCCCAGCCCTCAGCTATTGATAGACATTTTTTAAATGCCCTCTCAGTCTTCTCCAGACTGAACAGCCCCAGGTCCCTCAGCCTCTCCTCACCAGGCAGTGCTGCAGTTGCTTCAGCATCCTGGTAGCCCTCCTTTGGACTCTCTCCAACAGATCCCTGTCCCTCCTGAACTGGGGAGCCCAGAGCTGGATGCAATATTCCAGGTGAGGTCTCACCAGGACATAGTAGAGGGGGAGGAGAACCTCCCTGGCTCTGCTGGACACACTCCTCTGCACCCCAGGATCCCATTGGCCCTCTTGACCACAAGGGCACATTGCTGTCCCATGCAGAACTGGTTGTCCACTAGGAAACCACGAGGAAATAGCTAGCTGTGTAGAAGCGACACTGGACTGGATGATCTTCAAGATCTCTTCCAATCAGACTTATTTTGTGAACAGAGTTTGAGGGAAGAGAGAGCAAGGAAAGAAGCAAATGGAAAAGGCTGCTTTTCTTGAATACACCTTTAAAAAATGAATATACCTATATATGTACACCCCTCCCTACTGAGGAATGAAAAGTCAGATCTTCCTGTGAGGAAATAATGTATCAGTTTTCAATATTGCTGTACAGAATATTGCTGTAGAATAATTTTGTGGGGTTTTTTTTTGCAGCAGTTTGTTTCTCCTGTCAAAGAGTATTGAGTTCTAACCCCTTTGATTTCTTCAGGCTTTTAATTCAGGCTCGCTACGATGTAAATATTAAAGACTATGATGGCTGGACACCACTTCATGCTGCTGCTCACTGGGGTAAAGAAGAAGCATGTCGCATTTTAGTGGAAAACCTCTGTGATATGGAGGCTGTCAACAAAGTGGTAGGATTTTTATGTAATCCTTGTCAAGATACAAAGTTCTGGTCTCTAAAGTGACTTTAGAAGCCAGGGTAAGAAAAGTGACGATAAACCGCTGTTTACTGTACATGGACTATTTCCTGCATGTTCTGTCAAAGCAGCATGTTTGTGTTCCAAACTAAAGTCTCTGCCTAAATTGGTTTGAAGAGCCACTTGATGCTTAGCTCTAACTCTCCATGGAGTCTTTGCCATGGAAATTCAAAACTGAATGGGTTTGCAGACATTTCAGAGGTGCAAAATGAATAACTTGCATCCAGGCTCTCATTTGATCACTGAAGTGATCATTGATGACAATGAGGATGCCTTTAGGCAGCGTTTTAGCTCTTGCAATCAGCTTGTGTTGGCATACTAAAGAGAGATCAATCGCTGGACGCTGGGTTTGGTGTGCTGGAAGAAACTTGTAGCCATCTCTGGACTCCTTAGACATACCTCGAACGCTTCATGAGCTATATTGCTTTGATTTATAAGCAAAGGCACGTGTAGCTTGTTGGCTTTGCAAGCTCTTGCTCCCAACTGATAGGAATTATGGCCATGATGCACATAGGCAGCACAGGAAGGCAAAATGTTTCATTGAGCTGTGTGAGTACCAAAGCTCTCTATTGCCTCCCCGCAGTGTGTTTTACCGGCAGATTCTCAGCTGATTTCTGTCGACGCCTGTGACTTACCTGCCCGGCTTCAGAGACAGATTCTGCACTGAGTGTTTTCATACACCTAAAAATCAATTTGGAGATTGGAGTTTATGAATTGGCAAGGATTTACTCTATCTAAAGGCAAAACTCTGTCTGCTTAACATTTTTAGTCTTTGACTTTTTCTTTCATGGAGACCAAGGTGGCTTATAACAAAATCAGTGAGATCTGGAATCACATTTCAAATAGTTTTGACCCTGTTTCTGTATACTGCTTATAGAACCATTAAATGCCAGCTGTATACCTGGTATTTTGCATCAGGCAGTCAAAAGCTGATGTAATTAGTTAAACCCAGTTTATCAGCTTATCTGTTACACTACCTGCTGGGGTTGTGAAGATGTGAAGGGTAGTGACAGGAGGGCACTCCCGTGACACTAACTTAACCTCAGCAAGAGTAAGAATGAAGGAGGTACAGAGAGAGAGGGAGACTTACAAGCTGTTTTATTTGATGTCTGTGCAAGCTAGGGCAGTCAAAGTCTTACCTGTTGTAATTGCAGGTGGGCATTTTACTGTTGGAGATGGGAAGATTGAAAACTCTGGTTTCAGTTGTAGGTGCTTAGCTGGGAACTCAGCCATTTTTGTTTAGGAAGTTGACTTCAGGTATTAACTTCTATGAATTTGGCTTAGCTATAACTTTCCAACTAAACCAGATCTTTTTTTTGCAAAATGTTGTTTTTTTTATGGTCAAGGTAGCTCTAACTCCTATTTTTTTGAAGAACCCACTTCATAGCTGCCTAAAAATAGAAGGCCAGCTGAAAAACCGTAGCCATAATGCAATTATAAACATGAGATAATTTTGTTGTTCAGTTTCCAGGTTAGGGCTGGGTTATACTCATTGGAATATTTCCTGTGTCAGAGGACCTCAAGCTGGTTTGGGTAATGCTTGTTGAAAGCTGCCTGTGCTTCTGCTTTATGGTCAGAAGTTTTATGGCTGTGAAAATCAGTCATTTGAAGCTCCCTCCTTTCTAACCAGTTAAGGTAGCCTTCACAGGGTAATTTGGAATGTTTCCCCGTGGTTAACATTTCAAGCAACTGAAATAAGCAGAGGCAAACATGAATACCTTTAATCATCTTTATAATAGGCTGCTGTGACCATTTTTAAATGACAGCTCTGCCCTTCCTGCTGGTCATTGTGCAGAAGAACTTACTTGACTGATCTTGTCCTGATCCTCCCAACACTTCAGTATGTTCACACAGCGTGTTGATGCAGCTGCTTTTGTAGCAGGGGATCTAGGGCTCTGACTAGATTCCAGCCTCCTTGTATTTGAAGGCAAACTCCCAAACACAAAATGTTGTATTGCAAGGAATGAAGGACTCCTGGGTGAAACTGTGTGAACTTCATCCCTTCTCATGTCCAGGTAGAGATGGAGAAAGGGAATTTTTGGAATAGCTACCAATTCAGGCTTTAAAAACGGAGTCTCACATCCTGTGGGCATCTGGTCTAGTTGAGAGTTGCAGTGACTATGTAGGTATGGCAAGCTGAAGAAGTGCCAGCTGACAGCATCACTTGGTGTTAGTGAATCACAGGATCACAGGATGTTAGGGGTTGGAAGGGACCTCTGGAGATCTTTGAGCCCACCCCCCCTGCCAGAGCAGGACCGTAGAATCCAGCACATCCAGATGGCTCTTGAAAGTCTGCAGAGAAGGAGACTCCACAACCTCTTTGGGGAGCCTGTTCCAGTGCTCTGTGACCCTTACAGTAAAGAAGTTTTTCCTCATGTTGAGGTGGAACCTCCTGTGCTGCAGTTTACATCCATGATCTGTTAATTCAAGTACATATGCCATGGAAATCATACACTGAAGGGGGGATAAGAACAAATGGTTGTAGCAGATCTCTTCTAAACAACATATAAAATGTCAAATGCAGTTTTACTGTAAGAATGTGAAAGCCTGAGTGCTTCAATTTGATATCTCTTGCTTAAGCAATTTCAACTTTAAAAAGCCAAGTTGCATCTCATATTGTGAGATGGGTAGGATAATGAAATGCTCAGGATCTGAGCATTGGTTGGAGTAGCTGTTTGGAACCAACAGCCTCACCATAGCCTTTCAATCTACATTTCTTTTCCTTGGTGGCTTCTTTTCCTTCCAAAGGACAGCAACATTGTACATGCTTTTATCTCCTGAAACTCTTCCTGAGCAATCAGGTGTAGATGTTCCTGTTTCAAAAAGATGCAAGATTGCAAAAGTGTTTTCAGCTGCTGGCAGACTAACAGTTTGTAGTAGAGCTTGGCCTACACTTCCCAGTTTCTCTCCCTGAGTGGGGGGGGGGGGTCCTTCCCTGCATCCTCACGTGTTACGGCATCAAAATCCGCTGCGTTTCAGTTCTGCTGTACGACTCTGGTGTTCTGCTTTTTCCCCCTCTCCAGGGGCAGACAGCGTTTGATGTGGCAGATGAAGACATTCTAGGATACTTAGAAGAATTACAAAAGAAGCAGAATCTGGTAGGCCTTTTGCATATAAAGAAATCTCTATCTTGTACTTGAATAGGCCTACAGCTGGGGTGGGTTTAGGAATTATCACCCCCCAACATAAATGTGGAGAATTACCCCCGAGATAAATCACCAGACTGGCTCAGAAGGTTTGGAAGCAAATGAAGCTACATTTACAAGCATTCTAAGGCTAGAAACATGAAATGCATTGAATGTGTGCAAAATACATATATTTACAATTTAGAAACAACACAAGAACCCCTCTGGACAAACCCAGGGGGGCTACCAGTAGCTTCCTCCTCCCCACCCCCGATCCTTTTATCCCCCCCTGTACAAAGAAAAGAGAGAAAGCAGTTAGTATAGCCGTGCTAGTACTTTGCCACAGCAAGGAATGCAGCCAAGGTCAGCAAAGCCAAGCAGAAACACCAGCAAGTAGCAGCTGAAGTGAAGAAGCTAAAAAGAGAAAGAACTGTATATGCAACTAACTTTTATGGCTATTAACAAGCCAATGGAATTCTTTAGACCTGATCATTATTGTCCTTTTGAATCCAATGTGCAGTTATTTACCCCTAACTATTTTCTGCTCAGTGCCTCTGGAAATTTCCTAGGTGTCAGCCTATTCACTGTGACAACAGCTCAGAGCAGCATATGAGTTAGAAACAAAGTTTGATTTTTGGCTTCAATTGAGGTGATGCCACAGTCATCTCAAAAGATGACCTCTGCCCTTACTTGGTCAATTCAGCTGACCAAAAAGCCTAAGGAGAAATAATGTGGTGTTTCACTTGCCTTGTCCAGTGGGCATTTTGTGATCTGAAGCATCAACAGTGAGCAGCTTACTGGGACTAACAGTTTCTAAGATTTTAGGCTTTTGAACTTTGAGCACTCTGAAAGCTTGCACCACCTTTTAGGGTTTGTAGTAGTTACAGGCTGCCCTCCAGCTGTGATTTTGTCCCTCTGATAGAATTCTGGCAGTTTAACTGCATGATTCTGTTCTGTTTTGAAGCTTCATAGTGAAAAACGAGAGAAGAAATCTCCCCTCATTGAATCCACAGCCAACATGGATAATAATCAGACACAGAAGACATTCAAAAAGTAAGTAAACTGGGAAAAACTAGAAGCTTTTTAATGAAAGGAAGGTAACTGGACAAGCTGTCATCAAGTTGTACTTGACAGGAGTCAATACTTTTTTGAGGACCTAGTAAGTGTTTTTCTTTTCAAACTCAGTAAGGAGACCTTGATTATGGAGCAAGAAAAGATCACATCTAGTACAGAGTCCCTGGAGCAAGAAAAAGCAGATGAGGAGGAAGAGGGAAAGAAGGATGAATCCAGTTGTTCTAGTGAAGAGGAAGAGGATGATGACTCAGAATCTGAAGCAGAGACAGGTGAGTTATTCAGAGCATTGCCCTTAAGATTTTACTTCATAAATGTACTTATTTGCTCTCTAACATCTGATAGCAAATAGCTAAAACTTTGCTTTTTCCTCTGCATTTCACTAAGCTTCACAGCTTCACATCGTTTGAAAGCAAGTTTTTGTATGGCTGAAGCCAAAGCATTACAGGGAGATCTTTACTGGTGGTTATTTAGGTTAAACCAATTGACCTACTTATTGGTTTGGCTTCTTAACAATTGATAATTTAATGCAGTAGGTAGAAGAATATAAACCTTAAGCAGCATGTCAGAAAACATTCCAAAAAGCCAGAAGTTCAATTCAGAAATGAAGGCTTCATACCAGTGTTTGCTTGTGGAGTTGGTATAGGGATCTGAACAATAGAAGTGCAAATGTTCTCATTTGTTCTTGCCATCCTGAACTAAATATCAATTAGTATGTCAGTCTTGGCTCAGGTATTCATATAGCACTGGTACATAGAATCATAGAATCAGTAAGGTTGGAAAAGACCTCAGGGAGATCATCAAGTCCAACCTATCACCCAACACCTCCTGACAACTAAACCATGGCTCCAAGTGCCACATGCAGTCCTTTTTTGAACACCTCCAGGGATGATGACTCCACCACCTCCCTGGGCAGCACATTCCAATGGCCAATTACTTTTTCTGGGAAGAACTTTCTCCTCAACTCCAGCCTGAACCTCCCCTGGTGCAGCTTGAGACTGTGTCCTCTTGTTCTGGTGCTGGGTGCCTGGGAGAAGAGACCAACCCCCACCTGGCTACAACCTCCCTTCAGGTAGCCGTAGAGAGCAGGAAGGTCTCCCTAGAGCCTTCTCTTCTCCAGGCTAAGCAACCCCAGCTCCCTCAGCCTCAGTCTTCAAAATAAGTCACTTTCTGATGAGTTCTCAGTCTTCACACTCAAATTTCTTCACTTGAAAAGGATAATATTAGGGAGGGATTGCAGAGCTGACCAAAATAATCTATTTGATGAAGGCAGAAATGAAAACAAGTTGCAAGAACGAGCTGCCTGTTATGGTTTCATTTTTGTTTAAAAACAAAAACTCCCTCTGCATTTCAGTGTTAGGCTGGAAGGAAGTCCATCAGGCCTTGTCATTAGCCTTTCCCCTTACTTATTTATTTATTGCATCCCTTATTTACTCAGGCTGAACTTTGATGAACTCAAAGCACATAACATATATAACATGTAGTAATTTCTCAGTCAGTGAGCTCAGGCAGTGAGTATTATCTCCAGAGCCTTCACAGTATCACCAAGATTGGAAGAGACCTCAAAGATCATCAAGTCCATCCTGGCACCACACACCTCATGACTAGACCATGGCACCAAGTGCCACATCCAATCTCCTCTTGAGCACCTCCAGGGATGGTGACTCCACCACCTCCCTGGGCAGCACGTTCCAATGGCGAACGACTCTCTCAGTGAAGAACTTTCTCCTCACCTCCAGCCTAAACTTCCCCTGGTGCAGCTTGAGACTGTGTCCTCTTGTTCTGGTGCTGGTTGCCTGAGAGAAGAGACCAACTCCCTCCTGGCTACAATCCCCCTTCAGGTAGCTGTAGGCAGCAGTGAGATCTCTCCTGAGCCCCTCCTCTTCTCCAGGCTAAACAACCCCAGCTCCCTCAGCCTCTCCTCACAGGGCTGTGCTCAAGGCCTCTCCCCAGCCTCGCTGCCCTTCTCTGGACACCTTCAAGTGTCTCAATGTCCTTCTTAAACTGAGTGGCACAGAACTGGACACAGGACTCAAGGTGTGGCCTAACCAATGCAGAGTACAGGGGCACAATGACTTCCCTGCTCCTGCTGTCCACACTATTCCTGATGCAGGCCAGGATGCCATTGACCTTCTTGGCCAGCTGGGCACACTGCTGGCTCATGTTTAGGCAGCTGTCAATCAGCACCCCCAGGTCCCTTTCTGTTTGGCAGCTCTCCAGCCACTCTGACCCCAGCCTGTAGTTCTGCATGGGTTTGCTGTGGCCAAAGTGCAGCACCCAGTACTTGGATTTGTGGAATGCCATCCTGTTGGACATGGCTCTGGTAACTGTCCTCTCTTCATCACCAACAGCCTGTGCCAGGAAAATTTGACTGTGAGACAAGAATTAATTTATATAAACTTTAGGGGGGTTTAATATCAACAAGACTTTATCATACTTTATTTGGCAAGCTAGACTTTAAGCTCTTCTGCTTAGACCTGCATCTCTAAATTCCAGGCTTCTACTTTCTGTTTTCCTCCCCCCCACCTTATTTAGCTTAATGTAGTTTTCTGCTGAAATAAACCTTGAGATTATAAGGGATATTTTCCCAGTGTCCAGTATTTTGAAGTACTGGAAACTCTGATTTCCATTCTGCTGAGGTTATTTGAAATTCTTTCATTTAGGAAATTGTTAGGAAATGATAATTGTTATTTAGGAAATTGTTTTCCTAAAACTTACCTTCTGCTTTATTGAGGATGTTAGGATGCAGTTTAAAAATGAGTTAGTATGAAGCTAGCATCTCCTAAAGGGACTGAGAAACAAACTGAACAGTTTAAAATGTTCAGCACTTCAGGTGTTTGAACTTACTTTATTTGAAGTAATTTAATGCTGCTTGAAACAGAATCTGTCTGGTTGGATGAGACCTCAAAGACCATCCAGTCCAGCCTTGGACGCAGCACTGAAGGGTCAACACCGAACCATGTCCCTAAGCACCAGGTCCACACAGTGCTTGAACACCCCCAGGGATGGTGACTTTGCTGCCCTGGGCAGACCATTCCAATGTTTAATAACCCTTTGAGTGAAAAAGTGTTTCCTAATATGCAGCCTAAACCTCCCCTGGCACAGCTGGTGACCATTTCCTTTCATCCTGTCACTGTCATCAAGGAGAAGAGGCTGCCCTCTCCTTGTTCCAACCTCCCTTCAGGTAGTTGTAGAGAGCAGTGAGGTCTCCCCTCAGCCTTCTCTTCCCCAGACTGAACAACCCCAGCTCCCTCAGACTCTCCTTGTAGGCTAGGTGCTCCAGGCCCTTCTCCAGCCTCATTGCCCTTCTCTGGGCACACTCCAGCACCTCAATGTCCTTCCTGTATTGAGGGGCCCAGAACTGAACACAATACTCAACATGTGGCCTCACCAGTGCTGAGTACGCTGCATGCATACCACTATCTTCTTGGGGCCCTTGAACTAATTTCAGAATACACTCCTTAGAACCTCTTCTTCTTATTTTAAAGCTGTATTACTCATTTGCAAGTTTCCAGCAGTGTCATCTCAAATGATACTGTCAGTAATGCATTGCCCTGTTGAACACCTAAAAGTTTCCCATCACTTATTTTCACTTGTGCTTGCAAAGAGCTTTCCATTTAGTGCAGAGTCATGTAAGCTGATCACTTCAGTATTTGTAGTTGTTTGCTGCTTAAGAAATTATTCAAAACATCTGTCCAGCTCTGTCTGTAACTAAAACAAGTGTCTAACAGCAATGCCATTCATTGTGAGATTTCCAATCACATATTGGTGTTTTGAATTTGAACATTAGATGTGAGAACACTGTATGAAAACTTTGCCTGCTCTCTAAATTAACTGCTTCTATGTTGTAAGGGTAGGTGGAGATGGAAAGGTGTGTTTATAGTGAGGCCAAAGCCAATGGGAAACATCTCCCTTATGCCCATCTATCCCTTAGGATAGGGAGCTGAGGGCTCTGTAGCTTGGAGAGGAGCAGCCTGAAGGGTGACCTCATTGCTGTTGATAAAGATGTGCAGGGTGAGTGCCCAGAGGCTGGAGCCAGGCTCTGCTGGGTGATGCCCAATGCCAGCACAAGGGGCAGTGGTGGAAGCTGAGGCATAGGAAGTTCCATGGAAACAGGAGGGAGAATTTTTTTTCCCTGTGAGGGTGAGAGAACACTGGAAGAGGCTGCCCAGGTAGGGTTGTGGAGTCTCTCTCTCTGGAGATATTCAAGCCCTGCCTGGGTGTGTTCCTGTGTGACCTGCTCTAGGTGCTCCTGCTCTGGCAGAGGGGCTGGACTGGATGATCTCTCGAGGTCCCTTCCAACCCCTAACATTCTGTGATTCTGTGAACCCCATGTTGCTCCATACTGCACAGATGTTGCACCCTACTCCAAATAATGCAATTTGAGTAAGTGAAACAGAAGTGAGGTATAAGATACTCAAGCAAATACAGTGAGCTCCAAAGGTCATCCAGTCCAACCTCCCTGCAGACAGCAGGGTCATCCCCACATAGATCAGGCTGCCCAGGATCTTGTCCAGCTCACCTTGAATATCTCCAAGGATGGGACCTCAACCACCTCCCTGGGCAACCTGTTCCAGTGTTCCACCACCCTCATAGGAAAGAACTTGTTCCTCACATCCAACCTAAATCTGCTCTTCTCCAGCTTGAAGCCGTTGCTCCTTGTCCTGTCCCTGCAGGCCTTTGCAAACAGTCTCTCTCTATCCTTCCTGTAGTCTACTTCAGGTACTGGCAAGCTGCTATTAGGTCTCCCTGGAGCCTCCTCTTCTCCAGGCTGAACACCCCCAGCTCCCTCAGCTTGTCCTTATAGCAGAGCTGCTTCAACCCCCTGATCATTCTCATGGCCCTCCTCTGGCCTCTCTCTGTCAGCTCCATGTCCTTCCTGTGCTGAGGGCTCCAGACCTGCACACAGTACTCCAGGTGAGGTCTCAGCAGAGCAGAGCAAAGTGGCAGAATCACCTCTCTGGCTCTGCTGGCAGTGCTGCTTTGGATGCAGCCCAGGCTGTGATTTGCCTTCTGTGCTGCAAGCTCACACTGCCTGCTCCTGGCCAGCTTCTCATCCACCAGCACCCCCAAGTCCTTTTCCTCAGGGCTGCTTTCTAACACCTCATCCCCTAGACTGTATTGATAGTGAGGGTTGTTCTGGATTCTCTGGTTCTGTGTCTGCTGCTCAGTGTTCAACACTTGTTGAATAACAGGCAAACAGCTGTTACATGTATGACCATTGTGGGCAAAGGCTGGACCTAACTGTGCAGTACAGACTGGGAGCGAGGCAGGAAAACACTGAGGAAAGTTGACTCTCAGGTGGGGTTTTGGTGTTTGGTGAAGTGAAGAAATTGTGACTAAAAATGTGCAAGTTAAAATGTTGTACATACTTTTGCAGATAAGACCAAATCCTTGGCAGCTGTAACTAACAACTCCAACACCACAAGTACACAATCGGCATCGGTAGCGGTGACAGCGCCTTCAGTAGCTGTTGGCCAAGGGGCACCTTCATCCCCTGTTAAGAAGGTAAAGGCCTTTCTTGTGATCTCACCTTTCTGTTCTTCTATAAAAAGCAGCTTGGATTATCCAGTTAACTGCTGAGAATATGCAGAGGTTCCTCAAATACTCTCTGTTTGTTTCTGTGGCATCTGTGTTCATTTTCATTAAATCTTGAGTGATTTAAGTTCTAAACAGAGCTCCAAAATGAAAACCTGCAAAATAGCCTGGACATAAGAGCCTTTTCTAAAGAAAACCAATCTGTTGCACAGTGAGTGGGAGCTCTTGTCTTTCTGAAGCTAAATTTTATGGTTTGAAAGCGTTTTCCATGCCAGACTCTTCCAGAAGTTTTAGAGTCGTTCCGTGCCTGTACTTGTGATGCACTTAAGGTAAGGGAGAGAGGCATGGCTTACTGTACTTTCAGGAGTCCTTAGAAGCATTCAGCTAGTGCTCAGACATAGAAATTGGAAATGATACCTGATATTAGAAGTAGGAAATGCTGTAGGTGTGTCTCCCCCCAGATTTCAATGAATTTAGGGTGCCCTGGAAGAGCTGGAGAATCTGGGACCTGTGATGTATTCAAATGCACAGCTCAAAATGACACCTTCCAAATGCATTTTGCATGCAGGAAGCTTTTTACAGCTTGATGTGGAAAGTTAATTGGAATGAATTGTAGTTTAGCTTGAGAAAGGAAAGATAAGTGTGCTTGAGTGGAAAAAAATTACAGTCAGTAATGCATAGTCAGAAGGTGGCATACAAATCAAACTTCTAGAATATATCACAGTATCACTAAGGTTGGAAGAGACTGGCTGGTAAGGCTCATTCATCAGCCATTGCAGCTTTGCTGAATACACCATCATCATCAAAGCACAGCCCTCTGCTGATGCTTCTGGAAAGCATCAGTTCAGAGGAATTGGTAGCCATGATATACTGAAGCTCTAGTGGAGAGAGGAAGACTTGCTGCTGGGCTAGCAGCAGATGCTGCACCTAGCTCCAGAAGCTTGTTGGGAGTTACACTTGCATATTCTCATTTGAACCTAGTGATGATTCATCATACAAAGTATACTACAAACTTACAGATGCAGGGAATATATTGCCCAGCTGCATCATATTATGTAATATGTGCAATGGGGTTGGGCCAACCTCCCTGATCCTAGGAGGTGCTTTACAAACATACTTGTGATTGATGTCCACAAGACTTATCTCCAAACCCATCCAAAAACCATCAGAGCAAAAGGGGAGCTGTTGGGCATGCCAGGAAGGATTAGCTTTCCTGTGCTGAGCTTTGTGGCTGGGCAGGCATTTAGATTGCAGGGTGACATTAATCTAAACAGCTGCTGTTGGCCCAGTGAGGGATTATTGTTCATCATGGGAGCTGCAGTTGCATTGTTCAGGAGCTGTGCAGAACTCGAGGGCCACAAGTTCTCCGCACAAACCACAGCAAACGCGTGAGGGAGGGAAGAAGTTGTGAGTAATCACTGGTTAGCTAACTGCAGTGAATTCCAGTCTGGTGTGAATTCTAATGCAAGGCAAAGAGCCTGTTTTTATTTCTTGAAACCACTTCAGTAACACAAACATTTGTGACAGTTGAGCAGCTGCACTGATGCGCTCTGCGCTCGTTCGTTTCATTACTGTACATAATTAATCTTGCACGCTTGAGATTCAAAGACATCTAACACTGCAGACACTTCATTTTCCTGAACTTTGCTTTGTCTGAACTTTTGTCTTGAAGTTAAAAGTTTCCTAGCTTCAGAATCAGTTTACTGCATGTTATGCAAAAGCCTTCTGGGCGAGAGGACCTTCGTCAGAGGCACTTCGTCAATAGGATGTTACCAAATTGTTACTAGCTGGGGTGTCACTTGAAATTCCTGAGCAGAGTGATCAATAGATGTGGCTTTTTTGATGTGGGATTAAATGATGATGATGATGCATGGAGGTAAAACTTCTTAAATAATTTTTATTTAATGGATTCTCTTCTGGTCTGAAAGGTGAAAGGTGCCAGGTTAGAAGTAGACTTCAGTTGTCGTTCTGCTGTTGTGTGTGGGAAAATGCAGAGTTTTCTGTAGCTACAAAACAGATGCACAGGTAGATCAAAACTACCTTGCAGCATGTACATGTCATCTAGAGCAGCAGTCACAGTTCATATCAGTGAACATAAAGGCTTTAAATGCCTTTTACCAGTGGGGGTAAAACAACACTGCCTGTGTGACCTTGCCTTTGCAGGTTTGCACCATCTGTGCTACTGCAGCTGCCCTTCTGCTTTTAAACCAGAGATGGCCAAACCAAGTGGTGCACATTCAGTGTACTGAACTGGAATTTGGGTACTCTTCTGTCTGTGTGGCGTTCAGTAATGCTGCTTTCTGACAGAGTAAAACAGTAAGGGAGTAAAGGTGCAAGTCTGATAGCTAAGCTAGCATGGGACGTGATTAAGGAACAGGAATGAAATATGATAAGAATATGAGATGTATGTTAATATGAATCTTTCATGTGAAGATTTAGGCTGGGGACCTTTGTTAGGCCTTGCTGTCCTTTTCAATGCAGACTGTAATCCTCTCTCTGAATTATCTAAGTGTGTTGTGTTGCCTTTAATAAGAATCCTTTACTGAAGTTATAAGTCTCTTACTGCTCTCTGATATGTTGTAACATAATGAAAAACTGCATATAACATAAATGTAGGAACAAACTGTTTGGTTTAAAAAAAATCCAACTCACTGTTTCTGTTTCCCATCCTTTCAATCTTCATCTTGTCTTAACTGGCTTTAGTGTGATTTCATTTCTCCTGTCCTGCCTGTCGTGGATTCAGTAGATCCTGCATCATGGAGGCAGGGCTTGCGCAAAACTGGCATTGTTCTGGTGCCCAGTAAGGGTGAAAAGTTGATGGTGAGGCTCTGGTGTGCACACTTTTGTGTACAGGTTGCAAAATAACCTATTTAATCAAGATACTGATAACTGGATTTGCATGTTTCTGGACTTGCATCTGGCGATCGCAGTGTGTATGACAAAGTGTGGCTTTTTCTAAGCTAACTTTTAGAGGAGCAGCAGGCCTTGACCAGTCTTACATTTCTTATCTCATTAACTAATTGAAGGGAAGAGTCTGTAGGTTGTCTCTCACCACAACTCCCCTCCAAGTTCAACACTCCTATGATGATTAAAACTGGTTGTGTTCTCAAGTCTCCACGAGGAGCGTGAATTGCCACAGCTGATGCAAGTGAATAACCTAAATCCGTTCACGTGTGTGTTATAGTTTCCAACATCTACAACCAAGGTTTCTCCCAAAGAAGAAGAGAGGAAAGATGAATCTCCTGCTACATGGAGGTCAGGTCTTCGAAAAACTGGTAGTTATGGGGCTCTTGCAGAAATTACTGCTTCCAAAGAAGCTCAGAAAGAAAAGGACTCTGCAGGTGTTATCCGTTCTGCTTCAAGTCCCAGACTTTCTTCTTCATTGGACAACAAAGAGAAGGTAATAGTTTTTAGTGTGAAACAATAGCTTGAGGAACTGATCTACCTTACTTAGTATAGATGGTTATGATGTACTGTAGAAGAATAGAATAGAATAGAATAGAATAGAATAGAATAGAATAGACCAGACCAGACCAGACCAGACCAGGTTGGAAGAGACCTTCAAGTTCATAGTGTCCAACCTATTATCCAACACCACGTAATCAACTAAACCATGCAACCAAGCACCCTATCAAGCCTTCTCCTAAACACCTCCAATGATGGTGACTCCACCACCTCCCTGGGCAGCACATTCCAATGGCCAATCTCTCTTGCTGGGAAGAATTTCTTCCTAACCTCCAGCCTAAACCTCCCCTGGTGCAGCTTGAGACTGTGTCCTCTTGTTCTGGTGCTGCTTGCCTGAGAGAGGAGACCAACCCCCACCTGGCTGCAACCTCCCTTCAGGTAGCTGTAGAGAGCAGGAAGGTCTCCCCTGAGCCTCCTCTTCTCCAGGCTAAGCAACCCCAGCTCCCTCAGCCTCTCCTCACAGGGCTGTGCTCCAGACCCCTCCCCAGCCTCGTTGCCCTTCTCTGGACATGTTCAAGTGTCTCAATGTCCTTCTTAGGCTGAGGGGCCCAGAACTGGACACAGGACTCAAGGTGTGGCCTAACCAGTGCTGAGCACAGGGCAGAATGACCTCCCTGCTCCTGCTGTCCACACTGTTCCTGATGCAGGCCAGGATGCCTTTGGCCCACTTGGCTGCCTGGTCACACTGCTGGCTCATGTTCAGCCTGCTGTCAACCAGTACCCCCAGGTCCCTTTCTGCCTGGCTGCTCTCCAGCCACTCTGTCCCCAGCCTGTAGCACTGCCTGGGGTTGTTGTGGGCGATGTATAGAACCCAGCACATAGATGTGTTCAATCTCATGCCCTTGTACTCTGCCCATCTGTCCAGCCTGGCAAGGTCCTTCTGCAGAGCTCTCCTACCCTCTAACAGAGGGTCTTGTTTACAACAAGTTATTTCTTTAATTAAACTTGAATGCACTGAACCAATCCAAGAGCACATTTGGAACAGGTAACTGAATGGCTCCATTTCAAGTATAAAGGTTTAAATGTGATGAGGATTATGAATACATTAGACTATATGATAAGAAGCTATGGAAAACACAAGTGCAGTTGCTTTCAGTAATCTGTGTTGGAATTGTACTGCAGCAAAACAGAAGGGAAGTTATTTGCATTACCATGTTCACATGATCAGGTAGCAACAAATACAGGTGAAGTTGTCCCAGTGAGGGTTTCCCAGCCAGTGGCAGTTTATTCAACAGCAATGACACTGCTAATACCGAGTACATGTCTTTCAGGAGAAAGATGGGAAAGGAACCCGACTAGCCTACGTTGCACCTACGATACCAAGACGACTGGCCAGTACCTCTGACATTGATGAGAAAGAAAACAGGTGACTCTGAACTTAACAACTTCTGTTAAAGATGAAATTGCAGGATCTTGGGGTGGCTAGCAACCTGACAGGTTTCAAACCAAGGATAATTCCTGGCATCATCGTCATGCTCTGTAGGTTATTCTACCCCATAATCCATAGGCTAACCCAATTCCTGACGATTTTTGGCCTTGTAAATGATGGTGGCCCCTTAGAAAATCCCAATCACTCTGTGACAAGAGCAGAACTATGCAATGAATGTAGAAAAATAAATTCAAAGCCAAAATATGAAGCAGTAAACTTTAAACTACTAAAAGCATTTTTCTGCTTTGTCTTGAGCCATGGAGTGCTGCTGTCTGGCCCCTTCACTACTTCAGATAAGAATTAAATGCTGTTTTTTCTCACAATCTTGCCTTAAAGTCATGTGGAGGAGCAGCAATAACTTGCTGAAATGACAGTTAAATTACAAAAGCAATTGTTCTGTGTTTACATGTTGAACTTTTGCTGTCTTTTGGAGACTTTTTTTACTTCCTTTGCTGGTATTTCTTCTGTAGCTTGCAGTTTGAAAGCCCCCAAAGTTGTGGTGCATTGGCTTGTTGCCTGTTAAGGTTTGGGTGACTTCATGGTGTATTGACATGGCCAGAATCATTGAATCAATAAGGTTGGAAAAGACCTCAGAGATTATCAAGTCCAACCTGTCACCCAAGACCTCATGACTACTAAACCATGGCACCAAGTGCCACATCCAATCCCCTCCTGAACACCTCCAGGGATGGTGACTCCACCACCTCCCTGGGCAGCACATTCCAACAACTAAAAACTCTCTCAGTGAAGAACTTTCTCCTCATCTCCAGCCTAAACTTCCCCTGGTGCAGCCTGAGAATCTCCCAGTTCTTCCTTTTTTTCCTTTACTGAGGTTCTACATAAACATCTTGAGTTAATGCAGCATGAATGGTACAAAAGTTTTACATCTCCCTAATGTCTTCTTTCTGCTGGATCACCTCCAGACAACTGAGTGTTGGATGACCTGAACTGAAAATCCTCTCATAGGTCAGAGTGTGCTGTTGTAATTGTTATGGGTGAGACTGGCAAATCTTCTATCTGAAGAAGATAGAAGCTGCTTTGCTGCAGCTTTTGAAAATGGCTCATTTTGGCACAAATGCAAGATAAATACCAACTTTCCTTATGAAGTACTGTTCTCATACAGAATATATTGTCTCTGGGTAAAAATGTCTTGTTTTGAAATGAGGATATTCCAGCTCTTGAGCTCCCCTAAAGTTCAGCTTAGTTTGTTAGCATCTCTCATGTTCCTTGGCCAGGTTTTTTTTCAGTCTCTCTCTCTGTAACAGGAATGTTTGGAGTTTCTGTTTATCATTCTTGGGAGTACTGTATTCTTTGAGCTCAAGTTCACTGGGTTTGGTTTGTTTCTAAGAGAGATTATTTCAAGGTATTTTTTTATTCTTCTGAGAGATTCTTGAAAACTCCAGTTCTCCAAAAATGTCTTAACTAGATGATGCCTTAAGATTGGGATAAATAGTTCATTGCAGTTTTTATTTAGAATCACAGAATGTTAGGGGCTGGAAGGGACCTCAAAAGCTCATCCAGTCCAAGCCCCCTGCCAGAGCAGGAGCACCTAGAGCAGATCACACAGGAACACATCCAGGCAGGGCTTGAATATCTCCAGAGAGGGAGACTCCACAACCCCCCTGGGCAGCCTCTTCCAGGGTTCTGTCACCCTCATAGGGGAAAAGTTCTTCCTCCTGTTTCCATGGAGCTTCCTCTGCCTCAGCTTGCACCACTGCCCCTTGTGCTGGCATTGGGCATCACCCAGCAGAGCCTGGCTCCAGCCTCTGGGCACTCACCCTGCACATCTTTATCAACATGAAGGAGGGCACCCTTCAGGCTGCTCCTCTCCAAGCTACAGAGGCCTCAGGCTCTCCTCATAAGGGAGAAGCTGCTATTGCTTGTAAGAGAGGGACTACATTTCGCTTCAGTTTTGAGGTGTATGTCCTCGATGTGCCAGTTTTTTCCTTTAATTTTCCTTCTTCCACCTCTCCATCTTTAACTCTTTCAGGCTGTTTAATCAAAACCAACCTTTGGTAAGATGAGTTTGCTAAACTCCATGTTGTTTTTTTTCACAGGGACTTATCTGCTAGCTCAATACGTAGTGGCAGTTCCTACACCAGGAGAAAATGGGAGGATGATGCCAAGAAGAACAGTTTGAATGAAGGTCCTGCATCTTTAAACACAAGTTATCAGAGGAGGTGTGGGATTTCCTCTTATTTTTGTTTTGTTCTCAAAATAAGCTTATCAATTAAACAAACAAATCAAGAACTGGATCAATGCAATACACTGAGGGTGATTTAAAATTGAGTGGTATCATAGAGAAATGTGAGGCCATTCAGCGAGACCTGGACAGACTGAGGGCTGGAGTGACTGAGAGCTGGACAGATAGGAACCTAATGAGATTCAACAAGGCTAAGTGCAGAGTCCTGCACCTGGGAAGGAAGAATAAACAGCAGCAGTACAGGTTGGGAGGTGATCTGCTCAAGAGCAGCCCAGTGGAAAGGGACCTGGGAGTGCTGGTGCATGGTATCCTGGGGTGCATTCAGAGGAATGTGTCCACCAGATCCAGGGAGGTTGTCCTCCCGCTCTGCTCTGTCCTGGTGAGACCTCACCTGGAATATTGCATGCAGTTTTGGGTGCCCAGTTCAAGAGGGACAGGGATCTGCTGGAGAGAGTCCAACAGGGGGCTACAAGGATGCTGAAGGGACTGCAGCACTGCCTGATATGGGGCAGGCTGTGGTCCCCCAGTAGCAAACTCCTGGCCAAGCTGTCAGCCCCTGGCTTGGCCAGCAGCACTCTGAGCTGGGTTAGGAACTGGCTGGAGGGCTGAGCCCAGAGAGTGATGGTGAATGGTGCCACATCCAGCTGGCGGCCAGGCACTAGTGGTGTCCCCCAGGGATCAGTGCTGGGCCCCATCCTGTTCAATATCTTTATTGATGACCTGGCTGAAGGGATTGAGTCCATCAGCAGTAAGTTTGGAGATGACACCAAGCTGGGGGCACGAGTTGATCTGTTAGAGGGTAGGAGAGCTCTGCAGAGGGACCTTGCCAGGCTGGACAGATGGGCAGAGTCCAAGGGCATGAGATTTAACGAGTCTGAGTGCCAGGTTCTACACATTGGCCACAGCAACCCCAGGCAGTGCTACAGGCTGGGGTCAGAGTGGCTGGAGAGCAGCCAGGCAGAGAGGGACCTGGGGGTACTGGTTGACAGCAGCTGAACATGAGCCAGCAGTGTGCCCAGCTGGCCAAGAAGGCCAATGGGTATCCTGGCCTGCACCAGGAGTAGTGTGGCCAGCAGGAGCAGGGAAGTCATTGTGCTCCTGTGCTCAGCACTGGTTAGGCCACACCTTGAGTCCTATGTCCAGTTCTGGGCCCTCCTTTTAAGAAGGATATTGAGATTCTTGAATGTGTCCACAGAAGGGCAATGAGGCTGGGGAAGGGTCTGGAGCACAGCCCTGTGAGGAGAGGCTGAAGGAGCTGGGGTTGCTTAGCCTGGAGAAGAGAAGGCTCAGAGGAGACCTTCTTGCTACCTGAAGGGAGGTTGTAGCCAGGTGGGGGTTGGTCTCTTCTCCCAGGCAACTAGCACCAAAACAAGAGGACACAGTCTTAAGCTGTGCCAGGGGAAGTTTAGGCTGGAGGTGAGGAGAAAGTTCTTCTCAGGAAGAGTAATTGGCTATTGGAATGTGCTGCCCAGGGAGGTGGTGGAGTCCCCATCCCTGGAGGTGTTCAAAAAAGGAATGCATGTGACATTTGGAGCCATGGTTTAGTTGTCATGAGGTGTTGGGTGACAGGTTGGACTTGATGATCTCTGAGGTCTCTTCCAACCTGATTGATTCTGTGATTCTGATGAGGAGAGGCTGAGAGCCCTGGGGCTGTTTAATCTAGAGAGGAGAAGACTGCAAGGGGGTTTAGTAAATGTTTATAAATACCTGCTGAGGGAGCTGGGGTTGTTTAGCCTGGAGAAGAGGAGGCTCAGGGGAGACCTCATTGCTGTCTACAGCTACCTGAAGGGAGGTTGTAGCCAGGAGGGAGTTGGTCTCTTCTCTCTAGCAAGCAGCACCAGAACAAGAGGACACAGTCTCAAGCTGCACCAGGGGAAGTTTAGGCTGGAGGTGAGGAGAAAGTTCTTCACTGAGAGAGTCGTTTGCCATTGGAATGTGCTGCCCAGGGAGGTGGTGGAGTCACCGTCCCTGGAGGGGATTGGATGTGGCACATGGTGCCAGGGTTTAGTCATGAGGTCTGTGGTGACAGGTTGGACTTGATGATCTTTGAGGTCTCTTCCAACCTTGGTGATACTGTGATACTGTGATACCTGAGGGCTGGTGGTTAAGGGGGAAGGGACAGCTTCTTTTCAGTTGCACCCTGTGATAGGGCAAGGGGCAATGGATCAAAACTATAGGACAGAGGAGCTACAGAATGCAAGGCCAGGAGTTTAAAGGATCATTGATAGCTTTTGTGCTGTTTTAATGAGCAGAGAGAAGTAACACAGATGCATGCCTTGTGCTTGTCTCTTCCTTAGTGGCTCCTTTGGTAGAAGGCAAGACGATTTGATTAGTTCTAACGTTCCAAGTACTGCATCAACAGTTACCTCTTCTGCTGGCCTTCAGAAAACACTGCCTGCCAGCACCAACACTACTACAAAGAGTACAACGGGTTCTACTTCAGCAGGTGTACCAAGCAGGTAATGGCTGCAGCAGCCTTCTTGTTTGTCTTGGAGTTTCCTCGTTGTGCTTCCTGCGTGCTTACGTACGTGCATGTGTTCTTGTGTAGTGCAATCTGGGGCTCTGGATTTTTTTTTGTTTCACTCTCCTGTTCAATTCATTTTGACTTTTTTATACAATTTGGCTCCAAAATTGTGCCTGGCTTTCCCCTGCAAAGCGAAAGCCAGGCCCGTGGAAGATCATAACTCTGACGTCGGAAGGGTGCGAAGGATAAAAGCTCAGTTGCGAGCTGCTGGAGTCTCAGTAGCTCCAGGCTGAGCTTTCCTAGTAGAGACATTTCTCAGTCTTGCCTTTTAAAACTAAATCCATAAATGAAATGAAAAATCCATCCCTCAATGTACATGTTATTAGTTGTTTAGTAAAGTGCTTTCATTGTTTAGCTGTTTCCTTTTCTCTCTCTTTTTTTTTTGTGTTGCTGCTTGTTACGCTGTAGTACCTCAAATCGTTTGTGGGCTGAGGATAGTTCTGAGAAAGACAAGGACAGTGGTTCTACAGCAGTGACCGTTCCTGTTGCACCATCTGTTGTAAATGCTGCAGCCACTACCACAGCCATGACTACAGCTACTTCTGGCACTGTGTCCTCAACATCAGAGGTCAGGGAGAGACGGAGGTGTGTAAAGGTCCTAAGAGTAACGTTGCTCTCATATGAAAGTTCTATTTCTGTCTGTTTGGGTTTTTTTTTTTCTTATTTAAAGGAATGTGTTGTTGGTTCCCACCAATCTGGATGGTGCAGGATGGGAAGCAGTGTTGCTTGCTTGCTGTGTGTTGAGAACACCTAGCAACCTGCCTCGGTTTGTCTAAGAGCTTAGTACCAGTGCAGACCGTTCATGAGCTTTTGATACTGGCCTTAGGTTATCATGCAGTATGAGGCATTTTCATGCCTGTAGTTCCACTGACAGATCAAATGAGTTGTCTTGAAAACAGAACTGTGGTGAAACACTGAATTAAAAAATCAGACAATCAATAATCAATCACTTACTACCAGTACACTGGGCTGCTGTGCCGCTGGCAGTATGCTAACAAGGCAGCACTTTGTCAGTAATTTTGTGTGCCAGTCACTACTGAGAAAAATATTACTGAACCCAACACATTCTGTTTATTTTGTTGCATCATATAGGGCCTCTGCTACTTAAAACACAACCTTGCAGTTGTAAATGCAATGGTTTAAGAGCTATCCAATAGGAGAAATGAGTAAGAAGCCAATGTAAATCTTGCTTCATGGGGGGTTTTTTTTCTGTTAAAATTGCATGGAGGATGGGTTAAGATTGATGGATATTTTCATTTCCAGAAAGAGTTGTAAGCTGCTATTATATGGAAGCAGAACTAAGATTTCAATAGGTTGTCAGTTTCTGTTAGCTTTCCATGGGTTCTTCTTCTTCTGGGGATTTACAAGTGTGTTCACCCTTGAACCCTTCCACTGAAATGCAAGTTCAGCTTTCTGTCTTGCTCCTGTAGTAGTTCTGGATTGTAACACCTCTATGGGTGCCAGATGTACCTTCTGTACCAGATGTCCCTCTCTGTACCTTCACAGAGATGATCAACCTGTTCATAGGTACAGAAGTAGCCTGCATTCATTTGGTTCTCTCAAGGCAGCAACAACATTTAAAGATGCCTCACAGCTCTAGGCTGATTTAAAATAGTCTCTTTTCAAAAGTATTCCTTTTATACCCCAAACTGGGAAGAAATAACTTCTAGGAAATGGGGGGGGGGTATTTATTTATTTATTTTTAAATGCCCCACTATGATTCAGGGAAGCTGCCCACGTGCTTACAACTCATTTCAGTAAGAACCATAGTTGGAACCAGCATTTTCCATAGTGAAATCTGCCAAAGGCTCTGAGGAGACCTTCTTGTGGCCTTCCAGTATCTGAAGGGGGCTACAAGAAAGCTGGGGAGGGACTTCTTGGGGTGTCAGAGAGGACCTGGGGGAATGGAGCAAAACCAGAAGTGGGTAGATTCAGATTGGATGTTAGGAAGAAGTTCTTCCCCATGGCACAGGTGGTCCAGGGAGGTGGTGGAAGCCTCATTCCTGGAGGTTTTGAAGGCCAGACTGGATGGATGCGGCTCTGAGCAACCTGCTGTAGTGTGAGATGTCCCTGGCCATGGCAGGGGGGTTGGAACTGGATGATCCTCAAGGTCCCTTCCGACCCTGACAATTCTATGATAAATTCAAAGGAAACAATTCTGGGATTCTATGATAAATTCAAAGCAAACCCAGCCAAATGCATCTTCTTCTCAAAAGCAGTTCCTGTTTTAAAGTGCAAATACCATTTCAGTCTCCTAGGAGCTAGAAAAGCAAAGACATTTAGAATTAAGGCTTTTGCTGTCTTGTTTGCTCTTGCTAGTGTGTGTATACTAATGCACATACCCAACAGATGTTCTAGATACCTGCAGCTGGCCTGAAATGCCTTCTGTTGTCTGACTCTGGGCCAGCTGTACAGTATACTGTTGCAGATGCATTTTGGACTGCATATTAAAGCATCAGTTAGATCCTACAGATCAGCAAGCCTGGACTAATTACTGCATGCATGTGAGAAGGTACTAAATACGGAGTCACACATGCATTCTCTATCTGTATCTATACGGATACATTCTACACATGTACATGTGCCTGTGTGTATCTGTGTGTGTTTATATGCACATGAAAAACTTGTCTGTGTGTGAAGTATTAGAGGAGTACTTTGTTCAGAAATTAATCTCTAGATGTAGACTGCAACTGCCCATTCAGAAAGTGTGTCTGAAATGGTCTCTCAAAGAATGTTTGACAAGCAAGGCGTCACACGTCAGGCTCTGTCGTGAAGGGGGCCAAAGAAGCAGCTGCAGAAGGGATCTTCGTTATCTGGGTGTTTAGGATTGGTTTAGAGAAACAGGCAGGTGAATGGCAGACTTGGAATTTGAAACCTTTGTGCCATAAGTAATGCTGCATGGAGCAGCCTCTGTGTGCTGGGGAGGGACGTCATAAGGACGTTCCCCATCGTAAGAAAGACACGGAGCTGTTGGAGCAAGTCTAGAGGAGGACCACACAGATGATCCAAGGGCTGGAACAAGCTTTGCCGTGAGGAGAGGCTGAGGGAGCACACTATGGCTTCCTTCCAGTACTTGAAGGGATCCTACAAGAAGGTTGGAGAGGGACTTTTCATGAGGGTGTCTGGTTGGCAGTGAGGTGCAGCAGGGTCGTCCTCTGGCGAGCCGGCTCGGGATCGTGAGGTCAGCTGCGGGACGTTCAAAACCCACCGGAGCTGTGCGCGCAAGGCCATTTTGGCTGCAGAGCCTTCTGCCCAACTGCAGGTGCCGGGGCAGCCGCCTCAGGGGCAGCTCAGATCAATTATAGAACTTCAGGGGAATATAATTTATTTTGTTTTAATGTTTTTTTTGGTAACTCTCAATAAAGCCCTGAGTCATGGCTATTACTCGGACAAAGGCTGTGAGAAAAGCAGTATGTGCCCAGACAGAGCTGGTGCATCGGCCCACAGGAGCTGAGCCAGCAGTGTGCCCAGGTGGCCAAGCAGGCCAATGGCATCCTGGCCTGCATCAAGAATAGTGTGGCCAGCAGGAGCAGGGAAGTCATTGTGCCCCTGGACTCTGCACTGGTTTGGCCACACCTTGACTCCTGTGTCCAGTTCTGGGCCCCTCAGCTTAAGAAGGACATTGAGACTCTTGCATGTGTCCAGAGAAAGGCAACGAGGCTGGGGAGAGGCCTTGAGCACAGCCCTGTGAGGAGAGGCTGAGGGAGCTGGGGTTGCTTAGCCTGGAGAAGAGGAGGCTCAGGGGAGACCTCATTGCTGTCTACAACTACCTGAAGAGGGGTTGTAGCCAGGAGGGAGTTGGTCTCTTCTCTCTACCAACCAGCACCAGAACAAGAGGACACAGTCTCAAGCTGCACCAGGGGAAGTTTAGGCTGGAGGTGAGGAGAAAGTTCTTCACTGAGAGAGTCGTTCACCATTGGAATGTGCTGCCCAGGGAGGTGGTGGAGTCACCGTCCCTGGAGGGGTTCAAGAGGGGATTGGACGTGGCACTTGGTGCCATGGTTTAGTTACGGGTTCTGGGGTTAGAGGACACAGTCTCAGGCTGCGCCAGGGGAGGTTTAGGCTGGAGGTTAGGAAGAAATTCTACACAGAGTGATTGCCCATTGGAATGGGCTGCACGGGGAGATGGTAGAGTCACCATCATTGGAGGTGTTCAGGAGGAGACTTGATAGGGTGCTTGGTGCCATGGTTTAGTTAATTAGGTGGTGTTGGATGATAGGTTGGACACGATGATCTTGAAGGTCTATTCTATTCTATTTAGTCTAGTCTAGTCTAGTCTATGGTGACAGGTTGGACTTGATGATCTTTGAGGTCTCTTCCAACCTTGGTGATTCTGTGGCTCTGTGAATTAGCAGCAGATTTAGCTTTTTCTAAAGGTCTGCAAGCTAAGTGTTACTGCACAGACATATTTATGTAGAGAGATGCACTTGTGTGAATCTCTGTGATCTTCTACCCCTATGTCAGTAGGTCACTAAAACACCAAAACAAACAAAAAAAGAAGTTATATTTAGAGAAAATGGTTTTAAAAATCTAAGCAGGAAAACACTGTGTATTTTATTTGCCAGTGTGCACTTGCAGCCCAGAAAGCCAACTGTATCCAGGGCTGCAGCAAGAGAAGTGTGGCCAGCAGGGCCAGGGAGGGGATTTTCCCCCACTCTGCTCCACTCTGCTGAGACCACACCTGGAACTCTGTGTCCAGTTCTGGAGCCTCTGTTCCAGGAAGGATCTGGAGGTGCTGGAAGGTGTCCAGAGAAGGGCCACGAGGATGAGCAGAGGGCTGGAGCTGCTCTGCTCTGGAAACAGACTGAGAGAGTTAGGGCTGTTCAATCTGGAGAAGAGAAGGCTCCCAGGAGACCTAATTGTAGCCTTCCAGGATCTGAAGGGGGCTACAAGAAAGCTGGGGAGGGACTTGTGAGGGTGTCAGGGAGTGACAGGACTGGGGGCAACTGAAAAAAAAAACCAACTAGAAATGGGTAGATTGAGATTGGATGTTAGGAAGAAGTTGTTCCCCATGAGGGTGGTGAGAGACTGACACAGGTTGTCCAGGGAGGTGGTGGAAGCCTCATGCCTGGAGGTTTTTGCAGCCAGGCTGGATGTGGCTGTGAGCAACCTGCTGTAGTGTGAGGTGTCCCTGGCCATGGCAGGGGGGTTTGAACTGGCTGATCCTTGAGTTCCCTTCCGACTCTGACAACTCTATGATTCTATGATTTTGAGTTCTGAGGGTGCTACCTTGGTCACAGATCAGTGAGGAGGATGAAGTGTGTAAAAAGTAATCCATCCTATGTAGTTCAAAGTTTTCTTCTGTTCTGGTTTTACATGTTGCTGGGGAGGTTTTCTGACCATTTCATACATTTGTACCAAAATTACTGCTTGACAATCTTGTTTGTAATTAACTCTTCAGATCATACCTCACTCCAGTACGGGATGAAGAGTCAGAATCCCAAAGAAAAGCTAGATCTAGGCAAGCAAGACAGTCTAGAAGATCTACACAGGTACAGTTGTATTAACTCTTCTGCATGCATGGAATCATACTCCTGTAGCTCTCTGAGCACAGTGGCATTTCTGTTTCCCAGTAAAACTCTAAATTCATGGTGTAAAAGAACTTGTACCAAATGAAACAGAGCTGCTTGCTTTCCCTTTTCTTCCCTAAAAGCTTTAAGATCCTTCAGTGTGTACTGAAAGCTGGTTTTTTAATGGTCACTGAAGAATGACTTTAATCTACATTTGAAAGCACAAACATCTCCACTGAAAGGAGGATTTTGATTTCCTCATGGTAAAATGTTTTATTCTCTGAAGTAAGGTAGTATTTATGCCTGTAATTAATTTTTTTATGGCTATGATTTTCTGGCTGAAGATTTAATATTTGAGCAATGAGCCTAGCATGCTGTGTTTGCTTCCATTTCTGAGTCTCTCTTTCTGTGTGTAGGCTATCGAAGATAACCATGATTGAGCTAGCCAATGTGTGGGTAGCTAATAAGATCCATGGCATAGGAAAAAAGAAAATGCATCCAGCCTCATTTCTGTGAGGAAGAGACTTTTGTAACTTGCTGTTAACCTTGAACCTGGCTGCAGGTCTCCTTTCAGCTTTACTCTCAGTTTACATACTGGAGTATTTGGTGGGTTTTTCCCCCACTGAATTGCAGCCAGGGCAATCCTAACATGGATGTGACAGTAGCCAAATCGATTATCTCCAGCCAGTACTTGAACTCTTTTTGGGTGGTGGAGCAATTGCCAACCACTCTCCCCTGCAGTGTGTCTTCCTGTGTCTGCTGACAAACTGATGATAATTAGCAAGTAGCCTCTGGATGAAACAGCACAAAGAAATACTCTAGCAATAAAAGAAATACTCTAGCAATAATCTTTGTCTGCTTTAAGGCTGACTCTTTATATTGTGTGCTGATGTTGCTTTCAAATCTTTGCAGTTTTAAACCCCTCAGCTATTTCTGCTTCATACAACATCCTGGAGTTCTATTTCACCTCCTGATTAATAATCCAGAGCCCTGAGAGATGGTCAAACCACAGGCCAGCCATGGGGTATTCACAGAAAAGAAGCTGCCAGGAACTGGTTTATTAAAACCTTATCAATACAAGGAGGGGGGGGAGGAAATCAGCCAAGAAATAACTAACTGATCAAGCTGCAAAGCTGGCTTTGAAGAAAAGGGTTTGAGGTGTTTGGAGCAGTGTCTCAGTAAGCTACAAAAACGCAGTTCTCTTCAGAGAACTGTTTGCTTTCTGAGCATGTTTTTCAGCCACAGAGTAACAAGGAAATGCAGACTGGGTGGCAGCTTTCCCTGGTCCTGTTGGTGCCATTTGTTTTTGTGTTGTTGAGGGGAAGTCCAGCTGCAGTGAGTGATTTGTGAAGTATCACCGTTCCTGGACATTTGGTAACCGTCAGACTTTTGGAGGGCTCTTTCCAAAATGTTTACTACCCTTATGATGATAACTGGAAGGATCTAGGGGGTCCTGAAGTGATTTCTAAATCATATTCTCCGTGATCTGGAATGTCCTAAACCAACTCACTAGGGTGCTGCTGGAGAATCTGCAGTAGAAGGCACTGCAGCAAACATTTACCACTAGTCAAAGAGGGATGTTTGATTCCAGGAGAGCATCTAGGTGAAACTGGTTTCTAAGTGGTTAGGCTTTTTCTTCAGCTCAATTTTTCTCTTCAAAATCTGTTGTTTATAGAATGTGGTCCTCTACATTCATGTGAGTGATGCACTGAAAAGTTGTCTGCTGCCTGCTGCCTTTGCAGGGTGTAACGCTGACAGACCTTCAGGAGGCGGAGAAAACTATGGGAAGAAGTCGTCCCACGCGAACCAGAGAGCAGGAAAATGAAGAGAAAGAGAAAGAGGAGAAAGAAAAACAGGACAAAGAAAAACAAGAAGAGAAGAAAGAATCTGAAACTAAAGATGATGATTATAGACAAAGATACTCCCGAACTGTTGAAGAGGTATTTTTCATGATGGGTCCTTTTTAGGTAGAGAAATCACACGAATCTTAACTCCAAATGTAGTGTTTTAATGTTGGTACAACTACAAGAACTCTTTCTACATTTAAATTTTAAAGCATCATTTAATCTTGGTAAACTGGCTTGAGAGCAGCCCTGAAGAAAAGGACTTGGGGGTGCTGGGGGATGAGAAACTCAACAGCAGCCAGCAGTGAGCACTTGCAGCGCAGAAAGCCAACCAGAGCCTGGGCTGCAGCAAGAGAAGTGTGGCCAGCAGGGCCAGCGAGGGGATTCTCCCCTTCTGCTCTGCTCTGGTGAGACCACACCTGGAGTACTCTGTCCAGTTCTGGAGCCCCTGTCACAGGAAGGATCTGGAGGGGCTGGAACATGTCCAGAGAAGGGCCATGAGGATGAGCAGAGGGCTGGAGCTGCTCTGCTGTAGAGACAGACTGAGGGAGTTGGAGCTGTTCAGTCTGGAGAAGAGAAGGTTCCCAGGAGACCTTCTTGTGGCCTTCCAGTATCTGAAGGGGGCTACAAGAAAGCTGGGGAGGGACTTTTGAGGGTGTCAGGGAGTGATAGGACTGGGGGGAATGGAGCAAAACTACAAATGGGTAGATTGAGATTGGATGTTAGGAAGAATTTCTTCCCCATGAAGGTAGTGAGGCACTGGCACAGGTTGCCCAGGGAGGTGGTGGAAGCCTCATGCCTGGAGGCTTTGAAGGCCTGGCTGGATGCAGCTGTGAGCAACCTGCTGTAGTGTGAGGTGTCCCTGGCCATGGCAGAGGGGTTGGAACTGGATGCTCCTTGAGGTCCCTTCCAGCCCTGACAATTCTCTGACTGTATGAAATTAATTGTGATGTGTTTTGCTGAACAGCCTTACCACCGCTACAGACCAGCTTCAACTTCATCATCATCCACCTCTTCGCTCTCCACCACCACTAGCTCTCTTTCCACTTCAAGTCAGCTGAACAGACCAAACAGCCTTATAGGTATCACATCTGCCTATTCCCGGAGCGGAACGAAGGAGAGTGAGAGAGGTAGGGGGATGCTTGTGAAGCCTTCTTTCTTCTTCCTTTAGCTGACACAGGGCAGCTTACCTTCCTAAAGGTAAGGCCAGCTGGGATGCAGTACCGTGGCAGGGAGGCCACTGGGGATGTGCCTTACTCCCATCCTCTGTAAGAAGTTACAAAACATTTGGAGGGGGCAAAAAGTTTTCTGTGCTCAGTGTTTTGCAGGCATTTGGTATGCAGTTAGTGTGAAACAGCTAGAAGTAAAATAGCAGATGTCAGAGTATAAACACTTGTAGGTGTTGAGGAGGATTTCTTACTTGATTGAACAACTGATGAGTAGCTGAGGTGTTGATTCAGTCCTTCTGCACTCAAGGATTAGAATGGTGATTTAATGCTTTAAGGACCTCTCAGAGTTTCATGAGCAGCTGGAAACAAAGGGAAGAGGATATTTAGAAGAGTATTTGATGGAACCATGCTTCTGGATACTTAGTTTATGTAATCTTCAGATGAGGATGAGATGTGTGATTCAGGGGGCAGAAAAATGCTTTCCTCTGATGTCAGCAGAGTTTTTTTGCCCTCATTTCAAATGTGATTCACCTGCTGTAGTTCTCAGTGTGTTGTGCCTGATTAATAGCCTGTCAAAGGAGGAGGCTGTTGGCATGCTGTCATCTGTTCTCTCTCAGAGGCATGCCACAGTCTTGGCATGACTTGGGAGTCTCCCAAAGACTGCACTGATCAGCACCTTGGATAGAACTACTGATTGAAATCCATAATTTTGTTATAGAAGGGATCAGATTAAATCACCCATTGATGCAAATCTCCAGGAGTTGTGTAGCAGTATTGCCATGGTCCCTGGGCTGGTGTTTTCTGAGGGAGATGTTGGGGCCAAGCTTCAGGGATATGCTGAGTCAGTTTTCCCCTCTGACCTAACATGGACTGAAATTTGCATTAAGCTTCTTCAGAAATACATGCTTACTGTAGGAACCTCTGTCTAGACTGTTCTATGGAAGCTGTTGTCAGGGGTGAATACTGATACAGCAGGGTTGGTTGTGTTGTTGTTTTCAAATTATGACTTCAGGAGGAGAAATACATTCCCATCTGAAAGCCCAGGGACAAAATCATCTAGTTCGGAGTGGGACAGATTGCTCCATTGCTCCCAAAGGGGGGCAACAGAATCAGGCTCACACCAATGGATTGGATAGCAATGGAAAGTTTCAATGGAAAAGCAATTCATGTACTACACAAACTACAAAGCATAGGGGTGAGCACAGCAAAGCATACAAAGCTCAGAGGAAATCCTCAGTCTAAGCTTTGCACACAAGTGAACTCTAGATCAAAACCCAAACACTTCCCTTCTCCCCACCTGGGGTTCACCAAAGACCTCAGGGCTCTTTCTTCCCCCACTCCCCATTGCTAGGGTGGTTTCAGGCTGTCCAGGCCTGACCTGTCCCCTACCTTTTTACCCTGGCATTAGGCCTAAATAGGCCAAGATTACACAGGAAAGAAAGGTTACTCAGGCCAAAGAGGCCTGGCATACTCCCCCACTGGTACCAGATAAGAGAGGGTCTCTCTCCCATGGGATCAGAGAGGGAAGAAAGAGAGAGACAATAACTTTGCAGCCAGGGTGCAGGATTTATGGGCAGAAACAGACTATTGCCTGTGTCCACCCATTGGGCTGGCCACTCTGGAGGGCTCAGCTTTGGGGCTTCTTTTGTTGGTGGGTTTTTTTTGGAGGCACACAGCTTAGATGGCCACATCACCATCTGTTTAATTAGGAAAGGTGTATGTTCATCATGAACATTTGGGTTTCCCTTTTCTGTTTGACTCTTGCTTCATAGTAACACGTTTCTTTACCTCTGAAGTCTCAGTGATGGCAAAGTTACCAGTGATGCTTCCAGCTGAACTCAAATCTGTGGTTGGTTTGTTTTATAAGAGAACAGCAGACTGAATAGGCTGCATGATGATAGGCAAAGAACTGTGGTTTGGGCAAGGGTTTTGGTTTTGCAGGGCTTGTTGGGTACAGATTACCTGCAAGCATATAGGGGAGCAAACAAAACCTTGAGATACTATGTCACTTTAACACTGCAATGCCTTTTCTGTTTCAAGAAAGAGGAAGTCAGCACTACAGCATTTCTTTAATCTAGGAGATTCCACTGTTGTTCTTCCTTGGAGCAGAGGTGCAGCTGGGCTGTGATGAAAAGGGGGACTCTGAAGAGGACTTGAGAGTTTTAGAAGTTTGGGGGTTTTAATACTGAATAGTTGATGTAAGCAAAAGGAAAAAAAGCCTGTTTGATGGAGAATGGTGAAGAATTGCCTTGTCTTACTTTGTGCTTTTGTACATCTGCTGAGGCAGGTGCTTGGAAGTAGAATTTGAAGTGTGCAGTGTATTCGTAGTGTACTACTGTTAGGTGGAAACAGTTGGGTTAGGGGGCTGACCTGGGAGTCCTGGTGCACAGCAGGATCTGCATGGGACAGCAATGTACCCTTTGTGGCCTAGAGGGCCAAAGGGATCCTGGGGTGCAGCAAGAAAAGTGTGGCCAGCAGGGCTAAGGAGGTTTTCCCCCCCATCTACTCTGCCCTGGTGAGACCTCACCTGGCATGTGGCATCCAGTTTTGGGCTCCCCAGTTCACGAGGGACAGGGTTCTGCTGGAGAGAGTCCAATGGAGATCTGTGAGGATGACTGGGGGACTTGAACATCTCCTATGAGGAGAGACTGAGAGCCCTGGGGCTGTTTAATCTTAAGAGAATGCTGAGAGGGGATCTGATCAATATCTATCAATGTCTGAGGGCTGGGTGTCAGGTGGGAGGGGACAGACTCTGCTCAGTTGCACCCTGTGATTGGACAAGGGGAAGTGGATAGAAACTCCAGCTCAGGAGGTTCCACCTCTACATGAGGAGGAACTTCTTTATTGTGAGAGTCATGGAGCACTGGAACAGGCTGCCCAGAGAGGTTGTGAAGTCTCTTTCTCTGGAGACTTTCCAGCCCTTTCTGGATGCACTCCTGTGTGACCTGTGCTGGATTCTCTGCTCCTTCTCTGGCAGTGGGGTTGGATTCTGTCATCTCTGGAGATCCCTTCCAACCCCTGACATCCTGTGAGCCTGTGAAAGTAGCATTTTGCAGTTGCTGTTCAAGTCCTGCAGCAATATTTCACAGCATATTAGAGCTGTATTAGAGAAATGTATATTACAGCAAACCCTGTCTGTGGTAAGAAATACTTTAGTGAAATTATTCCAGGTTAAAAAAAACCCAAATCACAAGCTCTGTAAAGACTGAGAATTCTTTGTTAGAAAATAAATCAGAAAATTAGGTTGTGTCATATTGACCTTAATAAGAAACTTGTTATTGACAGAAGGGGGCAAAAGAGAGGAAGAAAAGGAAGAAGATAAGTCCCAGCCCAAGTCCATAAGGGAAAGGAGGAGACCAAGAGAAAAACGGCGATCTACAGGAGTTTCTTTTTGGACTCAAGATGTAAGTGAAAAACTGCTCCTGCTGATGTGACAGCCTTAGCTTCTAGCAATATGGAATGTGCATGATGTAGTCTTAAAACAGGGAATAGTTTAGAATAATTACTCTGGCAGTTTAATAGTTTAGAACTAATTACTCTGGCAGAAGACAGTTCGAGTTACTTACTCTCTTCTTCTCTGTCAAGAGGATTCCAAAAGCAAAAGCAAAATTGGTTCCCAAGTTATGTTGATAATGCTCAAAGGAATTCTAGAATACTGTAATCATGACTTGAGAGCCATGAACCATCATCTAAGGAAAACATAATCAGTGAACAACTCTTTATTTAGTTGTTTTTATTGCATGTATACCAAAGGTCATAGTCATAGAATCGATAAGGTTGGAAAAGACCTCAGAGATCATCAAGTCCAACCTGTCACCCAACACCTCATGACAACTAAACCATGGCTCCAAGTGCCACATCCAGTCCCTTTTTGAACACCTCCAGGGATGGGGACTCCACCACCTCCCTGAGCAGCACATTCCAATGGTCAGAGATCATCAAGTCCAACCTGTCACCCTACACCTCATGACAACTAAACCATGGCTCCAAGTGCCACATCCAGTCCCTTTTTGAACACCTTCAGGGATGGGGACTCCACCACCTCCCTGGGCAGCACATCCCAATGGCCTAGAGTGATGTGGCACTTCACAGGCAGCCATGTACTAAAAAGTGAAGAAACTGCTTTCAGGTTCAAGGGGCTGCAGCTGGTGTTTCCTTCTTCTTTGACATAGGATCAGTATGCAGTTCTGTAAAAGCAAGATGTTTGTGGGCCAGGTGCAGAGTTCTGTTTCCTCTCCTCCTGGTACTGAAAATGTACTTGTTTGAGGGTTTTCATCATACATCCAACATGTTCTCATTTTAGTTAGGTGGAATTTTGCTGCTCTTAGCATTTTCAGTAGCAGAAGTCTCCAATGCCTGAAGATCTCAGTGAGCTTTCAGCAGCTCAGTTATTTTTCCTCTCCCACTTCTTCCACCAGAGCGATGAAAACGAGCAGGAGCACCAGTCTGATTCAGAAGAAGGAACAAACAAAAAAGAAACTCAGGTAATTAAAAATCCCCACTAACTACTGTATTGCCTGGCTACCAGATCCATTTGGAATGTAAAATTTGTGTGGCTGTGGGGTGCAGTTGGAAAAGGGCACAGGGTAGAGCTCTCAGGAGTGCTTTCTGGTTGGTCATTTGTGGCCGTGACTCGGTGCCATTTCCTTTGCAGGCATTAGTAACCATGTTTAACAGAGTAGCAGTGGTTAACACAGTTGGGTTTGTCTTCCATTCTGATTGTGTAGAATTAGCATCCACAGCATGCAGGTGAAATTTCTGACATGTGGGTCAGGGGCACATTGCAGGAAGCTGCTGGAGGAAGCTTTCAGTTTGTACCTTGCAAAAGTCTTTCTTCCACCTGTACTGGTATTTTCAGATAGATGATGTCCAGTGACTTATGCACACTAATGAAAACCTTTTCATGTTAACCCCAGTGCTATCAATAATGTAATTAACAAAGAATATGAGAAGCTAATGTAATGCAAGCATTGAAAGTCAAAGAGCACAGTGTACCTGATCTCTCCATTGAGGAGACTGGGGCTGGAGCGCTGCCCTATGAGGAGAGGCTGAGAGCCCTGGGGCTGTTTAGTCTGGAGAGGAGAAGACTGAGAGGGGATCTGATCAATCTCCATCAATATCTGAGGGCTGGGGGGCAAGAGGGAGGGCACAGGCTCTTGCACCCTGGGATAAGACAAGGGGCAATGGATAGAAACTCCAGCACAGGAGGTTCCACCTCAACGTGAGGAGGAACTTCTTCACTGGGAGGGTCACAGAGCCCTGGAGCAGGCTGCCCAGAGAGGCTGTGGAGTCTCTTTCTCTGGAGACTTTCCAGACCCATCTGGATGCATTCCTGTGTGATCTCCACTAGATTCTACGGTCCTGCTCTGGCAGGGGGTTGGACTTGATGATCTCTGGAGGTCCCTTCCAACCCCTCACATCCTGTGGTCCTGTGCAAATGGGTTTCTGAACATTCCAACTCAGTATTGTTAGTTATGTTAAACAGCCAGTGGAAAACAGTGTAATCCATTGAGTTTGATGGGAAAAATCCTTATAAACAGAATGGGTTGTGACTGTGTGAGGAAGAGGGGAGAAAAGGGAAGCAGTAACTTAATATGTCCTGTAAAATGGTGTAGCAGGGTGTATCTCTTATGGACCAATACCCTGGAGTAAAAGACTGCTGAATCAGGTTCACTCTTAAGGAATAAAGCTCAAGTGATGTTTCTCTCCTTTTTGCAAAAGCTTCCATTGCACATTCCTCAAATAGTTAAGGCATTCATGTGGAACCATTCTGCATTGCTGCGTTTTTACTTCCATGTCCCATGACCAAGCATAGTTATTTTCTTTCCTGCCAGTAGTACGTGTCGTTTATCCTTAGATCTGCAGTGACTCCAGATTCCATTCTGGTAGAACCTGTGTGTGGTGCTTCTGATGGAATTAGACTTTGATAAAACTGGAGGGAAATAGTTTAAAATCAGGCCCAAAATGAAGAGCATGAGCTAGGATTAAAAGGATGGATGTGTTGGGGTGTGATGGTGGAGAAGTGTAGAACTGATGTCATAGATTCATGGAATGGTTTCAGTTGGAAGAGGCCTTAAAGATCATCCAGCTCCAACCCCCTGCCATAGGCAGGGATATCTTCCACTGGTCCAGGTTGCTCTGGGCCCCATCTAACCACAGCCTTCAACACCTCCAGGGTGGGGGCATCCTGGGCAACCTGTTCCAGTATCTCACCACCCTTCACTGTAAAGAATTTCTTCCTAATATCCAATCCAAATCTCCACTCTTCCAGCTTGAAATTATTGCCCCTTGTCCTATCACTACAAGCCCTTGCAAAGAGCCCCTCCCCAGCTCTCCTGTAGCCCCCTTCAGGCACTGGAAGCTGCTCTAAATTACTGGCATCATTTCTTCTCAAGCCTTATGCATGTCTATTTTTTTAATGGCAAAAATGATGACTGAGCTGAGCTACCAGAAATTGAAGGGCAGATGAAGGAAGAGAATAGAGTAAAGACCATGCTGGAAAAAATCCCCCCAAAAGCTGTTCTGTGAAAAGTGAGGGGAGCAAGAGCAGCTGTGTGCTTGAGAAATGTGCTGCTCTTCCAGTGAGGTGTGGAGGCTGGGTGGTGCTTGAGCAGCAGCAGCAGCAGGGCTGCACAGCTTTCAGGGAACGGAAACTGCTGCTGCTTAGCTTTCCAAAGATCACAGAGACCTTTTCCAGCTTCTCATGTTCCCAGCCTCAGCCAGGAGGATGGGAATGTTTTCCTGCCTCTAGCAATTAGTGCTGTCTTCCCTCACCAGCTCATTTGTTGTCTCCCTGTGTGTGGCTGGAAAATGTTGCTCCTCAGATGGTCTGTGTGTAACTCCTTGAGTTTCCATTTGGGAGGCGTCAGTGCAGCAGGGGAATAGAGAGCTGGGAGATTTGCACATTCCCACAGCACCCTGGGGAGTCCACTAGGAGCAAAGAAAAACAACCTTTAGAAAGAGCAGCTGCTGAGAAATAATGCAGGAGTGGTTTACTTCCTTGTGGTGGCTGCCCTAGATTGTAGCTGAAGGTTAAAAGGACCTGCTTAGCATACAGCATGCCTTCAAGGCTTTCTGTACAAAACTTCCTCCGTTTCCTTGAGGTGAGAAGCAAGTGGTGGTCATTGTTTAGGTGGTGGGGTTCTGTCACCTCACACCTGTCTTAGTTAAACATGCAATAATTGTAGAACCATAGAATGGTCTGGGCCAGAAGGGACCTCCAAGGCTCATCCAGTCCGACCTCCCCACACTCAGCAGGGACATCCCCAACTAGATCAGGCTGCCCAGGGCCTCCTCCAGCCTCACCTGGAAGATCTCCAGGGAAGGAGCCTGAACCACCTCCCTGGGAAACCTGTGCCAGTGTTCCACCACCCTCATAGGAAAGAACTTGTTCCTCACATCCAATCTCAATCTGCTCTTCTCCAGCTTGAAGCCATTGCCCCTGGTCCTGTCCCTGCAGGCCTTTGCAAACAGTCTCTCTCCATCCTTCCTGTAGCCCCCTTCAGGTACTGGCAGGCTGCTCTTCGGTCTGCCTGGAGCCTTCTCTCCTCCAGGCTGAACACCCCCAGCTCCCTCAGCCTGTCCTTGTAGCAGAGGTGCTCCAACCCCTTGATCATTCTTGTGGATCTCCTCTGGACCCTCTCCATCAGGTCCATGTCCTTTCAGGCTCGAGGTGAGCAGAAAGTTCTTCACCGAGAGAGTCGTTCACCATTGGAATGTGCTGCCCAGGGAGGTGGTGGAGTCACTGTCCCTGGAGGTGTTCAAGAGGGGATTGGACGTGGCACTTGGTGCCATGGTTTAGTAGTCATGAGGTGTTGGGTGACAGATTGGACTGGATGATCTTTGAGGTCTCTTCCAACCTTGGTGATACTGTGATACCTTATTGATTCTATGATTCTATATTGAGGGCTCCAGAGCTGCACACAGTACTCCAGGTGAGGTCTCAGCAGAGCAGAGCAAAGAGGCAGAATCACCTCTCTGGATCTGCTGCATCTTTTGATGCTGCCCAGGCACTGAACTAGAAATGGGTACCAACTGGAAATGGGTAGATTGAGATTGGATGTTAGGAAGAAGTTGTTCCCCATGAGGGTGGTGAGAGACTGGCACAGGCTGCCCAGGGAGGTGGTGGAAGCCTCATGCCTGGAGGTTTTTGCAGCCAGGCTGGATGTGGCTGTGAGCAGCCTGCTGTAGTGTGAGGTGTCCCTGGCCATGGCAGGGGGCTTGGAACTGGATGATCCTTGAGGTCCCTTCCAACCCTGACAGTTCTATGATTTTATGTTCAAGAAGTGGAGGAAGGAACAGGGAGTTCAGGGAACACCTTTGATAACAGGCAGGCAAATGGCAGAATGCACCAACCGCTGAAATGATGCCAGTGTTTAGGAATTCCAGAGTGGGACGTTAGCATCCTTGTAAACCACACTTTGGCAAGCACACTCTAGCACATATTTCTTTCCTGTTTCAGACATAACAACGTTGAAACTTGACAGTGTTCAGATACTGTGTACTGTTGGGAAGCATTTAACAGAACTGTTCAGCTATACTGTGTAGAGGTTGTTACATGTGTTAATTACTAACCTGATCTTCTCTTCTTCTTCTCTCTTTTTACCCCTCCCCAATTCAGAGTGAGAGCCTTTCAAGGTATGTGCAACTTAAACACATTTGCATGGTTACAGCTTTTGCTTGCATATTCTCATTTGAAGTTATTGCTGGACAGATACAGATTGAACTTAACCCTGGTGGTAGAAGGGTTGAGCTTCAGAAGGCGTTAGTGAAACTGTGTAGTTACACTGCTGACTGTTTTCTGCCACGTGTGGGTGGGATGCTCCATTCTGAGGAGTGCACTGGGCTAAGTGTTTGCAGCATGCTGAAGGCAGGTTGGGCATTTTCTAGGGCACAGTGGATGCAGCACCATTCGCTACAGAATTCTTGCGCAAGCGTTCTTCTTTGTTGCCCCTCTTTGTCGTGGTTTGAGCCCAAACAGCGCAGGCTGAGGACAGAAGGGCTTTACCCCAAGGGAGTGAATAACCACACTCACACTGAATTGGAGGCTAAAGTGAGATACTGTTTACAAAAGTAAATTAAACACAAAAGGTACAAAGGCTGAAAGAGACAGAGAGAGAGAGACAGAGAGAGAGACACACACAGAGAGAGATAAAGACAGATGGAGAGAGACAGAGAGGCACAGAGAGAGAGAGACATAGAGATAGAGACAGATAGAGGTAAAGACAGGGAGAGAGCCAGAGATAGAGACAGGTAGAGACAGATAGAGATAGAGACAGAGAGAGAGAGAGATAGAGAGGCTGAGAGAGCCAGAGATAGAGACAGGTAGAGACAGATAGAGAGAGAGAGAGACAGAGATAGAGCTAGAGACAGAGACAGGTAGAGAGAGACAGAGACAGAGAGAGACAGGTAAAGAGAGACAGAGGTAGAGACAGAGATAGAGACAGAGAGAGATAGAGACAGAGAGAGAGGCTGAGAGAGCCAGAGATAGAGACAGGTAGAGACAGATAGAGATATAGAGAGAGACAGAGATAGAGACAGAGAGAGAGAGAGAGGCTGAGAGAGCCAGAGATACAGACAGGTAGGGACAGAGAGAGAGAGAGACAGAGATAGAGATAGAGACAGAGAGACTGAGAGAGACAGAGACAGGTAGAGAGAGACAGGTAAAGAGAGACAGAGGTAGAGACAGAGATAGAGACAGAGAGAGAGAGAGACAGATAGAGAGGCTGAGAGAGCCAGAGATAGAGACAGGTAGAGACAGAGATATAGAGAGAGACAGAGAGAGAGACAGAGAGAGAGAGAGAGGCTGAGAGAGCCAGAGATACAGACAGGTAGGGACAGAGAGAGAGAGACAGAGATAGAGATAGAGATAGAGATAGAGATAGAGATAGAGATAGAGATAGAGATAGAGATAGAGATAGAGACAGAGAGACTGAGAGAGACAGAGACAGGTAGAGAGAGACAGGTAAAGAGAGACAGAGGTAGAGACAGAGATAGAGACAGAGAGAGATAGAGACAAAGAGAGAGACGGAGATAGAGACAGAGAGAGAGACAGAGAGAGAGACAGAGATAGAGACAGATAGAGACAGAGACTGAGAGAGACAGGTAGAGAGAGACAGGTAAAGAGAGACAGAGATGGAGACACAGAGACAGAGAGAGAGACAGATAAAGACAGATGGAGGGAAATAGAGTAGAGACACAGAGACAGAGAGAGAGACAGATAGATAGAGACACGTACAGAGAGACAGAGACAGAGAGAGAGATAAAGACAGATGGAGAGAGAGATAGAGACAGAGAGAGAGAGAGAGACAGAGAGAGACACAGAGAGACAGAGATAGAGACAGAGAGATCAAGAGAGATATTTTTTAATAGGTGGTCTTTAACATGAAGTCCTTTAAGATCTGTAGCTATTTGCTTTAATGCTACATTTTTAAATTGTGGCTGAGTTCCTTTGCACACAAGGCAGCTACTCACTGGGCTGAGCGATCTGCAAATCTTTTCCCAAGGGAGCCCTGAAGCGTTGAGGGAACGTGAAAACTTACAGGTGGATGGAATGAAAAGGCAGTGCCTTTAACTGAAACCTGTGGTTGCACTTGGCTGTTTTCAGATGGGTCACAGCAAGCTCACCATCCTGGATGAAGTGAGTGGTCTCAGTTTGAACACCCAGACAGATTCAAAGGGGCCCTTTTCTTTTGCAGGTATGACACCGGATCCCTCAGCATGTCTTCAGGTGAACGTTTTGACTCCGCGCAGGGGCAGTCACACTGCAGTAGACTAGAAAAAGAAGATAGCACTGATTTTAAGAAGGTATCTGAGCTGACTATTCTGGTGTGAAAATAGGACTTTAGTGTCATAAATTGTCTGGTTGTAGCCTCGCGTTGCATCACAGTTCCAGTATTCCACCACCCTTGTGGTAAAGAACTTCTTCCCGACATCCAATCTTAATCTGCTCTTTAGATTGGATGTTAGGAACAAGTTCTTTCCTGTGGGGGTGGTGGAAGACTGGCACAGGTTGCCCAGGGAAGTGGTTGAGGCTCCTTCCCTGGAGATCTTCAGGGTGAGGCTGGAGGAGGCCCTGGGCAGCCTGATCCAGTTGGGGATGTCCCTGCTGAGTGTGGGGAGGTCGGACTGGATGAGCTCTGGAGGTCCCTTCCAGCCTGGACCATTCTGTGAGTCTAAAATCTGCTTAAGGCAGTTTAGCTGATGGGAGGAGCAGAGCACTCACTACAGTGGGTGGAAATGCAGGTTACAAAACCCAGCTTCAGAGAACCCACAAGGGAGAAATCCAGGAGAGCCAGGATCCATTGTTTGTAATGACACACGTTCGTTGTGTCACTGAAACTGCTTTGTGTATCTGTAAGGCCTTCAATTTAATGTGCTTTCCAGATCACATGCTTCCAGTGTCAACATTCCTTTAGACCTTGCTTTAAGGTAGAGGGGGAGTTTGTCAGAAAGTTGACTGTGGTGTCTGATCTGTCAAGTCTGAAGCAAAAAACGGGGGGAGGGGTTATTCTTTTTCGAATGCAAGCAGGGCAAGTTGTGTGCTCCCTATGCAAAGCTGTTTGTTTCTGAAAACATTTGGTAAGAGGGTGTGTTTTACAGTGCTTGCTTGTTCTAAACATCTTCAAAATCTGTCATTGACTTTGTAGACTGTGAAGGTGTTTGTTCATTTGACATGCAGCTCAGTCGTGGCACTGACATTTTTCAGCTAAGCTCACTGAATTCTGCTGTAGCACTTTATAAAACTGACTGTTTTCTCTTAGCTTTATGAACAGATTCTAGCTGAAAATGAGAAACTCAAAGCACAGTTACATGATACCAACATGGAACTTACAGATCTCAAGCTACAGTTGGAGAAGACCACTCAGGTTTGTATAAAACAAAGCGAGGCATGTCCTTGGGTGGCAAAGCAGGTGGCAAACTAGAAACATCCCAGGCTATGGGGAGCCCTCTGACAGGCATCAGGGTACATCTCTGTTTATCAAGAGAAAAGAACACAGGATTCTGGTCTTCAGCTGCAAATAAAATGGCTGAGACTGCCTCCTGCTCATTTAAGTAGTAGTGGTCCTTGCCAGCATGTACCTGAAGCTTCTCTGCAGGGTAGGGGTAAACACTTTCTACACTGTTATTCTTATTATTCCAACTGTCAGTTGGGCTTGGCTAATTCAGGAACCTGCTGGCATAGCTTGACAGCTCTTTCCTGGCTGCTTAGATAGCTTAATCTTGGCACTGAAGAGCAAATAGTGTACTGTAGTTACAGGTAACTGCTGGCAGATAACAGTGCTGCACACTGTTAAATTAGTGTGGCATACACACAAGTTAAATTAGTCTGAAATTGCTGTAGAAACAGTGTTTTGTTGTTCTCAGATCACAATTGCTATGGCTTACTTGTACTTGAGTGTCTCCCATGTTAGACATCAGTTCAGTGCATTTAAAAGTTGTTTACTTTCAGCTGGAAGCGCTGCATTTGCCAGTGCTGCTGTTTGCTAAAGGCTGTGTGGTGAATAAAATCACACAAGGATAGTCACAGAGGAAGTGTGAGATACATCTAGCTCATTCTTGATTCTTTATGTTAGTGTTACCTCCCTGAGCAGGCTTTAAGGCAGAATGCTAAATGACCCAGTTGAGTTGGTTTCCCTCTGGTTTGTGTTGCTTAAGTGGCAATGTCCTTATCAATTCTGTGTTCCAGAGACAAGAAAGATTTGCCGACAGGTCGCTCTTGGAAATGGAGAAAAGGGTGAGTTTCTGCCAGAGATCTCAAGCACTCCAGCTCAGGCTTTGATTTATTTTGTTTTGCAACTCCTGGCTTGGATCTGTTTAGGTGGGAGCAGAAGCCTTTCTTGTAACTTGCATTTTTGCAGAAGGTTTGGGGATTTTAGGTTTCAAGTTGGCAATCAGTTGTGAGATGGAATTAGTCTCAGGAATTGCCTTCAGGTTGCCTGTTGGTTGGTGATAATCAGGTTCCAAAGCCCACTGTCCTCCAGGAGTCTGCCACTTGTTCTAACTCATCCAAAACAATGCTGGCACTCCAGAGGGTAGGTTCAGAGTGCCTCAGCTTCTAATACATTTCCAAGAGTCTAAGACTTTCATTTCCTCAGAGCTTTCCAGAAGCACTCCTGTCATTCTGCTAGTTGTTGTTGGCAGTGAAGTAGCACTTTCTGCCTCACTGCAAGGAGACCTTAAACCTGCTGATGATACAAAATTAATCTGTCTCTTCCCTTGTACTGTAAATTTCTCCAGAGGGAATATGATACTGGGGTGGAGGGGAAGAATGAGTAAGCAGTGGTAGAAGAAGGGTCAGAAACAAACCCGAACTGAGTGGGAAGGGAGTCGCGTAGTGAATCCGTCTGTGAGGCAGGCTACAGGAGTCATTTCAGAAGCTGGACATGTGATGATTTTAGGCTGGTTTCAAATCAATCCCTATACAAGTTTAGTTCCAGAGCAATGTAAATTACATTGGTTTTTGTTCTGGTATTGGCTACCTGTTGCTTTCTCCTCCCCTGATCCTGGAATGGCACAAGACACTTCAGCAGGAAGGCAACTAAATTACCTTGGACAGTAATAAGTGACATGGTGTATCTAGTTAGCAAACATCACATGGACTACCCCTTTGTGTTTACTTTCCAGTATTTGAAGCCTGGAAGAATGTTTAGTTCTACAAACCTGCCTGCTGTATAAACTAAAACTTGGTGGGTTTTGCAGGAGTACCTGGAGTTGCAGAAATACTGTTAGAGACTTCCTGAAGTTCGTAGATGCATTGAGTGGTTTGGGTTGGAAGGCACCTTAAAGATCATCTAGTTCCAACCCCCCTGCCATGGGCAGGGACACCTTCCACTAGGTCAGGTTGTTCAGGGCCTCATCTAGGCTTGCCTTGAACACACCCCCAGGGAGGGGACTTGCACACACCCTGTTCCAGTGTCTCACTACCCTCACTGTAAAGAATTTCTTCCTAATATCCAATCTAAGTCTACCCTCCTCAAGCTTAAAGCTGTTGCCCCTCATCATTCTGTGTTCCTCTTAGTGCTGGAGGCACCAGAATTGGATGCAGTACTCCAGGTGGGGTCTCATGAGGGCAGAGACTGTTATCTTAATCTCTCCTTATAACTGCAGTGGCCTTTTAGCATCTCTTTCTCCTTGATTTTTCTGCCCTCCTGCTGCAGACAGTGATTTCATGAGTCGACAAGTTTCATCAGCAGCTTTAATTGGTTTCCTGGGTGTTATCAAGGCCACCCAAGAGGGCATCTAATTATTTCATAGATGCAGCTATATCCAGGATTGTGTGGGTGCCATGCAGTGCTGCAGAGCTAGGTATTATTTCAGTTTGAAATGACTGCTTTGTTTCTTCCCAGGGCAGGCCCTTGCATCAAAGCAGTTGCCTGTAGCAGACATTTTTGCCTTCTTTATGTTTCCCTAAAGGCATTCAGCCCAACAGCAAAATGTTACCTTTCCTGAATGCATCAGTATTAAAGCATAAAGGCAGTGGTAATGCTGTATGGCTAAAAGAATTCACCCAGGGTTTAGGAAATGTTCCTTGGATTTCATCACTTTAAACTTCTTTTCAGAGCAGCTCAGTGTCCTAGTTAAGCAAATGCATCGTAAGGACACTAATGATTTCCAACCGTGTGAAGGCTTGGGATTTATGTGATCATTTATCCCTTGGTGATGGCAGGAAGTGTCAAATCCTGCTTATGATAACAGCACTGACAGTATTTGTTGTCCTGCAGAGCTTGTAGGTAACTGATGCAATTCCCAGTGGTGTCAGGTGACACGGGGGTCTTTGTCAGTCACTTGCTTACTGCAGTTAACTTCTGGTGCTTGCTGTCCATGCCCATTACTATCAGTCAGCACCAGTATGGGAAAAGATTGAAGGACTTGAGGACTTAGAACTGCAGTAATCTATTACTTGGACAAAGCTTTAACATTGTTTTCTAAACTGGGGAAATGTGGGGAGGTGAGTGCACTGTGATGAAACTAAATGCAAATGATTTGTATCTGAAAGGTGACCGGCAAGAGTCAGTATCTCCTGGGCGGTATGATCTAACCAAAGTTTTACACACTTCAGTCCATGCTGCTTGCTCTTTGCACAGCACTCTTGTATGCAGATGCCTATGGCCACTTTGCAACAATCTGCTGCTTTTGCCTCTCACACTTTGGAAAAGTCTGAATGTAGACCTACTGACAGCTGCAGCTGCTTTTAAATGAGACCCAACCGCGTTGTCTGAGACAGGACAGCAAAGCAATGGGCTGTAAACCCTCCCAAGTCTATTGCATTAGCTCATTCCTCTGGCAGATGTGTTGAAAGCTAGGTTTGAACAGAGTAACCCCATTGACAGCTACAAACCTGTGTCTGCACTGCAGCCTGCAGCACAGTGTACAAAACGCCCTCAGCTACCTTCCCGGTGAGCTCTGGCTCAGGTATTGTAATGAGTGCAATCCAAACACCCTGAAGTTCTCTGCAAAGGATAATTTCTCCTGCTTCTCAGGTAAAATTGGAGGAAAAAAAAAGAGAGGAGAGAAAAAAAAAAAGGGGGTGTGGGGGGTGAATAAAACTGAACTAGAAATGCAGAAAATACTCAGGACATGCTCCGTGAGCAGGCGATAAATCACGTAGCTGGGTTTCTTTGGTGTGCAGACGAACCCCTGCAATGGGAATGTGGATGGATCTTGCACCCACCTTGCAGTTTGTGGCGTGGACAGACCCCACTGAGCTCAGACAGGTGTTTCAGCCCTTTGGTGCTTGGGGTTTTTTCAAGAGTCTTGTTTGTTTCTGATGATTTTCTGCATTTCTTGTACACCCAAGCTGCTAGGGAAACTTAGCTCGTGGGGAAAAAAAATGCACCCAAAGAAATGGTAGTTGCAGTAAGCTTCAATTTGTGCCAAGGAAGGGGTTACATTTGCTTTTAGGGCTTGATGTAAATTTCTCTCTCTCTTCCTCCTCAGACCTTAAAAAGTCCCTGTTGACAAAATTTCTAGCACTGCCATCACGAGTGTCCTGTCCACACTACGCTTTTGGTTGTATGACCTGTGAAACTTGAAGTATTTTCACTGATGCCACAGTCTTGCCAAGCAGCAATGTTGAATTGTTTGTGAATGGGTGTTGTTCAGTGTTAACATGCATCTTCTGATTTAGGAAAAAAGAGCTCTAGAAAGAAGGATATCTGAAATGGAAGAGGAACTGAAAGTAAGTAAACTCTTGCACGTTAAAGCTGTGAATAACGAGATGCATAACCGTGCCGGTAAACAGTGATGTTGGTCCCTGTAAGCTCATCAGAAGAGAACTCAGTTACACTGCAGTTCAAATTCACTTCAGTCATATAGCCACGGGGATGCTTAGGGGGCTTGAGCATCTCCCCTGTGAAGAGAGACTGAGAGCCCTGGGGCTGTTTAGTCTGGAGGAGAAGGCTGAGAGGAATCTGATCAATGTCTGTCAATAGCTGAGGGGTGGGGGGTCGTGGGGAGGGAGCCAAGCTCTTTTGGGTGGTGCACAGCAATAAGCCAAGGAACAATGGAGACAAACTTGACCAGAGAAGGTTTCAGCAAAGCATGAGGAGAAACTTCTTTCCAGTGAGGGTGACAGAGCCCTGGAGCAGGCTGCCCAGAGAGGTTGTGGAGTCTCCTTCTCTGGACACATTCCAAAGCCACCTGGATGCATTCCTGTGCAGACTACCCTGGCTGACCCCGCTCTGGCAGAGGTGGGGTTGGACTTGATCTCTGGAGGTCCCTTCAAACCTGTCATGTACTGTGGTACTGTGATACAGCTTGTAGTGAAGTTTTTACACCAGCATAAGCAGACCCAGAACTTCTAACAAGGTGATGAAACTTCTCCTTCTACAACACAGTGAGTGGCTGGCAAGGAACATTCAGAAATGGTTGAAGTGAAAAGGTTTCTCAGTCTAATAAGATGGGATTGCAGGCTGTGATTCTTACATGATACACTATAGTTCATGAACTGTAATGGTAGCATATAACTGAATAGGTGTTATGGGTTGAATTAGATCCCCCCAGGAACTTATTTTCTTGAGAATGGAATGGAATGGAATGGAATGGAATAGAATAGAATAGAATAGACCAGACCAGGTTGGAAGAGACCTTCAAGATCATCACATCCAACCTATCATCCAACACCACCCAATCAACTAAACCATGCAACCAAGAAATCTGCCCCAGAGAGCAAATCTCACCACACTCAGAACTTGGCAGTAAAAATGGAATTAAAAATGGAATTGTATTTACAAAAGAAACTAAATATAACAGTATAAAAGGCAATAAACCTGTACAGAGTGTGTTTACACATATATATATACACACACACACACACACACACACAGAGGGTTTAACAGTTTGCACAGGTTGCCCCCTCCTCCCCTCTGGGGGACGAAGGGCCCCAAGACAGCAACCACACACACCTGAACACCTCCAATGATGCTGACTCCACCACCTCCCCTGGAATGGGCTGCCCAGGGAGGTGGTGGAGTCACCATCATTGGAGGTGTTGAGGAGGAGACTTGATGGGGTGCTTGGTGTCATGGTTTAGTTGATTAGGTGGTGTTGGATGATAGGTTGGACATGATGATCTTGAAGGTCCCTCCCCAGCCTTCTTGTAGCCCCCTTCAGATACTGGAAGGCCACAATTAGGTCACCTGGGAGCCTTCTCTTCTCCAGACTGAACAGCCCCAACTCTTTCAGTCTGTCCTCACAGGAGAGGTGCTCCAGCCCTCTGCTCATCCTCATGGCCCTTCTCTGGACACCTTCCAGCACCTCCAGATCCCTCTTGTATTAGGGGCTCCAGAACTGGACGCAGTACTCCAGGTGGGGTCTCACCAGAGCTGAGCAGAGGGGGAGAATCCCCTCCCTTGACCTGCTGGCCACACTTCTCTTGCTGCAGCCCAGGATCTGATTGGCTCATTTCCTAGTTTAGCAGTGTTCAGTCCTCTGATAGGATTAAGAAGGGTGAGAAATTTGGCAGATTTGTTTTGTGTTCTGTCCTTCAATACAGTAGTTGAAGAGAGCTAACCAAACCGACAGGATCGAAGCAGAAAGCCTGCAGAAGATGATGAAATAGAAAATACTTCTGCATTCCAAAATTTTAAAGGACCACCACCACTATTTTGACACTTTGTCACAGAATCACAGGAACATTCAGGTTGGAAAAGACCCTCAGGATCACCAAGTCCAACCCAGAGCCCTACTCTACAAGGGTCACCTCTAAACCATCTCCCCAAGCACCGCATCCAAACCACCTTTACACACATTCAGGCTTGGGGACTCCACCACCTCCCTGGGCAGGACATAAAGCTACCCACAGCAGAAAGTGCACAGGAGGGAGTGTTGCTGCTTGCTAAAAGACTTCCTTTGAAGCTCATTTCTCAGCTCCCTCTGGTGCTTGGAAGTGGCATTAACTTCCAGACGCTTTCTGCTAAAACGCCTGCATGAAGTTCTGTTGAAATCATTGAAGGGGACAGGCAGAGGTAGGCAGAAGGCAACCACGGTGCCTCCAGCTCTCTTGGACTCAAACCAAGAGACTGTGCACAGTGATTCCTTGGGGGGGGTGTCTTTAGAGGTGAAATAACGTAGAAACTAAACTATGGTAGAGGAAGAATAGTTGTGTCTGAGAGTGGAAGGCAGGAGGTGAGCTTCTGTCATCAGCCTGCAAATTCCTGCTTAGGGAAGGCTGGGCTCTCAGGAGCAACAGAGAATGCAAGTGTAATGCCTCCTTCCAAAAGCTCCCTTTCAGTGAGCACCCTGTGAAAGCTTTGGAGCCCAGCTGAAATGCTCTTCCCATGGTTTGTTAACCTGCGGTTTAAAAGCATATGTTAAACGTGCCATTATTTACAGGCTTTTGAATAGGAGATTTGCTTGGGGCAATTAGGATGTTAAGCAAAGAATTCCAGGAATAGCTCTCATTGTTAATGTATCCTGAGCTGTTTTGGAAAGCTGTGACTAATCACTGCTGCTTCTTAGATTGCTCTTCAAGAATGTGCCACTTGTTTGATACTTTCCTTTCACAGTGACTTATCGACTCCAAACTCTCTTCTCACTTTTCTTTCAGTTCTGCTCCTCTCTACTTCTTTTAAACACAGTGTACATGGGGGGTGGGGTGGGGGGTGGTGGGGTTTCTTTTTCTTGTTTTCACTCCTCTATTTCTTTGATTCCTGCAGAACCTGCAACAAATAAAGCAGATTCAGTCCTTGAGACACATAAATGAGCGACTGGTGACTGAGAATAGGGCCTTGACCCGAGTGCTTGCCAAGCTGTCAGGGTCCTGTAGGCAACTGCGCTCTGTGGACTTGTAATTTCTGCCTCTCCTTTGTGTAGCCAGGCAGGTGCTGACATCCAGTTTGTGCTTGGGTAGAATTTTACTATTAACACTTGTGTGTGTGTGTGTGTCAGAAACTGACTTACTGCTGCTCGGTCCTGGAAGTGTGGCTAAAGCATGAGGTGTGGGGTCCGGCCCGCAGGTGTCCTTGGTGTGGTCTGCTCTTGGCCTCCTTAGCACAGAAGCTTGGCTTGGCTTACTTGAGAATAAATTGGCCCTGATCCAGGAGGCCTTTGGCATGGCACAACCCTAGCAACAACTGCAGGGATTTGAGTGTGCCCTAGGATACGCTGAAGTCACTCCCTCGTTGGCCTCTAGTTTTCTAACAAAGCGAAGTTAAGGACTGAGCTTTCTTACTGCATCCAGAATTTGATACAGTTCTGGGCTCCCCAGATCAGGAGGGACAGGGAGCTGCTGGAGAGAGTCCAAGGGAGGGCTATGAGGATGCTGAGGGGACTGAGCACTACCTGGTGAGGAGAGGCTGAGAGCCCTGAGGCTGTACAGTCTGGAGAACAGAAGACTGAGAGGAGATTTAATGTTTATCAATATCTGAGGGCTGGGGGAGCAAGAGGGAGGGCACAGGCTCTGCTCACTTGCACCCTGGGATAGGACAAGGGGCAATGGATAGAAACTCCAGCACACACCTCAACATGAGGAACAACTTCTTCACTGGGAGGCTCACAGAGCACTGGAACAGGCTGCCCAAAGAGGTCTCCTTCTCTGGAGGCTTTCAGGCCCCATCTGGCTGTGTTCCTGTGTGACCTGTGCTGGATTCCGTGGTCCTGCTCTGGCAGGGGGTCAGACTGGATGATTTCTGGAGGTCCCTTCCTGCCCCTAACATCCTGTGAGCCTGTGACAGAGATCTAGTCTCAACTGATGAGTGTTTGAGAAGTGTTTATAGTACTGTGCTCTCCTGAACAGTTGTATTCAGAACTTTCTTGTATTTGTGTATTTTAGTGTTTAGAAGGGACCAAAGTCTTTTACCTTCAGGACTGTATGGGAATTTCCAGTTAATTAATAATTTTTATGTATTAACTTCCTGTGTGGTTCTGGCTAATCTTTATTGGTATCTGGACAGCTTAAAAGACCTCATTTTAGCACTGAGTCAAGGTGGTTGCTATGTGTGTTGGCGTTCTAGTCCTGGACCAGAATCCCATAACGCACAGGCTGTGCAAAGACAGACACACACACAAGCTGCCTGGAGTGTGAGATTGGTTCATACTTACTGGGTCATCTGGTTCAGTCTTCTTCTGTTAACTTACAAACTGCTTGGAGTTCCACCTTGGAAAACACTGGCAGGATGGAGGGTTCAGTGAGCTTTCAAGGTGTGTAGGTGAAGAAAAGAAAGCCCCCAAACCAAACAAACAGTGACTTGCTAAACTGCTTCCCCTCGCCTGCCTGCCTTTCCACTGCAAAGCAAGGTGATGAGTGTGAGGTTTTTTTCCCCTCCTGCTCAGAGTCCAGCCTCAGGTTTGCTCCAGTAAGAGGCAGGAAAGAGAGAGGGGATTTATCCTTTGGCTTAATGTCTTCCTGGAGATTGCTTAACAATAGGATGTGGATAGAAAGGTTGTTCCTGATCCAGGCCCTGCATTCCTCAGTGTTCCCTTGTGTTAACCCTTGCTGACTTGATTCAAGTCATCTCACTGAAAACCAAAGCTTTTATTTGTTACTTGATCCACCTCACCCCACTGTTGCTGAGTCACTCAGCTAACACACAGAAAGCAGGAGGAGCATCCTGCTGCACCAGGAGGGAGAGCTGTCCCTCTAGGGCAGCCCTGTCTTACGTCAGCTTAGGCTAACAATGTGGTTTTCAACACAACTGAGCTAATCTAATGACTGCTGGCCACAGCCACACAGCCATACTGTGGTTGGTTGGGTTTTTTGCTAGCACTGGCATTCCTTTAGCTGTGGTAATCCAGTCAGGGTGTGAGCCCACAGAACACTATTCACTGTTCCTTTTTGCAGGGGATGGTTTTCAATGGCACATCATTGTGGAGCTTGAGGAGCCCGGCTAGCAAAAGGAATTGGGAACAGAGCGAGGAGATTTGATGTTATGATCATAGCTTAACCACAGCAGTGTGCCTGGTTTAATCTGAACAGGTACCTTAGCACTTCAGGAGCTTTGGGTAGCCTCTATTTAAAGCTGTTTTGTAGAGAAAGACTGAAATCCTCCAGCAAACACAGCCATGATCATTACTTTACAGATCTGTCAGTGGATTCCATGCATCTCAGGTGATTACTGAATAATTTGCTTAATGCCAGCACTGAAGAGTTATTGCCTAGTCCTGTGATACAGACAGGCAAAATACTGCATCAGTAATCTCATTCAAGTATCTCATCACAGGAAGATACTTTCCTCTCTTAGTGAGAAGCAAACTGGCATGCCAAGTGTGGGGTCCAGCAGGTAACTGGAATTTCATTGAATGGCAATCCCAGGCACAGATACAGGCTGGGCAGGGACTGGCTTGAGAGCAGCCCTGAAGAAAAGGCCTTGGGGGTGCTGGTGGAGGAGAAGCTCAACAGGAGCCAGCAGTGAGCACTTGCAGCCCAGAGAGCCAAGCAGAGCCCAGGCTGCAGCAAAAGAAGTGTGGCCAGCAGGGCCAGGGAGGGGACTGTCCCGCTCTGTTCCACTCTGCTGTGGCCTTCCAGTATCTGAAAGGGGCTACAAGAAAGCTGGGGAGGGACTTCTGAGAGTGTCAGGGAGTGATAGGACTGGGGGGAATGGAGCAAAACTAGCAATGGGGAGATTGAGACTGGATGTTAGGAAGAAGTTGTTCCCCATGAGGGTGGTGAGAGACTGGCACAGGTTGCCCAGGAAGGTGGTGGAAGCCTCGTCCCTGGAGGTTTTGAAGGCCAGACTGGATGGATGTGGCTGTGAGCAACCTGCTGCAGTGTGAGGTGTCCCTGCCCATGGCAGGGGGGTTGGAACTGGCTGATCCTTGAGGTCCCTTCCAACCCTGACAGTTTTATGATTCTGTGATTTTACTCCAAAGCTTTTTGTCCTGCCTCTGCACATTAAAGATGTGTGGTGTTACCTCAGGAGGAGTTTGAGCACCACAGTAATGCAGTGCTGCAGTGCTCCAAGAAGATTGTGCAGATGCCTTTGGCTAGTGTGTTACAATTAGTATAGATGAGAAGCAGAAGTATTTCAGGTTACTTGAGCTTAGCCTTCCTGGTCAGTCTCCTATTACTCAGAACTGCTTTTGTCTCCTACCAGCCTTCCCTAGGCTTTGGAAGACTCAGAAAGAAAAAAAGATAAAATCTTTTTCATGCTACCTGTTCCACCACTCAGTTTCATCAGGATTAAAATTTATCTGCAGAGATTTGCAGGCTGGATTGTGATAAAGCTCTAAATTGGAACAACAGCTCTTTTATTAAACTAGTTCAGCAGAAAGCACTCCAGTCTGTGGGGCTGCCTGCAGGTAATTAAGAGTCGTAGGCTGCAGCTCCCTAGTCACAGTATCACAGTATCACCAAGGTTGGGAGAGACCTCAGAGATCATCAAGTCCAACCTGACACCACAGACCTCATGACTAGACCATGGCACCAAGTGCCACATCCAATCCTCTCTTGAACACCTCCAGGGACGGTGACTCCACCACCTCCCTGGGCAGCATATTCCAATGGCAAACGACTCTCCCAGTGAAGAACTTTCTCCTCACCTCCAGCCTAAACCTCCCCTGGTGCAGCTTGAGACTGTGTCCTCTTGTTCTGGTGCTGGCTGCCTGAGAGAAGAGACCAACCCCCACCTGGCTACAACCCCCCTTCAGGTAGTTGTAGAGAGCAAGGAGGTCACCCCTGAGCCTCCTCTTCTCCAGGCTAAACAACCCCAGCTCCCTCAGCCTCTCCTCACAGGGCTGTGCTCAAGGCCTCTCCCCAGCCTGGTTGCCCTTCTCTGGACACGTTCAAGTGTCTCAGTGTCCTCCTTCAATTGAGGGGCCCAGAACTGGACACAGTACTCAAGGTGTGGCCTAACCAGTGCAGAGTCCAGGGGCACAATGACTTCCCTGCTCCTGCTGGCCACACTATTCTTGATGCAGGCCAGGATGCCATTGGCCTAGTCAGCGAGTCGAAAGGGGACTTGCGATGTTCCTGGAGTTTCTCTGAGGCTTTGTGGGAAGCCACGCACAAGACAGCATTTGCCTAGATGTACCATTTAGAAGAACCAAATCAGACTCCCTTGACTCCTTGTGCTTGGCTAGGTAAAGGCTGTTGAGTTTTCATCCAGTATCTTTGGAGTCCAAAAAAGGAGGAGGAGGAAGGAAAGGTGTTAATTGCTTTGCATAACAAAGCGACGGCCCTGGGTTTATCCCAGCACTCCCAGATGCTTGCACAAAGGCATGGTACATGTGCCTCTTACCTGGGTATCAGCCTTGCCACTGTGCCTCAGACTGCAGCTCTGCTTTACAGCTTGCAAAGTTTAACACAGGTGATACTGGAAAAGTGCTAAATGGCTACTTGTGGTGTCCAGTCCCAGACACCTTGATGTGGTCTTTGAAAGCAGCCAGCATTCTACAGCACTTTCTGTTCAGAGCATAGCTCTCAGGCCAGCTGTAGTGGAGGCTTCCCTTTGACTCTGAAGAGCTCAGTTTAGGTGGCTTGCCCTAAGCTCCACCATGGAGCAGTTAGAATCCAGCTTAGCAGAATAGTTTTTGCTTACTCCACCTGTGGAGATTTCCTTTTCCCCTCTTGTTGTCTCTTGTCATCTTCCTTTCAGGTGCTCAGATATTTGCAGGTAAATAACTGGAGATCCTGTAACCTCCATCACCTTCAGTGCACCATCCTGTTTGTCCCTGTGAGAGGCTCTGCTGTTCCATGAATGGAACGTGGCTAGGAGTCCCTTAGAGGAGAGGCCTAAATGAAGCCTCCAGTGTAATGCACAGTTAATGAACCCTGCACTGTCTCAGTTCTTTCTGTCTGTAGTTGTGTTGTGACTATAATGGAGTTAAAACTATGTTTTTGCTCCAGTAAAGTCCAAACAAAATTGGTGGCAAGCCTGCATGATTGAAAGATGTTGTAGCATTTGTTACAGAAGTCACCAGCTGGACTTGGACCTCTTGCATGCACTTGCACCTGGGGTTACTGAGTAACTGCTGTGCAGGAATAGGCTGTTTACCACCTCCTGTGTAAACCTGCTGCTAGAAACCGTGCAGGTAACATAGCCATGAGTCTTGTAGGTGGTTTGTTATCAGTGTGTGAATACAGATGCCAAGAGCTGCTGAGATTACTTCTGGTTTCCCTGATACTGCCCCAGTCCAAACCTCTGTGCACTGACTTGTCCTCCTTTCCTGTCTGATCCTGTCCCAGCTCTCACCTCACTTGGCTCCTGCCTTCCAGCTTTTGTGCTTGTGTGTCACTCCTCTCATGTGGCAACCTTAACTTGCCATCTCCTAACTGGTGTGCCCGAGTGTGCAGCCTGCAGTTCCAGTGATCTGATCTGGGGTGAACTTTGCTCTGTGGGGACATGATCTCAGCTTGCAGGCTGTGTGCTCCAGCGCGAGCGTGGAAGCGGTTGGAAGATGAATGCTATGAGCTAACAACCTGAATCACGCTGTAGCTGATAAGGATGAAACCTTCCAAGAGCACAGTGCAAAGATCTGCTTAGCCACAGCATGTTTGTTTGAAGCTGTGCAAGTGCAGCACAGACAAGCCTCTTTAAACTGTTGGGAATTAACATCTCCTCCCCCCTTCCCTCCCCTCCCCCCACTGAAATGGGAAGCATTGCATTCCTTTTCTCATGCTCCTGCAAATGCTTTTGTTAAGAGGCCTGTCAGCTGCAGCACCAAGTTCTAGTACACCTAAGTCCAAGCAAAGGAAGCCTCCTGATCTGTAACTCTTAACCCTATCCTGCTCAGAGGTGAGGTTTTGCTGAACTGCCAACATGAAGGGGGAGAACTGCTTAAGCTGAGGGCAGGCTTTCTTTCTCCCCTGCGCTTGGCTGGCCTTGCTTGCTGGCGTTCCCTCCTGGCACACCGGTGAATAACCATGGTGTTTCGCTTTCCGTAGATGCTACCAGACCTGAAGGCAGACAACCAGAGGCTAAAAGACGAGAACGGGGCCTTGATCAGAGTGATCAGCAAACTTTCCAAATAAAGGGTTTCCTCCAGCAGCAGACACCGGCATTGCACGTCGCCAGGAGCTGCGGCGGCCCGGCCCGTGGCAGCCCCTGGCAGTGTGGGAAGAGATCCCTCGGAGACTGTCACTTTCAGATATCCTGCCAAACACCCTCGTAACCTGTGTGTGGTTTCTTTCGTATCGAGATCATTGTTTCTGTTAAAGCGCAGCTGCTGAGAAGATGAAATGACTGAGAAATCTTGTTTACAGCTACAGCATAATAAGGAAAGTGTTCAAGGCCAGAATACGCCTCAGATATTTAACCAGTAAGCCTTAGTTGTACATAAAACACTTTGACATCAACAAAAGCTTTCAGCTCTCACAGAAGACAGTTACTCAATAACCTTTTTGTTGTGCCACAGTTCCCGGGTTGGTTTGGTTTTGTGTTTTGGTTTTTCTTTGCTTGTTGTTGGTTGTTGTTTTTTCCACCCCACCCCACCCCCCCCCCCCCCTACTCAGTTTCTCTTTCAAGCCCTCTTTTATTTCTTCCCTTCCGCTAACAACGATTCGCGTACCAGATGTCGTCGTACAGCGTTCTCACAGCTTGACCATTTGCAGAGACCACCACACCCCCCTTTGGATTTTACCTCTGTGTGTGTCTGTGTGTGTGTTAGCTACCTAGAGAAGTGTCCTGTCCACCCCACCTGGAAGGGAGCTGGTTGGTGGAAGGTTTGCTTTCACTCGTTCCGTGCAATACGCATCCTAGTCCCTACACAAAAGGCTTTAAGAACTCGGTGGGAACTAGAACGGTTTTAAGAGCCCCGGGGGGTTTGTTGGTTGGGGTTTTTTGTTTGGTTTGTTGGTTTTTTGTTGTTTTGCCCTGCTTTTATTGGTCACCTTAAAAAAAAGAGTTTGTAGTGAGAGATGTTAGCTCCTGTAACCATCCACACCCATCAGAGCAGGTACTGAGTGATGCTGTATATATCAACGCGCGACCGGCTTGATCCATCGGGGTTTTGTTTCCGGACCACCACCACCACGTGGCATGCTCGAGTATAGTTGCCCCTGGCAAATGATGTCTCTGTTCCATGCAAATCAGGCTACTCCAGCGTAGGGTTGAACACAACAAGAGAAGATGCATAGCCGTTTCTCAAAAGCTCATTCATTTTCATGGTGTTAAACGAGTCAGACGTTGTGCATGGTGTGGAGCCCCGGGCTGTACAAAAAGGCCTAAACGATTGATACCCAATACTGCTAGGCTCTGCATTGTTTTCCCCCTTCCCTTATCTTTTTCCCCCCTCTCTTTTGCGTTGTTTTTTCCTTTCCTTGGGATTGTTTGTTTGTGGCTTTGTTTGTGGCTTTGTTTGATTCTTTTTTGGGGGTGGGTTTTTGGTTTTTATTTTCTTTGGCTTTTGGCTTGGGGTTGGTGAGGCTTTGTGTTTGTTTTGTTTGGAGGTTCGTGGTTTGGGGGTTTGTTGCTAGTTTTTTTGGTGGGGTTTTTTCTTGGTGGGGGTTTGGTTGGGTTTTTTGGTTGTGGGGGTTTTTGGTTGGGTTTTTGTTTGTGGGGTTTTTGGTTGGGTTTTTATTTGGCTTTTTGTTTGTGGGGGCTTTTGGTTGGGTTTTTTGTTTGTGGGGGTTTTTGGTTGGGTTTTTGTTTGGCTTTTTGTTTGTGGGGGCTTTTGGTTGGGTTTTTTGTTTGTGGGGGTTTTTGGTTGGGTTTTTGTTTGGCTTTTTGTTTGTGGGGGCTTTTGGTTGGGTTTTTTGTTTGTGGGGGTTTTTGGTTGGGTTTTTGTTTGTGGGGGTTTTTGGTTGGGTTTTTATTTGGCTTTTTGTTTGTGGGGGCTTTTGGTTGGGTTTTTTGTTTGGCTTTTAGTTTGGAGGGTTTTTTGGTTGGGTTTTTGTTTGTGGGGGGGTTGGTTGGTTTTTTTGTTTGGGTTTTTGTTTGTGGGGGGGTTTGGTTAGGTTTTTGGTTGGCTTTTTTGTGGGGGTTTTTGGTTGGGGTTTTTGGTTTTTTTGTTGTTGTTGGGTTTTTTGTTTGGTTTTTGGTTGGGTTTTTTTTTGCTGGGATTTTGTTTGCTTTTTGTTGTTTGTAGAGGTTTTTTTGTTGGGTTTTTGTTGTTTGTGTTTGGTTGGGGTTTTGATTTTTTTTGTTTGCCTTTTTGTTGTTTGTGGGGGGTTTTTTGGTTGGGTTTTTGGTCGAATTGGTTTTTTCTTTGCTTTTTTTGTGGGGTTTTTGGTTGGGTTTTTGTTTGGCTTTTTGTTTGTGGGGGGGTTTGGTTGGGTTTTTTTATTGGGTTGGGGTTTTGTTTGGTTTTTTGTTTGTGGGGGCTTTTGGTTGGGTTTTTGTTGTTTTGGGTTGGTTTGGGTTTTTTTGTTTGTGAGGGGTTTGTGGTTGGGTTTTTGTTTTGGTTTTTTTTGTTTGGGTTTTTGTTTTTTTTTAATTGGATTGTTGGTTGAATTGCTTTTTTGTTTGCTTTTTTGTTGTTGGGGTTTTTGGTTGGGTTTTTTGTTGGGCCAGCTTTTTGTTTGGGTTTTTGTTTGGTTACTTTTTTGTTGTTTTGGTTGTTGGGGTTTTGTTTGTTTGTTTTTGTTTGTTTGTTTTTTGTGGGGGTTTTGGTTGGGGGTTTTGGTTGAGTTGGTTTTGTTTCCTTTTTTGTTGTTTGTGGGGGTTTTTTGGTTGGGGTTTTTGTTTTTTATGGGAGTTTTTGGTTGGTTGGTTTTTTTGGTTGTTTTTTTGTTTGTGGGGGTTTTGGGTTGGGTTTTTGGTTAGTTGGTTTTTTTGTCTGCCTTTTTTTTGTTTGTGGGGGGTTTTGGTTGGGTTTTTGGTTGAGTTGGTTTTTTTGTCTGCCTTTTTTTTGTTTGTGGGGGGTTTTGGTTGGGTTTTTTGGGCTGGCTTTTTGTGGGGTTTTTTTGTCTGTGGGTTTTTTTGGTTGGGTTTTGGTTTTTTGTTTGCTTGTTTGTTGCTTGTGGGGGGTTTTTTTTGGTGTGGTTTTTTTTCATGTGGCTGTGTTTTTTTGTTTGTTTCTTGTCTGTGTGGGGGGTTTTTGTGTTGGGGTTTTTTTTTTTCCCTTCACCATCGTTATAAAAAGACAAAAAAAGAAAAGCCCTGCCTAACTATAACTTGCTTCACTACATTTCACATACCTGTATTTATCTGAGTGCTGTCCAAATCTGTTGTGCTAGCCAAAGTAATAGACTAAAAACCCTTTGAGAAGCATAACCCAATTACACTCACACTCGTGTTTATATGCACTGTTGCTGCCATGTGATGAGAAGGCATCCGGTTTGATACCACCATCCTCTCTCAGACCATTTTATACATTTCAGTGGCCTTTAAGAAAACAAGACAAACAAACAACAAAACAAAGCAAGGAGTGAAGATGGCTTTTTGTCAGGAACAGCTTTTATATTTTCACTAAACCATTCAGAAAGAACAAAACATCCTGGCGGCACGTAGCTGACCGCCTAAAAAGAGAACCACTGAACGCATCGGCCATTGGAGATGAAATTGTACATTGTAAAAGCTTGTAGTAGCTATTGTATTATTGATTATATTGTATACAATATTAAATGTGAATTTGTACCCCTTCAGTTAAAAAAAAAAAAAGGTCATTGTGTTCTACTACCTACTGGGGGTGGGGGGAGCGGGGGGGGGGCTTGGGGACGGGGGAGGGTTTAGTTTTTCCGGGGGCAGGCTCTGTTTTGGTGAAGCAGAGATGATGTCTTCTCTCTTCTTGTCGATTGGTTTTGTGAAGATGTAAGGTTATGCTCTGACTACCAAGCTCGGGATTCTGGTTTTTAAAAGGTACACAGAGAGTTGGGGAGGTCTCTTTTCTTTTCTGTTATTGTAACTGATCTGTCTGAGAGGTGGGTCTGAACCAGAGGGGGGGGGGGGGGCTGCCGCTGTCCCCCCCCCACCCCGGCCCCGGCTCACGTCCCACAAGGAACGGAACGGCCGCGGCGTGGCGGAGTCCTTGTTACAAGACGGTCCGGGGCGTGCTCTGGGTTCTACTTGGGAAAGTTTGGGTGCCTGTGAATGATTCAACTACGTGTTTCTAATATTTTAGTGTTTTATATTTAGGTTATTTATTCTTTATATCTTAAAAAAAAAAAAAAAAAGGAGAGGAAAACATAAAAAGCTGAGTGGCTACTGTGCTATGTTGATTTCATTGGTAGTACTGAGCAGACCTTGTATCTGCATGAAACTAGTTGCAAACCCCCCCCCCCCCCCCCCCCCCCCCCCCCCCCCGCTATTTTGGAACAAGAGGCAAAAAAAAAAAATTAAAAAAAAAGGCAAACAGAATTGTATTTTGACATATACAAATAAAACAAATACAAACTCTTTTAAATGTGTGAAAGTCTTACTGAAGAAGAAGAAGGCACTGGAATCCGTCAGGCATTCCAGCTCCTTTGGTTGGGCGTTTTGTTTCTACTCGCCCGTTGGCGTTACTCGGCTGCGAGGTCCCAAGGAGCTTTGGAAGACTGTAATCAAGTTGTGATGATTTGCACATCCTTGTACATGCACATCTGTAAATGCAACAGTAAAGATGCCATATTTATGCAATCTGTAACAACTTGGACAAATGTTTATATATTTTACATAAACCTCTCTGTGTGCAGAATCTCAGACCCATTTTTTTAACGTGGTATTAAACTGCATGAGTCCTGCAGCTGGGGAGCAGTAACAGCAGGCACCAGGACAGGGTAGAGGCTGCCCTGCTGGAAAGCAGCTCCATGGAGAAAGACCTTGGAGTGCTGGTGGGCAGCAAGTGCTGCATGGGACAGCAATGTGCCCTGGTGGCCAAGAGAGACAATGGGATCCTGGGGTGCAGCAAGAAAAGTGTGGCCAGCAGGGCTAGGGAGGTTCTGCTCCCCCTCTGCTCTGCCCTGCTCAGACCACACCTGCAATCCTGTGTCCAGTTCTGGGTTCCCCAGTTCAAGAGAGACAGAGACCTGCTGGAGAGAGTCCAAGGGAGAGCCAGGGGAATGCTAGGGGACTTGAGCATCTCCCCTGTGAAGAGAGACTGAGAGCCCTGGGGCTGTTTAGTGTGGAGAAGAGAAGGCTGAGAGGGGATCTGATCAATGTCTATCACTAGCTGAGGGGTGGGGGTCAAGTGGAGGGGGCCAAGCTCTTTTGGGTGGTGCACAGCAATAAGCCGAGGAGCAATGGAGACAAACTTGACCAGAGAAGGTTTCAGCTCAACAAGAGAAAGTTCTTTAGAGTGAGGGTGAGAGAGCCCTGGAGCAGGCTGCCCAGAGAGGTTGTGGAGCCTCCTGCTCTGGACACATTCAAAACCCACCTGGATGCATTCCTGTGCAATGATTAGGAGGCTACTGTCTGTTGGTCTTCTAAGAGCAAATGTGTGGTCATAGAACAAGCATCTTCTCACTTCTTTTTTAGGAGGAGTAACTATTTACCTGTCTTCTTTTCAGAAGAGAAAAAGCCCATGCTGTTGAGTAGCTGAGGATGCCTGTTTTAGGAGAGAAACTAATTATTTCCTTCACTATTATCATACAGAAATGGACTACATATCAGATGGCTCCTACCTCTGCTAGCTGGCTTGACCATGAGCTTTGCAGTCAAAAGGGAAGGCACCACAAAATCACAGAATCAGAGAACTGTCAGAGTTGGAAGGGACCTCAAGGATCAGCCAGTTCCAGCCCTGCTGCCATGGGCAGGGACACCTCACACTACAGCAGGTTGCTCACAGCCACCTCCAGCCTGGCCTGAAAAACCTCCAGGCATGAGGCTTCCACCACCTCCCTGGGCAACCTGTGCCAGTCTCTCACCACCCTCATGGGGAACAACTTCTTCCTAACATCCAAATTGAATCTCCCCATTTTTTCCCATTCCCCCCCAGTCCTAGAGGGACCTCCATACTTTTAGTTACCCTGAAATTCACTTCTTTTTTTTCTTCCCAGTGGTAGCTTCAGCTTCTCTAACTTTCCATGAGCTGCAGTGTGGGCACCCAAGTTGTGCCACCAAGAGGTTACATGTTTCTATAGATGCAATTTCATTTCAAGCTGCAATCCAGCACAGCAAACCACCACACAAGTTCACTACATCCCCTACAGTTTGAACAAACCCCAGGGCCACACAAATGCCACAGACTGTTTGGGGTTTGAGAAACCACTGTAACTGTGCTGCTTTAAATCTTGCAACAGTTTTGTTGCAGCTCTGCTGGTCACCCCTGTGAAGTTTTTGTTCCCTATGCAGGAATAGCCACCCCTAGACTGTTGGGGGACAGAAGAAATGATTTGCTTCAGTTTCCCAGAAGTTCTTGCTACTCAATGTTATGTACACAGAAAAGGCCCTCAGGATCACCAGGTCCAACCCAGAACCCTACTCTACAAGGTCACAGAATGTCAGGGGCTGGAAGGGACCCTGTGAGATCATCCAGTCCAACCCCCCTGCCAGAGCAGCATCACCTAGCGCAGATCACACAGGAAGACACCCAGGCTGCTCTTGGATATCTCCAGAGATGGTGCACCCCTAACCCATATCCCTAAGCACCACATCCAAACCACCTTGAAACACATCCAGGCTTGGGGACTCCACCACCTCCCTGGGCAGCACATTCCAGTGCCTGGCCACTCCCTCTGTGAACAAATGCTTCCTAAGGTCCAGTCTAAAGCTACCCAGTGGCAGCTTGAGGCCATTCCCTCTCATTCCATCACTAATCACCTGTGAGAAGAGACCAGCAGCAGCCAAACATCTAGCTATGATGACTCATCTTCCTCAAGTTCTTAGTTCAAAGCCACTAATAAGAGTAAAAAGTGCTGCTGACTTAGAGTTACTTGCTTTTACATCTCTTTTGATTGCAAGAACAGCAGTTGGGGTTTGTTAGTAAGTAATAACAAAGAATATTCTTTGTGCTCTGCCTCAGCATAGACTTAAACAAGACTAGAACAGTCCTACAGGTGACTGCAGGTTCCTGCAGAGAAGACAGCATTAAAATTAGAGAAAGAAAGGCAACAAAACCTCCCAAACCCAGGCTGAATTGCTCACACTTTAAAGGGAGAGCTGCTGCCACACGGATGAAGTCATCAGCTATTCCTGCTTGTGTCAGCACCTCCCCATTTTGTATTGCTGATTAGATAGGAAAAGTATGTAGCCTTTAGAGAAAGGAGGAACTGTTCAGTTCTTGCCTCTCAAAACATCACCTGTTGGGTGTCTAGTGTTTCTCATCTGGCCCAGGGATAATTACAGCAAGGACAAAAGCCCCACATTCCAACTCTAATTATTTCAGCCTTCTGACTTGGGTTCTAAATGTCTGTTTTCCAAACCTATTAAAGCTTAGCAGAAGTAGTTAGTCAGGACAGCACAATTAATCTTCCAGTGTGGTCTTCCCCCCTCTGTTTGTTAGAGGGGGGGAAAAAACAAAACACCAAACCACAAACAGACCCACAAGGAGGGCTGGGGGATGCCAAGAACCTGTTTATTTCCTTGGTGCTATCTTTCTGCCCTCCACCTAGTTCACTACAAAGTGCTTTGAGCAGAGGCTCACTGGGCTGGATTCCTCTTTTAGCAAAGGAGTGCAGGGAGAAGCTGCTGCAGATCTCCCTGTCTGCATCCTGCCTGCCTGCACCATCTCCAGTGGGATCCCTGGCACAGCCTGCCCTTGCCCCTTCATCTCTTCTCAAAAGAGCAGGCAGCCCTGCTGCTCTCACTTACAGCTCCATTCTGTAGCCCTGTTCTAATCACATGTCTCTGGCTCAAAAACGAGCAGGCCTGATAGGAGGGAGTTGCTGCATCACAGCTAAAATAAAGCTACTGCTCTCAGTCAGTGGTTACCTGGGGCTGCGTCCCAGGCAAGAAAAGAGCGTGGCTTCGTCCCATCAGCCGGGACACAACGCACACCCAGCTGCAGGGCTCAGTCACTGGCCAGAGCACAAACAGAACCCACATTTACACCCACAGCTGACACCGTGGCCCTCGCTCTCTGCCCCTTCCCAGCTCTCCTCTCTGCTCTTAGCTGTATGAAACCCAGCAAATTACACCGAGCTCTTTCCACCCACTTCGTCTATGGCTATAGCTGCTGCATCATCTCCAGTGCTGCTTCCCTGCTGCAGTGCTAATGTTCCTTGACAGGTTTCTGCCTACAAGCAACGACACCGAGAGCTCCCCCTCCACCCTGCCCTGCTGAGACCTCACCTGGAATACTGCATCACCTTCTGGGCTCCCCAGATCAGGAGGGACAGGGATCTGCTGGAGAGAGTCCAGGGGAGGTCTGTGAGGATGATGAAGGGACTGGAACCTGTGCCCTGTGAGGAGAGGCTGAGGGCCCTGGGGCTGTTTAGGCTGGAGAAAACTGAGAGGGGATTTAATCAATGTTTATCAATTTCTGAGGGCTGGGGGGCAAGAGGGAGGGCACAGGCTCTGCTCACTTGCACCCTGGGACAGGACAAAGGGCAATGGATAGAAGCTCCAGCACAGGAGGTTCCACCTCAACATGAGGAGGAACTTCTTCCCTGGGAGGCTCACAGAGCGCTGGAACAGGCTGCCCAGAGAGGTTGTGGAGTCTCCTTCTCTGGAGCCTTTCAAGCCCTGTCTGGATGCGTTCCTGTGCTGGATTCTCTGCTCCTGCTCTGGCAAGGGGGTTGGCCTCGATGCTCTCCGGAGGTCCCTTCCCACCGCTCACACCCTGTGATGCTGTCAGATTGGCTCTCAGGGCGCGGAGGAGCGGCGCTGGGCCAGGGCCGTGCCGGGAGGTGGCACCAGACGGCTTCGCTTCTCCACGCCGCCTGGGGCAGGCAGGCGCTGGCAGCCAGGCACAGCCCCCGACCCCCGCCCCGCGTTTGTCGGGGGGCGCGCCCTGGTTCCTAGGCTTGTTTCCCCCCTCCCCCCATCCCTTTCTTCCTCTTCCAACAGTAGGCAGGAATGGCTCAGACGGCAGCGACTGGAGGAAACTCTGCCTGTGCTGTAAGCTGAGCCAGCCCCTGCAGGGCAGATGAAGCGTGGCGGAGAAGGGCAATCTCTAATCCATTTTGGACGTGAGGGATGCAGTTAGTGTGGACACGGCTAGAACCTCTGTTAAATGTTGTGTCCTGGATGCCTGCGAAAGGATCTGCAGGTTTTAACACCTTGGGAATGGCACAGAGCTCCTGGCGTGGCTGGTGAGCTGAAATCCATCCCTTTGTCAGGCAGAAACTGTACTCCGAGCAGGGCTGGCCAGGGGGTCTGGGGGAAGATAGCCCTCACTGAGCACAGACAGCTACCCTTCCCATCCTCTATGAAGAGACTTACAGACTAGGATAGACACCAAGCACCACAGGATAGCTCTGATACAGCCAAGAGAGGGGAACAGGGCAAAAAACAAAGTAATCCACCATAGATGAAGGCTGAGCAACCAACATCATTTACCTGGACCTGAGCAGAGCCTTTGACACTGTCCCACACCACATCCTGGTCTCCAGGCTGGTGCAGGATGGCTTCCATGGATGGACCATTCAGTGGATACAGAACTGGCTTGATGGCCACACCCAAAGGGTGGCTGTCAATGGTCCATGTCCAAGGGGAAGCCAGGGACAAGCAGAGTCCCTCAGGGATCAGCACTGGGACCAGGCTTGCTTAACATCTTTGTTGGTGCCATGGACAGTGGCACTGAGTGCACCCTTTGCTGATGACACTAAGCTGTGTGGTGCAGCAGACAGCTGGAGGGAAGGGATCCTTGAGGTCCCTTCCAACCCTAACAATTCTATGATTCTATATCAGAAGTTGTTAAGCAGCTCCTGGCAGCACAGCCCTTGGCTGAGATGCCCAAGGACCGGTTAACTCCTGCAGCTCAGCCCCCTTGCAGTCTGATCACTGCGTAAGCCTCTTGCTTCACCTCATAACCAGAGCACTAGTATCCTTCCCTTGGCCCTCCTCAGTCTCTCCTCCCTGTTCCCTGCTGTGAAACTTGTGCAGCACACCACAGGCACTTCCCCAGGCTTCTCAGCTGCTTCTCCTCAGCTGTGCACGGATAGGGTTCTGCCCTGTTTCCAAGCCACCACATATAATAACTTTCTGTGCAAGAGAGGGCTTCGAGGTCTCATTACACGTGCTGTTATTCCTGGTGACAGCTACAGCAGAAACAGAAGACCCCAGGAGCCACTTCCCCCGGGACTCTGAGCCCCCCCTGAATCTCCCCGGCTCTGGGGGAGCGGCAGTGAGCACTGCTACAGGCAGACACCGAGCAGGCACTCCGTGTTTCACTAACAAGTCCCCACAGGCTTCGGGACGTGCCACAGCTGCGGGTGAGAACAGCTCTCCTCCCTCTCCTGCTCGTCCCAGCCGGCAGTCTTCTCGGCTGCTCCCGTGTGCCGCCCGGACCACCAAGACCCTCCTCGAACGTTCAGTTCCTAGCACTTCTTATTCAGCGTTTCTGGTACCCGCTGCCAATTTCTGCCCCCGTGGACCGGCTCCTATCCCTCTCTCTTCCATTGTCTGCTCACTGGTTGATTCTCCCTCCAGGCTCATTCCCCTTTCAGGCCTAACCACTAGTCATTTATTCCTGAACTGACTGCAAATTCTCTGCTGCCCACAGTTCCTCTCTCCACAGCTCCAATAGCCTCAACACAGCGTGCACTCCCCTCCACCTCTCTCGTTCACCTCCTGCTCTCATTTCATCACACTGCTTTACCCTGAGCTCCTCAGAAGCACACATCCTTAATGGTTCCAAAGCCCCCACTAATCTTTCCCTGACCATTGGATTACTTTCTTTTCTTCACACTGATAATGTAATCTTTGCTCAGAAGGAATATCTCTACCCAGCCCTATACTTCTACTCTCATTTCTCTCTAACCCAGGAAGGTGATTTTCATAGAATCATAGAATTGTCAGGGCTGGAAGGGACCTCAAGGATCAGTCAGTTCCAACCCCCCCTGCCATGGCCAGGGACACCTCACACTACAGCAGGTTGCTCACAGCCACATCCAGCCTGGCTGCAAAAACCTCCAGGGATGAGGCTTCCACCACCTCCCTGGGCAACCTGTGCCAGTCTCTCACCACCCTCATGGGGAACAACTTCTTCCTAACATCCAATCTGAATCTCCCCATTTCTAGTTTTGCTCCATTCCCCCCAAGTCCTATCACTCCCTGACACCCTTAAAAGTCCCTCCCCAGCTTTCTTGTAGCCCCCTTCAGATACTGGAAGACCACAAGAAGGTCTCCTGGGAGCCTTCTCTTCTCCAGACTGAACAGCCCCAAGTCCCTCTGTCTGTCTCCAGAGCAGAGCAGCTCCAGCCCTCTGCTCATCTTGGTGGCCCTTCTCTGGACACGTTTTACCATAAGCTTCTCTAGAAGTCACCTGTTCCCACTTCAGCAATTGCTCCTCTTCTCAGGAATTACCACCTCTAAATGGCTCAAGGGTGAAAGCAGTGAAGTGTCTTACACTTCTTCCCTTGTTTTCAGCCCTTTGAGGTGTTTGCACCATGAGTGACCACTATTTCTTCATCTCTTTCCTTCCATCACTTTTTGAGTGTCCAACAATAAACACAATAACATGAGGGGATATACTAACAAATAAGGGGGATGCCTGTTGGGTCATAATGCATAATTTGGGAATAAACACTGCAAAGTGGGCATTGGCTGTGCATATGATAGTGTCAGGATGAATCACAGAAACATTCAGGGTGGAAAAGACCCTCAGGATCACCAAGTCCAACCCAGAGCCCTACTCTACAAGGGTCACCCCTAAACCATAGCCCCAAGCACCACATCTAAACCACCTTTAAACACATCCAGGGTTGGGGGCTCCACCACCTCCCTGGGCAGCACATTCCAATCCCTGAGCACTCTTGCCATGAAAAAATGTTTCCTGTTGTCCAGTCTAAAGCTACCCAGTGGCAGCTTGAGGCCAGTCCCTCATTCTGCCACTAATTACCTGTAAGAAGAGACCAGCGGCAGCCTCTCCACAAGGTCCTTCTAGGTATTGGTAGACAGCCATGAGGTTTCCCCTCAGCCTCCTCTGTTTCACTCTAACCATCCCCAGCTCCTTCAGTCTCTCTTCATCAGATTTATTCTCCAGGCCCTTCACAGCTCCCTTGCCCTCCTCTGCCCTGGCTCCAGCACCTCCACATCTCTCTTGGATTGAGGTGCCCCAAACTGGACACAGCACTCCAGGTGTGGCCTCCACAGAGCTGAGTCCCAGGGGACAATCCCCTCCCTGCTCCTGCTGGACACAGCATTGCTGATCCCAGCCAGGATGCCTTTGGCTTTCTTGGCCACCTGGGCACACTGCTGGCTCCTCTTCAGCTGCTTGACCATCAGCACCCCCAGGTCCCTTTCTGCCAGCAGCTCTCCAGCCACACTGCTCCAAACCTCTTTGGGGTTGTTGTGACCCAAGTGCAGGATGATACAACTTGTCCCTGTTTCAACTAACTTTCAAACTTTACAACTTCTTTTCAACATGCACTTAAAGCTTGCCATCTAGAACAGCTTTGCAGTTTTCCCCTTGAAATGGCAAATGCTAGGAGCAAGACACCAAATCATCACAATACAGGCAGGTAGATTGTGTTCCAGTCGGCCACACAAGCACTCAGTCCCAAGCTTTCATCCTAGATGCCATGTCTGATTTCAGAATATGAACTATCACCATGATTTCAGTGTGTTTAAGTTTTAGCAATTCAATCATGCATTTTATTAACTTGTCAAATTTAACCATCTTGAAATATTTCATAAGGATGTTACCCTTTTCTGTTCTTTAAGCTGTTGTCTCCCTTGGTAGTCTCTTTGGTTTCACAGCTGGCAGGCACCTTGGAAGCTCATCCAGTCCAACCCCCCTGCCAGAGCAGGAGCACCTAGAGCAGGTCACACAGGAACACATCCAGGAGGGTCTTCAATATCTCCAGAGAGGGAGACTCCACAACCCCCCTGGGCAGCCTCTTCCAGGCCTCTGTCACCCTCACAGGGAAAAAATTCTTCCTCCTGTTTCCATGGAACTTCCAAAGCCTCAGCTTCCACCACTGCCCCTTGTGCTGGCATTGGGCATCACCCAGCAGAGCCTGGCTCCAGCCTCTGGGCACTCACCCTGCACATCTTTATCAACAGCAATGAGGTCACCTCTTAGGCTGCTCCTCTCCAAGCTAGAGAGTCCTCAGCTCCCTCAGGCTCTCCTCCTAAGGAAGATCTTCCCCTGCCTTCATCATCTTTGTGGCTCTGTGCTGCACTCTTTCAAGCAGTTCCCTGAGGTCCTTCCTGAACTGAGGAGCCCAGAACTGGACACAGTACTCCAGATGCAGCCTCACCAAGGCAGAGTAGAGGGGGAGGAGAACCTCTCTCAACCTACTCACCACAGCCCTTCTAATCCACCCCAGGATGCCATTGGCCTTCTTGGCCACCAGAGCACATTGCTGGCTCATGATCAACTTCTCATCCACCAGGACCCCCAGGTCCTTTTCCCCTTCACTGCTCTCCAGCAGCTCAGTCCCCAACCTGTACTGCTTCATGGGGCTGTTCTTTCCCAGGTGCCAGACTCTACCCTTGCCCCTGTTGAACTTGATTCAGTTTCTCCCTGCCCAGTCCTCCAGCCTGGCTAAGTCTCCCTGAATGGCAGCACAACCTTTCATGCACACTGACTTGACCTCTTCCACGTGCTTCCCTCTCCTCTGCTTACAGTCACCGAACTGCCACTGCCATTGAGGGATTGCTGTTTGTGTTTGGTTTGGACACTTACAGATGATTGCTACTAATAACCAGTACTACATTCCTGAAATATCTGCCTGATTCCTTCCTTTCACACAAGGCAACTTTGTTATGGCCCATCACATGCAACAGGGTAGGCCCTAGGAATACTGTGGTGCAGGAGAAAAACAACCCCCAGATGAACAGATGGCTCAGACAAAGCACTGCAAAAAGCCATCACACCAAATTCTGCATGCATCAACTACTGCAGTTCAGTGAAGGCCAAGTTTCTCAGTCAGCTCTCTGGGAAGATCCATCAGCCCTAGCTATGATCCTTTGGGGACACAGTTTTGTGCCCACTGCAGCTCACTGCTGTGTGCATCACCTGTGTGAGGTTAGACTGAAAGGGGAACAGCTTAACCAAGAGGCACACAGTGAGAACTGAGAGGGCTAAGTGATTTGTGCCCTAAGTGATTGGCTCTTCACAAAGTCAAAACAATCCTTCAGAGACAGAGGTCTGTCAGTTAAGAAAACCCCAAACTACACAAGAGCCCTGAAGGGTTGTGAAATGTAATGTAAGCAGCACCAAGACACAAGCTGACAGTGAGCCAGGCACCACTGGATTTGGGTTCCAGTTATTCATTTGCCTCTTTGTAGTTAGAAACACATAAAGACAGGAACTGAATTGTCTCTGGTGTGAACCAAAATCTGTCTTACCAATGTTTGAAACTTGTAAGGAGACAGCTCTTTAGAGGTCACAGAATCACAGAATTGTCAGGAAGGGACCTCAAGGATCAGCCAGCTCCAACCCCCCTGCCATGGGCAGGGACACCTCACACTGGGTCAAGTCGCCCACAGCCACACCCAACACCATCTAATCAACTAAACCATGGCACCAAGTGCCACATCCAGGCTCCTCTTAAACACCTCCAGTGATGGTGACTCCCTGGGCACCACATTCCAATGGCCAATCTCTCTTTCTGGAAAGAATGTCTTCCTAACATCCAGCCTAAACCTCCCCTGGCACAGCTTGAGACTGTGTCCTCTTGTTCTGGTGCTGCTTGCCTGGGAGAAGAGACCAACCCCCACCTGGCTACAACCTCCTTTCAGGGAGTTGTAGAGAGCAAGAAGGTCTCCCCTGAGCTTCCTCTTCTCCAGGCTGAGCAACCCCAGCTCCCTCAGCCTCTCCTCACAGGGCTGTGCTCCAGACCCCTCCCCAGTCTCATTGCCCTTCTCTGGACACCTTCCAGCATCTCAACATCTTTCATAACCTGAGGAGCCCAGAACTGGACACAGGACTCAAGGTGTGACCTAACCAGTGCTGAGCACAGGGGCAGAATGACTTCCCTGCTTTATAGCCTGCCTTACAGCATCTGCCCTCTCCTCACTTCTCTCCCAAGCACTGTGAGGTTTGCCAGCATGATTTTTTCTCTACCTTCTTATACCTCACTGTGTAACATTTTGACTCCATGTCTCAGCTGTATCTCAACTCCTGAACAGGTTGCTCTACGGCATGCTCACCCAGTTCACTGTTCAGATCTGGCCCTAGAGAGTACCTCTTTGGGCAGAAAAAGAGGTAGCCTAGCTGCTCAGTAGATGGTTTCAAAGCTATGCTAACTGAACTCCACCACAAACAGCAAGGAGTAGCAAGACAAGCCAAGTCATCCCTTTGCACCCTCATACAGCACCAACAGATCATCTTACAGAGCAAGATTGTGAATTGGGGCAGAAAACTTTCTCATCATGCTTCTGAAATCATCAGCATGGGTCCTGAATCCAGTCCCATCCCCACTGCCATTCTTCTCCCACAACTGCCAGCTGGAGACAGAGGGCAGCTCTGCATTCATTTCTCATACTATTAAGATGAAATACTTGACAAATCAAGCCAATTTCTTTCTGTAAGTTTGGGACTTTTTTCCTTTTCACAGAATCACAGGATGTTAGGGCTTGGAAGGGACCTGGAAAGATCTTCCAGTCCAACCCCCCTGCCAGAGTAGCATCACCTAGAGCAGATCACACAGGGACACAGCCAGGTGGGTTTGGAATATCTTCAGAGAAGGAGACTCCACAACCACCCTGGGCAGCCTCTTCCAGTGCTCTGTCACCCTCACAGGGAAAAAGTTTCTCCTCAGGATCATGTGGAGCCTCTTATGCTCCAGCTGGCATCTGCTGCCCCTTGTCCTAGCACAAGATATCACCAAGCAGAGCCTGGCTCCATGCTCCTGACACTCATTCTGCACATATTTATGAATATGAATGAGGTCACCTCTCAGTCTCCTCCAAGCTGAAGTGCCCCAGCTCCCTCAGCCCTCCCTCCTAAGGATGTTCCTCTCCCTTAATCATCTCTGTGGCTCTGCACTGGACTCTTTCAAGCATCTCCCTGAGGTCCTTCCTGAACGGAGGGGCTCAGAACTGGACACAATACTCCAGATGTGGCCTCAGCAGGGCAGAGCAGAGAGGGAGGAGAACCCCTCTCAACCTACTAACCACAGCCCTTCTAATCCACCCCAGAATGGCATTGGCCTTCTTGGCCACAAGAGCACATTGCTGGCTCATGGCTATCCTTCTGTCCAATGGGACAGCACAGTGCCTTTCACCTATACTGCTCTCCAACAGCTCAGTCCCCAACCTACACTGGTCCATGGGGATGTTCTTTCCCAGATGCAAGACTCTGCACTCCTCCATCAGCTGGATGAATGAACTTTGCTGCAAGAAATAATACTAGTTTCTCTGTCAAGCCAAACTAGTTTGGAGAAACTGCATAGTTATTTTTGGTCAAATGGTAGCAGAGTTCAGGAATGGACTCTAGGACTGATCTTGAAGGCTAATACCTCCTGATACATCCAGCTGTTTCCCAAAGCTCTCTCATGTTTACATGCAAGACTTCAGGCCCTTGCCCTTGGGAAAAAAAAACAAGAAGGAGTTTTAACTACCAAATTCAGTAGCACAGCACACAGGATAACAATGAGCAGGTCCAGAGGAGGGCCACAAAGATGATCAGAGGGCTGGAGCGCCTCTCCTGTGAAGACAGGCTGAAAAAAGTGGGACTGTTCAGCCTGGAGAAGAGAAGGGTCTGGGGAGACCTTGTGGCTGTATTTCAATACCTGAAGGGGAGAGGAAGGATTGCTCAGAACAGATTGTAGGGATAGGATGAGAGGAAGTGGTTTTAAACTGAATGGGGTAGGTTAGGCTGGACATAAGGAGGAAGTTCTTCACAATGAGAGTGATAAAATATTGGAACAGGCTGCCCAGGGATGTGGGTAAGACCTGGTCCCTGGTGACATTCAAGCTCGGACTTGATGCGGCCCTGGGCAGCCTGCTCAAGTTCACTGCGGGGGGGTTGGATAAGATGACCTTTGAGGGTCCCTTCCAACCCAGTGCAATCTGTGACTCTCTGATATTTCACGAGAAGTGAGATTGTGAGATTTGTATGCATCTCCCAGCACAACTCATAAGAAAGTAATCCAGTTAAACCACTGACTGCAGTGACTAGAGCACAACTAATGGTGACAACCTTACAGAGGAAAAGCTTTCCACGAGGTTAGTGCTGTAACACCAAGCACCACTGAGGGGAAAAAAATCACCAAGAGACCTCAAAGATCATCCAGTCCAACCTCTCCATGACAAAACCATGACACCAATGCCACATCCAATCCCCTCTTGAACACCTCCAGGGACGGTGACTCCACCACCTCCCTGGGCAGCACATTCCAATGACGAACGACTCTCTCAGTGAAGAACTTTCTCCTCACCTCCAGCCTAAACTTCCCCTGGCACAGCTTGAGACTGTGTCCTCTTGTTCTGGTGCTGGTTGCTTGAGAGAAGAGACCAACTCCCTCCTGGCTACAACCACCCTTCAGGTAGTTGTAGAGAGCAATGAGGTCACCCCTGAGCCTCCTCTTCTCCAGGCTAAGCAACCCCAGCTCCCTCAGCCTCTCCTCACAGGGCTGTGCTCAAGGCCTCTCCCCAGCCTGGTTGCCCTTCTCTGGACACATTCAAGTGTCTCAATGTCCTTCCTAAACTGAGGGGCCCAGAACCAGACACAGTACTCAAGGTGTGGCACTAGGTTTTACTAGGTTTTATCATCCTAGGCATGTGGGCTAAGGCAGCCTGAGTGGTTGGAGACAAAGAGAAGTATTGCCACAGGACAGCAGAGCACTGGCTTGAAAAGCACTAGCATGAAGAGTTTGAAAGGAAGAATCAACAGGGACAATGGTAGTACTGTGTCTGAGGATTGTTCTACTATTAGGGAGAGGTTTTACACTGAAAATGTCATGGAGCACAGGTGGGAATTTTAAAGGAAGGTTAGAAGGAAGTTAAGGTAAGAGATTTAATGTGAAAAGTTTAAAAAGAGAGGATTTAATCTGTATGGGCAAAGGGCAGTAAGATATTGCACTGTCATGAGCAATTTTAAGCATTTATGGGAGGATAGTGCAGAAAAGAGCAGGCAGATAGGCTAGCAGGGGTGCAGTGATGGGTGTGAGGATCATCCTCCAGCATCTGACAGCAGGAGAAGGAAGATATAATGGGACAGCACTGAGCAAGCCTAATAAACTTAGTTTAATAAAGCACAAGTGATAAAACAGGCAGAACAAGTATGTGACTGAAAAAGTGGAGTTGGGAGAAGAAACATGCAGAATGCTGGTGGAATGGAGTTCAAAGGGGATCAGGTAAGAGAAGCAGTAGATAGGTGCACCAAAAATACTGCAACAAGCCTCTTGGGATGTACTGGAGAATCAGTCAGTAGAAGGTTGCAGTGGTCTGTACACCTCTGAGCACAAAATCTGAGGGCTGGGGGTCAGGAGGGAAGGGTCAGGCTCTGCTCACTTGCTCCCTGGGATAGGACAAGGAGCAATGGATGTAAGCTGCAGCATAGGAGGCTCCACCTCAACACAAGGGGGAACTTCTCCACTGTGAGGGTCACAGAGCACTGGAACAGGCTGCCCAGAGAGGTTGTGGAGTCTCCTCCTCTGGAGACCCATCTGGATGCATTCCTCTGTGACCTGAGCTAGACTGTATGGTCCTGCTCTGGCTGGAGGGTTGGACTCGATGTTTTAGTCATCATGAGGTCTTGGGTGACAGATTGGACTTGATGATCCTTGAGGTCTCTTCCAACCTTATTGATTCTATGATTCTAATTTCATGGAAGTTCAGGTGAGACAGGCATAGGACGGGTGAAGTCTAGAGTGGAAGGAAGAGAACCTGTGTTTGAGAGACTGGCAGACAAATACAGTAATCTCAGCAGAGGCTTTGGGAAGAGTTTCCAAAGGTGCTGAACAAGGATAAGTGCAGAGTCCTGCAGCTGGGAAGGAATAATAAGTTGCACCAGTACAGGTTGGGAGGTGATCTGCTGGAAAGCAGCTCCATGGAGAAGGACCTGGGAGTGCTGGTGGGCAACAAGTTCTGCATGGGACAGCAATGTGCCCTGGGGGCCAAGAAGGCCAATGGGGTCCTGGGGTGCATTTAGAGGAGTGTGTCCAGCAGAGCCAGGGAGGTTCTCCTCCCCCTCTGCTCTGCCCTGCTGAGATCTCACCTGGAATACTGCATCCAGTTCTGGGCTCCCCAGTTCAGGAGGGACAGGGATCTGCTGGAGGGAGCCAAAGGGAGGGCTACCAGGATGCTGAAGGGACTGGAGCACTGCCTGGGGAGGAGAGGCTGAGAGCCCTGGGGCTGTTTAGTCTGGAGAGAGACTGAGAGGGATCTGATCAATGTCTATCAATATCTGAGGGCTGGGGGGCAAGAGAGAAGGCACAGGCTCTGCTCACTTGCACCCTAGGATAGGACAAGGGGCAATGGATAGAAACTCCAGCACAGGAGGTTCCACCTCAACATGAGGAGGAACTTCTTGACTGGGAGGGTCCCAGAGCCCTGGAGCAGGCTGCCCAGAGAGGTTGTGCAGTCTCCTTCTCTGGAGACTTTCCATCCTCATCTGGATGCATTCCTGTGTGACCTGCACTAGATTCTACGGCCCTGCTCTGGCAAGGGGATTGGACTCAATATCTCCAGAGGTCAGTTCCAACTTCTGACATCCTGTGAAGAGTGTGGCAGGGAGGTAACATATTCAGTGGAGAGCACACCTGCACCAGTGGGTGTAACAAAAGTTTGCAGCAAAGCTTGAAGCCCAGCAATAGTGAGGAAACAAACACTGGGCAAGAATTTGGATGTTGTCCTTCATTTCCTCAGCCAATAACAGGCTATTTTGTTCATGACATTATTGTCAAGCACTCGAAACTTGCCAGTGCAGAAAAGATTCTGGCTCAGATAAACTTGAATGCAGAACTTTATGAAAGTCAGATAATTTTATCCAATCTCTAGAAGAAATTACAACCCTTTACACAGGAACCAGCTTTGAAGTGCTCAACCCCAAAAGGCACTTAATTTCCTCAAGATTTTCCAGAAGCAATGATGGGAGTTCATTCTAAATTGAAAAATGAAGTGGTCTGGGGTTTTGCCTGGCCAAGGAAATCAAGATCATCCTCCCCAAACCCTGGTGGTAATTCTACCTCTAGAGTCAAGTCTCACTCTGTAATACTGAGTATATAAACGCCGATATCTGAAGGTTTAGGGACCCTTGTCCTTATGCCAGCTTAAAACATAGCTAATGAAATGAATTGTTTTTCTAAGCCTTAAGAATATCCTGAAGATTTATTATTATTATTGGTAATAAGAGAAAACTGCTGCCCTAAAAATGCATGCAAGCTATTAAGCTGTCCTCCACTGTGGCAGAGGAAAACATCCAGCACTACACTTAAACAGTTTGGGACTTTATCCCCAAAAACTCTCTAGCAGACAAGCTTATTGAGATGCAAACATCTGACAGTCAGCATTTTTGCATTGGGCCCTCAAGCCCAACCTCCCTCACCACAACATAACTGCTGTTAATCTGTAACAGGCTGCAGGGAATACAGACTTTTTGGCACTTAAAAAAAAAAAAGCCAAACTCAACTCCACCCCACCCCCCCCAAAAAAACCCCAACCCAAACCACCCAACAACAAACAACCCACCCCCCCAAACAACCAAAGCAAAAATGCCACAATGTTTTTTATAGACAATTGGAGCAAAAAAAAACCTACTAGTCCAACAGTAGGTGCAGCTAAAGCTTGGCAAGAGCACCTCCTAGACATAGGAAAGGTGGACAGATAAGATGTGAAGTGGGGTAAGCACATCCAGGCGTTGCTAGCTGCTCAGGGCTGTCACAGAGATGGGTCCAGGCAGCAGCTGGGGACACTTAAGAGAGAACTGAGGGTATCCTAAGAGCTAAAACACGGTGCAAGGCATCTTCATATACACTATGTGCTGTAAGTAGTGACTTTCTTTTTACCCATCTTTAGTCAGTTCTGCTGCTCACAGGGTGTAATAGTGAGGGGTAGAATAGAATAGAATAGAATAGAATAGAATAGAATAGAATAGAATAGAATAGAATAGACCAGACCAGACCAGACCAGACCAGACCAGACCAGACCAGACCAGGTTGGAAGAGACCTTATGGTATGGCCAGAGAGGAATGATTTCCTTTTCACAGAATCACAGGATGTTAGGGGTTGGAAGGGACCTGGAAAGAGCATCCAGTCCAACCCCCCTGCCAGAGCAGCATCACCTAGAGCAGATCACACAGGAACACATCCAGGTGGGTTTGGAATGTCTTCAGAGAAGGAGATTCCACAACCACCCTGGGCAGCCTCTTCCAGTGCTCTGTCACCCTCACAGGGAAAAAGTTTCTCCTCAGGATCATGTGGAGCCTCTTATGCTCCAGCTGGCATCTGCTGCCCCTTGTCCTAACACTGGATATCACCAAGCAGAGCCTGGCTCCATGCTCCTGACACTCATCTTTCAAGGAAGGGGAAAAATGGCAGAATGGGAAAAGACAGACAAGAACTCATAGGAATAAGAGCCTTATTTTTTTTTACATTGTGTTTTCTACCCAAAAAAAAAATATATAATAGTTTCCTAACTTAAAAACTCCACAGATAAAGAGTGCAGTTTGTGTGTGGTGGGTTGTTTTTTTCTTTCAGGAGAGTGCACAGTCAAAACTTTTGTTAGGTCAACTTTTGCTAAGCACTTGATTCACTGATTCTGTACTACCAAGCATTAAATAGAGTTAGTACAGAAATACCTTCCCACCATCTGTTTTTCTACCCATTGCAGCTTTCCAGCAGAACAAACTGGCCTGTTTGGTTTGGGATTTTTCCCCTGGCTTGAGTGATAAGAGGTTACATCTGCAACTGTGGGTCCCGATACCGTAACTTCCATGTACACAAACACTTAATCACTCCTGCAGAACCAACTTGCCACACCAAAACACCCACAAACCCTAAGCTCAAACCAGAGTAGAAGTCAGGTATGAGTTAAGTGAAAAGTCCAAGTAAATGAATGATCACCAGAAAGGCAGAGAAGGTTGGTAGGGTGAGATAGTGTCCACTGCTGTGGAAGAGAACTTGCTTGGACTAAGCCTGTTATGTGTACTGTAGGGTGCAGAGAGCTTAATGCCAGGTATCTGGGGCCCCACTTTGTTAAGTATTTTGAATCTATATCTGTAGCATCTATGTTGTTTTATCTGAGAAAACAAAAACCTGCCAAGTTTCTATTCTGTAGTCCTAATGAATTTTACTAACCAGGCAGACACATTCAGAGCTGCAGGAGAAAAGGGGATGACAAAGTCAGAAAGTGCTCACAGCTATTCAAGTCTAGGCTCTACGAATTTCCTCTGCCTCTGCCATCAGCTTGTATCCTGTCCTGAACATGCTGGAAAGGTAGCACTGATAGGCTCCTTCATTTCTCTCCACATAACCCTTATAAAGCAGGGTTAAGAAAGCTGCAAACCTGTTGAAAACTGTAATTTCCTAAAATACCCTAAAATTTCAGCCTGCTATAATACAGAATTAACCAGGTTGGAAATGACCTTTGATATCATCAAGTCCAACCTATCACCCAACACCATCTAATCAACTAAGTGCCTCATCCAGTCTTGTTTTTAAACACTTCCAGTGATGGTGACTCCCATCACCTCCCTGGGCAGCACATTCCAACGGCCAATCGCTCTTTCTGCGAAGAATTTCTTCCTAACCCTCCCCATGCACAGCTTGAGACTGTGTCCTCTTGTTCTGTCACAGGTTGCATGGGAGAGCGACCCCCACCTGGCTACAACCACCCTTGAAGTAATTGCAGATGGCAGCAAGGTCTCCCCTGAGCCTCCTCCTCTCGATAGTGAGTTCGACCAAACCAAACCCGGCAGTTTTCCGTGCAGATTTAGCCCCCTGATCACCCACACAAAGCGTTTGACGGACGCTGCGCACGCCCATCGCACTGCCTGCATCTGCGTTTTCCCCTATACACCAAGTATTAGGAACCCAGTTGGTTTTCCCCGTTCAATGCTGTGTCATTTACCAACGAGACACCTTTCGAGCCTTTGCTCGACTAGTGGAAACCCCTCGAATGCTTGTTTCTTGTAACATCACGAAAACTCAAGACTCTTCCCAACCTTCTGCCTGCGGACCAAACTCCACGAAGTAACCTCACTCTCCCCAGCAGAGGAGCGGACGAGAGGAAGTTATTATGCTGCGAGAGCAATTAACTTCAGGCTCTTCCCGCCGCGCACCGACCCCGTTAAACGGCGGAGCGAAAGCCGCGGCAGTCCCCGCGTTTTGAGGCCGAGAGTTCGCTTCTGCGCGGCGTTTCGCCGATGACAGCCGATGGGTGGCCGTGGCGGGCTTTACGCCCGGCTTCTTGCCTTCCCTCCGGTGACAGCCGCCGGCGGTACCGGGCACCACCCGGGAGCCAACCCCCCGGGCACCTGCCCCGCGGCTAGGCGGCCCCAGGCCAGGTGTGCCGGCAGGGCGCGGCGGGCTCCTCCGCTCCCTCCACCGGGGGCTGCCCAGCAGGTGCGAGGTGGGTTTGGCGCAGCCCCTGGCGAGGGCCACGGGGGAGGTGACACCAGACCGCCTCCTCCGGCCCCTCGCGGCTGGGCTCCGGCAGCCCCCGCCCGCCGCCCGTTAAAGCGGCCAGTGGAGAGGGAGCGCGGCGGCTGGCGACGTCCCGTCCCGCTCCGATCCTCAGGCGGCCGCGCTGCCACTCGTGGAGAGCGCAGGGGCCGCGCTCCCTCCCGTGCCGGCGCTACGCGAGGCAGGTGGCGGGACAGGGGACAGGTGACAAGCGCCCGCAGCAGGCCCGCACCCGGCGAGGTCAAGTCTCGGCGAGCAGCGCACCGGGCCGGGCCGGGCGGGGCCTCCCCGCCCTCAACCCCATTGTTGAGGCCATCTAGGCAGTTTCCGCCCTAGCTTCGGCTCTGGCCGCGCCGCGATGGGGAAAGGGGAGGGAGGGGGGAGCTCGGGAAGCTTCGGGGCCGCGCCGCTCCTTCCGGGACGGCGGGAGGCGGTGCCGCTCACCTGGTGCCGCTGGCACTGGGGAGCGCCCGAGCTGCGGCCCCGCCGGGCGGGAGGTGAGCGCCGGACGCCTGCACCCTGCGCGGAAGCTCTGTCCCGCGGCAGGCAAGCGGGCGTCGGGGGGATGGTACACGCTCCGGCCCCGGGGGCGAGGGACGCCGCTTCGTGGGCGTCCTGACCGCGGGCGGGCGTCGGCGATCGAGGGGTGGAGAACACGCCCGGGGAGGGGGGAGTGGAACCGCGCCGCGCCGAAGGGCGAGGTGAGCTGCGGCGGGCGCAGAGTGCGGCGCCGAGGCCGGGCGCATGGTGCGAGCCGCGGGAGCCTGGCGTGCGAGGGCGGACTGTGATGGGGGCTCGTTCCCGGGCGCCGGGAAGTTGCGACGCGACCAGGACGGGCAGTGCTACGGGACGATTCACATCTCCCCTTTTGTTTCTCTGCAGGGTGTTGGTGCTTCTCCGAGTCTCTCTCCCCGCCTCCGTCTCTCCCGCCCGCCCCACCGGGACTTCTCGCCGGGCGGCAGCATAGCCGCCTCAGGGCGGGTGGCGGCAGAGGGGCTGGTGTGGCGCTCTTACCGTCCAGTCCTCCGGGAACATGGCGACCGGCGGCTACCGTAGCGCCGGTGGCAGCACCACGGACTTTCTGGAAGAGTGGAAAGCCAAGCGGGAGAAGATGCGGGCGAAGCAGGCGCCGCCGGCCCCCGCGGGGGTGGCCACTGCAGGGGAGCCCAGGCCGGCGGCGGGCGCTTCCTCCGCCGAGCTGAACAACAACCTGCCCCCCGGAGGCCCGGCTGCCCCGCCCGACCGCGCGGCGCCCCCCGCCGGCGGGGCCGTCAACTGCGTCAGCCTCTCCAGCGCCGCCTTGGGCCGGGCCGCCCCCGCCAAGGAGCCTCCGCCGGCTCTGGCCGGAGGTCGCGGGGCAGAGCCTGCCCTCAAGCCCCCTCCTGCCGCCGCGCCGGGCTCCCCCGAGGGTGAAGAGAAGCTGGCCGCCAAAGGGAAAAACTCGGGTCCCAGTGCCAGGAAGGGGAAAGGGCAGATCGAGAAGAGGAAGCTGAGGGAGAAGAGGAGGTCGACAGGTGTGGTGAACATCCCGGCTGCCGAGGTGAGCCCGCTGGCCGAGGGGGGCGGGCGCCGCCGCACCTGAGTCACTGCCGGGGGCGCTGAGGAGAGAGCCGCGTGCGGCTGGGAGGCTCAGCCCGGGGGGGCGCAGCCGTGCGCATCGGCGCGCTGCTGCGGAGCGCTCCTGGCTGTGGCTGAGCGGCTCGCGTGGGCTGGCGGCGTGGGGGAAGTGTGCTCCCTGCGCCGCCTGGAGAAGCGCGAAGATTGGCGGGCGGTCCAGGGAGCTTGCAGGACGGCCTCCGAACGGGCAAGGTGCCGTTTGTTCTGTATAAGTTAGACCTGCCCTGACCTGCGACTTCTTTCTGTATCTTTTTGGTGGGAGAGGGTAAATTCTAGGCTTTTTGGACATCAAACTGAGACACGTGCCTGTTAAAGTATGATCAAAAACAATAGTAAGGCAAGAAAGCTGATTTATCAGCTCTGGGTAGATGTTAAGGTGTAAATATTATTCAGCTTAGAACCCAAAAGAATTTCCTGCGCTGGAAAAAATGCAGTGGTTTAAAAGGCATTTTTTCAAAGGCAGGGGAGGATATTTTTATCAGCCAGCACCACTGTCCTTTGTGGTTTGCTACTAGCATGAACGTCTGGCATTGATTTATAATGCTCCTAGAGGAATTTAGAAGAATGATAACTAAAGTCTTCAGCTTTTTCATTTTTCTTGTATTTTTTCTTTTTACTTAATAAGAAAGGCTCAGAAAACTTTGAATAAAGCTGGGGTTTAGTCTACAGTTTTGCACTGATGACCACCATCACTGTGAGAAGAACTTGTAGTTCTTTTGGTTAACGGCATGGATTGTTAACACCAGAGAGTAAGATGATTGTTTGCGAAGCAGCAGCAGATGAAAGTACGTTCGCCATGCTTGAAGTCACTAATCCTTTTTTGTGTGACGTCCTAGGCGCTTTCAATAGCAGAAGGTATTGGAAGGTGAGGAGTGAGTTTTAGGAACAGTAGAAACGTTTTAATTTTGCGGTGTTTTGTTTGGTTTTTTTCAGAATGATTACTTGCATAATCTTTTGTTTGAGGTGAAGTGTTTTGGCATAGCTCTTGAATATTCTCGCTTTAGAATACAAATGAGTGCTTTAATTGCTTGGCCTCAGAGCGTGCAAGCTTCCTAGGCTGTGGTTGGTTGGTTTGTTTTATACAGAGCTCTCAAAATACCTGCACTCTGTGCTTCCATAGGAACTCTTACAAGGGTGTATCTTTCCTTTCAGGAACAAATCAGTCCTGGCCCCGTTGTTCATGGTTTTGTGCTTTGCAGCAAGAATTGGACCACATCACCTTTTAGGGGTGGCTTCTGTGTCCTTCATCTCCAGTCGCTCTCTTGTTTTGGGGTGTTGTGGGTTTGGTTTTTCTTTTTTAACCTTTTTGAGGCTAGTGTCTCAGCTCTTTGAATGAGTTTTCTGAACTTGTCTTCCTTTGGTATAGTTTTGAGTGCCGTGGTTTGGGGTTTGCCAGTTCTGTGGGTCTTGTGGTGGTTGGGGTTTTTGTTTGTGTTGTTGGAATATTGCTCCACAGATGCTTTGCTTTCCAGGAAAACACACTGCTTGGCTCAGCAGCCGTTAGAATCTCTCACACGATTCTGTATGAACTTGCTAGTGTAGTTTCTGCTGCTTTAAGGGTGGTGTATTTATGAAGGTTAACATATTTAGGCATTGAAAAGCGAGTTCTGGCCCATTCCCACCGTTCTAGGGGCCTAATAACTTTGCTGCCTGCCAGCATGTGTTGGCACTTTTGAAAACCTGCACCTGTAGGCGTTGCTTCTTCAGCAATTAAGCATTCTATCACATTTTTTTCCTGAGTCAAATATTAATAAACAGATACCTGTTGCACAGGGTATTGTTGGGGAAGAGTTGCTAGCAGTATTTCATTCTTGCCTGCTTTTGCAGAGCTCTCTCTTTGCACAATTTAACGTTGCTTAAATACTTCTGAGCGTTCCCACGTGCGTTCCTAAGAATTAATTTAGCTGGGGAGCACTGGATCTGGTGGTGGACAGCTTCAAAGACTGTGCCTGATGCCAAACACCATTACTTACCAATGAATGTTTTGTGGAACATTTACTGTCTTTCACAGATCTCTTTATTCATCAGAAAATTCTGAAGTACTAATTCAGTTGAAGTTCTTGGATGTGAGAAGGCTGCAACATAGATGACTTGTTGGAATAATCAAGCTCCCTTCTGCTGTCTTTCTCACTAGATGCTAGGTGTGTGTAGCTTTACCACGTGCTGTAAGTGGTGACTGGGTTTTAGTACATGCTGAATTTAACCACTTAGCACTTGTAGCTCTGTGTGGTGTGCATTGTAAAATCACTTTTCAGGGGGGTCTCATTTAAAGCTTCACTGGGTGTTTTGTTCTATTATTTTTTTTGTCAGCTAGTGATAGGACTGGGGGGAATGGAGCAAAACTAGAAATGGGTAGATTCAGATGGGATGTTAGGAAGAAGTTGTTCCCCATGAGGGTGGTGAGAGACTGGCACAGGTTGCCCAGGGAGGTGGTGGAAGCCTCATTCCTGGAGGTTTTTCAGGCCAGGCTGGAGGTGGCTGTGAGCAACCTGCTGTAGTGTGAGGTGTCCCTGCCCATGGCAGCGGGGTTGGAACTGGATGAGGTCCCTTCCAACCCTAAAAATTTTGTGAGTCTAAGAAAACAGTCTTTTTCTAGAGTGCAGCTGCTGTTCTATGCTAAATATGTCTCTTTTATGATCAGCATGCCCCTGGAGGAGAATGATGCTCAAGGGAGATGCTTACACCCTGAAACCCTGAAAGTGGATGGGTAACTGTCAACAAAATACACTTCCAGGAGACATAGTGTCTAGAAACTTCTATACCCAAAATGGACTAGAAAACCCGTTTTTACCCCAAAGAAGTGAAGGCTTTATTTCAGTTGCAGTGCAGCTGGAGAATTTAATGGAATGAAAGGCGGTGGAATAAGGAAAGTGAGTTTGTGTTGTCTCGGTTATCTTGAAGCTGGCATGACGAATGTAAGCAGATCGTTATTCATTAATGATTGATTTCTGTTCAATAGCAGGGTAACAGAGCGAGGTCTTCAACAGTTCTGTGTCTTGCATGTGTATTTTGTATTGAAGTCAGTGGATGACAGAAACCACAGTACAGGGAAAGCTGTGAAAGCAGATGCTGACAGGCTGGGGGTAGTGGTGTTGATACATAGAGAGCATTGTGATAGAAGTATCTTCTCAGCACTAATGCTTATCTCAGTAATGGTGGCTTTTGAAAATGGCTTCTGAAATACCTGCAGGGTTTGGGGTTTTTGTTGGTTTATTTTCCTTTATAAAAAGTAGTTTTTTGATAGCTTGTTGAATCTTAAGTTGATTTCACTGTAAATATTTTAAAGTGCTGTGGTGTTTAGGTTTTGTTACCTCCTAACAGTTTCTCAGGTTGTGAGAGAGAACTAAATTGTATGTAATTATCTGTACCACCTAAGTTTCCTTCTTAAAAATCAAGCCTTGCAACCATTTTTTAGCTATGTGAGAATGCATTTCTCAGTTTGTGCTTACTCAGTTGATGCAGTTGTTTAGTTTAGTTGTAACAGTTTTACCGCTGTGCTCCTTATCTCTCCAAGAAACAGAATTCCCATTACCCTGCGCTGACAGTGCTTTGAGAGGCTCCACATATAGGAAGAGGGTTGCTTTATATTGTTAAAGCAATTCTGTGCTGCTGTGGGCAAAACAAGCTGCCCTGGTGAAAGTGCAGCTTTGCTTTTGTGACTGTTTGCACTGGAGAGTTCTGCTGGCATAGCTGTGTGGGGACATTTTGTTTGTTTCTGAACCCCAGCCTGAATTACAACTCTTTTTTGTGGTTACCTTTTTTAAAGAGGGGGGTGTATACAGTCAAAATCTTGGTTCATCTAAGAACAGTGAGATAGCTGGGGTTTATTTGAAGTGTGGTTATATACAAAGTTTACTTTTTCAGCTAACCAGATGGAAGTCATCTAAATTCAGAAGAGCTCCTCTCTTAATAAGATTGATGAATGATTTTAAAAGGTGTAGAAACCTGGATCTGTGTGTTTTGCACAGGAAGCAGCCAAATTCAAGACAACAGTCTCCTGACGTATGTGTGGGAAGTACTGAAGATACTAATAGAGGAAAAGGTATCCCAGTACATTAGAGGTTGGAAGGGACCTCCAGAGATCATCAGGTCCAACCCCCCTGCCAGAGCAGGATCACTCAGGGTAGTCTGCGCAGGAATGTGTCCAGGTGGGTTTGGAATGTGTCCAGAGAAGGAGACTCCACAACTTCCCTGGGCGGCCTTCTCCAGGGCTCTGTCACCCTCATTGTTAAGTTTCTCCTCATGTTGAGCTGAAATCTTTTATGTCCAAACTTGTACCTGCTGTTCCTTGTCTTATTACTGTGCACCACTGAAATGAGCTTGGCCCCCTCCACTTGATGCCCACCCCTCAGATATTGATAGACATTGATCAGATGCCCTCTCAGTCTTCTCTTTTCAAGACTAAACAGCCCCAGGGCTTTTAGGTAGAAGTGATGCAGGAATCTGCATAGGATATTTAGCCAGTTTATGTTAATCTCTAGTCTTTATGAACAGCAGTAAGAGTATGACTTCTTGACACCATGCTGTTGGCTTGACACCAAGAGTCTGCCTGCCTCTTTAGAAGGTGGTGTTTGGCAGATGTCAAACAGTGTTTTCAGTAAATGGAGAGTAATGAGCTCTTTCTGTGGGGCAAGAAAGTGTGCTGAGCTGTGTAGAGTGACAGAAAGTAGCTGTGTTCCAGCTGCAAAAACTTAAGGAAAATTTAAATGCCAAATGTGTCAAGCATAGTAGTTAGTGAGTATGTTGTAAAGGAACTGAACTCCTTCTCTGAATGACTGGAAGCTATGAAGAGGAGTGCAATCCTGTGCTATTTGTTCTTGATCAGAAGTTGTCCTTCATCTTAGTGATTCCTCACTGTGGTAGGTTGAAGTTTCCCCCCAGCATTAATTTGCCAGACCAACTCAGAAGCAAATGAAGCTGTATTTACAAGCAAAACCTCCACTCTCCAATGGAATGCAATGAATATGTACAAAATATACAGGAGTTACAATATTATACAGATACTTAAAATTAGCAAACAACACAAAAATCCCCCTGGTCAGAGACCAGGGAAGCCATTCCACTGCTCCCACCTACCTCCCTGTCCCAAGAGAGAAAGGAGCAGAGAGAGAAGCAGTGGGTTAGACTTAGCCAAGGCCAGCTAACAAGCAGATTATCTCTCCTGAGTGAAGCAAAACCAGCCAGAGATTCAGAAGAGCAGAGAATTGTTATGGTACAGCTCCTCTTATTCTAGATATTTACCCAATGATTTTGTTTAGAATAATCTTTTGTTCTCCTTTTTACACCCAATAGTGATTTATTTATATTTTTGTACTTTTCTGCTTGAAATCTGTAACTAAATCTTAAAGGCATAGCCTAAAACCACCACAGTCACCTAAGGATTAAGCTGAATGAAAGAGCAGTTCTGGCCATCTGCTCATATTAATGAGTTAGTGCCCTTGCATTTATATTACAGTATCACTAAGGTTGGAAGAGACCTCAAAGATCATCAAGTCCAACCTGTCACCACAGACCTCATGACTAGACCGTGGCACCAAGTGCTACATCCAATCCCCTCTTAAACCCCTCAAGGGATGGTGACTCCACCACCTCCCTGGGCAGCACATTCCAATGGCAAACGACTCTCTCAGTGAAGAACTTTCTCCTCACCTCCAGCCTAAACTTCCCCTGGCACAGCTTGAGACTGTGTCCCCTTGTTCTGGTGCTGGTTGCTAGAGAGAAGAGACCAACCCTTTCCTGGCTACAACCATCTTTCAGGTAGTTGCAGAGAGCAATGAGGTCTCCCCTGAGCCTCCTCTTCTCCAGGCTAAACAACCCCAGCTCCCTCAGCCTCTCCTCACAGGGCTGTGCTCCAAACCCCTCCCCAGCCTCGTTGCCCTTCTCTGGACACGTTCAAGTGTCTCAATGTCCTCCTTCAATTGAGGGGCCCAGAACTGGACACAGTACTCAAGGTGTGGCCTAACCAGTGCAGAGTCCAGGGGCATAATGATTTCCCTGCTCCTGCTGGCCACACTATTCCTAATGCAGGCCAGGATGCCATTGGCCTTCTTGGCCACCTGGGCACACTGCTTGCTGCTTTTTGTATCTGCTGGGGGGTGGAAAAAGTCTGCAGTGTTTTTCAGAGCACTGCATGAACCTTCCTATTTCTAACCCCTGATACCCTCACCGTCTTTGCAGAGGTATTCATGTTATGGCAGAAGTCTGAAATATGTTTATTTGAGGTGAATGACTATTCTTGATATATTAGTCTTTGTGTGGTGAGCACATCCATCTTATGATTCCATTTATCATTGTCCCTTCAAACATGACAAGGTGAAGGAAGAAGTAAAAGCCTTTTCAGGTTTTGAAAAGGAGATTGTATTGTATCAATAAGGTTGGAAAAGACCTCAGAGATCATCAAGTCCAACCTATCACCCAACGCCTCATAACTAATTAAACCATGTTTCCAAGTGCCGCTTCCAATCCTTTTTTGAACACCTCCAGGGATGGTGACTCCACCACTTCCCTGGGCAGCACATTCCAATGGCCAATTACTCTTTCTGGAAAGAACTTTCTCCTCACCTCCAGCCTAAACTTCCCCTGGCACAGCTTGAGACTGTGTCCTCTTGTTCTGGTGCTGGTTGCCTGGGAGAAGAGACCAACCCCCACCTGGCTACAGCCTCCTTTCAGGTAGTTGTAGGTGGCAATAAGGTCTCCCCTGAGCCTTCTCTTCTCCAGCCTAACCAACCCCAGTTCTCTCAGCCTCTCCTCACAGGGCTGTGCTCCAAACCCCTCCCCAGCCTCATTGCCCTTCTCTGGACACCTTCAAGTGTCTCAATCTCCTCCTTCAATTGAGGGGCCCAGAACTGGACACAGATGCCTTTGTGACTTCTGGTTTTTGACCAAGCCTATGGGCAGTACCTGTTCAAAGGCCATGGTTTTTTGCCTTTTCTTTCCATCCTTTTTTTTTCAGCACATGATAAACTTATCTCCTTTCTTTTGTTGTTGTGTGGTTGGGGTTTATTTTAAGAGTATGCTTTAATATCAACAGTTAGCTAGGTAAGGGAAGCTGTTTGGTCAAATATAGCACATAATAAACTTAGAATTCTGGAATTGAAAACTTTCCAGACATTTAACAGCTTCTAAATCACAGCACATGCACTTTACAAAACCAGGGTCTCTGTGCTCTAGGGTATGGTGTTTTGGAGTAAGACTGGGGCAGTGCAGTAGATTTCCAGTGGAAAAGATACATAGAAGTCATTTTTCTCTTGAAGAGGTGAAATGGACAACTTCATTCTTGCTGAATTTAATCAGGTTGTTTACATAAAGAAACAGATTGTAGTCCAGTGCCTATGGCTGGATTTCACATGACTTGACCAGAGAGTACTGATTCCTTGGCAATAAGTAGTTCTTAATTCCAGCATTTGTTGCTACTAAAATGGGAAGGAGGGTGATGGAGAAATAACTGAAGCTGTTAATTTCCCCTCTGATTCATTTAACTTTGCACTTATGTCTAAGTGCAGGTAGGGGAAGGTTGGGTTTTAAAATGACCTTTTAATGATCAGGCAAAATTGGAAAACCTATTGAATGGTTGGGGCTTTTTTCACTCTCCTGGTTTTGGGGTTAATCATCTGAAATGTGATACAGTTACTAGGTGGAAAATAAATGCAATCTAAAGTACTTCCTCTTCTGTTAAGTATTGAATTCTACATCAAGTAAGGGAAGTATTTAGTTTAGGTTGTAATGGATGGCTGGAAGCTCTTGTTAACATTCAGCCTTGCCAGGTATGGCCTCTTCTAGCCAGTCTGTCATGTAGCCAGTAACCCTGAATAATGTACATGCCTGTTGGCTGAAGAGAAGCATTTCTTTGTGCCCTTTCTAGGCTATTTCTCCATTCCTGAAGACTGAAATACAGTCTGTGCCATTGCCCTCTGCTCCTACAGCTGGGGAAGGGGTTAGAGAAGGCAGCCTGTGAGGAGCTGTGGTTGTTCAGCCTGTTTATCACTTTCTACACTACACAGAAGGAGGTTGTAATGAGATGAGTGTTGGCCTTTTCTCACAAGTGATAGGACAAGAGCAAATGAACAGTGTGGCCAGCAGGAGCAGGGAGGTCATTCTGCCCCTGTACACTGCACTGGTTAGGCCGCACCTCGAGTCCTGTGTCCAGTTCTGGGCCCCTCAGTTTAGGAAGGAGGTTGACTTGATGGAGTGTCTCCAGAGAAGGGCAACAAAGTTGGTGAGGGGCTTGGAACACAAGCCCTATGAGGAGAGACTGAGGGAGCTGGGCTTGCTTAGCCTGGAGAAGAGGAGACTCAGGGGAGACCTTATTGCTCTCTACCTGAAGGGAGGTTGTAGCCAGGTGGGGGTTGGTCTCTTCTCCCAGGCAACCAGCACCAGAACAAGAGGACACAGTCTCAGGCTGTGCCAGGGGAAGTTTAGGCTGAAGGTGAGGAGAAAGTTCTTCCCAGAAAGAGTAATTGGCCATTGGAATGTGCTGCCCAGGGAGGTGGTGGAGTCACCATCCCTGGAGGTGCTCAAGAGGGGATTGGACGTGGCACTTGGTGCCATGGTTTAGTCATGAGGTCTGTGGTGACAGGTTGGACTCGATGATCTTTGAGGTCTCTTCCAACCTTGGTGATACTGTGATACTCTGATTTCTTAAACCTACCTTTATCTGCTTTGTGTTTATTGCACATATCCAAACTCACACAGGTTTTTGTCTGCTACTTTTTGTTTTATGCTTTTTTTTTTTGGCCCCCCTCCCCCCCCCCCCCCCCCATTTTTTTTTAAGTTGGAATTGTGTATTTAAAGACTTTCCAGTTGGAAGTCTGTAGGTGGATGACTTATTTCCCATGCTTCACAAGGTCATGGGAAAGTAAAATAAACCCCACAACCCTGATGTTTTATTTCTGGGTTTTTCTGCATTTGATCTGCTTGCATGCTGCTAGGAAAGCCTGGAACATTTAGGTCTCTTTACTCCAGGCCTGCAAATGTCATATTCATTGCTACTGTATACCATTAGCATGCAATAAGCACATCACCTTAGATATACCTTAGGCATGGTGCCTAAGAGTGTGAGTACATGTGAGTACATCATCATGGGTAGAGGTGAGCTTAAAAACCAAACCAAAACATATCAAAGAACAAAAAGCCCTCAGAGGAACAAAGTAAGTGTCAGCTGCAAACTTCCCTATCTTGACTCTTGTCCATCCTCAAACAGAAATATGTTCTAGGCACAGGCTTCACTGTTCTGCAGAACATTATCAACAAGGAGATACCATTAGTTTTCTCAGTCTTCAAGGTTCAAAAAGACAGTTACCTACAAAGACTGAAGTCTGAGACTTTTAATAGGCAAGAGACATGCAGAAGCAGAATCTGAATTACAGAATCACCTAGGTTGGAAGAGACCTCAAAGATCATCAAGTCCAACCTGTCACCACAGACCTCATGACTAGACCATGGCACCAAGTGCCACATCCAATCCCCTCTTGAACCTCTCCAGGGACAGTGACTCCACCACCTCCTTAGGCAGCACATTCCAATGGCTAACAACTCTGTGAAGAACTTTCTCCTCACCTCCAGCCTAAACCTACCCTGGCACAGCTTGAGACTGTGTCCTCTTGTTCTGGTGCTGGTTGCCTGGGAGAAGAGACCAACCCCCTCCTGTCTACAGCCCCCCTTCAGGTAGTTGTAGAGAGCAATGAGGTCTCTGAGCCTCCTCCAGGCTAAACAACCCCAGCTCCCTCAGCCTCTCCTCACAGGGCTGTGCTCAAGGCCTCTCCCCAGCCTGGTTGCCCTTCTCTGGACACGTTCAAGTGTCTCAATGTCCTTCTTAAAGTGAGGGGCCCAGAACTGGACACAGTCCTCAAGGTGTGGCCTAACCAATGCAAAGTCCAGGGTCAGAATGACTTCCCTGCTCCTGCTGGCCACACTATTCTTGATACAGGCCCGGATGCCCTTGGCCTTCTTGGGGCAGCACTGAGGGCATTGTGTGTTGTAGGTACTGAATTTAAATGCATTTAAGGCCAGAAGGAGCCATAGGAGTTCTCTAATGCAATCTGGTTGCTCAAGACTTTATCCAGTTAGGTCTTGAAAACCTCTGAAGGATGAAGACAGCACAGCCTCTTGGGCAGCCCTTCTAGCATTTGACTCTCTTTACAATGAAAGCTTTTTCCCTTTTTGTCAGAACCTCACAAATCTCTGAGATTCTGTGTCTGAGGTTCTGAGTCTGTTGTCTCCTGCCATACACTGCTGCAAAGAGCCTGTCTATACTCTCTGGCTGCCTGGGACAGCTGGAAAAAGAATGGTTTCATCTTTTACCTTTTTTTATTATTTTTTTTGGCACAGCCTAGGAGTGCTTTACTTGTCAGAAATAATGTGCTACAATTAGATTTGAGGCACTGAGGCAGCCACTCAGTTGTGGAAACACTGCTGTGGAAACTGTTCCGCTGCATCTATGGTGTTTAAGCCAAAGACACGAGCAGGCAGTGTGAGCTTGCAGCCCAGAAGGCAAATCTCAGCCTGGGCTGCATCCAAAGCAGCATTGCCAGCAGAGCCAGAGAGGTGATTCTGCCACTTTGCTCTGCTCTGCTGAGACCTCACCTGGAGTGCTGAGTGCAGGTCTGGAGCCCTCAGTATAGGAAGGACATGGAGCTGATGGAGAGGGTCCAGAGGAGGCCACGAGAATGATCAGGGGGTTGGAGCAGCTCTGCTACAAGGACAGGCTGAGAGCTGGAGCTGTTCAGCCTGGAGAGGAGGAGGCTCCAGGGAGACCTAAGAGCAGCCTGCCAGTACCTGAAGGGGGCTACAGGAAGGCTGCAGAGAGACTGTTTGCAAAGGCCTGCAGGGACAGGACCAGGGACAATGGCTTCAAACTAGAGAAGATTTAGATTTGATGTTAGGGAGTTCTTTCCTATGAGGGTGGTGAAAGACTGGCACAGGTTTCCCAGGGAGGTGGTTGAGGCTCCTTCTCTGGAGATCTTCCAGGTGAGGCTGGAGGAGGCCCTGGGCAGCCTGATCTAGTTTGGGATGTCCCTGCTGACTGCGGGGAGGTTGGGCTGGATGAGCTTTGGAGGTCCCTTCCAGCCTGGACCATTCTGTGATTCTCTGGCATCAATGACCAGAGTGGTAGGCAGAAGCTAAGCAAGCAGGAATTGGGATTTCTCCTCTTTCACCATTCCTCCTCTTGGCACTTTCTGACCTTGCTAATTCTGGTTATGAGTCACAGGAATCTGTGCATGTCCTACTTGTCTACTGCAGTCACTGGTGTGTATTTTATGGTTTATTTTCTGTGACATACTGAGTTTAGTGTTTGTAGGAAATGAGATTTCAGTTAAGACCTCTGGTCATCTGTAGTAATCTCTTCCTGCTGGACACAGGACTCAAGGTGTGGCGTAACCAGTGCAGTGTACAGGGGCACAATGACTTCCCTGCTCCTGCTGGCCACACTATTCTTGATGCAGGCCAGGATGCCATTGGCCTTCTTGGCCACCTGGGCACACTGCTGGCTCATGTTTAGGCGGGTGTCAATCAGCACCCCCAGGTCCCTCTCTGTTTGGCAGCTCTCCAGCCACTCTGTCCCCAGCCTGTAGCACTGCATGGGGTTGTTGTGGCCAAAGTGCAGCACCTGGCACTTGGATTTGTTGAATGCCATCCTATTGGACTCTGCCCATCTGTCCAGCCTGGCAAGGTCCCTCTGCAGAGCTCTCCTACCCTGTAACAGATCAACTCCTGCTCCCAACTTGGTGTCACCTGCAAACTCACTAATGGTGGACTCAATCCTCTCATCTAGGTCATCAATGAAGATACTCAATAGAATTGGGCCCAATACTGATCCTGGGGAACACTACTAGTGACTAGCTGCCAATGTGAAACCCAGCAGAGATTCCTTGCAAGCCTGCTCTGTTCTTCACACTGATGTAGTAACAATTATCTTCTCAGTACATCTTCTCAGATGTAGCATTTAATGATGAGTAATTTTCCCTGAAGCTGGTGGCTAGTGGTGTTGCCTCTAGAACAAAAAGTCATGCCTCCTATCTCAGGAGTTTTGCAGGCTTTGCTGTGAATAGTCATGTAATTTCTTAGGTGCTCTTACTGAGTGTTTTCTGTGAGGTCTGAGTCAAGATCTGGGTGTTTTGGAATGGGAGAAATGGAGTGGAACCTGCAAGTGGCTGGTCCTGTAGCAAATTGTGTTCTTAAGTGAATGCCTTAACTTACTTGTAACACAGCCATAGTGAGCATTACCATTTTTCACCTCCTTCCTATGAAACCTCTCAGGTCCTTATGTGACCAAGTGCTATTGACACGAATGTACTGATTCCAGGATGAAAGATGTAGGTTTCCCTATGTGATGTTTTGGGTCTCAGAAGAATTGTACAGTGGTGTCATTTCAGTTAGACAAAAGATTCAAACATCTGTGAAATGCTGAGACACGTGGAATGATTCAAACTGTAATGCACAGAGAGAGGTTTTGCAGAGCATTCCTTTGGGAAGGAAAAACCAACAACCAACAGGCAACATCATAGACTTGGCAGGGTTGGGAGGGACCTCAAGGATCAGCCAGTTCCAACCCCCCTGCCATGGGTAGGGACACCTCACACTACAGCAGGTTGCTCACAGCCACATCCATCTGGCCTTCAAAACCTCCAGGCATGAGGCTTCCACCACCTCCCTGGGCAACCTGTGCCAGTGATGGTGAATTGAGATGCTCCACATTAGCATTTGATGCCAAAACCCTGCTCCATGACTAGTTTTCATAGTTTCATTTTTGTTCATGACAGCTGAGCACAACAAAGGGCAGGCTCTCCTCAGTAATGTCCAACAATAGGACAAGGGGCAACTGGTGCAAGCTGGAGCATAGAAAGTTCCATTTAAACATAAGGTAAAACTTTATCACTGTGAGGGTGACAGAGCACTGGAATGGGCTGCTCAGCAAGGTTGTGGAATCTCTTCTGGAGACATTCAGAACCCACCTAGGTGCATTCCTGTGTGACCTGCCCTAGGTGGTCCTGTTCTAGCAGGGGGCTTGGACTGTTGAGCTGCCTTCCAGCCCCTAACATTCTGTGATTCTGTGCTTTGAGAAGAAAAAGAGGCAAGAGCAGCATGCAAGTTACAGAACTGAGTGTTAGGGAAGTTGATACTGCAGTGGGCAGTGGCATTGCTGGAAGTCTGACCATAAGGCTGGTACATGTAATAAGTACTCCTTTTGCAAAGAAGCCACAGAATTACAGAAACCTCCAGATTGGAAAAGACTCTCAGGATCACCAAGTCCAACCCAGAACTCTACTCTGCAAGGTCCACCCCTAAACCATAGCCCCAAGCACCACATCCAAATCACCTTTAAACACATCCAGACTTGTCATTAGTGAAGTTCCTGAGGTTTGCCTGCAGCCAGCTCTCAGCCTGTCCAGCCCTACTTGGATGGCAGCACAGCCTGGCAGGTGTCAGCCACCCCCCAATTTTGTGTCATCAGCAACTTGCTGAGGGTACTCTCAATGCCCTCAGCCAGGTTGTTGGTAAAGATATTGAACAAAACTGGGCCCAGTACTGATCCCTGGGGAACACCACTGGCCACAGGCCTCCAAGCTGACTCAGTGCCACTGATGACAACCCTCTGAACTCTGTTGTGGAGCCAGTTTGCAATCCACCTCCTAGACTTCTGAGCTTTTCTGTGAGCACTCATGAAAGTTATCTTGTATCCTGCTGAAGATTACATGCAGCCTAATTATCTTGCATTAAATGGGCACCTGGGGCAGTTGACTTCTACAGCAAAATCTACAAGTTATTTGTAGCCTGAGGCAGAACCTGAGGAGCATGTTGTTATTTAGCAGTCCTCTTCAGCCTAAAGCTTCAATGGGTGTTTTAATGTAATCCCATTTTGTGGGTTTGCTTCTTTCTTTCCTCTCTTAAGGGCTAGTCAGCTGTCAGATCAGTGTTTGTCAAACTTGCCTGGAGGCTGTTTGAATGCAGGTGTTGCTAAGCAGCTTAACACTGGAAACCACTTCTCATGGCATGTTACATTTTTTATAAGGTGCAAGAATGTTTGAGACTCAAACCAAGAAATTCAGCATGGCTGTTTCACTGGGGTCATGCACACATCAAGTGCTCCCAGCTACGATGCTCCTTCCTCTTTGGGTTCATCATCATTTTTTGTTGCGTTCTGACTATTTAGAAAGATTTGCAGGTTGGTTGTGTGTTGATATGTTCTGAAGCTTTCAGCACTTGCTGCTAGCTGGCTCAGAGAGACTGGAAACTGAGATCTGAAGCCTGAACTCTTTACACTGTAAGCTATCAGTTAATTATCTATTCCATTATGATGAGCGTAAACATCCTTATCGCTTGTGATAAGCTTTAGGTTGAGGGTTGTTGTTTTCATTTGAGATCCCACTTGGGTCAGTGAGGGAGCACCATCATGGTGCTTGTGCATTGCTGAACTTGTGGTTAGGAAATCATGGTGACCTTGTGATGGTCCCTCTTGGGCTTCCCAGTTCAGGAAGGACGGGGATCTGCTGGAGAGAGTCCAGTGGAGGGCTGTGAGGATGCTGAAGGGACTGGAGCACTGCCTGGTGAGGCTGAGAGCCCTGGGGCTGTTTAGTCTGAAGAAGAGAAGACTGAGAGGGGATTTAATCAATGTTTATAAATATCTGAGGGCTGAGGGTCAAGAGGGAGGGGACAGGCTCTGCTCACTTGCATCCTGTGACAGGACAAGGGGCAGTGGATAGAAACCTCCAGCACAGGAGGTTCCACCTCAACATGAGGAGGAACTTTTTCACTGAGAGGCTCCTGGAGCACTGGAACAGGCTGCCCAGAGAGGTTGTGGAGTCTCCTTCTCTGGAGCCTTTCCAGCCCTGTCTGGATGTGTTCCTGTGTGACCTGTACTGGATTCTCTGCTCCTGCTCTGGCAGGGGGTTGGACTCGATGATCTCCAGAGGTTCCCTTACAACCCCTAGCATCCTGTAAGCCTAATCTGTCTCAGTCTAGAGGTATTGGAAACTCTGGGTATGGAGATGTGATGCAGTGATGTTCAAGTTGATTCTGGGGACATTAGGATGAGGGTGTTGCTTCCCACTTCCAAGAGTGTTTAGTGGGTTGCCACTATGTTGCATTAAACAGCTTTGTTTTAAATTAGCACAGGTTATGTATTGATTTGTGTGCATAGAGGGTTGCAGTAAGCATTAAATGCTTTAAATCTACAATGACTAGAAAACTTGGATTTTCCATCAACTTTACACAATGGCTCCAAAATTTGTATGATGGACAAAACCTGCACTGGAACAGCAGAGGTGAGCATCTGGGAAAGAGAAGGAGCAGCAGGATTTGAGTGAGAATCAGAGAAGCATGAAAGTAGGAAAGAACCTAAAACTGTAAACAATTGGACTGGATGATCTTGGAGGTAAGTCCACCACTAAACCATGTCCCCAGGTGCCACATCTGCATGTTTCTGGAACACTTCCAGAGTCAGCAATTCCACCCCTTCCCTGGACAGCTTGTTCCAGTGCTTAACCACTCATTCAGTGAAGTATTATTTTGCAATATTCAATCTAAACCTCCACCAGCACAACTTGAAGCTATTTCCTCACGGTCAGTCACTTCTTACCTGAGAGAAGAGGCCAAACCTCACCTCACTACAACTTCCTTTCACAGAATCACAAAATGTTAGGGGCTGGGAGGGACCCCGAGAGATCCCCCAGTCCAACCCCCCTGCCAGAGCAGGATCACCTAGAGCAGGTCACACAGAAACACATCCAGGCAGGGCTTGAATATCCCCAGAGAGGGAGACTCCACAACCCCCCTGGGTAGCCTCTTCCAGGCTTCTGTCATCCTCACTGGGAAAAAAAATGTCCTCATTTTTTCCATGGCACTTCCTCTGCCTCAGCTTCCACCACTGCCCCTTGTGCTGGCATTGGGCATCACCCAGCAGAGCCTGGCTCCAGCCTCCGGGCACTCACCCTGCACATCTAAATCAACAGCAATGAGGTCACCTCTCAGGCTCCTCCTCTCCAAGCTACAGAGCCCTCAGCTCCCTCAGGCTCTCCTCATAAGGAAGATCTTCCCCTGCCTTCATCATCTTTGTGGCTCTGTGCTGGACTCTTTCAAGCACTTCCCTGAGGTCCTTCCTGAAGTGAGTGGCCCAGAACTGGACACAATACTCCAGATGTGGCCTCACCAAGGCAGAGTAGAGGGGGAGGAGAACCTCTCTCAACCTACTCACCACAGCCCTTCTGATCCACCCCAGGATGCCATTTGCCTTCTTGGCCACAAGAGCTCATTGCTGGCTCATGGTCAACCTCCTGTCTACCGGGCCCCTCAGGTCCTTTTCCCCTTCACTGCTCTCCAGCAGCTCAGTCCCCAACCTATCCTGCCCCATGGGGTTGTTCTTTCACAGGTGCAAGACTCTACCCTTGCCCTTGTTGAACTTCATTCAGTTTCTCCCTGCCCAGTCCTCCAGCCTGGCTAAGTCTCCCTGAATGGCAGCACAACCTTCTAGTGTGTCAGCCACCCCACCCAGCTTGGTGTACTCAGCAAACTTGCTGCCAGTGCACTCTGTGCCCTCATCCAGGTTGTTGATGAATATACTGAACAGCTCTGGTCCCAGTACTGACCCCTGAGGGACTCCACTAGACACAGGCCTCCAACTAGACTCTGTCCCATTGACCTCAACTGCTTGATTCCTTCCTTTCAACCAGTTTACAATTCACCTTTCTACCTGATTGTTGAGACCACACTGCCTCAGTTTAATTGCAAGGGTGCTGTGGGAGACAGTGTCAAATGCCTTACTGGAATCAAGATAGACCACATCCACAGCCCTACCATCATCTATCCACTTATCAAGTAATCCCCTAATATATCCCAGTATAGTGGGGGATGGGTGCCTGTTGTTTTACACTTAGGATTTGTGTTTAAAGAAAAGCTTTAGGAATTAATCCAAGTATTTTATATTCTTCTAAGTGCAGCTTAGTTATTTCTGATGCTAGGATTAATACCAGAAATGTCATTACCATTACAAATACATTGTGCCAAAGCAGTTTTAAGTCATGAACACAAGCAGGCAGAGACTAGTGAAATATGAAAGGAGTATCTGACAGGGGAGTCACAAAGGTGCCAGTCTCTTTCTGGTGGTGCCCAGTGAAAGGACAAGGAACAACAGGTATAAGGTAAGAACACGGGAGGTTCCATCTCAACACAAAGACACTTCTTTAATGGTGAGGGTGATGGAGCCCTGGAGCAGGCTGCCCAGAGAGGTTGTGGAGTCTCCTTATCTGGAGAATTTCAAAACCCATCTGAATGCATTCCTGTGTGGTCTCCCTAGGTGATCCTGCTTTGGCAGGGGGGGCTGGAATCGATGACCTCTGGAGATCTCTTCCAACCACTAACGTTATGTGATTCTGTGATTTCTTCTCTTAAAATTAGTACTCCTATGTTATGCTGGGATCTTCTAGTAGAGCAAGGCTCCAGTTAACTGTTGGTGGTTCAGTTTTGTTTGGAAGATGCTGAAGGAAAGGCTGATTTTTCATTGGGACACAGCTATAGGAATTGCATAGATGTGGGAGCTTGTGTGGCACCATAAAGATGTTGCTCTGAAGGATCTCAGTTTAGGAAGGATGTTGACTTGCTGGAACGAGTCCAGAGAAGAGCAACAAAGTTGGTGAGGGGTTTGGAACATAAGCCCTACGAGGAGAGGCTGAGGGAGCTGGGGTTGCTTAGCCTGGAGAAGAGGAGACTCAGGGGTGATCTTATTGCTCTCTACAGCTACCTGAAGGGAGGTTGTAGACAGATGGATGTTGGTCTCTTCTCCCAGGCAAGCAGTACCAGAACAAGAGGACACAGTCTCAGGCTGCACCAGGGGAGGTTCAGGCTGGATGTTAGAAGAAAGTTCTATACAGAAAGAGTGATTGCACATTGGAATGGGCTGCCTGGGGAGGTGGTGGAGTCGCCATCACTGGAGGTTTTTAGGAGAAGACTTGACGGGGTGCTTGGTGCCGTGGGTTAGTTGCTTGGGCGGTGTTGGATTGGTTGATGGGTTGGACGCGGTGATCTTGAAGGTCTCTTCCAACCTGGTTTATTCTATGTATTCTATCTTTGTAACAGATGGTGCCTTAGATCTGGAATTTAGCCTGCACCATAATTTTCTAGCTCTCTTCACATGTATGAGCTACTTGTAAGTCAGCATGCTATTAGGAACTTCATAGATGAGTGTAAGAAGTTTGCTTAGAGGGAATGGTACTGGTGTGGGGAATGAAATATGAGCATGGACTGGGTGAGGTGGGAAGCAGACTGTCCAGTGAAGTGTAAGGGATTCCGTGGTAGGTCATAGAATCATGGAGTTGTTAGGGTGGAAGGGACCTCAAGGATCAGCCAGTTCCAACCCTGCTGCCATGGGCAGGGACACCTCACACTACAGCAGGTTGCTCACAGCCACATCCAGCCTGGCCTGAAAAACCTCCAGGGATGAAGCTTCCACCACCTCCCTGGGCAACCTATGCCAGTCTCTCACCACCCAAATGGGGAACAACTTCTTCCTCACATCCAATCTTAATCTACCCATTTCTAGTTTTGCTCCATTCCCCCCAGTCCTATCACTCCCTGACACCCTCAAAAGTCCCTCCCCAGCTTTCTTGGAGCCCCCTTCAGATACTGGAAGGCCACAATAAGTTCTCCTGGGAGCCTTCTCTTCTCCAGACTGAACAGCCCCTACTCTGTCTCTATAGCAGAGCAGCTCCAGCCCTCTGCTCATCCTCGTGGCCCTTCTCTGGATGTGTTCCAGCACAGATCAGCTGTTTGTGCATGGTGATAGCTACCTGAGCCTGACATTGACTCCACATCCAGGCTTGAATCAAAGTAAGTGTAGCTGATTTGATTTGGAGGACTTCAGCTTTAAATCAGCTCTGGGTGCAAGGAAGGGCACACTTTCTGTGTGAGAGGCAGCCCTTCCAAAGACGACTTCAAATAGGGTGTTCCAGCTGCTCTTTTTTTTACACATGGGGGGAGCTTGTTTGAAAACAACATTTTTTGCAGTTCACCTGGCTTGCAGTTATGGAAATCTGTACCTTCAAATCTTTTGGTCAGAGAAAATGATGAAGTTTCTACTCAGTGCTTTCAGGAGTCAGCAGCTGCTGATAGAGGCTGTTTTGAAAAGTGCAAGTGTAAGCAACAGTGCACATTTCCTGAACACAAAAGAAAACTATTCACCTTATTTTCCCTTTTTTTCACTTGATTAAAATGTTAGGTGTCACACCATCCTGTCTGCAAGGCAACATTCCCCTTAATCAGTTGTAGCTGCAGGTTTTATTCAGCAAGAACAATCTGAAAATGGCATGTTCAGTCATGCCTTAACTGTATGACAAACACAATGCCTGAAGCCAAGAGAGATAACAGCAACTGGGGACTATCTCCTAGCAGAGAGACACTGGCTCATTAAACAATCATGTTCATCCCTGGTATTCCAACCCTTTCATTTCTTTCTTCCCTCAAAATTCTGGCACTGTCAAATGCTGGCAGCAGTGTGCACTAGTAATTAAGAAAAGAAAGGATGTGAAGCCTATATGCCCAAACAAGTTCATTCAAGGTAAAGATTTGTGATACCAGTCCAACGTTTCTCCTTGAATATGGAAAGGATTTAATTCATAGTAAATGTTTTTCCTAAAATAGAACAGCAGTAAAAAAAAACCAAAACATCACCAAACACCCAAAATAAAACAAACCAATCAAAACAAAACAATAAAACCAAACCGAACAAAAAAATCCCCCCACCAAAATATAAAAAAAACCCCAACAAAAAAAAACCACACAGAAAAAAAACCAAAACCACAAAAACAACCAACCAACAAAAGAAACCAACACCCAAACCAACCAAACCCCCAACCAACCAACCAACCCACCCCCAACCAACCAATAAACCCACCCCCAACCAACCAACAAACCCACCCCCCAACCAACCAACCCACCCCCAACCAACTAACCAACCAACAAACCCACCCCCAACCAACCAACAAACCCACCCCCAACAAACCAACCAACCAACCAACAAACCCACCCCCAACCAACCAACCAACCAACAAACCCACCCCCAGCCAACCAACCAACAAACCCACCCCCAGCCAACCAACCAACAAACCCACCCCCAACCAACAAACCCACCCCCAACCAACCAACCAACAAACCCACCCCCAACCAACCAACCAACAAACCCACCCCCAACCAACCAACCAACCAACCAACAAACCCACCCCCCAACCAACCAACCAACAAACCCACCCCCAGCCAACCAACCAAAAAAACAACCCCCAACCAACCAACCAAAAAAAACCAACCCCCAACCAACCAACCAAAAAAAACCAACCCCCAACCAACCAAAAAAACACAACCCCCAACCAACCAACCAACCAAATCCCACACTCACCCACCAACCAACCAACAAAACCCCACACCCACCCACCAACCACAACACAAAACCAAACAACAGCAAAAAAACCCACAGAACCCCCCACAAGAAAACCAAGAACCAACCAATGAACCCCCAAGGAAACCAAACCAAACCCACAAAAATCCCAACAACAAAACCCTCTCCTGAGGGGAGCAAAGTAAGTAACCTATTTAAAGTGCAGCTAGCAAGCTCCTGAAGTCCTTACTCTTTATGAATGTGTGTAATGAAGGGATGTAGGAGAGTGGATAAAAAGCTAGAATAATCTTTAAGCTTCAGTCTAAACCATTTTTTTTACTGTCCCCTTTGCCCCTTTCCCTTGCATTTGAGTCTTTGCTTGGCTTGATTTAGAGCAAGCAGATACATTTTGGGGCTTTTGCAGAAGTCATTTGAGGTTTTGATTTCTGCTTTTGCTGTTAACCTGATCCTCCATCTATCTCAGTAATTTGTTTCTGACTATATATATATATATTTAACTAGCTGTGGTAGTTTTAGGCTGTGTCTTTCAACCCTCCACACGAGCCTGTTAGGTACTGTGTCTGCTTCTGTGGTAAATGCGTGATTTATTGTGGTTCACTCCCTGCCACAGCATCCAATTGAATTAAATGAGTGTGTTTTCACTAGCCATTTCATTCTTAGATTTCCCCCTGTCCCATGGGGATATATTCCTAGGGTTTTATTTCTTACTCAGCTCTCCTTTCTTAGTGTGAGTTGGTGATGTGTATGCAAAACTATGCTCGTTAGGGGAACTTCTGTTGAGTTACCTTTTGAAGTTGTAATCTTTTCTCTGTGTTTGTTTTTCAAGACCCTGTTCTGGGAACTCCACAATAAAACATCCTTTCAGACCCTGAATGCATATTGCATGCCTTGGCCTCTTTTTTTCTTTTTCCCCCCTTGTCTCCAGGTATGTCTGAGGTAGAGCAGAGGTCAAATGTTAACCATCTCCTCAAGTTACTTGCAGATTAAGGCGACATGAATGTCAGGAATTTGCAGGATTGAGTTTAGCGAGGCCAGTAATGTCAAAAGTATTAGTTGGAAGTGTGAGGAGGGGGAGAAAGGAATGTGGCTAAGAGGGAGTGGGATATTTTGGAGAATTCAAATACATTTCAGTCAGCACAGGCAATGGGATGAGGGAACTGCTCAAGTTGGGGTGAAACACTCTGTGTGTGTGTATGTGTATTTTACTTTTAAATTAGGAATCAGCTGATTAGTTGCAAAATGGTTTGGCTTTGAACAGAACAAACAGTTGGTTTTGTCTGAGGCTTTTGTTGCTATTGTTAGTGTTAAAATGTTCTAACACCTTTGAAAGTCTCCAAGGTAAATAGGTGGAAGTGTAATCGTGGATGTTGAGCTTGGTTTTGCTGGGGGGGGGTTGTGTTGGGAAGCTTTTCAAGAATGTGCTTGTTTTCTGCTTAAATGCATTGGCTGCTTATAACTGTAATGAGTTTATAGATGAGTGCTTTTTACTTTCAAGACCAATCCTCTTCAAAAGAAGGAACTGTCTTTGAAAGGTGGATTTATTTCTAAGAGCTTCATAAAAAGCAGTTTATCTCCAGCAGGCTCTTAGTGCCCCAAGCATAATTTTGTCCACTGAATATTTAATCTGCTGGTTAGAAAGTTTTTACACAGAGCAGTTGGATTGAATACCTTCATTTTTAGGGAGTGGTGGGCTTGAAAATAGCACTATGGTTGAGCCAGTTATGGTTGAAATATGGCTAGATGTCTACTGTTGCCATCAGCTGATTCAAAAAGAACCTGTCAGGAATTCAGTCCATACAGTCTTGGCACATCTAGCATTGCTTCTCTGCTGGAGTTGGTATCTCACAGTATCACCAAGGTTGGAAGAGTCCTCAAAGATCATCAAGTCCAACCTGTCACCACAGACCTCATGACTAGACCATGGCACCAAGTGCCATGTCCAGTGCCCTCTTGAACCCCTCCAGGGATGGGGACTCCACCACCTCCCTGGGCAGCACATTCCAATGGCGAACGACTCTCTCAGTGAAGAACTTTCTCCTCACCTCCAGCCTAAACCTCCCCTGGTGCAGCTTGAGACTGTGTCCCCTTGTTCTGGTGCTGGTTGCTAGAGAGAAGAGACCAACTCCCTTCTGGCTACAACCACCTTCAGGTAGTTGTAGAGAGCAATGAGGTCTCCCCTGAGCCTCCTCTTCTCCAGGCTAAACAACCCCAGCTCCCTCAGCCTCTCCTCACAGGGCTGTGCTCAAGGCCTCTCCCCAGCCTCGTTGCCCTTCTCTGGACACGTTCAAGTGTCTCAATGTCCTTCTTCAACTGAGGGGCCCAGAACTGGACACAGGACTCAAGGTGTGGCCTAACCAGTGTAGAGTCCAGGGGCACAATGACTTCCCTGCTCCTGCTGGCCACACTATTCCTAATGCAGGCCAGGATGCCCTTGGCCTTCTTGGCCACCTGGGCACACTGCTGGCTCATGTTTAGGCGGCTGTCAATCAGCACCCCCAGGTCCCTCTCTGTTTGGCAGCTCTCCAGCCACTCCGACCCCAGCCTGTAGCTCTGCATGGGGTTGCTGTGGCCAAAGTGCAGCACCCGGCACTTGGATTTGTTGAATACCATCCTGTTGGACTTCGCCCATCTGTCCAGCCTGCCATCCAACCCTTTGGTGTACCATCTGCTGCTCCCAAGAGGAGCCTGGCTGCCTTATCTTTGCAACTAACTTTCAAATACTTGTAGGTAACTTCTAAATTGCTCTTGCACTTGCACCCTGTGATAGGACAAAGGGCAATGGATAGAAACTCTAGCACAGGAGGTTCCACCTCAACATAAGGAGGAACTTCTTCACTGGGAGGGTCTCAGGAACAGGCTGCCCAGAGAGGTTATGGAGTCTCCTTCTCTGGAGACTTTGCAGCCCTGTCTGGATGCATTCCTGTGTGACCTGTGCTGGATTCTCTGCTCCTGCTCTTGCAGGGGATTTGGACTCCATCTGCAGAGGTCCCTTGCAACCCCTAACATCCTGTGATCCTTGGCTTCCTCTCCAACAATCCCTTTGTCTGCTCTTGCTCTACAGTCCCTCTAGTTTATTTTCTTTGCGTTCATTTGTTCCTCATGTCAGAAATTAACTCCCATTTTGTGCTTTTTACCATGTTTTAATAGGACTAAGGGGAGCATAAGGCATTATTGGTTTTGTTGCTTCTCCTTGCCCTTATTGTTGGTGCACAGAAGTATATTTGAGAAGTTTTTATTTGTTGCTTCTTCTTGTTGGAGTTACTGGTTATTAGAAGCATGGAGAGTATGGTTTGGGGGGGGTGGGGTTTTTTTGTGGGGGGGTTCTTGTTATTTTGTTTGGTTTTCTGTTTGGTTGGGGTTTGGGGGTTGGTTGGTTTTGTTTCGTTGGGGTTTTGGGGTGTTGGCTTTGGTTTGTTTGGGGTTTGGCTTTGGTTTGTTTTAATTTTGTTTGTTTATATTTTAAGAAAAGGAAACAGAAATCTCTGTCTCAATGTAATCTGGCCTTTCAAGGATGGCATCATGGTGGTCCAGCAAGGATATGTCCAAGACACTAAGTAGGAAATAGCCCTTTTGTTTTCAGGTTGTTCCTCATTTTTTTTAAACTGAAGCATTTTAATTGCTAACAGAGCCAAAAGTATTTCTAGTCCCAAAAATAGTCAGTCTTTATTTGGCCAGATACGTATTCACATATTTCTGCTATTCTAAAGAATTTTGTTAGTGCTTGCAGCAGCCATCTAGGACTCAGGATCTTGGGGAAATTGGGTGCACACGCGACTTGCTGGAACGTGTCCAGAGAAGGGCAACAGAGTTGGTGAGGGGTTTGGAGCACAAGCCCTATGAGGAGAGGCTGAGGGAGCTGGGGTTGCTTGGCCTGGAGAAGAGGAGGCTCAGGGAAGACCTTCTTGCTCTCTACAACTACCTGAAGGGAGGTTGTAGCCAGGCGGGGGTTGGGCTCTTCTCCCAGGCAGCCAGCACCAGAACAAGAGGACACAGTCTGAAGCTGCACCAGGGCAGGCTTAGGCTGGAGGTTAGGAAGAAATTCTACACAGAGAGTGATTGCCCATTGGAATGGGCTGCCTGGGGAGGTGGTGGAGTCAGGTGTTTAGGAGGAGACTTGATAGAGTGCTTGGTTGCATGGTTTAGTTGATTAGGTGGTGTTGGATGATAGGTTGGACTCAATGATCTTGAAGGTCTCTTCCAACCTGGTCTGGTCTGGTCTGGTCTGGTCTATTCTATTCTATTCTATTCTATTCTATTCTATTCTATTCTATTCTATTCTATTCTATTCTATTCTATTCTCCTCTCTGAACCTCTCCGAACCTCTCCAAACCGAACCTCTCCGAACCTCTCCTCTATTCTATTCTAGTCTAGTCTATTCTAGTCTAGTCTAGTCTATGTTCTCCATTTACAGACAGAATCACAGAATTAACCAGGTTGGAAAAGACCTTCCAGATCATCAAGTCCAACCTATCACCCATCACCATCTAATCAACTAAACCATGGCACCAAAGGCCTCATCCAGTCTGGTTTTAAACACTTCAGGGATGGTGACTCCACCACCTCCCTGGGCAGCACATTCCAATGGCAAATCACTCTGTGAAGAACTTCTTCTCCAAACCATTCCAAATTTAAACCATGGCTATGGTTAAAATTTGAAAACAGCATTAAATGTTTATTCTGAGCAGCAGAAAAGCAGCAGCAATTTTCCACATCCCACCAAATAACCATTCTGGTAGTGTTTGTTTTGATAAAAGTTATTTGCCACCCATGTGCTCCTAGGGGAAAAAAAAAAGCATACTCTGGTAGTTTAATAAGAATGCTTTTTAAGGAAGAACAAATAAAGTTTAGGAGTGGGTGGACTTGCAAAGCGAGGATATGGGGTCCTAGACAGTGGCATTGAGTGCACCCTCAGCAAGTTCGCTGCCAACACAAAGCTGTGTGGTGCAGCTGACAGCTGGAGGGAAGGGATCCATCGAGGGGCACCTGGACAGGCTGCAGAGCTGAGCCCGTGACAGCCTCATGAGGTTCAACAAGACCAAGTGCAAGGTCCTGCAGCTGGGTCAGGGCAATCCCAAGCACAAATATAGGCTGGGCAGGGATTGGCTTGAGAGCAGACCTGAAGAAAAGGACCCTGGGGGTGCAGGTGAAGGAGAAGCTCAGCATGACAGTGCTGATCCCTGAGGGACTCCACTTGTCACCGGCCTCCACTTGAACATGCTTAAGTCTTTTTCTTTGACAGTTGAAGGAGTTTCTCAAGGGGCATATTCAAGTTGACTCTGTCTTCCAGTTAGTATGACACCTGTGATCGTGAAGTTTGCAAAGAGGGCTCAGTAGTGTTCAACAATATGTTAAAATAGTCACAAAATCAATTTGCTATTATTTGTTCCTCAAAAAAAGGGATAAATAAGATGTCCCTTCCCTCCGAGTTCTCTCCTTCTGACTTGTGTGTGGCAGGAGTTGTTTGATTTCACAGTATCACCAAGGTTGGAAGAGACCTCAAAGATCATCAAGTCCAACCTGTCACCACAGACCTCATGACTAAACCATGGCACCAAGTGCCACATCCAATCCCCTCTTGAACACCTCCAGGGATGGTGACTCCACCACCTCCCTGGGCAGCACATTCCAATGGCAAACAACTCTCTCAGTGAAGAACTTTCTCCTCACTTCCAGCCTAAACTTCCCCTGGCGCAGCTTCAGACTGTCTCCTCTTGTTCTGGTGCTAGTTGCTACAGAGAAGAGACCAACCCCCACCTGCTTACAACCTCCCTTCAGGTGGTTGTAGAGAGCAATGAGGTCTCCCCTGAGCCTCCTCTTCTCCAGGCTAAACAATCCCAGCTCCCTCAGCCTCTCTCCTCACAGGGCTGTGCTCAAGGCCTCTCCCCAGCCTCGTTGCCCTTCTCTGGACACCTTCAAGTGTCTCAATGTCCTTCTTAAACTGAGGGGCCCAGAACTGGACACAGGACTCAAGGTGTGGCCTAACCAATGCAGAGCACAGGGGCACAATGACTTCCCTGCTGCTGCTGGCCACACTATTCCTAATGCAGGCCAGGATGCCCTTGGCCTTCTTTGCCACCTGGGCACACTGCCGGCTCATGTTTAGGTGGCTGTCAATCAGCACCTCCAGGTCCCTCTCTGTTTGGCAGCTCTCCAGCCACTCCAACCCCAGCCTGTAGCTCTGCATGGGGTTGTTGTGGCCAAAGTGCAGCACCCGGCACTTGGATTTGGTTTGGTGGTGTTGTGTGCTGTGGGGTTTGGTCGGTTGGTTGGTTGGTTTTGCTTCTTTCCTTTTTTCCAGTCTGCTGTTAAGCTTGAAGGAGGTGTGAGAATCCCCAGGAATCAGCCATTTGCCAGGAATGTGACTCCTGAGAGACGGTCTGTTCTAACACACCGCTTTTGCATCCGTGATGTGCTGCCCGTCAAAGTAAATTAGAGCACAGCTTATTCATTCTCCTGCTCCGTCAGAGGCGGTGGGGTTTGAATGCCCATTACTCTTTATTCTTCAGGCTTCATTAATAGTTTGGGACCATGAGTAAAGTTCTAGGTCACTGGCCCTTTCCCCGCTAGTGTTAACGGAGCCCTTTTTAAGTCTGCTGGAATGTGAGGAATGAAGTTTTGCTTCCTTTTTTGGGAGCTGCTGATTTTCGCCTGTCCTGGGATTACTTGGAGCGTCTGCATTGCTTTCAGCAGTAAAAGAGTATGGCTAATTTATTTACTATGAATAATTAGAATTTACAACACAAAGAAATTACATTTAAGGCTTAGCCTTTCAGGAAACTCATTATCATGTCTATGAAGAGTCCCTGGAAGATGGGAGGTGAATGCTGAGAGGATTTGATTTGAAGGAGGCTGGTTTAAGTTTCTTTTTATTTATGTTAAGGCCTCTTTTTATTCTGATGCCCTGAGGGGAACAATCAGATTGGAATAAATAAATAAGGAATTATTGTAAGATCAGCATGCCTCAAAGTGTATTCAAATAAATGAATCAGACATTGTATTTGAAACAGAGATGTACAAATCCTGTCTTTAATGTGAAGCTCTCTCTTCATATATCAATTTAACACTAGCAGCTTCAATGTCAGATGTCACAGGATTTTATCAGGTCAGGTTCTGTAACAGTTTTGTGAGGAGGAGGCTCAGGGGAGCCCTTCTTGCTGTCTACAACTACCTGAAGAGAGGTTGTAGCCAGGGGAAGAGGGTCTCTTCTCCCAGGCAACCAGCACCAGAACAAGGGGACACAGTCTCAAGCTGCACCAGGGGAGGTTTAGGCTGGAGGTGAGGAGAAAGTTCTTCCCAGAAAGAGTAATTGGCCATTGGAATGTGCTGCCCAGGGAGGTGGTGGAGTCAGGGTGCCTGGAGGTGTTCAATAGGGGATGGGATGTGGCACTTGGAGCCATGGTTTAGTTGTCAGGAGGTGTTAGGTACTAGGTTGGACTTGATGATCTCTGAGGTATTTTCCAACCTGGTTGATTCTACTTTTTCTAAGTGCAAACAGGTTTAAATCAGAAACAGTTTTGAAATAAGCAAAGTTTTTTTTCACTTACAACCCCCCCTTCTTGTTATCTTATTGAAATGTGCTTTGCACCTTTGCTGGTTGTGTTTTTCAAGGGCACAGATCAGGAGCAGTGAGGATGTTCCTCTCTTTTTGTGCCTGTATGACTGTATCCGAGTTCCTATCCGTAACCCAGGTTTTGTCCTGCAGCAAACTTAATTTAAATCCTCCTAGGAATGCACAATATCCTTGCCAAGGGGTTTCACAGAGCAATTGAAAGCTGTGTTTCAAAACAGGCATTCTTTACAGATTCCTCAATTAAAATTTTGCCTTTAAGAATAGGCTGCAGCAGTCCTTGTGCTTTGTGGCCAATGGAGGTAAGCGTTTGGTCTGTGCTGCTGAATCAAGTACAAAGCTCAGCATGGTTAGCTGTGCCAGTAGGGCAGCTCAGAGGAGGGTGACATTTGGAGGAAACCACAAATTAAAGCACTGTAGGAGTGTAATAAATGAAATAACCCCCTTGAGTTGATTAAAAAAAGAAAAGAAAACAGAACCAAAATTACAATTCTTGTCACTTTTTTCAAAGGTTATGGTTAAGTCATGGATCTGCTGGAGGGTAGAGAGGCTCTGCAGAGGGACCTCGACAGGCTGGGCAGATGGGCAGAGTCCAAGGGCATGAGATTGAACACATCCAAGTGCCGGGTTCTGCACATTGGCCACAGCAACCCCAGGCAGTGCTACAGGCTGGGGTCAGAGTGGCTGGAGAGCAGCCAGGCAGAGAGAGACCTGGGGGTGCTGGTGGATGGTAGGCTGAACATGAGCCTGCAGTGTGCCCAGGCAGCCAGGAGGGCCAATGGCATCCTGGCCTGCATCAGGAACAGTGTGGCCAGCAGGAGCAGGGAGGTCATTCTGCCCCTGTACACTGCACTTGAGTCCTGTGTCCAGTTCTGGGCCCCTCAGTTTAGGAAGGATGTTGACTTGCTGGAGCGTGTCCAGAGAAGGGCAACAAAGTTGGTGAGGGGTTTGGAACACAGCCCTGTGAGGAGAGGCTGAGGGAGCTGGGGTTGTTTAGCCTGGAGAAGAGGAGGCTCAGGGGTGACCTTATTGCACTCTACAACTACCTGAAGGGAGGTTGTAGACAGGCGGAGGTTGGTCTCTTCTCCCAGGCACCCAGCACCAGAACAAGAGGACACAGTCTCAGGCTGCGCCAGGGGAGGTTTAGGCTGGAGGTTAGGAGGAAGTTCTACACAGAGAGAGTGATTGCCCATTGGAATGGGCTGCCCAGGGAGGTGGTGGAGTCACCATCCCTGGAGGTGTTGAGGAGGAGACTTGATAGGGTGCTTGGTTGCATGGTTTAGTTGGTTGGGTGGTGTTGGATGATAGGTTGGACACGATGATCTTGAAGGTCTCTTCCAACCTGGTTTATTCTATTCTAAAGCCAGTAAAGTCAGATACATCCCCAGTGTTTCACACAGGTGGTTCCAGCAGTGGCTTTCAGGTGGTTCCTCTGGAAGTGCATATCAGTCAGTGTCTGTTTCTGAGAACTGTGTTCCTACGGACTGGCTTGGATCTGTCCTGCTTGCAGTAGAAGCTGCATTTGCCTGCTGCAAGGAACTGATTGCTTTGGACTTGGGGTTCTGGTCAGCCATCAGCTATAATTGTGTTAGGGTTGGGTTTTGTGCCTCTTGGCCGCCTTTCTCACTTAAGGCAGAATGCCACATCCAGCTGGCAGCCAGTCACTAGTGGTGTCCCCCAGGGATCAGTGCTGGGCCCCACCCTCTTTAATATCTTCATTGATGATATGGATGAGGGGATTGAGTCAGTCATCAGAAATTTGCAGATGACACCAAATTGGGAGCAGATGTTGATCTGTTAGAGGGCAGAAGGGCTCTGCAGGGGGACCTCGACTGACTGGACAGATGGGCAGAGTCCAGCAGGATGGCATTCAACAAACAGCCTAAACCTCCCCTGGCACAGTTTGAGACTGTGTCCTTTCCTTCTGTCACTGTTGCCTGGGAGAAGAGACCAACCCCCACCTGGCTGCAACCTCCCTTCGGGTAGTTGTAGATGGCAAGAAGGTCTCCCCTGAGCCTCCTCTTCTCCAGGCTAAGCAACCCCAGCTCCCTCAGCCTCTCCTCACAGGGCTGTGCTCCAGACCCCTCCCCAGCTTTGTTGCCCTTCTCTGGACACCTTCCAGCATCTCAACATCTTTCCTAAACTGAGGAGACCAGAACTGGACACAGTCCTCAAGGTGTGGCCTAACCAGTGCTGAACACAGGGGCACAATGACTTCCCTGCTCCTGCTGGCCACACTATTCCTGATGCAGGCCAGGATGCCACTGGCCTTCTTGTCCACCTGGGCACACAGTTCCAGTGGTTCATGTCCTTGTGCTGTTCCTCTTGCGGTGTGGACAACTGCTTTATAATAGGGGAAGTGGCAGGTCTTGAAAATAACATTTTTGAGTTTTGATGAATTAATTTACAGCAGGATCAATTCCTCTACAAGCAAACATTGTGGGAGGACAGAAGGAAGAGCAGTGCAAGTTTCCAGGAGAAGCAGAAGATGAAGATGGTCTGTTTGACCAGTCTTGAGTTCATGCTGCTCATGGTGGGAAAACCAGGTTAAGAAGTCCAGCTTCCCTCCATTCTGATCATTTACAGTTATGTTGCCGTGTTCTTTTCAGCTACAATGGTCCAGCTGCTTGTGGAGCCAAGTTTTAAGGAGCAGTGTGTTAATCCACTGTCATTGACCCCTAATATGACTTTTTTATCTTTGGAAGCGTGCAGCTGTGTGTGATGGTGGTGAAGTTTCCAGTGTGTGGATGGGTTAGCTCTGCAACTCTGTAGTAGTCCTCTTTCTGCTCCATGGAGTAATAGCAGACATGCAGGTTACAAGGAGAAAGCTCTTCCATTGCCCATACAACCTGCAGCTTAAAGACATCGCCTTGGCCATGTGTCAGAGCTCACAGGATCATAGGATGTTACGGTTGGAAGGGACCTCTGGACACCGTTAAGTGCAACCCCCATGCCCATCAGGACCATAGAATGCAGCACAGGTCACACAGGAATGCATCCAGACAGGGCTTTTAAATCTCCAGAGAAGGAGACTCCACAACCTCTCTGGGCAGCCTGTTCCAGTGTGACCCTCCCAGTGAAGAAGTTCCTCCTCATGTTGAGGTGGAACCTCCTGTGCTGGAGTTTCTATACATTGCCCCTTGTCCTATCCCAGGGCACAACTGAGCAGAGCCTGTGCCCTCCCTCTTGATATTTATAAACATTGATTAAATCCTCTCTCAGTTTTCTCTTCTCCAGCCTAAACAGACCCAGGTCCTTCAGCCTCTCCTCACTGGGCAGTGCTGCAGTCCCTTCAGCATCCTCTTAGCCCTCTGTTGGACTCTCTCAAGTAGAGGGGTCCCTCCTGAACTGGGGGGCCCAGAACTGGGTGCTATGTGCCAGGTGAGGTCTCAGCAGAGCAGAGTAGAGAGGGGGAGGAGAACCTCCCTGGGTCTGCTGGACACACTCCTCTGAATGCACCCCAGAGTCCCATTGGCCTTCTTGGCCACCAGGGCACATTGCTGTCCCATGCAGAATCAATGGCTTATTTCCCCTTAAAAATAGATGCTGCTTACTGCCATCAAGGACACTTTATTCCCACATGGTTAATAACATAAATATGTACTTTCATTATTTTTCTGGTTTGAATTGCTGAGGTTTGACTTTTCTGAGACTTTAAAACCCTTTTCCGTATCCAGCCTGCTTTGGATCCTTTTAGGTGGCTTGCCTGACCCTGGCACTTGTGATCTTGTAGTTAGCCTAGACCACGATATACAAAACACTAGATTCACTTTTTATAGAGGTAGTTTTCTACTCCTGTATTACTTGATGTGGCTTGCCAGTGTCAGGGGAGGTGATGCATAGGGCTGGTAGATGCCCACGGGCGGGAGCGGGAAGAAGAGTTGGAGTATGGCTAAATGGACACAGGCAAATTCTAAGCTGTTGTGGAACCTCAGCCCTTGTCCCTCACTTTGTTAAATTCGTTAGGAATCTTGGGGGAGGAAAAGTCTTGTTTACTTGGCTGCAGAAAACACTTGCAAGGGGGGGTGGGGGGCATGTGAAAACAAAAAAATAGGAACTAAAATCCAAGCAATGCGGAGTTATTTCAGTGTCCAAATGCTTTGGCTCAGCTTTAAGGTGAAGGTTCAGTTCTGATTCTATCTGGAGTAGTTTCCTTTGAATTGTCTAGTGGCCTCGTACAGTCAGCCATAGACTTGCAGAGCTTTCATTTCCACATTGCTTTAGGGGCGTTTGAGAGACTTTTATTTCCTTACTCATCCAATGCAGCCCAGAATCCTGCGGGCAGTGGAGGGGAAGGGTTGACAATATTCCCTGAACAAAAAGGAAATACAGGTATACATCTAAAGCCTTCTGCTGCTTTCGGTGGCTTTTAGTGCAGGTGCTGAAAGGTTAACAGCCAGCCCATCACTTCTATTGTAGCAAGAGATGAGGGTTTTTTTTCCCCTAACCTAAAGCAATGTTAATTTCCATTTAAGGAAGAATGCCTGCAGGAGCCAGTGGTATTTACTAACTGCGCCTGTGAAAACATTCCTTTTCACCCTCAGATGCTCACTCAGCCTTCTGTTTTCCAAGTGACATTATTACAGGCTTTAGATTGTAGTCTGAGAAATTAAAAGCCTGGTTTAATATTGTGAACAGCTGAATCCTCAGCCCTGAGCCCTCTTCGGGGTACTTGCTCGCTTGCATTCCCCTGACTTGAATGGAGTGCGAACGTGTAGCAATGCTGGGGGACGGATTTCCGCGGTGGTGGTGGTGGCGGCGGTGGGGCTTGGTTTTGGTGGGGGAACTCCCCCACCACCACTGTTTACACCATGAAGGAGCATCATTTTATCTTTGAAAGTGGTTTGGGGTTTTTTTTAATCATTTATGCTCTTAAACCCAGATGTTTTTCTTGTAGTATTATTTTTTTAATGTATTAAAAAAATGGCTGCGATTGGTTATTGATGAATTGAGCTCTGAATGCCCATCTCTAGTGTTGTCAGCTCATGCTAATTCCTCTCCTTGTCCTCTGGTGAAAGGCTGCCCGCGTCGGGTTGGCCACATGAATGGCTCAGGGCTGCTCCATGGTAACGCTGTGAATGTGCCTACCCTGTGGTACCTACAGGGTATGGAAAGTTGTTTACCTTCCTCTCATTGGGGGATGGTGGAGCTTGAGTTACCTTCTGTTTGCCACAGTTTGGTCTACAGAAAACCACTCTTGTGAGCAGTTACCATGGAGAAGACCATGCGTGTTAATTTGTGTGTCTGTCATAACCTCACCCTCACGGTCTCTACCCTCAATAGAGAATGGGGGGGAGGGGCGGCACAGCCCTTTCATTCTGTGCTGCAGTGAGGGAGACCCTTGCCAGTGCTTTGGGTCTGGAGCACAGAGCCAGTCTGTATCGGCGTGTAACAGAGTTTCCTGAGCGTCTTTAATGAGCAGGTTTCTGACTGCCTCAGGGAAGATGACTTTACCCATTTGTTCCTGTTTTACAGCCGAGAAACGTGTGTTACAGTTGATGTTATGAAGCAGGATAGCAAATGTGTCAGAGGCTGAAATCTGACTGCTTTGCTTGAGCTGTCTGGCCCGAAAAGGTAGATCTGTTGGCATGCAAAGAGCTTTCTGGTTGCTGAAGACCTGCTCTAGACTTAGGCAAGTAAAGGCACAGCTGAAAAACTGAAAACTGTGCCATTCACTCAATTAAAAAAAGAACCAAAACCCACCCACCCACCCTAAAACCACTACTGGAAAAGTGCCCCTTTTTTGTACAGACCTTTTCTGCATTTGCAAATAGAAGTTTATATTTATCCAGCATTTCCCCTGCTTTCTTTACTCCTCCTTTATTCTGCTTTGATTTGCTGTGGAAGTACCTTGCTCTCTTTTGCAGCGAGTTACAGCAGTGCAGGGTTCTGGTGAGTGCAGTTGTTTTCAGCCACTGTGTGACGTGACTCATTCCTCCCATTACAATCCTACACTACATGCTCTCCCACCTAGGTGGATTGGGTTTTGTGTCTATGCATGTTCTTGTCTGTTCTGAGGTCATCAGAGTCAAATGCTGCTTTTGTACTAAAGTGCTTGAAGCTACCAGTACTGTTTTGTGGACTTAAAGTGTATATCTGAAATGCTCTTGAGTGGTGAAGATTGGTCTTCATGCTTCCATCCTGAAGGCCTATATTCCTTTGCCTTCTGGGAGCACAGTATGTCCAGCTCTGTCTTAAACCTGGTAATCAAAATGGGAGGATACTGGGTGAGTGTTGCAGGGTAACTTGGGCACACTGACAGTAACAAACACCAGAAAGAAAGTACAGTGCACAGTTTTGCTTCTCAGATTGACTGAAACAGACGTGTCCTTTGCTTGCTTATTTTTGCTGCTGTAATCTCAGTTTACTGGAGTAGCTCCCTCTCACCAGGCATCAGCTACATGTTCTTTCTGTGGTGCTTTCCCACAGCTCTTCCTGTCTCCCACGCTTTCTCCTCCTCACTCTGAAGTCAGCGCTATAGTTCCCTCAGTTCCTCACAGAGCCTTTGAATGGTAAGAGTCAAACACCTGCTGAGCTGGTTCAGAGTTCTATACAGCACTGCCTGCTCAGGTGGAAGGGTAGCTGCCTGCTTTGTCTAGCCCCTTGAATTACTGTGGCAGCTAATCTGCATCTTTTACTTCTAGCAAACTTGAAATAATAAATAACCCCCCCCCCCAGCAGACCATGCTTGTGCAACTTTCATATCTTAAAGATACTAATCTGTTCCTAAAAATTATTTATGACTGCCTGGAACACACCACTGCTACACCCCCCCCACCCCCCTAACCACTGATGACTGCAAAAACATGGGGACAAAAGAGCTGGGATTTCTGAGCAGTGTTTCCATAAGAAGCAGAGGTTCGAATGCTGCTGGTGACAGAAGACTTTTCATGCTGTTTGGATATGGGATTGCACTATGAGAACCTGGAGCAAACTTCCATCAGGAGCTTTGGACATGAATTTATTAAAAGGGAAAAAAAAAAAGGGGTGGGATGGGGATTGGCAGAGCCCCTGAGAAAGAGGTCTTCCTTCTAAATGAAGACTGATCTTAGAAGTCTGCATTGGGAAACAGCTTCACCAGGACTAAGTTGTAGGTATAAGTAGTTGTTACAGTTATTGACTGCAGCAGCAGCAGCTTCAAACTGTGTTACTCTTATCTGGGTATTGCCATCCTAGCAGGCTTCAGTGCTGCAGCTGTGCTTTATCTGCCTGCGTGGCTTAGATCAGTTTTGTCTATTCCTGACATCAGTGCTGAAGGCTTCAGAAGTGCTTGTTTATTGCCTCGCCAGTTCAATTCAGCAGTCGTTATCCAGTTGTGTGCTATCCTCTTTATGGTGCTTTGTCAGCCCTTGCTCTCCTCTTTTGCCCTATGGCTGATTGTGGAGTCCCTATCTGGTTAGAACAGCTATTTATATTAGAACTCAAAAGAAACAGCTAGGACAGCATAAAACCTGGTTAATATTTTGCTAGGGATTGGGAAGGTCCCACTCCCAAACAAGAAATGCGGCACGACTCTCAAAAAGCATTGTGCTGAAGTTCTGGTTTTCCCCTGACGATTGGTTCTGAGGCTGTTGTCATGCCATGGCTGTGCTTGCCTGGCTCGTCAGCAGCCTCTTTGGTTTTGTTTAGTTTGACCAATCCCACACCCACTGTGTGTAAACACCGAAGGAGAGTCACTTGGGTAGAAAAAGAAGAACGGCAAGTAACTCGCTAAGCAGGAGAGCAGAAACTTTTGGAGGCATTGTACTACATTTGTTCTTTCAAACAGTTTAAATGCCACTTCATATCCAGACACCATCGATGTCGACAACTTGCACACTTCAGAGGCTGGGCTAGGCAGAAGTACAGTACACTAATGAACCTGTCTGATCTTCTTTCAGAGCGTTCCTTAAATACTGATCTCAGCTTTATTTCTTCTGGGGAGTACAATCAATGTGCTAGGGAAGAGAGCAGCCATTAGATGCCGTCTGTGTTGTCCCATTAAAAGGAACGTTTCAGTTTGGAAAGTAGCCTTTCCCCCAAATTTGTTTCTCTTGCCGCTCTTGTAGCTTTCAAGGGGAGAGGGCTGAATCTGTGTGTTCTTTATCTGCATGACAATGCACTTCTTTTCTCTCTCGGAGCACTGCTTTTGTTTGCTTAGTTCTGGCAGAACGACCCAGCAATGGAAGTCAAAGTGGTGGTGGTTATAGGCATTTAAACTCCATTACCTAACTGTTCTTCGAGTGGGTAGTTCTTTGAGCTGGTCGGCAAACTGCTTACATTGCTGAGAGTTTGCATGCTCTCTAATGCCCCTTCACTGGCTGTTGGGTTTTATTTTTCTCTCCTTAAGAGCAAGGAGCCGTGATAATCGAATCATAATTTTCCCTGTGGAACAGGTGTCAGCAGTTTGACTTCTCTGTGTGACAGTGTTCGGTCAGTGATGCTCTTTGGTGCTCCTGCTCTCGAATGGTACTCAATCAGAAAAGGCTCTAAGATGCTAACTTTCAGCAGACTGTTAAATGGTTTATGAAACAGCTTAATTCTGGTACCTTGCCAATCCATACTTTTAAATTGTTATTTCTAGGAAGTTTTTTATGCTAGCTAGCTTGGCTTTTGCAAGTTCCCTTGCCTCCCTGGCATTTGAGTCTCTCTCTGTACCATTAGTTTCACTAAATAGTTAAATAGAGCATGTCCACCAATCATTCTTGACAAACCTTGTGGTAGAGGGTATTTGGGTGATTAGCTTAAGCTAAACATTTTACTTTTGAACTCATTCTTGTGGTATGTTTGAAGGCAGTGGTGGCCAAGCTATGTATTTTGCTGAATAACAAAGTGCAGCCATCGCTGCTTTTTGTTATTGTAATGAGGGATAATTGACATTCTGGTGTTGATGTAGTTGATGCTTTACTTCAAGCTTAAAAACCATTCAAAATACTTTGTTATTTTGCTCTAATACAGGCAAATATGTTGGATTCTCCCCTCCCCCAACATAGCTGTAAGTGGATTTTAGGACTGCAAATTGGTTTTGAAATGCACCAGGGTATGCAAAGTAGGCACTTGTCAATTCTCCTTATGGGTGAGAAGAGGATGGAATTGGAATAGGCCTTACAATCACAAATGCTATCAGTTTTGTAGAGCAAGATCTGGTCTCTCAAGTGATGTTGTCTTTTTTGATCGCTTTGTTGGCAGTGTGGTCAAGGATGAGGCTGCAGTCAGCTGTGCTCTGGCCCACCTGCTGGTCACTGACCAGCTGCATTTGGATCTCTTTTGATCTCAGATACCAAAGATTCCTGCCTTTACTCTCTCTCTGGGTTAAAAAGCCATGCTTGAGACCACTCTAATTGTTGATACTGGACTGCTCCATTTGGATGCGTTGGCTTTTAGAAGTGCACAAAGAGGATTCAGATAACGTGTTCAAGTTCAGTATCCTTTTTTGGGCTCTATCAACGTGAGAATTGGGCTCGAGTATTCTTAAGAAAATAGTCTTTCACAGGGTAATCCATATCCATAAAGCTGTTTGTAGGTTTAAAATAGCTCCTGTGAATAAAATTAGCTCTTTCTGCCTCGATAAGGATGTTTTTCAACTTGTAAAGAAAAACACTTAGGCTAAACCTGATGAAAGGCTTGTAGTGAAACATGGGCAGTTTTCCTAATTACACTGTTGTTCTAATTAAAGGTATTACTGTAGACCCTTTTTACTTAAGTATTTTGGGTACTGTCTAGACACTAATAAAGGTGTGTTTAACAACAGTGTTTCTGAAAGGGAGAAGTAATTTCAAACCTTTTCAGTTTGGAATTGTTGCTTGGTTTTGCTCTGCCCTGATGAGACCACGCCTGGAGTACTGTGTCCAGTTTGGGGCTCCTCAGTTCAAGGGAGACAGAGACCTGCTGGAGAGAGTCTAAGGGAGAGGCAGGAGGATGCTTAGGGGACTTGAGCATCTCCCCTGGGCAGAGAGACTGAGAGCCCTGGGGCTGTTTAGTCTGGAGAAAGCTGAGAGGGGATCTGATCAATGTCTATCAAATATCTGAGGGGTGGGGGTCAAGTGGAGGGAGCCAAGCTCTCTTGGGTGGTGCACAGCAATAAGCCAAGGAACAACAGGTACAAACTTGAACACAGAAGGTTTCACCTCACATAAGGAGAATCCTCTTTACAGTGAGGGTGGTGGAGCCCTGGAGCAGGCTGCCCAGAGAGTTTATGGAGTCTCCTCCTCGGGAGACTTGCAAAACCCACCTGGATGCATTCCTCTGCAGACTGCCCTGCTCTGGCAGGGGGTTGAACCCTATGATCTCTGAAGGTCCCTTCCAACCTCTAATGTTCTGTGATGATAGAAAGGATTGATACTGTGGAAAGAAGTAGGGAGATGCTGTTTGACAGCTCTTGCAGCTGTGCATGATAAAGCAAGGATGTATTTGGGTTCCAGTACTGCAGTAAGAAGAGTGACTATAAAGAAATGCTGTATAAAATAGTCATCATTCAGTCATCTTTTAGTTGCAGTTAACAGTTCCAGGCTTTTTTGAATCATCAGCTGAGGGGAAAAATGTTGATTCCCAGAGTGTATTTTGTAGTAGTTAATTGCATAGTTACTTTCCCCCCCACCTTTCTATTTCCAGTGTCTCTGGAAATGCCTTGTGTTTCTCTGTCTTGTATTTCTACTCATGAAAGCCTTTAGGAAATGTTTGCACCTTTTCAGTGTCTTGATAGGAAGTTGTGCAAACATTTAGCAAACATGGTAAAAAATTGATTTAAAAAAAAAAAAAAACAAACAGGTTTTTAATTGTTCCAAGTTATTTTGGGGAAAGAGGAAGCAGCCCATATTTGTTCCTTCTCCTGGATTGTTAACTTGGTGAAGAAGCTAAAACAAAACCAGTCAAGATAACTGATGGTACTCATATTGGAGAGATTCTATTTATTCACAGAATCACAGAATGTTAGGGGCTGGAAAGCTCATCCAGTCCAACCCCCCTGCCAGAGCAGGAGCACCTAGAGCAGATCACACAGGAACACATCCAGGCAGGGCTTGGATATCTCCACAGAGAGGGAGACTCCATAGCCCCCCTGGGCAGCCTCTTCCAGGCCTCTGTCACCCTCACAGGGAAAAAATTCTTCCTCCTGTTTCCATGGAACTTCCTCTGCCTCATCTTCCACCACTGCCCCTTGTGTTGGCATTGGGCATCACCCAGGAGAACCTGTCTCCAGCCTCTGGGCACTCACCCTGCGCATCTTTATCAACAGCAATGAGGGGACAAAATACTCCAGATGCAGCCTCACCAGGGCAGAGTAGTGGGGGAAGAGAACCTCTCTCAACCTACTCACCACAGCCCTTCTAATCCACCCCAGGATGCCATTGGCCTTCTTGGCCACCAGAGCACATTGCTGGCTCATGGTCAGCCTCCCACCCACTAGGACCCCCAGGTCCTTTTCACCTTCACTTCTCTCCAGCAGCTCAGTGCCCAGCCTGTACTGCTCCATGGGGTTGTTCTTTCCCAGGTGCAAGACTTTACCCTTGCCCTTGTTGAAATTCATTCGATTTCTCCCTGCCCAACTCTCCAGCCTGGCTAAGTCTGGCTGAATTTATTGCCCAGTGTGAAGCTGAACATGGTTTTACATTTATCTGCTTGCACATCTCATTGTACCAGTGAATATATATTACCTGAAGTGCTCATTGTTTTCAAAAAGCTGGTGTAGTGCAACCATTCCTGCAGTTCCATGCAAGAGTTTGAGTGGGCTCCTGTCTGCTTCGGGCAAAAACCAGCTGGGCTGATGAAAACTGTCGAAACTAATGGCTGACCCTCCACAAAACGAACTGGGAAGATCTGAAATGTGCTCAGCCATCAGGACTGCAAGTTGGGGCAGGAGGGGGGGTGGGGACAGCATTTCTTGTGGCAAGAGCAGCTTTGCTTGTGCTCAGAGTGCTCTCTTGCCTGTAGGAATAGCACAAGTTGTCACGAGAAGTCACTCCCCCCCCTGAATTTTTGTTTGTTCTGAGCAATGCACAAATGTTTATAAGAAGCAAACCTTTGAGTCATTAGAAATACTCTCTCTGTACACTGTCTTCTTAAACTGCAGGCTGGTGGTGCTCTGGAATGCAGGGATAGCTTTGTGGCTGTTTCCTTCATCAGTCTGATTCTTGCAGAAAACATCTTATTCCGCCTGTGTTTGCCCTACTAGAGGTTTACAGAGAACTGTTTATACTGCAGCTTCAAACACTTGCTGAAATGCTAGAAAACCTAAAGAATTTTCCTGTGGATTCCTTATATTGGGATCAGATGTAGGAATGTCACATTGAATATCTGCTCCACACAACTCAGATGAGCTTAGTGGAAAGTAAGGCTCTGAAACGGTACGTGCCGTGCAGCAGAATGAAGCAGGGGGAGAGGAAAGGACAGAAAATTGTATAATGGGTCAGAATTATATCTTGGTGGTTGCTGACAGAGAAAGTAATTACTTCATTTGTGTTGTTCAGTGACGTGAAACTAGTTTGTAAAGCAAAATGCAGGGTTTGAGAGAAGCCTGCAATGCCAGCAGCGCTGTAAGGCAGCTGACTAAAAAGTCCTATGGCTTTTACTACTCTGAAAGTTGGTTCAGGCTATAAATTACATGCAGTTGAGCAATCTAACTGAAGTTGATAGAGAAGCTGTAAGCTGGATATTGAAGGTAAAATATTACAGTATCACACAGTATCACCAAGCTTGGAAGAGACTTCAAAGATCATCGTGTCCAACTTGTCACCACAGACCTCATGACTAGACCATGGCACCAAGTGCCACATCCAATCCCCTCTTGAACACCTCCAGGGAGGGTGACTCCACCACCTCCCTGGGCAGCACATTCCAGTGGTGAACGACTCTCTCAGTGAAGAACTTTCTCCTCACCTCAAGCCTAAACTTCCCCTGGTGCAGCTTGAGACTGTGTCCTCTTGTTCTGGTGCTGGTTGCTAGAGAGAAGAGACCAACCCCTTCCTGGCTACAACCACCCTTCAGGTGGTTGTAGAGAGCAATGAGGTCTCCCCTGAGCCTCCTCTTCTCCAGGCTAAACAACCCCAGCTCCCTCAGCCTCTCCTCACAGGGCTGTGCTCAAGGCCTCTCCCCAGCCTGGTTGCCCTTCTCTGGACACGTTCAAGTGTCTCAATGTCCTTCTTCAACTGAGGGGCCCAGAACTGGACACAGGACTCAAGGTGTGGCCTAACCAATGCAGATTCCAAGGGCACAATGGCTTCCCTGCTCCTGCATGCCACACTGTTCCTAATGCAGGCCAGGATGCCATTGGCCTTCTTGGCCACCTGGGCACACTGCTGGCTCATGTTTAGGCAACTGTCAATCAGCACCCCCAGGTCCCTCTCTGTTTGGCAGCTCTATTGTTTGGCATAAGAAGGTCTGAGCAGTCTGATCTAGTGTGAGGTGTCCCTGCCTCACTGGATGGAACTGGAATGGTCCTCAAGGTCCCTTCCAAGCCTGACAACTCTGATTCTCTGGTTTCATCATGAGTCAAAAGGAATGGGTTTCCTTGTTAGGGCTAATGCTTATTGCAACAGAACTTGGTATAACTTCTTTTTTTTCAAAAGCAGTGAACTGTTAAAATTCCATAGCTGTAGGAATTGTGCTCAGCAGGCATGTCACAGACATTGTTTAAATTACTGTGTGGGTACGTGCATGTCTGTATATTTGGAAGGGGAATGTAACCTTTGTGTTTAGGAGACTGCAGAAGGTCTCTGACAGTGACAGTGACTGGTTTACAGAATACAGAATTAACCAGGTTGGAAAATATCTTTGAGATCATCCAGTCCATCCTCTCACCCAACACCATCTAATCAACTAAACCATGGCACCAAGTGCCTCATCCAGGCTCTTCCTAAACACCTCCAGTGAGGGTGACTCCACCACCTCCCTGGGCAGCACATTCCAATGGCCAATCTCTCTGTCTGGGAAGAACTTCTTCCTAACATCCAGCCCAAACCTTCCCTGGCACAGCTTGAGACTGTGTCGTCTTGTTCTGGTGCTGGTTGCCTGGGAGAAGAGACCAACCCCCACCTGCCTACAACCTCCCTTCAGGGAGCTGTAGATGGCAATAAGGTCTCCCCTGAGCCTCCTCTTCTCCAGGCTAAACAACCCCAGCTCCCTCAGCCTCTCCTCACAGGGCTGTGCTCCAGACCCCTCCCCAGCTTTGTTGCCCTTCTCTGGACACCTTCCAGCATCTCAACAACTTTCCTAAAGTGAGGAGCCCAGAACTGGACACAGGACTCAAGGTGGTGCTGAGCAGTATGACTTCCCTGCTCCTGCTGGCCACCCTGTTCCTGATGCAGGCCAGGCACGCATTGGCAGCCGTAGCCAAATGTGCCACACTGGCTGCAAATGGTGAGGGTGAACCTGTCCATGAATCTTATACCTCATCTGTAGCAACTAATAAAAGCCTGCTTCTGTTTTCACTGCTGGAAGTTGTGTTGGCCCTGGCTGCCACAAGGGAACTGGAGTGGTAGCAAGCCCCAGCAGCCTTTAATGCAGAGGTTATCTGTTTCAAGCTAGATTTACATAAACTGTTTGACTAAGTGCTCTGTGCTTGGGGAGAAAGCCTTTAAGTTTGGAAGAATGAGTTACATGAGGGGATTGAATACTTTCTGATGGTATTGATTAGCAGTCTCTTGTGATCTTGGACCTTCCTGAGAAGGAGGGAAAGGGTGGGAATGGACACGGCTGGCAAATCCTCGTGGAAAATGCTTAAACTGCTGTGGCTGGAAATTTCCTATTGGATGATGGTCCTGTCCAAAACTTCTAGAAGAATAGTTAGTAGCAGGTGATCTTAGCCTGAAAGCAACAAGAACATTCTTCCTCACAGATGTAATTGTACTCGGACTGAAATATTTCTGTGGAATGCTGATGGTCTCTGGAAAGCTTAGGAGAGGCAAGGGTCTGAAGGAGAGAGTTTGTGAACAAAGGAACACCTGTCTGCTTAGTTGCTACAAAGATTTATATATATATATATGTATAAAATTGGGGTTTTTTTTTGCCTATACTATTTTAATGTGAGCTTTGCCTCTCCTTTAAAAAAAAAGAATTGTTCCTAGTTGTATTTTTCCAGTCAGAGGATGTTAGGGGTTGGAAGGGACCTCCAGAGATCATCAAGCCTTGCTAGATGATCTCTGCTAGAGCAGGACCATAGGGTCCTGCACAGGGCACACAGGAATGCATCCAGATGGGGCTGGAAAATCTCCAGAGAAGGAGACTCCACAACCTCTCTGGGCAGCTTGCTCCAGGGCTCTGTGAGCCTCCCAGTGAAAAAGTTCCTCCTCATGTTGAGGTGGAGCCTCCTGTGCTGGAGTTCTATCCATTGCCCCTTGTGCTATCCCAGGGCAAAACTGAGCAGAGCCTGTGCCCTCCCTCTTGACCCCCAGCCCTCAGGTATTTATAAACATTTATTAAATGTTGTTTGGGCGGTGTTGGATTGGTTGATGGGTTGGACACGATGATCTTGAAGGTCTCTTCCAACCTGGTTTATTCTATGTATTCTAAAATCCCCTCTCAGTCTTCTCCTCTCCAGCCTAAACAGCCCCAGGGCTCTCAGCCTCTCCTCACCAGGCAGTGCTCCAGTCCCTTCAGCATCCTCATAGCCCTCCCTTGGACTCTCTCCAGCAGATCCCTGTCCCTCTTGAACTGGGGAGCCCATAAACTGGATGCAATATTCCAGGTGAGGTCACAGCAGAGCAGAGGGGGAGAAGAACCTCCCTGGATCTGCTGGACACACGCCTCTGAATGCACCCCAGGATCCCATTGGCATTCTTGGCCCCTGGGGCACATTGCTGTCCCATGCAGAACTTGTTGCCCACCAGGACCCCCACGTGGAAGTTGTTCTTCCAAACTCAGGTCAAACTACCTCTTTCCTTTGGGTTTCTCTGGGGTCTCCATTCTCTTATGTGAGCAACTTGGAAGCTGGAAGGACAACCCACAGATTTTTCTGTTTTTCTAACACAAGCATCATTCTTCCTCTGCTTGACATCAGTTTTAATTTGTGTGAGCGCCTCTAGGAGCCTTGTAGTTCTTTCTGAACAGGACTGATTTTGTATGAGCTGGAGATCATTGTGTGTTGCAGAGGTGGCTCATTATTGATCATTCTGTCCCTTCAGGATGGGTTAATAGGATAACTGGATAAATTAGGTTGCAGGCTTAAGTTTGTTACTGAACCTTTTAAGCTTTGCCGTTTAGAAAAGGTAGAGGATTTTGATCTAATGATCACCTCCTGGAGTGTGTGGTGACTGGTTTTTAAGGTCTCTGTTAAAAGTGGACCTGAGAGAAGCAAATTCAATTTATTTTATTTGAAAAGACCACCTGCTGAAAATATTTTTGCATGCTTGGAGGTGGGGGATGGCTTTATGGAGGGCTTCTGATTTTGCTGTGCTTCTCTGCAAAATAGGCTAAGGTAATTGCACATCAGGTCATCTCAAACTCCTTATCTTGGGGTTTTTTTGTGTTACTTTCCCTCCTGTCTGTGTGTGGGCAGGTAGCTTGTGAGCATGGGCTGGGTAAAACCAGGACATCACAGAATCATGGAATCAACAAGGTTGGAAAAGACCCAGAGATCAAGTCCAACCTAATACCTCCTGACAACTAAACCATGGCTCCAAGTGCCACATCCAGTCCTTTTTTTAACACCTCCACCACCTCCCTGGGCAGCACATTCCAATGGCCAATCTCTCTTTCTGGGAAGAACTTCCTCCTCACCTCCACCCTGAACCTCCTCTGGCACAGCTTGAGACTGTGTCCTCTTGTTCTGGTGCTGGCTGCCTGGGAGAAGAGACCAACCCAACATCATAATATGCTTTTGAATAGTTTTATGTCCTTTGGATAAAGTGATGTCAGAGATTGTTAGTATCTGAGCTTCAGTAATAATAATTTTTGGGGTTTGTGCATTAGAAACTTCCATTGAGGTAATCTGATATTCATTTTTGTTCCCTTGAAGCCCTATTATACAATCATAGAGTTGTCAGGGGTGGAAGGGACCTCAAGGATCAGCCAGTTCCAACCCCCTTGCCATGGGCAGAGACACCTCATACTACAGCAGGTTGCTCACAGCCATATCCAGCCTGGCTGCAGAGACCTCCAGGCATGAGGCTTCCACCACCTCCCTGGGCAACCTGTGCCAGTCTCTCACCACCCTCATGGGGAACAACTTCTTCCTCACAGCCAGTCTGAATCTACCCATTTCTAGTTATGCTCTGTTCTCCCAGTCCTATCACTCCCTGACACCCTCAAAAGTCCCTCCCCAGCTTTCTTGTAGCCCCCTCCAGATACTGGAAGGCCACAATTAGGTCTCCTGGGAGCCTTCTCTTCTCCAGACTGAACAGCCCCAACTCCCTCAGTCTGTCTCCATAGGAGAGCAGCTCCAGCCCTCTGCTCATCCTCATGGCCCTTCTCTGGACACCTTCCAGCACCTCCAGATCCTTCCTGGAACAGAGGCTCCAGAACTGGACACAGAGCTCCAGGTGGGGTCTCAGCAGAGCAGAGAGTGGAGGTGGAGAATCATCTCCCTGGCCCTGCTGGCCATACTTCTCTTGCTGCAGCCCAGGATACAGTGTGCTTTCTGGGCTGCAAGTGCTATTGCACCTCTCTCAAGAAGCTGCTTCTGATGTCTTAGAATGGCTAGTTCCCTGTGGCTTTGTAACTTGTTTTAAAGCAGAATGCTAGCAAGCCACTCATGATGGTGTAGTCACATTGTTTTGGAGTTCCTCTCTGCTTAAAGTTGGTCTTCTGATCATGAGATTGTTTGTTGTTTGGTTTTCTTTTCTGTCTGCAAATTTGTCTAAACTGTTAAACAATCAGACCAATATACATGCGTTAACTGATAATGATTAATGACTGTCCAACTAATGTAAAAGTTACTCTCTTACAATGCTAAAATTCCTAAGGCAAAAATCAAGGTGAGGCTGGCACATCACTCTCAGCAGATGTCTGTGTGCCAGGAAAGGTCACCCCTGGAGTGAATGGTATAATTCTTTTCTCTCCTGCCTCAGAATCTCTTTGTAGAGGTAAAGCTATTGCTTGTAACAAAATAGAATTGTATAATCATTCAAACAAAAGAGACTACAGGTACAGTCATGTATCATAGTATCAGTCAGGGTTGGAAGGGACCACAAGGATCATCTAGTTCCAACCCCCCTGCCATGGGCAGGGACACCCCACACTAGATCAGGCTGGCCAGACCCTCATCCAGCCTGGGCTTAAACACCACCAGGGACGGGGCCCCAACCACCTCCCTGGACAACCCATTCCAGGGCTTCACCACTCTATAATGCTGAAGAACTTCCTCCTCACATCCAGCCTGAATCTCCCCACCTCCAGCTTCATTCCATCCCCCCTAGTCCTATCACTCCCTGATCTCCTGAGAAGTCCCTCCCCAGCCTTCTTGTAGGCCCCCTTCAGATCCTGGAAGGCCACAATTAGGTCACCTGGGAGCCTTCTCTTCTCCAGACTGAACAGCCCCAACTCCTTCAGTCTGTCCTCATAGGAGAGGTGCTCCAGCCCTCTGCTCATCCTCATGGCCCGTCCAAGCTCTTAGTGTAGCAGCCCACACCAGGAGAGTTCTTCCCAACAGGATTGGCACTGAACAAGGACAACATTGCCTAAAGCTTTGTCAAGTTGGATCTCATATTGATTATGAAAAAGCAGTTAGTTGTCAGACTTGATTCTTGTGTTAGAAGTATTCAGTAGCCATGGAAAGGAAAGCATTTAAACAATTAAAACTGTTTTGAAATGCTGAATTTATCTTTGAGATAGTCACTGCTGCATGAGTTCTGTGAAATATGTCTTGTAACAGAGTATTTTTGGTTTTAGAGCCTTGATGAGTATGAAGATGATGAAGCAGGGCAGAAGGAGCGGAAGAAGGAGGATGCTATTACCCAGCAGAACACAATAGAAAATGAGAACTCCTGTGCAGATACCTCTGGCTCATACTTGTTACAGGTGAGATCTTGCCACTTGTTCAGTTTGATAGTTTACTCAGTTTGAAAGCTCACACTCTTATTTGCAGTCCTGCTTACCAGTAGGTTATACCCTGTCTTGAAACAAGCATGAAGGTCAGAGGTGGGTGCATTATGCAGAACAGGTTATGAGGCTCCACTCCACAAACTCAGCACTGCCGAGACCCAGCTCTGACAGCACAGTCCTGTCTGTAAGGCCTTCGAAGTTAACAATGTTGATGCTCACCGTGGAACTTACTGTTTAATGAGAGCAAGAGAAAGGTGGAAAGTCAAGTGAAAAATATTCACAGGTTTAGAATTTTCAAATAATTAGAGGTAAAGCTTTCAGGTCAGGCCCCAATTTCCTGATTGAATGGGGTGTCAATTAACAGCCTTCTAATTGGTGTTCCTGGGATAGAAACAAAGAGGGAAACATCCCTTGCCTCTGTAAAACCTCTTCTCTCTTCTGTTTTTCATTCTCCAGTCTCCTTGTCACAGGCTCCCCCTTCCATCAGATGGTTGCCAGTTCTGCCCAGTGCATTCCCCTTGCATACTCTGCTACCAGTGGCAAATGTTCTGTTCCTCTCGTTCTGCATCCTTAATCTCTTTGGCCAGTCCTGTTTCTCATCTTCTTGTGACCTGACAGCACATGCAAACCCACCTGTGCACACTGAGGCCACCCAGCTCTGCCTGTTGACTTGAACAAAGGCAGCAGCATATGCATAGGGGAGAAAAATGTCTGAATACAAGCAGCATGTAGAGAGAGGTTTCATACTACCCATAACTAGAGGAGGCAGCGCGGAATTTCTTGGGTCTGGATGCACTTTCCTTCTAAAACTTTGCCCACTTTATCATGCTTCTGAATGTGTTTAACATTCAGAAGAGCTTGCAGCAAATGAAGCCTGTAGCTTAATTGCCTGGAAAGTGAAGAACAATCTCTTTTGAAGTTGAATTTGTCATTTGCTCTTTACAGCCATGTGGTTTTGCCAGGGTGTCACAGTGGAAGAGATGGGCAACAACTGTTCCCTCTTAGAGTGTTGTTGAGGGAGCACAACCGCTCCCAGCTGCCTTTTCTCTAGGCTGAAGAATTCTGGTGTGTGTATTTGTTCCTTTTACAGGAGACATTCAGTAACATTCAGTGGTGTGGGGTTTTATCACTTTGACTGTGTTTTATTTGAGATCAGGAGACGTAACTGAGGAACTGGCTACAGCATGAGTTGTGGAGGGGTTTAATGATGAGTTTTTTGGTTTTGTTCTGTGTTTCTTTCCTGACAGTTCTCAGTATCTGCTTGTGTGTCTGTTACATACTGAGTTTACTATTGCTGTTGCTTGTGTCTACTCCAGCATTTACATTTTGGAGTTAATCTGTGATGATAATAAGCTCAGAGGCTTTTGCATATGTAGATTTTGAAGCATATCCCGTTTTTCTTTACTTGATTTGTGCTTATGAACACTGAATTTCGTTGCCTGTTTCACCCCTCAGGCACTCCCAACAGAGAAATCTTGCATCTTTTCACAGTTGGCTCTCACCTCTTCTGTTCTGACTAGTTCCTGTGGACACAGAATCACAGAAACATTCAGGTTGGAAAAGACCCTCAGGGTCACCAAGTCCCACCAAGAACACTACAAGGAGCACCACATCCAAACCACCTTGAAACACATCCGGGCTTGGTGACTGCACCATCTCCCTGGGCAGCACATTCCAAACTCTGACCACTTGACCTGAAAAAATGTTTCCTAGTGTCCAGTCAGAACTTACCCAGTGGCAGCTTGAGGCCATTCCCTCTTGTTCTGTCACTAATGACCTGTGAGAAGAGATCAGCAGCAACTTCTCCACAAGGTCCTTTCAGGTAGTTGTAGACAGCCATGAGGTCTCCCCTCAGCCTCCTCTTTTTCAAACTAACCATCCCCAAACTCCTTCAGTTGCTCTTCACCAGATTTATTCTCCAGGCCTTTCACAGCTCCTTTGCCCTCCTCTGCCCTGGCTCCAGCACCTCCACATCTCTCTCATATTGAGGTGCCCAAAACTGGACACAACACTCCAGCTGTGGCCTCCCCAGAGCTGAGTCCCAGGGGACAATCCCCTCCCTGCTCCTGCTGATCACAGCATTGCTGATCCCAGCCAGGATGCCTTTGGCTTTCTTGGCCACCTGGGCACACTGCTGGCTCCTCTTCAGCTGCTTGTCCATTAGCACCCCCAGGTCCCTTTCTGCCAGCAGTTTTCCAGCCACACTGCCCCAAGCCTGTAGCTTCTCCAGGTACATTAGAAAGCAGAACAGGTTTCTGTGGAACTCTTTTAAGTACCCCATTGGCTACAAAAGCTGTCAGTCAGGGTGCACCATTACTTCTCCTCTTTTCAGCAGCAATTAATTCCTGGAAGAACATTAGCTCTTGTTCTACTGTAGCTTAATTTCTTTTAAGAGGCTCTGGGGAATGCCTTTGTGAAATTCAGTGGGCTATCCACCCACTGTCTCTTCTGGACTTGTATTTTCACTTGATGTACTGGATTTGTGAGGTGTAACTACTTTACAAACCCCTTCATGAACCTTCCAAAATACTCAGATTTACTCACTTAAGCCCTAATTGTTTCAGACTTGCTGGCACCACTTCATTCAGTACAAATATCAAGCTTCCTGGTCTGGAGTTCTCTGGTTGGCTTTAGAATCTTCTTAAAGGTGGTGATTACCTTAACCACTGGTACTAGGGCAATTTTAAGTGAAAGATTATATATGGAACCTGAGCACTTTATCAATAGTTTCTGAAGAGCTCAAGGAGTTAATACCCTTCTAGTTGTGGCAGCTAGCTACTTTTTTCCTTTCTTTCCATTTTGTTGATTTATTTTTCAGTCCTATCAGTGCTGCTGTTTGAAACAGATTCTTGGAGTCTTGCATGAAGTGCTCTGACGTGAGACTTGTCACCATGCCTTTCCATGGTGAACACCAACAAAAATGGTCCTGCAGGGAAGCTCTTCTCTGAGTATGTCTCTTATAACTTGATCTATTGCCTTTGCAGATTCTTTGGCAGAATTCCTTACTCTGAAATGCTTTTGGCTTTTTCCAAGCTGTTTGTTAGACTCTTTCTTACTGTCTTGACTCTTAATTTCTTAAGCAAATATTCCAAAGTTGTCAGTTTTGTTTTCCCTTAGTGTGGTGTCTTTGCATAATGCTTTGGCTACATTCCCATGTCCCATTTATTTAATCCATGTTTTCTATTCTTCATGACCAGTAATCTCAGTTTCTATTTACCAGGCTGTCTGTATTAATTGTATCCTAACTCAGCTCCAAGTTTGTCACTTCTGTATTCCAGCAGGCACTGCTTCTTTGCTGACAGAGCACAGCAGGGATGTCCTATCACTGACTATACAGAGAAAGAGTCCCAGGCTGTAGATCTGGCAAGGACCCAGGGTGGTATATATACAGGACAGATGGAGCCTTACTAAGACTTAATCAGTTTATTGCTGACTCTGTCAACTTGCTTTTTATTAGAAGACTTAGAACTTGCCCAATTTGAACAGAGTTTAGCAGCAGTGTTCTTTCAGCTTTGGTGACTTGGTTTCCTTTTAATTCTACTCTAATTCTGTTCTTAAAAGTGAAGTTTATACTTTAGAATTCTGTCAGTTCTAGTTGCTGTTGACTAATGTTTGTTCTGGTTCTCCCTGCAAAGCAGAATAAATAGAGTTCTGTACTTCTAGGTGTTTTCACTAGTTTTCCTGGTTTATTACCCTGTTAAGAAATTTGAGAATAGGTGATTGCTGTGACTGTGGTAAATAAGACAATATTCAATCATAGAATCAACCAGGTTGGAAAAGACCTCAGAGATCATTAAGTCCAACTAATATGTAACACCTCCTGACAACTAAACCATGGCTCCAAGTGCCATATCCAATCCTTTTTTGAACACCTTCAGGGATGGGGACTCCACCACCTCCCTGGGCAGCACATCCCAGTGGGAAGAACTTTCTCTCTTCTCTCCCTTCTCTCTTTTTGGGAAGAACTTTCTCCTTGCCTCCAGCCTAAACTTCCCTGGCACAACTTGAGATGTGTGTTTTTCTCCCCCCTGACAGCAAAAAGGGCTCTCACTAGATCAAATATAGGCCTCTAAAATTAGATGGGCTGAATCCTTTCCTCTCCCAGGCAAACCTGGACCAATCAAGTCAGAATGGACATAGGGATCCATTGGAGTGTGAGATACCTGGTTTTGTGCCTGTAAGCATGGAAAGGGGAAGCTCTGAGTCACTTCAAAAATGAAGTACAACCT